>NC_084890.1:1715648-2981481 GCF_958979055.1 Alnus glutinosa | reverse complement strand
TTAGAGTAAAAAATATACTCATTTCTTAACTAGTGTTTCATGTTTTGGTACTATTTTTTCAGTTTGAATTTATTGTTAAAGAGCTCACCATTATTGTAAGAAAAAAAAAATCACATTTTCTTATGATATTTGAGCATGGTTGATAGTACGTCATATGCTGAAGAGAAATTATTCATTTCATCATCCTGTCATTAACTCATTTTAGAAAATTGTCATTGGATCTGTAGGGTATACGTGGTTCCTCTTATGAGTCCCACAAATCTAATGGTAATTTTTAAAAATATAAGAATAACAAGAATAAAATCTATGGCACATTTCAATGTTGAATTAAATGTTACTTGCTATTGTTGCAAGACGATAAGGATTGACACACATGCTGGTCATGGTGTGGTATTATCTGACACTCTGCGAACTGGGGTGAAAATGTGATTGCGGTTATTAGCAATATATGTATTCGCATAATACGGTTATCACTTTTAGGTATTCGCATAATGTGATTACTATCTGCGTCTGAACGATTATTGCGGTTATTATCCGTAATCTGCATACAAAGTAATGAACGTTTTTTATTACTATCTAAATCTATATGTAAGATTAAATAATGCAGATATTATTATATGCAATTTTAAATAAATTAAAATTTTGCTTGTTACACAATGTACGATTATCAACCAAAAAGAGTCATTGTCTCATAAAGTAATCGAGATTTGAATTATTCAAAGAAAAAGAAAAATAAAAAATAAAAAATGTAGTGAGGTATTACTTTGAGATGATTAAAAAAAAAAACATAACATAACCTAAAGATTATAAACTTATCAAATTGAAAACAATATTGTTTTAGTGAATTTAATTTAATATATATAATATATAAAGCATCCGCGTCTGCAGATGAGTTTTGGTAACTGCTTTCGCACGTGTAAATAGTAAAAATAAATGTGGATAGTTATTATTACTCTGCAGTCTGCATTCTCATCTTTACTGTCAACAATGCAAGGAATAATTGAAATGACATGACAAGGAGGAATCTCCTACGATGCTTCTCTTTGAGACTACCGGGTGTTTGGGCTAGCGAACTTTACTTTGGGCGGCCCGTCTGTATTTTTTATTTATTTTTTATTTTTTTGAAAATACGGCCCGCCTGTATTGATGGCCTAACAAGTTACCTTAAAAAACATTAAAAAAAGAAGAAAAAAAACAAATAAATAAATAAAGGAAATAGAAAAGAAAAGAGGAAATAGAAGAGGGTAGCCAGTAGCCACCACAGTGAATGCTCACCTGCTACAATAATAAATAATAATGGGAAAGGAAAGGCATTGATGGGTAGGAGCGGCGGACTGATCTAACGGTCACCAGCCAGCTGGCAGCTACATAAATGTTCCAGCCGGCCGGTGCGACTGTAGTTGAGAAATCAACAATAAATGCATATGTGTGCATGAATCATTATTCTTTTTATCACCTTACTTACGTGTAAGATAGTCCTTCACTTTAATTTATTTTTAAAAAATAAAAAAATTTAAAAAATAGTGAGGACCACCTTATCACATATGCAAGGTGGTGAAAAGTTGTATCTTTATATGACATTGAATTATGAAAAATGTTAGATTTACAACACCAATATAACAACTGTACAACAATACCTCACATGAGAGTGAGTCCCACATACTGGGGCCTGGGGCCCACCCTCATGTGAATGGTTGTTCTATGGTTGTTGTATTGGTGTTGTAAAAGAATCAAATCCCTTAAATTATTTACTCTTTTTGTAAGGAGAGATGATACATGAGTCATAAATGCAATACAAGTGCCTGAAATCAGATATATTGGGCGAGATTTATATGTGTAGGTCTTTTTCAACGTGCCTTCGTGTGTGCACTTGCTGTACACTTATTTGTAATTTGAGCATTACCCTTTTCCAAATTGAAATAAAAGCGATCTACTCTCAAAATGACGTGATTTTAATTAAGTTTTGAAACTCCCATCAATATCTGACTCTTTTGTCCCCAGAAATTTTTTTAAGGTAATCAATGCTCTAATAAGAGAATTTTCATAAAGATCACAACCACTTGCTTACAACTGGCCTAAGCGTCCGGCCGTCCGGATTAGACCTCCGTTATATTCCGATCAGTCTTTATTAAAAAGTTTCAATAGCTAATACCCACTATCGCATTAAATTTAATTAAAATTTTTTGGGTAAGAAATATGTTAACCGCACAACAGTGTTAATGTATCAAATTTTTTTTATTATTATTTTTTTAAAAAAATAATAGACAAATCAATATTATTGTACAATTATTATATAAAATTATACAAATAACATATTTCTTTAATAATCCTGTAATATTTGAGCAGCTATGTCTCCAAGCATAGCACGACCAAACCATTAATGAACCTATATATGTAGAGGAAGACCGTATGGGTAGCATAAATTTCAATTCGTTGTTGGCTGTCAGTGTCGCTGCCATTAAGAATTAGCAAAAATTGGTAGGCCAAGCTAACCAATGCGCCGCGATGTTTGAGATTTTTGTTCTTGCAAATTGCCATTGCCATTGCTCAAGCTGCTCAGTCTGCTCACCACGGGAGAGAAGGCAGGGGCACGATCAGGATCTAGGCAAGAGGAGCTGTCCTATTGCACTGCAGTCTGCAGGGCATGGTCTTGGAAAAATGTCAACACCATTTGCCAAGTTGAATTTCATTTGACGACTCCGAACATCTAAAAGTTTTTTTTTTTTAATATATTTATGACAATCATTTTATAAATACTACGTTTCATAGTTTAAGCGACTAATAGTAATATGAAGAGTAGGATTACTATTTTTCAATGAATAGATATTCGAAAAATATATGATGCTTTTTAATATGGTAATGTTATTTAATAGACTGTCATACGATTGTTATATAACTTGAAGATGCGACAATAAAAATCAGTCATTTAATCAATTTGTGTAAATAAAAAAAAATAAAAAAATTGACTGACTTACACTACGATATTTATTTATATAAATAATAATATAATAGTCTACTAAATAGCATGACTCTTTACAAACTATTCATAATTTATGGATGGATGCGACGATGAATGGTTTGTATTGCATGCAATATCCCTTGAAAATGTCGGTGGATCTTACTTGCTCGCGTCCCAGTTTAAGTAGATATTCAAGCAGTCCGAGCATGTACCTGAATTGGTAAAGGTCTATATGCCTTTTCACATAAACTATATGAGTATTCTCAATATTGCATCCTATTTTGTTTTGGGACATTGAAAAAATTATAGTATACATGATGTAATTTTTTACGACACTTAAATAGGAGTGGACAGAATGTCTGACCATTGCCAAACCATCACCAATCGGCAATTGACTTTCGATTGCTGATAGGTAGAATAAAACTTTGTTTTGATGTCGATTCAGTAGGCAGTAGAGATTTTGTTTGGCGGTTAACCGAATTGATTCAACCAAACCATTTTTTTTCTTCTTCTTTTATTTGAAATCAAGACGATGTTGACGCCGTTTTGAACCTTAAAGCACTTGTTTAGTCCAATAACAACTATTTAGGCAAAAAATAAAAAGAAAAAAAAAAACACCATAAAAAAGTATTAGCCCAATATTAGAAAGCTCATTGTTAACAGATTAATCGACTGACATGTGACCGCCTTAATTGAACTAACTAACTCAACTGAAATATTTGAACATTGTTATTGTCGATATGAAGTCAATTAATTAATCGCCTTAACCAAATTAACTCACTCAATCGAAATGGTTGAAAATTGTTATTGTCGATATAAAATCGATTAATTAACCACCTTAACCAAATTAATTGACTTGGCCAAAATAATCAGAAATTGTTATTGTCGATATGCAATCAATTAATGAACCATCTTAACCAAATTAACCGAAATAGTAGAAAATTGCTAATGTCGATATGAAGTCGGTTAATTAACCGATAGTGCATGACAGTTTAGTGGACAAAAATGCTCATACCCTCACTGGTTTAATTGATACCTAGTGGTACACTTAAGCCAAATCCTAAGTGACAAATCTAATTGAATAAGAGATTATGTAGAAGGGAAATATAGGGTAAATATGAGGCATGAATCCCGAATTGAACTAACAGAGATAGGTATACGAATTAGTGGCCTACTCTAAAGGGTTTATATATATATATATAAAGGTAAATATATATGAAGAAGCAATGGTTATAATTAAAAGTTTAAAACCTTGAAAAACTTTAGTTAATGCAAGCTCAACTGCAACCAGTCCCACCGGTCCATTAATTTTCCGTTCTTGGTTTCTCTACCATAAATATGAGCCAAAACACGTTTGAATTCCAAATCCTTCTTTGTTGATTCCTTGAAAACATTTTTTGCCACTACATACTACGGAATATTGCTCCAAATTGTTTATATCAGCAACCATGTCCATGTGCATTCGTCCTTCAAAAGTAAATACCTCGATCTGATTAAATTATTCAATTCCATCCGTTTCCCAACTTTCCCTAGACCAAACTCATTCACTCCCCCCCTCCCAACACTTCTCCTACATAAAACTGTCATTCCCATTAATTTTTACCAGCTTATTTCAGTACTGTCTTTACACCTTATCTTCTACTAGCTAGCTAGTTCCCTTTCCTCGATCTCCGGTCCTCTGAGAATGGCGTTCATGGACCTCCTTATCCTCTTCTTAGCTCTTCTCTTTCTCCGCTTCTGGTGGCGCTACTGGTCCGTCACCGGCGGCGGGTCCAAAAACATTCCGCCGGGGCCGCCGGGATGGCCTATTTTGGGTAATCTCGGCCAGGTCATTCTCCAACGCCGTCATTTCGTCTTTGTAGTACGTGATTTACGTGCAAAATATGGCCCAATCTTCACCATGCAAATGGGCCAACGCACGCTCGTGGTAGTCACCAGCGCCGAGCTCATCCACGAAGCCATGATCCAGAGAGGCCAGGCGTTCGCCAGCCGGCCGGAGGACTCGCCGATTCGGCTCTTGTTTAGCGTCGGAAAATGCGCCATTAACTCCGCGGAGTACGGGCCGCTCTGGAGGACCCTACGCCGTAACTTCGTGACCGAGCTGATAAACCCGGCGAGAGTAAAGCAATGCAGTTGGATACGGAAATGGGCCATCGAAAACCACACGAAGAGGCTCCAGAGAGAGGCGTCGGAGAAAGGGTTCGTCGAGGTGATAAGCAACTGTAGGCTCACCATATGCAGCATCATCATATGCATTTGCTTCGGAGCAAAGATCTCAGAAGATGAGATAAAAAAGATCGAAAGCGTGCTAAAGGACGTGATGTTGATCACATCACCGAAGCTCCCGGACTTCTTGCCGGTTCTCACTCCGTTGTTCCGCAAGCAACTCAAAGAAGCCAAAGCGCTGAGAAAGAAACAACTGGAGTGCTTGGTTCCGCTCGTGAGAAAGAGAAAGGCTTTCGTGGAGAGCGGCGGAAATGGCGGTCCGGAGATGGCGAGCCCCGTCGGCGCCGCCTATATAGACTCTCTTTACGGGCTGGAAGCGCCGGGTCGGGGCAAGTTGGTAGAAGAAGAGCTCGTGACGCTGTGCTCGGAGGCGATCATCGCCGGGACGGACACGAGCGCTACAACTTTGCAGTGGGCTTTGCTTCACTTGGTGATGGATCAAGAGATTCAAGAAAAGCTGTACAAGGAAATCGTAGAGCACGTCGGCAAAGACGGGTGCGTCACTGAGAGCGACGTAGAGAAAATGAGCTACCTTGGTGCGGTGGTCAAAGAGACTTTCCGGCGACACCCACCGGGCCATTTCGCGCTCTCGCACGCAGTCACGAAGGAGACGGAGCTCGGAGGGTACACCATTCCGGAAAACGCGAGCGTGGAGTTCTACACTGCCTGGGTGGCCGAGGACCCGGCTGTGTGGAAGGACCCGGGTGAGTTCCGACCGGAGAGGTTCTTGGACGGTGATGGGGTCGACACAGACGTGACGGGGACGAGGGGGGTGAGGATGTTGCCTTTCGGTGCCGGCCGGAGGATTTGTCCGGCCATGACGCTGGGGACTCTGCATGTCCTCTTGTTGCTGGCAAGGATGGTGCATGCTTTCAAGTGGTTGCCGGTTCCCGGAGCCCCACCCAACCCGGCTGAGACTTTTGCTTTCACTGTTGTGATGAAGGACCCTCTCAAGGCTGTGATCTTGCCGAGGGGTGAATTGTGAAAGGCTGTTAGAGCTTGCTATGAACCGTTGTTTTTGGGACTTAATTGGGAGAGGTGATTTTGCTCTACTGGGTATGCGTTAATAAGCTTAATTAAGCTATAATTAAGCTAGTGGGCTAATATTTGCTTGGCAAATGGGTATAAAAGGAGAAGCAAACGGCTAGGCTAGTTTGCTTATATAATAAGTGATAGAATTAAGGTTGAATTACCATGCATTATACATACTGGAATTCTATTTATTTCCTTGGTTATTTTTAAACTCTAAAGTTCATTCTAATTAGTTTTTTCTTTTTTCTTTTTTTGTGAGGAGAATGTATTGCTTGTTAACATTTTTGTTCCGGCCACTAGGCTAGACACCCCGGCCGGCCAGTAGTTAATTCCCGCCGGGATATATATATTTTAAGCCGGCCAAATGGACTTTGCTTCTCCATCGTGGATTTTATCACAACCAAAATTAAAGAAGAAAGCGAAATAATATTGAATAATACTCTCATGCCATACTGCCATGGCCGTGAAACCCATCAGAAATTAAATGCACAAGAAAGCAGAGTTCTCTACTAAAGAAATAGGATTTAAAATAAAATAAAATACACATCACAGGACTGGGCCGGACTTTAGACCTCGTAGAGCATCTCCAATAATAATAGTTAAAAAATAGCTATTAAAAAAGTACACCTCTTTATTTTATCTATTTTTTTTTATGTTCTCTTTGACCAATAGATTATCTATTCTATTATTTACTTGCATTTAAATATTATTTATTATTCTTTTTTTATTATATTTTTGCCAACACACAATAAAAAAAAAATTAAATTAAATTTCCACACATTATTTGAGCTACACCGTATGAATGTTGCATCAGTTCAATATTCTAGCAAAATTATACAATTTATAAAAGCAAAGCAACCAAAAACAAAGCAATTGATATTTTTTTAAAAAAACAAAACAAAAACAATGCAAAAAGTAAAACAAAGCAACTATAAAAATACAATAAGACTAATAATTCTTAAGAGTGACCATGCAATTGCCACATGTTCTTGATAAGGTCGGATTGCAGCTAAGAATGAGTTTGACTATCTCTAATGTTCACATGCCTTTCAATGAGCTCCAGAAATCCAATATTATGCTCGTGAGGAATTTGTATACCGGGAGTTTCATCAATTTGTTCATATTTAATGTCATTAGCATCGTCAGGATTTTATTCGTCTTCAATAATCATGTTCTGCATTATTATTATGCACGTTTTTATAATGAAAAGTGGGTGAAAGAGAGAGTGGGATACATGAATATGATATTGTTTTAGTTTTAGTTTTTTCTCAGTATTTTGTTCGTTATAGAATGAATAGTAAATAGAGCATATTCACAATTTATTTTGTAAAAAAAGAAAAAAGAAAAAAAAGACACTTTATCTTATCAGCTGGATTGAAAAAAAAAAAACATAATAATAATTAAATTTGACTATTTTGAAGCATTTAAATAGCCTGCTAGAGATGCTCTTGACTAGCTAGTGACATGAAAATGCATGCATCTTGCTTTTGATCAATGCATATATATATAATTCGCTTGCTAATCAGCTTAGGGTACATTTAAGATTGTGATTTCGTAGGTAAAAAGTGCGATTTTAAACTCATTCATCGAAAATGAATTGTTTGAGAATTTCGTTTTAAAAAAATTGCGATTTGAAAATATAGAAAACTACTTTTTCAAATTGCACAAAAATGAGTGCTTTTTTAAAAACGTAAAATTTTAAAGGTTAATCTACGATTTTAAATGTCAAATTATGTTTTTAAAAATCAATTTTTCAAATCGCACATTTTAAAATCGCTATTTTAAAATCACACTTTTTGAAATCGCAAACCCAAACGGACCCTTAAAATGGTGCACCATAGAATATGCCCCTAAGAAGTGGGCCTCTTCTATCAGCTAGCCCATAATCTAGCTAAATAGGCTATTTGTAATAAGAACGATGTGTGTTGGCTGGAAGATGTTCCTAGTAGTATTTCTAGCATTGTTTTTAGGGAAGCTTGTGTGTCCCTAGATCCCTAATTTTTGGGGGTTAGTTTCTGTATTTGCTTTTGATCAATGGAGATTCAGATTTATTATGTTCAAAAAAAAAAGAATTGGATGGTGCATGTCTCAATTTTAATTAGTTTAATTATAACTATAACGGGATCCAATCCATAACTTTTAAACATTATTGTTGCATTTGTTCAACTTAGTCTAATTTGTTTCGGTGTAAAATATTTTAATGAAAAATGTTTTTTAAATTATTTGGTATTTGGTATATATAACCGAAAATAATAGTCAAACTAAAATATTTTAAGGTAGACAAAAAAAGTTTTTTAAATTTTGGAAAATGGTTTTCGTTTTGTAAACAAATTTCGAGTTTAAGTTTCTCCTCATCAAACCGTCATACCACTGTCGGAAGTTGCCAGTCGTTTTTCACCTCCATTGGAAGTCGTCAGCCCTTTTTTGCCATTGTTCATTTTTCATACAAGCCAAACATCGACAAATATTTTCAATAAAATAATTTTGTTAAAAATATTTTTCAATAAAAAATATTTTACGTTGAAACAAAAGTAGCATTGATGGACATTATTCTTCCGTTCATTGAAAAACTATTCGATTCACTTGCCATTGTAATTAAGGGTGTGTTTTGTAAACATTTGGGTTGTGAATTTTTTTAAAAAAATAGTAATAAGAAGTTATTGATATGATATATAAAAATGAAAAAAGTTGTTAAAAAGTAATGAGACATGTTAACTGCATAACAATTTTGCGCAACAATACTGATGTGTCAAGCATTTTTATTTTTTTAAAAAAAATGCTGGACGTATCAGTATTGTTGTGCAATTGTTCTGTAAATAATATATCTCAAAAGTAATTGATGTGATATAAAAAATAAAAAATAAAAGTTAAAAAATTATTAATGTAACATAAAAAAATTAAAAATATTTTAGAATTAACTTTTGCAAAAAAGAAAAAGAAAAAAAAAAGAAGGCGGTTTGCCAAACATAGCCATAGTGGCCTTTATTATGAAAAATATAAATTGACTTCTAATATAAAGCAAGTGTGTGCACAAAGTGTTAACAAAATAACAATGCGGAAAATATATAACACAAAAATTTTTGTTAACGAAATGGAAAACTCAATATGAGAAAAACCACTTCGGGGCAGCCAAACCCAGGATATCCACTATTCAGAAGACAAGACTAGATACAAAGTAGTAACACTCACATACTCCTGATGCAGTGGTCGTACCTTGCTCTCTAACGTGTAATCCAACGCGAACGCCTCACAACTAGGTCTCCTATTTGAAGGGGTCTTTAATAGAATTCTTTACCTTAGGGTCAACCCCTAAAATAAACTTCAACTTATAAACTCACAATATAGTTCTTTAAGCACTATTGGAATTCAATATCGAATTCTTGATGTTCTCAAGCCTATGGGCCTCTATTTATAGGCTGACAGTTCAAATGAGCGTCTGGCTTAATAAAACTGGGCACTGTCCGGACGGTGGTCATAGGTCGTCTGGACGGACAACTGTGTGACTGAAATTTCAAAAATTTCGCTGAAGATCTTTCCTGTTTGAGAGTTGCGTCCGGACGGTGATGCCCTGTCGTCCGGACGGTCACACGTTCGCTGCAAGTAATTTTCATATAGAGGCTTTACACGGTCGGACCTAGAGGATGGTAGTCCGGACGGCTGATCTGATGCACACGCGTTCGGACCATGCTGATTGGCGTCCGGACGGACAACTATGTGATCGAAATTTCGCTGAAGATCTTTCTTGTTTGAGAACTGCGTCCGGACGGTGATGCCCTGTCGTTCGAATAGTCGCACGTTTGCTGCAAGTAATTTCCATATAGAGGCTTTGCGCGTCCGGACGGCTGATCTGATGCACACGCGTTCGGACCATGCTGATTGGCGTCCGGACGGACAACTATGTGATCGAAATTTCGCTGAAGATCTTTCTTGTTTGAGAACTGCGTCCGGACGGTGATGCCCTGTCGTTCGAATAGTCGCACGTTCGCTGCAAGTAATTTCCATATAGAGGCTTTGCGCGTCCAGACCTAGAGGATGGTAGTCTGGACGGCTGATCTGATGCACACGCGTCCGGACCATGCTGATTGGCGTCCGGATGGTGGTCATAGGCCGTCCGGACGGACAACTGTGTGACCGAAATTTCAAAAATTTCATTGAAGATCTTTCCTGTTTGAGAGCTGCATCCGGACGATCGCACGTTCGCTGCAAGTAATTTTCATATAGAGGCTTTGCGCGTCCGGACTTTGAGGATGGTAGTCCGGACGGCTGATCTGATGCACACGCATCCTGACCATGCTGATTGGCGTCCGAACGTTTGGATTTGAATTGCAATGCTTGCCTTATGGATGAGCGCGTCCGGACGGGAATCCACGTCGTTCGGACGGTTGCAGCAATCTTCCCATATCTGTGTTTTGGAAAGAAATCCTGAGGCTTGATCGAACATTGAGGGTCGTCCGGACGAGCTGCTGAATCGTCCTGATGGATGCAAGCTGGAGCAGTTCGAAGCTTCTTGACACAGAAGAAGGTCCGAACGGGAATCCACGTCGTCCGGACGTATGATGCTTTAGTCTGATGGGCGTCCGGACGGGATGACACGTTGTCCGGACGGCTGGCAAGGAACCGAAATTTTTGACTTGCAAACTGTGTAGAATCTTCTGGAGATACTCCTGAATAGCGGAATTTCTGATAAAAAACATATTTACAAAGAATCCCGGGAGAGGAGGAGGCTCAGTTCGGATCTGTGACTGGATCTCTGTCAATGGTGTCGGGAGGTCGCGGGGAAGAGGATCTGGAGGCTCATCAGTGGTTGCCGAATCTCTGTGACCGGATCGCTGTGGCTGGAGGACCGGCTGTCCGCCGATGGGGAATAGGCAGTCGGCTGACGGGTTGGGTTGAGGAGATTCGGTTTTTTTTTTCATATTTGTTTTCAGTCCAGGTGGATGTGCAGTGATTTGGGGCGGATTAGGGGTGGACCGGCGGACCGGCTGACGGCGGATGGGCGGGCAGACGTGTAGTGGGTTTTTCTTTTGTTTTGGAATGTTGGTACTGTTGTGAGAGGGATTGCCTACTTCACCAAAATTTCAATTTTTTTGCATTTTTTTGCTTTTAGTTGATGTGTCAAGTGTTTATTGGTGGGCATAAACCTCATCTTTTCTGCCACTACTGTATAGAAGGGACTCTCATATATATATTTTTATCATGGCCGTATGTGAAATAATGCTGTCAGAAAACAAAAGCTTCAAGAGTGGCCCATAAAATAACTTCTTGGAGAATTAAATTAAAAAATTCATTTATATCTATAAAAAAAAAAATCATTTATGAAAACTTGAGACATATCCCATGATCTCCTCCAAATCCCAATCCCCCGCCTACTACCAACATATCATAATCAAATCCACAAGGACCACAACCATTCATTTATTTTAGTGTCGATAATTTGTTTTTTGCATTTAAGGTGTATATGGTGTTGGGTTATTCAAACATATATATATATATATATATATCTCTCCCCGGAAATGCTCACTAATATATATATATATATATATATATATATATATATATATATATATATATGAGTAATGATTCACTACCACCTTTTAACACAACTTTTCACCATCTTGTTTATGTGGCAAGGTGGTCCCCCACCTTATTTTATTTTTAAAACCTAAAAAGTAGTAGGGGACCACATTGCCACATAAGCAAGGTGGTGAAAAGTTGTGTTAAAAGGTGGTAGTGAATCATTACTCTATATATATATACTTGTCTTGATAATCTGATGTAGCGGGGCCATGTGTGGATTAATGCTGTCAGAAAACAAAGGCTTCAAGAGTGGCCCATAACATAACTTCTTGGAGAATTAAATTTTAATTTTAATTTATAGTAATATTATAAACTATACTTATATCTCTCCCACCATGCTAACATGGTAAAATCAGTCAATTGTCAGTTTTTTTCTTTTTATTTTAGAAAGGAAAAATGATGGATTTACAACACCACCACAGTAATTACACAATACCCCCTCACATGGGGGTGAGCTCTACACACTGAACCCCACCCCATATGAAGGGGTGCTGTACAATTATTGTACCAATAAAATGTAAGAATCAAACTCCTCTTAAAAACAATTATATCACACTGGTCATTGGTCACTGGTCACTATTATCTCACCCTATAATAGTGTTACTGAGCTATTGTTAAAAGCAAATGGCAATTGAAGAACTGATTAACAGTGTGGCATTAAATAAAGCCAATTTGATGACCTCTTCGTGTGTTAAAGGAAATAGGATCCTCGCCGTTTGAAAATGACATATGTAGGTAGGCGAGTTAATTTATGTCGGGAGTAAATGTGGGAAGTCTCTAACAGATGATGCAATCAATGACATGCCATACAAGAACTCGTGAGTGGTGACACGTCTATAGGTATAGATCTAATAATAATTTTTAATTATGAAAAAACGAGAAAATGACATAAAAATAAAAAAATAAAAAATAAAATTGTATAGCACATCTCTATTTTGTATGACCATCCATTAACATATAGCAAAGTTTCATGTTGGATTTCAATTTAGCCTTTTTAAGGTTGAATTTAGCTTGTGATAATTATGCTCATCAGAATGAGACCAAGATTCTCTCCAGTTGTGAGAAATTGGAGAAAAACCGATCCTTTATATATATATATATAGACATTTTTATAATTTTATATGATATAAAATTATAAAAAATATTCTTGTGTATAAAGGACTGACTTCTCTCTAGTTGATTTTTAACTGGAGAGAATCATGATGCATCTGAACGGTGTTCTATGGAAATTTACTTCAAATATTTTATTTGTTTCTCTCAGATATTTTTCTTTAAGAAATGTCATCATTGAAAACTGATTTTTCGAAAAAAAATGAACTTTTCTTCTTTTATTTAGTAAAAAATTTGAGATTTTATTTTATTTTATTTTTAAATCTACTAGTAAAAGTATAAAATGGGAGCCCATTATTTTGTTTATGGGCCCAGAAGAGAGTTTTAGCCCAAAGACCGAAAGAGACCACCAAACACAAATTCCATGTTATAATTGCAAGAAACTTTTGCTAAAAAAAAAATAAAAAAAATAATAATTTGCAAGAAACTGCAACTACTACACGCAAGCAGCAAATTTATTTTGTCTATTTTCGCTTTGTTTGGAAGGGGACCTCTCATCATAATTCAGGCTACAAAAAGACAAATTTTTAAAAATATAATTGTTGGAAAAAAAAATTACATATTTAAATAAAATAATAAAAGCAAATAATTAAAAATACATATTTGCTGGATATTAATGCTTTTAAAAGATGATTCTCTCATCATTATACTAGCCATCAACAAACCTAGACATTTTTATGATCGGAACTTTGCTCTTATTATTGGAGATATTCAATAGCAACTTCATTTTTTTTTTTTTTAAAAAGAAAAGTTGGATTGCTTCGTGAGGATAGAGATTCTAACGATTTTGTTTTTCGGATTATTAACAATTCAAGCAGTATATATGAGACCGTTCTTATAAAACTCACATGTTCAAACAAATTTCAAGCAATTTGCCTTCAAGTTCAAGCAGATAAATCTCATAGAAATTCTCTCGTATTTATTATTAAATAACAAATGATTGGAGAATTGAATCTGCTTCAAAGCCATTCAAAAGTGAATAATTTTGACCTTGTTTGGGTGTGCGATTTTTTTTTTTTAATTATATTTTACTATTGTATTATATTCAAAATGGCGAATACCGAAATAACTTATTTTTTGAAATTATGTTTGAATGATTTAAAATGCCTAAGACAAAATTATAAAAAATTAAATAAAATCTTATTAGAATTAGAATTTTAAAAAACAACAAAAACATATTTTTGAAAGCATACCCAAACATGCCATAAGGATAATTGCACTATTGGTCCTTGTGGTATGCCATAATTACGAATCACTCCCTATGATTTAAAAAGTTAATGGGAGGTTCTTGTGGTAAACTATAATTACAAATCGATTCCTGGAGTCAAATTTCGTTAAATTTTTTAAAAGATTCTGTTAAATGCCACGTTAGCGCACATCAAACTAATAAGATGGCGACACGTGTCCATCTTAATAAAAAAATATAAATTTATTAAAAAATAAATAAATAAACTTATTATTTAAAAAAAAAAACAAAAAAGGAATGGGTGTCTAGGTAAAAATATGTTTATTTATTTATTTTTTAATAAATTTATATTTTTTTATTCAAATAGACACGTGTTGTCATCTTATTGGTTTGATGTGACGTTGTCATGACATTTAATAAAATCTGTCAAATTTTTTAACAGAATTTAACTTCACGAATCGATTTGGAATTAAAATTTATTATAAGAACCTTTCATAAATTTTTTAAACCATAAAAAAAGATTTGAAATTATGACATATCTCAATGACTATGTAATTATCCCATTAAATATCAGCTTCCTAAGTGGGCGGCTTATTGTAATTTTTTTTGGAAATATTCGCAATTATTACCCTTTCCTTTCTTTCTGTTCTGATTTAGTGGGAAAGAGTCGAAAGACCCCGTGTATCTTCCCCCTTTCCTGTATTGTTTAAGGACAAAAGGCAGAGGAAGAAATGAGCGAAGGAGAGAGCAACATGGAGTGGTGTATTTCAATGCCAAAGGTGGAACTACACGCTCACCTCAATGGATCCATCAGAGACTCGACACTGCTGTAAGCACTCCCTACTCTCTTTCTCTCTCTCTCTCTCGCTCGTCCCTTTTGTGGCTAAAGTATTAAGCTTTGGCTCTGTTTTAATGCTGCAGAACGTTTAGTCCTATGTATTTCTTTATAATGAGGCGTTCTTTTGCTACAGTGAACTTGCTAGAGTACTGGGTGAAAAGGGTATCATAGTTTTCTCAGATGTGGAGCATGTTATCTTGAAAAGTATGTCCATTGTTCTTTATTCTCTTTGGTTGCTGAGAAAATTTAGGAAAGAACAGAACTTTTACTTTTCAATCTCAAAATTATTCATTATTGGTATCCCGGAAATGGAAAGCCTCAACTCAATTGTGCCAAGTACAGCCCATTTGGCTTAGTTGAGGTGGGGTTTCATTTCTAGATGCCAAAAAATGTACGATGAAAAGTATGAATGAATTTCTTTGCTTCCTTTTCGCTTTTGGTTGTCTGACTTTTCAGTCTCCCTTGAAAGTGTTACTTTGATTTTATTGAATCTTGACATTGGTAACTCTATATATTCCTCGGTTCAGATGACCGTTCTTTACGCGAAGTGTTCAAATTGTTTGACCTGATCCACATTCTTACTACTGATCACACAACTGTTACAAGAATTACCAAAGAAGTATGACAGTTTCCTTATGCATAAAATTCTTTAACTCCAATGCTTTTACGTTGATAAACGTTTTCTCCCCCCTGGAAGATAGGTTATTGAAGATTTTGCCTCTGAAAATGTTGTATACCTGGAGTTAAGAACAACTCCCAAGGTACTTAAATGAAATTTTGAGTCTTTCTTTTCCTTGTGATTTATTCCTATTAAGATGATGTATGTATTTGATTGATTTAAGGAAATAATGGGTTTTGTTTTCACAGAAAAATGATTCTATAGGAATGACCAAACGCTCTTACATGGAAGCAGTAATGGAAGGTCTAAGGGCTGTTAGTACGGTTGATGTTGCTTTTCCAGCTCATAACGTGGATGCTGGAAGTCCTATTAAATCTCCACCTGTAAATGATATGTGTAATGGACCAACAAGAAAAAAAATATATGTTAGGCTTCTTTTGAGTATTGACCGTCGGGAGTCCACTGCAGCTGCAATGGAAACTGTATGTCCGGATATATGGTTTGTGAGGTTCTTTTAAAGCTCATACGGTTGACAGGAGATGTGTTTAATTATCTTTCCCACTTATTGTAGGTTAAGCTTGCACTGGAAATGAGAGATTTAGGAATAGTTGGTATTGACCTTTCTGGAAATCCGGTTGTGGGTGAATGGTACATACTCACTAGTCATTTCCCTGGGTTTTTTTTTTGTAGTAGATGAGCATTGTCTTTTACTTGTTACAGAGATGTCATAATCTAAAGTTCTCGTTGTGTCTAATGCAGGGACACATTTTTGCCAGCATTACAGTTTGCTAGAGAACATGGTCTTTATATAACTCTTCACTGTGGGGAGGTATGTTTGTCTTTCTGATGCCTGCAGTTGTTATTACTGAAGTTACTCTTACTAGCTTATTTTTGTAACTTAGTGCTTGTAGGTACCTAATCCGACAGAGATACAAGCAATGCTAGACTTTATTCCCCAGAGGGTTGGCCATGCTTGTTACTTTGAAGAGTATGATTGGAAGAAGTTGAAATCCAATAATATCCCGGTTAGTTTGTCCGTGAAATTAATTCTTCGCTTGATGATGATGTTCATTACCCTAGGATGATAAGTAATACCTTCTTGTAACTTCCATGGAATGGATGCCAAGGAGTAGAGGCAAAAGCCTGATTGGTTCAATTAGTTTGCCAATCCAATTTGAAAACTTTTTATGGATGATTGATTGATGAGAGTAGGTCAATCAACTTATTATAGTTCGTCCAATGAGTTTAAAGAGTTTCTAATTGATGCCATCTCCAGAATGTTTGCACTGTGTGGAACCAAAGACTTCTTCATTTAGTACTCCTGTATATGGATGGAATACATGTCATCTATGATGTCTTTATTTTAAGGTCATTCCGTCATTGGCTTAATTTTCATTGTTTTCTGCAAAAATGAATTTAAATGATGATCTAAAAAAGTTAGTTTTATTTATTTATTTATTTTTTTTGAGCGAGAGAGAGAGAGAGAGAGAGGCAAATAAAGCTAACATGCATACGAGATTGAACCATTGATCTCGCCTTCTTCCTGCTTATGGAGGAAGGGGATGCCACTTGATTCATGGACCAATGACAAATTTGTTAGTTTTAAATTATTTGGCTAGCTAACTTATTTGGTCTCTGTGTCTATTCACATTTCTTCAGGTTGAAATTTGTCTGACTTCCAACATTGTGACTGCATCAGTTTCCTCAATAGATGTTCACCATTTTGGTGAGGTTTTCTTCTTCTTGGTTAACTTAAAGATCTAAAATCAGAAGAAAAATAAACAGACTAAAAATAGTAGCCTGACTGCCTCTTCTAAATAAGCCTTATCCATAAGTGATTAAAGCATATTTATTTCTTTGCTAGTGTTAGACCTCGAAATCTCTCTCTTATAACACTGCATTTAATTATGCAGCTGATCTGTATACCGGAAAACATCCATTAGTCCTCTGCACTGATGATGCTGGGGTGTTCTCCACGAGTCTTTCCAGAGAGTATAATCTTGCTGCTTCTGCATTTGGTAGGGGTATTAATCTAGTGGTGCAGGTAATTGGATTTGGATTTAATAGCTACCATCACTGACTACTTGTTTCATTTGTTAACTACCCAGGTCTTGGAAAGAGGGAACTGTTTCTGCTAGCAAAAAATGCAATTGAATTTATATTTGCGAGTGATGGAGTTAAGCAGGATTTGCGAAGGACTTTTGATTTCGCCTCTAAGAAGATGGATTTATGATTACATTCCCCTTGAGGGCATATGTAAAGCCTGCTGGTTCAGGTAGCCAGGTATCCGAACTTTTTGTAACCATGATGATATTTGACTTTGAAGGTTTCTTAGCTTGGTCTTGTCGAGTAGTCATTCCCTGTCTTTTGGATGATTTGTTAGATAATTTTTGGGATTGCGAGTTGCTGTATGATCAGCATGTAACTCAGTGATCTAGGAAGTAAGGATTGGCAGTTAGATTTATAATATATTCATCTTGATTTTTCTTTTCAATCCATGCTCTGTTCGTTGGTTTTGGCACTGTAAAGAAAAGGATACCCTTCAGGTGAAACTTTGATCAAGCCCCCTTAGGGCCACCTTGATAACTTTATATGCTCTGCTAGAATAATCAAGGCTCTATTTGTTGATGTGTTTTAGATGGTGTTTTTTTCTTTGAAAAAGTGTTTTGATGTGATATAAGTGTGAAAACTATTTGTGTTTTTAGTAGTTTTTTTTTTAAACGAAGCCCAAAATTTCCCTCAGAAAATAAAGCATGACCTCCTTTTTGTACACTGATAACTTTTTATGCCATATTAGTAGGTCCATGTGTTTGTCAAAATAGAACCAAAAAAAAAATGCTGTCGCATGACATCAATCCCCTTAGATTGTGCTTTTGTGCTCCCCTTTTTTCGTGTGTTACTTGCTCAAGTGAGATGAGGGTTATTTTACCACGTGACGTGATCGATAGAGAACTTTGATCAGATTGTCTAGTCCTATCATTAGAATATTCTGCACAGCAATATCCCACCAAACATATGAATGGACATTTCAACAGCTGCCTGGGAATGACTTTTGCAGGTTTCCAGCTTAAAAGCCATTTTACCCTTTCTCTTTCTAAATAACAATTGAAATGACTTCCAACTCATATGGGGGTTGAGATATGGGTAATGCATTGGTAGCCGTTCGAGTTCATGTATCGGGTCGTGTTGAGTTATTGATATTAGATTATATGGGTCGATTAAAATGTGACTAATTTAATTAAACGGGTTAGATAGACTCCTTAAAATGTGCAATATTGACTCGAATTCTGTTTTGCTAAACTCTAACCCGTTAATTGCGCTGAATTTATAGACTGTGTCAATACTTCAAGCTGGGGCTTTTACTATCATGATGACTTTAGTATATGCCAGATGGTTGATGTCGTTGTCATATAATGAAGGTGCCGTTCGCCTTACAACGCTCCTCTCTCGCTCAAGAAAGCAACATTTTGGACACAAAGAAAACAAAACCAAATTCTTGTGTATAGAAATGAAGCACATCGACATCTAGATTTTGCAGCAATTCACTCTGCATAATTAAATATCACTAAAGTAATAATGATCAGTTAGAAAAAATAAAAAAAATGAAAAATTTATAATAAGGATCTGTGCTATGAATTTGATAACCTGTGGGGAATGGGTCTATCATTAAAATTTGGGATGATAAATGGCTCTAAAATCCGTCAACTTTTGCAATGCAATCGTCGGTCATAAAATTGAATAGGGATGCAATAGTCAATGAACTAATTGATGAAGATGCTAAATGGTGGAATATGCCCAAGACACAATTGTGTCAAAATATATGTTTTCCCCCGTGGTGTGATCAAAATTAATTGGAATGTGGCGCTTGATAAAACAATAAATGAGATGGGTGTGGACATAATTGTTAGAGATCACAAAGGAAATGTATTGGAAACCATGCGTTCGTCCAAACTGTATATAATTGACTTAATGGTAGTGGAGCTCTTTGCGGCATGGAATTTGGTAGAGATATGGGAACAAAATATTATATTAGAGAGTGATGCTTTAAAAATTATTCACACATAACGGAAAAGAACGACAATCTTAGAGTCGATATGATAATCTGATTAATGATTCGAAGACGATGCTGAATAGCCTCAAATTATGACATGTGAAGCACGTCAAAAGAGAAGCAAATATGACAGCCTGTCATTTGGCAAAGGCTGTACTTTAACAATTTTCGAAACAAATCTGGATAGAACAATATTCTTTTTTATTCATGATATTGTAACTTTAGATAATATTTTTTTTATTTCGATTTGAGGAATTTAATGGAAGCCTGAAATTTTCACTCAAAATAAATTAATAGATTAAGTTAGAAAAATTTTATCCGATCTAATTTGCTGTAAAACTACTAACCAATAAATCTAAAATAGAAAACATTTGCCTTGTAGGGTTTTTTGTTAGCTAAAAACACATCGTAATAATGAGGTAGTGTATGTCCCTATCATATAAACGACGCCGTTCCACAAACCAACCGCAACTATACAAACTCCAAATCTCCAACACCTTCGGTTTCTTCCAGCGTCACGCCTGTCTCTGTAAAATTCAACACCGACGGTCTCTCTCCCGCCATTTAATGCGCCCTCTCCATCTCAAATCCCTAGCCCTAATTTTAATTCCATTTTCTCAAATTGCAATTCAAAAATCCCAAATTTCTTCTCTCTCAGACACAGAAATGATAAAATCGATAAACGGCATGTCATGTTAGTATGACCCGAATGCCAGTGCACCTCAATTCCCAGCCGTTGGATCAGATCGTGGAGATGCGCTAATTTCCAAATCCGATTTCACAATGTCTTGGGGACTGGGCTGGAAACGGCCCTCGGAGATCTTCCATCTCACGCTGAACTACGGCAATGAGGAGCCGGCCGAGAATCCCGGTCGGACGTCCTCGTCGTCGTCGGCGAGCTCGTCTTCGTCTTCTTTGCCGTCGACGATGGTGTCGCAGGATCAGGAGCTAGGGTTTCGGATCGAGCTGGACTGGTCGGCCGGGGACGACGAGGACCAGGTGGCGCTGAGGCTCCGGTCGCAACTCATGGTGGCGCTGCCGATGCCGCAGGATACGGTGGAGGTGGACCTCCGGCCCGGTGAGGCGTGGGAGGAGAATGTAGGCGTAGAGATGAGGGTGGTGAAGAGGAGAGAGCCTCTGAGGGCCGTGACGATGAGCAGGTCGGCCGGGTCGGGTCAGCAGAGCGATGGGGCGGGAGTGTTGACCCGCTTGATGAGGTCGGGTCTCGCAGTCGCCGACGGTGTCTCCGACTGCGGCGAGCATTGGAAGAGCGTCACTTTGCTCAGTCTCTGTGGCTGTGGTTTGTCGGTGAGTCTTAATTTTTTTTTTCTTTATTATCTTTTCCTTTGAGATATATCTACTTCGGTATAAGTGGGAATTTGGGGTTTTATTCTTATGATATGATTTGATGTCTTTTTGATATGTTTGGGGTGCGAGAAACCTGGGCTACATGAAATGTTTGGCTTAGTTTTGCTCATTTTTTGGGAAAGCAAAACCAGCATGCTATAGCAAGATTCACTCTTTTGTTTGCTATGCAATTTTCTTGCATTGATTTTTTTTGCAGTGCGGTGGAGGGCAGGGTTGTTTAAGATGGCAAAAGAATAGATTCTGTTTTTTTTTTTTTAATGAATAAGATTCTGTTATTTATTTCTCTTGAAATGAATTGGCAATGTGAACTTTGCGGAAGGGGGGGATTTGTGTAAAAAATAATGCTTACTTTATCTCAATGGAATTACTTTTATTTTTGATATGGGATTCTGTGGCTCCTTTTAAATTCTTGTTTATCACTTCAGCTTTGGTGGAACAATAACTGAAAGGTTCTAGATAGTTTATAGTCTACAGTTATTTGGGCAATGGTGTGGTTCTTACTATTTTTAATATTTTAATTGAATCTTTGTGCTGCTAGTAAATGTTGCAGATGTCAAGCTGTGTGGTTTTAATCTGTGTTGGTTAGTGGGGACTGAGACTTGGTTGATTTGAATTAGTCAATTTTACTGTCTATTAGCTGTGTATTATTGACAGGTATTCCCAGTAGAGGTAACTCGTTTACCACATCTTGAGAAACTATACCTTGATAACAACAAGCTAACACTTTTGCCATCAGAGCTTGGTGAGCTAAAAAGCTTAAAAGTGCTTAGGGTTGATTACAACATGCTGGTTTCAGTACCTGGTAAGTATGTAATTATTTTATATATCTTACTAGTATCCATTATTGACTTGTTAAATTAATGCAGTGTGGTGTAATGGGTCGCAAAATTAACAAACATGCAACTCACAATTCTTCCACAAAACCAAGAAAATTCAAGGATTTGTAGGAAAATAGAAGAAAAATCACCCTTAGGGAGTTTCTTATTGAAAAACTGAGAATAACATCATAAACTGGCGGCCAAGCCGTCCTTATTAGACTTAAATAGAAATAGGGTCGCAGTCTTGTGAAAAACATTAGACAAAAATAACCTGCCGCAACTCCGTCGATTGAGATAGAAATCGTGCGACAAAAGTTCTACTAAACCAATCTCGGTTGATCGAACTTCAATCGAGACATTTACTGGAGGTCTCAGGAATTAGTAGTGAGAGGACCTAATCCTTTCGGTCGATCGAGATTCGACCGAGCTATCTACCGAGGCTCTCGGGAATTCACACTGATGCTCACCCTGCATTCTCAGTTGATCAAGTCTTGCACCTCGGTCGAACAAGAATCTCTTCTCCAGATTTTTGCATGAATATGTTAGCCACCTGGTCTGCATCATTAATTATGTCAATTTTTACATAGAATAAACAAATCATGGTATTGAGGTCAGGCTAGTAAGTTTTCATGGAATTTTCCCATTCATCTGATTTTGGTTTGAATTGCAAGCAGTAGAACTGAGGCAGTGTGTAGAACTCGTGGAACTATCATTGGAGCATAACAAGCTTGTTCGACCTCTCCTTGATTTCAGGTCATTTTTATAATAAAATCAACATATTTTAGTCTATAGTTTGTTCTACTTGTTTTCACAAGCTTGTAAAGTCAATAATTTTTTCTGGGTTTAATTTTTTATTTATTTTTTTTGTTATAACTTTGTATGGTAGGGCAATGGCCGAGTTACAGGTTCTAAGGCTTTTTGGTAATCCTCTTGAATTCCTTCCTGAAATTTTGCCATTGCACAAACTACACCATTTGTCTCTTGCAAATATCAGGATTGTAGCAGATGATAATTTAAGATCGGTGAATGTGCAAATAGAGGTATTAATGATTCAGCACTAGTACCTGTATTTTGGATTTATCTTTTCAAGTGTAAATAACATATCAAGTTGAATATCTATACCTTCTTTTGCTAATTGCAGATGGAAAACAGTTCTTATTTTGTTGCATCTAGACATAAGCTAAGTGCCTTCTTCTCTCTTATATTCCGTTTTTCTTCTTGTCATCACCCTTTACTAGCATCTGCACTAGCCAAGATAATGCAAGACCAAGGAAATCGTGTGGTTGTTGGTAAAGATGAGAATGCAGTGCGGCAGCTTATAAGTATGATCAGTAGTGACAACCGTCATGTGGTATGTTTTGGTAATTCTTGCTTTTATGACTAAACTTTCATTTGTTTTATATATTCCTCTGTCGGGCACGGTCTTAATAATTTTGACTTCTGACAGGTTGAACAAGCATGCTCTGCTCTTTCATCTCTTGCTGCTGATGTTTCTGTCGCAATGCAGTTGATGAAGGCTGACATCATGCAACCCATTGAAACAGTGCTCAAATCTGTCGGTCAGGAAGAACTGATATCTGTATTGCAAGTTGTGGTGAAGTTAGCTTTTGCATGTGACACTGTAGCTCAGAAGATGTTGACCAAGGATGTATTGAAATCGTTAAAATCGTTATGTGCCCATAAAAACCCTGAGGCAAGTTCTCTACTTCCTTCTCATAATATATTGGTTTTAATTTCTTCCCTGGTATTGTATGGACATGTAATATTTAAGGTTTATCTTTCATTAGGTACAAAGGTTAGCTCTGTTAGCTGTTGGGAATTTGGCCTTCTGTTTGGAGAACCGCCGTATTCTGGTTACTTCTGAAAGTTTGCGGGAAC
The DNA here is from genome assembly GCF_958979055.1 of Alnus glutinosa. Classification (NCBI taxonomy): domain Eukaryota; kingdom Viridiplantae; phylum Streptophyta; class Magnoliopsida; order Fagales; family Betulaceae; genus Alnus; species Alnus glutinosa. The sequence goes on along the minus strand of NC_084890.1, from coordinate 2,957,819 downwards.
TTCTCTTGCGCATGACAGTTGCATCTGAACCACGTGTGAATAAAGCTGCAGCTCGTGCCTTGGGAATTCTTGGTATGTTTCTTGGATCTAATTTATCTCTGTTTTGAGCTTGTTTATTTTGATGGGGTTTGTTCATTTTGTGCCTGTGTAGGGGAGAATGAAAATCTAAGGCGCGCAATAAGAGGGCGACCAGTAGCGAAGCAAGGACTGCGTATACTTTCAATGGATGGAGGTGGCATGAAAGGTCTGGCAACTGTACAGATTCTTAAAGAAATTGAGAAGGGAACTGGAAAGCGGATACATGAGATGTTTGACCTTATATGTGGAACATCAACGGGTGGCATGCTTGCTGTTGCCCTTGGTATCAAGCTAATGTCCTTGGAAGAGTGTGAAGAAATATACAAAAATCTCGGTGGGTATGCTACACATGGAAATAGTATACATGAACTTCTTATTTATCAATCAAATTATTTATCTCATTCTGAATTGATGGCAATTGTAGGAAAACTTGTCTTTGCTGAACCTGTGCCAAAGGACAATGAAGCTGCAACTTGGAGAGAAAAGTTGGATCAGCTTTATAAGAGTTCATCACAGAGTTTTAGAGTTGTTGTACATGGATCAAAAGTATGGATTATTCTTATTTCAATTGTGCTTTACTTTCTTTGTATTCATTCAACATAAAACCTTTTTTCTTGATCCTCATTAGTTTCATGATATTGTTGTTATATGGAGGTGTGCATAGGTTAAGACTTCTTGAAAGAAAACTAAAATCTTTCACAATATTTTATTCGATTTAACGACATTCCTTTTCTTTTGGGGGTTGGGGAGGGAGTTGGAGAATAATAACCTTTTTTTTTTTAAAAAAAAAAAATCTAATCCAGCAAGCTGCTAACTACTTAAGTAATTTGAATTATATATTATATCTGCGATTATTTTATCTTCTGTAAATTGCCTAGATTCTCAAAAGTTTGGAATTTTAGTGGATGAAGCAATGTTTTTATTTGAAATAGGTCTGCTCATTATATTATAAGACGTCTGTTCTTTTGTATCTAGTGTTTTTATTGCCCCCCCTATACCTTGGAAACAGAAACTATAATATATTATCTTGCAGCACAGCGCAGATCAGTTTCAGAGTTTATTAAAGGAAATATGTGCTAATGATGATGGGGACCTTTTAATAGAGTCTGCGGTGAACAACATTCCTAAAGTTTTTGTTGTATCAACCTTGGTGAGCTTGATGCCAGCTCAGCCTTTCATATTTCGTAATTATCAGGTTTGATCCTAAGAGTTCCTGTTGTTATTTCATTCTGACACATTATCACCCTAAGATTGGCATTTAAGCTTTTGTATACTGTTGCATAGGTGTATGACAGTTATGGTCATCATGATAACTGTATGTGTTTTTGGCAATTTCTTTGAATCATCTTTTTTCATTCAAATTTCAGTACCCTGCTGGAACTCTAGAGTTGCCTCTTGCAATTTCAGAAAGTTCAGGAATTTCTGCGATAGGGTCACCTACTACAGGTGCTCAAGTTGGTTATAAGCGCAGTGCTTTTATTGGAAGTTGTAAGCATAAAGTATGGCAAGCTATAAGAGCATCTTCTGCTGCTCCATATTATCTTGATGATTATTCAGATGGTATTCTTTTCTTGTACTTGTTTAAACTGACTCATCTTTTGGCTATTGTCACCCTTCTTTTCTTAATTAAGACAATCATATTGGGCCTTTCCCCTTTTCTTGTTCTATTTTCTCTTGAATTTGTAATTTTCTCCTACAATGTCTCTAGATGTACACCGGTGGCAAGATGGTGCAATAGTGGCAAACAATCCTACAATTTTTGCCATAAGAGAAGCACAGCTTCTTTGGCCTGACACAAGAATTGACTGCTTAGTTTCCATTGGGTGTGGTTCTGTTCCTACAAAGGTAACTGCACACTGTTTTTGTTTTATAAGAGCCAGCTATGAAATTCTTGCTTTATCGGTAAAATATCAACTTTTTCAGAGTAATCACAACAATTTTGTGAATGTGAAAACGTGAGCAAAAATTTTGCTCTATGAGAACTCTATTCTTATTTAGACTTTATTTTTCTCTTCACCTAGCTCATATAAAAACACCCGAAAGTTATGCCTATTACACTTGAACTTCCAACACTGTGATATCCTAAATACCAAAATAAAATAAAAAGGAAAAGATAAAAGAGAAACTTTTCCAGCCTTTAGTCAGATTTTGACTATTGACTATTGAGCGACTGCTTGTTCGTGACAAAAAAAATGTTTCTTTGTTATAATTTTTTGACATTTTTCTAGTATATGCTTCTCACATGTTTTTTTAATAGCATTAATAAGAAAGCATGTTCTTTTCACATGATTTAGGAACTCATGTCACTTTATTAAACTTGTTTGTAGGAATTAGCTACAAACTGGTTTGTAGCTAATTTTTGTCATTTTTCTTTTGCTCTTTCCACCCTTTCTCTTTCTGCTGTCTTGTATTTGTGATGAACCTTCATGAAAAACAAATATTTAGTCAAATTTTATAGAGATCTTGTTGAAGACTCCCTGTTGGGCAAGATCCTGTGGAGAGGCCTTTTCAGGAGGGGGGTTAGGTTGCATCTGGACTTTAATTCCACCCCAACAAAAAAAAAAAAAAAAAAAAATCCCACTAGAAAAAGGTGAGGGTCTTGGATGTAGATTTCCATGTTGCTTTTACTTACTGCTCCTGATAGTGAGAACCTGACCAACCCATGCTTTCCTGGCCATTAATTTATCATTTGTGCATATAATATAGGGGGATGTGGGCTGTTATGCACTTATGTACCTCAGAAGTACTATGTTATTTGTAAATATCTTCTAGATTATTAGTAGTACTCGTTCCTGCATGACTTTTTCCCCCTTTGGCAAAAGACATTGAAAAGGACAGCTATACTGGAATATCTAGACGTACTCAAAGAATAAGAGGGATTGTAAAGTTGTTTCCATTACAATCAACACTGAACGCTAGTGAGTCTAATCTATGAAAGAATTTTATACTGTCACTGAACTTCATAATTGTTGCTTTATTTTATTGATTCATAAAAATATTTACTGTTGTAGGTACGAAAAGGTGGTTGGCGTTATCTGGATACTGGGCAAGTGTTGATTGAGAGTGCATGCTCTGTGGATCGGGTAGAGGAAGCTTTAAGCACATTGTTGCCTATGCTCCCCGAAATACAATATTTTCGATTTAATCCAGGTATGTTGTTGACTTTGGAGTTACATGTAATGACAAAAAGAAAGGGTGTTTCTGTAAATGGGCTTGGCTTGCCTGGAGCCTCAGTTGGCTTTGTTAATTCATTGAATTAGCTAAGCTCAAGCCATACCTGACTCGGCTCATAGGCTTGTGAGGCTCCATGAAAGGGTAATTTTGCATTTTTTTCAGTACTTGTAGTTAGACTACTTTCTTTTTTCTTTTTCTTTTTTTAAGCTCATTATTCTGCCATGTTATTGCTCAAAATACTACTCTATTGTGTTTGAATATGCATGAAAAAAAAAAAGGCACATGTTGTGCTATCTGAGCCAAAAAAGCTATTGATTCTAGCGAGTGTATGTTGAGCCAAAATCAAGCTAGAGTTTTATGGCTTTGAGTCGAGTTGGAGCTCAGCTCGAGCTCCCTCAATTTTAAGGGAGCTGAGCTTGAGCTGTCAGATACGTGACACAACTATCCAGCCTATGCATGGATGTAAAAGATTTTCTCCTTCATTCCTCTATTATCCTTAAATAGTTTTTTTACTGAAAGTTCTGAAGTAGTCTCATGTTTTACCATTGTAGTTGATGAACGTTGTGATATGGAATTGGATGAGACTGATCCAGCTGTCTGGCTAAAGTTGGAAGGCGCAGTCGAGGAATACATCCAAAACAATTCCCAGGCCTTGAAGAATGTTTGTGAGAGACTGCTTCTTCCTTACCAAAATGATGAGAAGTGGTCAGAGAATTTGAGAATTCAGCATTTCCCCAAGTCAAAGGGGTCAACTGTAGGTACTGGCGCTGATATTTCTGTAATTGGTTTCTGTAGGAATTTATCTTTCCGGGAACTCTTTTCTCTAAACCTTTAAGTTCTTCTGGTCTTCTGCTGTTCTAGATATGAATGGCCCTTCCCTAGGTTGGAGGCGTAATGTACTACTTGTTCAAGCTTCACATAGTCCAGATTCAGGAAAAACCGTGCACCATGCTCGAGCGCTCGAGTCATTTTCTTCCCTTAGTGGAATACGGTTATCCCATATGCAAGAGATTTCAGGGACTGTGAAGACGGTGCCAGCTACAACATTTGCAACGCCATTTACATCACCTCTATTCACTGGGAGTTTCCCATCAAGCCCACTTCTATACAGTCCTGATTTTGGTCCACAGAGGCTTGGCCGAATTGATATGGTCCCACCTTTAAGCTTAGATGGCCAATCTGGAAAAGCAGCTGCATCACCACCGATGTCTCCTCCAGGACCCAGGCAGCTTTCTTTACCTGTTCGATCACTGCATGGGAAATTACAGAACTCACCGCAAGTGGGCATTATACATTTGTCCCTTCAAAATGATTCGATTGGTTCAATATTAAGGTAAACATGCACTTGTTGTTTTGGTTTCAATTTGTGCAAGCTAACCTTGGTTCAATCTATAATTCCTAACCTGCTGGCTACTTATTTCTCTAGTTGGCAGAATGACGTATTTGTGGTTGCTGAACCTGGAGAGCTTGCAGATAAGTTTGTACAGAGTGTTAAATTGAGCTTGCTGTCCATGATGCGGAGGCATCGCAGAAAGGAGGGATCACTGCTTACCAATATCTCAACTGTTTCTGATTTGGTCGCATTTAGACCATACTTCCAAATTGGATGCATTGTCCATCGTTATATAGGACGCCAAACCCAAGTGTGTGCTGTTTACTTTTCTTTCCTGATGTTTTCTTTTGTTATTTGTAGGAAGCTATCAAACTATAAATTTGCTCTGATTGGTGGTCACATTTTTTGAAGGTCATGGAAGATGGCCAAGAAATTGGGGCGTATATGTTCCGCAGAACAGTCCCTTCAATGCACTTAACTCCTGATGATGTTCGTTGGATGGTATGTTCATAGTTTATGTTTTCTTCTGAATTTTATGGAGATTTAGAAATGGTTAATTGTTTAATATATATATATATATATATATATATATATATATATATATATATATATATATATATATATATATATATATATATATATATATATATATATATATATATATATATATTCACTGTTCAACTTCTGTAGCTGTCGTCAATTGGAAACAATGGGTAGTTCCTGGGTGTTAGACATTCTTCTACATTTGTCGTAAATTTTGGAAGTAATTGTCTTCTATTAATTGAATAGCTTTTGTGCCAAAATCATTCATTCTTGAGGAATGCCTCTTAGCGTTCATAAGTGGCCGTTAGCTACCGTTAGTACCTCCAAAAGTGGTCCTGGATGTGGTCTTTGCGATCATTGCATCGGCATAATTGTTATGTCATGTTGCAATTCCGTAATACTTTATGTGGTGTTTCGCTATTACTCTATGAGATTCTTGTCGGGCTTATAAACAAGATTTAGAGAGTGATAACCTTGAATTAAAGGGGAAGTGATAGCAAGCTCATAGTTTACTAATAAGTTCCATTTGTTAATTGGAAGAAGGTTTGTACTACCCTTCATCTTGGAGGCTTGGGAATTATGAGTTTGCTCCTTTTCAATTTAGGTTCTTTTGGGAAATTAGTTATGAAGGTATGCTGTGGAGAGAGGCTTTTTTGCGACAGGTAGTGTATAAAAAATATGGTTGTCTGGCGTGTGGTTGGTGCTCTAATGTTGTTACTGGGCCATATGTGGTGAGTCTTTGGAATATTAGGAGGGGCTGAGATGCCTTTTCTAGTTTTGTTTGTGTCGAGGTGGGTGATGGGTCTTGGACCAAGTTTTGACATGATGTTTGGTGTGGGAATCCTTCTTTGAAGGAAATCTTTCCGGAGTTATTTTGCATTACAAGGGATAGGGATGCTTTGGTGGCTGACCAAATGTTTGCTCATAACAGCGAGGTGCATTGGGACATGAATTTTATCAGATTGGTGCACGGTTAGGAGGTGGTATGTTTCTTCTTTTTTCAATGCTCTATATTTTGTTAGGATGGGTCAGGGAGATGAACATAAGTTCTATTGGATTCCTTCGGAAAGACGATCTTTTGAGGTCAACTTTTTACGTAGTTCTTCCTAAAGTTGATTCCTCTTTCCCTTAGAAGAGCATTTGGAGGTGTAAGGTTCCTTTGAGGGTGTCTTTCTTCACCTGGACATCATTTTTAGGAAAAATTATGACTATGGATAATCTCCACAAGTGTCATGTCATAGTAATAGATTGGTATTATGTGTAAAAAGAGTGGGAAAACTTACTTATAAAAAAAAGAAAAAAGAAAAAAAGAGTGGGAAAACTCCTGATCACCTCTTTCACTGTGATATTGCGAGAGAGTTGTGGAATTTGGTTTTTCAGATGCGAGTAGAGTGGGTTATGCCCAAACGTGTGGTAGAGTTCTTTGTGTGTTGAAAAAGAAGGTTTTGTCAGAATAATTTTAATACTATTTGGAATGTTATCCCTTCTTGTTTAATATGGTACATTTAGAGAGAAATGAATGCTTAAAGCTTCGAGGATTGTGAGAAGACAAGTTCAAAGCTAGAACTTTGTTTTCTTAAATTCCTCTTTGAGTGGATCTCTGCTAATGGCCTTCTCAATATCTTTAGCTTTGTAGATTTTTGTGCTCTATTTCCCTGTTCTTGATCTTTCTGGGCATTTTTTTTCTTGTATGTCTTATGTGCTTGACTGCTGGGGTTGCACCCTTTGTGCTTTTAATGAATTTGCTTTACTTATATATATATATATAAAGATGCAAATATTTGTTAATTTTAAAAATTTAGCCACAAAGTACTCGTTTCATATAGTTGTGCAAATGTTGTACTACTATTTATGTTTTATTGATGTGGCTGACTTGCATAATTGTAGGTTGGAGCTTTGTGGCTGGTATGATTTTAATTTTATTGTAGGATTTGATTTACATGTTTTATTTTCTTTCCATACATTTTCTTATTTATTGTAAGTTCATATTACTTTTTGTGTTGCTTCTCTATATAAACAAGTGTAGATATATCATGGAATCATCGATAAATAATAAGAATTCCTCATTATCTTTCATCTTAATTGTAGGTTGGAGCTTGGAGGGATAGGATAATAATTTGCACGGGAACGTATGGGCCTAACCCAAGTCTGATTAAGGCCTTTCTCGACTCTGGTGCCAAAGCTGTTATATGTTCTTCAACTGAACCCCCTGAAACGCAGCTGACACCCTTCCATGGATCAGGGGAGTTCAATATTTTTGAAAATGGTAAGTTTGAGATCGGAGAGGAAGAGGCAGAAGATGAAGAAGCTGAACCTGCCAGTCCAGTGAGTGATTGGGAAGACAGTGACCCTGAAAGAAGTGTTGGTGGCCGTTCTATGGGTTTTTGGGATGACGATGAGGAGGAACTGTCACAGTTTGTCTGTGAATTGTATGACTCGTTGTTCCGGGTTGGTGCGAGTGTAGATGTTGCTCTGCAACATGCTCTGGCCTCACATCGGAGGTTAAGGTACTCCTGCCATCTCCCCAGTAGATAATAGTTTGTTAAATAAATACCATACATTAAAAATGAAAGCCATAAATCAAAAAAAAAAAAAAAAAAATCGAGGATGAAAGCAGGTGGAGTGAGGAATATAATTTAGTGGTACATAAGAAAATAAGAGGAAACATTCAATTTTGAGGCTTACGAAAAAAAAAATGTTTTGTTTGTACTCATTACATGGAAGTATAGCAGTCGACATTTTGAATGATACATTTCTTTTTCTTCTTCTTATAATTCATTTTTATTTAAGTCTTGTATCTCTTTGGCTAAATTGTCATTATGTGAGTGTACTTGGACGATTGCCGTGTGATTTGTTTTTAGAAGAAAAGAATATGGCTTTGATAGTAATAATTGGATATTTTTCCCCCAAATAAAAGTAGAAATTAAAACAGGGTTGCAATTACCCAATTAGGACACATTCTGCAAGTGCAGAGCAGAACAGTAGCTGGTGCACATATTTGCTACGGATAGGGTTTTCCGCTAAATTGAGTTGAAAAATTTTTTTTCAACTCAATTTATAAAATTGTTAAGTGTTCCTTAGCATGTAAGAATCATACTTTTTTAATAGGATTTCTTTCAACTTTGTTAATGCTATTAAAAAATCATGTGCTTCACTCACATATGATAATTTTATAGATTGGGTTGGAACAAATTTGTTTAATCCAATTTGGAAGAAAACTCTTATCGTCTTTGCTATTTGAGGATAGAAAGATGTTAGTATCACAAAAGTAGTGAGTACCGAGTAATTCTACAAATATCTCGTGTCCCTTTAATAATGAAGTGGCTTTTAAAATTATCATTTAATCAAAATTTTATATTGATCAATCACAAATTCAATAGTGATTTTAAAAGTAACCTCATTATTAGAGGGACACAAAAAACACTTGTAGATCGATGAGGATTGACTGCAATTCGGTCTGTTGTTACTAATTTGTTTTACTAACCGACTTGGCATGTTGTACAAATACAAAAATACTCTTTATCAGTCCTGAGAAAAATGGGCCAGATCCCCTTCCCATCGCCGGATCCAGTTCTCGCCGGCGACCCCGTTTTCTGGCCAAAACAGTCGGATCCTGGCCGTTCTCGGACAGAACGGCCGGATCCCAGCAGGCTGGACGAGAACCGGCCGTTCCCCTGCCAGAACGGCCGGATCCCACCCGACTGGACGAGATCTGGCCGGGAACGGCCATAATGGCCGGGATCTGGCCGTTCCCCGGACAGAACGGTTGGATCCCGCCCGGCTAGACGGAATCTTTTCGTTCCCGGCCGGCTAGCGGGGATGGCCGGGATTTGGCCCTTCCCTGACCAGACTGGCCGGATTTCGGTCTATTTGGCCGGGGATTAGGTCGTCGAGGTGAGTTGTCGGAAATTTCTAGCGGTATGCTGTGTTTCCGGCGTGGTATATTCCCCAATAGATGGAAGTGGCATTTTTGTCTTTATGTACTGAAATATTTTTTAACTTATTTTATTATTAAACTGATGTGGAGCCACTTATAAGGTTCCACGTCAGTTAGTAAAATTCTATTGGGAAAAATTTAAGTACACCTAGTATTTCTCATTCAAATAGCCCCATAGAAATTACAACTGCATAGGCTACTTGCCCCAATGAGGCTATCCGACCAAATTGCATCCAATTCCGATCAAAAGAGTTTTCAAGGATCCTGAAGCACGTACCCAATGGCTTCCATGATCTTAAATGGACCCCATCGAGGTTTGACCTTAAAATGCAATCTTGAGTCCAATGGGACCCATCATTAGGTGGTGTCCGAACACTTCTCAATTAGAGAGCTGATTTGCAAGAGACGGGTTACCGTCCCATTGCCCCCCCCCCCCCCCCTTTCATTTAAACATGTGTTTTTTTATTTTTTTTTTTTTTTTTTTTTTTTTTTTTTTTTTTTTTTTTTTTTTTATCAAAAAGCCACTTTTGATAAAAAAAAAAAAAAAAAAAAAAACATTTGTTTATTATAAATGCCGGTTGGGTGACGATTTTTTGTCCTCCAACAATCATTTTCCCATCAATTAAGGCGCTCAAGCATAAACAGTAGTTGGACGGCTAAACTATTCAAATATGTGAAATATTTTCTAAAGCATACAATTCTATCACGGAATGAAGAAAACGATTTGTGTCACTTCACTGAACGAGTTTAATCAGTTGATGGTCTAAACCCACGTATATAATCAAACGCAAAAGAATGAAAATGGAGATATCAGCGACACTTGGACCCCATACGGCCATACCTAAAAAGCAAAGCAACACGTTGAAAGAATCAAGGCATGAAAAAAGGAAAAGTAGATCAACCTAACAGCCATCATGAGGAATGAAGTTTACCCACCAAAGTTGATGAGAAACAACTCAACGTGGAAATTTTATTCTGTCTATGCCGGTAATTCTTGGCATTATCCGTTGACTCGACGCGAAATTGGTAGGTTAGGATCGATGGGTTTAACTTATTTAATTAAATGAATTAGAGTTTTGGTTGATCCATATAGTCTTATATCATGCATCGACATAATTCGATACACAACACTTAGGGCTGGTAATTTTTGATATGATTCACAAACCCTACACGAAATTAGTGGGTTAGGGTCGAGGAGTTTGATCCGTTTAATTATATGGGTCAAGTTATGCTTGACCTATATAGTTTTATAACCATGTCTCGGCACAAACCGAACTTGACACGCGAACACGAATTGTCCCCTAATTCTGTCCACATATAGCGTTTCTTTTTTTCTTGCACATAGGGGTCTGTACCATGATCAATCATAATCCAAAGCTTCCAACCCCAAAGTTGTGGACAAAGGAGTCAAAAGGGCTAAGTAATTTATCCGTAAAACACGCATGCTTTCATTGCAAACAAAGGAGGATAATGATGCCATGTCCCCATTTAAAGCTTCAATTATGCAAACTCTCATGCTGTCCACTCTTAAGATAAAGCAGTTGAATGAGTGCATGTCAAAGAGAGCAATAAAAAATTCAAAGAAATTCCCACCTTGATAAAGACCCAGGACCGATCTTTCTTCAACCACAAGCCTCAATATACTTTTTTTTATTTATATACAAAATGAAGTATAAAGCCAGCCCCACAACCACCAAGTTTCCTGAGAAAATGCCTGCAATTGCTCCAGTTGCAATAGGCACACGGGGCACCGTAGGATCACTTGTCAGAAAGGAAATTGAGTACTTCAGAAAGATTGAAATAGACAGATGTGGCAGCTCTCGAAAGCCTCAGGGACAGATTGTGGACATGGCTTCCACCAGTGGTCGCTCAGCCTCAGCCTCAGCCTCAGCCTCCAGGCCTACTTTCTGGTTCTTGATGATGACATGGAAAAGGAAGAAGCAGAGGAGCAGTAGTGGGATCCTGCCAAGCATGTGCTCTGCTGTGGAAGTTTCAGACAGCAATAGGCTAAACAAAATCCCTGGTTATAGTTACAGGATCCTTAAGAATGACTTTCACGTCTAGATGATGCTTCCTAAGCTTTCTAAGCCAGTTTGTTTCAAGTACAAAGCTTCTATGATGGTAGATTTCTCTTGTCAAGTTCCCCTACATTATGTGTTATCTTTTTGAATAATGTTATCAGAGTGAGCATAAGGATCAATTATGCAGCCCTTTGAACGTTATGCTGTTTCTGATGCTTCAAGACAGGAGGGTTTTTTTTTTTTCTTTTTTCTTTTTTCTCTTGGAGATTTGGTGAACCAGTTATGGAACTCATAAATTATATGTGCCTGATTATCAAGGAATCTTCAGGTAAAAGCTTGCCACTCTCAATAGCTTTGAGTGTCCGGACTGTTGTTGTTTTTAAGTTTCAACCGGCGATCGGCAGAATCTTCCCACAAGAAAGATGCATTGGATCAATGAAGATTGCTAAAGGCAAAGTGTTCAAAGGAGATTGTGAACCTCTTATATAGGAATGGCACTCCGTTTGTAACTGTAAAAGGTTTACATGTATCCCAAAAAAAAAATACAGAAATAGAAGTAGAGTTTTATTTAATTTCTATTTTAGTTGGACATTATCAGTTGAAAAGGATGAAGAATAGCAGAAATTGCTGCCATACTGACCAGGCTTGGCATTCAAACTATAATTTTTTTTTTATTTTTTCTGGTAAATTCACAATTTCCCCTGAGATAAACAGAGGAATGTTGCACAGAGCATTTTGCATTGCATCAGTTGTTTATTTGCTTCTTCCTTGCCTTCTCTCGAACAACTTTACATGGAATAATAAAAAGAATTAGAGCTGCATTTTTGCTGTCAACAACATTGTCTGCAATAAGCAAACGTTTGGCCATTGGGATATCAATGATTAGTTAAGTGAATTCCAGCTTGAAGAGATTGGTTGTTCTTGAGGAGGTCCTGCAGATTGCCTCAGAAACTGCCTAACAAAGATCCTGGTGAAAGTAGAGTCACAAAAAACAAAGCTGATAAATTACAGTCAATCCTCTGAAACCAAGGTTATCCCATAGTTCTTTTCTGGTGCTTGCAGTTTTGTTGCAGAGTGGAACAAACTAGGGCCGGCAACTTTTTGACACCATATGCAAATCCAACATGAAATTAGCAGGTTTGGGTTGAGGGGTCTTACATGTTTAATTAAATGGGTCGGGTTAAGATTAATATAAATATTCTTATACTCATGCTTCGACACTATCCGAATTCAACACACGACATTTAAGACTGACAATTTTTTATACGACTCGCGAATCCAACAAGAAATTAGCAAGTTAGGACTGAGTGACCTAACCCGTTTAATTAAATGGATTGGGTTAGGATTGACTTGTATAGTCCTATACTCATGCCTCGATATTGTCCGAACCTAACATGCAAAAACGAATGGTCACCCCCAACACAAACCATAGCTTAGATAAACCCAACATGGTAAAATATAAGAGATTATAATTTCAGTTTGATCAATTGAACTGCTAAATTAGGTATAGCTATGGGTTGATACACATAATATCATGCCGTTACAGTTTACACTATGAACGACTTACAAATTGGTGGACATTTACAGGGGGGGCTTATCTTTTATATATGAAAGTTTAGGCCGTGAGTTTGTTTTCTCATCACCTAAGTTGCCAGAGCTTCAGTCTCTTTGATACTACAGCACTCTATCTCTCTACTGCCACGTTCGTCTATCACAAGTTCAACATGTCCTCCACTGTTTTGTGATGGATCTGTGGCACATCTCTCATTGTTTCTTGGCATGGCCAGATACTCAAGAGCGGTTACGACATCACCCATCAAAGGTCGGGTGCCAGCTTCCTCTTGGATGCACATTGCAGCAACTGCAAGAGCTTGATAGAGACCCTTGACAGGGTACTCTCCTCTTAGCAAAGGGTCAGCCATTAATGTAAACTTTTTTCTGTCCTTAAACAGTGGCTGTGCCTGCAATATGAAAATGAGAATTCTTATCAAGATCTTTTCAGCAATGAACTACCTCAAAAATCTAACAAACTGCAATAATCACAACGTTTTATTGAGCATTTATAAAATCGATAACTTACCACTCATCACAAAATCTGAAGTTAATTAAATTTTACTAATTTAATTAATGATAGAACACTCCCCCTCACGTGTGAATCTATACTTCTTCTCAATAAATAAATATTAAAATTGGGATATAATGATTAATTATCATTTATCATTTATCTCAAAGTATAAGTTAATGGTTAAGGATAATTTTAATCATATAACTAATATTCTAACAAAACCTAGAATATTTAAACACCTGACAATGAGTCAATTGGAGGATTCAAAGCTATTGCAAAGAATATGGAAACCTATGTTTCAATGAAACATTTACTTCTTGTAAGTTGTAACCCAGTGCACAAAGAAAAGGCTTTGTTTGTTTACATTTTTCGTTCTTCTTTTTGTAACTTCTGTTTTCTGTTTTCAAAACAAAAATATTAAGAAACAACCCAAAACACAAAATACTTAAAACTATTTTCACCTTTACGTCAAACCAAAACACTTTTTTAAATAAAAAACAAAAAGTACCCTCTAAAAAGCACTAACAAACGAAGCTTAGTTGCATACACAAGTAGTTAGGTTAAAGATTTGGGGAGTTGAGTCCCACTTATGAACATACCCAAGTAATTAGGTTCTGCTCCTCAGTGTGTCTTGAAGTATCAATAGCTCTCCTACCAGTGATTAATTCCAGAAACACGACGCCAAAACTATACACATCAGACTTTGTTGTCAGCTGACCTGTGGAAGCATACTCTGGTGCGCAGTAGCCATAGGTCCCCATCACCCTTGTAGACACATGGTCCTTGCCTCCTGTTGGACCAATCTTAGCAAGTCCGAAATCAGAGAGCTTGGGATTGAACTCCTCATCTAATAATATGTTGGATGCTTTAAAGTCACGATAAATCACTGGTGGGTTGGCAAAGTCATGCAAGTATTCAAGCCCTTTGGCTGCTCCTTCAGCTATTCTCATCCTGGTATACCAATCCAGAGGCTCCTTATGATCTGGAGGTAAATCTGCAGAATCAAAGAAATCAAATGGTATTGTTATCAAGACTGTTAAATCATCTATTATCCCAAAAGCTTAAGGATTTGCTACGTGTGTATGAAGTTCCATGTGTTTAGTCAAGGGAATTGAAAGTTATGTTTGGCATACCTAGAAGATGATTTTCCAAAGATCCATTGGCCATGAATTCATAAACTAATATTCTTTGATCCCCTTCAGCACAGTAGCCAATCAAATTAACAAGGTTGGGGTGATGAACCAGACTTAACATCAGAACCTCTGCAAAGAATTCTCTACTTCCTTGCAATCCTTTCCTGTCGAGTTGCTTGACAGCCACAACCTGAATACAGTAAATCAAAGCATGAAATCGCATCCATAAACTTGCTCCGAGTTTGTCTCAGAGAGAGAGAGAGAGACCTTCTCAATGCTCTCTATGTACCCTTTGTACACCCTTCCGAATCCGCCTTCGCCCACCAGACAATCAGGATTGAAGTTCTCAGTTGAAGCCGCCAATTCAAAGAATCCAAAAACCTGAGCAGAAATTTGAGCATGTCCAACTTTTAGTATCTCTTCAGCCAGATTCCTATACTTGCTGCTTCCTGCACATTGATAACATGCCTGTTTAAGACTAATCTGCAAAGGGTTCACAAGCACGATTCAAATCAAGAATTCAGCTGAATTTTTTTTTAGGTATATTGGGTTAAATCCTCGAAACCTTCATGTAAAGAAGCTTTTAATGCAGATATCAACTCAAGCATTGTTGTAAGACTTTTCGAATGCACAACTTTATCTATACAAATCCCTCTCGAATTCGCATTCACATACCTTTCCCTCCTAGAAAATTTCCAAGAACGTCTATTCAGATGCCACAAACAAAAGTAAAATCGCCATAACTGAAACCACTATCCATATTTCCAAAACTTCAGCAGTCACATTGCAGATTATAAATATGACAGAAGATGCTCAACTTACAAATAAAAATGTTACATATATTGGAGAGTTTGGTTCTATTCAAATTCCCATAGATTGACTGACAGGCCAATTGAATTGGGGGCTACTGAACTGAAGGGCTTAGTCACCGACAAGCCTAAAACTTCTATTCAAATTCTCATGGATTGATTGGCAAACCAATTACTTAAGAGAATTGAAGGGCTGCTGGAAGGTCTAGTTATCGTAAAGGGCCCATCTTCCAGAGAGCACAGTGATCGCACATGTATGCAATTCTGACCCTAGTCAAACTCTGCCCGAATTTCCCCTTAATCCATCTTCACTAACTTGGATGTCGGAGTTTCTTTACCAAATCCTACCGGTGAACCCTTCTAACCCTTTTCCTCTCTCACAGATCTCCTCTCTGGTAAGCGATGTGAGGTGACTATAGGTCCCTGCACCAACCGGCGTTGTCGTATGTGGTTTCAACTATTAAAATATTAATTAAGTGAATAAATTTATCAATTCTTATCAGTTTAAGCTTCCGAGATAATTTGTGATTTATAATTACATTATAACATAAGTTTTGAGTTCGAACCTTAACTCTACAATTTACCTCAATTTCAATTAAATATTTTATATGTTAGATCTTACCTATTATGCAATATTTGAGGTCATGTGAGGGAGAGTATAAAACACATACTTTTTACTGTAAATTTATTGACAAATGAATAGCTTTACAGATACAATGAAAGTAATACGAACAAAAAGCTGTTGCATATATGCAATGTTTAATCATTTTATATACCTGATTTAATCGAGAAATTAGCAACAACGGAGGCAAACGTGTCCCGACCATCCGCATATCCATTTTTGCACTTCTTGATAGAGACCTCCGGCCCGTCAGACCTGCAACAAGAGAGGCAGCTGATCTCCGGCAAACCCATTTGTACAAACTCTTAATCACCCCTCTCAGGAAAAGAACCCCATATCAAAATCGGTGTGGATATTATTATTATGGCATTTTGAGAGAGCTGAGAAACTGAAAACGTTAGCCATGGAGAAAGAACAAGTTTTTCGGGGAAAATATAAGTGTTAGACTGTTCGTTCTGGTCGGGTTAGTTTCTGAAACCAATCTAATTGGTACATCCGAGCTTAATTTAGTTGTCTTTCTTTGTGTTCTAGAGACAGAGAGGTGGTGGTTTAGGCTGTTTCGCTAACTAACTATAACTAACTTTTCAACTTCCTTCTATTGCCAAGGCAGCAATATTTCTTTTATTTTTATTATTATTATTATTATTATTTTTTGAATGAAGCAATATTTCATCTAAACAAGGCAAATCTCTCTCTCTCTCTCTCTCTCTTTTTTTTTTTTTTTTTTTTTTTTTTGAGGACAAATGTAAAATCAGCCCATATAATTTTACCTATTTGCAATTGTCTCCCTGTTATATCAAAATTGGTTGGAAACTCCGTGTGATAAGCAAAAAATAAAAAAAAACAAAAAAAAAACGAATAAATAGGTCCCTATTTGCTTTTTTTACTTACCACATAAAGCTGTCAGCCATTTTTAATATTATACGATAGAGAGTTAATTGCAAATTGGTACAACTACGGAGACTGATTTTGTATTTATCTTTTTTTAAAAAAAAAAAAAAATTCAATTTAACATAAAATTTCCATATTGATTGAGAGTACCAACAATCCAATTGATATTTGGTTAGAAAGCCCGTTGGACCCAAGGGATTGAGATCAAGTCCAATACGAAGGTATTGCACAAGATCTAGGTACGTATTAGACTGGACCTCAATTCCACGTTGGAGGCATGATTGAGAATTTTTTGTTATTAGGCTATCAATTTGGATAGCTTAAGGGGAATTTGAATCCTCTCCATTTGAAACGGAGAGAATCCTTTTCATTTAATGTAAAAATAAGGTTATAGTTGTCTTTTCACTTTCTGTAAAAATGTGAAAAGATAACTATACCCTTCCCATTTAACTAAATGGAGATGATCTTTGTTCAAGGCAGATGGATCTCGCATTCTAAATTGCCCGTAGCAAGTGAACTTTTTAGCCTCTCTTTTATAAGCTGATCAAATTTCTGTAAATTTTAGACAACTTAATAATAGAAATCCTCGTTCTTCTACTCCTTTATATAATTTGCTACTAAATTTTGCTATGTTAACTTTGTAAAATATCAGTGAGATGTTTGTAAAGAATAAGTATTACTCATTTCATGCCACAATCATATTATGCTAATTGCAAAGTGGCATGGGCTAATAACTCTTGCATTTGAAAGATGGCCGGGCTTCCTGCCTGAATGAGCCCCCTACTAAGGTGAGCCATTGAGCCCTACTGAAGAGAAAATCTTTCTCACATATCCTTACTTTTTGAGAAAGGGAGAAGGATCTCTTAATTTCAAATGAAATAGAGAGGAGCTGGTTAATGATTTTAAGAAGAGTAAAATGGTTTAAAAAAAAAAAAATGATCATTTTATCACTTTAAAATGAACTAACCGAATCCTATCAATTTAATTTCTTCTCAAGAGGGGATTTAACACATTCATCAAATAAGATTGAATGACTGATGTGGCACACTCAACTAATTTTTAGATTAATATTTGTTAAATAATAATAAAAAGAAATCATTGATTAATTTAAAATAGCATGTCAACGTTATTGACAAATTATAAGATAAGACCGTAGTATACAGTAAAATTCAGTACGAGGGGAATCTGTAAGTAATTCTACATGTAATACAAATATTTATTAATTATCCACTAAATAATAAGGTAATTTTAAAAATCACTATTAAATATTTAATTGACACTCGATAAATATTTATACCACCGGTAAAATTAGTACGAAATTTGTCCAACGGAATGGCGGATGGAAGAAGCTTTGTAAGTTTGCCAAGTCATACTTGTTAAACACGTGGCGCATAGAAAGTAAGCCAGATGGAGAGGTTGTAGGAATCATAGGAAAACGCATCGCAGGTAGGAGGTGGTATGCTCCCCTGTGACAGCCCCCCTAAATCCCTGCAAAAACCTACCAAACAATGCCACTACCAAAATGGTGGTCTTCAGGTCCCTCAAAGCCCTAATCAAAGACCCCAAAGCATCCAAAACCTTCCTCACCCTCACCACCTTCACCAGCACCACTGCCTCCACAATCCCACTCCCCTACTTCCCTCTCTCTAACCCTCTCGCTCGCCCTCTCTTTCGCTTCCCCTGTTCCACCAAATGGCTCTTCAGCCCCTCCTTCCACGGCCCTCTCTTCCTCTCTTTCCCTCCCTGGAAGCTCTCCCAGTCAGCCACGCCCCTCTACCTCCAGTGCAAGGCCACCGCCGTCGTTTTGCGCAGGGCTTTGCCCATCACTTTGGGCCAGGCCGACGCGGTGTTGCATAAGGTCGAGGGGCCCAAGGAGCCCTGTGACGCCTTTCTGGACAGCTTCGTGAACTTGCCGAACTTCATATCCATGACCCGGTTGCTCTCTGGTCCTGTGCTTGGATGGTACGTTCCTCTCTCTCTCTCTCTCTCTCTCTCTATATATATATATATATATATATATGATGATTGTTTGGTTGCCGGGAAAGTTAGAGCAAAGAAAAGAAAATTTGGGTCTTTAAACAGAAATTTTTTTTTGTTTGGGGGGGGGGGGGGGGGGGGGGGGAGGTTTATTTATTTACTTTTACTAGCTGATGATGGGTGAGATCAAAACTAAAGGAGGATTTGATTGCACGTTACTTTGTTGATTTTTTGTAATATCGAGGCCCAATTTTACTAGTAGGTTAGTCTGATCTTTTGCTTATTCTTTAAAATGAATGTTTCAATTTTTTAATTGCTTTGTACTGGAAATGCAACTACAATCTCTACGCAGGATGATCACAAATAAGTGGTATTCTTCGGCAATGGTGGCTTTGGCTATCTCTGGGGCAACTGACTGGGTATGGACACACGTCTTTGATGGAAGCAAATCCCAATATTACAAAATGAGATGTTAAAACGCTTTTCTTTTCATTCATTCATCATGTAGCTAGATGGATACGTGGCAAGGAAGATGAGAATTAATTCTGTTGTGGGTTCCTACCTTGATCCCCTTGCTGACAAGGTAAAAGTTCAAGCCTCTTCTTCTGAGCTCGATAGCTTTGGCGGGTTGCTCTTTTCAGGTTGTATTTGGTTCATTTTACCTGCCCTGCAACTGAACTTTGTTTTTCTTATGTCTGGTTGATACAGGTTCTTATTGGATGTGTTGCTTTGGCAATGGTACATAAGGATCTTCTGCACCGTAAGTAGTCTTGAACGTAATACAGATGAAAATTAGCAATATGTCATCTCTGTATTTTCAAGAAAGCTTTGCTCACTGCTTCAAATGATTCGTTGTAGTGGATGTCACATGGCAGTATATATTTGCACCTATAATAATGTTTTTTCGGAACACATAAGATTGACATGCATGCAGACCTTTTTTATGTCTGTTGTGGAGAAAAAAATGAATCTCATTTGGTTTTTTGGATTGTGAAGCTGGACTTGTTGGACTTGTTGTGTTGCGAGATGTCTTCCTTGTTGGTGGTGCAGTATATCAAAGAGCTAGTAGCTTGGGTTGGGAGGTAATATAGCCTAATTTGAACTTGTTATAGGGATTTTTTTTTCCCCTTTTGCTCCACTTGACAGTCTTGGTAGTTATCTAGTTGAAATCTTGACTGTTACTGTTGAATTTCTTCTTCCTCCAGTGGAAAAGTGGGTTTGATTTCTTCAACCTTGATGGTACCTGTCCCCAAAAGGTTGAGCCTCTCTTTCTTAGCAAGGTAAGGTTAGAGTGTCATAACTTGATTACCTGATGGACGGGGTTAGTAATAGAGTAATATATGTAAAGTAGTGTATCTATATTCTGCAATGTGGTCTAGGTCAAGGGGGAATCTTCTATATGTACAGTAGTTAGCAAGAAATGTGGATGTTAGGGAACAGGTATTTTAGTGAAGTTTTATAAACACCTTTTCCTATTTTTGGATTAAAGGTCTGCTTTTTATTTTTAAATTAAATATATATTGAAGCATTAAATGTTATAGAGAGTTCATGGCTCATAATATAGATAGGAGGAAATAGATAATTAGCACAGCAGGCTTGTGGCTTAACAAGGAGTACTAATCTGGACAGGTTAATACGGTTCTCCAGTTGGTTTTAGTAGCTGCAGCTCTTCTTCAACCAGAGTTTGGAACCCAAGAAACTCAGCCATACATCACATATTTAAGGTAACTCGGCCACTTTTCTGGCTGTCTACGTTTTGATTCTTTTTATATGATATAACATAAGTCCATTTAATTTGGCGCAGTTGGTTAGTGGCTTCAACAACAGTGGCTTCCACTGCAGCATATGGAGCACAACACATAAGGAAGAGATCTGCCTTGACCAGTAGAAAATCTTAGTTCGGATCTTACCTTTTCAGGTAGCTTGTAAAATACCATCAATTTCATCAGCTCGAGTATTTAGTGGGCGTCAGTTTTAAAAGACTGGAGAACAAATGGTCTTGCGCAGCACTCGTTCACCCCTTCGGCTTCTTCAGATGTTGAGGTTGTGGTATCCTCCATACACAGAAGAAATGGAATGTGTTGGAACTTTTAAGGTCATCTTTCACAAGTTCCATCTGTCAGAGATTGAGTTGTGGCCTTTTAACTCTTGGAATTGCATGGCAAGTGCGGAAAGTTGGAAAAACTTGGCTAAGCTGTGCAGATTCATAGCAGAATCTCATTTTCTTTTTTCCTTTCCTTTTTTCTCATTTCATTTGCCCTTTTTTTAAGGGGAAAGGACGGGAGGGTTGAACTTGTTATTGTCAATAAAGAAATGTCCTTGTAATTTATATACTCGACATTACAAATTTAAAAGATGTAGGATTGTAGGGTTTGTTCTGTTAAGAAAGTTACTTTGGATGCCAATACTCATTTTGTTACAAGAGGATTTGTCATCAACAACGCCTTCCAAGTTCCAAGCCCTGCATTCAGTATGTTATCAATCAAAAGCTCATTACCCTTCCTGCTCATTGTAGAGATTTAGAAAATCGCAAAAAGAGGACGAAGCAAAACACTCCCATCACACTAATCCAATCAAAAGGCTGTCTCAGAAATAATGATAGGCTTCCAAATTTACATAGAATGCATACAAATCTGAGGAATAAATATGATCCATTCCTAACAGTAGATTTAGAAGAACACAAGATGAGACTACAGCTTAGTTTCTAGTTGCTTTACAAACATGTCTATAGAGTCAAAAGTCTCTCTAGTGGGGGACAAAAGTGACTCATAGATGTCCATTGTCCAATTGCAACCAAACCAGATTTTACTTTCGCGGGAGTGATTCACAAGCAATCTCAAAAGGAACTCTTGATGGTCGTCCGCTAAGATATCAAACTTGAGATGTCTTAATCTGTTTCAAATTCCCAGAGCGCATTGGAACTTGCCAGAGGGCAACACCTTTCTTCCACAATTAGCTACTACACATGTCATCAAGAAAACAACCTACTCCAATAACCTTATTCCAGAAGTACCTAGGGTTCAAAATGAATCCTAAGACAGCCAGGTTTTTTCCAAGCACATGAAGCATCTTGCAGATAGATAGCAATCACATACTCCTGCCTCCGATCAACTATCCCAAAAGACTTCTTGCTGAATCAGAATCAACAGGAATCTCATCACAGCAACTCTCTTTCACTTCCAGTCTCATTTAACTTGCTTTCCAAGTAACACTTTTCATTGAGGCAACCCAGCTTCAATTTCATCCCACATGTGAACATTCTTGATAACTTTCTCCTTGATCTGCTTAATAAGCTCACGTGCCTCTTCAACCTTTTCAATCCCCACAAGCCCCTCTACAAGCCCCTTCATCGTCCCAAAATTCGGTAACCAACCCTTCTCCATACTCTCCTTAGCAATCGACAATGCGTTCTCGACATCCCCACCTTGGCATAGCAAGCAAACCAGAGTAGAATAGCAATCATAATCCGGTGAGCAACCCCTACTCTTCATGGTCCTGAACAGCTTCTTGGCTTGCTCCAAATTTCCTTCGTTACAAAACCCATGAATCAAATGTGTATACGTGACCGAATTCGGCTTCAGCCCCCTCGACAACACTTCATCCAGCAATGCCTTGGCCTCGGACGACTTCTTCAGCTTACACAGACCCTGAATCCTAATGTTGTACGTACCAATCCCCATGCGCACACCATGCTTCTCCATCAACTTCATTACTTTCCCAACGTCCTCAAACCTCTCTTCCCCGTAAAACCCAGCAAGCAAATGCCCAAAACTCGTCGCATTCGGCTTTATCCAATTCCTCTCCATCTCGGCCACTACAGAATACCCAGAACTCGTCGACCCAGACTCCGAAAACCCCTTGATCACCGTGTTATACGAGTCCAAATCCGGCTCGAGCCCATAAACCTTGGGAAACTCAACGAAAACCCGGTTCAGCTCCCTGTAATCCTTCGCAACCAGGCAAGCAAACAATAACGCGTTGAGCGATTTCACCGAGCGACGAATACCCAGATCACCCATTCGCTTAAAAGCTTCAATAGCCTGGTTGACCATACCAGCCCGGCCGTAGAGGACGATGGAGTGGGCAACGAAACGCTCCGTTTGGAGTTCGGGGCGGGTCCGGAGCTCAGACTCGAGTAAATCCTGGATCGAGTCGAAGTGTTTGGAGCCGGAGAGCTGGGATACGGCGACATTTAAGGCGATTTGATCGAGGCGGTAGTCGGGTGTGAGGGCCGCGGCGCGGCAGATGTCGAGGATGGTGTGGGGGTTCTGCTCGGACTTGAGGAGGGAGAGCGCGGCTCGGGTCTTCTCCTTGGAGTTGAGAGGAGTGGTGCAGTTTGGGGAGAGGATTGAGGACGCCGTGGAGAGACGGCGGCGGCGGAGGTGGTGGGTGAGGGAGTGGCGGAGGCGAGAGAGGAGGGACATGGCGTGTATGGGGTTTAGGGTTTCGACTCAGAGATAGACAGAAATGGAACAGGAATATAGGATGCTGAAACGGAGATCATCTATTTTCTGTCCCGTATCAAAATGGAGAAGTTAATATATATATATATAAGTGTTGCGAAATTATAAATATATTGTTATGTCATTTAATTTTTTTTAAATAATATAATGTTATGTATATTATTAAATACAATAATATAATTTAAATCACAAAATAGACTCTTGTCCATTTCACTCTATATAAAAAGGATAAATGATTTTGGTTCATATTTGCGTTTTTATATAGACAATAACACAGAGCATTATGGCGTAGATGTGTTAATATAAGCAATTAGTATTTACCACTTGTATTGAGGAGTTTGGTTTGGATTGGGATTTCTACACCTTAATCTAATTGTACCAAGGATCCCAATTATGTATTTCTAAACCTTAATCTAGCTGTAAGAGTCAATAATTTGTTTTTTAGGTCTTCAAGAAACTTTAATTTATAACTAACCACTTCTGGGGAGATAATTTTTTTTTTTATTTTTTTACTTGTATCTTAAAAAAAAAAAAAAAAAAAAAAGTGACCAGGAAAGTGGTTAACAATTGCTTCTCTGAATTTTCTAGATTTATCGTTAATAACTTGATTTTATGGAAGATGTATTGCTAACCACCTTTTATTAAACGATCATGTCAATACATGATTAGCTAACTCTTTCGATTAACAAATAAGGTTGAACGACCCTGCAAGAAATGACAAACTTTTCTTCAAAAATATAGTTTTGAGAAATTTATTTCTAATTCTCACATGTAATTTGAATACGTGTTAGTTTAAAAGATTGAATTGAAATGTCCAATCGCAACCAAACCAGATTTAAACTTTCTCGGGAGTGGTTCACAAGCAATCTCAAAAGGAACTCTTGCTGGTAGTCCACTAAGACTAAGATATCAAACATGAGATTTCTTAATATCTATGCCAAATTCCCAGAGCGCATTGAATGAAAACCTGCCCAGAGGGCAATACCCTTCCTTCCAAAAGTAGCAACTATATAATCTACTCCAATAACCTTATTCCAGGAGAAGGTAGGGTTCAAAATGAATCCTAAAAGACAGCCAGTTTTTCTCCAAGCGCATGACGCATCTTGCAGATAGATAGCAATCACAAACTCCTGCCTCCAATCAACTATCCCAAAAGACTTCTTGCTGAATCAGAATCAACAGGAATCTCATCACAGCAACTCTCTATCAACCAATTAACCTTTGACTAGCATGAACACCTTTTCCACTGGGTACACAAAGCACTAAGCTCTAAGCTCAGATTGTAATATGCCCAGATGCATTACAAAATTGTCGCAAAAATAGATATGTTGCTCCAACAAGTTTTACTTCAAAGAACAGAATGGATCAACTGTACTCCACCTTCATAAGACAAAGGATTACCAATCCAAAGATTCAGGTATCAAGCAGCTAACTCCTTGAGCATCTAACAAAAATCAGAAACATCAACACTGAATTTGCAATAGAAACCCAAATTTCTAACGGGTAGCTTCTTAGTTGATGACCAGGGATCCAATATTTTATATATAACTTAAGGACCAACTGCTAGTAAAGTCAAAATTGAGGGCCATCCACATTCTGAAAAGCTCCCTGCAATTTATATTTTCCCAGAATTGAGATAATATTTCATCTCAGATGATACATGAAATATTTAGCCACATTTCTTACTTTTCACTTCAAGACTCATCGAAAGTTTACATCACAATCAACATGCAAGAGCTTGTACATATAATACAATGAGCAGTAAAAAGTGTGAAGGTCTGCACAAATGTGTCTTTTACTGGAAGATTACACAGAATTGTCTGATGTCAAATCCCTTGATCTTAAAATATATGATTAGGATGAAATGCAAGCAGCAACAAAGTTACTCCATGTGGTGGTCAAAGTAACTTTCTAAACAACGGAGTTGAATGGCAGCATGTGAACCCCTATCCCGTCCAAGACATAGAAACATTGAGATCAAAAGAATTTCAAATGCAAAAAAGATAACTCCCTAAAGATTCATTGAAGTGATGACAAAAATAATAATCGAAACACAGCAATGATGCCACCTATACTCATTCCAACTTTCGTGATAGAGAAGCTGGCTTACCAATGAAACAAGTTAAAGCACTACAAGGTCAATTACCATGACTGTACATAATAGAGGCTTAATAATCAAAGTAAAAGGTAGCGGTTAATCTACAATACTTACACCAAAGGTGAAGGAATACCAAAAGTTCATCTACCCTCACAGACGCAAAATAAAGCAAAAACACTGTAAACCTTACCGAATAAAAAAATTTCAGATTTGCTATACAGTAAAAAACTCTCAAACCTGATCCTATAGCTGATTGTATCAACCATGGTTCCACTTGGATAACCACCAAAACCAAATTATTTTAATCAGAATAAACCATCTGATCTTCTACAAAAGGGCCTAGTGCACAGCACATAAATCATAACTGTGTTTTCCCGTAACAGAATAAGATGAAACAAAGTTTCTTCAACAAACACCACCTTCATTCAATAATAACAAATGTAGGTCAATAATTCAACAAGGGAAATGAACTCTAGACAAGGGAGAGAGCAGGTTTCCATACAAAAATTCCGTGATCATCAATTTGATCTCCGCAGTTTCATCTAATTCCGCACACCAAGCAACACTCTTCATTGAGGCAACCCGGCTTCAATCTCATCCCACATGTGAACATTCTTTGTAACTTTCTCCTTGATCTGCTTAATAAGCTCGCGTGCCTCTTCAACCTTTTTAATCCCCACAAGCCCCTCCACAAGCGCCTTCATCGTCCCGAAATTCTGAATCCAACCTCTCTCCATACTCTCCTTAGCAATCGACAATGCGGCCTCGGCATCCCCACCTTGACATAGGAAGTAAACCAAAGTAGAATAGCAATCATAATCCGGTGGGCAACCCCTACTTTTCATGGTCTTGAAGAGTTTCTTGGCTTGCTCCAAATTACCTTCTTTACAAAACCCATGAATCAAATGTGTATACGTGACCGAATTCGGCTTCATCCCCCTTGACAACATTCCATCGAGCAATGCCTTGGCCTCCGACGACTTCTTCAGCTTACACAGACCCTGAATCCTAATGTTGTGCGTACCAATCCCCATGTCCACACCATGCTTCTTCATCAACGCCATTACTTTCCCAACGTCCTCAAACCTCTCTTCCCTGTAAAACCCAGCAAGCAAATGACCAAAACTCGTCGCATTCGGCTTCACGGACTTCCTCTCCATCTCGGCCACCACAGAATACCCAGAACTCGTCGACCCAGACTCCGAAAACCCCTTGATTACCGTGTTATACGAGTCCACATCCGGCTCAAGCCCATAGACTTTGGGAAACTCAACGAAAACCCGTTGCAGCTCCTTGTAATCCTTCGCTAGGAGGCAAGAAAACAGCAACGCATTGAGCGATTTCACCGAGCGACTAATACCTAGATCACCCATTTGCTTAAAAGCCTCAATGGCCTGGTTGACCATACCAGCCTGACCGTAGAGGACGATTGAGTGGGCAACGAAACGCTCCGTTTGGAGGTCGGGTCGGGTCTGGAGCTCCGACTCGAGTAACGTCCTGATCGAGTCGAAGTGTTTGGAGCCGGAGAGCTGGGAAACGGCAAGGGAGAAGGCGATTCGGTCGAGGTGGTTGTTGGGGGTGAGGGACGCGGCGCGGCAAATGTCGAGGATGGTGTGGGGGTTCTGCTCGGACTTGAGGAGGGAGAGCGCGGCTCGTGTCTTCTGCTCGGAGGTGAGAGGAGTGGTGGAATTTGGGGAGAGGATTGAGGAGGCCGTGGAGAGGTGGCGGCGGTGGGTGAGGGAGTGGCGGAGGCGAGAGAGGAGGGACATGGTGTTTATGGGGTTTAGGGTTTAGACTCAGAGATAGACCGAAATGGGTTTGCTTCAGATTTGGACCGAGTAGACGAGAGGAGAGAGAGAGAGAGAGCGAGAGCGTCTCTGTGTGACAGTGTGAGTGATGGAGAAAGTAAAATAAATAAATTAAAAAGGAAAAAAGGATTATATCGCTAAAAGGATTTGAACCCGACGTGAATCGAACACGCAACCTTCTGATCTGGAGTCAGACGCGCTACCATTGCGCCACGGATCCCTTTGATCAGTATCTAAACGTCTTAATATAAATAGTAAAATATAATAATTTGTTTTAGTAGTTTCTGGTCAAGAAGCTTTAAAAAGATGAGGGGTGCTACACATGCACCCCTCATCCCCCTCTCATCCTCCATTTTCATTAAAATCAATTTGTTTAATGAAAAGGGGGCATGAAGGGGGGATGAAGGGATGTTTTTTAGCATTTCTCTAAAAAGATTTAAAAGAAAAAAAGAGGAGTGAGTTTTTGCCTTAAATAATAAATATATTTTAGTGGGAAGCAAATAGGAAAGTGAGTACTAATTGCTTCTCTGAATTTTTTAGATTTATAGATAATAATTTTATTTATGGAAGATCCAATATTTAAAAATTGTACCCTGCAAACAAATTAACTTGCACCACTTTTTTGGGGATCATATGGAATTTCAATTTTCTTTTCTTCACGGGAAACAAAAAGTATACGAAAACCATTTTTAATGCGAAGCAAGCAGACATACAATGGCGGAAGCGACTTCCCTCCAAGCGGGAACCTCCTTTAAAAATGGGAGAATATCACCCCTTGCTCGATCAATCTCCCACCTTACTCAACCTTGGCAAAACAGTGGCTGTTGAATGGCAAAAGGCGGCTACTGGATTTATAGGGCTTCTGGAAAAAATTATGTTGATGCTACCACCGGCACCGGCATCTCAACTTGGCTTGAAATATTAGCCCGTTGAATGGATGGTCCAAAGAGCTGCAGCATGCAGACTCTCTCACGAACCGCACAACGTTGGACTTGGACAACTTTGCGCTCGGGGTCGAGGATATAACTGATTTTAGAAGCTTCACTTGTCCTCTGATTAGATAAAATTAAGCTTTTTTAAAAAACATAAAAGCTCTATTTTTCATTACAATTTTAAACATGCTATAATTCATAGTAATTTATATATGTGACTAAAGTTTTTTTTCTAGGTATTGACAAATGATATCGGAGTCACTGCATGCCATGGGTCATGAGAAGGACGCCGAAGATTTGAGTGAAAAAGATTCTGACGAGAAAATATATATCGGGTGAGTGGATTGTGTGCTTATAAGTATCAAGTTCTACATAAATTTCTTGGTAAATGAGACTGCAATTTTATAAGTAATTTTAAATATCTCTAATTACAACGTATGATACTTTTCACACATATTATGCCCAGGGACGGAGGGAGGGGGGGACTGGCAGGGGCTATGGCCCCCCCCCCCCAAATTTCGTAAAAAAAAATTTAAAGATGAGAAAAAAAAAATAATCTAAAAAATTAAAAAATTTAAGGTAAAAAAAAAATTTTAGCTTACTTGGCCCCTACCCAAAAAAAAATTTCGGCCATTGACCCCTGCCCATAAGAATTTCTGGCTCCGTCCCTGATTATATCATTGTTCAAATAAATTTTGTGTTTTGAGTACTTTTTGTTTTCTAGTTGTTTGTTAATTAAGTTATTGTTTTGAAAAGAAAAGGCGAGAGGGATAAAAGGAATAGTAAATTCATCTGTCATTCTAAATTTCAAATTGTCTCAAACTAGGCATGATACGTCTAAAAGTAAAAATGTGTTACTTTCCACTGTTAGACTCATCCATTCATGCTGAGAAATCGATTAGGTATGCAAATTGTCCACTTGATTATCTCTTAAGCTTATGTAAAGTTGATTTGACATGAAAGTTGAAAAAGACAGGAGGTGGTATTGGATTAAAGGCTTCAATCTTTTTGTTTTTTGGTGTATCAACGATTAAGACAGAAGAAACAGACATCTTACCATTATTTATCCACCTCCCTACGTACCTTCTAATCCTCTTTGTCATGGGTTCTATATAAAACAACTGTGCATAACAATTTTTGTTATAATTCATTATAAATTTTCTTTTTTTTTTTATTTTTGGGTTAAATACCTCAGAGGTACCTGAGTTTTACATGTTTTTAAATTTAGTACCTCAGTTTCATTTCGTATCACAGGTAGTACCTGAATTTGGAAGAAAAAAACCCTAGGTAGTACCTGTCAGATTTCTCGTCCAAATTTCAACTTCTCGCCACGTGTCAAACGCTGAAGTTGACACGTGGCACCACATAAAAAAAAAAAATTAAAAAATTAAAAAAATTATAAAAATTAAAAAAAAAAAAAAAAAAAAAAAAAAAGAAGAGGGGTGGCTGAGCCACCCCCCTTGGCCACCATGGGGGTGGCCGGCCACCCCCATTTTGGCCACCCCACAATTGAAAAAATAAAAAAAAATAAAAAAAAATTTGAAGGGTTTTGGCCCTAGGGGGTGGTTCGGCCACCCCCTAGGGCCAAAACCCTTCAATTTTTTTTATTTATTTATTTTTTTTTTTTCAACTGTGGGGTGGCCGAACCACCCCATAGGCCACCCCCATGGTGGCCAAGGGGGGTGGCTCAGCCACCCCTCTTTTTTTTTTTCTTTTTTTTTTCTTTTTTTTTTTTTAATTTTAATCATTTTTTTTATTTTGTAATTTTTAATTTTTAAATTTTTTTTATGTGGTGCCACGTATCAACCGCTGGCGAGAAGTTGAAATTTGGACGAAAAATCTGACAGGTACTACCTAGGGTTTTTTTCTTCCAAATTCAGGTACTACTTATGATATGAAATGAAACTGAGGTACTAAATTTAAAAATACGTAAAACTCAGGTACCTCTGGGATATTTAACCTTTTTTTTTTTTTTTTTTTTTTTTTTTTTTTTTTTTTTTTACGGTTTATATTTTATGAAAATAAATGTTACCCAGATTGTCATAATTATATGATAGTTCATATTTTAGTGGGTGACGAGATAAGTCATGTGGGCTGTTACATGAGCTTATAAACGTAGTAAATAACGTACATGTGGACTGTCACATGACAGTTAGGGGTTGTAGTTTATGTTCGCGTATCGAGTTCGAGTCATATCAATGCATGAATATAAAATTATATAAGTTAATCATATAATTCGACCCATTTAATTAGTGTCAGGCACCTCAATCATAACCTGTTTATTTCGTGTTAAGTTCGTAGGTTTTGTCAAACAGTGTCAGTTCTTATTTTGAGTGTCAAGATTTAGTTGTGTTGACCCATGAGTATAAGATTATATAAATTGGATGATTTAATTATAATATGCTAATTTCGTGTCAAGTTCGCAAATTATGTAAAACATAATAAATACAACGTAAACAGTAATATATAAATAACTTACTGTAAAAGTAAGGAAAAAGTGTACTATTGATTTTTGTGGTTGACCTAAATTACACATTAATCCTTGTAGTATTAAAATTAATTAAGAAATTAATGTGGTTAGCCTAATTTACAAATCGCTCTCTTTAATTAAATTCCGTTAAAAATTTTGTTTTTGTAATTTTTTTGTATATCGATTGCATCATATACATTTTTTTAATTTTTACACCGAAAAAGTATATATTTTCAAAGAGAAAATAAGACAGGTTTTATTCATAACGCTGCATCCGTCCGTCCCACGTACCAACACCGACTAGCCGCCCAGGCCACGTCATTGAAGGCAGAAACTTCGCGTCACCTTCCTGTGACAGTAGTACTCCTGTAACGCATCAGTTGTCAGTGGGACCCAAGCGGAAGAATCTCCTACGGCATCTTCTCACGTGCAGCACGTGACTATCATAGCCCTCGGTACGTATCACCCTTAAAATCTTCCTATAATTTAAGTCGACTCAAATTTCTTTGCCGCCCAAGGGACCTGTCTTTTCAAATGGCATATTATGAGTGCATATCCGATTATTTAACCTTTATACTTATTTGGGAGGAGGGAAAGTCCAGTAATAATAAAACAAATCAAATCATATAATGAAATTATGAAATTTTCACCAATCAACTATAAGAAGAAAAGAAAGCCGCTAGACTATTATAAACAACTTTTCTTGTTCTTTTTAGCCCTCCAAGCCCCCATCTAACTATAAAAATTTAGATTTCTTGATAATCCATCGTCCACGTGTATGTTGGGAATCGTAAGAGGTTACAAGAGGCCTTAGATGGCTCTTTGTCTGAGCAACAGTTTTTCGGATAACCTCTCGCAATCTTATTATTCGATTGTAAGAATACGAGGAAATATCATAATCTTAAATAGTAAGGAATTCCATCAGATTAGAGTTTATTGTTGATGCAAAGGTTTCTAATTATAGTCAAAGGCAAAATCAAGATTTTTTATATGCGTGCCGAAACTTATAAACAAAATTTTTTTTGGGGGAAAAAAAAAATTATAAATTTTAAGAAAATTTTGGATGGTTAAAAACCTCAAGCTATCCCTTTAGGGAAATGATCTGCTAGGGGACGGACCATTTGTATTAAAATTTGTTTTTTTTAATAAAAAGAGGCTGACAAACCGTCCTATGTATATCAGCTCTCGTTCCTTTATAATGACTTCCACTTCCTACGAAAGGATAAAAATCCCCTTCAAATTTAAAAGATTCACAAATTATATGAATAGAGGCTTGTTCTTCTTCTTTTTCATGATTTAGAGAGAGCTTTCATGATTTTATTGATTTATTTTTATTTTTGCGTGGATACGAGTCATAGTATCGTGCCCCCCTTATCCAAAGAAAATTATCGTGCACACCATATTTGACGTTGTATTTTCATTGGATTAATATTTTAGGGCAGCGTAGTTTCGTCCCCGGAGTACGACGGAAAGAAGCATTTGTTAAAAAAGCAGGATAAGTTTTAGACCAAACCAAAGTCAAAGGATATAGCATTTCATTTAAATTGGTCAATATTAGCTTTTTCTTTGCTTTTTTCTTTTTTTTTTAATTAGTCTACAGCTGACGTGTACTTATAACAAATATAATCTTTTTTAAATAGAGAATGTTAAATTACTTTTTATCTTAAATTTTAAGCAGATAAAAAATAATAAATGTAATAACTTAATTAAGATTTTAATAGATAAATATATTTATATTTTAAAAAGTGAGTAATTCTGGAAAAAAAAACTATATCTTTATTTTATAATTATTATAACAACTATTTTGTGTCCATTTTAAAACCAACCGTTGAATCAATGCTTAATAAAAAAAATTAAGAATTAGTTAAAATAATTAGGTTAACATGGTGAATTAAAAATATAATATATAAAATGCTTTATTTAAAAATATATATATATATATATATATATCGTCCAATTAATAATGAAATCCAATAATTAAAGACGGAAGCAAAGGTAAGAACCGTAATGTGGTAGACGTACTACGTAGTAACACGACCACTTGGCCATCTGACACCCGTAGAAGCTTAGGTGAGAACGACCAAACCAAAAGGCTCCCAAAAAAGCTCGACCCGTCTGTCACTCTCTCTCCTCACGAAGACCGTCTGGTAGACGGGAGAGCCTTCTCTCTCTCTCTCTCTCTCTCTCTCTGTGAATTTGAGCTTGGGCTTCTCTGAAAGTATTATTTGACTTTTGTGTGTGCGGAAGCTCTTCGCGGGGCAGCTGAGAGCGGAATGACGAGAATGCCACTGAGCTTGGCGCCCATGGCGGACATGGAAGCTCTCGTTTCCAGCTGGTGGGACGAGATCAACGAGTCCAACCGGTGGCAGGACGGGATCTTCTA
This sequence comes from Alnus glutinosa, assembly GCF_958979055.1. Classification (NCBI taxonomy): domain Eukaryota; kingdom Viridiplantae; phylum Streptophyta; class Magnoliopsida; order Fagales; family Betulaceae; genus Alnus; species Alnus glutinosa. Next base: position 2,925,082 of record NC_084890.1, on the reverse strand, counting down.
CACTCTCTGCGCCCTTTACGCCCTTGTCTCCTCCGTCGCTCTGGTCCCTCACTCTCCCTCTCTTTCTCTCTCTCGCTAGAACTTCATCTATATAGATATAGTATTCACTTTTTTCTTGTAAGATTTAGTGTTTTGTGATTCTAGTATCTGGGTCTTTGCCTTTAGGAATAGAATAGCTGTATCTGATTTTCTTTGTATTTGGGTACTGTTTTTGTTGTTGTTGGTGGGGTTGGGATTGAGAAAGTGATAGATTGGGTGCTATTGTGGATGTGTGGTTTTTGGGCATTTTCATTTGTAAGAATCACTAACATTTTTTGGGTGTCTAAGGTAGTGACATTATGACGGGCTATTTAGATGTGGGAAAAAAGTGGTGAAATTCCTTAATTGTTTCAAAAGATTTCAACCTGTTCTTGGAGACATAAGCATGTGTTGTTTTCGGTTATTATTAGATTTTGTTGAATAACTTGATTGTCTGAAACGTTTCCGATTATGGTGAATAAGTATTTACAGCTCATTACACTCTTCTCAATTTTTTCATTGTTTTTCGGATTTCTCCAAGTTACGTCCGGCTTTGGATTATTTCAACTTGAAATGATTACTAGAAGAAAAAAAAAAAAGATAAGCAAACTCGTTGAAGTATTCTAGGGAATTCCTGAGGAGGTTGTGTATATGTGGTTATGTGCAGATTCAATTGATAAGGATTGAGATGAGAGTGCCTGAATATGGTTGGACAACTCAGAAAGTTTTCCATCTTATGAACTTCATTGTGAATGGAGGTGATATTTTAAGTTTTGGTGATATTCGGAGTCTTGAGTATACTTTGTCATTTGGGTCTAATTTCATTCTTTGGTTATGCCTTTCTTATGTTGCAGTACGCGCAATTGTGTTCGGATTTCACACACAAGTATTTTTCTTGCATCCAAAGGTTAGTTTGTTGACGTTTCGAGCAATGTCATTTTGGAATTTTAATTTCTAGCCTAACCATGTAACGTGACATTGTTAGTTCCAAGTATCAACAGTATACTGACACTGAGCTGCTGCACCTTGAACCAGGTTCTAGTTTTAGTGTTATTGGATCTTCCAGGTCTTCTATTTTTCACTACGTACACACTCCTTGTCCTTTTTTGGGCTGAGATTTATCACCAGGCAAGTAAATTTTCTTGCTATTATCAGAGTGTAAGGCCAGTTCCGCACTTCGACAAGATGTAGAACTTGTGCAGGTGGGGAAATATTAACCTTTTCGACACTATTAATGGACAGGCAAGAAGTTTACCGAGCGAGAAGCTTAGGCTTGTCTATATTTCAGTTAATGCTTGGATATATGCTGTACAGGTATGATCCATGTCACACTTTCTTATGCTGCTGCAGTTGCATTATAAATGCACTTACTAGTTAGCTAATTGCTAAAATCTGCTGCCAAAATATCATCTTTGAAGCATTTCAGTTAGTGCCATGTTTCATTACATGTAGTTCTCAAGATGACAGCTATTTAATTTTTCTTTCTTTTTATTTTTTATTTTTTTATGGGGGTGGGGGTCTGTCATAGATGTCGCCTATTGTTTAGTCAGTTTTTTGTTTGTGGGTACTTGTGCTAGCACGGTTTAATTTTCTTCAGGAAAAAAGGGGTCCTTCTGCCCTATATCAACAAACACATTCTTGCTGATGAAGCTCATGCCATGTCATACATGGGTAGGCTGGCTCACCTTCCAGTTTTTCCTGTTTTGCTGATCTTCTCGACCCCATGTTAGTTTGAATCTTCTCTGTTCTTTCAAAATAGGTAAAAATGCTCCAATGGTCCCTGAGGTTTCACCTTTTATCAAATCGATCCTTAAGGTTTAAAACTTATCAAATCACTCTCTTAAGGTTCACACCGTTATCAAATAACTCCCTCCATTTTAATTATGTTAACTTTTTAACGGTGATGAGGGACGAGTAGCCAACATGCCATGTCATGTCCAACAAAAAGAAGGCACGTGTCTAGACCACCCATTCAGCTAGCTTACATCAGGCACACGCCACACTAGATCCACTATGTTATTGACATGTTGGCCATAAATTAAAAATTTGCCACATCATCACCAGAACCCTCTGCTATGAGAGGGGATGGTCGTGCGGCCATGCCCCTCCTACAACAGAGGGGAAGGTCGTGCGGCCACCTCCTCCCACGATATAGCTTATTTAAAAAATCAAAAAAGAAAAAAAAATCCTGGTTGATGTGACCAATTTTTAAGTTCTAACTTACATGTCAAGGATGTTGTGTGTCTTGCGTGACATGTTTCTTATGTAAGCTAGCTGACTGGATGATCTGGACACATGTCTTCATTTTATTAGACACTATGTAGCCTAATGGTCACGTGCCGTTAAAAAAATTAATGGAAGGGGAACATAGGGAGTGATTTGATAAGTTTTAAACCGTAAGGAGTGATTTGATAAGATGAAACTTCAAGGACCCTTGGAGTATTTTTCCTTTTAAAATAAGGAAAAAGTAGGGGTGAAGGATTTGGGTAAAGGTTTTAGGAGTAATGAGATGGTCAGTTTCTTAGTTACGAGCTCTCAAGTGAAATTCTTAACCCATTTTCTGGACACTGAATTTCATAGGATTGAAATACAAATCTTTCTTTTGGCCATGGAATGCATGCCATCCTACCATAAACAGCCCTACCCAAGGCCTTAAGGGCCCTTCATAAATGTAATTTAACTTTCAAGATTTTAAGAACTGAAACAAAGTGAGGTTTTGGTACCAGTTTGGCATTTGGATATACCTTTGGATCGATGACAACAGCGTTGTAGAATTCATCGGAAAGATATTTATTGCAGGTTAGGCTTTGTATCTAATTATGCTACAACTTTTATACGGTCCATTTTCCTAGAGATTGAAACTTCATTTTCCATCTCACAATACATATTCTACATTCTGAGTATTGCTTTTTTCATCTGATCATTGGTGCTTATTTTATTACATATTTTTTCTCCCAGTGGTGTCAATTATAGCTGCAGTAGGTTTCTTGCTATATGGAGGAAGGTGAGTGTTCACTGTTCAGCGATCTTTATATTATTTACTCTTCAGTTTATATGGAATTGTCTCAATTCTTACTACTTGTTTGTATTTAATGTCTGTTTTTGGGGTTTTATTTCTACAATTTCTCTTGGTAGATTGACATATAAAATGCTTCCAGATTATTTTTCATGTTGAGACGCTTTCCTATTGAATCGAAAGGAAGACGGAAGAAACTCCATGAGGTCTGTGACTTCCCATTATAGTTTGTCTAATGGATTTTGAACTTGATTGCTAGATTTGTTACAGTGAAACGTTTGCCTTTATCTCTGGGTATGATATATGTATGTTAGTTACCAGGATCTCTTATTGGCATATATTGGAGAAACTGAACATTACCAAATTAGGGCTCTAAATGGATCCGCATGACTTAATTCCCATTTAATTGGGGCAGTGGTCATGTATTCTTATATCTAGTATGGAACAGCACTTGTATAAAAGCTTGATTGACTAAAAACCTTCCAAGTGCAAGATGCTGCTGCTTTGTCAAAGCTTGTGTGAGAAATGATTGAATTATCTGGTTAAGGTGTGTTGTCTAGTCATCCTTGCCAACAAAGTAAATCCTTAAGTTTCATTGTGAGACTTTTTTTTCTTTCAAATCCTAGTAATTATAAAATGCAGATTAATGAGTATATCATTGTGAATGTTCCTATGGATCACAAGTCAGGATTCTAAACTAAAACGAACCTCTCCCAACTCCCCCCCCCCCCCCCCCCAAAAAAAAAAAAAAAAGATGAAGAAGAGAGAGATAGAGAGGACAGTCTTTCACACATAGTTTCTATTGATGTGAAAATTGTGCTTTTTGTGCAGGTTGGATCTGTTACAGCTGTATGTTTCACCTGCTTTCTCATAAGATGCTTTGTGGTAAGCTTCAAACTATTTTTGAAGTGGGTTTTTTTTTTTTTTTCCTCGCAAGGCTTGTAGAAATTTATTTGAAATTGTAGTTCTTACAAAATTACCACCCTTTCTGCTCCTTTTATGCATACTATAGCACAACATGCTGTGCATCATTAGCAGCTACTACTTTTTGGATATTATCTCTAGGAAATTTAACAATTTGAATATTTCTATTCGATCTGGTCTTGAATAAAGGGAGAAAAGAAAATAAAATTAAAAAAAGGATATCAGCTAAATTTCCACACCCTCTTCTTCCAAGTTCACACACACAACACCCCACAGATGAGGTAGTCAATTTTCCACAAATTGGAAAACCTTAATGAAGGTGCATCCACTGTAATTGTTCCCTAATGTTTCTAGAGACACACGTGGCTTCTTTATGCTGATGTGACAGCTATAAGACCAGCTTTCAATTTTGTTTTTAACGGTTGGCAATTGAGAAAGGGAAATGATACTTACACATCACCCTCACAACAACTACACTCACACAAGACACATTGGGGTGGGGCCCAGACTGAGCCCCACCCCAATGTGTATTGTGTGAGTGTAGTTGTTGTGTACAAAAAGTGTAAATATAATTTCCCATTGAGAAATGTGTTTATAACCTATCGACTATCGACAGTAGGATGTCAATACAGGAGGATTTCTAGTCGACCCCTGAACTTTTGATCCAATTCTGTATGAGCTCAAGACATTTACATCATAATTCTTTGTTTTAGTGAAAAGAGTACACCCCTATGTGACTTTGTTTATATATTTTTTTTTTAAGTCTTGCTGCTTTCTTAAGCATACATTGGATTTGTGGATGCTTTTCTAACTTAATTCACAAAATGCAGGTTGTTTTATCTGCTTTTGATTCAGATGCTTCACTTGATGTTTTGGATCATCCCGTTTTGAACTTGATCTACTACATGGTATTATACTAAGCTTGTTATTTTGAAAACCTTATATATAAATATTCTCTCTCACTCTAAATAAGTCTTGAAATTTTTGCTGTTCTAATCACAGTTGGTTGAGATCCTGCCTTCAGCTCTAGTCCTTTACATCCTGCGTAAGTTGCCTCCCAAGAGAATATCAGCCCAATATCACCCCATCCGTTGACCATGGTGCATCTTGGATCTTGGTGTTCTTTTTTCCCGTCAAAAAAAGATTTTTCTTAGTTTGGGAGTTAGATCCTACTGGAGTTCAGCAGGAGGAGAGCCAAGAAAAAGAAAATCCAGATGTAGCATTCTGGTTGGCTCATTACGCCGGCGATTCTTTCTTTTTTCATGTATATTACATGCTGTTTGCAGCTTGTTGGAGGGTAGCATTTGAATTAATTTCTTCAATTCTTCGGGCTATGTGACTTCAAGAACTTCTTGTGGTAATTGGTCAACATATGGAAAAATGGAAGTTTTTTTGTAACCTTAAATGTCTTAGGTCTCACCTCAGTATGTGGTTAGGATTAAATATTGGTTTGTGTTGAATAATTTTTAGAGATGATATGTTTTTTGGTCCCACCAAATAACATATCACATGATATTTGTAGTTGCTTTTAGGTATTTATGTAAAGAGTTATACATTTGAGCCACCAGTGAGGTTAGAAGTGAATGAACTTTCTATATTGTATACTTGTTACTGGATTTGTTCCTAGCTTATGCTCTATATGGTAAGTTTTCAGTTATACGATTCTAAAAGGCACCTCTTATTCTGAAGTTTCTTTCTTTCTATTTGTTTGTTTTTGTTAGCTGGAAGTTATTGAACAGCAGCCCCTCGATCGGAATTTTCTATAATTGGCTGTCCAAATTGTGGGCAGTTTCACAGAAAGGGGAGTTGCAGAGTCTCGCATCCCGGGCAAGCGGGTTTTGCAACCCTTTGTGGGTCCTCTGCTCGAATTACATGCAATTCGGATAGCTAATTGTAAGGGATCCTTATTAGCATCCCCCCCCAAAAAAAAAAAAAAACAATTTAGTGGAGGTGGAGTGTACCCCATATAGGTCTCATCGATGAGCATTTGAGATATTTGTCTCATAATTTTGAAGGGAAATATTTCTCCTGAACTGCCTATCAATATTCAATGTCTTTCCATAAACTTAAAATTTTGCAATATGGGGTTATAATCTTTCGGTCCCATTCAATTACTCCTTATGTTAGGATTTTTTTGTTAAATTGTGAGGAATCGACCAAAATATCCTTTTTATTTAAATATATATATATATTGAAAAAAAAACACTCGCGGTGTGGCCATGGGTCTTCACTGACCCACAGCCATATGGCGGGTCGTTTTCTTTATGCTTTTATATTCTTTTTTCTTTATTTTTCTACTTTTTAACTAGTTTTATTTAAGGGCATAGTTGATTTTTTTCTCTCTTTTTTTTTTGGTATAACGGACAGTTTTACATGTTAATCGTTTATGCTAATAAACAGTTTGACTTATTGAAAGGAGCTGAAAGATTATAACCATACATCGCAAATTTTTCGAATTTAGGGGGGGACATTGAAATTTGTTAATTATTTAGTAATTAGAGATAAGTTTTTTTCTAATTTTTACCAAACAATGTTCCTATCAAACTATATTGTGCTCATTAGAAACGAGTTCTTGCCGCCACTGCCCAAACCAGCGCATGAAGCAAAAAACACTCGTGCTTGCTACCTTTTGATCTTTCTCAAACCCGAACTGCAATGGTCTCTTTGTATTTTTTTTTCCCTTTACATCTTATTGCTCGTCTTAAGCTCACCAATCACCATTGAAGCTCCGTTCATCCCTAACATACACTCTACAGCTCGCCGCCATTCATCCCTAACAATCTAACATACACTCCACGGCTCACCACTCGTCGTTGTCCCAAGGCCGCCCCACTCGATAATAGCCTGAACCTCCGCGCAAAGCTAAAAAACCTATCATGTCATGCTCACCACCACCAAACTTGTGTCGTTGTGTTAATGTTGTAGGGGAGAGAGGCAAAGCTGGGTGATCTTTTTTTTTTACAAAAAAAAAAAAAAAAAAAAAAAAAAAAAAAAAACCAAGAGGTGGGGGGAACTAGACCCACAGTATAAAACTAGGCCAACTGTGGGCATAGATTTTTATATATATATAAGGATAATTGCACCGTTGGTCCCTGTGGTATACCATAATTATTTTTCACTCCCTATGGTTTAAAAAGTTCATGGGAGGTCCTTCTGATATGCAATAATTACAAATCGATCCCTGAAGTCAAATTCTGTTAAAATTTTTAACAGATTCCGTCAAATGCCACGTCAGCGCCACGTGTCGTCATCTGATTGGTGACACGTGGCGCTGACATGTCTAATTTTAATAAAATAATATAAATTTATTAAAAAATAAATAAAAAATACTTATTTTTTTTTTAAAAAAAAAAAGAAAAAAACAAAAATGGGGAAAGGGGGTGGCCAGGCCACCCCCAGAGGCCACCTGGGGTGGCGCGCGGCCACCCCAGTGGCCGGGGGTGGCGCGCCGCCACCCCTAGTGGCTGGGCCACCCCTTCAGCTTGTTTTTTTTTTTTGAATTTTTTTTGAATTTTTTTTATAAAAAAATAAGTATTTTTATTTATTTTTTAATAAATTTATATTTTATTATTACGGTAGACTTATTGGCGACACGTGGCGCTGACGTGGCATTTGACGGAATCTGTTAAAAATTTTAACAGAATTTGACGCCAGGGATCAATTTGTAATTATTGCATATCACGAGGACCTCCCATGAACTTTTTAAACCATAGGGAGTGAAAAATAATTATGGTATACCACAAGGACCAACGGTGCAATTATCCCATATATATATACATAAAAACATTTGTTTAATTAAGGACAATTTTGTATTTTTATCAATTTTATAGGAAGGTACATTTTACATGTATTCCGTATGATTTAACCCAAAACCCTAATAGTAGGGTTGATATTGCAAAATTTTAAGACATGAGACCCTGACATTGCAAAATGCCGAAATATTAAAAATAAAAGTTTTCTAAATATATATATATATATATATATTGGCTTTGCTACTGTTCCACTGTAGCTAATTGGGGAGGGAGGGAGGAGGGGAGAGAGAGAGAGAGAGAGAGAGAAAATCTACAAATTATTTGAGTTTGCAACTTCTTCCTTGTAATTTTTTCCCAGGGAACAGACTAAGAAAGACCAAAAAACCAGAAACCAAATAAAGATTGCTATAACTATCAAAAAAGGCAAAGAAACAAGACAAATTTCTGCAATTTCAGTAAAACCTTTCATCGTATGCGTTTGCTAAACCTTAAATCAAATAAAAATGCACAAAAAAGCAATTAGCATATCAAAATATTCTTCAATAATATATATATATTACAGGGCCGACAATTTTCCTGTTGATGCTCGCTATTTCCAATTCCAGATAAATACACCGAGGGTTAGCCCCCACAAGTCCAGTTTTCCCAGTGATCCTGATTAATCTTGGGCAACGTCCTCTGCAGGTGGTGGAGCAAATGGCACATTCACAGGCCGTGCCACCACAACAGGCTCATCAGCAAATATTGCTTTGATAAACGACGGAGTCTTTAGAGGCCGGCGAGCTGTCATTCGTGGATACACATCTTCAAGAAAATAGTAGGCATGGCCAGCAATCATTCCCTGAAAACAGAACAAGGAAAAAGTTGGACATGGAAGAGCCATAAGAGGGGAAAAAAATATAGAGGGTTCTATACATTGAAAGAAAATATGCCCAGGTGGTCCTATCCATCCTATACAAAATTGACTCTTGTTCATTCACCTCGGCTTTCTCCCGTTATGTCGGGCATTCATTCAGGAGAGCAGAATAAAATTACCAAAGGAACTAGCCATGTAGTAGTTCATGTTATATAGTAAAGGCAAGGTTTTGCTGCATTTTTCTTAGTTCTAGCAGGCTAGGGCCAAAATAAGAATTTGATATTTCAACTATGGTGCAGATTCTCACCAGTAGATCTACCCAGGCACTAGCGCCAACAAGGATAGAGAATCCCAAAAGAACCTGCAGGGAAAACAAGGAATGGGCATTACAAATTATAGCTAATGAAAGAGCCCAATCCAAAAAATAAAAAAATAAAAAGCATGCTTGGTCTTTGAAACAATTCATATCATTTTGATAGTGATCAGTCTGATCTGCTTTACTGAGAAGGTCTACGGTTCTTCTACGGTTCAAGTCCGCACGGGGCAATAAAAATAAATAGCATCCAAACCAATTTAATTATAACTTCCAATAGCATCCAAATCAGGAACTTGGTGATGTTCAACAGCACTCTATTAGGTGAATGACTATGGCAGTATGGGATTGAGAGAGATGCTTAGAGGAGAATTGCAGTGGACTCTAAGTTTGACAGTTTGTGGCGTGGATGGTGCTCCCTAGAGCCTGTAGGTGCCTTTGGGGTAAGGTTGTGGAAGAACATCAGGAAAGAGTGGGAGACATTCTTAGGTTTTGCGAGATTTGAGGTGGGGAATGGGGCTAGGACAATTTTGGCATGATCTGTCGTGCAGGGATACGGTTTTAAAGAAAGCTTTTCCTGTCCTATTTTGTATTGCTTGTGCGAAGGATGCCTCTGTTGCGAATAATATGGAGCTTTTAGGCAGTTCCCCTCAATGGAACGTGAGCTTTATTAGAGAAGCACATGATTGGGAAGTAGATGTCTTTGCTTCTTTCTTCCAAGTGTTGCACTCAGTCATTGTGAGTAGAGGTCGTGAAGATAGGTTTTGGAAGGTTTCTTCCAAAAGAGGCATGTTCAAGGTCAAGTCCTTCTTTAGCTTCTTGGCTTGCTCTAAAGGTAGTCACTTCCCATGAAAGAGTGTGGCAAACCCAGGCTCCTTTTAGGGTAGTTTTTTTTGCGTGGTATAGGAAAGATCCTTACAGTGGATAATCTCAAGAAGATACATTATTATAGTGGACAGATGCTGCTTGTGCAAGAGAAATGGGAAATCAGTGGACCATCTTCTTCTTCACTGCGATGTGGCTTTTGCTCTGTGGAATGCTCTCTTTTCTTGATTTGGCATGTCTTGGGTTATGCCTAAAAGAGTTATCTACTTGTTTGCTTGTTGGTGAAAATCTGCAAGGCCGAGAAGTGCTACGATTTGGAAGATGGTGCTGAATCGCCGATCAGCCTTTTTTGGTGTTTGGAAAGAAAAAAATAATAGATGTTTCGAGGACTTGGAGAGTTCCATGGAGAATATTTTAGCATCCTTTTTTTGTACTTTGTATCTTTGGACGGTGGCTTTTTTGTCCCCACCGTCGCTTAATTATGTCGATTTCCTAGTTCGTTTTTTTCTTTCTAGTTAGGTGATTCATTTTGTATACTTTCGGTGTACTTAGAGACGCTTTACGTTCTCAATAAGACTTGATTTACTTATAAAATTAAATTAAATTAAATTATATATAAAAAAAAAAAAAAAAAAAAAAAAAAAAAAAAAGGAACAAAGAACAAAGAAATTATAACTTTCAACAAGATAACATGAGAAGTCATCAAAGCTTACTCACCCAGGGTAGATAAGCTGCTGTGAAAGTAAAAAGGCCCAAGAAACTCATATGTATGAAAGGATTTTGCTTGCTCCACACATAGACCTGTAAAATAGGAAAAAGTAACAATCTTTTTGCAAAAGTACAATCCTTATTGACTCAATCGAGATCAGAATCACTAAACCTATTGAAGCAGGAAGAAAGCAGATGATTGCAATAATAACTTGTTTTAACAGAATTTTATTGATTTTTTTTGCTTTTCTCCATTGTACTACGATTGTGATGGTATTCCTATTGTATGGGAGTTATGAGTAGCTACATTTAAAACAGAAAGAAAGGAACTAACCATCATGAAGGTCAATGAATTGCTGAGGAATATAATTTTTGCAAACGACTCCGACAAGTAAGGTATCATCCCCCCAATAAGAACAATTCCAGTTAAAACAGTGGCACCAAATAAAAGCATGTAAAAGAAATCAGCCGTCCTTCCCCTGAACGAGTTCTCTTCAAGGAGCTTGCAGTATCGAGCAAGAAAGAACATGTGAAACATAAAGTCCAAGTCTGCATTACCAAGTTAAAAACATGTTATAGAAATTGGTATAACATCAGGACAATATGATCTGATTACAATACATGCAACAAGAATGAACAGCAGTAAACAGAAACATAATTCATTAGTTCCTTGAACTATTGTGTTCAGGGAGATCATTGGGGAAAGTGAATAGGGTGCCACGTGGCAAGAAGCCATCATGTCAAAATGTGCAGAATACTTGATTTCAACAGGCTACATGGTGCGCAATAAAACCTCTGATGCCAATTTGTTGCTAATCCAGTGTTAGATATTTTTGAAACGAAATTGCCACTTTGCCCATATATTCCTCCCATTTCTAATGAAAAAACATATACAGAATGTTGTAAAAGAGAACATAAAAAAATGAGGAACACACTGAGTAAGGATAGGAGACTCCAACAATAAGCAACAATCCACAACATAATGTGCCACACAGAGAGGACTGAATTAAAATATTCTTCTTAGGTTAAACTTGTTTGATGATCGCACTCAAAAAAAAAAAAATATTGCCACGACCCAATGTAGTTATCCAATTGCAAATTCACATGTCTGTTTGTGTGAGTTCATGTGGATAGAATGAAAGATAGGTAGATAAATACCCAATGCATGCTACATACTTCATGTGATTACCGTTAAATGTTTGTGTCATCTGAGTCAAGTTGTAAAAAACAAACACATTAGAGACAAAGGCAATGATGTTTCGCTACCATAATAGGGGAAACAAGTTCAACTAATAAAAATTCTTTCCAAAAATTTGTTAGAAGAAAGCCCTCTGGACCCTCCCACTACCAATTTTCATCAAGATTTCTTCTCTATAGACCCTCTACAGCTTCATCATCATATTAAATTGTTAACGAAACCATAGACCGAACAAAAATACAACCAAACCACACAGACCAAACATTTGAACCAGCCGAGACAAATTTTGGTACGTTAAGAGTTAAAAATCAGAATCCAGCTAAAAACCATTTCAACTACCAATCAATAGGAATCTTTAAATACTAAAACTGAAAAAATTACCCATTTTCCGGAAGTATAAGAAGTTGGTGATGAGACGCCAGAACTCATATTGCTTGACCACTAGCATAGGGTTCAAGTACAACTTATAAGGTGATATTATCTGCAAAATTTCAATTTTATGTCAAAATAAGAATCAGTTGCTTAACCTATCAAACTTCCAGCTTTGCTTCCTAACATATAAAAGAACAGGAGTAAAAAGGATCCGATTCACATTTGAGAAGGAAAGCCCAATTTACCGGAATTAAACAAATCCATTTGAAATCAACCTAAACCAATCATACCCAGTGGCACAAAAAGAAAACCTATCATTTACACAACTCCCAGTTAACCATTCAGATCATCATAAGCACTACAAGACGAAAAAAAGAAAAATAACCAAAATGAGAACCAAAGAGAACCCAAAAGATTTCCCAAATTTAAACCAAACCCAGTTCAAATCCAACCAAACCAAACAACCCCATTAGCCCAAATCAGAAAACCCACAAAGTCCTACCCCACAAAACAAAAGTTAAAACCTATTGACCCAGATGACATTAGCACCTTCCTAGAACGAGAAAGCTTAGAGAGAGAGAGAGAGGCACATACGTCTAGAGAGCAACCGACGGTGGTGACAATAACGGCTGTGAGATACGAGCGGGTGATGATAGGCATCTGCTTGTACCATTCCTCCACTGCCTGAGCCATTCTAATATCTTTCCCCTCAGTTTCTGATCACAATTTCTGAATTAAATGTTCTCAAATTATGAGTACGCAATGTAACTAGGAGCTCTGGGTTCTGGAATTTGGGTACACAGAGAAAACGAAGGTAAATCACAGAGAAAACGAAGGTAAATCCAAGCGAATCTGAGACAGCTTTTGGACTCTTCTATCGTGGCAATCCAATAAGCATGACAAGCGCCGGCGAATCAGAGAGCGCGTGCAATTCACGGACCAATCACCTGCTTTGATCAACCTGGTATCTATTTGTTGGTACTAGGCCCGTAATTTGCACGCGGCCCATTCCTGGCACAAGTGTAAACACAATTGAATCTAAAGGTAAAAATACGGGAAGCAGATAATAACCGTCTGCATCCACTATTTACACTTAATTATTATTCATTATCTTCACATGCAGATACGAATAACGATTTTAGAGAATGCAGATATCAACCGCAACTGCATTACCTCTATATATATATATAAAACTAAATTCACAAAACTAAAGTCATTTTATATTTGTTAAGTTTATGACATTTAGGCTATGTTAGGTTTTTTCAATATCATCTCAAAGTCATACCCCATTCATTACATTTACAATTTTTTTTCTTAGGTAATTTAAATCCCTATTACTTTATGAGACAATGATCCTCTATGACTGATAATCGCAAATTGTGTAACAAATTAAATCTTAATTTATTTAAACTTGCATATCATAATAACTGTATTATTTAATATTGCATAGAGATTTAGATAGTACTCCAAAATGCTCATGACATCATGTGTGTATAGAAGATAATAACCGCATTTAATAACCACAATAACTGTACAAATGTAGATAGTAATCGTATAATGCGAATGCAGATACAGATATCTGAAAGTGATAACCGTATTCACAGGTGTCAATATTGTTAAAAATTGTATTCGCATCCGCATTTTCACCCCTAATTTGAATCATCGATCGAAGGGTGTCTCTCACCTTGATCCTTATCTTTTGGAGCTTGAGATTCGGACAACAATGAATATGAAAATGGAGGAGTTTATGCAAAATTCTAGAAATTGTCGTACTAGGTTTTTGGGTTTGTTTTTCAGATTTGGAGGATAATGACGTGACTAATTTGTTGACACTAATACTAAATTTCTTGGAAAGGTAAACTTGCATGAGGGGATTGCCCATTTGCCCTCTTTTTTTTTTTCTTTTTTTTTTTCCTCCAACAAATTGTCCCTCCAACACTTCAAATTATAGTTTTGCCTCTGTTCCAAAGGTTCGTCACGTTCGTGTCTTTTTCACGACCATCCTCTCATTGTAGAGAGCATCCGGCTATTGGGATTTCCGGGGAGTGTTATTGCAAATAGAGATAAAATATGTAAGTGTAATTATCTGAAACTTCATTTTAAATTAGGGTTAAATGTCTTTTTGCTCCTAATGGTTTAACAATTTTCTTTTCTTTTTTTCACCTAGTTTTCATTTTATACCGTAGATAATACATCACTTATGGCTGAAAATGAATATGGTACTTCTGTCTAACTTCCATCTAAATATTGACGGAAGGAAGTCAACTCCATTAAAAAAATTTTAAAAAAGTAATAATGTTTTTATTATTTTTAGGATTAAATACAAAATTGCCCAATGTAGTTTAAAATTTTTATTTTTTGTCTCATGAGTTTTCATTTTTATCATAGGTGGTACTTGTGGTATGGAAAAAGATGAAAATGGTACTTCCGTCTATTTTTCCATCTAAAATTGACGAAAATCCATGTTAGCGTCACGTAGCACCATTCAAAATGCGATATGTGGCTACACTAATTTTATTTTTATTTTTTATGGCTTTTTTTAAAAAAAATTGTAGGGGTGGCTTTTGGGCAAGACAATGTAAATGCCAATGCAGCTTCTCCCGATACCGATAGTTATAGCAGCAAAGAGATCAAGTCGATCCAAATAGCTAGATGATGGCATTGAGGGATAGAGAAAGAAAAAAGTGCCACTAGAATTTTGGAACCTTTGAACTGTTTCGTTAAACGACAAAGTTTTTCTCTAAACTGGTTGGAGGAGTACGTTTTCCTTGATTCACTCTGTTAAACCGACATGTATAGAGAATGTGATTCTCTCACGTGTCAATTTAATAGATTGTTTTTTAAGCTAGAGATGTCTCCGGCCCAATTTAAAGAAAAGCAAAGCTCTTCGTGAATTTTTCACATATTGTGGCTAATTGGCTGCTGATGCCATCAAATAATAAAAATGAACGAAAGAAAAGATATGGGCTACTTCGAGAGAGCCGTGATCTCCAATGGCTACTTCGAGAGAGCCTTGATCTCCAAAACAACCAAAAAGGTCTAGGTTTTCATAATATTTAGCATGCTTATTCTTTGAGTAGGATTACACTTAAATAGATGACAGCTAGGTCATAAGACACAACCATTAGGTCTAGCCGTCATAATACAATGTAGGAAAATAAACTAAGAAGGAAATAACTAATGGAAAATACATTTCTTATTAAACTAAATACTTAAGGAAATAATATATAGAGAATTAAACTCCTTATTCCAGCCGGCTTGGGGTTGCTTAGTGGCTACGGTAGTGCCACCTAGCCCTAGGAAAATCTAAACGTATCATCCCTCTCCCCTAACATCTTCCTTGTCCCCAAGGAAGAATTCTGGTTTTGCAAAAACCAGTCCCTGCCCTTCCAACCTTGGCTTCATCTCTTTTTCCTCCTTCACATTCTGCTCAAGCATCTCCTTGTCAAGAACATTGCAAAGAACAACCTTTTGAAAATCCTCAAAAGCTGGAAAACTTTAAGGCTAGCTTTGGACTTCATTCATCATCTGTATTTTAGCATCCTCCTATAGCCAAAATGGACCATCTCCGATAGGTGCAGAATTATGATAGATAAATACTGGGCCAAAAACCTTCTTCCATGGCTCACCAGCTTTGAATTTCGGCACCAGGTCTTGTCCAGCATAGTGAGCAGACTTGCCAAAAAATGTATGAATTCCAGTAGCAATGACCACGGCTTCTATCTCTCCCTGTTTGCATGTCGAACCTGAATAAACACTATCACCAGGGCCTTCAACACTAATTATATCATCAGGAACAAGAATAGACGCATTCTGCTTGTACTCTTCAATAGGAACATGTTGTCCATGTTGTTGTTTACCCCAAAAGAGCTGCATCCTTAGCCCCAAAGAGAAGTGTTGTGGCAACCGGAGGTTTTGTAGAATCTTTAGCTTTCTTGTTTCTTGTTTGCGTCTCTAACACCGCTTGGGGCTTTGGCAAAACCTGTCACTTTTTGTTGCCGAAGAGGTGCGTGGTGGAGAAAAACTTTCAATTCTTTTCCTGATCTCCTCCATCTGTTTGCTCGCTTCTTCTTTGTACGCAAGGAATTCTGACCGCATCTTGTCTAGCCTCGCTCGTTCCTTTTTCATTCCAAAAAGACATGGTGATGATGTGGATCGGAGATTGTTGTAGAAAACAATCAACCTGGCTCTGATACCACTTGATGCAATCAAATAATAAAAATGAACAAAAGAAAAGATATGGGCTACTTCGAGAGAGCCGTGATCTCCAATGGCTACTTCGAGAGAGCCTTGATCTCCAAAACAACCAAAAAGGTCTAGGTTTTCATAATATTCAGCATGCTTATTCCTTTAGTAGGATTACACTTAAATAGATGACGGGTAGGTCATAAGACATAACCATTAGGTCTAGCCGTCATAACACAATGTAGGAAAATAAACTAAGAAGGAAATAACTGATGGAAAATACATTCCTTATTAAACTAAATACTTAAGGAAATAATATATGGAGAATTAAACTCCTTATTCCAGCCGGCTTGGGGTTGCTTGGTGGCTATGGTAGTGCCACCTAGACCTGGGAAAATCTAAATCTATCAGCTGCATTGTAGGAGCTTATTAAACTAACCCCATTACCTTTTTACTCAAATATCACTTCTTCTTTTTTTAATCATTTTTTGGTTTTTTTTTTTTTTTTTGGAGAATTCTATTAATTTTGTTCACTATCACACCAAAAGAGAGTGTACTGTCTTCTTTCTTTCTTTCTCTTTTCTCAGGTTAGACTCACATTAGATGATTTTTTTTAGGTAAGAAAAAACCTTATAATAGACTCTTAGATTTCAATCAAGTTTATTCATAGAAACTTGAATTAAATCCCATCATGATTCATCACCACCATCATTTAATTAGAAAAAAAAAAAAAGAACGAATATAATATATATGGCCAGTGTCCCTTACAATTTGCTTCCAATATCAAAAAATGATTCTTATATATATATATATATATATAAAGTATATAAAATATTAGGATTTGACTTATGTGCGATAAAAAAATAGTATTACATATATATATATATATGTGTGTGTGTGTGTGTGTGTGTGTGTGTGTGTGTGTGTGTTTTTCAACTGTCCAAATTTAATTTGTTCAACGGGTGAAGACCCTTAAAGATGCTTACTGATGAAGCATCTACAAGTTTATCATAAACATTTTTAGGCAAGTTAGTATGTATAATCTTTGCTTCAAATATAACAGAAGTGTGTTATGATCCTAAGTATCTCACATATCTTAAATGCGATCTTAATTAACTATGTGTATATAAGTTTTTGGACACTCTCCCATTATAAGCCGATTTTTAGGTGTGAATTCTACACGAGGCTTGTATCATTTGGTATCAAAGTCATGCATCACGTCACGAGTTTGAGTCACGGAAGGAGAGTAACCTATAAGATAGAGTGGGCTGCTGTAGACATCGGATTCGAAAGTGTGGTGGTGTGTTCAGATCATAAATGTTCCACATTGCTTATATGCAATCTTAACATTGTATATACAAAGCTTTAAGGCACTCTCCCTAGAAGTTATTCAAGGGCGAGTTCTACTAGAAGCTTATATCAAAGTGATTTATACTTATGTCTGTTATATTTTTGTAGGTCACCGATGCTGCTAAGGCTTTCCTTTTATTGTGCAAACAGACTCAATGGCAGAGGATTTTCACAGGCAATCCGGAACTGGAAAGGAATTGAAGAGATGTCGTTGGGTCCACTAAATGGTCGTTACTATGCTCATATCATAAGAGAAATCGGCATACAGTGCAAGAAATTACAAGTTCTATACCTGTGCAGTTTCAACTTAAATGTTTATATTGCTGCTGTAATACCCCAGTTTTAAAACATATTTTAAAAAATAAAAATGATTATTTATGTAATCATTCGTCTTATAAAATTTATTTATAAATATTTTCAAATTTGTTTAATGAACCGGTATTTTTTTTATAAACTGATAAATTATTTTTATCACCAAAAATATTTCTGAGTTAATATTATTGACGGATATTAACCGTAAATATTTATTTACCTATTTTTATAAAATTTATACTATATTGTTTTTAATAATAAAATTTTATAATATTTTTATTCAGCATCTTCTTTCTATCCGTTCTTCTTCCTGCACTAAAATGGATTCTGCACTAAGCAG
This sequence comes from Alnus glutinosa, assembly GCF_958979055.1. NCBI lineage: Eukaryota > Viridiplantae > Streptophyta > Magnoliopsida > Fagales > Betulaceae > Alnus > Alnus glutinosa. The sequence goes on along the minus strand of NC_084890.1, from coordinate 2,906,913 downwards.
AATTACTCGCACTAAACTCCACCATTTCTCCACTGCACTTAAACAAATCCTCCACTGCAGCATTAATCTCCCATTTTTCTCCAATTTGCTTCGAATGATTTCTCCACTGCACCAACTATTTCCACCATTTCTCCACTTTCATTTTTAATAAACGCATACACTGCAATCTTTAATCAAATCCTTCAACCTGCCGCACAAACTCCCACCTTCTCCATTAGAGTTCAAATTAATCCTTCACTGCGAATCATACACTGCGAGTCTGCGCCACCAACTCAAACCCACTCTGCGTAGTGTTCACCAACCCATTTCCACTGAATTATATTAAGCTCTCCCACTCAGTTCTCGCGGCTATAAAACGAAACACCAGTTCCTGCAAAATCACACACTTCGTTCTTTCTCCTCCTTTCTCCTTCTTCCTCATTCTTTCCTGTCTCTCTCTGCAATTTGAGAGTTATAGGAGACAGAGTGGGGTAGTGAGAGACGGTGAGTGTGAGAGAAATTAAGTGAGGTAGAGAGCAATAGAAGAAAGACCAAGAAAATCAAAGGATGAGATGGAGAGACCCGGTTCTACCCAGCAATCCGGATGAACCAGTAAACTCGACGGAACCAAGCCTGGCTCCCAGTGAAGCAGAAGACGCCGACCATGGAGGAACCATAGCAGAACAACCGTGACCCAACCGAACCTGCCAAGCCAGCAGACTTTCAGCAAGAACCGATCCTAACCCGCAACCCATAGCCGATGAACCAGCAGGCATGAACCCGAGAACCCAGTGACCAGTTCTGGCCGCAACCCAGGACCCCGATCCAACAGCTCGAAGCAACCCGATGCAGCAATTCCGGCACCCATCCAGCAGACCCAACAACCCGTAGCAGATTCTAGCAGGAACCCAATCATCCAGAACCCGTGGCAATAACCCAGCAACGTGTGACCCAGCAGCTCGTCACAACCGTAGCAGCAAAGCCGTGACCAACGAACCCAGACCGTGCGTGACCCAGACGGCGAACCCAATAACCGCGACCCAACTGTACCTCGACGAAGCAGCAGATCAACAACCCAAAAACCGTGAGTTGGAACCTTCGGACCCAAACTCGACGACCCGAGCCTTCTTTCCCTTTTCTGTGATTCTTCTTCCTTCCTCTTTGTTATTCCTATTCTTCTTCCAAAAAGAAAACAGGGAAGCCGAGAGTGAGAGAGAGAATCAGAGAGGAAGAGAAGTAGAGAAAGAACTATTCCAACAGCAGGAACCTGACTAGCCGAAACCCACCGAACCAAAGAACCCAGAACCGGATTTTCCAGCCAAAGCCCAATTATAATTCAGACGTGAGCAGCCCAAAGTAATTAGCCCAAAACCGTAGCCCAGATTCATTAAGCCCAAACCATTTATCAAACCCAGACATGCCCAGCAGTGAACCAGGCCCGGTCCACGGACTGACTTCAGCCCAGACCGCGAGCCCAACCCGGTCAGCCCAAACCCGTGATCCGTAGCCCGAGCCCATAACCCATGTACCCAGACCCGAAACCCATACCCGTGACCCGAGCCGGAACCCGACCCGCCAGTGACCCATCTCCGGCGACTTTTCCGGCGACTTTTCCGGCGACTTTCCAGTGACTTTTCCGATGAATTTCCGGGACCGAACTCATCGTTTTCACTGGATTTTCTAGTGAAAATTCTTAATGAGATATACTAAGAAAATATACAAAGAGGATTAAGCTCGATCCCGATATTAGGGAAATCCATGTAAGGGAACCCTTTGCCCCTTCTCAAAATTATTATATTATTTTAATTATATTCCTTTATTTGCAAAATTTTGAATTGATTATTTTGATTTGGTATTTCAAATTATTAAATTATTATATATAAAGGATTTGTTGGTTTTGATATGAAATTATTGAGTATAAAAATGATATTCTTGAAATCGTGATTTTGAGTAAAAAACCCTCCAACACGTTGCCCTATATATACTAGTAAAGAATGAGAAAGTTTTGTGAAGAGATATACAAGAAAAGAATGAGAAAGTTTTGGGAGAAAACTCTTTGAGTTATATATAAAGGAGAAATATTTTTGAAAAGGGCACGTGTGTGGAGGAGACTATTATTTGGGCCCTAGACCCGCAGAGATTCGAGACCCTTCAAGATTTAGCTCGGTACCGTAGCTCGAGATGGAAGCGCACCCGCTGGTTCGCTTAGTGACAACGGTATCTGTCTCTATGTCAGTCTAAGTGCACTTCAATTAATTAGCTGACGGGGGTGGGGCCTGTGGCCACAGGTAAACCGCGTTACTCACCCAAGGTCACAGCAACGACCGCGCAACCCTACGTACACAGGGCGTAATAGTGTATTGGGCATACTATGACTAATGATTATTTCAAATATATATATATATATATTATATAAAAAGGAGTTTTTGACAAATGTTTTGGAGATTTATAAAAGGGAGTTTTTGACAAATGTTTTGGAGATTTATAAAAGGGAGTTTTTGTCAATTGTTTGAAGATTTTCAAAAGAATTTAACTCAACTGTTTTATGGTTGAGGATTCCTTACTGAGCATGTTTTTTTGTGCTCACCCCTTATTTTGTTTTTGTTTTCAGGTTATGAACAGAGAGACGTAGGTGGCCGGGATGGGATCAAGGAATGCATTAAGACATTTCATTTATATTACCCCATAATTTTCAGTTATTGTATTTTTTTCAATTAAATGACCGTTTCCGCATTTATTAAAAACTCTGAGATTTTGAAACCATTATTATTTTTATTTATTTAAATCAGCATACTAGTTAAGATATTTGGCAGACCTTACGAATCTTTGCAGTTTAAAGAGAAAAGTGACGAACCTAACCCATAGCGGTTTGGGGGCGTTACAGCTGCTCTCATAGCCGAGAACTTACGGTACCTGAAGGAGTTAAGATTGCAAAATCTTTCAATCTCGAGAGCTGGTTTGCATGCTATTTTATCCAAATGGAGAAAACTCGTGAAAGTCAGCATCACCAATTGTGCAAGTCTAGAGGTAAAAAATGTGGAGAGAAGGAGCACTGAAGCAGGCTGCAGAATCAAATGGTTGGTTGGTATTGAGACAGAAGCTCACAGTTTAAACAGTATGCTGGATTTACTGTGGTAACCGAGTAAACTAGCATTTGATGGATAAGCTGTAATGCCTTCTTTGCTATGTATTTAGTCTATTTAAGTATTTAGTGATTGTCTACATTGAAATCTAACAGAGGTGCATCTTCGGCACCCTTGAGGTTTGGTGCTTTTGTTCCACGCTACATTGTAATCAAAAGATGTGAAAGTGAGATAGTTAAAAGCTTCTCCACAATCTGAATAATGGTTGGTTTCTGGGATGTATTTTTGCATGTGTATAGTACTGGCATCTGCTGCTAGACATTCCACTGAAAGGCACAAACAACCAGACACAATCAAACAAACAGCAGGGGAAGCTAATTCCTAATGACATTCTCTATTGAGAGACCACAAAATCTCACCAGCCATCTTTTAGAAGGGAAAGACTTTTAACATTTTTGGATCAACCCCAGAAGATCTTGACGTTTCTCTAGTACTGTAAACTGTATACAAAAAGTTGCAAATATCAGCTTGACAAGCAGGTTTGGTTTAATGGAGATTTCTTCTTGGAACTATGAGCCATCTACAAAACAGTTTTCAACTATTTCCTATTAACTCAGGGATACACTTGTTATGTAAGAGGTAAATGACGACAAATACTGATAAACTCTCCTCAACTTGAGTGTGGTTACACAAATTATTATTATTTTATTTATTTTTTGTTTTTTAGTAAGTAAGAAGTCAGCATTTACACCAGCTTGTGTTTTTTGCCAATATAAGCATGCTTAGGTCCGTTTGAATTTGCAAATTCAAAATGGACGATTTTGTGCCTTTTTTTTTTCTTTTTTTTCAAAATAAGCATGCTTAGGGTTCGTTTGAATTTTTTTGATTTCAATATGTGTGATTTGTAAACTCGATTTTTAAAAATGAAGTTAAGTATATAGTAAAATAACAGTTCAAGCTTTAAAATTATGCATTTTTAAAAAAGCACCACATTACTTACAATTTGAAAATCAGAATTTTCAAATCGCAATTTTTTAAAATCGCACTCCCAAACAATACGTTTTATGCAATTTTTAAATCATAGTTTTTGTTTGTGAAATCATAATGCCAAACTCGTTCTAAGTGTTTTTTGAAAAAAAATAATAAAAAAAAAAACATTTTTCAAACGTTTCACTTATGATGGATGTTTTTTGGCTAGTCTATGTGGCATGATCATAGAGGCCAACCACATATTTGGTAGTGTTTGATAAAGATTGTTGAGATGAATTTTTTTTTTTTTAGTAGTGGTAAGAAGTGATTGATGTGATATAAGGTAAAAGAATTTGTATGAAAAATTGAAAAAGTTTTTTATTGTAGTGAATTTTTTTATTTGACTAATAATAAAAAATTATTTATGTTATATAAAAAGTCAAAAAAAGTTAAAATGTTTTGAAGATAATTATTTTTTTAAAAAGTGAAAATAGAACGGGAGAATATGTCTTTTGTCTATTTATGCCATGTGGATATAATCTTTCTTTATTAAGTGAAAGATGAAACTAATGACGGAGGCCAGGATAACTTATTTGTTGAACCATCAAACACATATCGGACCAATGTTAACCACATTAGTTGAAGGATAGTTTGGTAGGCCATTTTTAAAGAAACTTTGGCCCAAAATCTTAATTTAGTCCATAGGATCCGGCTTCCATGCGGTGGTTTAAACTACCGCATGGGTGCTGTAGTGGAAAACGTCGTTTTCCACAAAACGGTATTGTTTTCTACTTAAAAAAATTTGCAAAACTTAAACTTAATAATAAAAGATTTTATAAAACTTAAAAATTATAAAAATAATAAAAATTAAAAACTTAAAATATAAAAACATAAAAAAACAAAATGGGTGGTCGGCGTTGCCCAAGGGGGTGGCCAGCCACCCCATTATTGGCCAAGGGAGCCACCTCATACGGCCGGCCACCCCCTAAAACCCCAAACTTTTTTTGTTTTTTGGCTTTTTGGGGGTGGCCGGACCACCACCAAAGCCAACTGGGGTGGACGATCCACCCCAGATCGGCCAAGGGGGTGGCTCCAGCCACCCTCTTGGCCAATAATGGGGTGGCCGGGCACCCCCTTGGGCAACGCCGGCCACCCCTTTTGTTTTTTTAAGTTTTTAATTATTATTATTTTTAAGTTTTAATAAATTTTTTATTATTAAATTTAAGTTTTGCACATTTTTTTAAGTGGAAAACAATACAATTTTTCACTATAACACCCATGCGGTAGTTTTAAACTATCGCATGAAAACCGGATCGTAGTTCATAAATGTCTCCTGCATAATGTGCAACTATTGTGCAGGAGATAAGAGACATGGGGTGGGTTTCACGTGGGACCCATGTGGCGGGACCCACCTGTATCTCTTGACTCCTGCACAAGAGTTGAATAACTGTTGTGCATGAATCATGTCTCAATTCAATTTAGTTGGTCTTTAAGATCATGCAGCATGGATTGCGAAAAAATAAAATTTAACCCACAACATCTTATCAATGAGAGAGGAGGCAGATTCAATGGGATTGACCACTCCCAAAACAGACCGGGTAATAACAATTTGACCACCCCAAAACATGGTAGGGGTGACGAGACCGCCTCCAAATAGTTGCCTAACCATCTCAAAACATGCCGGAAGCAATTCAACTACCTCAAAACAAGCTTTTGGGATAGTCCAACCATACTAAGTGTATAGAGGTACTCAACCACTCTAAAAGATAAGCTGAGGGTGTCGAATTACCTCCAAAACAGAGTAAGATAATCAGACCACCCTAAAATATATAGTTTGAGGGACAATCCAACCATCCCTAACATATTTTGTGGGGTGATTGACCACCCCAATACAGAACAGATTGGGGTGGCCGATTGAATGTGGCTCACTCTTAACTATTTTTCACGAACAAATGACTGTGATTGAGATGTAGCGAATTGCAAGTATAGGAATCACTGGAGATGTCAAATCAAAACACAAAACCATTTGAATTCAAAACGTTTTTTAAATTGAATTCTATGGGCTTGTTTGGGAAAAGAATTAAAATTCTTCATCTCTTCACTTTTCTAAAAAACAATCAACTTCAAAACATTATAACTTTATATCACATCAATAATTTTTTATTTTTGTAATTTTTTTATTACTATTTAAATAAAAAAATTCACTACAATACAATTTTTTTTTTTTTTTTCAATTTTTCATACAAATTCCTTTTACTTTATCACATCTATCACTTTTTACTACTACGTCCAACTTCCCATCTCTTACCAAACAATGCCTATATGAAAATTCTGTGCAACAAATAAATAAAGAAAAAGAAAAAGGAAAAACATAAAGTCAATTCAAACAAAGGAAGACCGAAGACCGCTCTTGACGGAGAATTTCACTTTCACCCCGCCCCTCCCGCGCACGTGACCCACACCATCCTCCTCACTGATACAAAGCGCGCCTCTCTGCCCCCGCACATTTCAAATTCAAACTTCAAACGCCCTCCTCCTCCGCTTCCATTTCACTTTCATTCAGACAACCAAACCCATCAAAACCTCCCAAACTCTTGCGACAAAATCATTAAAAAGAAAAAGAGTCAATTCAGTCAGACGAAAATGGACGGAGAAGAACCGCCATTTCCGTCACCGTCACCGTACGTCTCATCTTCCTCTCTTCTCAAAGACATCTCAAATTTCAAAACCCCAAAACGCCCCTCCCAAATCCCCAATTTCCACTCCCCCTGTCCCCAGTTCTTCACCGCCTCCAAGAAAACCCCACGCGCCTCCTCCTCGCTTCGCCGCCACCGCCCTTCTCTAGCCCCTCCCTCCTCATCTGCCCGGCCCAAGGCCGCTGCCCGCAGGCTCAGGGCCTTCGAGCTCGAGCAGTCCAAGTCCGCTCGCAAGGCCCAAATCAAGAAGGAACATTCTCTCAAATCCCTAGCTAAGTCCCTCACTGTCTGGCTCAACTTCCTCCTCGAGAACCCCGGATCGTGCGGCTGCGATTTGTCCATCACTGGTGGTGGTGATGGTGATCGTGCGGCTCCCAAGGGCAAGAGGGACAGTGGGCCCAGGATTGGGGTCGGCGTGGATACCGCGTGGCGGAGCCCGAAGCAGCAGAGGGATTCGCTCTGGCGGGCAGCGGAGAAGCACGTGGCGGAGTTTCCGAATTCGATGTTTGTGAGTTTGCGGCGTTCGTTGAAAGATGTGTGCAGTTTCGATGACTTGAAGCAGCGGATGCAGGTTTATTTGAGTTTAGGGAGTTGCAAGGAGATTTTCGAAGTGATGAGTCAAGCGGCTAAGGTTCGTGGTTGCTTTGTTTGGTTGCTGAGAAAACTTGGGGAAGAAAAAGAAAATGAGATTTGTCATTTAAAGGAAAATAGTTTTATGTAGAGGTTTGCATGGTGTGGAAAATCGTATCAGCTAGTTACTAGTACCTAAATTACAGATTTTCCTGCATATGTTGAGAATTTGTATTCGCATTGAGATATTTTGGTTTTTGTTGCTTGTTGTATAAATCTTGACGGCTGTCAGTTTATCGATACTGATTATTAAATACTCTCATTGAACGATTCTTTGGTGTTATTGACGTAAAAGTTTTTGGTGCTCTTGAATCATTTGGGTGTGTTTTAATTTCTCAGAATATTGATGAAGGGAGGTTGAAAATGAAGCCGCATTGCCCTATAGTAACAGATTTTGGATTGAAGGAGAAGGCCACTAGAATACTAATGAGTTATAACCCAATTTGGCTTCGGATTGGATTGTACATTGTATTCGGTGGTGATTCTTTGTTGTCCGATGCAGACGTTAATTCTGATAAAGAAATGGCGTTCTTGAAAATGATTATTGAGAAGCAGTTCTTCTCGCATGAGGGTCTTGCAAAGGCTTATGCTTATAACAAGATGGTTGAAGGTCTATACAGACCTGGTTACTATGAAAGCCTGGGGAATGTTATATTGAAGAGATTTTTGCTGCTTGCTCTTATCCTCGATAGAGCTAAATCTCAGAGCAGTCTTCCCCTTAAGTATGGTATCGATGGATTGGATGGGGGTTCCCCGTTATTGTTCACGGTACAATCTGGTATTAAATCAAGCCATCAAGTCATCCAAGGTAATTATTTATCCGTTCCTCGTTTCAGTTTGTGTTATAACTGTAATTTGTCAATTGTAGGTTGACTTTTCTCTCTTTTTGGTTCAAAAATTAGATTTCCTATCCTCTGATGTAATGCATGGGGAAGGTAATCTTTTAGCACATCTGCTGATTATAGGGTACAAGGTATCTTATAAGCAGGTATGCGGTTCATTTCTATGTATTATATTGGTTTGCTAGAGATGAGTTTATGTCTCCGTTTGTGTGTATGTGCCTTTATGGCCTTATTCTTTAATGGTGAGGTATAAAGAAAATAACTTTATTTTTTTTTGACATGAGAAAATAACTTTATTGGTTTGCTATTTTTAATATAAGAATGTGCATGATTGTGCAGTGTCCGCTCATTGAGTATGATTTCAGAGTTACGGATTTATTTGTAGAACTCCAAGATGGGGTCCGGCTGTGTAGAGCCATTCAGCTCTTGCGAAATGACTCTTCTATCCTCACGGTTTTTCTCTTTTCTTTTTGTATTTTGTTTTTCTGAATAAGGGTGCTGTTCCAAATTTAATTGAGCCGAGGGTGGAATATTCTTTTGTAATTTTGATGCTTTATTGTGTTGGCAGAAAATTGTAGTTCCATCAGATACTCGTAAGAAGAAATTGGGAAATTGTGGCATTGCCCTGCAGTGTCTTAGGCAGGCTGGTGTGATGTTATGTGATGAAGATGGAATGATGATCGAGGAAGATGATGTTGCTAATGGAGATAAGGAACTTACTCTCTCCTTGCTGTGGAACATTTTTGTTCACTTGCAGGTATGTCGGTTCCTTTCCTCTGTCCCAAATTTTTAGAAACGTTGAAGTGACGGTTACGTAGAAGTTGATACTCTTCTACTTGTTACTCCAATTTTAATTTAATTTCACCAATCACCATGAAACTTGCAGCTGCCTCTTCTGATCAACAAGACAATTTTACTTGAGGAAATTTCTAAAGTTCATGGAGTTAACGTGGTAGGTCTTGATGTGGATGAGTTTCCTTTCATTTAGCTTTTTTTGTCAAAAAATGTAAATGATGAAGTATAAAATAAAGTTCTTTGTCTTCTGATTTTCTGAGATCAGTTTTAAACTGGAAGATAGATTTTAATTTTTCTGTCCTAAAGTTCTTTCATTAGTATCCTAACTTGTTTCCAGAGAAATTATGCTTGAGTTACACTGATTCTCTTTCATTTCACAGGATAAGTCAGATAGTGGCAACTTCACTCATTTGGAAATGCTTTTCAATTGGATCCAGGTATTGCTGTGGTATGAGAGCTTGTATTAGGATATTTTTCATCTAATCCTTAGATTCCTTCAGTATGCAGTCTAACAAATAATGCATGTATGTGTCTTCATCCCTCCCCTAGATAGGGAGTAGATATTGTTCTTTTGCAATCATGAAAAAATGGTTGTTTGTGTGTGTATACATCTGACTACCATGCATTGTGCATACCACCATCCCTAGCAATTCATTTCATGATATGATAGCTATTAGTAGTTTAATATTACATTTAAAATGATCAAATATTGATTTGTTTTGTTTGCTTGTGAGCAAAAAGTTCTAATGATATTCTGTTGTGCAAAAGTGGCACCATATTTTGACTTGTGTTATTCTACTGAGTTTCACATGTTTTTTGTGGGACTTATGTCAATTGGATTGAAGCCACTAATCTCTCTCTCTCTCTCTCTCTCTCTCTCCCTCATGGACAGCAGAAATTTATATACAGAATGCTTTTTCCGATCTTTGTGCGTTGTTTTAATCTAAAGTTTCAAATGCTGATGACTATTGAAATTTTGGATATATGTTACTGGTTTTAGCAGGTTTTACTGTAATCCACTACTCTTCTTTATTTATCTAGTGCTGATAATTCAAAGCATGGATTTAGTTTTGGTGTTGGGTCCTCTCTCTGTTTCATTGTGGGTCAATAATTGGTGTTAGGTTTTTTCACCATCTTGTAACTAGGACTGTCAACTTGCCTTTTGGGCTAAATTAACCTTCTTTTTTTTTTTTTTTTCATATGTTAAATATTTAGAGCAATAATTTTTCTTGAATTGACAATCATTGTAATTTTGTTTCCAGGCAATATGTGGAAATTATGGTTTCAAGATCGAGAAATTTTCTTCATTGGTTGATGGAAAAGCCATATGGTGCTTACTCGATTATTACTTTCGCAAGGAACTTCATTGTTCTTGTTCTTTAAAGGTATTATATATTCTTTTCCATCCTAACTGGTCTTCTACATCTACAGATCTGTTTATTTTACTTCATTTTAATTATTATTTCGCAGGATTTTAAAAAAACTAGTAAAGACTCAATTGTGTCAGCTACTGATTATCCAGATGCGGTGCACAATTTTATATTATCACAGAAATTAACAACATTATTGGGAAATTTTCCAGAGGTAAGTGCTTCATGGCTTTCTAATTAGATATAACCACCTATTGTCTTGTGCATATTGCCCAAACAATCTGAAGAATATTGGTATTTTACCCAAGTTCTATTGATGTTGTAAACCCTTTACAATTCATGGATTTCTGAGGCAAAATATGTATTTCAGATATTGTTAATGATATAGCTTTAATTACGATACAATTTCTAGTGCCATTATTATTGATATGCAGGGAGATTGGTTACTATTCGAATAGCATTAAAGTTATGAAATAAAACAAATTATATACACACACACACTTATGCATTGTATGCATGCATGGACATATCTCTGCATATCAGTAAGAAAGCAAAGTTATGAATCTTGGTATTTCACCCTAAGTTACAATGGCACTGTAAACACTCTACAATTCATGCATGTACACACTCATATGCATTGCATATGTGTATGCATGCATGTTTTTATCCGCACATGTATATGTAATATTTATATATAGACACTCGTGTACATACATGCATGCATAGATATATTAGTAAATCAGTACACATCTCTTCATGTATGTGTCTATTTAAAGAACACATCACTATAAAAAAAGTCATATAATTTTTGATATATTATTTTCACATGAAAATGCTCTCAAAACATTGTTGTGCTTGCTTTAAACAAGTATATAAGGCAACCATGCTACAAAATTTAAGTACACATTCGTATAAATAATACATTTTGGGTTTACAACAGTAGGCTTTTCAAAGTATCAGTGCTGTGTATCTTATAAGTAATATATTGATGGAGTGGGTTATACATCCTAAAGATCTTGTAAAGCAATCACAATAGAGATTTAGTCTAGTAAAGTGTCTGTTTCCTATAGAGAAATATGGTGATGAGTTTTCATTTTAGGAGGAAGCCATCTGAAATTATTTCCATAATATAAATTTTATTCACACCTTTCTATTGACTTTTAAGCCATCTATTTCTAATAGATATCAATTGTAATATGTATCCTTTCAAGCCAAATATATATATATATATATATATATATATATATATATATATATATATATATATATATATATATATATATATATTTTTTTTTAAAAATGTTTGTTTTTTGGTCAAAAGTTATGATTTGGACGCACAACTCTATGTTAGTTCTAATTTACTATCAGGCCAAGAAGCCTTCGGGAACGACCATATCAATGATGCGATTAGAACTCAAAGATAAAGATTAAGAGAATAATTATGTAACATTCCGGTTCCATATCGGGAAGATGAGTAGCCCACATAGAGTGGGTGATTTATAAAGATAGTCATGAGTACTAAGTTCCACATTGCTTAGTTATTAGGTGAAACTGAGTTTTATAAGGAATTCTAAGGGAACTCCAAATTGACTAGTCCTTTTAGGGTGATAGCGTAGATGTGGCTAGCACTTTTCCTTGGGTTGTTACAAATAGTATCAGAGCCACCTAGTAACACCAGGCCATGTAGTACTGGAGTGCTGCATGACGTGGCCCTGACGAGAACGTCAGGAGTTTAAGATGGGGAGTTTGTAATACCCCGGTTCTATATTGGGAAGATGAGTAGCTCACATAGAGAATGCGATTTATAAAGATAGTCATGGGTACTAGTCTCACATTGCTTAGTTATTAAGTCAAATTGGGATTTATAAAGAATTCTAAGGAAATTCCAAATTGACTAGTCCTTTTAGGGTAATAGCGCAAATGTGGCTAGCGCTTTTCCTTGAGTCGTTACAAATTAGTTGTGATGTTATTTGATACTGTCAGTTTAGTATTGGCTAGGCATAATTAAGTTGAGAAATTTATCGCTGTTTAAATATTTTTCGGTGAATTGTATCAATACTTCTTTCAATCCAGTATGGTCATGCATGACACAATGATTATATTGTTTTTTACAGGTTCTGCAAATCAGTGACATACTTGAATCTAATGGTGCATGTAACGAGCAGAGTGTGGCCATTTTGCTGGTGCTCCTTGCATCACAACTGGTTATGAAGAAAAATATGGTACTGCTTGAACTATTGTGTTTATTGGTAGTTGAATTTTTTGTCATACAACAAAAATTATATTTTCTTTTTCACCTTGCTAGGATCAGTTGAATTTCCATAAATTCTTAGGTTGTGATTGTAAAAGTCCAGAGAGAAAACATTCATGTTTGGAGCAGTGCTTTCTCAGTTCTGAAGCAGTACATAACCAAGAGACAGAATGGCGCAGTACTGAAGGTATCCTTTCTCTATCTAATAATAGTTAACTTTTTTTTTTTTGATTAATAGTTATCCTTTTAGTAAGTAATGTATGTCATTTAGGTAGATATCTTGTTCCTTGTTTCATATATTGCTGGATTGGGGTTCGAAAACATGCAGTAACTTACAATTATATATTTCAAATTCTAGTATCATGTGATTTAGTGGATAATATGCAGTTGGACTCCGTTCTCCTGGCTACAGTAAACTTCAGAGTTATCTTGGTTTCTCTATATATATAAACGTAACATTATATTAACAAAATAGTTTCAATGTTTTCTGTGAGAAATTGATGCTAACTTTACCAAAACCATTGAATAATGACTGGGATCACTTCTTGATGAGAAATAGAACCCACTGCCTTTCTCATGCATTCCCTTTAAGAAAGCCATAGTCCCATCAGTCTTTCAGTTCTTTTGTTCTTTTGGGTGGTGTCTTGTGGTGCACTCTCTCTGTATTTGTAATTTCTTTAAAATGTTTGAGAAGTGTAAGATGTGAAATAGTTGTATCTGGGGAAAAAGAAACAAATTGTTGTTTTTGAATTTGTAAATTCAGCAAGTTGATCGGGGCTTCCTGGCACTGGTTTGATACTTGTTTGTCTTCCATTTCTTTTTTTCCCAGTCTAATGTGTCTCTATACAAACAGATGCTGTCAGAAACAGAAATTTTAAAGCCATCCAGGCTTTGTGGCAAGATATGGCTGAACGGAACTATAAACCTGTTAGAAAACCAGCTCCTCCTTTACCATGTTTATCAACAAATGACATTATTAGCATTCACAGAGTTAACAATGACCCTGTTATAAATCCAGCTCCTCCTTCACCATGCTTATCAACAGTCAAAGACATTATTAGCATTCACAGAGGTAACTAGTATGACCTTCTCTATCTCATTGTTACGGTGATTGCTATCTTTCTCAGTAATTATGGTGATTGCTTGCTATCATGTTGCTCTATTCTTTAATTGGTCCTTCCATCTTTCAATAACTAACTGCCGTTTGTTTCCAAATGTTGGTAGTCTACATGAAAATTTGTCTAAATTAGTTGTGGAGTTTCTTTGTTTTATTTATTTATTTATTTATTTTTTATTCCCCTCCCTTTCTCCTTTTGTTATTTATTATGATATTCCATCTTCATATACTATTTTGATGAATTGTTCAATCGTTTTATTTCATTGAGTCAAAGATAAATTAGATCAACTTGAAACTTCTATATAGTCCTTGCCCTCCAATTCATTTTTCTGATTTGAAGATCCAGTGTTTGTATTTCATACATTTTTATGTATGCGTATATGTACATTTGTTTTCTGCTCTAAATAGTTCAAAAAGGTAAGTTTTTTATTTTTTGGGAATTTGTAACCTTTATGTAATTGATTTCCTTCATACTTCGATACCTAAAGTTATGTCAGCCATATTCTTTCTCTGGCTAAGCAATCTGTGTAATGCTACCAGAAAATGCAGCAAAAGTTATACAGTCTCATTTCAAACGATTTATTGAACGTCGGAATTTCTTGAAGATGGTGAATGCTGTTTCTTTGTTGCAATTTGTAATCCGAGCTTGGTTAACTGTCAGAAAGAAATCAACTTGTTTCAAATTTGACACTGTTCAAGTTGAAGAGTTTTCAAGTGGTATGGTATCTCCTCTGTGTCGGTGATTATTTAATGTCCATTTATGCAGATTAATTGAGACTCTCACTAGCATAACCTGCTTGGCTAATCATACAGAAAGGTGGAAACAGTCGATAAAATGGGAGAGATATTTTATGCTGATTGGCGACAGACACAGTTTTGTCAAGTTAAAGAGATCAGTCTTGCTTATCCAGCGAGCAGCAAGGACTTGGATCAATCAAAGACGTCATGGTGGAAGTATTGTAATTGGGGATGTATCTGCTTTTGATCTAGTCAACGCTGCCACTGTTGCTCAGAAATCTAGTTGTGGGTGGTCAGCAGGATTTGAATCTGTGCATGAGGTTGCTCAGTTAGAGAAACCTTCATACTTCTGTAAAGAAAAGGGTGCAAGTGATCTTAAAACAAAAGCAGTGGTTAAAATTCAGCTTGCTTGGAAGAATTTTATCATCGGCAGATCTCTCTGCAATCAGCACTTTGCTGCAACTAAAATTCAGAGTCATTTCCTTGGTTGGCTATCAAGAAGAAGGTTTCTAAATCAAAGGCAAGCAACAATAAAAATACAAAGTAATTTTCGAATGAAAAGATGTTGGAGTGCTTACCAACACTTCAAAATTGCAACCATCTCAGCCACCCTCATTCAATCTTTTGTCCGTGGATGGATTACCCGGAGAGGAGCCTGTAGATGCAGGCATCTCATTGTTGCAATCCAGGTACGTCTCTGGGATTTTGTGGTATTTATGTGTTGTAAATACTTATTGTTTTTGTTGATGTATTTTGGGCTACATTTCTTATATGCAGTTAGATTCTTTATCCATGACATTTCTATCAATGCCGTGTTGTTCTAATTACAAGTTTTAATGGTAACATTATATAAGTCAGCACTTTGCTTGTATGATTCCAGAGACATTGCCGTGGTTGGTTAATAAGAAGGGAGTTCTTGGTCCAAATAGAGGCTGTAACGAAAGTACAAAGTGCTATTCGAGGCGTGACATGCTGGAAGGGATTTCAGTCTCAAAGACATGCCACAATTGAGATTCAACGATTTATTCGGGGGCAAATTTCTCGAAATAAGCTTTTAGGTAGTTCTCATTTATGTTAGTGATAAGCTTTTTTCTGCATGTTTTAGTTGTGACTTGTGTGCTTCATATTATACGTGTTTCTGGTGTTGGTTTGTGGCAGGGGCTTCTAGCTTACTTGCAGTCATTTCTAGTGGTTGCTTGTTGAAGAGCTCAAGAGGGTGTTTCAAGAGTACTGAACTGGAAATACTTTTATGTTCAGTTCTGAAACTGCAAAGGTGGTGGAAGGGTGTTTTGTTGCTCAAGTTAAGAATAAAATCTGCAGTCATAATTCAGTCTCATATTCGCGCATGGCTTGCTAGGCGAAATTCTGCAAGAGAGAAGCACCGTATTATTGTGATCCAAGTAATCTAGTTTCTTCCATGCATTACTATATCCCACCTCTATGGTAATATTGATAATGCGTCTAGAGCGCTACACACATGTGTTTACATATATTGGTTGGAATTGTTTTTTGATTAGTCATGTTTCAATAAAGTAGTACAAAATGGAATTTCATTTTGTGGTATAGAATTTCATTTTGAAAACTGTTCTTACCTTCTTGCCCTTACCTGATTTTCTAGGGGAAAATTGCAATGAGTAAGAATGAACTGGAACTTTGGAAGGAAAGCTGTTAGCTCTTTAGGCTATGGTTCTACAAGCCAATTACTTGCATTGATGAATCCATGCATACTATCACAGCTTTCACGGCCACGGTTTCAAATTCAGGATCTGAACAACAATTGGCATTTGAATATTTTGGGTTTTAGGAATACATTGGGAAAATTGAGAAATGTCAAGTCTCTTTTTTGCAAGTGAGAAAAGCAATACATGTGACAAACAGTATATACTTATTTTTGTTCCATAATTATTCAAATATATAATGAAATGATAGTATTATTTACACGGTGTACAGAGTTCTAAATAATTTGATGATTATTGAAACTCACAGGATAAATTTGAAAGTTTTTGTTTTTGATTGAAGGTCGGATGGATATGTGAAATGGCAGTAGAGTTTTGGATTTGGTTATGTTGTTTTTGTCACTGTTCATGTCCTTGTACATATATAATTGTGTTGGCTCAATTTAGTTTATCCTAATTAATTTTTTTTTGAATTTGATAGTCGAACTGGAAAGGTTACCTCGCACGGAAAGATTTAAGAGGGCAGCTACTGGATTTGCGCTTGAGAGTGCAGAAGTCTTCTACAAATGTGGATGACAGTAGGCGTATCATAAACAGACTTCTTGCGGCACTTTCAGAACTACTAAGCATGAAAAGTGTCAGTGGCATACTTCATACTTGTGCAACTCTAGGTAAGAGTTAAATTAATGGTTTAATAACATAGCATGACTTTAATTTGCTATTCTTGCGACTCTTGAATGCAATACAGAAGTCCTATATTACTTTGATTTCAATTCTTTGACCTTACAATTATACTCTTGAATTTCTCGATCTAAATGGTGAACGTACTAGGGAAAGGATACTTCTAGAACATGCTTGCTTGGTGGATACAGGTAGCAAAGACGTAGACTGTGGTAGTATATATGTAATTTATTATCTTTCGATGGACTGTTGTATATGGTCCTTGGTTGTTTTTTCATCAAAATTTAATTGATTGAATTTAGATGTGAGAATTTAAAAGAGTTGAGTCTTTCTCTGATTGCTGCTGCAATTGCAATAAATGCGGTAACAATGCATTATGGCCCTGAAAGGTAATCATGGATCTACTTATGTCCAACTCTTCCTTACAGATATGGCAACAGAACATTCTCAGAAATGTTGCGAAGAACTTGTGGCTGCAGGAGCAATCAACACTTTGCTGACGCTTATTCGTTCAGTCAGCAGAAGCATACCAGATCAGGAGATTCTAAAGCATGCGCTTTCAACTCTCAGAAACCTTGCCCGCCATCCACATCTGGTTGAACCGCTAATTGATAGTCATGGATCTGTAGAAATAATTCTCTGGGAGTTCTTAAGGTATAGTATCTATATTTAAAATCAAGAATTAAGGGTGTCTTTGTCTTCTGCATTGGTATTTGGAGGAACGATGAAGTCCTCTATTTTATTAACCACTCTTTACAGGAGCAAGGAGGAGGGATATTTCATTGCTTCTGAGCTTTTGAAGAAGATATGTTCAACTCCCAAAGGTGTTGAAGCTATTCGCAAGTTACCAACCCATTTGAAAAGACTTCACGGTCTTGTTGAGGAACTTACAAGGAAAGCAAGCAACGAGAAGAGGTTAGATTTTGGTAGTTGAAGCTTATTGGAACTTGAATTCATTTATGGTTCATTAGATTTTCCTTTGTGTTTGATATACCAATCAATGCTACACTAATGCAGGAATACACGGGGGCCAGCTGCGAGAGAAAATGTAGAGAGACGATTAAGAGAGGCTGTTCAAGTTCTTAAAGCGGCAGCAAATGGTCAAGTTTAGGTATTGATGCATGCAAAAGGTGGCATTATGTTAGGATTAGTTGTTGTGTATATTTGCCGTTGAAATTACACATTCAATGGTACGAAAACTTGACACTCTTGGTGAAATTTGTTGATTGTTTTGAATTTGTCCGGTTCTTCGTGTGCATGATCAGTGCACGGTTGTGTAGTGGGAGTTTGCAGAAAATGTTGTAATCAACGCTGATTGCATCTTTGATAGCTGATTTTTGGGTTACTTTCTTAACCCTATAATTTCAATATTAACATTTTTTTTTTTTATATAAAATTAAACAATATAATGGCATGTGCATTATTAAATGCACTAATTTTAAATTCGGCTATGAAATGAATGCGATTCCTTGTCTATCAATATTAATAATAATAAAATAAAATCCTTGTCAGATGGATTCTTATCATCAGATTAGCTGTGCAACTTGCGAGTTGAATTGAATTGAATTACAAAAGTAGACGCAACTCTTTGCGGCAGTTGAATCTTGTGGCCCCTCCCTTTCGTCTTGAAAATAGAGTAATGATTCACTACCACCTTTTAATACAACTTTTCACCACCTTACTTATGTGGCAAGGTGGTCCCCTACTACTTTTTAGGTTTTAAAAATAAAATAAGGTGGGAGACCACCTTGCCAATGTGGCAAGGTGGTGAAAAGTTGTATTAAAAGGTGGTAGTGAATCATTACTTTAACATATCTAGGTACAACTTCGAGGGACTGTTTGGATAAATGCTGACCTGACTACGACGTATGCATCGGATAACGATCGAATAAAATTTGCTCAGCAAACACGTCCTGGGAAACAGGTTCCCCCTTTTCTCCTTAAAATGTGTGCTCCACTTCAAGCCTCGGTATTCTGCCCTTCTGGGTCTGTTCGGCGGCTAGAAAATTTTATTTATTTTTTTCTTTTATAATTTTCTTAAAGTACATTCAATAATAACGAAACAAAAATGGCTACAACGAAACAAAAAAACCGAAAGAAGTGGCAACCTCAATAACAGACCCAAACGAAGCAAACATTGAAGAAACTGTAAATAGAACATCGATGATGAGCCATGACCAAGCCCAACAATAAAAGTTTCGACAACTCAACAATAAACTCTAAAATAATTATATTAGCATGAAAAAACAGAAATTAAAAAAAGAATACATTACCGTGTATTTTATTTATTTATTTTTATTTCTAGTAGCCATGTCAATTTGATTAGTTGCGTGACAAAAGAGAATTGCAGTCATAATCTAAATCAATTAACCCTCTATTCATGTGCAAGATATTGGAGGATAAGTATTGAAGGAGAAAAAGGTGCAAAATATTGAATCTCTCTTTGGAAACTAGAGACACCAATAAATTGTGACACTTTTTTTGTACATAAACAGCTCCAAATCCGACACACGCCACCAAAGCATGACACCATGTTTCAACTCAGGCAGCTCGTGCGGCAACTTTTACTATAATTGGCGCGTCTGTTAGATTGATATAGAACTCTCTCCTCCTAAAAGATCTTGGTAGTGCAATTGTTATGACTCCGTCTTCATACCCAATAGAAATTCCACCGATATCGACCATATTTGACAGTCGGAACTTTCTCATGAAGCTCTTAGCAGGCTCTGAAGATTCATCTATTGCCTCAATTCGAATTACGAGATACATTGAGTCCTCTACTTCCACCTTTATTTCTTTTTTCCTCACACCTACCATAACAAACCAAAGAGATCAACTATTCAATTCCAGTGATACCAAAACAGGAAACTGAGATTAAAAACAAAAAATTTAAGGATAAGAAGACTCTTTATATGGCTGTTCATCAACAAATGTTTTAAAATAGAACATTTTCATTATATGAAAGTTATTGCAACACCTTTTAGTCTTTTTTTTTTATTTTCTCCCCCCCCCCCCCCCTCCCTTTTCTCTCGCTCTCCCTCAACTTTTTTACAATAAAAAATACATTGAAAAATAATATTTAAAGAAAGTATAGAGTGTGGTAAATAATCTGTTGAAATTTGTGTTGAAAACTAGTAATTAAAATAATAATAAAAAAATATGTATTTTGAGTAGCTAAAATACAAAATTTTCTCCCACACAACTTCCACTCCCGCTTAGCCACCTTAGCAACTTTTATAACCACTTGGTAAGCCCTAAATCTTAGGCATAGAGCACTATAGAATGTGAAGGAATGTGAAATAAACCACTCCAAAAACTATCATTGTGGAGGAATTGAAGATTAGCGGTTGAGGGCAGGCCATTGTAAAAACAACTCATAGCCATGTATGAGGATTTTTCATTTCTTCTCAAAACTTTTTCCTATTTTTATTTCAAATATATTCTTTAAATAAGTACTGACTTAAGCATTAGAGTTTTTCTTGCCGACCCACACTGTCACACTGACAAACTTTGCTTATTTTTTCTCCCTTTTTACATATGCTTCCATTGAAAACTGTTCTAATAGATAATAAGTGAGAAATGAATGGGCTTTTGGAGTTGAAAGTTCACTAGACATTACCTCTTATCTTAGGGGAATGATGAGTGTCAAATTCCGAGTTGTGATTGAATTATGAGATGACAGATTTACTTATAGATGAGCGTAGTAAGTTTTTTTAATTTTTCCTTTTTTATGAATTGAATTAGATTGACACAAAACAAAGAATACAACTCACACTAGAAACCAAATGCCAACAGCCAACAATTACACAGAACCTCTTTTAAAGAGTCATCAATCTCAATCTCAATCTTCTGAGAAGGATAACACCAACAACTACTATACAACACAAAACAGCAAACTCTACAAGACAACTCCACACCCAAAGATGTACCAATTAAACTCCACACTCCACAGCCGCCTGATGAAGAAGAGAGAACCAGCAACAGCAGTGCAAAACAGCCCCAAGTCAATCCACGGAACAACCAATTTCTGCTCCTACCAAAAAGGCATTTAGTCTCACCTTTTGCCCCACATTTCAATACTCTTATCTCCTGCTGAGAGGCTACCTTTGATTGCCAACCATAAGAAGAAAGAGTGTGTTGGGGATGGCCATGGGAAACCAAATTAGCTTATCCCATTCCACTTTAGGAGACTTCACTCTAATAGCATCCCAAGTGTCCTTACTAGAAAATCTATTAGACTTTGAAGGCAGCCAAAATAGAGTATCATGGGATCCAAAATTAACACCCGGGAGGTTGCTTTGGATAGCCACCACATTTTTAGAGCCCAATTCCAATCACCCTCTCGAATAACACTAGATAACAAGGCATCAATTTTACTCCTTGAATCATATATAACATGATAACCATAGGAGTCAAAAAGGACACCATCCGGATACCAACAATCCAACCAAAGAAAAATATGACTATCAATCCCAACAATGATTTATTTTTATTTTTATTTTTATTTTTTCAAGCGTTGTAAGTAAGAGATTCCGATCTGTACAATAGGGCAGTCTATGTGAGAGTTGGCCCGAACAAGTAAGATCTAAACAAACTCTCACATGAGATTGTCTTATTGTACTGTAATAAAGCAATCGTATTGCACGAGATCTTAATATATAAGTTGTCGCAATCACTAATTCCATGGTTTCTATTAAGGGCAACTTGTATTTCTATCCCACCAAGATAAGTATCAAGACTTTTAGGCTTAGAGACCGACAAAACCCATTATTAAACAAGGGAATTGTTTATGGCATGTTGATGTTTGCACGTTGATTTGACTAAATAATGAAAGTTGTATGCTGACCAATTTCTTTTCGTCGAGTGTACGTTGTACTTGGAGTTTTCCTTTTCATCTTCTTCTTCTTCTTCTCTCTCTCTCTCTCTCTCTCTCTCTCTCTCTCTTTTAATTTAATTAATTAATTTATTTATTTTTATAAAAAAAAATTCAGACAATTGGATTTGAATCATAGCGTATTGGCATCCACTTCATCAAGATAAGGGCATAAAATACTCAAACACCAGGCCGGTTAAGATACTCTGCGTTGGAGATCTCCTATCTCCTATCTATCCACACCAGTTGGAAAGATTGAAAAGAAAAGCAGGGAAAAGGAAGAAAAAAAAAGAACGAAAGAAGAAGATAAATCAAGGGTTATCTTATTGAGTTTATGAAAGAAGCAATATTTTGAAAGAAAAATGAAGAGAGAGAATTGCCTTACGTTTGAGAAAAGTTAATTTCATGGGGTTTAGGTGGCAGTTCCGTGTTGAAAATATAAAATATAAAATTTCAAAGTATCCTTTATCTTTCTATGTGGCCAAACAAGTCATTTAGTAAGAATTTAGTGATCTTTTTCCTTGATTTAAATGGAAAAATCATATTGGCCAACTTCAACGTACATTTGGGCATGATTTCATTATAAAGCCACCAATTATGAGCCTATAAGGGCCTACATTCGCACCCGGCTTGACCAAGGTTATTTAACTTATTTTGGCTAGTCAGATGCAAATTTGGGTGAAAAATCAAATTTGTGAGCACTATACACTCAAAAAAAATAAAAATAATATATATATAAAGAAAAAAAATCTTGAAATTTCTTTTAAAAAAAAATAGTGAAAATTGATAGCTAAAATAGAAAATGAAAAAAGTGGGTAACTAACTAAAAAAAAAGAAGGTTTTTTTAACTAAAATAGAGAAGAAATTTGCTGAACGAGATGCGAATGCTCTAAGTTCCGACTCCAACCAATCAGTTTTCAAAAGGAGTTTATCATCCTCATTTCTCAAAGGATAAAGAAGACACTAAGCAACAAATAAAAAGGGATTATCAAAACAAGTCTGAGTAGACTTAATTTAGTTAATTAGCATCCACAGCTTTGTCACCCAATTTGTTCCACATTGTTTTGAACCAACACCCTTGATTTTTGCTATTCAACAAGGGAGTACACGTACTAGGTCACAAGTCGGTTCACAGTAATACCATCTAGCCCCCTAGCTGACCCAATCAATTCGGTTTTTCATGTGTTTTCATGGCGTTTGATGTAAGTTCCATAGTCGCTTTGGAGCATTAGGGGGAATATTTTGCCATTTTCAGTGCAATTTGCTTAGATAAGTTCTAAATGCAGAGCAGAACACAGTAGATTGATAACAAAGACTGCATTAAGAAAAACATATTCTCAGAGAGTGTCAATGAGCGCTGGGTCATGTCTGTCGTGACTCATGAACTGTCACAGTAGATTGATAACAAAGAATGGAAGAAGATAGTGTTGTACAACATGGAGAATGTTCACAACCAAAGGATCAACAAAAAGCTCATGCCTGCATAAATTTCTCCATAGAACTCGTTTGAAAAGAAAAAAGTGAAAAAATCTAGTGCCTCAATCATTACATTACCTCTCATCTCGGGGAGTAAACATAACCACCAGAAATACACTAAGGCCCTTCATGGTTCCCAGTTCAAGTATTCACCCCAAGAATGAAACCATTGCTATACGAGGGAAGATTGCAAGAAGCCCCATGATTTTTCACTGGAGAGCGGAACTGATTTGGCGTCACGGGAAGTGTGATATGCAGTCCAGCACTACGAAGAACCTTCTTAACATTGGCACACAAAATTTCAGATTGATCCGTGAAGAAGGCAGGAGTGCCCATGGATTTGATCAAATCAAGAGCTCCAACCCAACTCACACAGCTATCCAATCCACAGTTCAGCGCAACAATAACATGGGGAGAAGGCAGGTAGGTGGCTTCCTCCTGGTAAACACCCCTCACAAGATTCACCCTCACTCTGCTACCTATTCCAGAAGTTGTACCAGACAAATTTGTTGGAACTTCAGGTCCCACCATTACTATTTGTATATTGCCCAGTCCATTCAGTAAATGACCTACCTCTGCAAATGCTGGCATCCAGTCCAACTCCCCCTCAGGCCCTAGGTAGTGAAGAATCACCTCCTTCCCCTTGAGTAAAAGGTTCTTTGAACTGATATTGAGAGCTGTTAAAATGTGATAAACTGTCAATGGGTGGGAGAGAATGTCAGCAACAGGGCTTGATAATGGCAGTGACCTAAGATTATAGTACTCTGACCAACCAGAAAGAAGGATTGGGTTTGAGATGCCATCTCTTAAATGATTGTGAAAAGGTGAATCACGAGGGTACTCTTCATCATCAAGCCCACCCCATGAATCCCACAGCCCACCTTTAACAGGAAGGAGACCAAAAGGACAGTGAGAATAGCAACTACACCTTCTCCTCCACATGCCCTTCTGATGGATACCTAATGATTCAAGCCATTTACAAGGCTGCTCAGCAGAACAGGGGAACATGAATATTTTGATTGCCAGCTCCTCTTCCTTTTCCATCATAACCTTGTAAAGACCACACATGCTTTTATGTGTTTCCTTCCAATGCTGCTTCTGGCATATGGAACTGCAGTAAACCACTGCTCGACACTGCCCACAACAGAGAGACTGTTCTCCAAGAACTTCTTTATCGCACACTGCGCACTGCCTCAGGCCTGCATGTGAGTATACTTTCACATCAATAAAAGTGTCATCCTTTGGTGGTTCTGCGTATTTGGTAGGGGTAGAGCTAGCTGTAGTAGCCTTTTCTTCATATGCCTGACCGGGTGGATGTGAGACTGTAACTGCAACAAGATCATAACCCTTGGCCATTTCTGGAGGCCACTGGACATCAACTGTCTCAATAAATGGTTCAAAATACATCAACATAGACCACTTTGGACCACCTTCTCTATCTACCTGAAGTAATGGGTGCATCAGAGAGATAGCTTTCATGAATGCATATACAAATCTAAGTTCTTCAAGAGTTGGGTTCCTAAACCGAAGATCATCTGAAGATGTGCAACGGGCAACATCAATAACTGGAAAACGATCGGTCCCTGATGTCTCCAATGACAAAGACTTGATCATTTTCATATTTGAGGGAAACATCAATGACTCCCGTTCATACGTGACTCTTAACAGCTCAACATTCGGAACCCGGATAGTCTCTCTCGAGCCTGTCATCTTCTTAGCATCATTTTCAGATCGAAACATGTTGAACCCAACATCCCCACCATCCCCTCCAATGAATTGAGCACATGAGAAAGGCTGTTTCTTGCTAGACCAATCCAAATCTTTCCCAACCCGGATTCCAAAAAGGTGTCCCGGTCGCAACCTTCTCCAGGGATCAGTCCTATATAGAGCTGCTGAAGCTTTAAACATCGACTTAATAAAATTAGGAGCAATACCCTCTACATTCATAAGACATGTCCCGGATCCAGGACCAAGCCCGGGACCAGACCCGAATTGCTCCTGGAATCTATCAAACAGGTTCTTCAAATGCAGATCCATTCTGCCCCTATTATCAGATCTAACTATAATTTTGAAACCCCTAAATCCTCATACACCTGTAAAACAATAACAAATCATCACCCCTTGCAATTACAAATGACAAAAGATCCCACTCTTAGTTTTACAGTGAATATGGTCTCAAAGGGTTCAATAACTGCATAAATTTGTTCACTTACCCCAATGCCCAAGTATAGGAAAATGGGTAACTTTTACCATGTGAATGTTACAAAATTCAACCCCAAAAAGACGCACACGAATTATAGTCATGGGAATTGCAGAATTTAATTCATGGACCCTTAAACTGCTATGGAAACTGAGAATTGCATAGAGATCATATAAAATTTCTGAACTTGAAAAGATGAAAACGATTAGTGCTTCATACCAGGTTTCTTGTTTAAACGACAAACCCTCTCCCAAATCTCCGTGCACAGGGGCGTGGATGCACAAAACAAGCGCGCCCGAGAGAGTGACTGAGCTCAAGAGAAAGTCAGATTCGGAGCATTTTAGACATCCGACCAGCTCTACTATGAACTGAGAATGACTGCCAAGGTAGACTGTGATTTGACAAAGGATATAAAATAAAATAAAAGGAAAGAGATGCACACCATGAGCTCGCTCTTCTTTTGTTAAACTGGATTTGGTTCAGGTGATGGGAAAAAAAAAATTATATTATATTTGCTTCTTTTAATTGTCTAAATTTAATTTTATTCTTTCTTTTTCATGAAAATTTTAAAAGGTGATCAATATTTTTTATGTTCTATGAATTACACCCGTTTATTTTGAGAAAACACAAATGTTATAAAGTTTACTTCTAAATTATAAGGAAATAAGTTCTTTTTTTTTAAAAAAAATAATAATAACCTAATGGTTGCGTGGCCATATTTAGTGAAAAGAGGGGCCACTGTGCGACCACCTCCTATATATCCTGGTCCGGCACGTCACGATCATCCTCTATTCCTTTCCTCCATAAAGAGTGGTCACACATCACTGGATTTTTTTTTTTTTTTTTTAAAAATAATAATAAGTTAGCTCTTACCATTATAAAAGTTAAACACATGTTAAAATATTCTTATAAGAAAGTGTAAAAGGTTATATAAAAAGTCATCAGAAAAATATTTGTTAAAGTATTTGAGAATAATGAGAAATTCAAACAAAAACAAGAAACATTTATATAATAGTCCAAGAAACATAGCCCATATATTTTAGGATAAGTTTGCCACGCAAGAATAAACCCTACAATGAAATAAGTATTCCGTTAATTTAATTGCACCATTGTTATTGGGAATAAAGGAATAGTCATTTTAGAAATAACTATTCCGCTTGAAAAAGTATGAAATAGGTATTTTCCTTGAATGAAATGGCTCAACTGGACCTCTGTGTTATCACACTGCCTCTGATGAGGATTAACTATCCCCGATGTACTATACTAGTAGTCGTCTAATCACCTTCGTACAGTGGTTAGGGATGGCGTCGATTAAGAAGAGAATGTGTTATTCCTATGTTATTTTTAAAAGGAAATGTATTTTATAAAATTTGGTTTACATTGTATTTTATTTTCGTTAGAAATTTTTTATAACCAACAAATGAAGCAAGAATGTAACTTATTGTATTTTTAATAATATCCATTTTCGTTTTCAATTAATTATTATTCCGGTGTACCGTCCAAAAGTATACTTAAGACGAGGTTTGCTTTTCCTTCAAAAAAAGAAAAAAAAAAAAAAAGAAAAAAAAAAAAGACGAGGTTTGCTTTACCTTAACGGCAATAGACAGTTGATCAATTTTGACGGAATCCGCCACGCGTACAGATTCCGCATTTCCACCCATGAATAGAAAAAAATAAAATAATAATAATAAAAAAAAATAAAATGAAAAGAAAAATCTCCAATAACCCAATCCCTTGACACACAAACGCTCTGTGTCTTTCACACCTTTCCTCTCTAGGGTTAGGTAAAAGCCCAAACGCAAGAGCTCCCGCACTTACACAAACCCTCTCTGTACATCTCTCACTGTCCAAAATGATGCAACCTCCTCCAACAGGCGTGGCTCAGCCAACAATGCCACAACAGGCACAGCAATACCCACAACAGCCGTACATGATGATGCCGCCGCCGGCGGCGGCAGCTCAGGCTCAGGCGCCTCCGCCGATGTGGGCTCAGCAGCAGGTCCAGTCCCACCAGGCCCACCAGCAGAACCAGCCCACCAGCGCCGAAGAGGTCCGCACGCTCTGGATCGGGGACCTGCAGTACTGGATGGACGAGAACTATCTCTTCAATTGCTTCGCTCAGGCCGGCGAGGTAAACAAGTTACAACTCCACCCACCCAACAGCTATCTTCATGTTATTTTTTATTATTTATGTTATTGCTTTTTTGGGGGCTTGATCTGTGATTGCGTTGTATCCTAGTGGTTTCTTTATGTAGCCTACGTGTTTGATGTATTGTCTCAGTGCTTCTTTGTGAAATATTGTTACTTTTTTATTTGCTATTTTATGGTTGGATTTTGGATCCTGTCGATGTTTCTGTTATTTTTTGGTCGTAAAACTTGGTGGGCTGTTTCTTTCTTTTGTTTTCTTTATTGGGTGGGTTGGGGGGTGTGGCTATGGCTTATTGGCATGTTTTCAGCATGTAAAAAGGTTGGGATTTTCATTCACTGTGGTGAATATACAGTGATCAAATTTTGGATAAATTAGTATTCGAGCATCAGGAATATTCTATCATCTTTATTCAAATTGTGTTAAACCTGTAAATCATGGCCTTAGACAAATAAATAAGGGGAAAGTGAGAGGGGTTTCCCCTTTTTTTGTGGGGGAGGTTTAAATTATCGAAGATGTTTGTGGTTGCAGGTAGCTGCAGTGAAAGTGATCCGCAATAAGCAGACTGGTCAATCAGAGGGTTATGGCTTTATTGATTTTTCAACACGTGCTGCTGCAGAAAGAGTACTTCAAACGTATAATGGTACCATAATGCCAAATGGTGGGCAGAACTTCAGACTGAACTGGGCAACTTTTAGTTCAGGCGACAGGCGCTCTGATGATACTCCTGATTTCACAATATTTGTGGGGGATTTGGCTCCTGATGTTACTGACTACATGTTACAAGAGACCTTCAGGGGCCGTTTTCCCTCAGTTAAGGGTGCAAAGGTTGTGATTGATAGGCTCACTGGTCGGACAAAGGGTTATGGGTTTGTTAGATTTGGAGATGAAGGTGAACAGTTGCGTGCTATGACGGAGATGAATGGAGTTCTCTGTTCTTCAAGGCCTATGCGAATTGGGCCGGCTTCGAATAAAACGGGTCAGCAACCGAAAGGTATGTAAAACATTTAATGGAGATATTTTGTTGGTTAATTACGTAATTGTACTTTTAGTGACCTTATGTATTTAGCTATCTATAAAATCTTAGGTTGTGTTAAGAGAAAATAATAATCAGTTGAATTTGTTGCCGATACTCTGAGCCTGAGTTTCTTCTCCGATATAAAATGTTCCTTGTTAGTTTTTTTCTGCCAAATTCAATCATTAGTCATTCTGCTGTATGCTAAACATTATGGTCTAGTTTGCTTCCTTTCAGTTATGCACATCAAGATATGCAGCACTTTCGAAAGTGATTTCCTTCCTTTACTCTCGTTTAAGATTTGGGCACTGTAAATGCTATTAAAATCTTAAAAACTTATAAAACTCATGTTGTCTCAAAGCAGGGTGTTGAGAGGCTCTGTCATCTAGGGGCCTGGAACTGATTTCAGCTGAAATGGTTACCCCTATAGTGCATGGCCTCCCTTAGGTCAGTTTCCTAGTTATGTCTTGCCCTTTATTTCTGTGTGGCATTTGGAATGCTACATTTCAAATTCAAGTTTCAGTTCATTCTATTGGTTGAGCTTTTAGTCAAAGTTGCATTTTGTGGCTCTTCTGGTTACTGAGAGAGTTGATCATCCAATAACATTTTTGGTTTACGAGTTTATCCCCCTTCTGTTTTTTTTTTCCTCAACATATTTTTTCAGAAGAATTACACCTTTACATTCTCATGTACTATTTCCTTGTCATTTACGTTTTAGTCAGATTTATTGTTCCCCTTGTTGATCCACGACACTGAATTCTGATTAATGTTTCTAGATTTCAGTTCATGGGAAAAGATTCTCTGGGTTTGCAGCTGGCAAGTCATTGGAATTGCCAGAAACTGCATGTTACGGGCTGGTTTCTATTTTAGTCCATGGGTTCATAATGATTTATCTTACTGCTTTTATCACTTGGGGTGGCCACCTGTCTCTCATCCTATCTTTTTGTGTGAATATAGGCCTGTCAAACTAAGTAGATTATGTTTGTTTCAGGACTACTGCAGCTTGGCACTTAAGGCTCGGGTACTGCTTGATGCAGCCTTTTTAAGTAATATTACAAAAAAGTCCTTTTGGATGTCTGTATTTGTGTGCATGCACAGTACGTAACGATGTTAAATGTTGAGGGCTAACTTTTGTGCCTCAGAGGGTGCTTTCTACATTCTTGTACATCATCTGTTGGAAGCATTGTCAAGACGTATTAAAGTCGTAGCATAGTGGTCCTAGTGTGACGTGATCAATAATTAGAAAGAGGGCCTTGTTATGTGCTTATTCACAGAGTATGTATGTGATCTAATTTTGATTACTTATAAAAAAAAGAAAAGAAAAAAGAAGAAGAGTATGTATGTGGTTATCAGTCGGATTAGTGAATAAAGTTTTGGGTCTTACACTTGGGTGGGTTGTTTGGAAGATTCACAATTTGGTTTGCTTCGCTGTTATTTCATTGGCAGCCAGATGGAGCATTTCAAGACTCAAATAAAGGGATGGGTGAGTTAATAGTAAATTTAGTGCAATATCAAGAAACAAAAAAGTTTCCTTGATGGACCTCTTTGGATCATCTCTAAATGTTTTGATCTGACAGACGGTAGCTATTAATTTTGAAACTAAATAAAAAATTTGCATTACCTTGACTGTTCTCTCCTTTGTTCATTTTATTAGTTTTATGAGGATCTAACTATTGGATTGAGTGATCACTTAAAAAGACTGACAGTGATGTCATTGATCCCAGCCACAGTGTACTATTTAAGGTGGTTGCTACCAAATTTTCCTACTGTCAGGTTGCATTCTGTTTAGATGTTGTATCTTCAATTGTTTGTTCGGTTGTTTTTTGTGACACTTGTAGAATACATTTTGACAATTGTTCTGCTTCTATGGCGTTTTATGGGGATGAGGATTCCCTATGAATTTCGGTATGAAATTTGGGCAGTCTAAGAGAGGGGGCTGCGGGGCCCACCGGCCCCAGGCAGCCTAAGATGTGGGGCCCATATCTCCCCAATTTCTGTGTTATTGAGGCAGCTTAATATCAGGGGATCCCAATCCGTTTTATGGGGGGATTTATCCTGTTCACAATCCTCTGTTGCTGATCATGGTTAGTGGAGCTTTCAGTATAGAAATTAAATTATGTGTGTTATGAAGCTCTCTTGCGACTGGCAAGATGCGTTAGGATTTACTCATAAAGACTGCAAAATAGGCAGAACATTTTCTGTCTGCTTATTAAATTCATTTGTGTTCATGTTTTTTAGTAACAGTTTCTAGTGTTGATTAACTGCTTCTTGAATCATGTTTTACCAAAACACCTCACCTTTTATTTCCCTTTATTTCACCTTTATATTTCATATGCAGCTTCATACCAGAATTCTCAAGGGACTCAGAACGAGAATGATCCAAATAACACAACTGTGGGTACTTGGCTTGTTTCCTGCATGGAAATTTCTTTTTCGCAACATATTTGTGACTTCAAAACTTTCACTGCAGATATTTGTGGGCAATTTGGATCCTAATGTTACAGACGAGCATTTGAGACAAGTTTTCAGCCAATATGGACAATTATTACATGTGAAAATACCGTCAGGCAAGCGATGTGGGTTTGTTCAATTTGTTGACAGGCAAGTAAATTTTCCAGATATTTGTTGGGTGATATTTCTGAGTTATAGAGCACACAGTTATTCTATTATGTGTTTATGTGATTTTTCAGAAGCTGTGCTGAGGAAGCATTGAGGGTGTTAAATGGAAATCAGTTGGGTGGACAAAATATTCGACTTTCTTGGGGCCGTAGTCCTTCAAACAAACAGGCGGTATGTTTTACCTAGCAATTTCCAATGCTTTTTTTCTTCGTGGGAGTTTCCATGGGTGCATGAATCTGACTAATGTGCAGGGTATCTCTGCTGGCGTTCAGCCTCAGCCAGATCCAAACCAGTGGAATGGGGCATATTATGGATATCCATATGGGCATGAAAGCTATGGGTATGCCCCGCCTCCCCAAGATCCTAACATGTATGGATATCCTTATGGGAATTACCAGCAGCAGGCACCACAGCAGCAAGCGGGATATAGCTGAGAAATTTTGGCTTCTTCTGTCGCTATCTTCCCTGCTTCTTTTATTTAATAAATAAATTTAGTTGTAAGATACTGTTTGAAGCTACTTCGGAGCTCTCCCTAGTCTTTTCGTGGAAACCAATCATGACTCTTGTTTCTTGTATGTCAAAATATAACTCAATTCACTTGCTAATGTTGTGTTCTCACGTAGTTCTGCCATTTTTTCTACTCGCTGCTTGTGTTGTGCTATTAGTGTCTTCTCCCTCGTGACGTGTAGATTGTTCATTCACCCGTTCTCTAGTAAGTTAAAAGGTGCTAAAAGTTTCTATGTTTTTGATAATTGTTGAAGGATACGTTGGTATAGTATTTGAATGGTCATTTATGAGAATCACTATTTTAGGTGTTAAAATATATGATAAAGATTCTATCATTATCATATATTAATGCCAATGTCTTTTTTTTTTTTAATAAAAATTATTTATTTTTCTTAATGGATTAATGGAATTAGGGGTGGGTATCGGGGGAATTGGGAACGGTAGGGGGTTTTCCACCTACCGTCCCGACTTTGTCGGGGAAGTCAGTAATTTCACCGACTCCTTTTTGACGTTGTATATTTTGACCGACTCCTTTTCGATAGTCACCGTTGACGGTAACGGTCGGTAATCGGTAACAAAGCTACTTTGCTATGTTTTTACCAAAAACAAATGAGAGACAAAAATGACAAATTAGGAACAAAGCTACTTTGCTATGTTTTTACCAAAAACAAATGAGAGACGAAAATGACAAATTAGGGAGGCTATGCTGTTAGACCGCGAGAACAATGGCTTCCACGTCGCTGGTTCATGAGGCAGCAAAGCTATGGTTACAGTGGTGGGGCGACGGCGGCTATGGGCCGGCAACGGCTGGCTGATCTGGTTATTGCGTAGAAAGAGCAAATGAGAGACAAGAAAAAATGAGAGACGAAATCCTGAGAGAGACACAGCGGGGCAGATGGCTGGTTGATTTGGAAGCACGAAAATCATATTTCAACTTTCATTTTTCAGATAATAGTCACCTTGTGTCTTGATACTTCGAAAAAGGATGAAGGGCGTGATTATGGAATAATCATTGAGAGTACAAAACATTCCCTAAGTTTTGTGTTCATCTCGACTTCCGTCTCACCTTCATTCATTATAGACTAAGACTCTTCGTCTTCAGTCATCGCTACTCGACATTATCATCGACACCACCATCAGCAACCATGACTACCTCTACTACTCACCAGAGACACCATTACAACTGTCACTCGAACACCTGATATTCTCAGGGTTGTCGTGTCCGTTGGAGCATGATAATGCCAAATATGTATGTATGTATATATATATATATATATATATATATATATATCAAAGAAAAGAAAGGAAAAAATATGCCCAAGAGGAAAAATGTTTAACTGAGTCACTGACCATCGTTTTGGAGTTTGAAACTGAAGACTACAGAATGGAAGGCACTACATTACAAGCCTTTGCATGGAAAAGATGACTGAATTGATATTAAAAGGTAGCAAAGAGTGTAAACAACAGGAAAAGAGAAAACTAAACGACGATGATGTTCTTCTCTTCTTCAATCTGGTTTCTTCAAATTCAAGCAATTATCCGTCGCTTGGCCGAACAACTCCTGGACCTGTTTTAGTTCCATCTCTGGCACCACCAAACACAATGGGATTCTTAGATCCAACAAAGACAAATTAACTTTCATCTAACATGATTTCTTTTGAAAAAGGGAAGCAAAAGAAGAACAGAATTGGCTTAAACACATTTTTGGCCTGAAAAAAGAAAAGAAAAAAAATTGCTGGGAAAGGCCGGAGACAGACCTGCTGCCTCCAGTTGTCTCTGAAGCTCTTGGCCAACGGCGTCGTTCTCTGCCTGCACAATCAAATCATACTAAAACGGTTAGAATCTTGAGTTTGAGCACGGCGGTCAGTCAGTCAGTCAACTCCACACCTGCAGTTCCGCAATCCTTTTCAGTTGCGCCTCTTCACCTCCCTCAGACAATGGCAGTGCTGTAACCAGCGCATCAAACTGCAAAACCAATTTTGGTATACCTTGAAATTTGAGGAAATCCATGTGTTACAATACCTAGAAAAAATTCTAGAGCATTCCTGATCTGCAAATGACATACCTGTTTAGCCGCCTTGATGAGAGCAGCGCTGAGGGGCTTAGGCTGTTCGGAGACGTTCACGGCGGCATCCTCGGCGGTAATTGGTGGTGGCTCCGGGTAGTTTGGAGAGAGTCGCACCGGCGCAGCGTCCCTCTGGAGTGTTCCAAAGGTGTTGAAAGCCAGAGCTGCGATTGTGTTCGCTTGCTCTTGTAGTTGCGATATTATGTCCATCTTCTGCTTGACAAAGATACCAAACGAGGTTTGCAAATTCTTGGAATTTTCCTCAATTTCTCAGAAGCCAAACAAAAATCTAAGAGATCTGCAAAAGCTGCAACGTTTCGTGTCAATTGGAGCTAGAGACGATGGTTGTCAAGTTTGGACAGAGATCGTCACCTTGGGAGGAATCGGGCGGCAGAGAGAGGCGACTGTAGCCTCTACGCGCTGCTCTCTACTTTTTTTCTATTGTACTATGCCGTCCCTTTAATGTTTAGCGTAGGATCAATCGGACGGTCCAAATCAAGCAGTATGACAAAAAAAAAAGTGAGAACACTCTGGCTGTGGTCGATGATGCACATGTGCTGCAATCCCCGGGTCGGCTGGATTTATTGCCTTGGCCACGACTCTCATTCAAGCATTCCCATCTATCATCTCGTATAGTAGCTCATTATCCTCCTTATAATCCAACTTTAAATCACATATTAAAAAAAAAAAAATCAAATCAAATAAACAATACACACTTCAGAGCCATAATTAGTGGGTTAAAGAAAAATAATTTGAATCTAAATTATAAAGCAAACAAAAGTTAAAAAGCCTAGCCAAATTCAAGTCCATCTTTGTCAATTGAATTGTCGTCATTTGGAATTTGTGTACATAGAGATTCAACTTCGCCCCATTCTTTAAGCGTGAACTTGAAAATTCCATTTAAGAGAACAAAAGGTGGCCTAGAATTACCAATGCAATAATATACACCAAACCAAATCGACATAATCCTTATTTATTTTCATAACCCAAACAACAAAGAATTAAAATACCAGCCCTAACCAAATATCAAAACTGTAATAAAATGCAAACATGTATTGCAAATATACCTGACTACTAGATTTAGATAAAACATAAAAATAATGTTCCTCACATATCTGGAATCTCCTTTTGTTTTCATTGTGTCTTTGTGCAATGTATCTCAGTGGAGGAAGTTTATATTATTTTAAAATCTTGTAAATGTGTACCAATTCGTTTAAATGGTAACCATTCTATCCTCAACTACTTACAGAGAAAAGGCTATTACATGCAAACTTGTGTCAGCACACATATCTTTTGACATATTATCTTTCAAATTATAATTCAAAATGGATTAGACATAGTCTTTGATAAGCTCATTAGATATTAATTACAAATATCTTCATTCAATTCAAGCTTGAGATGATGATAGCTTTTAAATACTGAAGCATTTTTAGCAGTCCTAGCAGATCCAGCGAGATAGAACCAAACAAAACACTTGTAAGTAAAGTGACTGACCTCTGGCGAAATCCGGCGAGAGAGAGATTTTTCGGCGATATTCCGGCGAGAGAAAGCGTTTCCGTCGAGATCCGGCAGAGAGAGATTTTTCTGGCGAGAGAGGGATTCCGAAGAGAGATATTTTCCGACGAGATCCAGCAGAAAATCCGTCGAGAGAAGGACGGTCGGCCGGCCAGAGAGAGGGAGAGAGAGAGAGAGCGCGATTTGACGGCGAGATCCGGCAGAGATTCTGTCGAGAGAGAGGTTATCCGGCGAGAAGAACAAAGAGAGAGAGGGGGAGAGGGAGAGGACCGGTTTATGGAGAAGATAAATGGGTTTTTATTTTTATTTTTAGGGAAATAAACTTTCATGAATAAAAACAACATTACAATAGTAATCATCATATAGGTGAAAATCAACCACATTAAAGGTGTTCATCCAAACGAGAATTTAAAAGACGGCCAAATACAAACAATTTCTATTAAAGAAATCCAACCAAGTAGTCAGTCACACATTATAGACAAAAACCAATAACTAGATTAATACAAGTGCACAATAAACTGTCAAAAGAAACACTATATCAGAAAACGCCCAAAACAGAAGTTGTCGTTGGAAGAAAACACCACTGGAGACGGCGCGTGTAGCACACTCACTGCCATCGAAAGATCCCTTATAGTAGCTGATCACCAGAAACCCTCGGGCTCCACCAAACACTGCAAAAGAGACAAGACGTGGCCATCACGTGCAGCCTAAGGTGTGAGGAACACCCTAGTACGTGATTACCACGCGCCGATCACCGATGAGCTTTTCGACCTTATCAAGCAGCGACAGTACTAGAAAACGGCGGCGAGTAAGGCTGGGGAGCACGTGTCAAGTAGAGGGCAACGGAACATAAGAAGATAAATGGTTGTTTTGAATTTTTTTTTTTTTGCTTATTTCACGAGAAATGGCAAAGAAAGAGAGGGAAAAAGTCTCAAATGTTTTTAAGCTCTTTTTTTTTTTAATCCACATAAGCAGAAGTGGGATTCCAGTGGGATGCTGGTGGGTATCCTAGCATTTTCCTACATTTTAATTAGAAAAATGTTAAACATCTCAAATTTTTTTTTTTCTTTCTAAAAGTTAGTTCCCAGATGATGTATCACAATTCTATGAGATTGTGACACATTTTTCAAAATGACAGATCACATGATATTGTAACACATCATTTGAAAACCAACTTTTAGAAAGAAAATAATAATAATAATAAAATTGGAATGTCTAGCATTCGCCTTTTAATTAGGCAGTTCATTTTGAAAATTTATTTGGCCTGTTCATTCTATTGGTGAAAAAAACAAACAAACAAATAAATGAGTGGCTTGGATGATTGTTAAGGTGGCCTAAGAGGTGGTTCGACCACTTCCAATTGGTCACTTCTTGGCCATAGAAGATGATCCGGCCACCTTAACCGCCACCTAATATTAGACTAAAAAAATGTATTGCACCGAATGCAACATACCCATTACCCAATAGTAGATCCCAATCCAGAATAACAACAAATCAGAGAGCTCAACGGATTTGAATGGTGATAATAGGTAAAATATATACCATTGTTGTCAGATTCTCAAAAATTTATTCTTCGTTTGTTTCGATGTAAAATGATTTCCGTCGTAAAATATTTTCGAAAAAAAATGATATTTTCGAAAATATTTTCCAGCGTTTGACTCGTAGGAAAAAAATTACAATAGCAAAAAACGCAATCTGGCAACTGTTGTCAAAATTCAACGTCTGGTCGTCGTTGCTAGATTCTGGTGAGCCAGAATCCAGCGAGCATAAATCATGGCCAGATCCGGCATGATTCTGGCTGTACTGGTCGGAATCTGGTGACAGTGGCCGGACACCACCGGATTCCATCATCGACTGGATTCTGATGGTCGACCATCGCCAGAATTCGGCAATCGGATACCAAAATTTGGGACATTCGGCGGTAGATTCGAGATACCAATAAACTCTAATGCCTAAAGATGACAGATTCTCACAAACATGCGTGCAATGACGAAGAGTTTAAATCCGGAAACGATGTTAATTATTTTTCTAAAATTAAAGAAACTTTTATGGTCAAGTTGAAAATAATTTCTATTGACCATTATTTTCGTCCCTACTAAACGCCAAAAAATACTGAAATCATTTTTCAGAAAACATTTTATGTCGAAACAAACGGAGCATTATGTACATTTATTTTGCTGCCAAATTTGGTGTTCTCAAGCCTATGTAGTGAGAGATGAACGAATCATTTGTCAAGGTTACTTATTGTTTCTTGAGAGTTACAAGAGTTCTGTAAGTAAGTTCAGTCTATAACGTTTGGTTTCTTGAATTAATTCAACATTGGAGTTCTTTTCACACAATATTAACATTTGCACTTCAAGCATTGCTCAATATGTACATATATAGAACGAGATTTAAACAAGTCGAAGTGGGTTTATACAAATATTGTTCGAGAGCTCAAATTGAATCGAATCAAGTTTTTTTTTTTTTTTTTTTTCACCGTTCAAACCAATTCATATGTGTTTAACTTATGTAATATTCATTAACAGCTCTGTTCATTTACGCCAATATTACTTGGGCATGTATAACTATTAGACTTCACCAATAAAACCTCGTCATTTAAAACTTAAAAGTGACGCGAGAAAAGATTTGTGCAAGGCTTTTCGGCTTGATTCATATGTAGTTGGGCATGGGCCATTCAGTTCCTGAAAGTCCATTTTCACAGCCAACCTTTTATAGGTTATGGTAATTTCCAATGTTCATAATTTATATATAAAAGAAAAGAATCAATTGGTTTAATCGGTTTAATCTTTTGATTTCACAATTACGAGACTGTTTGTAAAAGAAAGTGAAAAGTGAAGATATAGTTGACCTGATCTACACGATTTTATACTACTGTTAATCCAAAATGTAATGGATCGGGATTCCCTACAATTACGGCTCCCAACAATTCTCCTTACCCCTTGCAACCAGATAGGATCGTAGGAGAGCCCGTGCTCGGGCAGCGGGGCCCATCAAGGGTCTCTCCTAGCTCACTACAATCCTCTGCTCAGATTGTGGGCTTGAAAACAGACAAGAAACTGGAATACTACTAAGATTAAGCACAATCCTTCCCAATCATCATGGGAAAAGCAACACCAAGAAAAATTCGACATCAATTTTTTTTTTTTTTATAAGTAATTTGGAAGAGGTCAAAAGTAACAGTGCACAAGTAGAATAACAAAACAAAACCATCGAAGGGCCGTCAGATACAAGAGACTAATCTT
The DNA here is from genome assembly GCF_958979055.1 of Alnus glutinosa. Lineage (NCBI taxonomy): Eukaryota > Viridiplantae > Streptophyta > Magnoliopsida > Fagales > Betulaceae > Alnus > Alnus glutinosa. The sequence goes on along the minus strand of NC_084890.1, from coordinate 2,868,425 downwards.
ATGTGTAACTTAATACTCTTAACCAGGGACTACTACTACCTATTTATTCTCAAGCCTTGAATCTACCATCATGTCTTTCCTATGTTAAATTTCCACGAACAACTCTCAGATCCTACAGTAAGGCTCTAAGATTGTGTAGAGTATGGAATGGCATCTTTGACATTATATTCCATATCACTCGTGGCTCCAGAAACAGAGATCTGGGGCTCAATCATCTCTGAAACAAGCTTGGTCTCTGATGGAATAACTTCTCCATCAGACTTTATTGCCAGTTGGCTGGTCTCTGGTGTAGAGTGTGAGCCCAACTCGGTAGTGTCAGCAGGATCACTTGCAGGTGTTCCATGTAAAAGATGAAGCTCCAACAGTGAAGCTTGTGCTATATCTTCCTTTGGAAAAGCTAGATCTTCCATCATAGTGTCCATCATTGCCAGTTGGCTGGTTTGTGGTGTAGAGTGTAAGCCCAACTCAGTAGTGTCAGCAGGATCCCTTGCAGGCGTTCCATTTAAAAGATGAAGCTCCAACAATGAAGCTTGTGCTATATCTTCCTTTGGAGAAGCCTGATCTTCCATCACAGTGTTCATCATTGCCAGTTGGCTGGTCTGTAGTGTAGAGTGTGAGCCCAACTCAGTAGTGTCAGCAGGATCCCTTGCAGGCGTTCCATTTAAAAGATGAAGCTCCAACAATGAAGCTTGTGCTATATCTTCCTTTGGAGAAGCCTGATCTTCCATCACAGTGTCCATCATTGCCAGTTGGCTGGTCTGTGGTGTTGAGTGTGAGCCCAACTCAGTAGTGTCAGTAGTTTCACTTGCAGGCGTTCCATTTAAAAGATGAAGCTCCAACAGGGAAGCTTGTGCTATACTTTCCTTTGGAGAAGCCTGATCTTCCATCGCAGTGTTCATCATTGCCAGTTGGCTGGTCTGTAGTGTAGAATGTAAGCCCAACTCAGTAGTGTCAGCAGGATCACTTGCAGGTGTTCTATTTAAAAGATGAAGCTCCAACAGTGAAGCTTGTGCTATATCTTCCTTTGGAGAAGCCTGATCTTCCATCACAGTTTCCATGGGTTTGGGTTCAGCAAATACAGGGGTTTGGTTGAGTTCAAGATTTGGGTTCTTTGCTTCATCATGAACCAATTCATTCGGGTTAAGGTTGAGACTTGCAGCCTGATGTTGAACTTGAGGCTCTTTAGTAAAAATCTCAATGCCTGGCACTGCATCAACAACTAATGAGTCAGATGCTGGTTCTGCCTTCGATTCTTTAGCTGCCTCTGCATCAAGATCATGCCCTTTAATCAGCATGGAAGCTTCACATTCCTGCAACAACTCATCTCGTTCGACAACCTTATCATGATCTGGCAGTGACATAATAGAAGCAGATTGGGTCTCAAGTCCAGGCTCCAAAGTTTGCCGTGGCGCTTCATTTTCTCCCAAGGAAAGACTTGCATCATTCTTTGGCAAGTTAGCAGCTGGAGGGACCAAAACAGAGGCAGATTGGTTCTCAAGTGGATTTGGCATTGCAGTCTGTATCCCAGAGGATATAAGTTGATCCGAAAGTTTAGGTGCATGGATTTTATGCTCATTAGGTCGCCTGCCACTTTGTCCTGATAGGGGAACAGAATTATGGACCTGAGTTTGTGGGTTGAGAACTGGGATTGGAATCTCTTTTCTGGTGTGCATCTTAGCATGTGGAGCCACATCATTTGCTGCAGTAATTGGAGTGAACAGCCCCGGAAGAAATACAACACCCCTCATTTGAGTATTGGTGTCGCCTACCTTAACATTAAGAAGATACCCAGCATCAAATGAACCTTCAATGACACCGGTTACCACCTGACCCACCATGTCATGATTTACATCATCACTTGTACCTGCACTTTCTTTGTTTTTCCTCATGCTGTCAGATCCAGGCGTCACAGGGATCTTCTTCCCCAGCACCAGATTTTCATCCTTACGTGGACGACCACGTTTCCGCTTCATGGGAAGGTCTGCAGGAGATAAAGAACTGGTCCTTTGACTCTTTTGGTCCATGTTCAAAAACAAAATTACAGTTCTACACTGGTCTTAGAATTCTTTTACCTGCAAACAACAGAACAAACAATAATATGATTAATTTGGATAATTACTTGGTCAATGATATAAAATTTCTAATACTCTGGTTTGCTAGCAGAAACCATATAACTCTAAGGGTAATAATGTCTACATCAACTCTACACCAAGACACATAGGGTGTGGGACCCATGCATGTGTGGGTCCCACATCCAATGTGTCTTGGTGTAGACTTGATGTAAAAATAACACATCCCATTTTCATATGTGCTCTATTTTATTGTTGTAAGAACTTATGTCCACAATATGATAAATGGATACATTATTTATGCAGCAAAAAGACCAATTACTCCTCCTTTTTCTTCTTTTGTTAGGCTACACTATTACTCCATGAAGGACCTACTGTGACTTGAAAAAAGAAGTTATGAACTATGCATAGCTACGGTCATAGGTCTTGGTAATTGACCAATTCATTAACTACACAACCCAAGGAGAAAGGACATAACATTAATTGTGACGACCCATTTTTTTTTTTTTTTATACAAATCATTTGCTTAATCATTAATCTCTTAAAATACAAATGGATCCTCACAGTGGCATGACGATGTGTCGCAAAGCCAACATATGGTACATACCCCATAATATGTACCTGATAATCAAAGTTACATCTATTTAACTATGCAGCGGAAAAACATAAACCTAATAGCGGAAATAACATCTTAAACATCTATCATAAATTAATAACAACAAGAGCCATTTAACATCTATTTATTTAAGTTTTTCCCCAATATAAATACATAACAGAAATGGCTCAACAATACAAAGTGTCACAGGCGACACGAGCCATAAATCCAAACCTATAAAACAGTGGACACCCGTGGTCCGATAATTACAACCGTCGCGGCAAGCTTCAGTCATAATATTTCAAGTACACTTCTACGACAACATTAACTATGATCGAAGTACCTGCAGCCAAAGGAACATCATCTGTACGGTTGTGGAGGTTTGCCACATCCGTATAGGTGAAATGATGAGTTCACCGCCTCAGTAGATAATACCGAGACCTCAGTGATATTAAACTAACTGAGTTTTCGCAAAGACCCAACTTTTTCCTTTTTAGTCTCGCGTACACTATAACAATTACCAATTTATTAACTTTTGTTTGAAAACTCCCGTAGCTGATATAGCGAACACCGGCTATCAGAAAACATTTAAACATACTATGTAGTTGGACTCATACGTAAAAGTTCCAATGGCTTGGACGCAACCACGTATAAACTCACCTACAATAATACTTTTATGTTGGTAGCTCAAATGCATAGAGATCTAACGTCACTAACTGTGATATCACCATGCCTCAGAGCATTACAACTTCATGTCTATGGCACATAGTTGTCCATGCGGTTACTAGAGTAAAACTCTGATATCCAACTTCTTACTGATGTACCACGACAATCCATCTACTTACTCCCAAGTCACACTGATATCGCAACCAATAGCGTCACAACCAAGTACACCAAGCTTAAAACATGTCATCTCGCTCTTTAGTACCAGCTTACTATTATTTTCCGAATATAGTTAACACTAAATCCTAGGGCATTACAACTTCATGTCAATGCACATAGTGTTCATGAGGTTACTAGAGTAAAACTCTGACATCCAAGCACTTCTTACTGATGTACCATGACAATCCATCTACCTACTCCCAGGACACTATATTACTCATACTGAACAATGACAATACTCTTGTACCTCCAAGCTTAATGTTCTAAAATCATGCAACTAAACGATAGCAATATACATAAGCTCTTTTGCCATTAAAACTCTTAGGCATACCAATACGTCTAGCATAGAAACTACAATATTCTATATCATGAAATCATCACACAATTTAAATCATGCTATATATGCTATGCATGCTACTGTACTGCTGTTAAACTGCTAAACTGAGCTGTTACTGGGCTACTGATGGGGTACTGCTGGTTACTGCATGCTTTATGCTCTATGCTACATGCTCTTTGCTTGACTAGTAAATACTGTCTTACTGTATCATGCTGATAAATCATACTTTTCTAAACATTTAATATTTCATCCAAAACATGCAATGCACTGTACTATATTGTGAAACTATCCTTGGAGTATTTGAACATACTCTAAAGTACTCAAACCAAACAAAACAGATATATTCAACATACAGTTGGTTCATATTTATAAAACGTATATATTTTGCAATTCTATAATATATAAAAATAACAGTTTCTCAGTGAATAAAATTTCACCTTGCTGCATTGGACTCACGACTTGAACATCCACTTGAATTCTAGTCACCCGGACACAACATTGAAGAACCAATTGGAGTCTCCAATCATGAAACGAGCCTGCAAATACTTATAACATTAGACTATGCTATGGAACTCATTCTATGACGTTTAGACTACCCGCGTGCTCATACGTTACGTTGCGTTACCCGTGTCTAAGTCTAGTTAAGTACCCTAAACTATTATTAAATTAACACATAGGTTTAGGTTCCTTTTATTTTATTTACTAACACAAAGATGTATCAACTATTTTATTAGCTTATCAGTTATTGTTGCATTACATTATCATTACTAACCCACCCCCCCACCCCCCCTTTATAACTTATTATTTATTTATCAAGTTAGTAATACATATCTAACTTACATACATGTATATACGTGTGTGGGTGTGGGTGTGTGTGTGTGTGTATATATATACATATAAAATGCTCACTCAACTAAACCTAATCTGAATACGCATAAAGATTGGCTTAGTGGTTCCTTATATATAAGCTATGGCTCCAATGCTATATAATCCGTATGTATTTCATTTATTATTATACCCCTTTCACCTACACTATTTACTCATTCCCTTAATTTATTTCTAGTTAAGTATATGTCCTATCAATCGGCTCATAGAACCCACACTCAACACTTACCTGTTTATCATATTGTCTTAGAGTCCTTACACATTAATTCTTCTCATGCCTTACCTAAAATCCAAACCATCCAAAGCTCATAAACATAACCAAATACATCCATTAGCACACAAAACCACATAACCATACCTACATAACATTTCATTCCTTATTTCAACCACCCTTGCTACCAGTGGCGGACCTAGGCTTTTAAAAATGGAGGGGCCAAATTGAAAAGAAAAAAAAATAAAAGGGGCAAAATTAAAAAAATTAAAAAATTAAGGGGTAAAATTTTAAATTTTTTTTTTTTTTTTTGGAAAAAAAAATTTTTTTAGGGGAAAATTTTGGGACTTGGGGGGGCCAGGGCCCCCCCTAGCCTCCATGTAGGACCGCCCTTGCTTGCTACTTACACCAAAGGATCACACACACTAACTTCAAATTATACACCGACTCTCAATAGCTTCCCACATCGAGAAACCTTTCAGCCACTATATATATATAACCCCATATCACCCTTTTTCACATAATCATAAATTCACCTCTTCTCATGCCTTACCTAAAATCCAAACCATCCAAAGCTCATAAACATAACCAAATACATCCATTAGCACACAAAACCACATAACCATACCTACATAACATTTCATTCCTTATTTCAACCACCCTTGCTACTTACACCAAAGGATCACACACACTAACTTCACATTATACACCGACTCTCAATAGCTTCCCACATCGAGAAACCATTCAGCCACTATATATATATAACCCCATATCACCCTTTTTCACATAATCATAAATTCACAACCCAATACCATTTCATATGTATATAACCCTCTACTAAACAAAAGTCTCCCAAAATGTAATCCAAACATCCAATCGGCCAACTACCGAGTCACCAAAAATCTCCACATTAGATTGATCAACACAACACATTAGAATTCCACCATTAATAACCAATCATCCATAGCCAACAAAAGCTACTAAAATCAACATAAAGAATGCAAACCAACCAACAAAAGCCGTCAAAACCCTCTAAACCTTCACACGGCCATAGCCATCAAGGTTCACCAAATCAATACCAAAATGCCAACCAATCAACCATAAACATCAACTTCTATCCTTAACAAACTAATCATTTACCATTTATTATTAAAATACCAATCTAAATCAGATTTGCATTCCATTGAAACACCCATCATAATTTCAATAATCATCAAGACAAAAATCCACATCAAAGCCCCCAGTCGGGACCTATCAATGTCACCTCTAAAAATCACATCTTCCCACAATCGGTAAGCATCAAAAGCCTAAAACCAACTCCAATATCATTAAAACAACACAATGGAAACTTAATCAAAATCCCACAATCCATTTTAGAACATTGAACACAATCAAGCCTCACAAAACCGAAAATCCTTCAACAAAATAGACCCAAAAATCATAGTCAAAACAACTCTCAAATCTACCACCAAAATTCCAACAATCATCTACTAAATTTCTTTCCAAAACCGAACCTAACCCAACCAAACATTCAACAATCAATAATAGAGTATTAACTATAAACTAATACAATCAAAAATCACAATGCTTAGTTCCAATCTCAATTAACACCAACACTAAATTTACCCATTCCAAAACCAACAAAATCAAGACCCGTACAATCTTAGAAAAACCCATACCCATTTCGGTTATCTCCAAAAACCTGGATAAAAATCAAACCCTAAGAACCCATTCGGTATTAGAACAAATTCAAGGAACCTTAAAAACAATTTGGAACACCCATTTTCAAAATCCAAATCTAAAAGTTAAGGAAATGTGATTTTTACCTCTCCTGATTCCCATAGCTTAAACCCCATTTCAGCCCATATAATTTTCTAGGTCTACGATCAATGGGTATAATGAAATTCACAAGAAAAAGCAAGGGATTTACCTTACAAAACTCCCATGGCCGGAACCCATGAAAATCACCGGAAAAACTAGCTTAGCCCGCCGGAAATCAGCTCCCTCTCAGTCGCTCGGGTTCGATCACACGGTCGGATCTCTCCCTCACGATCACAACGTGCGTGCGTGTGTGATAGAAGAGAAAGGGAGAAAGGAGCGGGAAGAAGGGAGACGAGAAGAAGAAGGAGAAGGGGGTGTCGGGCGTGCGGGTTGCTTGAGGGGAAGGAAGAAGGATCCAGATCCTCTCCAGTTCATTAGAACTGGAGAGGAGCCCGTTTATGGCCAGGATCTCTTTAAAGAGATCTAAGGCCACAAATAAGGAATAGGATCCTCGCCGGTTGATGGCCTTGGATCTCTTTAAAAAGAGATCCAAGGCCATCAACTGGCCACGTTGTCAAGAAAAAAATAACTTAAAATGACAGGAAAAATAACTTGAGAAAAAGCACCTGTCTTGTCACTGTCTCACTAGTTCCTCTTTTCTAAAAACGTGATTTGGCGCGCCTGTGGACTGAAGCTTTCTTTTCCCAAAAAAAAATAGGCGGCAACGTGTGAAACAACTCAACGTGAATGTCCTCTTTTGCAAAGAAGAAGAGAAAATACAGACTCTTTACAAAGGAGAAGAGAAAGACAGAGAAAAGAGAAATGCAAAATATGTTGTCTTCCTGATTTTTTTTAGTAACTCAGTTCCTCTTCCTACAGTTATCAACTCCTCATCAAGATTCAAGGTATGGTTATTATATGATGTTTCATATTTTAAGGCTTGGTTTTTGTAGTTTTGATCTTATAATAAGATTTTTTTTATTTATAAGGCTAAATTTTGGCTTTCAGTGGGCTGTAGCACATCACTGGTTGAAATTTGATGAAAGATATTGTTTAAATAAATATCACTGAATATTATTATTTAAGAACAATAATTTGAATTAATGTTTTTGGTTGGTAATGTAATTTCTTTTAGGGATAACAATATATGGATGTCTCAATGAAAGATTTTGTGTCCCCAAATATGCTTATGGAACTTACACCATCAAAAGGCATGGAGTTTGAATCAGATGAGATTGCATATAATTTTTATAATGAGTATGGGAGAAGGGCAGGTTTTAGTATCAGAAAAGAGTATGTGAAAAAATGTAAAAAGACCGGAATTGTTACTTCAAGGAGATTTGTGTGCGAGGGGGAGGGAATTCGGAGCATAGACAAGCGAGATACTAAAATAAGAAAACCTCGAACGGAAACAAGATGTGGATGCGATGCACGTTTAGGTATTGTATATAATCGAGATAGTGGCAAATACATAGTGACTGACTTCATTGCTGAGCATAATCATAATCTCCATCTCTCAACAACTGTGAACATGATGCCATCACAACGGAAAATGTCTATAACTCAAGCTGCTGAGATTGATTTGGCATATGAATCAGGTTTAAGACTAAAGGATTATTATCAGCTTATGAGTAAGCAAGTTGGTGGAGGTGATAACCTTGGTTTTACCAAGCAAGATCATAAGAACTATCTACGCAATAAGCGACAAAAAGCCTTGAAGTTTGGAAAGATATTTCAGGGGTCAACTTAAAGAAAATCCTTCATATTATTATGCTTTTCAACTGGATGTTGAGGAGTTGATTACTAATATTTTCTGGGCTGGTGCAAGAATGATTATTGACTATGGCCACTTTGGTGATGCAATAACATTTGATACAACGTATAGCACAAATAGAGATGCAAGGCCACTTGGTGTATTTTTGGGACTCAATCAACATAGAGAGACTGTTGTATTTGGAGCTACTTTATTATTTGATGAAACAATTGAGTCTTTTGTATGGTTATTTGAGACCTTTCTAGAAACAATGTCTGGAAATAAGCCAATTACTATTTTCACTGATCAAGATGCAGCAATGTTAGCTGCTATCAAGGAAGTAATGCCTGAAACGTATCATGCGTTGTGTAGTTGGCACATGTGGCAGAATGCTAATAGGCACTTGGGCTATTTACTTAAAGGTGGGTCCCGATTTAATAAAGACTTTTTAGCATATGTCTATGAGTATAATGATGAAAATGACTTTCTATCTACTTGGAATATCATGTTGGAAAAATACGATGCTCGTGATAATAAATGGCTACTGGATATATTTAAATTAAAGGAGAAATGGGCCCAAGCATATGTAAAGATGACCTTCATGGCAGGAATGAGGACTACACAACTAATTGAGAGATTCAATTGTGACTTGAAGGATTGCTTGCGTACTGATCTCAATATACTATAATTTTTCACTCATTTTGAAAGAGTTGTCAATCAAAAACGTGATAAAGAGTTAGAAGCAGAATACAACTCTAGACAAAAATTACCAAGATTGATTCTCAAGAGCTCACCTATTTTGAATCAAGTAACAAAATTGTACACGCCTAAGGTGTTTGAGTTATTTCAAAATGAAGTTGAAGAGGTACCGCCACTCTCCATTATCGACCACAATGCAAGTCAAGCAACACACACATATGTTGTTGGAGTTTTCAATGGACATGGAGAATACAAAATTATGTGGAATCCATTAGATCAAACTTTGTCTTGCAGTTGTAGAAAGTTTGAGACATTTGACATTTTGTGTCGACATGCTCTAAAAATTCTTGATGTATTGGATATCAAGTTGATTCCTGACAGATATATTACAAAGAGATGGAAAAGAGACGCAAAAGATGAGAATGCAAAACATTTCATAAAGAAGGACATTGAGTCAAATATTCTATTAGAATATGCAGATAGGTATCGAGCTTTGTGTCCTAAATATATTCAATTGGTGAATGAGGCATGTGAAACTGAAGAAGGCTTTAATATTCGAAACACAATTGTTGGAGATTTGAAGAAAAGACTTTGTGATGCAAAGAATTGCCAAGGTAATGGAAAAGAAGATAATATTAGGCTTTCAGCTAATATTGTGGACAAAGAAGATGAATCATATGTTTCAGTCACGGTAGGACCAAAATGAATAAAGAAAAAAGAGACTTATCGTAAAAAGAAACGTCGACCCAAATCATGGATGAAAAATGTGAAGAAACCAAAAGAAGGCATATCAAATAATCAAACAAAAGAAATCAAAGTGTCAAAGGTAGTCTACTAAATTATTCTTATTGACTTCCCATGTTCAACTTTATTATCTTACTAAATGCATAAGATTTTTACAGGGTACAGAAGCACATGGTTGCATGGCACAAAAGAGTAATGATGATATCACATATGCTCATGTTCCTAACTTTATCCAAACATCTAAGGTAATATATTCATAGATACATGTTTTAATTACAAAGTTACATAGTTGACTTATTTAGTTAATCTATTGCTGAACTTATCATAAATTCAATTATGTCTTATTTTCTTTATATATATATTTTTAAAAAAAATATTTTCTTTCTAGATACTTGTATTTCAGAGTTTCTCTAATCCAAGCTTTATACAAGAGGAAACAACTAAATAAGTTCAAAAATGAAGGTATATTATTTTCTGACTAAGAAGAATGCAACTAAAAAAGAAACTGAATCATGAATACTATATTTTGAATTTGTATTTTAAATTCTTGCAGGATCTCAGTGGTCTCATGAATGAAGGAACATGGTGGAAGGTCTAGGAGTTTGGTGGTTATGTGTTGTTGATTTTATTTGATGATGGTGAATATTGTACCAATTTGTTATGTTAAGATGGTTTATTTCTTAAGAATTTTTGGATATATGTGTATGTGGTTGGTTTCTTCCCTTGAATTGTTTTGGGTAGATGTTTTGCTCTAACGGGATGGTACAAAGCTTTCTCAAATTATTTAAGAAGAAAATTCTTTTAGGTGGATCTTATTTTTATTATGATTCCAAGGAGGCCACCTTTGCTGATTAGTTGGAAGACAAAACCATGTGATATCCGCATTGAAAGTGAAAGTTAAAGTAAATAACATAATGCTTCATGAGGCAATTATCAACCAATAACATCTCCCTTTTTACCTCCAACAAACACACCATTCAAATTTTAAGATAAACAAAAAAAATGCCATCAAGAAATAGTTTAAAGCATCATTTACATTGTAAACAAATGGCTTTAACTAATGTACATCCTAGTATTGCTCCACACCTAGTCACGATCATCACAAGTGTAGATATTCTAAAATTATTATGCAAGAAATTGCCATAAATTCAATTGCAAGCCGATGTGAATTGGTCTTCACCCCATTACTGAAGCATCATTGTAACTGGGAAAATCTCTGACTTTCCATTTGGTTGCCAATAAAGATTAAAAGAAATGGAATTTTAAAAGAAGAGGAATGTATAACATTATCCTCATAGCTAGTTTGGATGCATGGTGAGCAAATTGATGTGGACAGGCTAAACTCAAAGTTTTAGGGACCTTGTTGGGTGTAGTATTGGATTTAGGCATTGGGACATAGGTAAATGTATGAAATATTGATGGTTAATTATACGTGCTTATTTTCCCCCTCGATTTATAATTCCTGTATTTGGTTGTTCTGTAAATGATAAAAGCCGGTTGATGGAATTCAAATAGATCTGTAAAGAGAGAAGAAACAGAGGAATTTCAAATTTTGAAATTTGGATATTAAAAATTCTGAATTCTGGATTTTGAACTTACCCAATGTATGGGAGGCCAAAATCAAAGCTGGAAGTCCTCTGTTGACTACTTATAAAGGAAAAAAAAATAATAATAAAAAAAAAAATTACCTAATTCGTCGGACTAGCAGTAGGATCGGAGACACAGAAGAAACCGTAGAGAAGCACACGGGTCTGTCAAAAATGGTCCAAATCCTCTCATTTCTAGTGGTTTTTCGTCGCCGGCGTCGTGATCTGTCTAGCCACCACGTCGCACATCGACCGCCACTACTTCGTCTCGCACATGAGCCTCCGGTTCCGGACCAACCCATCTTGCTCCTCCGATTCCAGTACGAACCGGCGCACCTTGCCGGGTTATCTCGCGGTGTACATGGCCAGGAACGCAGGCGTTTCGTGATTCCCACTCGGTTCCTGAACCTCCCGGCGTTCGTGGGTCTACTAGAGAGAGCTGAGGAAGATGGGTTTCAGGGAGATGGTGGTCTGGAGAGAGGTGAGGATTTTTTAGTGTATTTGGGTTTTTTTGGCAGATGTTTTGGGTGGGTGATAGCGACAGGCTGGAATGAGGATGGTTTAATTTTGATTTTTTCTTTTCTTGAGGACGTGGCAGGTTGATGGCCTTGGATCTCTTTAAAGAGATCCAAGCCATCAACCGGCTCTTCTCTAGTTCTTCAGAACTGGAGAGGATCCGGATCCCACAAATAAGCCACGTGGCTAAAGAAAAAAAAAAGAAAAAGAAAATGAACAATCCTCTCCATTTACGGAAGATTATCACTGGCTGACATGGAGGCTATCCCTAAGGGCCATGATCCCGCTCTCCATGCCAGCGAGATAAGCCCGATGATGCCGATCTGTTTTCCCTTGGCCCGGCCTGCGTGGCCCGACTCGTTGAGTACCCGGTTGAGCCGGAGGTTGGTGGTGTCGCTGGACTCGAAGGACCTAACGCTGGAGACGAGTTCGGAGGCGCCGCCACAGAGCGCTCCCATTCACGACAGAGCGTCCCTGGCCTACGACTTCCTCTCCTTTGCACACACCGAGGCACGAACACATGTTTCCAATCTCCACCTGTCAACCGATTCCGATGACTCGCTTGCCGACTATTTGGACAGCACTCTCAAGCTCTTGGATCTCTGCAATTCCATCTCGTCCCTCATTGAACGCTTGCGACTTTGTCGCCTCTCGCTCAACTTCGTTCTTCACCTTCTGGCTCCCTTCGATTTAGGTTTCCTCGCCCCGGAAAAGGTTAGGCGGGCGCGAGATTTGCTCTCCGACTGGGGGAAGCCTTCCTTTGACCTCTACAAATGGGGTTTTCAGAGCAATCCCGAGGATTTTTGTTATGCGCCTGGGTGTTATGAATTAGGCTCATAACAAGTTGATCCGAGATCTGGCTTTGGGCCTCGGTGACGCACCACGCGGGAAGATCTCATCCGCCAATAAGCTCTTGCGCCGCACGATTTGGCTTTGGGCCTCGTCTAGATGGAGTTCCGCCGAAGGAACGCAGTGCGAGTCATGTGGCCTAGAGACGACAGAGGATGGCGTCGTCGCCCGGAGAGTGTTCTTTTTTGCATGTGGATTTTTATTTTTATTTTTTTTTAGCCACGCGGCTTATTTGTGGCCTTGGATCTCTTTAAAGTGATCCTGGCCACAAACCGGCACCTCTCCAATTCATTAGAACTGGAGAGGATTCGGATCCAGAAGAAAAGAGAAAGAAGAAAGAAAAAGAAAGAAAAGGAAAAGAAGAGGAAAAATGGAAAGAGTGCGTGAGAGGTCTAGAAAAAGAGGGAAAAGAAAGAGAAAGTATAACACCCCATAAAAATATTTAGAATATTTTAAGAATATTATTATTCTCATTTTTATAATTAAAATGGATTAAGTCTATAAATATTTTTTATGATTAAATAAATAAGATGCTATAAGTATTAAAGAGAGAGAAAAAAAAAATAATCTAGAAGGAGGAGGTTAGTAGGATGTGTTAGGAGAAAGGGGTGGGGGGCTTCTTTTAAAAAAATAAAATAATACATATATATATACACACATATATTAGTGAATTCTAGAAGTGCAACGTGGCTTAGTTAGAACCCCTTAAAAAAATAAAAAAAAGTGCGGAGACACATCTAGAAGACACTGGACGTGGATCAAAGGTGTCACCGTATTCTTGATTTTTGTCTTCAATGAATAAGAGTGTTAAGCCACTTAGAGCATTCCTAAATAGCCTCACTAAAATAGCTTTTTAGTTATTTTGGTGAGCCAATTTGATAAAAATACGAAAAAAAAATCACTCACAGCAGCCTCACCACTTTAACTAAAAAGTTTTGATGAGTGAAATTACTCACCAATTCCGATGAGTAATATTCACTCACCAACCCCCTCACCAATTTTATTTCTCATTTCTCTCTCACATGATCAGCACACTTTTTTCTTTTTTTCTATCATTTTCTTCTCCCATCTCCCATCTTTCTCACACGATGATATCCTTATTTCATGGACATGAATGTTTCTTTGTCCCTACATAAACTTTGTGGTTCTTTTCATAAAAAAAAAAAAAAAACTTTTATTTATCTTTATTCCTTTTTTTCATTTTTGTTTATTTCTTTCTTGAATTTGGTTGAGAAGAAAATGAAAACTTCTGTGAATTTCTTAGCAATGATCTAATCTCAAGATAAAGGTGTATGATAGCTTGTTATATAAAAAGATTAAATAGAAAAAGAATAAAGAAATTTGAAAAAATATTATTTAAATGAAATAATGATAGTGAATAGTTAAAATAGTGAGGTTGCTAGGAAAATTTTTAAAAAATGGCTCACTAAAATAGAGAAAAGTGATTTTTAACTACTTTGGTAAGTAAAATTTGGTGAAACTACTAGGAATACTCTTATACGTCTTTTTTTTTTTTTTTTAAAAAAAAAGAGATGAAAATACTGAGCAGAGAGACGTGTGGGCTCTGTTACTTTTGGCAAGAGGATTGTAGTTGGACGTCTTTTGTGCGTGGTCCACAAGTAATTGGAGAGTCTTTTTCTCATTCACGTTACAGTAGTTTTTTTTTTATGCCTGGCAGTTACGTGAAGTCTTTGCAGCCATGTCTATTTTTTTTTTTCCTGAGTTAAAAACACTGTGATTCTTCTTCTTCTTCACCTCTCCACTTAATAATCCAGAAGTTAGTTGACCCTTGTCCTTAGTAAATCAGCAGCAGGTATTTTTCCTCTGTCTTCTTGAATTTATTATACCCTTTTAATCTTAATCGTTTCTACTGATAAAAATTTTTCTGGTATGAAACACCACAGACACACACCTGCTGTTGTAAGTTAGAATTTGATTTGTCTTATATCTACTCCTCTCTTTTCTTTTAATTTGTTTATTTAATTACTTCCTATCTTCTTTCCTTCCACTTCTTTCGTTCTCCCTCTTTTTGTTTTACTTTTTCTGAGAGAAAAACAAAAGAGTCAGAGAAGAGGGAGATGAGAGAACGTAAGAGAGAAAATAGGAGAAGGAAGAGAGAAGGGGAAGGGAGGGGAGATTTCCGGCGAATCTGCCACCGCTAGGAAGGTCGCCGACGTCGGTGGGTCACGGCTAGCGCCGGCGACGCCGTAAATGGTCTTTTCCGGCGATTTTTTTTTTCATACCTATATTGTAGAACACTTATTTTCTTTATAGGTAAGTGAAAATCCTAGTTCTTTATAGGTAAGGATTTAGAGCAGGAATTGTGGGTAGAGCGAATGGGTTTTTTGGGCAGAATTGTATTTTGTTCAGATGGGTATACACCTATGAAAACTCTTCCCCGATTTTTAGTTTGGTTCAGATTTAGGTGGAATTTTGGGAGCTTGATTTTAGTTCCCCTGTTTTCGGTGAAAGCCTGATTTTTTTTGAAATATTTTCTGTTTATGGGTATAAGGTTTCTAGTAGGTGAAATTGTTGATTAATGGATTTTTTCTTTTAGAGATTTTGGGGGTTTTGGGACGGCTGATTGGATATTTTTCCTATTCTCTGTAAGTGTTTGTATTCTTGAGTGACTAATTGTAGAGATACTTGAGTGGCCAGATGTCACTTGAAGGGAATGGATGATGTTGTTCTCTTAAAAACAATTAAATTACTATTAAATATGATTATGTTTGATGTTAAAATTGTTTAGTTTCTGAAACTTATAGAATTAATTTTTATTATTTTTCAAACATTCTCTAAATATACTTTTATGATTTAATTTAGGTAGAGGTAACTAAGATCTCACCGAGAATCATCCAGGTAAGGGGATACAACACCTAAAAACCCCCCAACAAGATTTTATTACAAATCTTTTAAGAAAGTGTTGGAAAATTTTACGAAGCATTTACTTACGTGATTTTAATTATTTTAATGTCAAGCTTTTATTACTCATATGTTATTATTCAAGAACCTTGTGCATAAATTACAGTTATGTTTAAGAGCATTTTAAAGTTATGATTTATGCATAATTACAGTTATGATCAAAAGCACTTCAAAGTTATGGATTATGCATACTTACAGTTATGAATAAGAGCATTTCAAAGTTATGATTATAGAGTATTCCAAAGTTTATGATTTATACATGAATACAGTTTTAAATGAAAAGAACATCTAAAGTTTAAAATTTGCACATGATTATAGTTATGAAAACGGCTCTTACAGTTTTAAAGTAAAGTGTACAGTTATAGCAAAACCTACAGTATTATAGAAAACGTTTATGTGCAGTAAATGTTTAACCATGAGGCACTACTACAGTTATGATCGGTACCATATAGGGTAGCATGACAAGCATACCAAAAGACGGTATATGCTACCGGCCGGGGTTAGCCTTCACTTAGGGAAGTTCCCCAAACCGGCGACTCTCCCCTGTGACGACAGGCTGAGTTTATAGGTATTTTGGACAAAACCAACGTGCTCCGCTCACGAGAAATAACGGTGTGGAGTCTATAAAGGGATAAACTACAGTTACAGTTTTTAAGAGAAAATAAATAAAAATAATAAATTTCTTATGCCAGTACTTAAGTTCCTCATTTATTTACTCATAAGTTCTGTTTTAATTAAGTTGTTTGGAATCGACTGTCATTATGCATGTCTAAAGATTAAGGCATGAAGATTTTAATGCATGTGTTATTTCTTTGGTGTTGTATTTTCCTTACTGAGTTGTCAAACTCACCCATTTTCCCTCAACATTTTTCAGATGGCTGTATACATTATAGTGCTAAGAGACAGAGTGCCAATAGGCCTATTAGTGGTTGAGGACCCCCAACTCTGGCCTATTGTATCATAAAATGATGTTGTCATTTTATGAGCCGTTCGATCAAGACCATGTCGTTTATACGCTTGCCGATTGAATGCATGTCGTTTAAGACATCTCCTTGGTCGCATTTGTCGGCCCAACCGGCCTTAACCCAAAAGCAACCCTACTCAATCCTATACAGCTTAAAATTATGATTGTTAATTTTTTACGAAGATTTGTAAAACCAACATTAGATTAACGAATTATGATTAAAGGATTTGACACGTTTAATTAAATATGTCAGGTTATATTTGAACACCACCCTTGAACAAACCTATGTTTATATAGGAACTGCCATAAAAAAATACCTCTTTGATTTAGAGTTTGAAGACATATACCCTCCAAGATATGTCCTCCACTTACAATCAGGGATAGAACACTTCTAAGTTTTAACCGATCATACCATGAGTACTGAGTTCAACATCATACATTTTTGACCCTGAAGCATCTACACACTTCTGCGAGGACATCACTGAATTCAACACTAAACAGAAAACATATATGAAATAAGCATGTGGAACTCAGGTTGAGCTATGAAACCCTACCCTAGGCTCAACCTGCCTAATCTTCACCCTCTGCTTCTCTTACAGGGTGTTGGTGGGAAACTTTAAACACTGTCCTTGAACAAAACTACGTTTATAGAGGAACTGCCATAGAAAGCTACCTCTCTGATTTAGTTTCAAGACATATACCCTCCAAGATATACACACATCTCTCTACTTCACCGTATCATCTCCCTATGTCCTCCACTTACAATCTGGGATGGAACACTTTTAACCGATCATACCATGAGTACTGAGTTTAACATCATACTTTTTTTTACCCTGAAGCATCTACACACTTCTGCGAGGACATCACTGAATTCAACACTAAACAGAAAACACATATGAAATAAGCATGTGGAACTCAACTTAACCTATGAAACCCTACCCTAGGCTCAACCTGCCTAATCTTCACCCCAAGCCCCGAGGCCAGGGCTCCACTCATCACTCATTTGGAAATTCAGCTAAGTTGGGTGAGCTTGATTATGACAATCTGTGATCTAATTCCTGGTTTTTATTCCTCCACATTTGTGTTGACGATAGAGTCTCTTCACTGTGAGAAACAGCCAACAAGAAGAACCTGAAGAATAAAAACCAAAAATAATTGAAGATAATTTTAAAAACATGAAGATAATTGAGATTCCAGAGAAACATGAAGATATTGACGTATCAATTTGAAGAGAAGGAACAACTGAACACAGCAGCAAAACAATAAAACAATGAATAATAACACTGGAAAGTAATAATAGAGAAACAAAGGATTAATAGCTGGTATGTCAATCAAAAGCTCATAAAACACAGTTATGCCTTGATCTCATCCTAATGCCTAGAATCCTATATTATACACTACATTATCCATTTCAGTCAATCTAACCAACACTCAATCTCAGCTCACTAATGCACTACCCCGCAAGAAAACAAAGACCAGTCTCCGACCTACCTCGGATCAACGCCCTAAATTAATTACTGACCCAACAAAATATTTTTCACTTTTTGCATCAACAATGACAAAAATTCCAACAATTAATGCAGTGCTAAATAAGATTATCATTAAAAAAAATAAAAAATAAAAAAATTTGCAAAATGCAGTTTGAAATACGTACCTACAAATTGCAAGGGCTCCAATGCACGGAGAAGCCAAAAGAGTTTTTTCAAGAAATCAATCATGAAAATCCAAAATATGCGCTAATCGTGAAAAATCGTGCATTTATTTTTTTTTCATTAATTTACTGTCGATTTTTTTTTTTTTTTTTTTGGGATTTCGTGGAAAATAAAAATTCAGACTGTAACGGAATTGGCCTAGGGTTAACGATCGTTTCTCCTCCGTAACCTCGCGATACGTTGAGCCACTTGAGTGTGCTGGATCTGGTATTGATGTTGTCATTTTTTGAGCCGTTCGATCAAGACCATGTCGTTTATAAGCTTGCCGATTGAATGCATGTCGTTTAAGACATCTCGTTGGTCGCATTTGTCGGCCCAACCTCAACCCAAAAGCAAACCCTACTCAATCCTATATAGCTTAAAATTATGATTGTGAATTTTTTTATACATATTCCTAAATTTAACACGAAATTAACGAATTATAATTAAAGGGTTTGACACGTTTAATTAAAATGGTCATGTTATATTTGACTTATACAATCTTATAGTTATGTCTCGATCCCAACCCAATACGTGACATTTAAGATTGGTTTTTTAAACAACCCACGAATCTGATGCAAACCCAACATAAAATTAGAAGATTAGGTTGAGGAGTCTAACCCATTTAATTAAATTAGTCGAGTTATGATTGACTTATATAGTCATATACCTATACCTCGACTTGATACGCGAACACAAATTGTAATCCTTCCTTAAAACTCTCTCTCACGTGTGGCACCATATAACATATTGAATATTTTAATTGAAATAGAAGATAAACTATAGAGTCGAGATTTGTACTCATAATCACTATTTTAATACCATGTTAAATTATTGATTATTTTAAAATTTTAAATTAATAAAAAGTAATAAGTTTAATTATTTAATAAATATTTTAATATAAAGTATCGCACATTTCACATACATGATCGCTATAACATCCAAAAATCGTAACATAATGCCAATGTAATAATTGAAAGAAAAATTAAAAGTATATATATATTAATAAATTACATCCATGAGGTAATGAGGTATGAATCATGATGAGATTATAGGGTGAGGAAAGAGACACGTGGACATACCCTCCCTCACATGCACTATGGTGTCAGATGCTTGCCTATGGCAAGTTGACGTAATTGATTGGAATCCAATTGTTATTTAGGGAGAGAGAGGTGGGTAATGCCAATCGCAGGCTCAAATTCGGAAATTGCTTACATCAACATGATTGACATATAATATATGACCTTAATCAAAGGTTTTTTTATTTTTATTTTATTTGGGGGCTATGATCGATATAAAATAGAGTAATACTACATATCATTCATTTATTCTCTTTTTATTCTTTAAAATTGATGTAACTCTTAAAATCATCATTGGATTTATGATAGATCATTATAAGATTTTGATCTAATAGTGATTTTAAGAGCCACATTAATTTTGAGGGGACAAATGGATGATATGTAACATTACTCTATAAATATATTGTAACAAACTGTTGTGCTGTATTCAATTTCGTCAGGAGATATTGAGGGTTGGTTTGATTTTGCAGTTTCAAAACGTAAAATTTTTAAAAATACAGTTAAACGTTTGTTCAAATCATGATTTTTACTTTTAAAATTATAGTTTAATCTTTAAACTCACAGTTTTAAAAAACATACCCCTTAATTGTTTGTCAAGTTGTTATTTTTGAAAACATATTTTAATATGTAAAATTATAAGGCCAAAGGGACGCCAGAGCTTGTTGGTTCAATTTTCTTCTTGCACAGGACTCTACCAATAGATGCTAAACGAAGCAAATGACAGGCCCATATAAGTCTCAAATTAGTTGAAAGTGAGAGTGACGGTTTATTAGTTAGAAAATCAACTACCTTAGACTTTTGCATGCATTAGCGAGAGATATGTTTTTGATACGTTACTCCGATAATAGTAAGAAAATTATGTGCTGCCCATATCTTATTCGATCTTATTGATGACTCCTAGCCTATACACGTAGGATCATAAAAAGATAAAAGTTTCATTGAAAATATGTTACAAGCTAGTGTGATAAATTAATATAATATAGTTAAACTCAAATTTAAAAGTCTAATTTTTTGAATTAAGTGGTGTCTCAACGTGTTATATTTTTTTGCCTTTGGTTCTAAACCTTATGCTAAAACAATATATAGGCCGAAAATATAAATTCTCACGCAATTTTTAAAACAGAAATATTAATAAACACTTTAAAATACTAAATATTTTAAATTACTTTTATTTTTATGTAGCATTAATTATTATTTTTTTTAAAAAAAATATCATTTAAAAAGTACTAATAAACAGAGTGAGTGGTATATATATATATAAATATAATATGATGCAATGTTCATGCACGCAACTCTTAATCACAAAACATTAAAACGTCATCTTTTCTTTCTATCAATATATTACTCTTGGTGATTATATTTACTATAAAGTTATGATATCATCCATCGCCTCGTCTTTTGGAACGGTGAAAATTATCAAACTTTAATAATATATATAGTTTTCATGTTGTCTTCTATATGCGGTGCAAAATTTTACTGTATTTTGTTTTTACGGCACCTAATCTAAATCCACTTAATTAAGAAAAATTTTGAAAATGGTGGGAGGGTGGATCAAATTAATATGCCTTCCAATTAAATAATAGTGTAGGAATAGTATTTGATACTGCTATCAGAGCTACTTTTTCTGCTCAAGCTGCAGTCTGCAGAGATTCTACTGGTTCTATAATCAAGTGTACTTCCATTATTAGCTCACCTTGCTCTGCTCTTTATGGTGATGCTACTGCTGCTCTTCTGGCTGCTCGTTTGACAGTTTCATTAGGGTTATCCTCTTTTATCTTAGAGGGTGATTCTCTCAATGTCATAATGGCGCTTCAACAACCAGCAATTACTATTGATTGACGAATTGCTTCAACCATCTCCACCATCCCTCAAACAGTTAGCTGGAAAGCTAGTCATGTAAATTGAAGTGCAAACTTTTGTGTTCATCATGTGACAAATTAGGCCGCAACCAGAATTCATTCTGGCTGCATTTCCATCCTTTCTCCTCTCTCCACATCTTTTCCTCCATGTTTTGGAAAAGACCCCCCTCCACTTTCTTTATTCCTTAAGTTTTGTTTTTCTTTGGTTTCTTTACAATGTACTCACAAAAAGAAAAAGAAAAAGAAAGAGTCTCCAAATGCCGTCGGTGAGTTGACTCTTTGGGCCGGAAAGCCACTGCCCAACCACTTGATGGCCAACAGGGATCGGGTTGCCTTTGTCTAATTGTCTCCTCGCTTTCTTTAGACACTTATATTTCTCTTACTTTGTCTGACTTAATTAATTTGTTTAGTTTGAAGGGTGCATCATTCATTTCATGATACTAGCCAGTAGCCAGCCGGTGGACAATTTTGACAACCTTGTCTTGTATATTGCAAACGGCAAAGCTTCCCTCTTTGACTGTGGAGCTGATCGCCACGGCGATCGATGACAACCTCAACAATATTAAAAAGAAACGACGTAGTTTAATAAATTAAGTTTATTTTATTTTATTTTTAAAAAATAACTTTGCCTAAAATGAAACCACCGCCTTTGGTTTCATAATGACATTATTTTACTTAGGCTGCGTGTTTCTAGCTAGAGCACGTGCAACTGCTCTGCTCTATAATACAATTAATTAATTACAAGTCGATCTTCTAAAGAAAATTGGGCTTCAATAATGTTATATTAAAACATAATTTCGCAGTAAAGTTAGCATTATAATGGTCAGCACACACTTCCAACATCAACATGGATCTAAATTAAAGCATTCTTTTTAATAATAATCCACCATAATCAACCATATGCATGCATGGATTACGTAATATCTCTAAATTAACCGACCACCCTTCTTTCTTTTATTCTTGGCAGACTCTTCCATCCTATTTTGAAATTTGTGTATAATTTAAGATGAATCTTGCAGGACTTAGAGGTTATAGTTTATAATTTTTTACACGAATCCAACAAAAAATTAGAGGGTTAGAGTTGATGAATCTAATCCGTTTAATTAAATGAGTCGGTTTAGAGTTGACTTATATACCTCTGCCCGAACCCGACACGTGATATTTATGGCTGATCATTTTTATACGACCGCAAACTCGATACGAAATTAGCAGATTAAGGTTGAGAGGTCTGATCATGCATGCTAATTTAATTTAATTGATCGAGTTATAGCTGACCTATATAATCTTAAATTCATACCTCAATACGACCGACGACACACGAACACGAATTGCGACCACTATTTATTGAAAGTCATGCCTCCAGATGCCCCTAGATAGTTTTGCCCCTGGATCCTACCATCCTAAATTGGTGACATGTGTCTCTCTCTCATCTAATGGTGTTCTTCAAGAGGCCCCGTTGTAAATATAGTAACCTTCAATAAGGTCGATTGCTACTTTTTCATGCAAGGCTTGAACCTGGGGAGCTCTGCATGCCTTCCTGACCTTATTTTATGAAAACAATTATATCCAGTGGCATACTCTCTAAAGAGTAGGTTTTAGTTTGACGCGATGATGTAAGGCCAGCTACGAGACTGCAGTTTTCTCCAACATTATTTTTCTACCAAATACAGGTACATACATGCCAGCTTCATTACATGTGACCTCCTCAGCTATGACCCACCTTTCATTGCCGGCAAGAATCTTCAACATATTACTCTATAAATACACCTCCAATATTTAACATTTCGATCAGCTCACTCTACAATATCCCCTCTTTACTCCCTCGTTTTCACACAAGGAAATGGCTCTTCTGAGGAGACGATCATCATATGCTTACTCAAAGATCGATAATGAAGACCCGGAAGAGAGAAAACATCGGCTGGCGCAGTTCTTGATCCAGAAAGTGCTTTTGCAGGCGGATTCTCGAAGAAGACCATCGCTTTTGAGAATCAGGATATGTAGGTTGAAGGTTAAGATTGGGAGGAGATTAAAGAAGCTGAGGAAGAGCGTGTTGTTGGGCATATCTGCGGCAAGAGTTGGGGCTCACAAACGAGTAATCAGTCATGTGAAAACATGGAGGCGCCTGTTTCACCGTGGAGAGACCATTGTTAGCCTGCCTTCTGTGTTCACTTGATGAAGTTTTTGTTTTTGTTTTTGTTTTTTCTTGGTTTGTCATGAATGAATACACTGGCATCTGGTGGTTGTTACTGTTTCATCATGCCATGGCATGGTTGAACCTTCTTTGTATGATCTTTACTAGCTTGAAGCTTGAGCTAAGTCCTATAAGACCCTTTCAAATAGTTTGATCATTCTCTCCCTCTCCCCCGCCCAAACAAAATAAAAATGGTCAAATTTATATTCTAACACTCTTGACTCGTGGGTTTAAACTCTTGTTCAATAAGTGAAACCGAACACGTGAAATATTTAATTGAAATAGGAAGTGAATTACAAAAACAAAGTTCGATCTCATAACCTTTAATTACTCTTATAATACGTAGAAATTTATGTAAAATATAAAATAAGAGAAGATATTCTAGAATATATAGCAAAGGCAAGATATGAAGATAACACAAAAAAATTGGGCTAGTTCAGCCACCCCACTACTAGCAAGTGCCTTTAAGGCTACTTCTTAATTTATTGTATTGAATTGCATAATACAATTGAGTTAATTACATGCATGCTCTATTTATAAGAAAGTTGTGGTAGGTAAGGTGGACTAATTAAGAAGATAATTAAACCTAATGGAAAATATTATAAATAATATTCTAACAAATAATTTGTCTTTGTTCTTATATTTCAACTGAATTTTTTAACCAACAGTCGGGAAATTATAAAGATAGGTTAAGATGCCTGAAATGCTTTTAATTGCATGTCTTCCCCAATATAATAGCTCCAAGCTAGAAATAAATGACATCAACAGTGCATGCCATGAAAGCACACAAAATATGGGGCGAGTTGACATAAATGATAGGTGTAATTAATCCTCTAAGATAGTCACACTTAATCCAGCTACTCATTAAAAAGGGAAGAGGGTTAGAAGGGTTCACCAGTGCATGGGATCCGGTGAAGTCACTCTTATGTCCAAGCTAGTAAGAGTATGGTGCAAGGGTATCATGGTAGTATTTGGCTAAGGGTTGGATTGCATGCACGATAAGTTCATTAATTTATTCAATCATCTAAATTAACGAAAGTTTATTACTTTATCAGTGTCTTAGTCAGCCTAAATAGTAAGTAGCTATTTTAATTTTTACAGACACTCTTAGGGTTCTTAAATACATTTATGTATAGCATATCGCACGCAACCCAATAGAGATATAGCTTAGGATTCTTCTGCCTAATTAACTCAAAACCTAACCAATTAATGTAAGAAATTGGATCTGGCTTGCCACTCACGGCAAGGTTCATGTATGGCACGCCACTCACGGATTCACTCAAAATTGACCAAAGTCAACGGTGTACGGATAATATATTGGCACATTATTGTGTCTTTATGTGATATCGAAGGGTCGGAGTTAATTCTTTTTATTTGTTGTGATAATATTTTGACAAAATAAGCACTTCACTTTTGTAGAGGTAAAAATTAACCTTTTTTTTAAAAAAAATAAAAAATAAAAATAACAAAAAAAATTATGGTGGCTGTGTGACCAATATGACCATCCTAAGTGGAGGAAGGGTGGTCTTGTTTTGACTTTCTTTTCTTTTTGTCTTTTTTTTTTTTTAAGATAAAAAATAAAAATAAAAATTGTTTTTAATTTTTTTTACAAGTAAGGTCTCGTTTGATTTGTGGAATAGACCTTGAAATGAAATGACTATTCCATAGTAATACTCCTTACTTTGTTTGGTAATGGTCTATTCCTTGAAATATTTGTTTCCATTGGAATAACTATTTCTTTACGAAGAAGAATATCTATTCCTTTAAAAAATGAGAAGAATATGCTACATTTTCTATAAAAAATTACTCATTATTTTTTATTCTCTCTCTCTTTAAAAAAATCCATTTTTATAGTGTATGGAGCCGTGGGTGGTCGCACCACCCCCGGAACGCCTCATGATGAACCCATTGGGGTGGTTGGCCACCCTTTAGTTTTCAAAAGATTTATTATTATTATTATTATAATTTGAGTTTTTTTTTTAAAAAAAATAATAATACGAGATTTTTTAGCAATTTTGATTGGAATCTAATTAAAGTATATGATTTATTACTAAATTAAAGAGTAGGAAGAGTTATTGATTCCACTTTCTTTTATTCCCGATAATAACTATTTCCTTTCTTAATGGAATACTCATTCCGTAAACCAAACAAGGCCTAAGGCTCTACATTTGTTTGGATTTATCAAAATAAGGAGGTGTAATATATAGAAAATACTTTCTTTTCTCTTTTTTTTTTTTTCAAAAATGCACCCCCATAAAAAAAATATTTCAAAAAAAGCGATAACAAAACATTAGCGCAAGGTTTTAGGGTTTAACGAAATTGTTTATTGGTTTCCAAGCTTATTCTCTCTTTTAGATTTTTTTTTTCTTGACCGGTGCTGTAACAATTTTTACCTTTATGTCATGTTACAATGAATTAATATAACAAGGTTTACTCAAACTTGATCAAAACTATGTTTAGTTGCTATAGTATAGTTATCACAACCCTAATATCACATAACATAATCTCCTTTATTGTAGAATTCGTATACACATTTTTATTTTAATTAGGGCAAATTTTATTTTAAACTAGGTCGGGAGAAATTCCTTCAAAGACACATTAATTTAACATATTGTCCTATTAAAAATATATTTGAGAATCACATATTCTAAAAGATACATTAATTTAATAATAATGTTAGAAACTACATTTTTTTATTCCATAATGCTGATGTGACAGTTCCAACCAATTTTTAGCTCAGTTTTTACTAAAAAAAATAAAAATAAGGCTTAGTTGACATTGACAGTTGACACATCAACATCGTGGGATAAAAAAAAAAATAAATAAATAAAATTTAATATTACTCTTAATTCAATCTCCGATCCGGTTTAAAGGAAAATTTTATGATTTTAACAAAGTTATTTAAAATTTGGTCCCGACTCCTGAGTACCGTCTAAAGGCCCAAACTGTATATATATATTTGTCTGAGTCAAACTGTGGACTAGATTGTTACGACCACCCATCCATTTCTCACAGTTGGTGAAATCTGAGGGCGTAGAATCCTTCGGACTTGGTCCCACACTAACTCTCAGTGCTGACGGGGACCCCCGAAACCTAAAGACGACCACTGTGGTTGTTCCTTGTTAGGCACTCTTTAGTTTCGTTCTCGTTTTCTCAGCAACCAAACGGAGATTTTCAGCTTCCTTCTCAACCGTATTCGCCTCCTCTGGTAATCGTACTTGTTGCCTTCTTTTACGTGATCTGAATTGTTGTTCGAATGAGGTTATTTATGTATGATTTTAAGCTTATACTAATTTCTCTATTTGCTAATTTTTTTTTTAGTTTGATCAGTGAATTTTAAAGTTAGTTCAAGCATGTTATTAAGGGAATTTAGTTAAGTGAATTGATTTAGGTGTTACGCTCAAAATTTAGTTTGGTTAGGGGTTGGGGTTTAGGGTTAGTTGATTGAATTGTGGTTTAAATGAGTTCTTTATGTATGATTTTAAGGTTATTACAATTCTCCACAGCTGATTTTTTCTAGTTTGATCAGCGAGTTTTACAGTTCAAGCATTGTATAAGGAATTTTTAGCTAATTGAATTGGTTTAGGTGGTTCTTCGTGAATGCTGGAAATTTAAGTTTGGTTATTTTTGTAATTTCAAGGTAGGTTTCATGGATTTTGTTGGAAATATGGATACAATATGGTGCTTTTGTTCTCAATTCCGTGTGGGATTATAGTGCTACAAATTTGTGAGGCTTGGGCTCTGGCTTAGTAGAAATGAGTGTGGTGGGATTTGATTTTGGAAATGAGAACTGCGTTATTGCAGTTGCGAAGCAACGTGGTATTGATGTTTTGTTGAATGATGAATCAAAGCGTGAAACACCGGCAGTGGTGTCATTTGGAAAGAAGCAGCGATTCATGGGTTTTGCTGGAGCCGCTAGTGCGACAATGAACCCCAAATCGACAATTTCTCAAGTGAAGAGGTTAATTGGTTTGAAATTTATGGAACCAGATGTTCAGAACGACCTTAAATCGTTACCTTTTGAATGTGTGGAAGGCCCAGATGGTGGCATCTTAATTCGTTTAGAATACTTGGGTGAGATACAAACATTTGCTCCGGTTCAGATTCTGGGGATGTTGTTTTCTCATTTGAAGCGCATAACTGAGAAGAATCTTAAAATGCCCATTTCGAATTGTGTGATTGGGATTCCCTCTTACTTTACGGATTTGCAGAGACGTGCTTATCTGGACGCTGCAGCAATTGCTGGACTGAGGCCACTGAGATTGATGCATGACT
The DNA here is from genome assembly GCF_958979055.1 of Alnus glutinosa. NCBI lineage: Eukaryota > Viridiplantae > Streptophyta > Magnoliopsida > Fagales > Betulaceae > Alnus > Alnus glutinosa. Next base: position 2,840,557 of record NC_084890.1, on the reverse strand, counting down.
GTACTGCTACAGCGCTTGGCTATGGTATTTACAAGACTGATTTCTCCATTGCAGGCCCAACTTATGTTGTGTTTGTCGACATTGGGCATTGTGACACACAGGTTTGTGTTGCATCATTTGAGAGTGGACAAATGAAAATAATTTCCCATGCTTTTGACAGGAACTTGGGTGGGAGAGATTTTGACGAGGTTCTATTCAGTTATTTTGCGGCTCAGTTCAAGGAGCAGTATAACATTGATGTCTATTCAAATGCCAGAGCATCTATTCGGTTGAGGGCGTCTTGTGAGAAACTAAAGAAGGTGCTGAGTGCGAATGCAGAGGCGCCACTAAATATAGAGTGCCTGATGGACGAGAAAGATGTTGAGGGTTTTATTAAAAGGGAGGAGTTTGAGAAATTGTCATTGAACTTGTTGGAGAGAATCATTGTCCCTTGTCGTAAGGCTTTGATTGACTCTGGTTTGACTGAGGAGAAGATCCACTCAGTAGAGCTTGTTGGCTCAGGGTCTCGGATACCAGCAATTGGTAGGACGTTAGCTTCTTTATTCAAGAGAGAACCAAGCCGGAAAATAAATGCAAGTGAGTGTGTTGCTCGTGGTTGTGCTCTTCAGTGTGCAATGCTTAGCCCAATATTCCATGTCAGAGATTATGAGGTTTGTCTTTTTTCTACACAGTTTCCACTCTATTCTATCGAGATAAGATGATTTCTGCTATTACTTAACTATTTTTCTTATACTCATTATGTTCTCAAACATTTGCCTTCTTGTATTCTTTATTTATTTCCTAAGGGTTCATATCGTTCCTGGTTAAAAATATGGAAAGATGCTCCTTCAAAGTTAGGAATGCTATACATTAGTTGTTGGTCATTCAGCAAATATGTCCTTCGATTGTTTACCCCTTAACTTGTATCTTTTTCTTGGCAGGCTGCCATAAAATCTCTCTGAGACAATCTTTTATTTTTTCTTATATTTTTATCTATTTATTTCAATGGGAAGGGGCATGAGATTCTTCAATGGCCATTACTAAGTATTGGTCTACAAAGTGGGGTCCTGCGATTGGAGATGTCAATACAGAACTCAATTGTGGCATCATCTGTATACCTTTTTTTTTTCCTGTCTGATCATTAATAAACATGGCAGTGAGTTATATCTGAAACAACCATGGATCATCTTAAGTTTTTAAGTTCTCTTCAATTAACTTTTCTCTGGGCACATATATGTCAATTCCACCAGAATATATGAAGAGATGCCTGCACTCTTGCATGTAATTTTCGTGTCCATTTCCTATTTAATATTATGGTGTTTACAGATGTTGTCATCCGCAGGTTCAAGATGCATTTCCTTTCTCCATTGGATTCTCATCGGATAAAGGTCCAGTTTGCACGCAGTTGAATGGTGCTCTTATGCGAAAACACCATCCATTCCCCAGTGTTAAGATTCTTAGTTTGCGTAGGACTAATATGTTTGATATGTTAGCCTACTACGCTGATCTAAGTGAATTACCCTCTGGCGTATCATCTAAAATCAGTAGTTTTACGGTATGACTGCCTCTTGAACAGGCCTTTTTTCTTCTTCATAGATATATGTAAATTTTGATATTTGTAATTAATCGATTTTATCTAAATCATGCATGCTAGCGATTTAGACAATGTTACAAATATACATTAGCTCCTTTTGGATTCTTAAAAATTGTGATGTAAATCACTTCGCAGGATGATCTTTATGTACTTTTCGTTCTGTACATTTTCCCCTTTCTCTATAATAAGCTTTGGTAAGAATGATTCAACTTTATAGACTTTATTTTAATAACTGAAAAAATTGTCTGTAATATTTTGTTACATTTCACATGGTACTCCCAAGAAAGGAAGAGAGGGATGCATTGGGTAGATTATTAGCATGAATCTTGAAAGTTACAACCTTATGCTAATGCAATCCTGTTTAGCAATGTCCTAACCTGTAATTTGGGGGTGAAAATGGTATTTTTGTGGTTGACCCCAAGCACTGAGGACAAAAGGCTTCCTTGAGTTGACCATATAGTAAGAAACAAATACTGACTGCTGCATGCTACCTTGAGAAATAAGAGTTTATTCGGGTTGGGTGGTTAGTCGTGATACATAATCATAGATATCTTCTGTGCTAAAGTGGCATAAGAATGATAATTTAAAAGCAGCCCTTGGGCCCATGAAGATAGAATGCCATACTAAAGTTATACATTATCTCATGCCCATGTTACATAATTGCTGCTACTGCCTTCTCTTTTTAATATTTACAGATTGAGTAGGCCTGAATTTGGAAATACCTTTGGGTAATAATTTATGATGACTGAGGTCTATATTTAATTATTGCTGGGGCATGCTGTAGTTTGGAGATGACATTATGGAACAATTTTTATGCTCCCCTCTCTCTAATGCATATTTTCTCTTCCAATCAGAATGGGGCTAAATTCGTGTCTGTTTGTGTTTCTCTATCTGTAGTTATTTTTGTTTCTCAGCGAGGTATTTATATTTCAATTTCTTTAGCATGTAATCAATTGTCTTTGTTTGAAGCCCGATGCAGTCATTGTTTAGTTTTGTTCTTATGTTTATTGAGGCTTGATTTATGATTTTCCATTTCTCTAGATTGGCCCTTTCCAAGTTTCTCACATGGAAGCAAGAAAAGTTAAAGTTAGAGTGCAGCTAAACATGCATGGGATTGTTACTATTGTATCAGCCTCAGTAAGTGTAATTTTAACAATTGGTACACTGAACATATTTAGCATGAGACCTCCTTTGTGATGCCTATTTGACTTCAGCAAAGATGGAGGTGGAATCCAATCATATGGATGCTAACTTGTTATAAGCCCTTTCTACTGAATCAGCTATTAGATAATCATATGGATGATCCTCTTACAACGAGTGATGCTCAATTGACTTCAGCAAAGATGGAGGTGGAATCCAATCATGGGTCTTCTGTTGTCCCAAATAGTGCCAAAGATAGTAGTCTCAAACGGTTGCAACCTTCATCCATGTCTGCTGTAAGTTTAGTCGGATAGCCATTGATGTGTATGTTTCTTAGTTCTAGGCTGCATTGACATTATTAATTTACTGTCTTCCACATTCTCCAGAAAAATTAGAAACATATACTTGCTTTCATTAGCAGTTCTCTCACCTTCAAGGGACTTTATCTCATATGGTGGACCAGTTTTGTATTGAATTGAGGAAATTCTTTTCCATATATGTGTATTAAGTTGGAAGTTTAGGCATTAAATTCAATTCCCTTGTGTAGGCTGATGGAAAGAGAAAAAACAAGGTTGTCAAAAGGCTGGATATTCCTGTTAGTGAGAGAGTCTATGGTGGAATGGCAAATGTGGAGCTCTCAGATGCTGAAAAGAAAGAACTTCAGCTGGTGCAACAAGACTTAAAGATGGAGCATACAAAAGATAAGAAAAATGCATTGGAGTCTTATGTCTATGAGATGCGTGATAAGGTATGACATAAAAATTCAGAATCAATTGATTGAGTTACCCTCCAAATTTAAAGACCAGTTCTCAGAGTGGGGGAATCTGCAGAAAATTTGAGTCATACCTACTTTAACTTGCAAAGCTTTCATAGAATATGCTCTATAAACTTGTTGCACTTATCTAGAGAAACAGAACTTATATTCTGATATGGTAATACCGTATCATTCATTGATGCAATGAGCGCATCAAATGGTCAATGTGGTGTAGGCCTGTATGCTCTACTTGGAGGGAATGGTTGGGGAAATTCCTGGGCTTGTTCCCTTAAGCCTCACTTCTTATGTCAAGGCTTAGTTATGTTTAAAGGGTGTACTTTGTAGCTTTATCCCTTTCCAAAACAAAAATATTTCTTGTTACCCTTCTTCACTTGAACCATTAGTTAGTACTCTTTTTTGGCTGCATTCCATTCCCCTTCTATGATTTTGATGTAAGTTAAGGCCATTTACTTGGAAATTGTATTCATGAAAATTCTGTCTCCTAATGTGTATTCATGAAATTTCTTCTATGGTTCCTAGGACATGAAATGTAAAAAGTCTTACTTATTACTTCTCTTATATTTAACTAATGATTGGACCTCCGAATTTGAATAATTGGAGCCCATACCTTATACCTCCATGTGTGTCGAAGATTGAAGACGATTACTATGCATCCTTTTAAACTTCTGATGCTATTATCGCTAGGGGGGATGATGCATACGTTTTCTTTGGTTACCAAAACATACTCTTAATGAAGATTTTGCTGTAGTATAGAGCACCTTTCTTCTTGTGAAAATTAAAGCTGATAAGCAGCTAGATTTTTCAACTAATTGGATATGACTTGAACAGGGTTCCCATATCTATAGTCCTGCCATTCTGGCAAGGGGTCCTGGTGATTTTTTTTTTCTTTTTCTTTCTGTATGTCAAGTCCAACATCGTTTTTACCGATATCTAAATTCTCATGTGCGCATCTTAAATTGTTACTGAGTCGACTTCAGATCTTTCGACTGTTTTATTCGATTTGATTGTTTTGGATGTTAGAATAACACTATCATGTGGTAGATGTTAAATAAATACCGGGGCTTTTCCACCAAGTCAGAGCTGGAAGGAATCTCCAATAATCTTCAACAGACAGAAGAGTGGCTTTATGAGGAAGGAGTTGATGAATCTCTAGATGTTTATACTGGAAAACTGGAGTATCTTAAACAGGTGCTAAATAATATAGAATTTTCTCTGATTTATATGATTTTTTTTTCCTTAAAAGGATGCATTTGACAGAGTTTGGGTTTGTAATAGCTGGTTGATCCCATTGAAAACCGATATAAAGAAGAAGAGGCGCGAGATGAAGCTAGTAAGGGTCTGTTAGATTGTGTCACAAATTATCGGATGGTTGTCGGGTCACTTCCAGCCAGTGAGAGACATGCGGTATGATCCTTGTCCATTAATTGGTTGGTGGTGAATTCATTCTTGGCAAATAGCCAGAGTCCACAAATTGATTCTTCTCTTTTGCAGGTCATTGATGAATGCAATAAAGCAGAGAAATGGTTGCAAGAGAAAATCCAACAGCAGAATTCTTTGCCTAAAAATACTGATCCGGTACTATGGTCGAATGAAATCAAGAAAAAGACAGAGGCTCTGGACATGTACTGTTCTCATCCACTATTAATCTTCACTTTACTAACCCATGATTTAAAGTGTCCCTTCTATTGTGGAATTGGCTAATATTTCCTCGTTTCGTTTGCAATGTTTTGTTTGTTTTCTTACATTTTATTGCTCTTTCATTTTTTTTCACCTTAAACCTGATGGGGTTCCGTGTATTGTTATTCAGGACCTGCAAACATATAATGAGTTCCAATGCTTCTCTCCCAAGTCCAGAGGATGCAGATGACTCAGACCAGAGAGACAAACCGGATGGCTTTAGAATGCAAATAGATTGATGCGGGTTGATGTAACTTTGAGTTAACTAAGAATCTAAGACACACAACACAAAACAACTTGATCACATGCAGCAGATTCACGCTGATTCATTTGGATTCTACTCTTGTACTAGCAGCAGAGATCATCCTAACATGGTAAGAACCAGTTTCGTTTCTTCTCTCACTCAGAACACTGCCATCATGGATAATGACTCTTTGCTTCTTGTTTTTATATTTTTGGTTTTGATTTAGATTTTACATGCTCAATGTATAGGATCTGAAAGAAAATTACTCTTATGACGATGCATGTCGCCTATCGGATAAACTGTAAACCTCATACATGGCATTTTAGTTGGTCTGTCCTGCAATGTTTTTTCATATCTTAACCGTCTATTTATTGTGTATGCAAATGGATGGTCATGACTCATGATTAATTGTCAAGATGAATTTGAATTAGTCCATCAGTAACACAGGGAGGAATGGATACATAGTTCGTATACAGTTTAAGAGCACATTGACGCTCGAGCAAATCAAAAGCCTAATTCTGTATGTGACAATGATAGATTTTGCTAGTCGATGGGCAAAACCTTCCTGGTGAAATCCATCCAATGAAGTGGTTCGTTTGGCAACCATGATTTTAAAAACAAATATGATTCTGTTTTCGCTATTTTATTCATATTTTTTTTTTTTTGGGTGAATTAAAACTTTATTGCCCAAACTCAACTTTTACAGCACTCCAGTAAACGCTGGAATCACGGTTCATCAAGAACCAACAAATACAACTTCAAAAAATACCCACAGAACTAAAGGAAGCCAAAGCAGACCCTCTAGTAAAGCCAAACTAGCGACACAGCACTAGGAACACAACTACAACCACAAACAAAGAAGACTCCAAAGGACAGACTACTTTGAATAAAACTTTGTCATCAATCTCACTTTCACCTCCCATCTAATCTTAGACAACAAACCTTCCTCAGACCGGGGAGAGCACCCATGAAGTAAATGCTGCATTCCGGTGAAGCCACAAGTTGTACACTGCAACAGCAAAATAGAGTTTTCTGACAGTAATATGCAGACTTTGCACATCAAATAAGAATTGAATTCTGATCTAAAAAACCGAACACCCAAACCGACACTCCAAACTCATCCTTTTGCTACGTGTGGTCAGTGTTATCTTTAGCAACCTCTTCAGCTTTTTAGCAGTGTCTCCTTGTCGTCCCATTTTTCCAGTCGTCCCCTCGCAGTCTCCACCTGAAATGTCAATCCCCACCTTGTTTATCACAACTAGTCTGAAGTCACATATGACACACAAGGTACCATTGCCTTGCTTATGGGCCTACCATTGTGTCACTGTTGATCATTAGTTAGTGGATATTTATAGCTTTTATTATTAGTTCTTTATTAAAATATAGACTGTCATGTGAATTTATAAGAAAATTATAGTAAATGATGTAGTATTTCAAGCATTTTTTTAATTAAAATATAGACTATCACGTAAATTTGTAAGAATTTTTTTTTTATATAAGTAAATTTGTAAGAAAATTATAGCAAACATGTCGTATTTCAAGTATTTTCTTTACATGTGATAGTAAGCTTCATGTAATTCATAGAACTTACCTCTTTATTCCAGTCCGTGCGAAAAGTTACCCACAGTAAAATGATGGTCTGCATTACAGTTCCTCCTATCATCCCCGACCATATTCCCTATATTCACATGTAGCCTAATTATTTCATTGAGTGAAACAATTTCACTCTGCTCACTTCTTTATTTTGTATTGAGTAATGCTAAAAGATATATTTTTATCCTTCTACCATTTTACTCTGATCACGTAGTAGTGCCAATTGGCCAATAGTGATTTTTTTTTTTTAAAACAAAAGCTGATTCAAGAGTTGATTGGCACTCCGACGTTAGCATAGTAGAATAATAGTGGGATAAAAATGTGGTTTCTACTTTCTAGCATAACTCTTTTGAATTAAAGTAATACTATATACTATATCTCCATCTCACTGAGCTGATCTGGCAGTGCCTGGCGGTCTATGATTTTTTTCTTTCTTTCTTTTTAACAATGGTCAATCCAAAGGCTTACTGCAACATCAGCCCAGTGAAATGGGAAGCGAATCCTCTCCAGTTCAAATGAATTGGAGAGAAATCGGTTCTTTTTTTTTTTTTTTTTTTTTAAGGGGTAAAATTGTCCAAAAAAATTACCCCTTAAAAAAAAGGAACCAGCTCCTCTCCAGTGAGCATAAGAGTGTAATATGTACCCTTCTATGAATAATAATATTGTGTATCCGTGCATGAAAATGAAGTTGCAATATCATCCCACATTGGCATGGGGTTTGTGTGAGTTAGAAAAGGGGAAGAAAGAGTGATTAATTGGTGAACCTTAGCGCCAAGGTCGAACTTAAAACCAAGAAGGCAACCCAAAGGAATTCCAACCACGTAGTAACATCCCACGTTCACATATGCCACAAATGCTTGCCATCCACATCCAACAGCCACCCCTGTACAATTATATATAAGATTTCTTGGTTTAAAAATCAGATTAATATTATAAGCAAACACATTATTATGCACTAGGAGATATCTTTCTTCTTTTTTTCAAACAAGAAATTCCTTATAAATTGACGTGGCAGTCCACTTGATACTTACTACGTTAGCTACTAAACAATTAAATTTAATCGTGGCAGACATGGAAGTGCCATGTGGACTGTCATGTCATTTTGTAAGACCATGTGACACTTATCATATCAGTCACTAAACAATTAAATTTGATTATAGTTTACATGGCAGTGTCACGTGAACTGCCGCGTCAATTTGTAGGAAGGTAGTAGTAAAAGTTGTAGTACCTCAAACATTTTCCTTATACTTCCAAAGCGTTCACATACTACTAGCTAGCTTTCTTTACATTTGTTTTTGTCAATGATCATAATCACATTCAAACTCTAATTCGATCTTTGAATTAATGATTGTAATCATTTAATTAACACTTTCACACTCCCTATCATGTACATAGAGACTCAAATACCATGTTAAATCACTATTTATTGTAAAAGCTTAAGCTGATAGGAAAAAATGAATTTAATAATTTAATTAATAATTTTAAATTTTCTTCATGTGTGAACTCAAATTTTTCATTCAATAAGTGAGGTTAATACGTAAAATATTTAATTGAAATGAACTATAAATTATAAATTCCGACAGGAGGCAGAGAAACATGTGCAAAATCGTTGTTCAAGACATGAATTAAACTTAGAATAAACGCAACAATAACCTTTGATGATGAAAGCCACTTATTGAGCGGCATCAATAATATGCTTATGTCTTCTTTCCCAAGATACCATTTTGTTCAAGTGTACATGCGATGGAAAATGCCATTATTCCGATTGAAATGATTTGATTTTGGATGTTCTAAATGTGTCAAACCAGGCATGTATCACAAAATATGTAAAATAAGTATCCAAATTTAATAACTTTTAAAAAGAAATAAAAAAGTAGAGGAGATGTTACCCGACAAGACCGGTTGAACCCCATTAAGAATAAGAGTAACTGCTAAGAATGGACAGAGGTCTGAGACGGCATCAGCCACGGTTTCGCCGCTGGTGAAGGCATAGCTTATCACATGGCGCAGCGCAAGCACCACCACTGCTTCTATTACAGCAATAATGAAAGAAATAACGTTGACGATTACGACACTGAATGCTGCTGACTTTGGATGACCCGCCCCGAGCTCATTGCTCACCCTCACACTGTTTCAAATCAATTTATGCTCAGGAAATCAATCATTTTCTAAGGGTGTTTTTTCTTCTTCTTTATATATAAAAAGTATTCTTATGTGACGTAAAAGTAAAAACAGTTTTGAGTGTTTTATGTTTTAAGTTATTTGTTAATATTTTATTTTAAAAATAAAAATCATGAGGGAGAACGAAAAGGCTTAAACGCATCTTAACAATTTAAAATGCTTATTCATTAGAGCACATCAAATTAGAATTATGCCTTAACCATGTATACAATTGATATAGGTAGTTTGCATCTTCACAAACATGTTTATTTCACTTATTAGTGTTTCTTCGAGACTATACCCAAATCATTACCCCTTTCATACGGGTTGAAACTTACCCTATTAGGAATTCAATTCATGCAGCTAATGAAAGAAATGACAACATTTTTGCCTTTTAAATTGTTCGTAAATAAAATTAAAATTTTATAATTTTTCTAAATTAAAAGTTAATTGAAGCTAAACCCGATTTAATTAGGGACCCAAATATGTTCGACCTAAATAAAGACATAGATAAACAAAAGGACAATCCTGTAACTTGTTAGTGAAATTATATTTTAATTACACATTATATACTTATATTAGACATCTTTGCATGCATGATAAAATTAACGTTGTTGTACCATTAAAACATCGTAACAAAATGTTGAATAATAAAACAACTTTGTATTAATAATAATAATAATAATAATAATAATAAACAAAAGTTGCAATTATGACGACTGACCTTGCAGCTGCATTAAACCCGACCGAAACCATGAACAACAACCCATTAATTGCCATGCTGCACAGAATGAGATCATTGTGAAGCCATGCACAAATGCTGAGATCAAGGACAATGTCCAAATTAGGTTTAATTTTTATAAAAGAGAATGCAGAGTCAACCTGTTGTAGACTGCTCATAAAACAAGATATTTACTCGAGTTAAATAGGTCTCACACACCCTCTATCTTTATAGGACTATTCAAACCGTTAGCAATTCAGACAATAAATTAATTTGACCTATTTCCGTTAAGGAGATCATACTGACTGGCAAATGGCAGACACAAATTCGATCATACCCATCACAGTGGACCATAACCAGAGAGTATGTATACCGTAAGCAATAGGAATCGAATAGTGCTTCTTCCGTTTGAAAAGGCAGTACTTTATCATCATCCTGTCACTTATTGTGTGGGTAACTTTTTTTTTTTTGTGGCATAATGACAGTAAATTGAAAGCCACTTTTCTGTGATTGACGAGGTCTAAAAAAGATCGTAGGTGACCTGGCCCGCCCCGATCAATAATTCTTTATCTGCCGAGTCCTGACAAGGATCCTCTCAATTTCTCTCCATTAGTCCATTTAGATAAATAAGGAGGGTATAATTATCTTTTTACATTTTTACAGAATGAAAAAAGACAATTATATATACCCTCTTTTTTACACTCAATGGAGAGGTTCCAAATTCGCCCCATTTGCTTACCATTCACTTCTTTTGCAAAACCTCAACTTTTATCTTGAAACGAGATTCATGAGGAATCACTCTACGTGCTACTAATAATTCTAAGAGAAAATGCTTCTTAATTTGTTACAGCTTTTATAAACAAGGCAGTCCTACCGCGTGGAAAAAGAAAAAGAAAAAGAAATGATAAGTAAATTTAATTGTTTAAGTAGCTGATATCTTAAGTCTCACGTACATTGTCATGTCAGTTTCTACAAAACTTGTAGTAAAAACTATAATATTTAACGACACTCAATTTTAAGTTAAGAAAAATGCTTAGATATATATACTACGATTTTTATTACAATTTCCATTCAAATTGATATAACAGTACTACGATCTATAATTGATAAAATAATTAAGAGTGTATGCTTGACAAGTCTATCACTAATTAATTAAATTAACAAGTTAGATATTTTGTTTAATTATTTAACCAATTAGATCATTAGCAGCTGCTCGTTCTTTTTTTTTTTTTTTTTTTTTTTTATGTTTTTTTATATATATATATATAAATTTATGGTACAAGTTTTGAACTAAAGAAAGTACTAATAGAACCTGATTCAATGAAATTTTTTTAAATTTTTTTTATGTTTAAAAAAGAAAATAAAATCTAAAGAATTTATTGCTAGTGTTCTTATATACTGATTATTTTTTTTTTTTTTATATAGATACGTGAAAAAGAAATTACAAGAACTAAATTACAACAAGAAGGGCTGGGCACCCCAAACACATCAAATAAACATAAAATCCTAAGAATGTAAGTACGCGGAGGCAATGCTTCCAAATATGCGGGCCTAATGATTATTGACACGGATGCCTAGAACCCAACCACCAATGAAGGGGTTTTGAGGTGGTATATAAAATCCAAAGGATCCAAACACTGGGTACGGTACCACACAAGATACAAGGGACACAGAGAAGAATATTAAGACAAAAAACCCAAAAAAAACAAGAGAAAACAAATAACATAATAGTGCAACGGCGGCAGGGCCCTTTGTCGACGGCGCGTGAACACCACTCGCTGATGAAAGGTGCCTTAAATTCTACAGGAGGTCGACGGCAGCTGGAGGAGGCGGAAGAAGCCAAAACACGCCGGTCAGCAGCAGCCACGCGTTGGTGCGTGAAGCACGCGCGCCTGCAAGTAAGATCTACTCGCAGGTGCGTGATGGGCATGGGCCGGCGCGTGGAGGTCGGCTTGACAGATGGCGGGTGGCAGATCGAAGCGGAGGAAACCCGGAGCACGGTGGTGTGGAACGTGAGATGGTGGAGCTTCCGAAAGTGGATAGATCTGACTTTGAAAAAATCAAATCTAAGAACTTGTGGAAGTGATCGGATCCGAGGATGGAGACGATGGATGGGGGCTGCAATCAGACCAGGGGTGGAGGAGAAGCCGGTAGACCATATTGAACCAAGATAAGTCGCCTAGGGCGAAGGATAAAGCCTCCGAAGAGGTGATTAGGGCCTCAGAAGAGGCAAGAAAGGGAGGGGGAAGGAGGAAGAGGGAAAAAAGGGGGAAAGGGGAGGAGGAGGCAGTGAAAATCACTACCTCCCCCTTATCAGCCGGACGTTTTAGGGAGGGAGATTTTAGGAGAGAGAACAGAGAGTTTTCGCCAAAGGAGATGTCTCCTTATTTTTAAAAATTTCCTTATATATTGATTATTGACACTTATTGTTCAAGCCTCGAGGTCACGGTTAGTGTGCCACGAATGGACTACAATATTTCTATCGGAAAAAGTTTTCTGCACAACAAGTTAGATTGTGTACAACCTGTTATGTAGTTATCAGTGCCCATATCTATTTTACTTATAATCAGAATTTAATATTATTATATATATTTAACGATATAAAGAATGACATGTTATTTAAATTTTTTAATAACACGCTGACATAATTATTTTGTGACATCGTCAATACGGTTAAATAGAATAGGATTAAATCGTAATCATAAAATGATTCATTTTCTTTTAATGGCCGTTGAGCATCCGGCCTATTCCGCCACCAACAAGATAACAAGGGCCAAGGCTCTGATCACTCTTAAGATTGAGGGGGTGAAGATTTCTTACCAGACGGCAAGAGAATCCAAAGCAAGCTCGGGGTTTTCGAGCAGGCCAGCAACCAGCACCAGTATCTGATAGTACCACGTTTCCAAACAAAGCATCACAGCCGATGCCGACGACAATTTCACGAACTCCCAGAGCCCAGAAAATGCCTGCAAACTCAGCCCATTCCACGTCTGCTTACACTTGCCGCTCAACAAGATATACACCAACTGCGCCACCACAATGATCCACCACGACAAGCTCAGCACCAACGACGTGCCGATCAACCCCATCCCCAGTTTGTACACGGCCAGCCAGCTCAGCAGCAGGTGCACCACAAGCGTGGCCGCCGATATGTACGCACTTGGGGCTACAATGCTTTGGGATTGGAGGAATTTTTGTATGGGGAAGTTCACGGCGTAAGCAAATATTTGTGGGATCAGTCCGTAGACGAAAACTGCGGCTGCGGACGCCACGGCCGTTGATTCGCCTAGTAAGAGCAAGATAGGCTTTGATAGGACGTAGATCACCGTGACTGGGATGCCAGTGAGAGTCAGGACGATCGTTGATCTTTGCAGATAAACGCCTAGCATTTCATACCTGTGGGCTCCATAGGCCTGCCCACATAGAGTCTCTACCGCGCTTCCCATGCCTAACTACACAACCGAATCAAACGTAAGAGAGATATTACATATTAATTAGAATAATTAATTAATCATTAATTTTCGCGAGTTTCAGACAGATTGCATGACGCGTGTAAATGATATATACCATGAGGCCGTAGGCGAAGAGTTGGATGCCGCTGTTACCAAGAGAGGCGGCGGCGAGCTCAAGATTGCCAAGGTGGCCGGCGAATACTCGGGTGGACAAGGACATGAAGTTGTTGATCATGTAGACGAAGACAGCCGGTGCGGCGAGGCGGAAGAGGATCTTCAGTTCGATCAAGGTGGCCAACCGGAGGCGCTTGAAGCACGGTAACCGAGTATCCGATAGCACCTTTTCTAGCCGAGAGTCCACTGCATGGACCCCAGAAGAGATGGGTTCCGGTTCTAGCGGCTGCGCTTGGTCAGAGTCTAAGATGGGTCGGTGGAGGTCATGTTGGGAGGCCATGGTTGATGATCAGTGGTGGTGATCGAGCTAGGTACTGGTGGATTGATGAGCTATATGGAAAATGGATGGATTATTATTAATTAGGGGTTGCAAGAAATGCATGAGATGGTCCCTTTATATACTGAAAAGAGAATTAGGGAATAAATTTTGGTGGGAAGCTTTCGCTTTATGCTGTTGCTTGATGCATCTGTCTTGCTATATATACACTGTTTGGAATATTTATTGGTCCTCGATCATCTTGTTTGTAATTTCTAGTTTGTAGGCTTGCGGGAGAGTATTTTTATTCGCTTTTGCCACTGCAAATCATCAAATATCAAAGGCTAATCATTGATGTGAGATAAATAAAGAATAAAAATGTGGCCATCATATCTAACATTATCCAAACATGCATGCGTTTTATGAATGAAAAATGCTTTGTACAGTTGTACTACAACTTTTATCATAATTTTCTTAATATCAAAACATTTTTTTTCTAAAAAAAAAAAAAAGAAAAAAACTGACTTGACATTTTATAATTGATGAAATTATTAAGAATTTGACCCTCAACAAACCTTTAGGAATTCTTAATATTATATATAACATATTCCGTATTAACTAGCTTCCTCTGTTTACATTTGACTGCCTTCTCTGTCATCAAACCTATGAGTTTTTTTTTTTAAATAAATAAAAATAAAAAATTGGTAGGTTTAAAAGCATGCATGACCGGAAGATTAGAGTTAGAGGCAAAAGAGAATGGAAGGTGGTTGGCACACGTACGTGACAGCAAGCAATGACAAAGCTCTGGGCCTTCCTTCACAAAAAAAAAAAAAAAAAAAAAAAAAAAAAAAAAAAAAAAAAAAAAAAACTCTTCGTCTTGTTTGGCAAATGTTTGTATGGAACAAAATAATGGGTTGTTAATTTTAAAATTAGTACAAAGTGATAATGTGATGTAAAGTAAAATGAATTTGTATAGAAAAGTGAAAAAGTTTTATATTGTAGTGAATTTTTTTATTTGAGTAGTAATAAAAAATTATTGATGCGATATAAAAAGTGAGAATGTTTTGATGTTAATTGTTATTGAAAAATATAAAAAAGTGAAAAAAAAAAAAAAAAAAATACATAAATAGTACTTAAGAACTACTCTGTCCATGGCATGCCTTTGCCAAACAAGGCCCTGATTCTCTGAACATCTTGGCAGTGTTGGCAAGTGGCTTGCCATGCACAATTGTGCATATTTATTATTTATGTACTTTTTTTTTTCACTTTTTATATCATATTAATAATTTTTTTATTACTATTCAAATAAAAAATTCATTAAAATATAAAATTTTTTCACTTTTCTATACAAAACTTTTTTACTTTATATCACATCTACCACTTTTTACTAACAAAAAAAATAACAACCCACAATTCTGACATGGCAAGTCACTTGCCAAACACTGCCCTTAATTGTCTGTAACAAATAGATAGCCCCTTTGGACGGGACAAGATCCTCTGTTCAAATGAATTAAGGGAATTCAGTTAATTTTATTTGTGGAGAAAAATTATCTTTTCACATTTTTATTGACAATTTTATCTCTTAAATCACACTAACTGGATCATCTCCAATTCATTTAAACTGAAGAGGGTTCAAATGCCGTTTGACAACCCATTCTTTTTCATTTTCCTTATTTTTATATCTCTTTTATATATATATATATATATATATATATATATATATATATATATATATATATATATATATATATATATATATATATATATATATTAACTTTAAAACATTTTAACTTTTTTAACTTTTTATGTTACAGTAATAATTTTTTATTTCTATATATATATATATATATATATATATAAAGCCACTGCAATTCAAAAACTACGTTACAAAGACTACATGAATACTTTTCTTCATTAATTAGCCACTCAAAGAATTAATTAATTAATTAATGCACATTCACAATTGTGAGGACATGCAGTTGGCAGAGAGGGATTGCCACGTACGCTTCAGTCTCATATTTTGAATAACAAGTGCCCTACAAGTGCACATGCAACACTAAAGCATATTGAGATGGGTTTTACATTCACAATTGTGAGGACATGCAGTTGATAGAGAAGGAACTTGTTTATCTGCTTTTCAATTACAGTACTACTCCTCGTCTTGAATTTCAGTTGAATTCTTACTGTCCACTGTTCATTTTTCTTTAATTTGTACAAATCCATCTGCCATGAATTTATACAATTGGTAAGTTTTGGAGGTGTCATCAACAGGTACTATGCATGTCCGCCATAACTAACCATATTATGTAATTCTTAACGTTAAGATTTGTTTATTATTGAAATGAAACCCGTGGCATATATGGAAGTCGATGGGCTACTGTCTACTGATGAGGATATAAATTATAGGTCAACCCCAGTTACCCCACTCAATCAGCCTTTATCTGAAAGATAATCAGGCCATGAAAGAAAAATAATCTCATTCTTAATGGCCAATATTAATGAGACCTGCATGGTAAATCATCGTACGAGGAAATTACACCTTATTATTATTGTTAGAGACATCTCCAAGCTAGCCATGCCAGCACAATCTACGTATGATAATTAAGAACAAGATCAATTCGAATATTGATGATATCATTAATCCTGATAAAGATAAAGATCAGTGTAGTTCAAGTGATAGATATAATATCTTGTTATCATGTACAGTCAGATTCTACAGAGTTTACTTCATTCACAAATTGTAATCGTTTCCATCTCTTGTAACTAATCCTTCTATAAATACAAAGTCCTATACCAACATTTGGCAAGGTAGCAATTAAATACATTCAAATTTCTTATATGGTATCCTAGCCTCACTGAGGTTCTTTAAATTCTATGGGTGGCGTAGCTACCGAGATCAATGCAGTCAATTATGTTTCTTCTAGAAGTTGGTTAGCTACCTCTCATTTTGTTCTGGGATTTGTCCTATTTGTAGGTCATTTATGGTATTCAGGAAGGATCGTGACGTTTTGTTTTTTTTTTTTAAAAGCTCATACGTACAATATGAAATTCAATAATTCAAGTTGCAATTGAAAACTATCACCTACCTACTGTTAAATATTATCACGTTGAAGCTAGTCTGTCATTTAGTCACAGTTGAAGATTATGACTTAATTACCATTGAAATCTATCACCTATTTATAGCTAATGATAGATTTTACATTATTGTAATTGAAGTCTATTTATATTATTCTCATCTATTCTAATTTTTTATAAATATGAGTATGTTTGATCCAAAATGGTTCTATCGAATTTTTTATTTTATTTTTCTTGGCAAATTACAAACGTATTCTCAATAGTGAGAACATCCCAAATTACCGTTGTTCATCTCTTGTAATTAATAAATTTACTAATTTAAGCACAGGAGTTCCTCCATCCTTCAAAAGACTACTGGTCTTTCTATGACTATTTATTCTATTTCGAACGTGTGCGAAGGACGAGAGAGTAAATGAGAAGCAATTAAGAGGCCGGCACACTGCTCTAGAACATTTATGCACCAGACAGGCAGTGGAAAACGACATTTCATACGGAATTCCGTAAGTCAATGATTTTGTCTCACGATGTTTCACGTTAAAAGTACACTCGGATACGTAGATAGAAATTTTCAACGAATCGATTTGAAAATTTTTTTTTACAATCAACAAATAAGAGTGGTATATATTTTTTGACATGTAAATATTACAAATTATTTAAATAATATGTACTTTTTACATAATTTTTTTAATAGTATTATTAAAAAATATACACTTTTCATATGTTTAAATGACATATCATTTTTATATGTGGAGTGTCAATAAACAAATTTATAAAAAATTTATGTCCTATATATATATATATATATATATATATATGAAAAAAATACATGTTTTTAAATCAAGCCGCTTTTAAAAAATAATATTTTTATTAATTGCGTTTTAAAATTGTTGTTTTTTCAAACTGTGCATTTTTAAAAATGCATGATTTTAAAGTTCGACTCGTGATTTTAAAGTTTGGTTTCACCGGACGATTAATTTTTTTTAAAAAAAATTACCATTTTTATTAATTGTGTTTTAAAACTCTCCCAAAAAAAGAACAAAAAAGAAAATAAGAATACTCGATAAAGGGGTAGCTCAATCAGCTTGAGACCACTCTTCATGAAGCGAATGTCACTAATTTGAATTCTCCTCTCCCTCTCATGTGGATATGTCAAATAATAATAATAAAAATAATAAAAATAAAGAGAAAAAGGGCATCCAATTCTATAAGCTTAGCTTGATTAGGAAGTTGCTTAACATGGGGAAGCCGAGGGATTGTCAATGTCTATCTACCCGCTTGGACATAAGGCCTAAGAAATTGAAGAACAAGGAGGCCTGGTCAGGCTAATGTCCATCTAACCTTGTTAGCCCAACAACCCTAAGGCCTTTTTACGATGTAAAAAACTAACAATAAACATGTTCTAACTACCAACCTACATTTGGGCTTCCCAGTGTGTGTTTGTTAATTTGTTTTGGAGGTGTCTTTTATTTTTAATTTGACATAAATGTAAAAATTATTGTCAATATCTCACTCAAACTACTAATTGAAATATTAACAATGATGTAGTAATTTGAGGGTGGATGCATAGTTTTCTCCATTACTTTTATTATTTTATTTTCTATTTTAACTATCAACTTTTCTAAATTACCTACATTTTACTCTCTATTTTAACTATCCATTTTCACTATTCTATTTAAATATTCTTTTTTTTTTTCAAAAATTTCTTTATTCTAGAATTTGAAGTATTAAATCAATCAATCCAAAGCGTTACAATAGAAGATGGAAAAAGGTACCAAAATGGATGCCACATGAGCCACAAGCATCGTGGTAGGGCTTATGAAGATTGGGAGGGTAAATGGTTGGTGCACGCGTGGGCTTGTTACTTGATGTAAAAACTAAATACTATATTTTTATTTTACAATTATTTCTTTAACGTTGACGTGATAATCTCGACTAATTTTTGTATATATTTTTTTAACAAGAATCGATCTAAAAATCATTTGAAATTGTCACGTCAACATTATGAAATAATTATGAAATAAAAATATAGTTTATAGTATTACTCCAAGAATATTAATTGTTCGAAAGAGGCTCCTTCTCAATGCTCTCATCCCACTTATCCAAACGCTTCTGTGCACTTTCAACCTGAAAAATTCAGATTTCAACAACCATAATCACCAATTAGCCAAATTCAATAATTGGATCAGAATTTAATCCGACTCTAATCGGGTCAGAATTTCTTAGAATTTTCTGTTAAGATTTTATAGATCCGCTCTCACATTTCAAAAAAAATTTAAAGAATCAAAATTCACTCTAATAAGTAAATGCCAAATGTAAATTAACGGATTTTTTTTTTTTTTTTTTTTTTTTTTGGGTTGGTGGGTAATTTTGACTAATAATCTAGTCAAAATAAGAATGTTAGTTGAGCTATAATTTTCTAATTTTTATTATATCTTCAGCTTGCAATTTTCAAGGTCAGCATCATAATTCCACTTGGCCAATAAAATGGTCATTCCTTGCCATTATGGGTCCTCAGAATTTCGGCCTGATATTCATGTCATGATCACTTCAAAAAGTTAATCCCAAAAGTTCTTTAAACTTAACCAAAAGACGACTAAATGCCAATTGTATGATAACTGACAAGGATGTTTATAATTATTTGCACCGTAATTTGAGCAGGTGATCGTGAGAAATCATTTATGAGATTCACTTGACCGGATAAGTAGTTTGGCAGCAAATTTTTACTTGGTCAAATGAGTCTTATAAGTGGCCTCTCACAATTACGTGTCTGAACTCTCTTAAATTTGGATAAATATATAATTGCATAGGATCCCATCAAATTTATTATGCGATATTGAAAGCTGCTTTTATAGTTTACCTCTTTGTTCCAATCTGTCCGAAATGTGATCCACAATAAGATGAGAGTCTGAATAAAAGTGCCCCCTATCATACCAGACCATATGCCCTGCACCAAAATCATTTTGAGAGCAATTTCTATTCGAAATTGAAAGATAAAGATTTAGATTTGGCTGGCTCGGGTCCAGTTTCAGTTGGAACTGAACCGTTGGGATTGAGGACCCGTGTTCAATCTCAACGGAACGCAAGCAAAACCCTAAAAATTTTATGCAAAAATATTGAGAGAGAACCATAATGATTAACAGCAGAAATGAGATGATAATTAAAGAAAGCATGCATTAACTCAAACCTTAGCTCCAAGGTCGAACTTGAAGCCCAGAACTGCACCCACTGGGATACCAACTACGTAGTAACATCCCACATTAACGTATGCCACAAATGCTTGCCATCCACAACCAACAGCAACACCTTGAAAATAAGAAGAAGAAGAAGAAAATGCCATTCATATTCCCATTAATTTCCTGCAAAATTCTCCTACTCCATGAAATGGTTCCTGATATATATATGGATTTTGAAAGCGTTTTTAATATGTATTGAGATCTTATATGGTTGGATACTCGAATTTCAGTTAATTTCAACTTTGCAGTCAATTGAAAGAAATTTTCAAGTTTTTAATTGGCAAACAGATAAATCTCATACTTCGAGTTTTTTGAATATCTGTTCGAACGAGTGAATCCAGTAAAGTCCCTTTTTGTTTCTCCGACATGTTATAATTGGATAAATTGCAACCAATCCCTATCCCGGACATGATATAATTGGATAAATTCTGCAAACCAATTCCTATCTCTATAATTGAATAAATTAAGGCTCTGTTTGTGCAGCATCACTTTGAGAATTATCTTTCTTTTTCTTTTCTTTTTTTTTTTTCAAGTTCAACGACCAGTCCATGACTAAATAGGCTGACTTGTAGGTTTCTTTCATGGATTCATCTTAGATTGAATGATTGTTCAGTTTTTGTCTTGTCTAAGTAGTATATATTCCATTAAGGAAAAGACAGACAAATTAAACAGAAACAAAATACATTGAGAGGACACAAAGCTACCATGTCAGCTGGCCAGTGCAAAGTTTTTAGTTGAATATCATTTTCAGCTCAAGACATGTGCATTGTATTTGTAACACACCCCACTATTTTAGTCTTGTTATCTAAATTTATTATTAAAAAAAAAAAAAACTATTAAAAATACCTCGTGTTTGATTAGCTATCTTTAATATAAAATATATTTGAACTAAAGTGCAATTTTTTATTTTTTATTTTTTATAGTTTTCTTTCTCCCTATTAAATAAAGAAAGAAAGAAAAAATAAAATGAATATTTAAATGTTGTAGATAAATAATAAATAATCAAAAATAGAGAGCATTTAAAAAATGTTTAGCTAAAACAAAAAGAGTAGGATGAATTAGCTATTATTTATAGAAATTTAGAGAAATGTATACAAATAACCTTATTCCTTTTTTTATTTTCAAGATACAATTAACATGCAATATGGGTAATTAATGTAAGAGGATATATAAATGGACTCATGGACATGCACCTAGATGGCTAGATTAGGATTTTTAGCTAGTAATTAATTTGAGCAGTAATTATTAACAGCCCATATCGAGGCTATAGAGCCTTTGGGATCCAACCACTTATTGATGGATTCTATATGTGCTTTCTTACGATTATTGTATTTTAGTGTAGGCATGTTTTGGACAGTGTTTGACTTTTTTTAAAAACAAATCAGATTCTATCTTTTTTTTTAATTTATCTCAAAAAGTCAAATTATTCAAACATATTTTTCAACTTTATTTGCTTCAAAATTCGCACACTAAATTATAATTAAATTCAAATTTTAAAAAATCGAACACCCAAACGTGTTAATGTCACCATCCTAGCTAGCAAAAGGGAACTCAAACTCTAATTTCTCTTTTTGAACATGATTCAATAAGATTCCTCAACTTCACATTTTTTTTTTCCCCGTCAAATCCAAACTTCTTCTAAAAATTTGAAGCAAGACTGAAATGTTCATTTGAAATGAAGACAAATTATAAAGGTAAAGTTTAAATATTATATAATCTCGGTTATGATATTAGGTTAAATTTTACTTTATCTTAAAAACTTAAATTGAGAATAGAAATTTATTTCAATTCAATTTATAAAATTATTATGTGCCCTTTAAACATATAAGAACATATGCAAAAATATTAATTTAATACAATTTTGGGGTTGAAGCCATGGCAAAGTTTTTAAAATTGATTGGAAAGAAATTTTTCGAACTCAATTTGAAAAAAAAATGTCCTAAAAATATAATTAATTTAATAATTTAATTCATATTCTACACTTTTTTGTTGCTGTCTTTCGTAAAGTACTAGTGTTCCTTATACTTTTAACACTAAACTAATTTGTCGTAGATTAAAGGATGTAATTTGTTTATTAATTCCTTGTCTTTATTCTAATTTGTTTATTAATTCCTTGCCTTTTTAAAAGTAAGACAAGCCCTAACCAATCCAGCCATGCGTGGTATTTCTTACGCTTTTAATTAACACTAATTAAACAACTACTTTCTGCATGGACCAGCTAGCCTTGCGTACGTGGTGTACGCACAATATTGTTACGTGTTACAAAGACAAAAGATTTGATTAAAATAGGAAACAAGGAAAATATTGTTTGTACATCTTTAGTTATTTTATTATTTATTCTAAAATTTTAACTCGATAAAAAAGGGTGTATTTAATTGTTTAATTAAAGAAAAATTATAATTTAGTCCATTAAATTGTCAGTCGTTTTGTAAGTAGTCCTACGAAGTACTAACGCTTGGACTCTGGCCCTCCAACTATCAAAAAGTTTTTTTTTTAAAAAAAAGAGCTTATTTTGTCGAAATATGTCTATAATACCCCTGCCACGTGTCATTTTTTAATTAAAAAATAAAAAAATATATATTTTTAAAAAAACTAAAAAAAAATTAAAATTTTAGTTTATTTTAGTTTTTTAGTTTTTATTTATTTATTATTTTTTAGTTGAAAATGACATGTGGTAGGGGTGTTATAGGCATATTTCGACAAAATTGGCCTTTTGAAATGTTTTAGTAGTTTGGTGGGTCAGAGTCCAAATGTTGATAGTTCGTAGGACTACTTACAGAACGGCTGACAATTTAAGAGACTAAATTATAATTTTTCCTTAATTAATACTTTAAAATTCTCTCTCACCTAATTAAAAATTCAAACTTTCTCTCAACAAGTAAGATCAAACACGTAAAATATTTAACTAAAATGAGATAAAGTGTAGAGATTTGACTTAGGTGCCGTTGAATTACCAACACGACTCTCAAACTCAATATGAAATTAGTCGGTTAGAGTTGAAGGGCATAACCCGTTTAATTAAATAGGTCTAATTAGGGTTGACCTAGCTAAATAATTTTATACTTATACGTACGTCTACTTTTATAAGTATGACACGTGAATTCGAATTGATTGGAAACTAATGTGCAATGTGTAAGGGAAGAAACTATTATGAAATTAATTACCGGATAAGACGGGTTGGATCCCGTTAAGTATGATAGAGACAGCGAGGAAGGGGGAGAGTTCGGAGACTGCATCAGATACAGTAGTACCACTGGTGAAGGCATAGCTCATGACATTCCTCAGCCCAAGAACAAGGATGGCGCAGATCAAAGCGATGACCAAAGAGCTTAGAGTTACTATCACTACAGAAAATGATGCTGATTTTGGGTGCCCTGCCCCCAGCTCATTGCTCACCCTCACACTGTTATATATACATGTATTTTTAATAAACATGATCAGCTAAACTGGATTCAGATATACCGATTAATAATGTTAATTATATCAATATATAATTCTCCCTTATAATCTAACAAAAAATGAAAATGATGATCAGTGGTAACAACATGCATGTATATATATATCGATCACTAACCTTGCGGCCGCATTGAATCCCACTGAGATCATGTACACCCATCCAGATATTGTCATGCTGCATTATATATGTTCATAATGAGAGTATGTAAATATATACTAATCAATTAACTATATATAATTAAATATAACACTTGAATATATAGTGTCTAGCTAGTTTCTTCGTTAACTTTTTTATCAACTCTATATTTCAGGAAAATACAGGAAGCTAAGATGGATTACCAACGGAAATTTGCAGACATGTTGTTCAAAATTTAACATCCATTATAAGGTTTTAAGGCAAATATATATAACACTGACCTTTGTACGTGTTAGAGTATATTTGATTACCCTACATTTAGATGTTTGATGAAGATTTGATTAGATTACATTACCCTAAATAAATGGATTTGATAAGATCTAAATAAATTCAAATCATGCATATGTAAGCTCTATAAGTAGAGAGTGCGTTTTTTGTACACAATTAATCAAATCATCAAAAAAAGAAAAAAGAGCACAACGTAATTTTTAAGGCTTTTACCTGCATGTAGATATAAGTCATAGTCCAAAACAAGATAAGTGGTAGTTTAATTACATATGACTAAGAAGACATGTAACACCTCGGTCCTGTATTGAAAAGATTATAATGGCCCATATAAAATGAATAATTTATAAAAATACTCACGGACGTCAAATAACGTGTCTTTAGCCGAAAAAAAGGGGGTATGGTGGCAAATGATTAGTGGATTGGACTTTATTTACGCTATTTTCTAATACAGTTTCATGTCGATTTCATAGTGATATATAAGGGCAGCTAAAAGAAGCAAGGAATGGTAGCAGAATCAATAGAAAGCACAAGTTGAATGTTAGTTGTAGGGTTGAA
This sequence comes from Alnus glutinosa, assembly GCF_958979055.1. NCBI lineage: Eukaryota > Viridiplantae > Streptophyta > Magnoliopsida > Fagales > Betulaceae > Alnus > Alnus glutinosa. The sequence continues at coordinate 2,816,049 of NC_084890.1, read as the reverse complement.
TCCATTTGGAGCGTCCATATATTTATATATATGGCCACCACAACCTTTTTTTAATTTCTTTTTCTGCACAATCTTGTCGATCAGTGAAACTTACCGTGATATTCTATCAGAAAAATCCAAGAGATCGATCAGGAAAAAGGATGGGGAACAACGAATCGTTAGGACCCAGTAAATGGTATGTTTCTGCTAAGCCACGTACTCAAGGCTCATGATCACAAGGCCATGTGGCGATTAATTAGGAAGCAAATGAGCAGAGTTTTTTTATTGAGTAATAATATTTAATAGATTATTATATGACTGAAATAATTGGGATAACATAACAATAAAAATCAACTTTGGTGAACAAGAGCTTATTAAAAATAGTTAATAATTAATTTTTACTATCACGTTATTCCACTTATACGAAGTCCACAAGTGAAGTGGTTCTATCGGAAAGGAAAGAGCCATCCCGATGGAATAGGAGCAATTAAGCTTTCGGTTCGCTATAAAATATTAACAGTGTATTAAATAACATTCATTTTTTTTCTTACCAGATGGAGAGAGCGTCCAACTCAATCTCAGCATTTGGAAGCAACCCAGCGATCAACACAAGAATCTGGTAGTACCAAGTCTCCAGGCACAGCATTATTGCTGATGCAGTAGACAGTTTCAGAAACTCCCATAGGCCGGAGAAAGCCTGCCAGCTAAACCCACGCCATGTATGTTTGCACCTGTCACTCATCAAGATGTACACAAACTGTGCCACCACTATAATCCACCATGAGAAACTTAACACCAAGGCCGCGCCCAATAGTCCCCAGCCCAGCTCGTAAATCACGACCCAACTCAATAAAATGTGTACTACAAGCGTAGCCGCAGAGATGTAGGAGCTAGGCGCCACTATGCTCTGGGCTTGGAGGAACTTTTGGATTGGAAAATTGGCAGCGTAGGCAAAGATTTGTGGGATGAGGCCGTAGACAAAGATAGCAGCCGCAGACGCGATGGAGGTTGATTCACCTGTTAGAATATAAATTAAACGACCATTAAATTCGTCTTCTTATTAGTTTAAACTTATCGAATAAGTAAAAATTTAACGTCACCTAGCAAGAGCAAGAGGGGCTTGGAGAAAATGTAGATGAACATAACAAGGACCCCAGTCGACATGAGGAGGATCATCGATCGCTGGAGATATATTCCGAGCATATCGTACTTGTGTGCGCCATAAGCCTGGCCACACAGTGTCTCCACAGCGCTTCCCATTCCAAGCTGCAAAAACAAACGCCATCGTCGACTTTTATGAAAACTTTCACATTCTATTTAAGTATTGATGGGGTAGAAGATTTGTGGTTATTACCATGAGGCCGTAGGCGAATATTTGGATGCCATTGTTACCAAGAGAGACGGCGGCGAGCTGAAGATTGCCGAGATGGCCGCAAAAGATTTGGGTGGACATGGAGGTGACGTTGTTGAGCAAGTAAACGACGACTGCAGGGGCTGCAAGGCGGAAGAGGGTTTTCAGCTCTACCCATGTCGCGGATTGGAGGCGCCGGAAGTGCGAAAGCTGCGTGTTGGATAGGACGTCTTCTAGCGCGGAACTGATCACTGCTGGCTCTAGTTCTGTTTTGGACTGTAATATTGGTTCATTCAGCTCGCTCTCCACGGAGTCCATTCTCTCTCTCCCTCTTTCTCTCGATGATCATAAATTTTTAGACCGGTTTACAAAACGGAGAGCCACTAGATAAACGTACGTGGACCATTAACCTTTTTTTTTTTTTTTTTTTTTTTCTTTCTTTCTTTTGAACGGTGGACCATTATCTTGCTATATATATGAGAACTGATTCTCGTACATCACTTTTACAACAGCCCTTTCACATGGGGTGGGCCCTACAGTGTGTGGGACCCACCCCATGTAAGAGGGCTGTTGTAAACTTGTTGTAAAAGTGATGTATTTCTATCATTTTTCTGCTATATATACTACTATATAATGAAAACTTAAATTATCACTCTCTTGATTTTTTCATCATTTTTGTAATCGTATCGTAAACTTTAAAAAGTGATAATTTCGTATATTAATCTTTTAATTTTTTTTCGATTTCAATTATCCGTTAGGATTTTTCGTTAAATCCTAACATAGGAGTGTCAAAATTTTCAATAAGTAATGTTTCTTGCACAACTCTAACTATTTTTTTTTTTATAATCAACCATTGGATTTGTTTTCCTACATGTGTGTCCTAAATATTTAATGGTTGATCTTAAAAAAAAAATTGTTAGAGTTGTGCAAGAAACATTTCTCATTTTCAAAATACCAATATTTTTTTAAGAAAAAAATAAAAATTGCAAATATTTAGGAGTTGGTCAATGGAATTTGCAAAAACACCCACGCTTAAATCTTTGAAAAAAAAAAAAAAAAACAAGTATTTTGAAATTTTTTACAAGATTTAAAGGAAAATCCTACCGAAAGTTGAAAATAAAATAATAAAATTGAAAGATGAATATATAAAATTGATATTTTTTAAAGTTTAAGGGTCTGACTACAAAAGTGAATAGAGATTAAAGGTGATAAGTTAAGTTTTCCCAAATATATAATAAGAGAGAGAGAGAGAGAGAGAGAGAGAGAGAGAGAGAGAGAGAGAGAGAGAGAGAGGAAATTTTAGTTGTTTCGGGTATTTTCATTTACTCCTTGAATTTTTAAGAGAAATATTATTTAGTAGACTGCTGTACAAGTATGAAAATCAGCCATTGGATCAATAAGGGCTTTATAAATAGGAAAAATCAATAATTGATTTTTACTATCACATTGTCCCAGGATTAAAAATTTGAGTGAGTAAGGAGGTTGAGTAGGAATGATTGGTATTATGTTACCAAGAGTGCTAGATGAAAGCAACCAGTTAAATTGAATTGACATTAATTGTGTTTGAAACAAAAGATTGCATGTATCGGAGGATTAAATTTTTTTTTTTTTTTTTTTTGAACAAGGAGGATTAATTAGTTAAGGAGGAGCTCATACCAACTGACCATGCTGCATTCACGAGCGTCACTAAAGGGACGGTGTGCTGGACACCAGACGACGCGTACACCTAGGTGCACAACAATAAGCCCGATTGAGTATGCTGGCAGGGTTCGGCAAGTTGGGCCGAATGTTCTACCTGTGCGGGGACCCTACACTCATATCATACACCCTCGCAGGCACGATCACAGAATCCTAAGCATGACACTTATTCACAAGAATATGTCAACCAAGCAATTGAGAGAGCACTCTAGACTGAGCGGGTTGATTGGGAGGCCCGTTTTAGAGCCCTTCAGTCACTGGTCAACGCTAGGATACTCATGCCCATGGTCACTTAGCAGACCGCAGCGCATGACAGAGCTTCTGAACCTCGTTTGTTTACATCCACACGTTGCCCAATGCTTGTGACATGATATGATTCTTTCATATTGTGTGCTGATTGCGTTTGTTTTACCACTCGCAGGTTGTGCGGAGCATGTTGTGAATATGCCTGGTGAAGATTTTCGTGACGACCTCAATTGACCAACTATCTTCTTTTGTGTATTTTTTATTATCATCTTTGTATAGTATATATTTTTCTTTATGTTTTAGTCATTTGTTAAGCTTTTCCCTTTACCTTGATCTGCAAAACCCGTGTATAAATTGATTATAAAGTATTTAAGACTTGTGTTGATCTGCAGACTTATGATTGTCTATTCATCCAAAGGTAGCTGAATGAAGGCCAACGGGCATGTCCGCAAACCCAACGATTACCGTTGATAGTTAGTGATGATCGTGAAGTACTTGTATTTTTTGTTTATGTTTAGTAATCTGTATATAGATTGTGTTTTGTAATCTGTATATATACTTTGTTCATATTTATATATACTTTGTAATTTGATGTTTTGATTTTGAATAGTTGTGATTGTTAATGATCGATGAAAATGTATATTGTTGTGATTGTTGATGTATTGATGAAAATGTAAATTGTTTTGATTGTTGATGGAAATCTAAACTGTCTATCATGTCAATTGTCAAAAAAATTTAAAAAATATATTCAGGAGAGCAAAAAATAAAAATAAAAATAAATTTTTTTGCCAAAAATAATGGCGTGGAAGTTCCTGACACGCCACTAATTTAGTGGTGTGTTAGTTCTTGCAATGCCACTAAATGAGAATTAGTGACAACCTGACTAATGACGTGGCAAAAACGCCACTAATCACAGGTTACTAACAATTAGTGACGTGTTAGACCTCCTGACACTCACTAAAAATCCCTTTTATTTTTTTATTTTTATTTTTATTTTTTTGTAGTGCTAAGACCATGGAATCGAAGTCCACTTGCTCTCCATTTGGGGATCGAAATAGGCTATATTCCTAATTATTGAGATAGGCAAAGGCATATATACTAGGAATCGTACAAGTTGCCCTACATTGTTTATTCCATAATTGTCGCAAGCATCAAAGTTTGTGATTTCAGTTTCTTTTGCGAAATTTGATTAATATATGAGAAATATTAGAGCTTATTTTATGCTTTTTTGGGGTCATTCTATGTTGACATGGTACCTTTTTTTTCTTTTTCTTTTTTAATAAAAATAGGAAAGAGAAATCATGCTGCAGTTTTTTTCTATTAAAAACAGGGTGTCATGTTAGCATAGAAAGACCCTAGAAAGATATTAAAATGAGGTCTAGCATTTCTCTTAATATATTGTAATTAAACCGTTCGAATAATCTAAGTTGTTATCTAAGTAGTAGGTAATAGGAAGCTGATCGACATCCCAAAAAAAAAAAAGCTTTGTTCTCTCTCTTCACTTCACCTGGTTTTCTTCTTGCTTTAGCTCGATGAGGGAGGAGAGAGAAGGACCACATCCAGGGACAGAGCTAGAAAATATTTTGGGCAGGGGCCAGCCATCAAGGCATGAATTACAAATATATTAAAATCAAAGTATGAATAAAAAATATATTAAGATTAAAGATGAAATAAATATATAAAAACAAATATTCTCAATATTTAATAACCATAATATCCAAATTACAATACCACTTATATTAGGAATTGAGCTTAGAAAACTAACTTCAAAAAATGCGACTTGCGTTGAGTGGTTTTGCACCGCTTTTGTGTTGCGAATTAATTGTTGTTCTGTGTAGTAAAAATCAGATTAAATCAATAATTTTCAAAATTAAAATTTTATAATACTGTAAAGTAAAAACTAAACTAATAATAATAAAAAAAAAATCATGAACGATGCATTCAATAATCACTGAACAAACCATTAAAGCTATTTAATAATTCTCACCCTCTACTATTTTTTTCTTTTTTAATTAATTCATTAACTCTATTTGGATCACTTTCTCAAACTCAACCCCCAACTTCCAAATCATTATTCACGAATATCATGATTTAAAAAGACAAAATTGCACTCACAAATCACAATATGATAAATTGACAATAATTTCACTTTTACACTTTTTTTTAAAAGTTAAAACTTTCTCAAATTTTAAATACCACTTTAAACATGATTATAATTTATTAAAAACACAAATTAATTATACAAATGAGACAAATAATTACTCTCACTATTCTCACATCTCATGGTTCACGAGTGAATAGAGAGTGGAGTGTACAAAATTTACAAATTGAAGATTTGAGTGTGTTTTTTTTTTTTTTTTTGTTCTTTCAATGAGTCAATAATCGGTCAGTCTAATTATTTATCCTATTTTTCTAATTTCTATTGTACTATCTGTCTCTTCCTTATTTCTCGAGACTCTTCTTTTTCTGACTCTAGCCAATCACTTCTCACTAGACTTTATTTATCCTTTTTTTTATTATTATTATTGTACTGTTTTCTCTGGACTCTTCTTCTCTAGTCATTCACTCAATAGTCGGTCAGTTCTTCTTCACTTCTTCTTAGGACTTCAGTTCATGTTCACGAATCATGTTCTCAATTTTCCCCCGTCGGCCATAACCCCGTTTACGTTTTCAATTTTTTTCTTCAGTTCTTCATCATATGATAAAAAAAAATAAGAAAATATTAGAGTTTTGAAAACTTTCAGATTGTCCAGGTCTCTGAGACGAGAAATCCGTCCAATAGGCCGCCGTCCCATCACCAATGGAGATAAAACGAAGCGGAAGCACTGAAGGCTGAAGCACTGGCCGACCGCCGATGGGATTAGATAGTGACAGACGATGAGGTTAGGTTAGACGGCAAGTTTTTCGAAATTTTGTTCTCTAATTTTGTTTGCTTGTGGTCTTGTGGATTGTAGATCGTAGATTGGCCAGAGGGTTTTTTTTAGGTTTAATTGGGTAAGGAAAAAAAAAATTGGGTAAGGCAAAAAAATAAATTAGTAAAAGGGCTAAAATGTTTATTGGGTAAGGCTAGAAGGGGCTAATGGGTTATATATATATATATTAAGAACTTTTTTTTTCAAGAAATTTGGCGGGGGCCATGGCCCCTACCAGCCCCCCCTTCCTCTGTCTCTTACCACATTTCTTCCCTCTTGACCTCTCTTCTTTCCTTTATGTCTTTTTTTCTTTATTTATTTTTTTGCTATTTGGCTAGAGGTTTCTCTAGTCTACCTCACCTTTGTTGAGGTTTTATCCATTGTCTTGTACGAATATTCTGCCCGGATTTGCAACTTCAGTGTTTTGGCTTCACTACCACGCCGTCCACCACGTCGTTCACGTTCGTCGCCATCCTCCCTCGCGTTGGTGTCCATTTTTGTCGTAGTTCTTATATTTAGTTTTTTAAAAGATAGATCTACGTTTCTACGGATGGTTTCTGCCTCATACACGCCCCTCCACCGCACTCACCGGCGTCCCCTCCTCCTGTTGCCACCAGCCGATCCGTCTTCTGGTGTCTACATGCCAGCGCAAGGTCCGTTGTCCTCTGCACTGCCAATCGCTGATTTTGCATTTTTTTTTCAAGCTTTTTTACTGTTTAATAGTTCCTGTATTTTTATGTTACTTAGGTTATTGTCTCCTTTTATGGGAGTCTCTTATATTTGAACTTGTATTGGTACTTTTATTTTCTGTCGTTTCAATTTCAGACTTTTCAATGCTTTTACCAAGTGTGGGGAAAGAGATATGCTTGTCTTATTCTTATTCCGTACATCTTTAATTTATGAAAGAACTTTGTGCAACCTTTGAAAGGACCAGGTCATTTATTTGTTCAATTTTCTACTTTTTGTAAATATTTAGCACTGTTTTAATTTGTTCTAAGTTTATTGTTAGGGAGCCTACCCTTTTTTATTTTATAGGATTAGATACTTCTTTTTCATTTTGAATCAGGAGTAGTAAGGATCCTCCATGAAACATTTTCCTTAAATCAATTAGAAAAAAAAAAAAAAAAAATTGTTCAAATAAACGAAAATTTGAACAGTTTAAAAGAGGAATGTTGTGAAATTTACGCTTAACATGCCCCAAACAAATGGATCTCAAATCCTAAATTGCTTGCCGCTCAGGACAAATGGTCCCCACAATTTCCAACCTAGAGAGACATGAGAAATGATTCTCTTACATCTTTCGTACACTTCTCTCACACCTCATCCAATGTGGGTATTGGGCATATCCAAGCTTGAGGCTATGTTTGCTTATGTTTTTATTTTTAGCCTTTTGTTTTAGTTATCAAGAAAAATAAGTAATGTTAAAAGTTATATTTTTATTTTATAATATTTATGTGGCAGTTTCAATTTTCATCAATCCTTATATTAGTTCTAATTTTATTTTATTTTATTTTTTTAAAAAATAAAAGACTAACAGTTAACTAGGACCATCATATCAATATTGTGAGATAATTATAAGATAAAAATATAATTTTTAAATTATTTAAAGATCAATATATTAACAAGCAATTAAAAATAAATTTTATATATATATATATATTTTGTAACCACCTATCTCTGCAGTAGTTCTGTAGAAACCTGCAAAAGCTGGTGGCCGGCCCATAATTAAGTTTTGCCAGCCTGAATGATCCCCTCATCAGTCGGTTCATGGATTTAATGTTAAAATTGAAAAAAAAAAATGCTAAAATTAAATGACAGAGATTCTAACTATTTTGTTCCTGAATTGCAAAAAATTGAAGTAAGAAATATGAAAGAATTTTTATAAAACGCATTTATCAGCAGATTTTGACAACTTGTTCACCTGTTTGAACGATAAGTCTTACAAGAATAAGGAGTAATTTCACAAAGAATAAGGAGTAATTTCACAAAAGAATATTGAATTATACGTCGTTTTGAGATAATGATATTTAATTGATAAATGTCTTAAAATGGGGTATTCATGTTTCTAAACATCTCACTTAAAGATATTTTGTTACAATTTGCTGTTAAATTATGTCAAAATTCTCAAAATATTCATATGTTATTTTCTTACAAAAACTTTGTTAAAATTTTCAAAGATTTAAGTATGAGTATTTTTACAAATTCTGTTAAATTCTACCAACACCTAAATTCTAGCAATTTTTTTTTCCGTTTTTTTTCTTAAAAAATAAAAAAAAAATATTTTGAGTACTCTAATAGGATTTAAAAGCAAATCTTAACGGAGTATTCTTAAGTGAGACATTTAAAAATGTAAATACCACAATTTGAGACGTTTGCTAATTCAATACATTTATCTCAAAATGGCATATAATTCAATATCATTTTGCAAAGTTATCCTTAAGAATAATATAGACAGAAAATTGCGAAAATCCGGATTTAAAAATAAAATAAAATAAAATAAAATAAAATAAAATAAAAAAAAAAAAAAACGTGTTTCAGGTATAGGCGCGACCCTCCCGGGACGAAGCCCGACAAGCACCATTGACCATACAATGTTACACTGTTTTTGTTTTTTTTGTAGTCTCTTGACGTCACTGTCAATGTCATAGCTAGAAAAAGTTAACTTGAATTCTAATTATACATGAAGAGTATCATTATTAAAAATATAAAATAAAAAAAAATAAAAAAAAAATAAAAAAAAAAAAGAAAGAAAGAAAGAAGAAATTTTAGTGGTTTTCGAGTATTTTATTCTCACCTAACAAAGAAGATTTTGTGATGCCCAAATATATAAGTTAGGTTATGCTGGCGAATTCTAATAATAGAAGATTTTGCTGGAGGGTGGAGGCCATGTGCATGGTTCTCGCCTAATACGTTGGCTACATGCTGCTTGTTAGTATGCAATTGAGCCATTGTAGCATTGTTTATCTTTTTTTTTTTTTTTTTTTTTTTTTTTTTTTTTTTTTTTTTTTAAGCCAAAAGCAAGCTAGGATATCAATTGTAGTTATTTTATTTGAGTGTGACCATAGTAGGCAGTACCATCTACTTGTTAGGAGCCGTACAAACCGCATGTGCTATCTGAAGTCTGATTGAGCTTAACCTAGTCTCATCAACGTATTAATGGGACCCAAGACCTAAGTCTAATATTAATAGAATTGAGGATTCCGATTTCGGGTGTCGAATTTTCCCCACTTTAGAGATTTTCTTAAGGCCACTGAACCACCATCACTTTGAATAAATTCATAAGGACAGAGAAAATATAAAAGCAATAGCAGAAATAAAAGAAATAGACACAAGGAATTATACGTGGTTTGGTTTATGATTTACGTCCACAAGATAGAGTTCAAAGAGTTACATTTACTTTTATTCCTTAATAATTTTACAATACAAAATGCTCTATTTATAGAGCTTATATATGATTCGAATTCTTAATCAAATCTCTTAATTTAGGATCATTCAATATCATCAAATTTCTAAATTCAATGTAATTTAATCTTTATTAAAGATAAATTCTCATCAAATCCCTAACTTCATGATAATGCAAAAATACTCTAACACACTTATGGTGCATTGTCTTTGAAATTGATCGATCAAAGAAGAAGTCTATGTCTCAAGAAAAAACTAGGATATACCAATTAATTAGATCAGATCTTAAGGCTACACATTAGAGCCACCCAAATGTGTAAAACACTATTTTTTTTGTTTTTGTTTTTTGTTTTCCCTTAAAAATATGTTTTCAAAAACAGTAAAATTGAAAATATATCAAAATTTTCTCTTTAGTACCCAACCTTACTTTTATTTGCAATGATCCTTGAAGATAAATTTTTCTATACTTTGATAGCAATCTTTTTAGACATTATGCTCTGGATACCAAATAACACGGAACAGTCAAAATAATTCAACATTTAATCAAATGAATTGAGCCGCACAATTTTCTTGCGATTATTTTTTTGAGGAATAAATTTTGTTGTGAAAAATATATTACACCTTTACAGCCCGAAATCACTTGTGGGTTGTTCGGCCATTACTCACCTGGGTGTGGTTTGAACCATTCCAAATTTATTTGAGGTCGATCGGCCAACTCTTTACTTGGGTGAGGTTCGAGATAGCCCAAATGTGGGGTTTGACTCACTCTAAATCTTTTGAGAGTTGATTGGTGCACAACAGTTGTGTACTTTTGTAAACACATGAAGTGAGACCCATGTGATGAAAACCTGCACAACAGTTATACAGAATCTTTTTTCAAATCTTTTAGGGTAAATCGAGAGATTGAAATCTTGTACAATCATCTCTCGGGGCCACGCCAAGGTTCAAAGTGGCCTGACCAAAACATTAAATCGTGTATGGCCGATCAAGTACAAGTAGCCCTACATTTTTTATCCCATACTACTCTCAAGCTAGCATCACCGGTGCGTATTCAATAATGCATGGTAATTTCAGTTTCATTTTCGGAATGGGATCCTTTCTTGTTAGATTGTTAAAATAATACATAAATTCAGGTAGCACAATAGAGAGGAGTTTTAGAGCCTACCGGTCCCAGACTCCCAAATGGCTCTTCCATCCTAGCTAGGTAGCCTAGGGCAAATGGGCCCGTAGGCCGTAGCATCCTCTCTTAAGCTGCCTAAATTTATGTGTTATTTAGAAATAGGGATCTCCAGCAATTTTGTTACCCATATAGGGATTGTTAGCAATTTGGACAACAAATGTGAGAGAGCTAATATGAGGCCTACGTGTCCAAGCAAGTTTTATTCTGTCTGCTACTTATTTGGACAGGTGAACCCTATATGAGCTCTATCACATTTACTGTCTAAATTGCCAACGATCCAAATAACAAATTGTTAAAAATCCATATATGTTATTGGGATAGCCTAATAACAAGAAATTCTCATCCTCATTTTCTGGTTGTGCCAAACAGTGTTTAACAGTCGGGATCCAGTTGCATTATTTGCATAAATAAATCTGCTGACAAAGTTTTGTCTCTTATGCAATAACATGTTTTCACACAATTATTGAGGAAAAAAGATTTTTTATTTTTTTATTTTTAATTTTATCTGTTGTATTCAATTTATTTTTCAAATTATTTATTAAATTTGTAGAACTTACACGTATCAGGTCTTATTATTAAGACGACGACAAAGATTTAAATGTAGTCATTTTTTTTTTTTTTACGAATAATGATACTCTTATACTTATATCGCATCGGCTGATGTGCCGTGTTTTAAGTGGCTAATACTTTTATTTTTTAAATGACTAATATAAAAAGTTACTTCAAATACGTCATATTTATCGGTGTGATAAATAGCATTACTCTTTTTTTAATTAATTTACTTCATCACAACATAATGACAGACAAAACACAAAAGAAAGCATAATTAATAAATTAAATAGTACTTAAAAAGCACATTTTTGTAATTAAGTGTTCACTTCATTGTTTGTTACATTAAATTGCACATTTTGATCACTTTTATATTTGCTTATTGGAAGTCCAAGTCCGAAAATCTGGTTGGCCCTTTGTTTTCTGTTCTTCGAGGGGTTGCAAAATGTTTAACGGGCCAATTATTGGCAGCTCTATGCCAACTTTGAGGTATGTGTGGAAGCCCAATCCCTCTCCCCGCACACATCGGACAATTATTAGACGACATTAAATCCTAAAATTTTAAAAAAGTACCATACTATTTGTGATTTAAAAACACAATTTTCTACGTTTTCAAATCACAATTTTTTAAAAATGAAATTCTCAAACGGTTCATTTTCTACAATTTGATTTACAATCGGACTTTTTCCCTACAAAATTGCAATCTCAATCGCACCCTAACTTCTTTGGGTTCAAATGTGAAGAACAAAATCATTTTGATCTTACTAAGGGTATCAAAGGAACAGCATTATTTAAAGTAAACATGAAGCTGTGGCGGATTGGGCCTTCAGTTGTCAAGCCCACGCCTAGTCCAAGAGTTGGTTCTGGCTAGAAAAGTGGGTCAATCGTTTTCATAAACAAACAAACGAGTTACAACAGAGCTTTTTCCTAGTACAACCTAAATTTACGTAGCAATCTCAATATTGGTAATTACAACATCAATTTCCTCATATTCCTAATTTCCTGTACAAAAATTTTATTACACCAGGCAGGCAAGAATCAAGAATCTATATAAGACTAGAAACACAGTTCTAAATTACCAAAAACCCAATACACAAATGCCTTTCTTCTGAGAGGGGGCACAGATTGGATGAAGATAGACTCTCTTCTTGGACATAGCATTCATCCAGTTACCTTTGCTCTTCAAGGACTGACAAGGTGCAATCTCCGTGGGAAAACTTCTTACAATTATAAGAGTATTATAAAGACCATTGAGGAAGCAAAGAGCAGAAAATGCATGACATCATCGCTACAAAATTCTGCAAAGCATGTGAGCATCAGGTCAACGAGGGTTTGGGACAAAAATTGGGACTAATTTTTAGATCCACAATGCAAAACAATAAGTGTAACACTCCTGTTCCATATTGAGAAGATCAACAGCCCACATAGAGTGAGTAGTTTATCAAAATAGTCAAGAGTGCTAAGTCCCACATTGCATAGTTATTAGGTGAAACTGAACTTTATAAGAGATTCTAGGAAAGCTCCATATTGATTAGTCATTTTGGAGTGTCAGCATAAATGTGGCTATCGCTTTTCCTTAAGTCGTTACAAATGATATCTGAGCCAAGTTGTAATGCCAAAACATGTGGTACAGGAGCGCTTCATGACATGGCCCTAACAAGGACGTTAGGAGTTTAAGAGAGGAAGTTTGTAATACCTCGGTCCCATATTAGAAAGATGAGTAGTCCACACAGAGTGGATGGTTTATAAAGATAGTCATGAGTGCTAAGTTCCACATTGTCTAGTTATTAGATAAAACTGGACTTTAAAAAAGATTCTAGAAAAGCTCCAAATTGACTAGTCATTTTAGAGTGATAGCGTAGATGTGGTTAACGCTTTTCTATGAGTCGTTACAATAGATTATAAAGAACTTTGGATGCTTCCTCTCAAGGCTTCCTCCAACCTCTTTGCCAACAAGTTCTTTGTGTTTATAAGGATAAAAGAGAGTTGGTGATTGAGGGATTCTGTTTATCAATCTTGGCTAAAGGTTCCTCTCAACGAAAACCGGTGCTGGTCAAACTTTGCAATAAACCCAACTCTGCCTATGTCAGTCTACTTCATGTTCTTTTCATGAAGACTGAAGTGGAAGGGCAAAGATACTTCATTACCAACTTTATGGAACAAAGACTTCAACAACTACCTCGATTAAAAGAACTACCATTCTTGGCAAGTAAACTATGGTACGAAGCATCTGCTCTCGTTATCCACAATTGAGGATTGCACAAATCTAATTCGCATTAGGTGAAGAAGAAAAATAAATAAAAGGCATACTTACCACTCTGAGCAGATGCTGCCGCTGGAAGTGCAGGTATTTTGACAGCTGAAACTCCAATACATCAGGTTGATAAACATATCAAAAAGAAAATAAGCCTTTGTTTCACCAAAACCAACTTAATTTTCAAAAGGAATAAGAAAGAAATTTGCAAGACCCAGTACTTCATATAAATGAACGAAATTCAATGCCTAGGACATACTTTTATTACATGATGAAGCTGGAACTTGCGATGTAGTGGGCCAGGGAGCCGGAATGTTGTCATTCAGATCACAAAGGAAGCCTACTCCTGAAGATGTGTCAAATGTTGCATCAGATGGCATGCTTGGCAAAAGACATCCAGCCTCTGCTCCATAAGGACGAAGAAAAGTGAGCTAATCACAAAAATTACAATGAAAAAATAATTAATTTTAATCCATTCACCAACACAGATCTAGGTTAGAAACTTAGGGTTCTATTACCAAAACTTGTGCAGGAAAGAAAGAACACTAGAAAGAAAGTAAGAACACTATTACCAGATCTAGGATAGAAACTTAGGGTTTTATTACCAAAACTTGTGCAGAAAAGAACACTAGAAAGAAAGTAAGAAAATAAGCGAGACAGAAGAATAATTTCAGCGTCATACTGGATGATTCATCGTCTATAGCTCATCAAATCACAATGTGTATGCATCATGCACATTACCTTGACTTCCAACTGAGACGTTCAAATCATAGTTCCACAGCATTTTGAAATTGCCAAAAAATGACAAAACAATCATGTATTAGAATCAGCTTAGAGTCGATGTGACAGAGAACAGATAAAGTTTGCTCATGAAAAGGGAATCAAGAAACAACACCAACCTTGGAGGGAGAAATCCTTGAGGCTTACATGACAGAGCCTATATACATTTTCAGTTATATTTGATTTTCTTAACTTTATTCCCAATGACGTAGCACAATCCAAGGATTGCAAATTGGTTATAAAACTCTGCTTTTGCAAGTGGGACACATAGCTTTCCATGGCGCTACAGCATGCTGTCTGGTTACTTATCCCATCCCCGCACCCCCTTGCAACATGCCTCATGTCAGGGAAAACCAGGGGGCAAACTGAAGCAGAAAATACAAGAGAAAAACTAAGAAAAGAAATACAAGATCAGTGAGGCCAGCTGATGGGATTGGCATCACTAATCGAAACTAAACAAGTATAAGAAAATATAGCAAACAAGACCACAAAGAAATATGGAATTAATTAATTTTCTAGATAAAGAACTGAGAAAGTTACAAAAAAGATCAAAGAGACCAGCTAGGAGGTATCAAAAAGTATCTCGTCTAGCACATGCATAAAAGTGAACCTCAAGTTGGATTTTGTACTAACAAAAAAATTTCCTTTATCGAAATGGGCACATTGAGGCATAAGACGCAATGTTTTCTATTAGAGTGAGCTACCAAAGGTATGCAATATTCACACATACTCCCATAGTCCCACATGTAATAATTTTCTTCTAATACATTCACTCCAATGGGTTTGTGGATGCTTTAGTGTCAGGAGGCCTCTCTAACAAAACCCTAGACCAATAATCTTGAGTGAGGTACTCTGTACATCCATGTACTACCCCAAACTCACCTTGATTTACTTTGCAATTTGATAGTCCTCTGAGAACTTTCTTCGACCGAGAAGGATCAAGTTTACTAGCCAGCCACCGAAGGACGATACTTTTACAATCATTTACCCTAGTTGAGTACTCAGGTAAGACATGGGACCCATCCATGCTCAAAATCTCAGAAGCTTTCAATGCAATCCTTGTTGCGGCTTCTAATATTGCACTCTGACAAATTTGGCTGCAGCATTCTTTTACAGGATTAATCTCTTCACAAGCTGCCAGAAGTTTAGAAGTATCTACCGTGCTCTCAAACTCATTAACATGTTTAACCGGGCAAGATGCTTCAGTGAGATTTGAAGCATGAACTGAGCATATCTGTGTTAGACTATCATTTGCACCCTGACCTATCAGAATCTGCTCAATATCTGAGAGACAAGGTTTGGCAAGGGTCCTATTTAAAGCAAGTACATTGGTATCTTTACTTGACTGACCAATGAGAATTGCAAGAGTGGCTTCCAACTGCGGACAACAAATTACATTAGCCAGAAATGGTGCAAAAGCGGACCAGCAATCTATTGCTGTTATACTCATCAAGCTTTCAGCAGCAGAGAAGTTTAACATACAGAGCCCTGTAATGGAAGAGAGAGAGAGAGAGAGAGAGAGAGAGAGAGAGAGAGAGAGATACCCAAGCAAAAAACGTAAGTGAACTTCTCAATCCAAATAGCTTTAAGAATGCAATGCAAATAAAGATTTTACTAAAATTAAAAACTACAAAAACTATAAATAAATAGACCTGATAATTTTGGGACAGTAGCATTTGTGAAGGGTACCAATGGTGAAGGTGCAAGAAGAGGAAGAAAAGGCTGAGGAGAACCACTAGGAGAGATCTCAGGAAGAATAGCATCCATTTTTCTTACCATAAAAACAGGACCTTTTAGATGATCTAACCGGCTGCAGCAAGATTCATGGAAACCTAAACCAAATGCATGGGAAAGTGAGGATATAAATCTTGTATATTGAAATATAGTAACAGAAAATCATACATGTAGAGTTTCCTCTTGTGTTTTACAAAATACAAGTTATAAAGATTTGAATTGTTAGAGGCAAGCATACAGAGAGATGCTACAAAATATTCTAGAGATGAAAAGGGAGTAAGTAGTTGCAAGTAAACTAACAAATCATGGTATACTCCAACCTTTCAAGAATGGATAACATCTTGTCAACTCAAAGGAAAGTAATATGTACCTTATAAAAACCTGAAGAGGCAATAAATATGACTCTTTACAAATTAAAACATGAAACTGACTAGAAAAGTAACCAAAAATAAAACAGTAAATCCAAGAAAAACAGCCTAGAAAAGAAAATAGTTATAGAATCAAAACTCTAAACTTTAACACAAAATTTGACAGGTAACTAAGGCTTTAAGTGGAAGCTCTACCCTCCATTAAACAGCACAAAAAAAGGTGTCTCATTGACCCATTAATTTAATTTGTTCTAGTATTGTATTAAAATAGGAATTTCCCACAGACGAGGATGAAGTATGACTTCTCCCTTATTGATAATGTATGTTGGAGACCAATTCTCCGGAAATTGGCACTAAGTACGAAGTCCTCAGCCAGTCAGCGGCACCCAAAAAGATCATGCTTGTCTTAGCACCATTTCCATGAAAAGCAACATTGCCAAAACTTAAGCCATGTAAAGTGATTTGAGACGCTAATTGTGTCCCATTTGTCACAACAACAGCGGCCACGACGCGAACACAGAGGCAAGTTATTAATACAACTCTGTACCTAAACTAATGAAACCAATCAATTCCAAAACCCTAACACTAGCCTCAATCTGGAACATTGCCACATCATTCAGAACCTTCAGAACAAGAAATTAATTCATAGCAAAAACAACATGGTGATCATACAAGTAAACTGATATTGTCAATAACACAAGAGATTGCCAGTGCAACATATTCTCAAAAGCTGAAAATGGCCTTCAAGAACCTCCACCAAAAATAAAAGGAACTTTGAACACCATGTTTACATACCACTTTCTAGAAAACTCATTAAAATTATCACTTATTCCAAAATCTTCAATTTAATCGTATAATTAATATTCTAACTCACTCCTTACGTGTGGGCTCAACTCCCCCTCCCCCTAACAAGCAAGATACAAGACTTGAAATATTTAATTAAAATAAAAAGTAAATTAATAAAGACAAGATTTTAACTCAAGACTTTGGCTTTGATAATTATAAAAAATAGTAAATTTAATTGTCTAATTAATGCTAACATTCTAAAACTTCTAAAAAATAAATAAACCAGTTATATCTCTTTCAAAATAGAGCAATTAAACAATGACCCAACTGAGAGAACTCGCAGATCATGTGAAATAACCAAAACCCATAAAAGGAATCACAAAGTAAAAGCAGCATAAATTCATCCAAAAAAGAAAGAAAGTAAAAGCTGCATACTCACAGAGGAGCAACAGAAACAGTTCCACAAGAACGATGTCGAGACTGAACTTGAGAGACACCCTCCCTTTCATGCCTTCACTTATATCACTCTCAAACAGAAAAACCATAAAAAAATAGTAACAGCCAAACGCTGCCAAACAAAGCTAAACAGGAAACAAAGGAGAAAGAGTGGCTAAGAAGTCTCAGCCTCTGGAATTAAGGGAGTGGTGGGTGTATGAACAAACAATGTAGAGAAAGAGACAGAGTATAGAGAAGCCATGAATGAGCTCCAAAGTGTGTGGGGTCGAAAGCAGTATCGGTAATAGGCTAATAGCTGTGAGAGAGTGAGGTAAGGGCCCACCATGACCAAAAAACTCAGGCACAACAGCACCGGTCGCATTAACGCCATCGATCGCCTTTTTCCACTCGCCACTTTCTACGCCAGTTGTCTCTCGCACGCGTGACACGTGTGTGGAGGTGCTTGCTTGCATGCTTGCCGTGTCTCTCACACGTGTGGATTTCTGATTCGTTCAAGGGTTTACAGCCCCACTTGCCAGCTGGTGGTTCAAGTAATTAATAGTTGTCAGTGCATGGGTTTGGGATTTAATTTTTCTGGTGCTACTGCTTCTTTCTTCTTTTTTTTTTTGTTGTTTTTAAAATTTGTTATGATATCACATGATATCATTATCACGTAAACGTAAAAAAAAAATTATTATATCTTTTATTTTACTAAATATTTTATATTTTTAATTATTTATTAATATTTTCACTTAGAAAAAAAAAAAAAAAAAAAAAAAAAAAGGACAGAAAGTTTAACAGGCATAGCTTAAAGGCTTTAGCTATCAAGAGGGTAGAGTCAATAAACATATAAACACATAACAAAGTCTGCACTTTAACTAATATGCAACTCTCTAACATTGGATAAGGATGACCTGCAATTTATTAAGGCAGCATATCTGAGACAATTTATATAGGACTTATCCGAGTAGATAATCGGACAATATAAAATTTATTTGAACATATAAGTTAAGTTTTATATAGATTATTTCGTCATAACTACATAAATTATTTTACTCTTATGGCAAAAAGTAGTTGAAGTGGCCGAACCACTTTAATGGTTAAAGAGAAAGATTCGGCCACGTAATAGACATTCTTGTAGTCTGTACAGGGTGTAAATAAATCTTTGTTTATTTTTCTTTATTCGATGCCGTGATTTGAATTGATTATTTAAAATGAACTACTCATATTAAAAAGTATTGCACCATTGGATCTCAATCCATATTTTCATTCCCTTATTGTGGGTGTTTATCTATGTGCTGTTTAGGTATTACGTACCACCTATTGTGCTTATTATTTTCTAATTGCTTTTGAATGTGATTGTGTAGTAAAGTAGGGCTACCCGAAATTGACAATTCAGTGGGCTGGGCTCACTCAGGGCCGACTATTAAAACCGTAATTTATGTTGGACTAGGTTGATCATTTATTTCCCATGGTTTCAACTTTCGACCTCTTTCTCTAGGAAAATGCTTGTTGGGGGACAGTAAACCATCCTCCAACCGGCTGTTTTAATTAAAAAAATATATTTTTTTTTATCAAAAAGAGGCGTTCAGGGGACGGTAAAACGTCCCCTGCCAATCAGGCCTCCTTTCTCTATATACCTCCACACCATTTGGATGTCACATGATTTAGACAAAATGCTCTGTGGGGAACTCCGGAACTCGTTCCATGACGGCATATTCGTGCCGGTTAGACGCCGGCCATGAAATCCATCACTAAACTGAGTAGATCATGGGCATTCACATCTTTGTCAAATGAAATTGTGTGTGATTCTCTCACCTTTAGCAAGGTATGGTATTCAGGGTCTGAACCCAAGAAACAATAATGTTTCTTCATGGACACAAGACATTCGTTGCTAATCTAAAAAATATCTTATCCCATATGCATGGATTAGCGGACGTTTTTCATTCTTCACTTGGTCCTTAGTAGCGTTTTCAAAGTCAACCTAGCTGCATACCTTATGAAACGCGCTAAAACATGCCTATAGATTAGCGTTTCAAATAGAAGAAGAATATATAATTAGATAAATGTATATAGATATAATTAGCCAGATCATCTCAAGCATGAACAAAATCACCTTTGTTTTGAAACCCTAGCAAGTTAAATAGGTTTTTTATTTTTATTTTTTTAAAAAAATTGAACCCAAGCCAAACCCCTTAATTGAAATGGCTAGCTTGTCCTCGCAAAAATTAGTAAGAGCATTTGTAGTGAACTCGTCAAACAGACGAAATCACCAAAATTAGACGAGTTTTATCAAAATCGTGTCTTTAACAAACTCGTCAGTGATATAGTAAATTTGGTGAGGGTCCAAATCGCTCGTTTGGTCTGCTGAGGCAACTTCCTCTCGTCTCTTCTTATTTTTCATTTTTTTATTTTATTTTCACAGGTCGAAGGTCGTTGATGAGGTCCATAGTCAGCCGGTCGTCGAGAAAAAGGAGAAAATGAAAGGTCTGTGGGCAGTACATTTGGGGCAAGACTAGGTCGGTTTTGTCACAAAGCATAAGGTTGCAGCCGCAAAGAACCATTACAAGGAGCAAATGAAGAACCTGCAGGAGAAGAAAAGACGACGTTGGTCGATGATTGGAAAGGGTGCATTTGGAGAGGGTCGGCTGAACAGAAAATAAACCACCGTTAAGCAAGACAAATGATTTTTTTTTTTTTTTTTTAGTGGAAGAGAAAGGAGATTTTAGGAGAACTGTGTAGAAAACTGGTTTTGTGGTTGGGTATTAAAGAGAGGGCAGAGAAGGTGTTACACTATCTGTGTGACTGGACAAATAGAGGTGAAGATAATGTGTTTGATAAAAAGTCGCAGAGAATCTTCAGGAAGCTAGAAAGGAAAACGACGTTGGTGGAAGAAGGAGATGGAGATAGATCTGAAACTGGGAGATGGGGGTTTGGGAAGTGGAAGTAAATGGTTGTGGGTGGACTTTCTGGTTTTGGTTGAACTTGAAGTCGGCTGTCGAGCCTCCATCGGTCATCGGAGGTTGGGTCGGTGGGTTCTGAATTCTAGAAGAGTATGAAAAGTTGGTTGGTTGAAAAGTTATTAAAAAATAGTATTTATTTAAAGTAAAGAATATTTAGAGGGTTTGGTATTTATAGCTTTTGAAAACTAGGTAGCTAAAATAACAAAAGTGATATTTTTAGCCAAAATTTGCTTAAATTTTGACTAGTTCATTACAAATGCTCTAAGAGATGGCGGACAAAATTAAACCGCAAGTACGTGAATTGGTGAGGTATTTGAGTAAAGCAGGAATTGCGTTGCTTAATTATTTTTTTAAAAAAGATGGGGTTCCCTTTTTCTTATTCTTTAATAAGATATAATAATCTATAATGGAAGACGAGCAGATTGTCTGCTCTCAATTAGGGTTGGCAATTTTTGACACGACCCGCGAACCCGACACGAACACGACACGGGAAAATAGGGTTTGGGTTTAATATAATCGGTTTCGGGTCGAAATCGGGTCAACCCGATTCTGACCCGATTATATTTTAAAAAAAAAAAAAAAAAAAAAAAAAGAAGAAGAAGAAGAAGAGAAGAAAAGAAAAGAACTAACCCGAAACTGAAACAAAATCACTGAATCTGTGATTTTGCGATTCTGCGAACCCTAGCCCACTGACCAGTAGCCCGCTGCCCGCACTCCACACGCCCGACCGCCAACTATCCGGCCTTTTCCCCCTCTTTCTGCACCAAACTTTTCCCTCCCCCCTCTCTTACCCACCAGGCCACTACCATATACCCGGCCACCATCTAGCCGATCTCGCTGAGCCTCACGCCATTTGGTCACCTCTAAGGCTCCGCCCCCGAACAACACCACAAGGCCCACAACCAGTCTGTTTTACTGCCTCATGCGGTTTGCTACTTGTTATTTTTGTTAGATTAAACTAATTTTAGCCCTTGAAAAACTAATTTTTGTTAGATTATTTTAGTCTTATAAGCATTATGTAGACACCTTTCTGGAAATTGTTATTAACAACTACGTTGAATATTGGGGGTTGATTTAATTGATTAATTTTTATTGTGAGCTCATTAAGCAATAGCCCATAGGTAGAGGACGTTGAATTAATTGTTGAAATTGTTGAATATGTGACTTTCGTTCTCTTGCATTGAATATTGAATGGTCCAGACTCCAGAGACACCAAACAAAAATACAAATCAACAATTCATGATTTTTTTTTTTTTTTTTTTTTTTTTTTTATCAATAATGTATGGAAAGCAATTATCGATTAATAACCATATTCGGTTGCAGTTAGGTGCTAACCGATTTAACGATTGCGGTTGAAATTATTTAAAAGTAAAATAATTGCCTAAACCAGTTTTGATTATTAAAAAATAATTATAAGACCAACCGGTTGTACACTCTAATAAGTAATAAATTGGTTACCCCCTTTCCCCTTTAGTTATAAATTGGTTACCCCCTTTCAAAATAAAAATAATAGAATAATATTATTTTTCACACAAACTTCACAGAGACTGTAAAGTTTGTAATGCATTAAAAGTTAAAACATACTCTATCAACTAATGTGAAAATATTGTGTGAAGATTAATATTATTTAATGTTAGTTCAAATAGATTTTTATAACCTATTTGATTTGATTACACAATATGCCTTGGTTTTATTAGATTGGGTGAGCATTAATTAAATTGTGATACAATTTGTTATACTATCTCATACAATTTGTTGCTGCTATAATAGAGTTAATTGCTAGTACTCTTTTGCAATTTGTGTAGCTTTTATAGACAAACGAAGTCGCATACACAGCTCATCTATTGTGTGACTTGTGTCCAATCATGAATCAAGATCAAGAGCAACCTGAGCAGATAAGATTATTAGCATTTTAAGTTTCAAGTTGTCTTTGTGAGCTAGATTTTATGTACTATCTAATTTGGATTGAAGAACTAATTTACTAATAATGATATGTGCAGATGAGTAATGAAGTACTTGGTGATGATATTGTTAGAGACTTTGAGGATGATGTGGTTGAATTGACTACAATAAAAGAAGAAGAAGATGACTCTGTTTGTGCGGAGAAATAGGGAAAAGGCCACAAGCGTAGGAGGACTTCAGCCGTTTGGGAATATGTTGATGACATTCATGGTAAGGAAGGTGAGAAGTTAAAGGCAAAATGCAAGTTGTGTGGTACTGTATACTTGGCTCCAAGTACTTATGGAACTGGAAATTTGAAGCGCCATATAGACAATTGTCCGAGGAGAAACACTCGTGATGTTGGGCTGATGCTCTTATCTAGAAGTCAGGGATCTCTGTCTGTAAGTAACTCTAAATTTTGTCCCAAAAAATTTAGAGAACTGTTGGTTGCTTTGGTCATTAAGCATGATTTGCCTTTTCGATTTGTTGAGTATGAGGGCTTGAGAGAGATGATAAAATACTTGCATCCTGATGCACCTCTTATCTCTAGGAATACCCTTAAGGCTGATTTGAAAAATTTGCATATGAGGGAGAAGCAAAAAGTTAAATTTATGTTGAATGGTTGTCCTGGTAGGATTTGTTTAACATCTAATTTGTGGACTTCTTTGACTACTGATAGATATATGCGTCTTACAGCACATTTTATTAACAAGAATTGGGTCTTAACTAAAAGGATGTTAAACTTTTCATTCATGCCCCCACCACATAATGGTATATCTTTGTGTGAAAAGACGTATAATTTGCTAGAAGAGTGGGGGATTGAGACCAAGGTTTTCAGTATAACATTGGATAATGCTTTTTCTAATGATGTTTGTGTTGGTTTATTAAGAAATCAATTGAACATAAAGAAAGCCCTTATTTGTGAAGGCAAGTTTTTTCATACTCGTTGTTGTGCACACATTCTTTATTTGATAGTTCAAGATGGTTTGAAAGAGATTGATAGTGCTCTTCAAAAGATCCGTGACAGTGTGAAGTATGTCAGAGGATCACAAATGAGAAAACAAAATTTCCTTTTGGCTGTGAATAAAATGTCATTGAATAGTAGAAAGGGGCTAAAACAATATGTGTCAACCAGATGAAATTCTACATATCTTATGCTTGAGACTACTATTCATTATCGGAGTACTTTTAGTTATTTAGAGATGATTGATTCAAATTATAAGCATTACCCTACTGCACCTGAGTGGGAACAAGCGACTCATATATGTTGTTTTTTGGCTTATTTTTACCATGCTACATGTGAGTTTTCTGGTACCAAGTATCCCACAGCCAACATCTACTTTCCTGTGATTTTTGACATTTATGTAACCTTGAAGGAAGAAGTTGAGAGCGAAGATGAATATAAGAGATTAATGGCAACACAAATGCTCTCTAAATTTGAGAAATATTGGTCAGAATTGAGTGTAATGTTGGCTCTTGCAGTTGTGTTGGATCCTCGTTACAAGCTTGAACTTGTAAATTTCTGTTATTCGAGGCTTTATGGAGTTAATAATTCTAGAGAGTATTGTCATGTTCGTGATAAATTGGTCTATCTTTTTATGGAGTACGGTGGTTCCTCATCTACATCTTCAAACGCCATATCTCTTGATGCAAGACATGTTAATTCCCAAGTACCCCAACCACAAGTCAAGGCTGTCAAGCGGACTTCCGCAACGATGAAGGTAAAATTATATGTTTATTTTGTGACTTATATGTTATTGTTTGTAACTTAGAGTATAATATATATGCTTCTAACTACTTAGTAAATTATGTTCACATTATCCTTTTTTAATTGTAGGCATTTTATAGTTCTGGCGGGAATAATGTTCAAGCAAATAAGAATCAATTATTACTTTATTTTGATTAACCTAGACTAATAATTGATGAGAATGGAGATTTTGACATTCTTTCATACTGGAAAGGAAATGAATTTCGTTATCCTATAGTAGCTGCTATGGCTCGTGATGTTTTGAGCATTCATATTTCTATTGTTGCTTCAAAATCTACTTTTAGTGTTGGTGGACGTGTAATTGATCAATATAGGAGTTTGCTCAAACTTGATATTGTTGAGGCACTAGTATGCACTCGAGATTGGTTATTTGAAGAGAAAGGTAATATTTGTTATTTTGTATATTTATTTTTTTCATTAACTTATATTATTTTTTTTATTACACTAATTCCTCTTATCTTTTGATGTAGAATTGACACAAATGAAGTTTGATGAGCCTGAAGAAGATATTTTGACTTTGAATTTCAATTCCAATGATGTTCCAAGTTCATCAGGAACAAATTCTATTAATATTCCTTGACATTGGCTTATATGTGGATGAACTCTTTTTATGGGGTTTGTTTTAATTATGAGTTTTGTTTTGCCCTTACTAATTGACTGAAACTGAATTCTGTTTTGCCCTTACTAGTTGTAAATTTTTTAGTTATGTTTAATTTTAGAGGAACAGCTTAGCATTTTTCTTTTTGTATTCCTCTTAAATTTTAACAGAATATAGATAATTAAATATTGTCTGTAAAGTGATGTTAAGTTGATGGTTTGTGATTGAGACTTTTCTAATGTTTATTTTTTAATGCATAATATTACTATTAATTTCATTCATAAGAAAACACTTATCATGCCTAGCTAGCATGATATGCATATATAGGTTGTACCATAATTTTGGACACATTCTTATGTCCGTTGGCTACTTAAAGGCATACGGTTTTAGGTATTGTAGTTTTTTCAATAATCAATATCTAATTTTATTTTATTTTCTCTTTCTTATAAAATACTTAAAACTACATCTTAACCATTGAAAAAATTACAACACTTGCTATAATTATGCACTAAAGCCAAATCTAAATTATTATACCTATGCTGCTATGCATGCCACAAAACTTGACAAAAGTCAACAATGAAGTATCCGTGCTCGTTCCTAACTTCCTATGCATACAATCATACATACAAACAGCTTATAGCCTCATGGCCCTCAATCCTCATCCTCAATTCCTCATAGACATAGTTTTGGCTGTTATTGCAAATTGAAAATCTTCACAAAATTAATAAACAACTTAAAATACAAAACTCTAGCTAAAAATTGTTTTGAGGGATGAATTAATAATTAATTAGTGCTTGCTTAATACATCCAGAATTTGATCGGGATTCGATATTGCTTTCAATATAAGCTGATTAATGTAAGTACGTAACATTAGTGAAGGACCCGAGTAGAAAATGAAGAAAGAAAAGAAATATCAAAGAAAGAAACCGGCAATTGAAATTTGAAGGTAAAAAGCATATGAAAACATGCATATTATGAAATTGATGTCGGGTCGGGTCGGGTTAACGGGTGACATGATTATTAGTCGTATTTATCGGGTCGTGTTCGGGTTACCCGATTATTAAACGGGTCGTGTTCAAGTCACGTGTCACAACCCGATTAAAACTCGGGTCAGGTTCCTGTCAGCCCCGTTTATGTGATCGGGTCGGTCGGGTTGACACAAACCCGACCCGTGAACCCGAATTACCAACCCTACTCTCAATTCATGTCCAAAGAATTATCCATGCTGTGTTGTAGATTACATAAAATCCGTTATATATTGTTAAAATATTAATTATATATATATATATATATATATATATATATATATATATATATATATATATATATATATATATATATATATATATATATAATTTAAAATCTTATCATAATCAAGATCATGATCGGTGCGGATGTTAACTCTATAATTTATCTTATATATATTTCAATTAAATAGTGCACGAGTTCTAATTTAACATATATGCGGCTTTTGGATTTCATGTGCTCATATCAAAGAAATATATATATATATATATATATTGTAGTACTGTACGTAAGTATTGGGTTTAGAAGTTAGATATAAGGGAATTGAGCCTAAAGCCGGCCTCATGTTGAGAAGTATAAGAGGATGTGATGCAGAAATTAGAAAGGTTAGGAACTCGATCAAGGTAAAAAAGAACCAATCAATATACACGCCTAGGCTGCCTAGCTCTCACTGATCAACAAATCCAATATATATGTACATATAAACAATATATATACATTCCAACCTTCACGTACAAGGACCACCAGAAAATGTCAAATGTGAGAGGGCCGTATAGCTAGGTCCACAAACCCCAATAAATGGACAGGCTGCTTGGAATTTGTTCGGGTAATTAGAGCCTATAAAAATTCTCTTACATTTATTGCAAAATTGCCGTCGTCGATTTCTATCCCTACATAGAATGACATGTTCCAACCTTGGTGATCATCAGCTAGCCAGCCTGGTTAATTGACCTCTGGAATACTTTGCAGGGCCGGCCTCCACGAACGTTGATGCTCATCATATCTATCAGCAGCGTCCATCAAACGAGCCAGGATTTGTTTCGTAGACAGCCCTTGCATGTCCACTCTTCCTATCAGCTCCTCCAGCTCCTTCTTTGTAATCTTGATCTTCACCTCTCTTGTACCAGTGCTGCCGGTATTGGTAGAAGAGGAAGACAAAGAAAACGCTCCCGTTTTACCCAGCAGCCTATGCCTTTCCACGTTCCATGCAATATTTTCGTCATCGTCATCTTCAAAAGAGTTCTTCGACGTGAGAGAACCCCAATCATCCCCGGCCCAGACCATCGGCGACTCAGATTGACGTCGTAAACAGTTTCCCATTTTTATTTTTATTTTCCTTTTTTTGTGTTTCTCTGGCTGGAAAGAGAGATTTGGAAGCCGGGGAGGTTCGTGTTATTTATACACGTTTGATGGAAGTGGCCATGGGCGTTCGTTGGCGTCATCTTAGGTTCGAGGAACAAACATTCGGAGACAAACGGCACGTCAGATGGCTCTGTCTCTTACGTGGCAATCTAACAGCGTGGTTGGTTGACCAAATAATACCAAATAAAATGGTTAATGATTTTCTAGTTTGACTTTTCAGTGTGAAATGGATCAAAGAGGGCATCTTCTGGAACAGATCGAGTGTGAACTGAGATACGCAAATGGTATCTTTGACTTGGCTCGATTTCATAATAGTCCATGCGCGCCTTCAGAGTCACGTGTGCGCTTAATTTTATTTGCATAGACGAATTCCATTTCTTCTTGAATCTCTAATAATTATCCTCAATGGATAAAGGCTTTTTCTAATTTCTCCAATTCGGTTTATTAAATCAAAATTTGTATTTAAATGCTTTTTTAAATATAATTAAACTGCTATCTATATTCAGAGCATATGATTTATAAGAGTTACGTACTTTAAAGTTTGATGCGAATTTATTAGATTGAATTAAAAAAATTTAGATAGTCCCAATTATTTTGAAATAAAACTCCAGAGAAAATTTCGCTTAACTCTTTGGAATTATCGTCGCTTTTGTAGTTACTTTCTTCAACTTAAAAAATTCTCAATTTAAAATATTTATCTTTCAATTTCACCTGTCTATTAAAATTTTTGTTAAATTATATCAAAATTTTTAAAATACCTCATTTTTTTTACTATATATATATTTTTTTAAAAAAATTCAGGCATGAGTATTTTTATAAATTTTGTTAAATCCTAATCACCATTTAAATTTTGGTAACTTTTTTTAAATTCAAGCGAATAATTATAAATTATTAAGTGAAATTTCGAAACTTTATCTTGTTCATGGACCTTTTCAATTTTTATTTTTTTTTAATTTTTTTTTATATATAAGTACCTTTTCAATTTTTTAATCCTTCGTGCGACCGCTTAACTGTCGGCTGTACAGCACATGGACATAGCGGTGAACACGTACACCGACGAAATTGGCTCACATGCTTTCGTTTGTGGGCTTGAACAAGCGTGTCTTTTAAGTAATTGAAAATTTCACTTTTTTTTTTTTTTTTTTTTTTTAAGCAAATGAAAATTACAGTAAAGAATGGGGTCTAGAATTTATATGATTAAATTAATAAATATCACATGTCATTTACCTTTCAAATATTTCACATGTTGATCGCATTCACTTATTAATGGGAGAGTTCTATCATTTACCTTTCATTTTAAATAAATCTAATTAAATTAACTAATTTTTATAAGCTTAAATTTTTGTAATAAGAGACGATTTAACCTCATTTCTTATAACAAAACATGATAATTAATAAAATTTTGAAATTGAATCTACCAAATATTATATGGGTACATATATATATATAAAGTACCAAACTATATGTTTCTGATTGATAAAATAAGTTTTCTGAAAAAAGGTTTTTCATATTTAATTAGAATCAAAGACCACGGAAATCGCAAGACTGTTTGATTAAAGCCCACTGGAAATTAAAGATGTGCGAGAGCGAGACATTCAAGCAAACTGCGAAGAAAAATGTTGAAGGCATTATATGCATGAATCATGATGAATGCAACCTCTGAACTCTTCTAAACTAGAACCAATGAAAGAAGTTGAACCAAATAAATGTCAATGAATATGTGCACTTGGAGGATTTCTTGAGCTCCTCACAAAGAACCAACCAATTAATTAATAACAAAATTAGATGATTCAACGATCGCGAGGTGGCAAATTCGAAGTCATTTTCTTGTGCTCCTTACATTTCTTTACCAAACAGGTGAAGTAATATTGTTGACACAAGTTAGAAATTGTATTAGCTAGAGTAGAATTCTTCTATTAAATATATATTGTTAGTTACGGAAGTAATGCATCGATCAGACATCTATTAAATATTAATCTAACTTATCCCAACATAATTACTTCCGTAATTAACACACATCTATTGAAAACAATGGATCAGACAAAGATAAAGTTAAGAAGGATATATACGAAGTCTTGTATAAGTGTCTCAACTGATAAAGAGTTTAAATACAACTTCATATCAAACTGTGATCCAATGACAACAAACGGAGATAAGAAGATAACATTCTTCCAACTCTAACAATTTTTTTTCAAATTAACAATTGTATCTGTTTTTTTACATGTGGGTCTTACATATCCAATGGTTGATTTTTTTTTAAAAAAAATTATTGTAGTTGTATAGAAGTTGTAAACATATCATATCTCAAAGGAAAAACAGATTCATTTCATCTCCTACCCATTTCATTTTTAAATTCACCATTGGATATGTGTGCCCACAAATCCAATGATGGATTTGAAACTTGGTACGTTGTATGGAGATGGGTAAGAAATGGTTAGAGGATGAGCGTGTAACATCTCCAATATTTAAAACATGTGAGAAACACATTTTTCTTTTTAATAATTAGTAAAAAAATGACAAAAATTCCTTGCAGACTGGTTTGTAAGAAATTTCATACAAACCAAATTATAATAGTGACTCGTGTCCCTTGCATGTGAGAATGATCACATGTTTGTTTAATTGTATATGCATCTCACATGTTTTTTTGAGAGCTTAAATGACACATGTCACTTTTAGAAGTTGATTTGTATTTATAAGTTTCCTACATACGAGTTTGTAGGAATTTTGTGCCCGAATTTGAGAAAATTTCATAGAACCAAATTTGGAGAAATTTTTTTGTCATTGATCTAATCTTCTTATCAATTGACAGCTTCATTAAAGACATTGTATCCTTCTTAACTTTATCTTTATTTGATGCATAGCTTTCAATAACATCCTCTAAAGACAAGATCGAACATATCCACAATTGTTTGCAAATTACTTTGAAAAGTGTTTATATATATATATATATATATTGTCTCTGAGAACCACATCAGTATACATGCATCTCTTTTTATGAACTTTCAATACATGAATCTTGTGACCATCCAAGTTATGCACGTGGGAGAGAGGAGAGAAGGGTGTGGAAGCCTAAAAAGATTGACAAGGTAATTGAAAAGGAAGAGAGCTAGGTCAGGGAAAGCAAGTTGGTGATGAGTACTAAAATAGTTTTTGATAAAACTAGCAAGCTAAGAGGCCTAAATTAATGGAGGACATAAGGAGAAGTCTATTGAGGATAAGGAGGAGAAAGTTTGGTCTAATTCGTTTGCTGTGTTTCGAAGATAGAAATAAAATGGAGAAAAGGGGATGTATCACTTAGCAGGGAACATGTTGGCAGTCTTCCAAAAATCCTTGAGGAAGCCTTATTTGATGATTACAGTGGTTTTTTCTCCTACTAACTCTTAAAGCTAAGAATGAAGAGTGCATGTATGGAGGTATTAAGCAGAGAGTTATTCAAGCTAGAGCTAGGTTAGATCAAGCACAAATGGAAGTTTTCCCTTCTTTTGGTAAGGCTGCCTGTGTTAAAAAGGAGAATGAATAATGTATGTTGCATGAGGCTAGATCCTACACATACTAATTGAGATGATAGTAAAAATTACAATTAAATTTTGGATGGATTACTATTTGATTTTGGATCCAACATAATGATGATTTTCATTACCACGTCACGAAGTATGCATTTGGAAGCGTGAAAGTTATATATATCATTTCTCTTGCATGAGTACATTTCAATTAGCAAAGCAGAAAAATCATTTCTAAGATAAAAGTCAAGGAATCGGTGGCTTAATCTTGGGACCAAAACAATTAGTATATTCATAGAATTGTGAAGGTAAGAAATTCAAAAAATGTTGTCAATCACTTATGGGATCGATAATCAAGGAAGGAAAGAAGAAGAGGTGGAACAGATCGATAAAGAAAGTGACCGTTGATGAGTATTATATATGTTACGTACAGAAGAGGAAGTTTAAAAAAACTACCACACAGCATAAATAAACAACAATGTAGTATATGTCTACTCCATTATCATAAACAAAGATTAAAAATATTTAATTATAAGGAAGAGGAAATGAGATTAAATGTTTTAATCAATAATATTTGGTTTAGTATTTATATTACGTTCAAATTAATGGGGTTGACATTCTTGGGATCTAAAGACTCTAAACCTGGGAATCAGTTTTACTTTTACTGGTTGAAGTTTTGGAACTGGAACAATAATTTATGTTAATTCTTAAGATATTTAATGTGCTATTTCTAGATGGGCCGGTGATAGGATTAATTATTCCCAACAGTTCTCTGATCATGTGCTATTTCCAAAGCATGAATTTGTGTTGTACGTGATTGGCGGTTAATTAAAAACTGTGTTTCAACAGGAGAAAGCTAGAATGCTGTAAGTGTGGTTTTAAAGGTGAGGTTAAATGAATGCACGCCCGACACCCAACTAATAATGTAAAGGAGCCACGGGCCAAAATGAATCATTTTGCACGAGGAGGAAGTTCTTCAACAACCATCCCAAGCATGCATGGAGGCCAGTTTTAGGCGTTAGTTGACGAGCCATATATAAGCCATTAAAGCAAGCTGAACCCACAAAAAGATGATTCGATCGACACTGCATTGAGGTCACATTCATAACACGCCAACGCCCCCAATTAATCACTAGTATTACTATTTCTTCAACTTTTTGGAGCATGGCATCAAGAAAAAGATCGATAAATGCATGTGCCTAGCTCCTTCTATCTCTGAATTTGCTCTCCAATATGACACCCACCCTGCAACTTCCATACAATGCTTTATTGCTTTTCAATCTTTCGTAAGTAATGTCAGATCAACATGTGTAGGTATATATATCCATATAAATACTACTTGATACTAATAAATTCCTAGCTTCTTCCCAAATTTTTCATTCAATAATTTATTTACTGTCCATTTGATTTACCCGTTTCCAAACATGCACAGTAAAATCTGTACAAGGGTGTTGTTTTTCTGCAGTTCGTGCGTTTTCAAAAACTCATCCTATTTATATTATATGAGGATATTACACCCTATAAAGAAAAATTCATATGACTTGATTATATTTGCTAAACAAGTGAATATTACAAATCTATATGTATAATATAGGGGCGAAACCAAACTTTTAGATGAGGAGAGACAAAACTAAAAAAAAATATATATATATATATATATTTTTTAGGGTAAAAAATTAATTTTAGAGGATTCAACTAAAAAAAAAAAACATAAAATTTAGAAAAATAAAAATAATAATTTTGTGGGAGGTTTAGTACTCCCCAAAGCTAAGGGGTGGTTCCGCCCTTATATATATACTTGTTCAATAGGCATGACAACTATGTATATATATACACATACGTGTGTATTGGCTCGTCAGATCTGATCTCTTATAACCTTGCTAAGATTCAAGGATCCAATAATCCTGAAAATTATATCCAATTGTTGAGTTTGCCCGTCCATAAGATTGAGACTCTTTATAATTAGAGCTGCACGCAATCTGGACATTTCCATAAAGAGGGTGCTTGCAAAACTCACATATCCCGAACAATAAACCCCACACCCATCCACTCTCTAGAGTACTCGAATTGCATAAAATTTGAACAACCTAATTGTAAATTAAGGACCCTGGCCTCTCGTTCGAGTCTCATACTGCCAAAGTAACATGATGGGGTGGACAAAGGCATTTATTTTTAAAAGTTGTTTGTTGAAATAAGTTGGCTAAAGGGTGTAGAAAAAATAGTTAGCAGTCTTGTCAAAATGGGACATTGACAAAGCAGTACTTAGCAGAGTATTTATATCTTATGGACCAACCATTTTTATTAGACTGGCTTCAGGCTTGGTTAATATGGGAAGGCATAGTAGGTAGAGAGGAACGAAAGTCTATTTGAGGAGTGTGCGTTGTGCAGCGAGAATCTCTCAAATTATTTATTTAAATTTAAAAGAATTCAGATAAATAATTATGAAAGATCATTTATGACTCTATGAGACTCACGATTAAAAAAAAATAAGCTATCCAACTATCTATCCTTTTAGAAAAATAATCAACTTCAAAACCAGTTGAATCAAAAGTCGAATAGAAGGCCTAGCCCGAAGGGCCAACCCGACCAGATCATCTTGGTCATAAACCACATTGGAGGTTATCGGAACCTTATCTGGCAAAACCATCTCGGACTACAAAACCTCGGATGAAAGCTCATCTCGGGGTTGTAGCATCTTGGATTTGAAACTTCACAGGACACAAGACATCCCGGTATCTCAGATATCGGAATAGGACCATTCCGGGTATTTCGAGATGGCCCGAGATCCCGGATATCTCGAAACCACCCAAGGTTTAGAGAATGAGATCCCGGATATCTCTCTCCCAGACGTGCAACCAGAATTGCACCCCAAATCCAAACCCACATCGCTACTAACTTTAAATCCTCGGAAATTCAAGATTTGCAAGGCTATTTAGTTACACCAAAACCTCTATAAATTATAGAGGTTTCCCAAGTATTATACATATATTGTCTCCTCGCATTTACCCCGAACATAAACTATACACCGACTTAAACATCGGAATAGGATTGTCAATGGCCCCGTTTACCAACTCCCTCCCCTTCCCCTTCCCTTCCCTCTCCTTACTTTTACCTTTTCCAAAAAATATCAAATTCAAAACATTCTTTTCTTTTTTACTTTTTATATCACATCAATAATTTTTTATTATTATTTAAATAAAAAAATCCACTACAATACAAATTTTTTTCACTTTTTCATATAAATTATTTATACTTTATATCACATCAATCACTTTCTATTTTTACACAACAAAAAAATTCTCGCAAAGGAAAGAAGAGGGGATTACTAACGGGCCAATATCTTCCAACGCTGCTTTCATTTTGCAAATACCAAGAAAATGAGAACTCAGACGAATTACTGAGTGATACATCGCCTATCAACAAACTGCATCAACATATCCAATCAGATAAGATTGATAACTAATCTCACAATTATTTACTCGAAATCTCACCTATTCGAATGAATCTTAATTAGCCGTTGGGTCTGCTTCAACGATCTGCTCAATCTCATGGTGCCATCTGAAATGAATGGGGAGACATCGAGGTGGAAGCAACTTTTAGTGCATGCAACCCAGATTTTGAGCTGCTACGTACATGGCCACCTGTCAACAAGCAATAGGTCCTAGAGAATTTAATGGAAAATAAAAAATAAAAAAAATGCCTTCACTACCATAAATGGATTGCGCTAAAAAGATGCCAGTACTCTTTAATTGTATGCATGTCCAAATATGTGCATGTCCGACAGCCCATTAAATTCCTCGGATACTCTTTATATTTCTCATTTATGATCATATCCTTTGGTGCAAAAGTTGTTGCCACGTTCCTCCGGCATATGAAATCGAGTCTTCATAATTGTATGCATGTCCAAACAAAGCCTTATTGTTTGTTTGACAAAATCTTTTAGAGGGTGGTTTTTGCTTTTTAATTATGGTGTAGTATTAAAGATAAAAACAGTTTTAATTGTTTTATTAGTATTTTGGGTTGTTTATTAGTGCTTTTGTTCTTTTGATAAAAACTAAAAAGTTAACTTAAGAAAATGTTGCCAAACAAGCCTACTAGTCTATATATCTTTGTGAATTTAGTAATCAATATCACTTTCAAGAGGGATATTCATTTTCCCTTGTAAAGTTAGTCATAAATCGGCTGTAAATTCAGAGATGGAGCCATACATTTGGATGGAAGGGGCCGAACAAAAAATATATTAAAATATATGGTCAAAGTATAAATACTAATTTTCTTTAAGACCAAATGGTGTTAGATATTTAGATGGGAGGAGGCCAAATAAAATATATATATATATATATATTAAAATGTGGTTAAAGTATAAATACAATTTTTTCTTAAGACCAATTAATTTTATTTATTTTTATTTTTTTAACAAATGAGCTGGAGGGCCATGGCCCCTACTGGCTACCCCAACTCCGTCCTTGGCTGGTATATATCCACATTCACCTAATTATCTACTCTACCACCGCCATAATATTTGGACAAAAAGGAAAGTGAAAACTTGAATTAGTAACTTATGATAACAAATACTCCTTATGTAAATATTTTCTAGGTATGAATAAGCAATAACTATTTAACCTTTTAAGCTCAATGTTCAATTTTGCTACCAAAAAAAAAAGAAACCAAAGGCGACAAAGAAAAGAGCAACTAAAGAGGGTTAACATTACTGATTAGAACAAACCGAAAAGAGATTCAATGGAGTGCTTCCAGTATGAGCAGTAGACGGAGTGGCAGCTAATTAGTAATAAATTGAGCTTTTTGAAAAGACCAAGAAAAAACACTGTACAAATAGTGTCCAAGATATGATATGCCTGCATTATTTAAAAGAATAATATCGGTCTTTAAATAATTCTTATCAAATTAAAAAATTAAAAGTTGATAAATACTAACCCATCGTGCCAGTAAAATACATCTTAGATGAAAGTATAGTACGTACATTTCTCAGTGTGGTGTGGTGTAAGAGAAGTCAGCCCTAAACTATGTCTATCAAAAAATAGATTTGAGAGGAAGAAGGAACAGATATGCTCGCTCGTCATTTTTCTTTCCCTTTCTACTCTCCGCTTCTATTTCTATTCTTTGTTTTTTTTACCAGATCAACAATTTTGGTATCTCCGATATACATCTGTCTATCTACTTCCGTGTTGTGCTATTCATTTCTTTTCTGATCGTTATTGTTGTTTGCTAGTTGTGTTTTTACTTTGAATAAAAGTTTTATTCTCTTTAGATTTGCCATCATGGGCGATTTGAAAGTTAGTCATGTGTAATGAGTTATCTTTCTAAGGCCTAGATAATTTGGCGTGAGGAATTTTTTAGGATATTTGGCTATCCTTGTCTTAGATCTAGTCTGCTCATAGTAGATCTGCTCTTTAACTATTTTTATACTTGGGTTAGCGGATGATGAAAGTCATAGATAGTCCTTTATTGTAAGAATTTTGTTTGTATTTATGACTATGTAATCTCATAGTATGTGTCTATAATTTTACAGAATTTTATCCTTTGTGATGTAAGAGCTTTATTTTTGTAATTTTTTATTAATAAGATACTTAGATATTTTATTAAAGAAAAAAAAAAAAAAAAAAAAAGAAAAAAAAAAAGAAGGACGTTTCGCTATTTGGAATATCCCTAACATGATGAGTTGTATTTAGGAGTAGTTGCCATTATTGTGATGGATTTGATAGTTGTAGCCCAATGATTACATAAATATGTTGGCCACAAACAATAGGAAATTCTTTCTAACAAGTTCGGTTAATAACTCGTTGATTCTTTAGAATAATTATTATTTTAATCAAATGATTCAGATTTTATCACTTTAATTCATAATTTAAATACAAAATGAAAGACTCTTTATTGATAATGAATATCAAGATAACAAAATTTAAATTATATAATTAAAATATAATATTTAGAATTTTAGAGAATTATAATCTAATAAAAGTACGAAAAAAAAAAAAAAAAAAAAAACTTGAGAAATATAAAACGACACACAGCTGGCCCAAGAAAAGATGCATGACAGAAACTGGAAAGGGACAGAGAAGGGACGCATACAAATACGAACTGCGTGCGCTTTGGACAACATTTCCAAACTTCGAACTCAGTAATGCCTCCCACGCCTTGTGGAGCCGAATGAACCTCACCGGCGGGCCCCACTCCCCGGCGACGGGGTGTCGCCGGAAACCGAAGCGTGCCAGCATATCGGCCCTCTCCTCCCGCCGCCGTCCGGTGACTCCTCACTCGAAGTGGAAGTTCTTCGACGAAGACGACGGAAAGCTCGCCGGAGGAGGACAATTCCGGAGAGCGAGAGTTGCGGTCTCAGCGAGAAATCTCGCCGCCGGGCTCTGGCAGTTGCGGTTCACGGAGGTCTCGGCCGGTGGTGGTGGAATTGGCGGTTTCAAATGCGGGCCGTGTGATCGGGTTGGGTCTCAGGTAACGCCTCGCAATTCGGAGTCTTTTTGGCTTTGAAAAAAGAGAGTTTTTCTTTGACTCGAAAGTTTTTACGGCAACTGTGGAGAGTTTCGTTTGTCCCTAGTGATGTGTTTGGTTGCTGAGAAAATGCGGGAAAAGAAGGAAAAAAAAAAAAAGAATTCGAATTTCATCTAAAAAAACTTCGTCTTAGTCGAGAGGCTATTACAACTATTGGCATAATTGAGCTGAATTCTATTCAGAAATAATCGACTTTTTATATTTTCTTTTCCGTTCTTTTAGATTTCTTTTTGACCAAACATTTGATGAGAATAATAGATAAAACACCATTGATTCTCTATGTATATGCTATCATTTTTGTAAAAGATGATAGTAAATGGAGAATCATTTTTAACTCAAATCACACACACGCATCCATGCATGCATACATACATACACATATATATTATGCTTGTACATGTTTTTCTTTTTGTGGGTTTTCTAGTTTGCAATTGTTCCTAAAGTGTTGGCTGTTTTCTTTTTGTTCCGCAGTTTGAACTCTTGTGTTAAAGATTGGTCATTTTTAAACTAATTATGGTAATTTTGTAGTGATAATACAATGAGTTATACTAAAATTACAAGAATTTTAGATTAGAACAATACCTGTCGGACTGAATCTTAGAAATCTTGCTCTGTTTAAGGAGATTCAAGCCATTGTTTATTTGTATTTTGGGTATAGAGGATGTTGTGATAATGAAGCAATGGGTTTTGCATGTCAATTGCTGTAATTCTTCTCGGCAACAGAAAGATCACAGCGTGCTATTCACGATCTAATCCTTGATCTTCTAAGTTCCAACAACTTGTTTTTCCCCAGCTTGTATCTTCTTTGCCACATCCAAAATTTTCAATGGAGGAATCTACAAAGTGGGAACCCAGGTGTTCGAAAGTGTCTCATGACGTCTGCCAGTTTGACGGCCGCATGGGGCTTCTCCAGGATCAAAAGGGTGCTTCGATCTCTATTGTTTCTGCTTTGCAAGCAGAGCTATTCCATGCTCATTCACGAATTTGTGAGCTTGAAGCTGAGGAGCGATCCTCTAAGAAAAAAGTGAAACACTTGCTGAGGAAGGTTGAAGAGGAAAGGGTTTCATGGCGGAGCAGAGAACAAAAGAAAATTCGTGCAGTTGTTGATGACTTAAAGGATGAATTAGACAGGGAGAGGAAGAGTTGTCAGATGATGTATATGCTCAATACCAAATTAGTCATTGAGTTAGCCAATGCCAAGTTATCAGCAAAGCAGATCATGCAAAA
Source organism: Alnus glutinosa (assembly GCF_958979055.1). NCBI lineage: Eukaryota > Viridiplantae > Streptophyta > Magnoliopsida > Fagales > Betulaceae > Alnus > Alnus glutinosa. The sequence continues at coordinate 2,777,465 of NC_084890.1, read as the reverse complement.
TTACCAGGAAGAGAAAAGGGGGAGGGACCTAATGGAGGAGGTCTGTAATGAACTAGCTAAGCAGATTGGAGAAGATAAGGCCGAGGTTGAGGCATTGAAGAGAGAGTCGATGAAATTCCATGAGGAAGTGGAAGAAGAGAGGCGGATGTTGCAGATGGCTGAGGTTTGGCGTGAAGAACGCGTCCAAATGAAGCTGGTTGATGCAAAACTTGCTCTTGAAGATAGATATTGCAAGATGAACAAGCTATTAACGGACCTCGAGACTTTTCTGCAGTCCAGAAGTTCTACCCTGGATGTTATGGACTTAAGGAAAGCCGAGTTGATCCTGCAGGCAGTTAAATCAATGGATGTTCAAGATATTAAGGAATTTTCGTATATGCCCCCAAAATCAAATGATATATTCTCCATGTATGAAGATCTCAGAAAATTCGAAGCTAAGGGGGACGAGATTGAACCTTGTGTAAATTACAGCCCCACTAGACACGCTTCCAAAATCCAGGCCTCGTGTCCTAACAATGGTGGCTCTTACAAAACTTCTATGCTGAAGCATCCAAACCATGCTATTGAGTATAAGAGCGGCCTAGAAGAAGAAGAAGAAACCCGAGGCTGGGGAAGGGGTAGTCGTGCTGAGGATCAGAGTTCTAGTTACTCAGTTGAAGGGAGTACTGAGGCCTCTGTTAGTAGGGTCTTCAGCCAAGGCAAAAATGTTTTGGAGAGTGGAACCGAATGTGATGAAAATGCAGACCATGGTTCTCTGAATACGGAAGTCAGTGAGGTTTGCTTACTAGTAGAGGGTAATGGAAACGGGAGAGCTTTTCCAAGTGGAGGTGGCATCAGATGCCAGGATACAGCGGCACAACGGGGTGCACCGGAGTCTGCCAATCCACACATCACTCGAGGAATGAAAGGGGGCATAGAGTGGCGTCGAGGCATCCAAAAGCCAAGCTCGAAGCCCAAGCTTTTGGGGGTGACTCGGGTGAGGATGGAAAGCCAGAAATCTCAGCTGCGCCACATTCTTAAACAGAAGACCTAGGTAAACTTCGTTTCTCAAATTTTGTTGTTTGATCGAGCAAAGTGTGATCAGAGCAACTCTCCTTTGTTTCGTAATTTAATTGATGATTTTTGGCCCTGGTAAAGAGGCGTTTCCTTCTCTTGGTTCTAGATTCTAGTTGTTACACAGTATTTTGAACATGTATGTACTTTGTTTCCATAGAGAATAGTATCCTTTTCCCAGCAACTGTTAGAGAGGATGTACCCACACTCTTGTATAATTCATTGATATATGACAACAAAATTGAGGAAAAATGGACGTATATAATTGAGCAGCACTTTTCTCTTTTCTTTTCTTTTTTTGGTATTTAAAAAATCCTATTAGTGTTTTAGTAGAGTAATGCTAATTACCACCATTTCATCTTGATTTTCATCCGGATGGGCTGACGTGGCATGGTTGACCACGCCACATAGCCAACTTTTTATATTTAAAAAAAAAAAAAAAGGAGTCAAACTTGCGTCGGGTTTTAGAGAAAGGGAAATTTTTTCATTTCACCCCAAACATTTTCCCACCAAAAAGAGCTCCTTAACCCAACCCCCCACCCCGATGCATTCGGCGCCGCCCACCTCCTCCCTTCCGAGCCCACCATCTACAAACAACCAACCAGCACTACTGAATGCCATCTAGCTACCGACGACTCACCATCTATAGAGATAACATTTCTCACTTTTTTTCATTTTGATTTTCTCGTGTAATGTTATCCCATATTTGTCCATTGTAATGCCTATATAATTTTATACTGGTTTCTCGATATAATTTAAATTTGACATGCAATATTAAGGTCCAACCTATTTTATTAAATAGATCGTGTTATAATTATTCTATATATTTTTATATTTATGTCCGGATCGACTTTGAACTTAACATGCGCAGATCACCGACTCTAGAAAATATATATATTTGCGGCATGGGTGACTCGGTGGTGTTAGTTAAGGAAATCCCAGAAAGAATGAGTGACATGCAACATTGGATCTTCTCCAAAGAAAGAGACGAATCAGTACGTGTCAGATTCACAAAGGACGAAAAAGATGTACATGTCTAGCTGCTGTGTTCCCTTTGTTCGCATCATGCTTAGGCCCTACGGTCAGTGGGCCATCCCCTCTACCTGACAACTTGTCTCCCTATCATGCACTGCCCTCCATTAAAAAATAAGGGTTAAATTAAAAAAAAAAAAAAAAACTCCTTAAATTACTACCAATTTTTTAGATAGTCTTTGAACTACTAATGCTTACAATTTAGCCTTTGAAACTACTAATTGCTTATTTTTTAACCCCCTTTATCAGTTTGTGCCATCTAAGTAGATGGAAACTGAGTCATGTGTATGGCACGTGACTCTTTTAGCCCCGAAGCTCAAAAATATTCATCTCCCTACACTTTGAAATTCCAAAACTGTCATTGAAAACAATAACTGAGAAATGCGAAATGACTAAGACAAAAAAATTGACATAAATTACAATTATGCCATTCGGTAAAAATGATGGAGAGGTAGAGGAGGACCTACCAACATCTCCCATGGCCTCAAAAAGCATGGCGGCTACCTTCTCTCTCTTGGCGCTGACATCAATGAGGTCCTCCGCGAGCTCGCCAAGGAGGCCGGCTGGGTCGTCCTCCCCGACGACACCACCTACCGTTCTTCCTCCTCACCCCATGTATCTTCGCTTCTTTTCTTTTTCTATTTTTTTCCTCCCATTTTCTTGCTAACTAAACAAAGTTTATGTCTTCAGTTTTCATTTTTTGTTTCAAGGGCTGGGGTAATGGTTGTTGTCCAGTTTGTGGGTCGTGGAAAGCGAGCAACACGCCGCTGCAATGTGCAGCCGAGGCGGGGCAAGTCCGGGTTACTTCGCTATTGATTGCTCATGGAGCTAAGGCGAATGTGAAGAGCCTCAAAGGTGTGGTTTCTTTGGATTTGGATCGCTTCAAGAATCACCCTTCTCTTGTTTAACCTCCATGTCATGAGAAAGAACGAGCTTGAATGGAAGACATAGATCTTCTGTTTTGTTTAACTTTGTTATCCAGTATTCTCCAACGTGTATATATATGGCTATGTGATTTCTAGCTCTCCATAAAATGTGGACGGTAATGAATGGTTGGGGATCCACTATCAACTAGATTTCTTTGCTTCCACATTAATATAATTTTTGTTCCACCCATATCTGTAAAACATAAGGTTGATGCATGGCCCTCGTATCTAAGAAAATTGACTATAGCATTAGTAGTTTTTCATGCTTGATGACTCATGAGGCAAGGTTTTGTAGTTGTTAGTAAGAACTTGAATCTTATCTAGAATTACTATTGTTTGATTACGATAATTTGTTTGACGATTTATAGCACTACATTTGGAAGCAATTCTAATTTTTCCTTTCAAACTCTCTGCTTGCTGTAGTATTGTTTCAAGGGCTGGCACTACAAAAAATTTCGATTTTAGTAATGTGCAAATTTTTATGGGTTACTAATATTAGTAATGTGCTAACAATTCGCACGTTATTATTTAGTAACGTGCGAAAATATGCACGTTACTATTTAGTAACGTGCAAAAATTTGCGCGTTACTAAATTTGGTACATTACTAAAGTAGTAACCCTAAAATTTTGCACGTTACTATACTAGTAAGGTGCAAAATTTAGCACATTACTATTTAGTAACGTGCTAAAATTTGCACATTACTAAATATTGTGTCAATATAATTTTTTTTAAAATAATAAAATTTTAAATAATTAGTAACCTGACTAATTTTGCACGTTACTAAATTTAGTAACACGCAAATTGTTTGCACGTTATTGAATTAGTAACATGCAAAATTAGTAACGTTCAAATTCTTGCACATTACAAAAATAGTAACAAGCAAAATTCTTGCACGTTACTAGGTTGGTATAAAAAAAATAATTTTAAAATTTAAATTATTAATGACGTGTAAAATTTAACACCTCGCTAAATAATAATGATCTACCATCTATTGATTTATCATGATCGATCGGATGATTGATCAAATGATTTATCATGATTGATCGGATGATCTACCATGATTGATTGGATAATCTATCGATCCTATTGATCTATCATGATCGAACGGATAATCTATCGATCCTATAGATGTATCATGATCAATTGGATGATCTATCGACCCTATAGATCTATCATGATCAATTGGATGATCTACTATGATTGATCGGATGATCTATCAATCGTATTGATCTATCATGATCGATCTGATGATCTACCATGATTGATCGGATGATCTATTGATCCTATTGATCTATCATGATCGATCGGATGATCTATCGATCCTATTGATCTATCATGATTGATCGGATGATCTATCGCTCCTATTGATCTATCATGATCGATTGGATGATCTATCGATCATATTGATCTATGATGATCGATCGGATGATCTATCGATCCTATTGATCTATCATGATCGATGGGATGATCTACCATGATTTATTAGATGATCTATTGATCCTATTTATCTATCATGATCGATCGGATGATCTATCATGATTGATCGGATGATCTATTGATCTATCATGATCGATCGGATTATTTATCATGGATCGATCGGATGATCTATCATGATTGATTCGATAATCTATCTATCCTATTGATCTATCATGATTGATCGGATGATCTACCGTGATTGATCGATCGGATGATCTACCATGATTAATCGGATGATCTATCGATCCTCTTGATCTATCATGATCGGTCGGATGATCTACCACGATTGATTGGATGATCTATCGATTCTATTGATCTATCGATCCTATTGATCTATCATGATTGATCAAATGATCTACCATGATTGATCGGATGATCTATCGATCCTATTTATCTATAATGATCGATCGAATGATTTACCATGATTGATAGAATGATCTATCGATCCTATTGATCTATCATGATCAATCGGATGATTTATCATGGATCGATCGGATGATTTATCATTATTAATCGGATGATCTATCATGATTGATCAGATGATTTATCATGATCGATCGGATGATCTATCATGATTGATTGGATAATCTATCGATCCTATTGATCTATCATGATTGATCGGATGATCTACCATGATTGATCGATCGGATGATCTACCATGATTGATCGGATGATCTATCGATCCTATTGATTTATCATGATCGATCGGATAATCTGCCATGATTGATTAGATGATCTATCCATCCTATTGATCTATCATGATCGATCGAATGATCTATCGATTCTATTGATCTATCATGATTGATCGGATGATCTACCATGATTGATTGGATGATCTACCATGATTGATCGGATGATCTATCGATCCTATTTATCTTTCATGATCGATCGGATGATCTTTCATAATCGATCGGATGATCTATCATGATTGATCGGATGATCTATCATGATTGATCGGATGATCTATCAATCCTATTGATTTATCATGATCGATCGAATGATTTATCATGGATCGATCGGATGATCTATCATGATTGATTGGATAATCTATCAATCTTATTGATCTATCATGATTGATCAGATGATCTACCATGATTGATCGGAAGATCTATCGATCCTTTTGATCTATCATGATTGATCGGATGATTTATCATGATCAATCGGATGATCTATCGATCTTATAGATGTATCATGATCGATCGAATGATATATCAATCCTATTGATCTATCATGATCGATTGGATGATCTAACATGATTGATCAGATGATCTATCATGATCGATGGGATGATCTACCATGATTGATTGGATGATCTATATATCCTATTTATCTATCATGATCGATCGGATGATCTACCATGATTGATCGGATAATCTATCGATCCTATTGATCTATCATGATTGATTGGATGATTTATCATGGATCGATCGGATGATCTATCATGATTGATCAGATGATTTATCATGATCGATCAGATGATCTATCATGATTGATTGGATAATCTATCGATCCTATTGATCTATCATGATTGATCGGATGATCTATCATGATTGATCAGATGATCTACCATGATTGATCGGATGATCTATCGATCCTATTGATCTATCATGATCGATCAGATGATTTATCATGGATCGATCGGATGATCTATCGTGATTGATCAGATGATTTATCATGATCGATCGGATGATCTACCATGATTGATCGGATGATCTATAGATCCTATTGATCTATCATGATCGATCAGATGATTTATCATGGATCAATCGGATGATCTATCATGATTGATCATGATCGATCGGATGATCTATCATGATTGATCAGATGATTTATCATAATCGATCGGATGATCTATCATGATTGATTGGATAATCTATCGATCCTATTGATCTATCATGATCAATCGGATGATCTATCGATCCTATTGATCTATCATGATCGATCGGATGATTTACCGTGATTGATCAATTAGGTGATTTACCATGATTGATCGATCGGATGATCTACCATGATTGATCGGATGATCTATCGATCCTATTGATCTATCATGATCGATCTATTGATCTATCATGATTGATCGGATGATCTATCAAACCTATTGATCTATCATGATCGATCGAATGATCTATTGATCCTATAGATCTATCATGAATGATCGGATGATCTATCGATCGTGATAGAGTTTGATCAAACATACTTGACACAGTGAAGGTTCGATCGAACGTCTGATCGATCCTAATAAGTACTAGTCCGATCGATCATGACAGGATCATAGGATCGATAGAATATCTGATCGATCAAAGTGTATTGCTCCAATCTGATCAGTAAACCATGAGTAATGTGATATATGTGTGTGTTTATATATATATATATATATATATATATATATATATAACTATTTTTTTTTTTAAGTAAACTATATTTTATAGTTAGTTATATACTAGCTATGGGATATATGTTATATAGTAAGTATTAATAACTAATTAATATGTTAGTTTAACATACTATATAAGGCAAAAATGTATTTTTTCAATAAGACAAAAATATCTATAAATTCGAAAAAAAAAAATAAAGAAAAAAAAAACAAATTCAACAAAAAAAAGGACGTTTTTGTTTTGTTTTTTTAATAAAAAAACCAAAATTAACTTAAACTAATAATAAAAAAAAACCAATTTTTCCCAAAGAAAAAATTAAAAAAAAAAGTTATTTACAAAAACAAATTAAAAAATTAAAAAAACGAGAAAGAATTTTATTTAAAAGAACAAACGAAAAAATAATTAATAATTATGAAAACAATATTTTTTGGAAAAAAGAAAACAAACGAAAATTAAAAAAGAAAAACCTGGTTTTTATTATTAATTTTTTTTTTAAAAAAAAAAAGAAGAAAAAGAAAAGTAATTTTTCTTTTTTTAAAAAAAAACAAAAAAACATAAATGAAAATTAAGAATAAATACCAATATATATATACAAAAAAAGTTAATTAAAAAACAAAAAAGCTCATGATTGAGCCTTTTGGGGGGAAGTCGGGTGCACGCGGGACACGAAAATTTCGTGTCCCGCCCGCGCCTCACCAGAAAGTTTAATTTTTTTTTTTTCTAAAATTTTAGTTACGTGCAAATTTTTCACGTTACTAAATAGTAATGTGCACACGGAACACGAAATAATTCCAACCTTTTTGGGTCTTTTAAAACACCAATTCCAGCCATTTTTTCTCCTCATGTGTTCCAAGCTTCCTTGCTTTCTCCCACTGGGTACTCTCTCACTCTCTCTCTCTCTCCCTCCCTTGGTTACGCCTTTTGGCTTCCTTCTCTTGTTATTTCTCTGGCATTTTTTTTCTCTTTTCTTTTTGTTCCAATTTTTAACAATTATTCACAAAACTGTTTTTGTGATGGGAAACAGATCTGATGGGTTCATAACTGTTTTTATTTCTATATTTTTGAATATCAACAAGTAAGTCTTTCATTTCTTCTTCTTTTTCCTTCAGCTATATATATTGGGTTTTCTCTTTTTGTTATGGTGTTGAGATATATTTGTGATATTTGTAATATTTGTGAAACAATATCAGGAATACAAAATGAATTCAAGAGGAGTGCAGCTCTTTATTTGTAGATGGTTGCCTTTTTTCTTCTCCAAAAGCTCTTGTTTTCCTCTGCCATGGTATCTTTCTCTCTCTGTTCCTCTCTGTGTCTATGTAGTGTGTTTGTTCTTATGGGTGAGAGTGTTTAATTCATATTGATTGGGGTTTGCAGAATATGGCATGGAGTGCAGTAGTTTCATGAGAGGTAATTAAGAAATATTCTTTAATGGAGTGCAGTGCATCGCTTGAAGCCTTGAATATTGGTTTCAAGATTTTTTGCTTGAAGCCTTGAAAAAATGGCTGAATTGGAGCTGGATCGAGAAATGATTCGGATGAAGCCTGTGCGTTGGGGTTAACATTTTTTTTTTTTTTACATAATTTTAGTAACGTGCTAACACACGTTACTAAAAATAATAATTTTTTTATTTTCATTTTTTATATATATTAGTAACATTTTTTTTTTAATTTTTAATTTTTAATTTAGTAACGTGCAAAAGTGTGACACGTCACTAAAATTAGTAACGTGATAATTTTATCACGTTACTAATTTTAGTGACGTGCAACACTTTGCACGTTACTAAATTAAAAATTCGTTCAAAGTAAATTATCACGTTACTATGCTTACTGGCGTCTCATTTACATGTTACTACATATTTACTAACGTGCAATTTTTTTGCGTTACTATGCAGTAACGTGATGTCCATTTGGACGTTACTAAAATTATTTTAGTAACTATGGGATTAGGAACGTGAAAATCACGCCATTGATTTCACGTTACTACAGTTTACTAACGTGTAAAAGGCTTTTGCACGTTAGTAAACCTAGGTTATTAAAATTGAAATTTTTTGTAGTGTGGGGTAATGGTTGTTGTCCGGTTGTTGCCCTTCATGAAGTTGCTTATTTGAGAAGTAGTTGAATAAGAAGGGCTTCTAGAAAGACCTGTTGAATACGTGAATAGGCTGATGCCATTACTATCATGTCAAAAAGTGGTCGTTCATGCTCGGCAATCCCTTTTGCAAGTTTTTGTTAGTGAAGCTCCTACTCTTTGACACCTTAGCATTACTGAGACACAAGCCACAACAGGAGATAATACCACAATAACTCAACGTGTCAGTGGAGTTCAAGCCAAGGAAGGGAAGACAGCCACAAAAGCAGCCCAAACGATGGGACCATTGGATATGCATTCTGCGTAAAAGTAAAATATGAAAGGAAGAAAAGACATACAAGATAGAAATAAGAGTTCGTATCCAGAAGAAGAAAACACAAAGCGAGGAGCCGACACCACCACCCACTACTAAACACATTGGCCGATTTTCCTCCGTTTAATTTAATTTTCCATTTTTACTCCTCTCTCTCTCTCTCTCTCTCTCTCTCTCTCCCTCCACAACGTTTGCCTTTGGCTCAATTTTAGGAGCCGACACCACCACCCACTACCAAACACACATTCTTACTCTCTCGAATTCTCTCCCAGAAAGTCAAAGCATCCATGCATGTAGCACTTTTGCAGTGTCTGGGGTCCTAAACTAGCACAGAAAATTTCAGATCAAATACGGCCGGTCCCAATAATCACTTATGCATGGCCCATGTGTAAACCAAACTCCACAGACAACGATTCCACCAGATAGTCAGATGGATAATAATCTCGCATCCAACTATCATTAATCCTAGTCGATGTTATCTGGTCTTTTGCTTGAATTGCTTTGGTGGTTACGTGGAACTACGACAGGTGCCTATCCAGCATGAAAACCAAAACACTCAAGAGTGATCACCGCCCTCTCTCTCTCTCCTTTAGTGTGTCTCTTTCCAAAAGATAAGGGAGCACAAGATTTATTTCCAAGGTAAAGAAGACACGATTCTTTCCATGCAAGAGAGAAACACGCATTTTCGATGCATGCACAAGAGCTGTTCTTGGCTGTGAGACACGTTAAACTCCAATACCACTAGTTTAGGATGCTTGAAACATTTAGTTAGGAAAACTGAATGATGCAATGACCATGCTCCGTTTTAAACCTCCAAAACAAAGCACAAAGATAACCTCTAACTCTCTCTCTCTCTCTCTCTCTCTCTCTCTGTGTCTCTGTCTCTCTCTCTGTCTCTCTCTCTCTCTCTATATATTTTGTGCCCCGCCAGCGGCCGTAATGATTGGGTGGAAAACAAGTAAGGGTGTAAATCCGGATCGGATATAACCGGCCAGGAAATTGGATCCGGGCATTAACCGGCTCCTGGAAACCGGGAAATCCGGTTGGTACCCGGATCCGGGTATTTATTTCAAAAAATCACGGTTATAGTCGGGTACCCGGCTCCGGGTAGGTTAATTAATTAAAAAAAAAAAATTACCCCCTGCCCTTTTATCCTAAAACTACACGCAGTACACGGCTTAGGAAGAGGGGGAGGAGTATTTCGTCATTTTCATAAAATTAAAACCTCTGTTGACTGTTGCCCTATCATCAAATTCAAGTATCAAAACCCTTCAATTTTGCTCACTGCCGCCGCTCAAGTTCACCTTCAGACAGAAATCTCAAATCTGAATCATCTCATCTCTTTCTCCATTTCATTCTCCATCACGGCATCACTGATTCACCACATCACGTTGAAACTGAAAAAGTCTACCCTTCACTTGTTCAGCCACTCGCCGACTGTCGCCAACTCCTCGCCGGCTACCAGGTAACCAGACGTCTTTGCTTAGTTTCTTTCAGCTTTTGTTATTTGAAGTCACTAGTAACCAAAGAGAATGAATTGAATTTCATGATTACTATTTTCCAACATTTTATTTAGCAAACGAGATTGTATGTAGATAAGAACATAATATGTATAGAGAATCTAGTGTGATTTCTCAATTCTTTAATTGGTATTGGATGCAATCCTTGAATCAATATCTAATCTAGGAAAATGAGATGAGAAAAAAAGAAATTTTTTTTTAGTATCTCTCTTATAAAGTAAGGAAAGTGGATATCGCCTAGACTTTAGCAAGCACTTCTACCTTGTTCTTAATCTTGTATGTGACTTCAACTAATTTCCCCTTAAATTTTAACTCCCGTGAGACAAATTTCCACCTAACCAAATTTTCCATTGTCTTTCCTCCTTTCTAATTAAATAGAGTGCTAAATTGTAAACCTGATATTTTTTTAAAATTTTAACCTAATTTGTCTGATTGAAAATTTCACATTACAGTTCCTCTAATTCAGGCTATGATGTTTTTGTCTTCAGGCAATCGGCTTTTTTGCTCTGCCGAAGTGACGCAGTTGCAGAGATTATCAGCAGCCATCAACTGGAGATTATTACTCTTGCTAATTTGTCCACTTTGAGGGTATGTTGCAAACTTTTCCCTTAATAAAGTGGCTCTGTTTATATTCACATTTGAGACACTCTTTAGACTTCCTTCTTTTTCTTTCTTATTCCCTATACATTTTTTACATTTTGGAGTTCTCAACAATCAAGTGAATGTTTGAATACTATGATTACATGCTACCAATTAAGAAGATGGTGACTCATTACTTTAAAATTTTAAACATGTTTAATTTAATTGTTCTTTAAATCTTCGAGTAGCCATACTTTGGCTGAAATCTTGATTGATTTTTGTGTACATTAGTTTTCTTTTTCATGAGTTGATTTTGGCCACAGGGAGTGGATTTAATATTGAATATTTAAATATTGCTTGTGACAAGAAGCTCAATAAAATTATTTAAACCTTGAACTGAGCCAAAGCTGAGCTCGAGCAGTTTTTCAAGTTCACCATTCTGAGCTAAAGCATCCATATCTCAAGTCTCAAGCTCAGCATCAATCCTGGATGTTACATTCTTTTTCTTCCACTGTGCGTCTTTACATCTTCACTTGTGTTACTTGGTTCTTATCTCAAAGGGATTTCCTGTGTACTCCTTTCTCCTCTTTTTCCTTTTTTGTTCTTTTAATTACTTGGTCAATAAATCCTTTCACAGATGAAAGGAAAGACGGTATGTAAGAGACATTATTGCTTTTGTGCATTAGTACTTTTGCCGATCTAAATCTTTTTTTTTTTTTTTTTTTTTTTTATAAACAATTAAATTTATGCATGTTTTATTGTTTTTCATATTATTGATGAATATGACTGCAAGAAACTTTGTATTATTATGTTGTTAATGTTGTTTTATATTATTATGGCTCTTAATTGTATGGTCAATACTATTAAGTGTTATATTGTTTTTATGCTCCAACTATGCCTATTATGGAAAATGTCAATAACAATGAGTCACATGACAAGCCTCCAACTACAAATGTTGAAACCCATTCGCCTTCCTTGCAAACTGAATTGGATCCCTCCAAAAACAAACCAAAAGCTATGAATCGGTCAAAAATATGATTGCACTTTACAAAAGTGACACCAATTGACAAGGAAAAGCCTAAGGCAGCATGCAATTATTGCAATAAGATGTTAGGGTGTCACTGGAGACATGACACTTCTACTTTGAAGAACCACCTTACCTATAACTGTCCAACCTCTCCACTTAGAGATTTGGAAAAATCCAATGTACCCAAAGGTCAAACTTTCTTGCAACAGTCATTTAAAAAAATGTCAGAGAGCGGTAGTTGCCATACCACTACCACCCAACTAGGATTTGTGAAGTACGATCCGATTAAAATAAGAAAGTTGGTTGTTCAATATTTCATCATGGAGGAATTACCTTTTAGGCATGTGGAGAGTTATGGGTTTAGAGAATTGATAAATGGAATTGAACCAAGGTTCAATTTACCATGTTGCATTACTTTACAAAAAGATTGCATGAAACTTTATGAGGAAGAAAAACTTAAATTGAAGGCTTCTTTGAGGGGTAAAAGAATTTGCATCACTACTGATACATGAACATCTCTTCAAATTTGAACTACATGGTTGTTACTGCTAGCTACATAGATTCTAGTTGGAGAATGCATAAAAAAATTATCAAGTTTAACTTGATTTCAAGTCATAAGGGTGAAAATATTGGAAGAATGTTGGAAAATACATTGATAGAATGGGAGATTGAATCCGTGTTCACTGTTACAGTTGATAATGCGACAGTCAATGATGTGGCGATTGATTATATGAAAAGGAAGTTGAAGGACAAGAAATGTTCTATTTTGGGAGGTGAATTCATTCACATGAGGTGTGCCGCTCATATATTAAATCTTATTGTAAATGAAGGCTTGAAAGGATTGGGTGATTGTGTTTCTAATATTAGGAACGCAGTGAAATTTGTAAGGTCTTCACTGCAGATAATGGCAAGGTTTAAAGAATGCATAAAGTGTGAAAAAAAAATTAATGTACGAAGACAGTGTGTCTAGATGTTCAAACAAGATGGAATTCTTCGTACTTAATGTTGAGTGCGGCTGAGAAGTACGAAAAATCTTTTACTCGACTTGGAGAGGAAGATGGTAATCCTTTTGTTGTTCCTAGCTATGATGAGTGGAAAAATGCTAGGGAATTTGTGAAGTTTTTGAAACCTTTTTATGAAGCCACATTGAAGTTTTCTAGTTCAACTTATGTCACCTCCAACTCATATTTCCTTCAACTTTGTATTATTATAAAGACATTGGCCGATGGGTGTATGAGTTGTAATCCTATCCTTAATGCAGTGAGTTGGGATATGAAAAAAAAATATGAAAAGTATTGGGGGACTATGGAAAGGATTAACTTATTGTTGTATATTGCTCATGTTCTTGACCCGCGTACCAAGTTGAAGGCGTTAAAATATTACTTGGTAAAATGTAGTGGCCCTGATTGGGCGAAACAAATCGACACAAATGTGAAAGACCTCTTGAACCGTTTGTGGGACCAATATGATAAGTTATATGGGAGGCATTTGTCTAACCTTGATGCGGGTGTGGAAAGTTCAAGTGTTGCTTCTATAGATGTTAGTGTTGATGATGATGATGATGCACTTACAGAGACGAAATATATGAAGTTTTTCATGAAACACCTTGAGGAAGAGAACAACTCGGAGTGTATGTCGGAGGTGGATCGTTATTTTTTGGATGGGTGTGGAGCATCAACAAATGAATTTGACATCTTACTTTGGTGGAAGGTTAATGCACCTAAATATCCTATCTTCGCAGAGATAGCCCGTGATATATTGGCCATTCCTATTTCTACAGTTGCATCTGAGTCTGCATTCAGCAATGGAGGACGCATATTGGATCCCTTTAGGAGTTCTTTATCTCCATTGACAGTTGAGACCTTGGTTTGCACACAAGATTGGTTAAAGAGCAATGAAGACTTGGAGTATGAGAATTTTATTGAAATGTTTGATGAGCATGGTAAATGTTTATAAATTCATTTTAGTTTTCATTATTATTAATTCATTTTAGTTATTTATTCATTTAACTAATTCTCTTCTTTCTTTCTTTTTTTTTTTTCTTTTTTTTTTTCTTTTTTTTTTTTTGTTTTTTTTCCTTCTATTGTAGTTGTAGATGATTGAGAGCAAAGCTACAAAAAGCCAGAAACCGAACCATGCTGGGAACTTTTGGTTATGAACTTTTTTAATATGTTTATGGACTTTTGGTTATGAACTTTTTTAATATGTTTATGAACTTTTGGTTATGAGCTTTTTTAATATGTTTATGGACTTTTGGTTATCAACTTTTTTAATATGTTTATGGACTTTTAGTTATGAACTTTTTTAATATGTTTATGGACTTTTAGTTATGAACTTTTTTAATATATTTATGGACTTTTGGGTTTGAACTTTTTTAATATGTAATATGTTTATGAGAATTCATGCATTCTGGTGGATTGCATCTTTTCTCTCTGTACACATTTAGGGGTGGTTCAATTCATTTATTTTATATCAGTAATATAATGTCTGTTGCATTGAGTGATTGACTACCATGCCTTAATGTTGTAACTTGATATGCATATTATCTCATCTTTCTATTTGATAGGCATAACATTATAAACTTGCAGCATCAATGATTAAGTGGCCCAGTTCTATGACGTATGCATTATTGTAAATAGAAATGTCAATGTTCTTTTTCCCTCTTCAGTGACATTATGAGATTTCTGTAAATCAGATAAGTTAGATAACAATCTTGATTCTGGACATTACTACTAAGTTTTTGGCTAAGGAAAGTTAGGAAACATCAAGGATAGTGGGACTTTATTACTCTATTGGCTACTGATCTAGTTAGACAACTACAAGGGTTCGGATGAAATCATTTGCAGCATTCAGTTTAAAAAAGTAGGCAAAAAATTAATTAATTTTTTTTTAATATACCACCCGGACCGGATAACGGGTTTACCCGGGTATCCAGGCCTGCGTGTTTAAAGCAAAAAACCCGAGGACCCGGAGCCGGTTCCCGAGTTTTACCCAATACCCAGGAACCCGCTCCGAATTTACACCCCTAAAAACAAGTATTAAATGCGAAACCACGAGAGTACCTCGTACATAACCTATAGATGAAAACAACAAACTTGAATGATCATCAACAAAAAGAAAAAAAAAAATAGAAAACTTAAAGTATTAAACTCGACTCCAGGTGTTGAAAACCTCTGGGATTTTGCGGTGTACTCCTCCGAGCCCCTGCATTGAAAGGAGTTGCCAGCGTGTGGGGAGAGGACGGGCTGCCGGAAGGCGAGGTTGAGCAGTGTCGCCGGCGTGTGGGGTGACGACCTGCTGCGAAAGAGTGAAAAACAAGAATAAAAAATCATACAAGATGAATTTATGTGTAGGGAGAGGGATATTTTTAGGTTTTTGAGCTAAAAGAGTCACGTGTCATGCTCGTGACTCGGTTTCCATCCACTTGGACGGCACGAAGTGACAAATAGGGCCAAAATATAAGTAATTTGTAGTTTGGGAAGCCGGACTGCAAACACCGATAGTTCAGGGGGTCATCCGGAGAACGCGTGAGTGATAGTTTGGGGGGCTTTTTTGTATTTAATCCAAAAAAGAAAAAAATATTTTCTGTGACAATAATTCATTGTAACGCCCCAAAAGAGGTAGAGCGATATGGGCGATTTTTTTTTTTCCTTTATATATATATATATATATATATATAATAATTACTACAAAATATTGATGAATTATTGGATATTCATGACACTACAATCGTCATGAATCATAAGTTCATAACACTATTTTGTTATACATGCCATATATTTTTTCTTTAATTTACAATAAATAAACTAATACATGCCTTATGTCAAAAAAATATTACATACAATAATTTTGAAAACTTAAGTTTTCATGTTCTTTATTTTTCTTCATTGCTATAAAGCCTGAACCCTTTGATCATCACTTGAGAAATTATATAAATACATTCCATACGCATCTTATATTTAAATTCACCATTAAATTTATGGATTCACATTGAGTCTCATAAATTAATGTGAGTTCCATAAATTTAATGGTGGATTTAAAACTTGGTCGTACGAAGATGTATACGAGATTTATATTATTTCTCTTATATATTTTGACTAGTCGACAAGACAACTCTCTAAACAATATGTGATTCTTTTAAGTGATGATGTGATTCTAACATTTATTTTTAATAAGTTTAACAGTGCATGTAAAAAGGGTAAAACTGTCTTAAAAAGGGTAATTCCTGCTTCAAACTGTCAAAACTACTCTGTTTCTTTGTGTTATACGCCAAGTAGAACATAACCACCCAACCCTTAGCCTTGGGGTTATGGAGAAGAGTAATGATTCACTACCACCTAAATATACAACTTTTCACCACCTTGTCTATGTGGCAAAGTGGTCTCCCACTTTAATTTTTTTTTTTTTTTTAAAAAAAAAAACTCAAAAAGTAGGTGGCATTGAATCATTAGAAACCCCAAAATTTACAAAATGTCATAAATTTTATTTATTTATTTATTTTTTCTAAATTTTAGGTATTTTATAAAATGGACCCCCTATATTCAATATTTACCTCAAAAAATTTTATTTTTATAGTTTTGCCACCCTTCCTAAAATTTTAGTTCCGGCCCTAATGCCAAGCAAATAGCTTACTTGTCACTGAATCTTGCTTTTATCTAATTAACGAAATTTAATCTTGCCCATTGAAAGAAATCAAAAAAGAAAAAAGAAAAAAAAAAAAGAAACAAAAAAGAAAACTAAGAAAAAAAGCCAAGAAATGACTTGAAAGGACCAAGTGATCCTATCTCCTTGTTCAAATGATAAAAGGGTTAAAGTTCGAAGCAAATCTTGGGTTAAAATGATGAGAACTGCTGGTCCATTTATTGTGGTTCTTTTTGAGTCATTTTCTTTTAACTTGGCACAGAATAAAAAATGAATAGAGAGAGAATCAGGTATAAGCTGTAGTTTTTTTTTTTATTATTAAAAAATAATATTAATTAAGTCAGCATAGAAGGGCTCAAAATAGACTGCCATAAATGCTCTAGCATTTCTCTAAAATGATACCAAGCAGCTCTATAAACAGCAAAACCCAAAAACATCATGTGTAATATATATTTATTAAAGTTTGGTCTTATGTTCATTGAATCATATTGTGGTCTGTTTCTTTTTTAATTAAGATTTCATTTATCAAAAAAAAAAAGTTTAATCACTTTTGTTTAATAATGGACCTGGCGGGCCTTGTAATGTGGGAAATCTGTCAGCTTGGGCCCAGCCCAAGCTGAAGCTCAAGCCTGCTAAATCCATTTCTAAAGAAAATTCTTGAGCCTAGGCCCTAACTCTATTAGGCCTGACCTCTTATTTTTTCCTCGTTTTGCTCTCTGTTTGGCCCAGTGAGCTCTTTGGGCACATTTTTTTGGGCATGTTCTATTTGAAATTTTGAATCAATAAACTCCTATATTTATTTATATATACTTTTCTTTTAATATTTTGTATTTTTATTATAGGGGACATATGTTGTATTATTATTAGTGTTGATGTGGCATATTGACTATTTTTCATCAAAATTTCAAATGAAAGTTTGGATGGAAAGTTATTTGTCATTTATGTTTACCGCATGGAGTTTTAAGTCACTTTTTAAATTTTATGCAGCTTATCTCGCCAATCATTTGAGAAGATTATAATCCGAATACAAAAGC
Source organism: Alnus glutinosa (assembly GCF_958979055.1). Lineage (NCBI taxonomy): Eukaryota > Viridiplantae > Streptophyta > Magnoliopsida > Fagales > Betulaceae > Alnus > Alnus glutinosa. The sequence continues at coordinate 2,759,400 of NC_084890.1, read as the reverse complement.
CCTATATGGCTAGCCATTTTAGCTATATAAAAAAAAAAGAAGTCTAGATGCTATAGTGCTCAATAAATAAATTAATAAAAAATCAATGTAATTCTCTCTCATCTTTAAGAATAATAAAAGAAGATAAAGAAATAATATTTTAAATGGAACAATGAAAGTGAATAGTAAAGATAGATAAAGAAAAAATATTTTAAATGGAATATTAAAAGTGAATAGCTAAAATATAGAGTGAGACGCAAGTACTTTATAAATGTGAGTATCTAAAATAGAAAAAAAAAAATCAAATCAAATTTTTAGCTAAAATTTACTCAGCAAAATGTAAATGCTCCGCTAACCTGAAAAAAATAAAATAAAAAATAAAAAATAAAAAATTCTTACAGCAAACATAACAAGAAGGATACAAGTAATATTCAAGATATTGACTACCGCATGTAAATGAAAAGGCAAATTGGAAACAAAGCATTTAAAGGCAAAGATCTAAAAATGTTTAAACAAGAAGGATTTCTTTACTCCTTTTATTTTTTTAAAGGTTAAAACAAGTTGCATGATCAGTTAATATGAAATACGTGTCATAAGTAATTGTGAAAAATATAATTACTCTTCTCTCAAATAGTTAGATCAACTAATCAAAAATAACTTTTGACTGGCCGTGGTGCATGGATCCTTGCTCAGGTATATTAGATTTTTGTACAAAAATCCCCTGTTGGAACAGAGGAATCCTTTCTCACATAGAAAAAGGAAGAGAAATAATAATTACAAGAGGGGGGGGGGGGGGGAGGGGATCCGTATCCTAACCTTCATGAATCATGATATCTAGCATATCCACTGAGACTGTAAACAAAAATAAATAAATAAATAAATTAAAATTTATGAAAAGCTGCTTACAACGAGGCTGAATAGGAGCCAGAAATGAGATTTGATTTGTCGTGGAATCTGGATCCTATTGGCATTTATGGCTCACACAAAGAAAATCAATGAGTCACTACACGTAGCTTGCCAAACAAGAGCTATAGTGCTACTTTTCATGATTGTACAAACCCTACCCTGTTCAACAAATGGACTTGCCACCATGCTATACCCACAATAATACTCTGCCCAAGTGGACATACAAAAAGTTTTCTTTATATACTATTTATGCTCAATTTATTTGCTCTCATCAAATTTTATATAAAAAGGCATAATGTAAATTAAAAGAAGGGACACTTTCTTTTAAACACTCACTGTGACTTTAGTATAAAATATATATAATTTTTTTTTTTTTTTTTTCTAAGCACTTGCATAGTTAATATCACATTGAATATACTATCTACTCCAGGACCCTCTAGCCTAAATGCTGCCAAAACCCTTCATTGTTGAAGAGTCCATAAGACTCATCTGATGAAGGATTCGTGGGCCTGTCAAAGACACCAAAGCCAATGGGCTAAGGAAATTAAAAGAGTGTCGGCCAGACCTAATTAAGACATATATATCATGTTCTAGGAACATGATACACGGCCTATACCTTAATAAGATGCACCACACTCAATTATTGCCATGCCAAGAAACCTCCCTCCAATATTAGGAAATTATTCATGCCTTTTCAACAGCATTTGAGAGAAAGACTACAAACCCTACTGAAGGGATCGAGGCGGGAACCGCAAGCTTGTAATATAGGGTACACATTTTCATGAATTCCTCCCCTCTAAGTCTATATGTGCAAATGGTTTTTATCCTATTCCAGTTTGCAAAAGGATGCCTTCGTGTAACGTAGATATTGCACCAGAAAATCCGTCCTGACCTTTTTTGCTTTAATTCCATGTGACATGCGTACAGTGTCTGTCTTGTATGAGAGACATAAGCTGTCACAAAAGATGTTCTCAATTGAGTACGATAACTTTTCCTAGACTTTTTTTTACAAATTGAGGCGGCTGGTCGGTTATAATTGGTTAAATAATTAAAAAAAAATATTTGAAGTACTATTGCTTTCTTATAAACTCACGTTACAACTCACTTTTTATGAAAACGAGTATTATATGGACGCATTATCATGTGATTGTCTATATTTAAAAAATGCTTAGAGTACTATAAATTTTATCATGATTTTTTATTAAATTCACGTGACGGTCCGCATGAGTATCATGTGAACATATTTGACAAGTAAATATAAATATTTAGTAATTAACATGATAAATATAACGTTAATTTGTAGTACTCTTAACAATATTTCATGATTAATTAGGATGCCTAATTCAGGTGTGGTTAATTATGGCCTTAATTCATGAGTTCTGATGAGAAAGGATTTGTCAGAGAAGTGGGGATGTTGGGCTCTGGTGAAACGTACGCATCAAAAAATAAGATGCCAAGTAAATCATGCTCCCAATTCTTCCAGCCAAAAAATAAAAAGTCTCATGATTGTACAGACTACAGAACGTACCTGATCAAGAAATGGACTTCCCACCAGTGCTAAAACCACAAATCTAGGCATCATATTGCGCAAGTGGGAGGAGCACTTTAACTCGATCTACGTACGAAGATAAGCTTAAAGATTTATGCAGCTTCTGGAGACAAATACATTACTAATTGTTACATCCTAGCTAGCCACATTCAATAATGTGAATGTGACCTCAGACCAATCTACAAAAGTTCTCAAAAGTTGTTTAACCCCATTAAAGCTTTATACCCATTCATGTTCTTCTGGGTTGGTTTGGGTAGGTGATAATGGATAGCCCGTGACGGACTTGTGTTAATTCTAGATTAAAGTCGATCTGTTCGATTACAATTGTGAGAGGCTTTTGATAAAATTTACATTTTTTAGCAAATTCTCAGCAACCCGGATATTTGTTCGGACAAGTCACAATTGTCTATCCGATTGATTGCAGGGGCAAGCACGTAATTGTGCATAATCTCCAATTGCAAGGATAGGGACCTATGAACCTAATACGATCGAATTTATCACAAAATTAATGAGTTATAATTGACGGATTTAACTTGTTTAATTAAATAGCTAGATCGGGTTAAGGCTAGCGTATACTATATAATCTTATACTTATGTCACGACACAACTTGAATCTAACACACGACATTAAGATTGTCAAGAACCCAAAATAAAATTAACAAATTAAGGTCGACAGGTTTATTCTATTTATCTAAATGAGTCATATTACAAACTATTGACATACATAATTTTAAATCAATAGTTGGATATGATGCAAACCTAACATGCAAATTGACACTTACTCAAGAACACTCCGACTAGAAAGAGCAAGAAGGAGACAAGCAATGGGCCCTGGGGGGGTGCTTGATCGATTGGGATGCGACAATGCTTTAAACAACTTGATACCCTTATAATTCTTGAGGGGCAAGATTCTCGTAAATGTATGTTAATCAAAGCAGGTAATTGTGGCAGAAATAATTGTAGAATAAATAATAGTAGGCGGAATCTTTGAGATAGGTTTGGGAAGTCATGATAATATGTGATGTCATTATAGAGATTGAAGATTTATTTTTTATTTATTTGACGAAGGACTACGGAGATGTCATTGGCAAACCTGGATGTGGTAGGGTTCTCCTGATTTTCGGCCTTACATAAAGAATAAACTATTGATATTAAGTACTATATTTATAAATTATATAAAAATAATAAAAATAATAAAAAGTACAATATTTATAAGCCATGCACGTTCTTCGAAAATTTGGTAGGATTCTTGCAAGCGTGATATTTGTTGAGAATATCGAAAGCAATCATGCAGAACAAGGAGAATGAAAGAGATAAGCAGGAATATAATTGTTGTACATGAGTTGAGTTATAGGTTTAGAAGATAAAAACAAGAACATGAATGATTATTAAGATTGTTTCAAATGGAATAATAGGATGCTCTACTTTATGATAATTATATTTAACTAATGATGTAGGTGTATGCTTTTAAAAAAAAAAAAAAATTAAATGGTATTGCATTATTTACACACCATTAAATATAACAATATAAAATTATGGCTATAAAATAGCTTGAAATTGAAAGAATTTTTGTGAATTTTAAAAAATTTAAGATTGCATTAAAGAGTTTAATAAATAAAAAAAATTGTTCCGATTGATATATGATAGATGGTGGTTAGTTGAATTACTCTAAGATTATATCAAGATTTTAATTGAAGACTTATCATGAAATATTTTATCTAATCAATAATTAACGAGATGAGATGGGACACTTTGATGGGGGTGATGGCTGGCCCAACATGAAAGTAATGTCTCAAAAGTAGTGAGGATGGCGGCCCTTGCTTGTGACCAATTAATAGATGTTAACATGGTAATTGAATAATTAAATTATTATTTTTAATAGGTTTAAAATTTTAGAATAATAGGTGATTTTGTCTTAATAATTTACCAACCACTTCCATTAAATATTTTAGACCTCACATATTAAAGAATACATAGTCTAAATTTTTCAAATGTGGCAGTGAAAATTTGTATTTGGATTAACAAGGGCTTGTAAAAAGAAAATATCAATGATTGATTTTCACTACCACATCATTATAAATGTATGATTTTTTAATCCAAAAGAGAATTTTCATTGCCACATCATTATAATTGTATGGCAGTTATAGAGGAGTCTACTAAATAGTATTACTTGTTATTGAAAAATTCCATTAAAATCTTTCACAATATATTAAAAAAGAATCGGTGTAAGTATGATCTTTTGATTGAAGATGTCCGAGTTATGCTTAATAATTTGCAGTTATGGAGGGTGATCCATGTTAGGAGGGAGGCAAATGGAGTGGCTCATGGGTTAGCCAATGAAGTGTTTTTTCTTATGGATGAACAAGCTTATTTGGAGGAATGCCCTCTTTCTATTCTTAACATTGTAACCGTTGAACGCAGTAATATTAATCTTTAAACTCTACATTTATGAAAGGTTTGCCGGATTAAATTAAAAAATAAAAAATAACATTTCTCTTTCGACAACAAGATGAGATGGGACAAATGCTGACCCAATGTGAAAATAACAATTCAAAAAAGGATAGGATAGAGGATAGTAAGATAGTGATGATCCTAAAGTCGCCACCATATTATTACTGTTCACAATTTTTCATTTGAGAAATAATACTTGCACATTACCTTCACAACAACTACACTCACACAAGACACATTGGGGTGAAACCAGTGTTTATGTTATTTCACGCCGAGCCAAATCCTAGTACCAACACAAACCTCTGCAAGACTGCAAGAAACATGTTGGACAATAACTGATCACAACCATGTCACCATTTTTTTCCACTCAGATGGTGACAATGACTCCACAACTATATGTGATATGTCATCACTATTATGGTATGCACCCTTACACATATCATAATCTTTAATGGTGTTTGGTTCTTATGAGAGATGTCTATTCATGGTGAATAGATCTAGATCACACAACTCTTAACTCTTTTGTTCTATTTGTTTAAAGCTCTTTATCTTTCTCTGCTCTTTATAGCATACCATAATAGTGTGCGTCTTCACACATACTAGAATCTCGATCTCACGGCAACAGATTCTCAAGAGAGATGTCGTTGGTTAATAGACACAACTTTTTTAAAGGTTGTATTTGTTTAACAGAAGCAATTTTAAAGGAGTTGCACCTGTTATGAAGGGATCGACACCACTCCATTTAAAGCGCAGAGTGACGAAGCCAACATTTTGGTTCATCGGGGACAAGGTTAAGATGGTGACTAATGACCTGTTTAAGTCCATATAATTGGACAACAATTGTTAATTAGCTGTTAATATCAAAATAAGACAGGGACGAAGGAGGAACCCAAAATGGCTTCCTCAGAATTGGGAGGTGCTGTACACGCACTGTAAAAATTAAGGAACGTGTCTCTTTACTTTTATTCTAGAAAGAAAAGCAGAACCCCAGAACCAGAAGCCTCATGCAAGAATCAGACTTCCATTTGCTGCCTTTTGACAGCCCCAAAGCCTCACTACTCGACAAAAATTCCTGATACTTCCACATAGTACAAACAAACACATGTTAAACTAACCAACCACATACCATGACACGTACATCAAAGCCTCATATATATATATATATATATCATCCCTGTGATCTTGATCCACTGGATCCAATTAACTAATAAAATATATTTTAATTGTTTCTCAGTTTAATAGACTGGTGGTAGAGTCTTTTGTTTTATACAAAGGCTGAATGGTCCTTTCAATTATTCATTATAAAAATATCTACATTATCAACCTGGAAACCATGATATCACATGGAAAAAGACCTTTCCTATTTTTTTTATTTGCTTTTTGCTTTGCAGAGCAAGTGAGCTTCTGGTTCCCAAAAATATTCCTACTAATTAAATTTATTTATCAAATTTTGTTGTTTAATTTTTTTTTCATCTATGTTATACCATATATGTGACACGACCCACATGAGTTTGTGCTATTTTTCTTTTTTAAAAATTCTAAATTTGCTAAAAATAAACATTTTAGGTCTTTCCTTTTATTTTATTTTTTTTACCTTGGCCTCCCAAAATATTTTAGTATTGTCTGATCCCTTAAAAGATATGTAACGAATCACCGCTTAACGATACAATATTGTCTGCTTTTTGCTTCTCCCGAATCAGACTTTTCAGGAAATCACCAATTCTGATACTATTTTCACAGAAGCACGTTTAATTAATTGCGAAATTCTGATAGGTTCATGATCATCACGGCTTTAAAACGAGTTGTGTCAAAAAATGTGCGAATATACATTTAGTACATACACATTCTTATACCCAAGAGATGTGAGACGTCACAAGATAACTTTCTAATTTCGTCCCCGACCAAGCATTTTCAAAATGACACCCAAACCTCGTTTGTTTTTAGCACCAAGCTAGCTAGTCCAGTGAATTCTTTGAAATGCATCTCAGAATCAGCTTCTTTATATCGGTAGGTTTTTTAAGGGTCCGACATGAAAGACAAAAATGGTGGGTCATGGAATAATATTAGAGGTTTATACAATAAAAAATAATATATATATATATATATATATATATATATATATATATATAAGAAAAAATCAACTTTGTTTCCATGTTTTGATTCAACAAAGTTAATGTGGGTTCCTATGGTATTGGTCCTATTGGATGCTTTCACTGTGGGGTGGGGAGGACCTATATTTATGTTCCTATTACTTTGGATGGTTTCGTTGTGGGGAATACTTTAAAGCCACCAATGAATATTCACCCATCACAAATCCAAAACTAGGATTGGTGATATTAAATATCTGAGGATAGACATGGAATCTAAAGTAAATCTTTTTCTTTTCCTCTCTTTGTACAAATACCAATTATTTATTTAGAGTAATTTTATATACCATTTTTTTTATTCACTTTTGTGCATAATCTTTTATAAAATTAGAGTAATGTTATTTAATAGACTGCTATACGATTACCACACAACTATTATGATGTGGTTGTGAAAATTAGCTCTTAATTGTCTTTATCTTTTTTTTTTAGAAGTACTAATCTAATGGCTAGTTATTTTTTACTGCCACATAATCAAGTTGTGTTGCAGTCGTATGATAGTCTATTATATAGCATTACTTTTAGTAAATTACGGTATGACGACTGTCATACAATTGGAATGACGTGACAATAAAAATTAACCATTATTTTTTTTTTTTTTACAATTGCTGATATAATGGTTGATTTTCACTATCATACCATCAAATTGTTTGACATCAATCTACTTAACGATATTACTCATAAAATTAAGGAAAGTTTTTTCTCTAAATTGGGTGGAAGGAAATTTCTCAAACTCAATCTTTTAACCTAACATTTGTTCTTAAAACATGCGATTCTCATAGTAGCTTTAAAGAAAATATAATTTTTACATGCATTTTTAAAATGTATGTGAGAATCACATATTCTAATAATAGATGTCGGTTTAATAGATTTTTTTGGTCGGAGAAATTTCCCCAAACCCAATTTAAAAGAAAACTTTATTCTAAAATTAAATCATGTAAAATTCATTGATTTTTCGGCTTATTGGTGCCTCCATTCCTTGAGAATACAGAATCATGAAATCATCTATAAATACAAATATAAATGGGATCATATATTTCAGACTCACTTAATACCTGATGAAAAAAAAAAAAAAAAAAAAATACCCATACCTTGGATCAACTTGTAGCCAGGCATAGGATACTTATTGCAAATAATAGGTCCAAGACTAGCCAGAGTTGGGCCAGGGCCCGCATCTGGCAAACCCAACAAATTTCTAGCGGGTCCCAAGCAAGTTGGTCATGGTAGTTCCGGGTCCCATCTCCTGTCCGCTCCACGAAATGAGGTCAATATGGGGTCCTCAATAACAATAATACCACCACACAAGTGGCACTTTACAGGACCATGAACCGACTTATTACATAGGCATCGAAAACAATACTCAAACTTAAACGAGAAGGATCCCCATTTTCACTAATTTGTTGTTCGATGAGATAGTTTTTATGGGGTTTGGGTGTTTTAACAAGTGAGCGGGTTGTTTAAACATGTCCGGGTAAATAAATTTCACAGAGATTATCTCATATTTGTTATCCAAATCGATAGCAATTCAAACAGTAAAATTGTTAAAAAAAAATTTATCATAGCAATTGCGATCTGGGTGTATTTCATATTCTTTTCATTCAATTTATTAAATTGACGTTGATCTTTAAAAACGTGTTTCTTACGCGTATTTTTAAAATGTATATGAAAATTACATGTCCTATTAATCTAGGGATCCTCACCCCCTCGTGCCAGTTACACCCATATGGGCTTGGGCAAAATCTGGCCCTCCGATGGAATTGGGATTTTCTTTGTGATGGTGAAATCTTTGACAACGAATGGTGATAAGGCACCTTGTTCATTTCACAAACGACAATTCGAATTGCGGCCCCCACCATTTTCATTCTGGACCGTCCAAGGTGGCTCTCACGGTGACTTTGCTTTTCAAAAAAACCCCCCAAAACGAGTGGGGGATTATTTTAAACCACAATCTTAAGCTGATTACATCCTTAACCATCAATTATGGAGTGTTAATTTATTGTCACTATCATTAGCGTTCCCGCAACATCTAAACCTTTTTCCATAATTTCTATCCGGTCACTGTTTGGCCACGTGGCCTGGATGGTGACCCTGGTTAGACTGGCCTCACCGGAATTGGAAGCACACACGTGGTGGGCAGTTATAGGACTAGTCACCCACGTGGAGCGTGGGGCCCAGGTTGGATCACTAGACGCAGTCAACACAAGATAGGTTAAAGAGCAGGGCCCCTCCGTAGAGGAGAGAATGAAAACTGACGTGGATATCTAGTCTCAAGCACGTGTAATACAATCACCGCCAAAGATTCACATAAAATAGATTCTGTAAATTATTTTGAGATAAAAGATATTAATTCCATCACCACCATCACCAAAAGAGTCTGAGCTTTATAGAAATTAGGATATAACTTCTTCTTTTTTCTTTTTCTTTGTTTGTAAGTACGAGTTGCATTCAATAAAAAAGATTACAAACATAAAAACAAAGGAGTGGGTTTCCCAACAATAAACTCAAATCTAAAAAAGTAATGCCAAAGTAGGAGGTAAAAAAATAACCAATGAGGAAATGGTGAGTTTTCAATTCCAGAATAATTAAAAAGGTTCCGGCCCTATCTACTTTGAACAAAGCCAATGCTTGGTCCACGCAAAGCGGATTAGAGACCAAATCAGTGGTAAACAGAGGCATGACCCATGCAGAGGCCTTTAACCCGGTCCAAAACAACCCCTTTGAAAGGGATGGGCGAACACTGATCTGAATGTGAAATAGAACTGGCACTACAAATATCAGAACATAAAATCCAGTGAAGGGGTCTCCATGAGAGACCAGAACCCAGGAAAGAAAAAACAAAAAAAATAAAGTAATCACAAAGCATTGGTGGTGGAAAACCACAACTAAAAATCGGTCCAAAAGATGGGTAACAGTGTTAATCAGCACGCACGGCGTCCAGATCTGGCGCGTGGGCTGCATGCTCTGGCGTGAGAGTGTCGGGCGACGAAGCGGCTGATGTTGGGTTGAAGGGGAAAGAGCCAAAAATCCGATGGTGTGGAGTGTAAGGTGGAGAGGCCTCCTGAAGTTGGTAGATCTAAGTTGAAAAACATCAGATCTAAAAACTTCAAGATACTGGTGGATCAACTGCCATAAGCAGGAAGAGGCACACCAGTTCGATCTGGTTGTAGGAAAATCTGCCAACGATGCTATAACCCAAAACACAAAATAAAAACAAAAAAACACCCATAACAGTGTGGGAAATCAACAGAAAGCAACAAAAAAAGAAACAAAAAACCACAACACAGGGATCGTCAGGGACGGGAGCCTACTGTGATGGCGCGTGTAGTCCACGCGCCAACATAGGAAGGCCTCTCCAAGGCCAGAAACGTCAAAGTCAACCAGACACCACCGACGACGTAGGTGGATGAAGGCTGAGAGGAGAAGCAGGGCTAGCACGTGTCGGCAAACGTGGAACCGTTGCTGGCGTGCGCAAGCCACGCTCCAGTGAGGAATGGACCGGAGGCGAAGCGGATGGTGTCGGCAAGACCAGAGGACGACGGCAGTCACGGTGAGGAGGAGCGTGTAGGCCTTGATCTGGTGGAGTATTGTAGATCCAAGTTTAAAAACTTCGACCTTTAATCCATAAAAAATTCGGCCATGTTCACGATGGGTAGCACGGTAGACAGTGAAGGAGATCCAGGAGAACTGTGTTGAGAGGTAAATAATAAAAGATAAGGCTGTGGCAAGCTCCAGCAAGGCAAAAGCTGGAGCAAGTTTCAGTAAGATAAAAGCTGGAGCAAGCTCCAGCAGGATAAGGGCCTCAGCAGAGGCGGAAGCATGAGAAGTGAGGGGGGAAGAAGAAGGAAAAAAGGAAGAGAACGAGGAGGGAAGCTTCCCATGGCTTTAGGTTCATAGGGTTAGTCAGGGGAATGAACAGAGAAAAAGATGATGTCCGTTAGTTGAAGTACAAGTGGTTTTTACAAGGGAAAAGGTTGATAAATTAGGATACAACTTGATCCTATTTTAAGGAGTACTATTTATTATCTTTAATAGATAAGGTGATATCATAATAACAGTTATAAAAAAAGAATACCAAGAGGTCCAACCTTCTATTATCTCTCTTTGCCTTTTTAATCAAGGTCATGGTCTTATAAATATAAGAATAATGCTACATATCAAACTGATATTTCACAAAACATCTTATAAAGTTGATGTGATAGAGTCCAGGAACGGAGCTAAAAGTTTTTATGGACTAGGGTCAATGGCCAAAAAATTTTTTTTTGATAGGGGTCAGTAAGCTAAATTTTTATTTTTTACCTTATATTTTTTAATTTTTTAGAAAAAAAAAAAAATTCCACCTTATATTTTTTTGTTTTTTTAAGGAAATTTGGGAGAGACCATGGCCCCTACCAACCACCCCTCCCTCTGTCCCTAATACGGTCAAATAACATTTGGATCAACTCTTGCCATATCAGCTTTGTCGGATCGATGTTTATGCGGTATGTAGCAATACTTTAGATATAAATTTAAGATATGTTTATTAATGTGTTTTTGATAATGTTTTTTGTTAAAAAAAATGTTACGATATGAAATAAATTTTAAAGCAGTTTTTGCATTCTTAGGAGTATTTGATATTTTGAGTTATTTATTAATGTATTTATCTTGAAAAAAGAACAAAAACTTTAACAACAAGCATGGCCTTGTCATTCTTCTTATTTCAAGTCTATTTGGCCATGCGATTTCGCAAGCTAAAAATTAAATTTAAAACAAAATCGTAAAAAATGTAGTGTGAGAGACTGAGAGCACATTTAAAAGGGTGTGTTTTTTAAAAACACACGATTTTAAAGGTTAAATTGTGATTTTGGATCAAGATTTTCTTCAGTTGAGAGGAACCGAAGAAGAGTCAGTCCTTTATACTCAAGAGTATTTTTATAATTTCACACCCTTAAATATAAAGGACTGGTTAGGAAATGATCCGAATGCTTAAACGTCATATTACAATTTAACCAAACATTTATCTGCATTTATAAAAATAATATTTTGAAATCACACATTATGAATAACATCTTATTTTTTAAATCCCACGTTTGAAAACCGTAAATCCAAACTGAAATTATTTAGCGAAGTTAAACGGATGGTATTCCAAAAACAAGACTTGGACACGAGAGAAAAGTGCAATGGCCAAAAATGGTAAATCTCATTGGACTGTATTATCCAAATTTGGCAAAAGTCCTGTTGAGGTCACAATTACGCAATTGGATTGTGAGCCGCACGCGAATTGGAAGGAGCGTAGAACTAAGAATAAGTAATTACTACCTCTCTCTTTTTCACTTCGATGCGTGATGGACTTGGCGTCTTCTATTTTCACCATAAATCTGATTGGAGAGCATTGACGAAATGCAGAGACAAAATGAACCCCAAATTCACATGAAATGAAGTTTTGTGGTGGTGTAACCCAAGTGCTCTATATATGCACGTCCACTCCTCCAAACCCAGCTCATGCTTGAGCCTCTAGAATGGAGTTATAGTTGGTAGCGTAGTTTGATTGTGCGAAAATTCGTAGTTTTTTTTTACTGGGTTCTTCCGGTGGAACCCGATTCGGTGGCCGGGGCTCTGACCAAATGCGATTATGGCGAAGGGTCGGAAATTGACGACGAGTCGGAGCGAGAGGTTGCTGGGGAGCCACAGCCAGGTTTCGAACGGCGTGGACTTGTCGGAGCTCGGAGAAGAGGACGTGTGGTCCATGGTCGACAACATGACCGCCGAGAGCAACAATTCTCAGGGCGAGTGGAGTCCACGCGCCTCTGGGGAAAGCAACGGGAGCGTGTGGGCGAGGAGTACCCGCCAGCAGCGGCGGATCCCCCGGGATGACCGCCAAGTGGGGGGGCTGTCGCTGGCCTTCGATGACTCCGAGTCTGGGACTTCGTCGCCTAGGATCGTGCACCAGTTCCGCGGGAACGAGGACGTTTCGGGGGTGACTCAGCGTCAGCGGCACATGGCCACGTCTGCGCCGGTGAACGTGCCGGACTGGAGCAAGATCCTCCGGGTCGACTCGGTAGACTCGCTGCACGAGCTGGACCCCCAGTTCGACGACGATCGCGACTCAGAGATGGTCCCACCGCACGAGTACCTGGCGCGTGAGTACGCGCGCAGCCGCAAGATTGCCGCTACCTCGGTCTTCGAGGGCGTGGGCCGCACTCTCAAGGGCCGCGACATGAGCCGGATTCGCGACGCCGTTTGGAGTCAGACCGGGTTCGATGGCTAATCGTGAAATGGGTTCAGCTGGTTACTGTTAATTCCTATTTTTTTCTTGGGCGATGATTCGGTTCGGTCGAGTCGAGTCGGGGCGTGCCGGTTCAACGAGTCAACTCGGCCACGAGTGAGCCCAAGTGCTATTGGTTCAGAATTTCTAGTTCTGATTGAGGTCCTCTTATTCTGTCCTTGGGGTTATGGAATTTGGAAGCTGTGTTGCTCCCAATTTGTCTTGGTAATTTCACTGGTGTGAGTGTAGACTTGTGTCAAAACTGTGTGTTAGTGGAATTTTCAGCTCATTTGTGCATCATTGCCCAAAAAAGAAAAATATCTTCTTCTTATAGCCAAAATTTGCTACTCATTTAGAGATTAAACTCTTACCTGTTTAACTAAATAAATCGAGTTAAAATTAATTTATATGCATTTTTTTTTTAACTCATGCATCGTCATCATTCGAATTCCGACAAGCTGCATAATCTTACTATTGGTTATGTAAACTCTATTTGTTTTGATTTTTTTTTGATTTTTTTATTTATTGCTTTAATTTTACTTCAAAAAGCTAAAGTGCTTCTAAGCATATCAATTTCCTCATGTTGATATGCTTATGGGAGAAAAAGAATTAAGAAAATAAGAGGGGGTTAAAATATTACTTATTAGACTACATTAATAATTTTTCACCTGCTTAAATTTTTTAAATAAGTAATTATTTAACATAGTATCAAATTAAAGGTCTTGCACCCTCAAGTTAAAGATTGAGAAGCAATGTAGTCGATTCAACTAGGAGAAAGAGAAGCTTAAAAGCCAAATGGGGCATAATCTTTTCCATTCGAGTATTGGGTTGAAAGTTTGATTAGAGTAAAGAAGGTCAATTTTAGGATGAGTGATGACTGTGATGGGACATAGCTGGTTATGTGGCACAATATGTAAAAGATGAAAAAGCAACAGTCACATTTGTGTTATCATCTTAAAGGTATTAATTAATTTGGTGTTTTTTAAGAATTCTTTATAAAGTTTCATTTCACTTAATAACTAGGTAATATAAAACTTAACATTCATGACTTCCCAACGTGAGATAAGAGTATTACAAACTTTATTCTTAAACCCCTGACGTCCTTGTCAGAACTACGTCATGCTGTGCTCTAGTATCGTATGTCATAACGTTATTAGGTCGCTCTGATACTATTTGCAACGACCCAAAGAAAAACGCTAACCATATCTGCATTATCACCTTAAAAGAACTATTCAATTTGGAACTTTTCTAGAATTCTTTATAAGGCTCAGTTTTACTTAGTAACTAGAAAATGTGAGACTCAACATTCATGACTATCTTTATAAACCACAAACTCTATGTGAGCTACTCATATTTTTAATATGGTACTGGAAAGTTGCACAATGTGTGACATATGTCTTGCAATATGTAATGTCAATTTTGTTTTTACAACATGTTGTGAAAACAAAACGTTGGGGTGATGGAGATGGTTAGGATAATGAAGGTAATATTTTTTTTTTTGACATGTCTACATAAAAGGAGGAAGGGGGATTTGAATTAGTGACTTCTACTTCATGAAACGTAATCCCCAGCCGATTAAGCTACCCCTTGGAGACATAAGGGAGGTAAATTTTACAAATATGAGAGCATTCATATTTGGTCAGTCAAAAGTTGTCTTGGTTAGTCGAAATATAAATTTGAGTAAAAATGTAGATGTATATAATTAACTATTTTATCTCAAAAATTAGTGAGCTGCTGGAGGACATCAAACGTAAAAATAAAATTAAAAGAAAAAAAGAAAAAGAAAAAAGAAGAGCATGGTAAGACACACATGACTTAAGAGTGTACGTCCTTTGAATATATATATATATGCTTTATAAAAGTTTGTAACTAATCTTTTTTTTAAAAAAAATAAAAAATAAAAAAACAATTGGTGTTTTCCCTTTTTATAGCTAAAATGGAGAGAAAATGAATGTGACAGTTTTATTGCTCCAAGTTCATGACATGCCATGATGTCATTGATGCATGTTTAGAAAGAGCATATTGATTGTCTTTAGTTGGCAGCCAATAATTTTGTAGAAGTCAAAAAAAAAGAAAAAAGCATAGAACCAGAGAATCCTTTGAAAATTGAAGATGTACATACACCCGACACAGTAACATGTTGAACCCATCGGCCATCAAAATGAACAAATTCGCATTAAGATTCTATTTAGTCAAACATACACAAGATTAATTAACCTAGTCTAATCTCAAGGGCTAACTTTTGTAAGACTAATCTGCTGGGGAAGTAGGGAATAAAAAGGAGTGTTCTTTTACGTTTTTTTTGAGAAATTATGTCACAAGTACCCACTGGCCTTCATGTTTTCCTACTTTTGAATTTTGATATTCGGACCCCCGATTATCAATTTAATGCGATTGAGATATGGGCTTCAAACATTTGTAAAATATTTTCCATAAAATAGATAACATAAACGACGTGGAAAAATTATACCCATCAAATATATATATATATATATAAATGGTTGGGGCTGGGCAATGACCCATCCACAGCCGTGGCTGGGTGCTGTCACTAGCCATGACAATGGCTAGGACGTGCCCAACCACGACCGCACACTTGCGTGTCTAGGTTGTCATTGGTAACGACTGTAATAACTCAAAGAAAACGCTAGTTATATTTGTGTTGATATTTCAAAAGGATCAGTTAAATTGCAATCAGAGCTTTCAAATTGCTTATAAAGCTTAATCTCATTTAATAAAAAATCAATGTAAGACTTAACGTCTCTAAATTCTTTTATAATCTACCGACTCTAATCGGAGACTAAATTTTCAGAATATCACAGGACTTCCAACAGCAGCACCCAGCCTTAAACAATTTTTATTTTTTTTCCCCTAAATTTTGTTAACCGAGAGATATAATTGTATTTTTATGTTGGTTCTATTATCTATTTGATATATAATCAGAGATTTCAATATTAAAAGGATAACCCAATTTGAGCTGACCCTGTCCGATATCCACCCCGTAGGGCCGTTGGCGATGCCGACGGTGGACAATTGGCGTGGGGGCCAATCCAGGAGAGAGGAAAGCTTTGTTACTTTTAAATGGGAAGGTGATGGATTGTGGGGACTGGGGTCCACGCTCCCACAACTTGACAAAGAGGAGGTAGTGAAAGTCTAAATGATCAAACAAAACTCAGGTTGTGTGGATGGATGCCTTCTGGCTTTACCTTTTTCAAGAAACGACGCACCTCCTCTCTTTGGCCTCACAAATCACATATGCCTCGAGTGCCATTCATTAATACTACATTTTTCCCATATATAAAAAGAGTGTTACAATGCAACAAAAATCTAAGGGGTGGCCACCCCAACAAAATCAAATGAAAAAGATAATGTTGAGAATGGAAATCTGAAATAAGAAAATGGTCCATAAATGATTCCAGAGGGTTCGACAAGAGCCAAGAAAATGGCCGCTTAAAGTGATTTAAGCTTAATCCTCAGCTAGACTGGCAAGGTGTGATGGAGGAAGCTTATAGCACTTCAAGGACAAAAAATCTATTAGCTGTTCTTTGCAGGTTGATCTTAAGCTCTGTGGTGTATAATCTTTGGCAAGCAAGAAACGACATTAGATTTCAAGGTCGGCCAAAAACGGAGGAGCAAATTCTAAAAAGGATTTTCTAGAACATTCGCTCTCGGATTTTTGGGAAGGGCAGGTTTACCAAGTCTAACGAGAATATTAATCTCTGCCAAATGTGGAACATTCCTAGTTCTGCTCTAGTTTGATAATTCCTGTTTTGTTTGTTGTTTTTGTGCCCTTTTTTTTTTTTTTTTTTTTTTTTTTTTTTTTCCTGTTTTCTAGCTAGGACCTTGGTGTTTTGTTGGTCTGTTTAAGATCGTTGATTGTATTTTGTAGTTGTTTTGGAATGAAAAGTGTTTATTCATAAAAAAAAATAAAAAAAGAGAACGAGTAGAGGCATGACCCTCGAGAGACCTTTCAATCTTACTTGAACCCCCAAAAGAGGGGGCACGAGTAAGGACATGACCATCGAAAGCCTTTCCAACACTACTCCAACTAGCATAGACATGACCTTCGCGAGACCTTTCAACCCTACCCAAGTTCTTATTTTTGGGGATTTGGGCAAATGCATGACCCCCGAAAGACCTTTCAACCTTTCCCGAGCCTTTGCTAGGTAAAAACAAACAACCACCCGGAGGTGGTTCAGGAGGAAGAGGCACTGCCAAAAACAAAATAGAATCTATCATCAAGGAGTTACAATTCTAGATGCAAAAGTCTCCACTAACAAAGAAAACCATTTATATTATGTTAATTACATTCCCCAAATGAATTACCAGAGTTACCTATAAGTTTCTTCTTCTTCTTTTTCTTTTTATTTTTTATTTTTTATTTTTTTATTTTTTTTCTAATTAATTGAAGAAAAGGGTTACATGGGAGGATCATTTCCACTTCTGATCCAAAAGGAAGAAGAAGTGGAGAATCCAACAAACAAAGAAGGGGTGGGCTCCCCAACAACGAACCCCAAAAAAACAAACACAAAGATGGGCAGCTGATACCTAAACTAGGAAAGAAAGTACGCGGAGACAATGCTTCCGAAGAAGCAGGCCTAAAGATTTGTGACACGGATATAAAAAATCGGGGCCACCAGCTAAGGTGGTTTGGTGTTGGTACAGAGCCCAAAGGCTCTAAACACAGTAATAACAGAGAAGAATAAGGGGAAAGAACAAATAAGCTCATAAATAAACAAAAAAATATAGAAACAATATCATAAGCAGCAGATGTCCGGTTGATGGAGAAGAAATGGGAGCATGCCCTGACAACGCATGAGGTCCACGCGCCACCAAGGGGAGACCTCTCAGCATCAGGAAACACCGGTTTCACCCAAAACCACCGATAGCCTAAGCGTTGGGAGGCTGTGGGAGCGGACGTGGTCTTCACGTGCCCATAAGAACGATGAACTCTCTGGCGCGTGTAGGCCACGCGCTGGTGTGCAGGCGGCGGTGGAAAGAATGGAGACCGTCGGTGGACGCCAAGGACGCCGGAGAACCCGTTGGTGAGGAGCGTGTCTTGTAAAAATTGAAGGAGGAGAGAAGATCTAGATCTAAAAATTTCAATCAAAAAACCTTTCCAAAAATTACAGAGAACACGGTGAAGGATGAAGGGAATGACCAGAAACAAACGCTGAGTGGAAACAATAAACCAGAAAACAAGTAAAGATTTAAAAGGATAGATGGGTAGATTGAGCTTTTGCCTTATCTCCAGTGGCTGAAAAAACTGTAAATAAGTAGGATGGATGACGGAAGGTGAGAAATATGGGTGGTTGGGAGGTATGGTGGATAGATGAGGTATGGAACGGAGATGGGTGATGGGAAGAGAAGCACAAAGCTTCCCTCCCATGGAGTTTAACACAGAATACACCAAAAAATTCTAGAGAGAAGGGAGACTATCTCTCTCTACAATAAATCTACGACAGCTGATCAGTTATCTATAAGTTGCTTTCATGAATTGACATATATCATACAAAACCACATTAAACTATCAGTTTGTTAAAAAAAAAACCTTTGCTGTTAGAGAATTTTGTTAAATCGGACAAAATATTTCATTTCATTTTTAGACGTTAAATATCATTAAAGGACGGAAATACCCTCAAATAAAAAAAAAATACAAAACTGAAAACTAAAAAAAATATCAAAATTAAATTAAAAATTAAGAATTATATAAAAACATAAAAGATAACTAACAAAAAAAGAAAAGAAAAAGGGGTGGTCGTCAAACTAGCTTCGCCACCCCGATCCACTTGGGGCTTGGTGGTGTTAACCGCTTATGCAAGTGGCGGGAACCAAACAATTCATTTCTCGTGGGTGAATTTTTCGGTTGAAGAAAAGCAAAGAGAAGCAAGAAGGGAATCAAGGGATAAGACTCTAATTGAGGGGATGTGTTTTATAGGTCTGTATTAGGGAGGGAAGAAGGAACACAAATCCCTCCAAAACCAGAGCATTTTCTGCCGTTGATGGGACAACGATGGATTCAAAAGGAAATAAAAGAAAAATGACACTGAATTAAGACCAAATGGGAGAGAAAAACAAAAGGAAATAAAAGAAAAATACACTGAAAACATTAAAATTAGCATAAGCTTACAAATTTGGAGGATTCAAAACTAATTGTCACAAATACATAAACCGGCATTCAATAACAAGTTGCCTAGGTAGGGTAAAAGGCTAACAAGCCACACTTTTACATCTTCCAAGAAACAGGGATTAATGGCTTCTTTTTGGAGAGCAAGAGTTCAAACAAAGCTCATTCCAAAACAATTTTACAATTTGGTGACCCTTTAGGGAGCTCTATCAGTTGTTTGTAGAGATTTTGTTGAATCTCTAAGTTCTCTGCAACAGATTCTTTAAAAGTTATAACCATTTCGTCCAAAACAACTGCATTCTTGAACAAAATCTTTACCGCATAAAGGTCCTTATTTCCATCATAACTACAGACTTTAATGCACTTGAGATGGGACGAGAAACATGAAAGCACTGGATACAATATGATATCATCTTTCTCACAATCGGACAACAGATCAATATCCTAAATTATCATTGCAAATTAAATGTTTTAGCCATCACGGTATATATGCAACAAGATGGAAAGATAGGTGATGGTAAACATTATAGCTCAGTGAAGTTACCTTAAAAAAAGTCAGGGTCTCAAGACGGGGAGAATTTTTTGCAATATCTTTAATAGTGCTGCACAGTCAAGATCTACCAGCCCAAATTCCAAATACGTCAAGTTTTTGAAGATAGGAATATTAAGTAGGAGTTCTACTGCATATGATAAATCCTAAAAACAAGATAAAGCAATTGATCATAATTAAGATATTTCAGTGGGACAAAGCAAATAAAAATGACAAACACATAATAAAAGAATGTTGGTATAGTAGTGAAACAACAAGAACAATAACTAGGAATTAAAGACAAATCTAATGAATAATTTCCAACCATTTTCTAATATAGGTAAAAAACCACTTGGGCTTTGGCTCAAGTTGTAAGAGATTGGATGGGGTAGGTAAGACTTAGCTTCAAGTCTGACCAAGCAAGAAGAAGAATAATTTGGCATTTACTGTCATGACAAAATGTCTACGTTAGAACATATAGACAATATACAGAATCTCTCTCCATTCAAATAGAAGCCATGAGTGGAACGCATCCTCCAATGGTTTTCCCATTCCCATACAGAAACTAACCCATTTAGTCTCATTACTTGTATAAAAAATAGAACGAGCAAATGTATTAGTGTAGATCATCCTTTGATCTTTTTTTTGTTTTCCTATAATAATGTATATTTCCAAAAAGCGCAAAAGGCACAACCCAAAGTACACAGGATACCCTTAATCCAAAGAGAAAGAAGAACACAAATCAAAAAAATAAAAAAAAGAACAATCAAACATAGAACGTAGCACAAAAAGTAAACAACGAAAGATCTTATTATGCAAATTTTCTTGACAATCAAATCACCAAATTAAAAACTTATTTGAAACAAAAGGTATAGAGGGATCCATGACATAATTGTTCTTTGAAGTAGGTATAGAAATATGAATTCTTTTTATAGGAGTGACACTTGTAAGAGAGTGAAATACATTGCAGATTTTATCAAAGAGACCATAAACCATAATACACATATTGAGACACCACCTTTTTCTTTCTATCAATTCCTCATCCACGTGAATGTTCTTCTAACGTGTGTCACAACTCAACGAGCATGAAAGCATAAAGGTAGCTTTCATTTATATCATACTAGCTTCACCCTTTAGTTTGTTACCCTTTCCGATTTTACCATTAAATGATGTCGTGTTTGTCCAAAATTATGTTGGAAATTCAAAGGAAGGCTTAGTTTTTCCATCATTATGTTGATACAGTACATTAAATACTCAAATTATAATGAGAGAAGCAAATGTACCTTAACAGCATAAGCGAATAGTCTTAGGCATTTTATATTAGGGAGCCCTATAAGCAGCTTAAACATGCGGTAAGCAAGTTGTCTTCCCTTCTCATCAGTTTCCCAGTCTTCGGAGCCACCAGTATCACCAATTTCTGCTACTTTTAGTGAGAATGAGTTATATAACAAATATTCATTGAAGAAATCACCTGTGTAAGAAAAAACTTTGAGACTAGCTCCAAAAATCATAATCTGACAGCCATCACCATCGCACAGATTCTCCATTTCAGCTTCGATTATGGTTAGAGAATGAAGGTAGGGGGCAGAAATACTCAGAACTTTGTGAGACCCCAATGGGTCCCATCTGCACTTTTCTAAATCCAATTTCTGAAGGACTGGCAGATCAGAAAAAAACTGCTGGGTTGTGTAATCATCCGAAAATGTAACACTTTTGAAATGCAATGTCTTTAGATTTGATAAACAGATTACAGGAGGGAATTTGAAGATACATGGCACTTCAAGGAAAAAGTATGCCAGTGTCTCACAAGTAAACACACAATGAGGCAATGAAAATTGTCCTCTCAAGTCTGGAAGCTCAATACTCAAATATTGAACATTATGCCTTACTGCAGCAGTGATCCACGACTTAACACGAGACCACATCACATTGCAAATCACATTCGAGTAAGAATGCTCTTATATCAGAGGAGTCCCGAACACAAAGAACTCTTTCCACAAAATTCATGAAAAGTGTTCTCTTAGCAGGTAAGGCTTTCCAAAAACATACATTGGGAATACAAGTCCAAAGGAATTCCCACCTTTTAGAAAGTACACTTGTCCTAACAGCATCTTCTATGGCAAGAAAGGAAAAAATGTGTCGAAGAACCACCTTGGGTAGGTTACTAAAGCATTTGCTGTTCGGTTCAATGCCTTGTTCTTCATTCAGTTTCTGCCTTTTGGGTTTTTGAATAAGAGAATTTGCCTCCATTTTCAAACGGTTCCCCTATATCCCCAATACTTTGTCAGAAAACTTTGTAGAACCGCAGTGAGTTTGATATACCAGCATTCAGCAAAATACAGGAGCTTTAGGAAGGGAAAAATTCCCAGCTATAAACATGAGCTATTACAAAATTTTCAACATTACAGAATCTTGGCCAGATTGAAAGATCCCTGTTATAATAAAATGAAATAAAATAAGATGATAATTATTGAATGGCTTGATTTTAGAATTGCACTACAAAAATATGAATAAAGACAGACAAAAAAAAAAAACACATATTCCAACAATACCTATGCCAAACAATCCATGGGTAAAATGAGGCAAGATGGTCATGATAATCCTAAAGAAATAAATGATTAAGAAGATAAAAGTTGAAAATCAGATAACAGAGACTCGGATTTTAAATAATGTAGAACGATGTTCAAGGATGATAAAAACAAAGGCTGGATACTTTACCGATCATGCCACCGGCGAGAACTAAAAGACGGCACTTCTCGTGGGTGGATTGATGTTTCGGTTGGAGGGAAGCGAAGAGAATCAAGAAGGGATGGGATTTAAAGGAGGGAAGGTTTTCTATTGTATATTTTCTTCAGGGTTTGGAGAAAATAATGTGAAAAGCAAAGGTCTGTTGGGGCATGTCATATTACCATTTATCATTTTTATTGACTTAATATTTATAAAGTTAGTATTTTCTATATTTCATTGTGTTTTAAAAGTGTTAAATTAATTCAAAAAAAAAAAAAGTGATAAATGGATATCTAGCAAAATTCTGATCATATAATTTGAAAATAATTGTGCAAACTTGGGACTTCATGAAAATCTCCATAATAAAATAATCTTGATTTGCAACAAACATTTCTATGATTAAACTGAACTATTAGATATGCTTTTTTTTAGAAAAAAAAAAAAAAACAAAACAAAATATCTGAAATATTTTATTGATTAAAGATCACGAACATAAAGTTTTTACATCACAAAACATAAAATTCTGCAAAATCATAACCACATGCTACGAAGTTACATAATTATTTATACAAACAAAATTTTTATAATAAAATGCTATTTATGACTTTCATCTTCTGCTAACTCATGTACAGAAATAGTTAAATAGCATATCTATTCCGAACAGACTAGATCTAAGATAAGAATAGTCAAATATCCTAAAAATATTTAAGTAACACACGCATTTGCAAATATGCATTACCGGTCATAAAATCTACTTCTTTTCTCCATCTAAAACAATTAAAAAAAAAAACCAAAAAAAAAAAAAAAGAAAGAAGAGGAAAAAAAAAAACTACCAATTTTTCCAATAATTAAAGACTGCAGTCAATTTTCCAAAGAGAACATCATAAATGCCAAAAAGGAGAGAACCAAATAGAAATAAAAAGTAAAACTTAAAACTGTAAAATTGGGCATAAGGTTCTAGCTTGGAGGATTTAAAACTAAGTATCACCAAACTAGCACAAACGAACATTCAAGTTACCTAGGTAGGGTAGAAGGCCAACAAGCCATACTTTTACATCATCTTCCAAAAAAAAGGGAATCAGTGGGTTTTTTTCTAGAGTAAGAGCTCAAAGAAAGTCATTTCAAAACGATTTTACAATTTTGAGACCCTTTAGGAAACTCTATCAATTGTTTGTAGAAATTCTCTTGCTTTTCTAAGTTCCCTGCAAAATGCTCTGAGCAACTTATGATTATTTCGTCCAATACAACTGCATTCTTGAGTAAAATCTTTATCGCAGGAAGTTCCTTCTTATCTCCATCATAACTACCAACTTCAATGCACTTGATATGAGACAAGAAACATTGAGGCACCGGCTCCGGTATCCAATCATCTTTTCCACAATCTAGCCAAAGCCAAATCCCCTAAATTATCATCGCAAATTAAAAGTTTTAGCGATGTGCTGATAAATCAGAAATAAGATGGAGAACATATATAAAATGATAAATATTGATTCCATGTGAAGTTACCTCTAAAAATTTTAGAATCTTGAGACAAGGAGAATTTTGCAATATCTTCAATGTTGCTACACAGTCAAGATCTACTGGGCACCAATCCAATGTCAAACTTATCAGGTTATTGAATATAGGTATATGAGGTAGGAGTTCGGCTGAAGATTTTAGACCCTAAGAACAACAGGATAAAATTGCATCATACTTAGAAAAGAAGAACTTCTTGGAACAAAGCAAAATATACATATATATATATACATATATATGAAAAACACATTATAAAAAGCCTGCAGGGATAGTGGTGGATCATGATCAATAATTATGAAATGAGAAAAAAGAAGAATATCTAATTAAACAAAAACTTAATAAGTAATTTCCAATCATTCACTAATGTAGGAAAAAAGTAATTGGAATTTTGGCAAGTGGTAAGAGATTGGATGGGATTGGGGTAAGACTTAAGGTTTTAAGTCTTACCAAGCAAAAGAAAAAATGATTGTGTTTAATATCAATAACACATAGCCTAAGAGTAGAACATAAACTATACAAGGAAACTTTCATCATTCAAAAGAAACCATCAGGGTAGCACTTATCCAATAGTTTTCCAAGTGCTATACAGATATTAACCCCATCTGGCTGTTTCTCTAAAGCTGTAGTTTTTTACTTTGGAAGGTGATTCTCATTTAGTGATAATGGCTCTTCAACAACCCTCCATTGTTCAAGACTGGAAGATTGCTGATGTCATCTCAGACTCCGTTTTATTACCATTCCCCATTCTTTTTGGAAAGCTAGGAAAGTTCATAGAAGTGCAAACTTCTGCGCCCACCATGTAGCATACTGGGCAGCGGCTAGAATTCACTCAAACTGCATTCCTAATTCCCCCCTCTATTCTCATTTGTCGTGGGAAAGATCCACCTTCCCCGTTCTAGCTGTTTCTTTTGTATTTCATGTTTTGAAGCTTTCTATTGTACTTGTAAACCCGTATAGGCAGTGGTTTGCAAGCAAGAGTTAAAAAGTATTAAATATGATGAAATTGGTTGTCAATTTGTTGATCAAATGATTTAAGATTTGAGTTTAATCTGCATTATAATTGATTCTTCAGGAGTCAAGACTCTTTCTGTGATATGACATTTCCTCATCCACAATAATGTTAGAATAACATCTGTCACAACTCAAATAGCTTGAAAACATAGAATAACTTTCCTTTATATGACATTAATTAGCTTTACCCTTTAGTTTGTTACCCTTTCCAACTTTACCACTAAATCATTCCACATTTATGCAAGCAATGGAAAGGAGGGCTTAATTTTTCCACCATTACGTTGATATATTACACTAAAATTTTGTACTTACAAAGAAGTAGGCATACCTCGACCATGCCACAGTTAAGTGTTAGGAATTTTACGTTGGAGAGCCCTATAAGAAGCTTATACACGTGATAGGCCATTTGTCTTGGTGTCTCATCATCATCGATAACATGAATCTCTGACACTTCCAGTGAGAATGAATTATATAAGCAATAGTCTCTGTGCAGAAAACCATCGTAATAAAATTCTTGGAGACTTTCTCCAAAAATCATAACCTGACGACCATCCCCATAACTCCAATTTTGCATCTCAATTTCATGTATGCTCAGAGAACGAAGCTTGGGAGCAGAAATACTCACAGTCTTGAGACCCCCCCACTTGCATTCATGTAATTGTAACTCCTCAAGGACTGGCAGACCAGAAAAAAGCTGCTGGGTCAAGCGCTCATTGGAAAATGTAACACTTTCGATAATAAGGATCTTTAGATTTGAGAAACAAATTGTAGGGGGAAGCTTGAGGATCATATACCACATATTAAGGTGCAAGCTTGTGAGTGTCTTGCAAGTAAAGAGGCAATAAGGCAGTGAAAAATCTCCTTTGAAGTTCTCAAGCTCAATATACAATTCTTGAACATTATGTCTTACTACCGCAGAGATCCACGTATTAACACGAGATGCATCACTTAGCACATCACAAGAGAGAATGAATCGTTTTATATCAGAATCACGAAGACAAAGCGCCCTATCCACAAAATTCATCAAAAGCGTTCTCTTAGGACGCAAGGATCGTTCGAAAACTAAATTGGGAATAGAAACCCACATGTATTCCCACCTTTTAGAAAGTACGCTTGTCCTAACAGCATCTTTTGTTGGAAGAAAGGAAAGGATGTGCAGAAGAACCTCCTCAGGTAAGTTACTTAAGCATTTGTTGTTCCCATCAATGTCCTCTTCTTCATTCAGTTTCTGCTTCTTTTGGGGTTCTTGAATAAGAGAAGTTGTCTCCATAACTCAGATGGTTCCCCTGATACATCCCATACTTTGTCAGATATAGCAATATCTAGAAAATGCTATAGGCCTGTAATGGAAACTTTGTAGAAACACATTGACATTGACATACAAAGTTACAAACATGAGCTAATCTTCGCTATTTCAGAATCTTGACCAGATTCACACATCTTCATACAAAACACCCCATTATTTACTTATTTATTTTTCTGTGTCTTTCTTACTTACATTTCTAAGTTCTAGCATTACCAAAATCAAGAAAGGAACATAATTTCCAACGCATGCACTTCATACCATGGATGAACTGCCCATAACTTGAGTTCTTGTGAAAATATTCAGCAATCAAAATTACTTGTCATGATAATCAAATCTTGTAGATTTGATTAATTTTAATTAATGTGATAAATCTGCACAAAATCTCAGTATTTGTCACCAGTTCTTTAACTTCTTAATTCATAGCATTCTGTTAATGGGATAAATCTGAACTAAGTAGCCCTAAAAGCACATAAGCAAATTACATGAGGAAGCATCAAGAATGCTGCCTAAGGATCATAAAAACAAAGGTTGGATGATTACCGCTCAAGCCACTGGAGGGAACTAAACGACGGCGCTTCTCATAGGTGGATTGCTATTTCGGTTGGAGGGCAGCGAAAGAGAACCAGGAAGAGGTAAAATTTGATGGAGGGAAAGTCTTTTAAGGGTCTATTTTTGGCGCGGAACATGGAAAAGCATTCCCTCCAAAACCTGAGCATTTCCTTTTCTGTTTGGAAAACACGATGGAGGAAGGAAAAAAAAAAAAACATGTTCCAAAATTAAAAATTTTAAGGTATTTTATTGTCTAAATATTTTCGAATCTTAATTAAGTTTTGAAATTAAATAGTTTGGACGTTGCCATATCACTATTTACCATTTTTATCAAGTCAATATTTATTGTATTAATATTTACTATATTTTATTGTATTTTAAAAATAATAAAGACTGATATAACAAAATTCTAATGATTTAATTTGAAAGAATTGTTGGAACTTAAAAAAATTCCATTATAAAATACTTTAAACATTTTAGAATTATCGTAAAGTTAGGGATTTGACAGGGATTGCATTATTTTTAATGAAGATTAGATTAACCTAACTTTAAGAATTTTATGATATTGAATCACCATAAATTAAAGAATTTGATTATAATTATATTTCATCTGTAAGCTATATAAATAGAACATTTTGTATTGTAAATTCATCAATTGAATAAGAACCAAATAGAAATAAAAAGCAAAACTGAACACATAAATTTGAGCATAAGCTTATAGCTAGGAGGATTTAAAACTAATTAGTACCAATTAGTACAAACGAACATTCCATTAACTATGTAGGGTAGAAAGCCAACAAGGCACAAGCCATACTTTTACGTACATCTTCTAAAAAAACAAGAATTAATGGCTTTGATTTAGAGAAGAGCTATATAAAAAATAAAAATTAAAAAAAAAAAAAAAAAAAAAAAAACTCATTTCAAAACAATTTTACAATTTGATGACCCTCTAGGGAGCTTTATTTCTCTAAGTTCCCTGCAAAATGCTTTGAACAAGTTAAAATTATTTCGTCAAAAATAATTGCATTCTTAAGCAAAACCATTACCGCAGAAAGTTCATTTACATCTCCACCATATTTACCAACTTTAATGCACTTGAGATGGTACAAGAAACATGGAAGCACCGGCTCCAATATCCAATAATATTTTTCACAATTCAAGGTCAGAGAGATCCCCTAAATTATTATCACAAACTAAAAGTTTTAGCAATGCTAATAAACCAACAATAAGATTAAACATATACACAATGGTGGGGTGGCAGTGGGCGGCTCGTAACAAAGCAGTGGAGAGGTTGATCAGCTGGCGGAGAAGGATCAGACTGCGGCAGATGAATGATAGATGTGGTAAGAGTGAGAAGAAGAAAAACAATGGAAACATCGAAGGCAGAAGGAAAGAGAATGTGAGGAAAAAAGAAGAAACTAGAGCAAAAGATGAAAAAGGAGAAGGGAGGAGGGAAAGAGGAAAACACCTTCCCACCTCCCTCAACAACCACACGATCGGTAGTAGAAAGTCTCACCAAGGAGACACAAAATCTCTACCATTTTATTTATTTATTTATTTTTTTTGAGAAGCACAAAATCTCTACCAAAAGAGAAGGGAGAGCTTCTCTCTACTCTAGTGAGAGAGGCTTAAAGGTTCTTAGGCTACGTAAATTGTTTTCGGCTGAAAAATATTTTTTAAATTTTTTTTTTATCACAACATAAAAAATATTAATATAAAATCATTTTTGTTTAAAAAAAAAAAAAAAAAAAAAAACCTAAAAAATTGAACTCCAACAATTGTTTGGCGGTTTGGCTATTTGATAATGAGAAACTCAAAATCGAAAATGATTTACAGATTTTAAAAAAGAAAATAATTTTACAGAAATTAAAAAAGCTTTTTTTGGTCAAATTGAAATTATTTTTGGTTGATTATTATTTTCTGTTAGACTAAAAAATATGAAAAATATTTTTCAAAAATCATTCTACACTAAAACAAACGATGTTTTAATACAAAATTTTAAAGCATGTTCCAAAATTAAAGCTTTTAAGGGTTTTTATTATATAATGTTTTTCAAATCTTAATTACAATTGTGAAATTAAATAGTTTGGACGTTGCCATATCACTTTTTACTATTTTCATCAACTCAATATATATTATATTAATATTTACTATACTTTATTGTATTTTAAAAATAATAAATGCTTACATAACAAATTCTAATGATATAATTTTTTTTTTAAAAAAATGGAACTTCAAAAAAAGTTCATTATAAAATACTTTAAACATTTTAGAGAATATTTATTAGATTATTTTTCTCTAAAGTAATTCTTTAGAGAAAAAAGAAAGAAAAAAAAAAGGAGTGAACCAAGAAAGAAAGCATAAGCTTATATAGCTTTGAGGATTCAAAACTATCATCACCAAATAGAACAAACAAGATTTCATAACAAGTTAATTAGGTAAGGAAGAAGGCAACCGGGCCATACTTTTACATCTTCCAAAAGACAGGAATTTAGTGGTGTTAGATATCAACAAAAGCTCATCCCAAAATGATTTTACAATTTTGTGACCCTCTAGGAAGCTCTATCAACTGTTTGTACAGATTCTTTTGCTTCTCTAAACCCCCTACAAAATGCGCAGAGCATGTTATAGATATGTCATCCAAGACCAATGCATTTTTGAGCAAAATCTTTAACATATAAAGCTCATTCTTATTTCCAGAATAACTATCTACTGCAATGCTCTTGAGGTGTGAAAAGAAATATGGAGGCACTGGATCCAGTATTACATCATCCTTCTCACAATCGGAGAGTTGATTGATCTGCCAAATTTCATTTCAAATGAAATGTTTTAGCCAACATGGTATATATGTGGAAAGATTTGTGATGGTAAACATTGTAGCCCAGAGAAGTTACCTCACGAACACACATAGTTTCAAGACACACAGAATTTTGCAATATCTTCAATAGTGCTGCACAGTCCAGATCTAATGACTCCAGTTCCAAAAATATCAGGTTCTTGAAGATAGGCATATTAGGTAGGAGTTCTGGTGCATATGTTAGAACCTAAGACCAAAATAGAGCAACGCATCACAATTAAGAGACTTCAGTGGGGCAAAGCAAATAAAAATGACAAACGCATAATAAAAGCATGTTGGTATAATAGTGAAACAACAAGAAGAATAACTTGGAATTAAAGACAAATCTAATGAATTATTTCCAGTCATTTTCTAATATAGGTAAAAAGTCACTTGGGCTTTGGCTCAAGTTGTAAGAGATTGGATGGGGTAGGAAAGACTTAGCTTCAAGTCTGACCAAGCAAGAAGAAGAAGAATTTGGCATTTACTATCAATGATGACACAAAGCCTACATTAGAACATTGTCAATATACAGAATCTCTCACCATTCAAATAGAAACCATTAGTAGCACCTATCAAATGATTTTCCCATCTGATACCAAAACTAACCCATTTAGTCACATTACTTAAATAAAAGAAAAAAAAAGGAGCAAATGTATTAATGTAGACAAGGCTGAACTAACTATATGCTTGGGGGCAGTAGCTCATCCACGAGAATGTTCTTGTAACATGTGTCACAACTCAACGAGCATTAAAGCATAAATGGTAGCTTCACCAAATCCTTAGTGGATTTCCCTTTCGAATTTTACCATTAAATGATACCACGTTTTTGCAAGAAATGCAAAGGAGGACTTTAGTTTTTCCACCATAATGTTGATACAATACATTGAATACTCAAATTATAAAGAGAGAAGCAAACGTACCTCAACAGCAGAGCCGTATAGTCTCATGTCTTTCACATTAGGGAGCCCTATAAGAACTTTAAACATGCGGTAAGCAACCTGTCTTGCCCTCCCATCAGAGCGAGTAACATTAATTCCTGCTATTTCTAGTGACAATGAGTTGTAGAACCAATATTCATTGAAGAATTCACCAGCGTAATAAAATTCTTTGAGATTAGCTCCACAAATCATAACCTCACAATCACTCCGATTCTGCATATCAGCTTCGTCTATGGTTAGAGAATGAAGCTTGGGGGCAGAAATACTCAAAACTTTGACACACACCCATCTGCATTTTTCTAAACTCAAAACCTCAAGGACTTGCAGACCAGAAAAAAGGGGCTGGATTGTGTAATCATCCGAAAATGTAACACTTTGGATACTCAAGACCTTTAGATTTGAGAAACAGATTATAGGAGGAACTTTGAGGATACACGGCATATCAAGGAAAAAGCTTTCCAGTGTCTCACAAGTAAACACGTGATGAGGCAATGAAAATTGTCCTCTCAAGTCCGAAAGGCAGATATGCAAAGATTGAACATTACGCCTCACTGCAGCAGTGATCCATGACTTAACACGAGATGCATCACCTTGCACATCACAATTGAGAGTGAGTTCTTTTATATCAGAGGAGTCCCGAAGACAAAGCACTCTTTCCACAAAATTCATGTGAAGTGTTCTCTTAGCAGGCAAAGGTTTTCCAAAATTTAGACAGGGAATAGACGTCCAAAGGAATTCCCATCTTTTGGAAAGTACACTGGTCCTAGCAGCATACTTTATGTGTAGAAAGGAAAGGATGTGCCGAAGAATCACGTCAGGTAAGTTACCAAAGCATTTGCTGTTCCCATCAATGCCCTGGTCTTCATTCAGTTTCTGCCTTTTGGACTTATGAATAAGAGAATTTGCCTCCATATTCAGACGGTTCCCCTACATCCCCAATACTTCGTCAGAGAACTTTGTAGAACTGCAGTGAGTTTGATATACCAACATTCAGCACAATAGGAATAAATTCCCAGCTATAAACATGAGCTATTACAAAATTTTCAACATTACAGAATCTTGGCCGGATTGAAAGATCCCTGTTCTAATCAAATATAAAATAAAATAAGATGATAATTATTGGATGACTATTTCTTTTTTCTTTTTTCTATTCAAATATGGGAAAAGGTAAAGGGGATCAAACTACAAACCAACCGAACCACAACGGAAAAGACAGCAAAACACAAACACAAAAAGTTAACATTAGGCAACGGTAGTCCTCTATGATTCCAGAAGAACTATAAACAAGTCGGCCCTTTCCTGAGGCCGCACACTGCGGTTTTAAATGGCAAAAGGGTTCAAAATCGAGCTCCAACCAGTGTTGCTGAAGAAATACTGCCAAAGACCGGAGAGGATCCGTTGATGAAGAACAAAACCCGGTTACAAAAGACTACACTAACATATCAGACTTCAAAGGACCTGGGAGCTAGTAACCCAAACCACAAAATAAAAACACCAACAGAAGTGCGGAAAACAACAGAAATACAACAAATAAGTAACAAAAACCAAAAAACAGCAACAGCAGTGGCGGAAGACAACCGCGCGCGGTGGTAGACGGCCATCTCCTCGTTGGCCTAAAACTAAAACGATTTTTTTTTTTTTACATATTCTAACAACACCTATGCCAAACAATCCATGGGTAAAATAAGGCAGGATAGTCGTGATAATCCTGAAGAAATAATTGGGAAGATAAAATTACAAAGGGTGTGGGAGAGAAGTCAGAAGTTGAAAATCAGAAAACAAAAACTCAGACCTTAAAGAATATAGAACGATGGTTTAAGGATGATAAAAACAAAGGCTGGATACTTACCGCTCATCCCACCGGCGAGAACTAAACGACGGCGTTTCTTGCTGGTGGATTGGTGTTTCGGTTGGAGGGAAGCTAAGAGACTCAAAGTGGGATGGGATTTAACGGAGGGAATGTTTTTTCGGCGGGAACAAAGGATAAGAATTCCCTCCAAAACCGTGCATTTGCTGTTGCAGTGTTGCTGATGTAAGAAAAAATTTTGCAATCTCACCGCTCTCATTAGAATTTGAAGTTAAATTATACTATCAAAAGGGGAAATCATCTTTATACTCCTGTGCGCTTTATGAAATTACAAATATTATCCTTAGATTACAATTATTAATTTTTTTAAAAAAAAACTGGGGTAATTTTGATAATTTTCGTATCTTTCATTTGGATTTATCAGAAAATTCTAACGGATTAATGAAATTACAAAAAAAATGAAAGTTTGATACACTAAATTTTTATTTTATTATTTTTTGTAGGGAGATTACAAAATCAATGAAAGTTTATGAGGTTAAGTGAAGTTTCTACTAATATTAATCCGATAATTATTCTGCAATGCTGATGTGGCAATACCCACAAACCTTTAGATTTTTTTTTTTTATTTTTTAACAGAAATTAATCAAATGATTGATTGGGACTACTACGTCAGTATTGCAGAATAGTTATAGAATAAAAATGTGGCATATAACATTTTTGAGGAATGCATATTATTTTATTGGGCAAAATCCACTTAATTTTCCCAAACTTAATTTAATCGTTTTTGGAATCACTTTTTAAAGTTTAAAAATTTTCAATTTAGTGTATCAAAATTTAAAAAATTGCAATGTCACCCATTCGGTTAGGGTTTGAGGTTCAATCCGAATCAATCGAACGGTAAAATAATGAAATATCCCTTTTACCCCTATAAAAATTTTAAAATTACAAATGTATCATAATTAAATAATTAAAAAATAATTTTATTTTTTTAAAAAAAAAAAATGACCCATATAAACCACGTCCAAGCTTGAACATTGAAATTTCCAACGCTCTCAGAGAAAATGCTTGTGGGCTACGTATTGAAACGACGGATATAATGGGGATGACACACATGATGAAAGCAAGAGGAGGCCACACCCACACCCACACCGTTGCATGGTTCTAAATACTAGAGCTCCGGCAACATTCGCTGGCATCTTCATTGTCTTCTCCGGCGAGTTTTTGAAAATCAGCAATAATCAAGCTCTTCATTTTTCAGAGACCCAAGCTTGGCCAACCCACCACCCACGTACGGGTGATGAGTCAAATACCTGTTGCATTCTTGTATAAACAACTTGTCAAAGTGCTGGTAAGAGATTCACCCAGTCGGATAAATCCTTTTAAAATCTGGTCTTTCACCCGGCCAATTAAACAAACAGATAAACTATCAATACACCAAACAACTAAAGACTGCATTTGGTTTTCCAAAGACAACATCGTAAATGACTATGAATTAAGATCAATAAGGAGAGAATCAAAAAGCAAACACATAAAATTTAGCATAAGCTTATAGCTTGGAGGATTCAGAAGTCAGAACTAATTATCACCAAATAGCATGAACGAACATTCCATAGCAGCAAGTTACCTAGATAGGGTAGAAGTACAAGCAGCCATACTTTTACATCTTCCAATAAACAAGAGTTAATGGCTTTTTTTTACATTTTTTTAGAGTAAGATCTCAGAAGCACATTCCAAAATGATTTTACAATTTTGTGACCGTCCACGGAGCTCTTTCAACTGTTTACAAATCTTCTCTTGGCCCTCTTTGTATCTTGCATAAAGCTTGGGGCAAGTTATAACTATTTTGTCTAAGACAATTGCATTCTTGAGCAAAATCTTTACAGCAGAAAGCTCATTCTCATCTCCACGATACTCAGCAACTTCAATGCACTTGAAGTGTGACAAGAAACATGGAGGCACTGGATTCAATATCCCATCAACTTTCTCACGACTGATCCCCTAAAATATAATTGCAAATTAAATGTTTTATCCTTCATGGTAAATCAACAATAAGATGGAACAGATACAAGATAGTAGACATTGTAAATCAGATGAGGTTACCCAAAGAAAATTTCAAAGCCTTAAGACAAGGAGACTTTTGCAATAAAGTCCATAGTGCTGCACAATCAAGATCTATTGACCATGGACTAAGGAACTCCAAATCCACTAGGTTATTGAACATAGGCATACGAGGTACGAGTTCTGCTGCATATATCATAGCCTAACCACGGGATAAAGCAATGCATCATAATTCAAATACTTCCAGGAACAAATCAAATAAAATTAACATGTTATAAAAGCATGTTGGGATCATCGTTCGTGGAGCATGATTAATAATTATGAGAGGAGCAATGAGAAGAATAAATTAGAATTAAACAAAAACATAATCAGCAATTTCCAATCACTCACTAATGTAGGTAGAAAGTCTTTTGGATTTAGTAGTAAGAGAAGGCATAGGTTCAAGTCTTATCACACAAAAGAAGTTTTTTTTTTTTTTTCCTGATTGGAAGAATTTCGTGTTTAATATCAATAACACATAGCCTAAGAGGAACATAAACGACGTATGGAAACTTTCATCATTCAAATAGAAACCATCAGAGTAGCACTTACCCAAAGGTTTTCCAAATGCTATACAGATACTAAACCCATTTGGTTGTATTACTTTCTAAAAGAAATAAAAAACAAAAAGAATCAATTAATTTATGAATTGCATATACTCTCCTTTCACATATTTATTAAGTCAAGTATTGCATGATTATATGTTAGCTTTGACCACTTGATTTTGTGAGCATAAAAAATATATATATATATATATATATATACAAAAAAGAGAATACGCATAACTAAAGTAATTAACTTAAAAAACGAATGGTTAATCACCAACTACAACCTTCTTTGAAATTGAAGAGAAACCAAAATCAAGAACATAATTGTTCTTTGAAGTTGGCAAAGAATTACAGGATCTTTTGTAGGAGTGACACTCGTTACAAGGGAGTGAAACACCATGGAAAATATTTCAAGAGAGATCATGATACACATGTAGGGAGACCACCGTAAGTCTAGGGTTGTAAATGAACCAGCCCGTTCGACAACCCGCTCGTTTAAACTCGATCCAAACTCGATTCATGATAGCATAAACCCGCTCGATTATTAAGTGACACATGTCTAACTCACTCGATTAAAACTTGCTAGCCTAGCTCGTATAAAGCTCAATCTGACTCACTTGTCCGACTTGATTAAGGCTCGCTAGTTTAGCTTGTATACACACATATGTTTATATGTGTATAAACATATACGAACTTGGTATTAACTAACATATTAAGTTATTAACTAGTTGGTTAATATAACTAAGTAATTAACTAATTATATAAGCATAGTTAAATAGTTTTTATAGATCACTTCGATATTATTAAAAAATAAATAATAAAAGAAGAAGAAGAAGAAGAAGGAGGTATATACTAAATAAGCATAGTATATACTTAGTAACTAACCATACTAAGTAAACATACTAACTAGTTAGTTCATAAAATATAACTATATATATAAACAACTATATGACACATCACACATAGTTAACAATAGTTATATACTATAATTATACTATAGTTAATTAGTTATATATAGTATATTAGACTTGCTACTTTCATCCCATTATACATATATTATAGATTCTACTCTCTAGTTATATATAATAAGAAGTTAATTTGTTACCTATAAACTATAGTTATATACCATATTGTATAATGTGCCTTATACATTTATATATATTATATTTTTATACTAGAGATTTTTGGGGTGGCCGATCCACCCCTCATGGGGTGGTTCATCCACCTTTCACTCTTTTTATTTATTTATTTTATTTTATTAATATTTTGAATTTTTTTTTGAATTTGTTTAATTTAAGGGTATTTGATGTAAATTTTGTTTCTAAAGTTAGGGTATTTGCGTCATTTCAAATTTTTTAATGACGTTGACTAATGGAATGAGGTTTTTCAAGTAAATAGTAGTTCAAGGTAACCAAGTGTCAAGAGTGTCGGTTCATAAGGGCATGTTAAAAATGCATGGTAATTCATGGGAACAAAAGGTAATTACTCTAAAAATTTAATAGCTTAGCTCGAACTCAACTTGAGCCGAGCTTGAATGCACATATTTCATACCACATTTATAGAAGCAAAGCGGGGTTTAATTTTTCCACCATTATGTTGATATGTTACAGTAAAATTTGAACTTACAAAGAGAGAAGCAGGCATACCTTAACCAGCGCACAGGGAAGTGTTAAAAATTGTACGTTGGAGAACCCTGTAAGAAGCTTATACATGCAATGAGCAATTTTTTCTGATGGTTTAGGGTAAGTGGAAATCCATGCCTTTACCAATGTGAATGACTTATATAAGCGATAGTTGCTGAATATACCAGAGTAATAAAATTCTTTGAGACTCTCTGCAAAAATCATAACCTGACAAACATCCCCATTTCTCGATTTTTTTTCCCGACATTCATGTATGCGCAGAGAATGAAGCTTGGGAGCAGAAATAGTCACAACTTTGAGATCCCCCCAGCTGCAGTATAATATATCCAACTTCTTAAGGACTGGTGTACCAGAAAAAAGCTGCTGGGTTAAGTACTCATCTGAAAACGTTACATGTTTGATTGTCAAGATCTCTAGATATGAGAAGCAAATTGTTCTCATAGCAGGAAAGGATCCATCAAAAACTAGATTGGGAATAGAAGCCCACAGGTATTTCCACCTTTTAGAAAGTAGGCTTGTCCTAGCAGCGTCTTTTGTTGGAAGAAGGGAAAGAATGTCTAGAAGAACGGCCTCGGGTAAGTTACTTAGGCATTTGTTGTTCCCATCAGTGTCCTGTTCTTCATTCAGTTTCTGCTTCTTTTGGTGGTTTTTTTTTTTTTTGATAAGTAGTTTCTGCTTCTTTTGGCGATTTTGAATACGTGAATTTCCCTCCATAATTCAGATGGTTCCCCTGATACATCCAAATACTTTTGTCTATAAAATGCTATTTCAGCTAAACACAGATGATAATAGTAGTAAGGGAATTATTTTCAGCTACAAACAAGAGCTAATGCAAAATTATTTACTTATTGATTTATCTCGGCCTTGCTTATTCACATTTCTAACATTAAACAAAATCAAGACAGGAACAGAAAACGACCATTAACTTGAGTTCTTGTTTGTTTCTTTTTTTTTTCTTACTTTTTCCTCATTTTGTGGAAATTTTGAGAAATCAAAATTACTTTCAAGCGTGCGCAAAAACCTTTAGATTTTCTACCGGAACTCCAACATAAAATTCTTTAAATTTAAATACTAAACATTATTTCTAATGAGTAATTCAGAGTATGTAATATGATAAATCTGAAACACTACTTAAAGTACTAGGAATGTAATGAAAGCACATAAAGCATAGAAAGTACTGAAGGATCATAAAAACAAAGGCTGGATGATAACCACTCAGGCCACTGGTGGGGAACTAAACGACGGCGTTTCTCGTGGGTGGATTGGTGTTACGGTTGGAGGGAAGCGAAAGAGAACCCATAAAGGGAAAATATTTGGTATTTTTGAGTCATGGAAGGGGGTCCTGGGGAAGAGACAGCGAGGAAGGGGTTTTTGCAATTGGGTGCAAGGACGGCTGAGATTAATTGAGGTTTCAGAGATTAAAAGGTTGAGACTTGAGATTCAAAGTTCAAGAAACTTGCGTTGAAGAAGAAAAGACAACAAAGAAAAGCCACAAAATATTGTTGCAGAGAAAATCAACCAAACAAAGAAAGAGAATCTGATTTCCAATCACTGGAAACAAAACACAGAGACAGATGATCAACGATAGAAAAAAGGATGAGAGAGAGACCTGGACCGGTTGCTGAGGGCCATTTTCTTATTTACTCCAAACCTACTGAATTGTGGCACTTTTTATAATTATCATCTAAACTTTAAAAATTAAATTGCCCCTTTCATTATGATTTTTTTATTATTTTCGGTTAAAATTCTCGAGATATTTATATATATATTTTTTAATAATTGCACTACTGGTCTCTAGAATTGGCTTAAATTACGAATCACTTCCTGTGGTACAAAAAGTTCATAAAAGGATCATTGTGGTAAATTATAATTACGAATCACTCCCTAAAACCCATTTTTTGTTCACCAAATTAACAGAATCCTTTAGTTTGTCATGTCATATAAATAGTAATACAACCTCTAAATATCATTTCTATTGTAATCTACTAACGGACTTTGATTACTTGGTGGACGGAAAACGGATTCAGGGAGTGATTTGTAATTATAGTACCACATGAAGTAATTCGTAATTTAGGCCAACCCCAGAGATCAGTGATGCAATTATCCAATTGTAAAGATGAAAGAATTGGTCAGGATTTAATAGTATCCGCAAAAAAACTCATCCTCAATCCTTGCAAATTTTTTTAAATATATATATTTTTTAAAACTGAATATTTGAAGAATTTTTATGAGATTTAACAGAAAATCTTACCATAATGACATTACCAACAATTAAAAGATTGATACATTGAATTTAGAGAAACATTGCAAAAATGATGACAATTTTGTAGAACCTCGTTGATCCGCTATAAACATTCATGTAGTTAAACCATATTATTAGAATATCTTTCTCTGAACGGTCATAAATCATGTCATATAGAAACCATGTATAACACTGACTACTTTTATTATCAATATGCCTTAAGATTAAAAGTTTCATTATCAACAAACGTGGTTGTAAATATGCATCACCAGTTGTAAAAATCTACTTTTATTCCCTATTTTTTCTTTTCTCAATTTAAAAAAAAAATCCTAAAAAAAAAAATTCAGCAAAATAGAGTAAAAAACAACTCCTAAGACAAGTAGGCCTTTGTAGAACATTGCATTGGTTAAGGAACTTGTAGGCATGCATCCACAGGGGGAAAAACACACACACACACACACATTGACATGCTTATAGCTTGGAGGATTCAAAACTATTATCACCAAACAGCACAAACAAAGATTCCATAACATCAAGCTACCTGGGTAAGGTAGAAGGCCAACAAGCCATAATTTTACATCTTCCAAAAAAAAAAAAAGGAATTGTATGGCTATTCTCTAGAGTAAGATTTCAAGAAAAGCTCATTCCAAAATGATTTTACAATTTTGTGAACATCTAGGTAGCTCCAACAACTGTTTAGAAACCTTCACTTGCTTCTCTAAGTTCCTTGCAAAATGCTTTGAGCAAGTTATAATTATTTCGTCCAACACAACTGCATATTTTAGCAAAGTCTTTACTGCAGAAAGTTCCTTCTTATCTCCACAATACCTACCAACTTTAATGCACTTGAGATGAGACAAGAAACATGGAGGCACTGGATCAAATATCCTATCAATGCTATCATCTTCTTTCCAATCATTGGACAGACTGATCCCCTAAATGACCATGCAAAAAAAAATATTTTATCCATCATGGTAAATTAACAATAAAATGAAACAGACACAAGATAGTAGACATTATAGTTCAAGTGAGGTTACCTCAAAAAAATTCAAAGTCTTAAGACAAGGAAATTTTTGCAATATCTTCGATAGTGTTGTACAGTCAAGATCAACCGAATATACTACGAATATCAAATCCATCAGGTTATTGAACATGGGCATATGAGGTAGGTGTTCTGCTGCATCCATCAGAAACTAAGCACAGGGTAAGTCAATGCATCATAATTAAAATATTTCCAAGAACGAAGCAAATAAAAATGATAAAACACGTTATAAAAGCATGCTGAGATCATGGTGGAGAGTGTTTAATAATTATTAGATGAGCAACAAGAAGAATAACTTAGAATTAAACAAAAACCTAATCATAATTTCCAATCACTCACTAATGTAGGTAGAAAGTCATCTGGATTTAGTAGTAAGAGACTGGATGGGATTGGTATAAGACTTAGGTTCAAGTCTTACATAGCAAAAGAAGAAGAATTATCAATCTTTTTTTGTTTTCTCTAGGTAGAAGGATTTTGGGTTTAATGTCATTAACACATAGCCTAAGAGTAGGAAAATTAACGACATATGGAAGCTTACATCATTCAAAAAGAAACCATCAGAGTAGCACTTATCCAATGGTTTTCCAAATGCCATACAGATACTAACCCCATTTTGTTGTATTACTTTCTAAAAGAAATAATAAGCAAAAATTAATCAATTAATTTATGAATTGCATACACTCTCCTTTGATATATTTATTATGTCAAGTATCGCATGATTATATTTTTGCTTTAACCACTTGATTTTGTAAGCATCATAAAAACTATTAAAACAAGAATTCTCATCACTAAAGTAATTAGCTTGACAAACAAATGGTTAAATTACCAAACTAAAACCTTCTTTGAAATTGAAGAGATACCAAAGTCTATAACATAATAGTTCTTTGACATTGGCAAAGAATTGCATGATCTTTTATAGTAGTAGCACTTGTCACCAGGAAGTGAAACACCTTGGAAAATATCTCAAGTGGAGACCAACACAACCTAAAAGTTTAAATTAATTGAAAAATCTCATGTGAGAGCATGATACACATGTTGGGAGACCACCTTAACCTAAAAGTTTAAACTCATTGATTAAGATCTAATAGTGTTATATCAATTACTTAATTTTATTGGTATCACTCAATGTAGGATTCCATCACACATGGATACTCTAGTTAATCTTCTCTCACGTGTGAACCTCTACAAGAGTGACTATGCTCCCCCTAGGGTGGAAGCCTTTTCCAAACCATTTAGCAAGTGCCAAGAATTACACCGAGGACCAAATGACTAGACCCACATTACACATTGGTTTGCAAGCAAAAGTTTTAAAAAGTAATAAATAGGATTTAAATTGTTTGTCAATTGTTGATGAAATGATTTCAGACTTGAGTTTAATGTCATTATAATTTATTCTTCAGGAGTCAAGACTCTTTCTGTGTCAGGACATGTCCCCATATCCACAAGAATGCTCGTGCAAAACATCTTTCACAACTTAAAAATAGCATGAAAACATAGAATGGTAACTTTCCTTTATATGACATTAGCTTTACCCATAAGTTTGCAAGCCTTTCCAATTTTACCACTAAATCACTCCACATTTATGCAAGGAATGCAAAGGAAGGTTTAACTTTTCCACCATTATGATGATATGGTACAGTAAATTTTGAATTTATAAGGAGCAAAGCAGGAATACCTCAACCACATCTGAGGAAAGTCTTAGGAGTTTTACGTTGGAGAGCCCTATAAGAAGCTTATAGCTACGACGGCCAAATTGTTCTGCTAAGAATTCAGAGTGAGTATCAATCTCTGCCTTTTCCAGCAAGAATGACTTACATAAGCAATAGTCACTGAATAGAATACCCTTGTAATAAAATTCTTTGAGACTATCTCCAACAATCATAACCTGACAAACATCACTATAATTCCAAAAATTAGCATCTGGCATCTTCGTTTCAAATATGCTTAGTGAATGTAGCTTGGGAGCAGAAATACTCACAAGCTTGAGACCCCCCCAGCTGCAATTTTTCAATTCCAACTCCTCAAGGACTGGCAGACCAGAAAAAAACTGCTGGGTCAAGTACTCATTTGGAAATGTAACATACTCCATAGTCAAAATCTTTAGATTTGAGAAACAAATTGTAGTGGGAAGCTTGAGGATATACCACATATTAAGGGACAAGCTTGTCAGTGTCTTACAAGTAAACAAACAATAAGGCAGTGAAAATTCTCCTTCAAAGTTGTCGAGCTCAATATTCAGCTCTTGTACATTATGCTTTACTGCGGTAGAGATCCATGTATAAACACGAGATGCATCACATAGCACATCATCACAACGGAGAGTGAATCGTTTTATATCAGAGGAATCACGAAGACAAAGCACCTTTTCCACAAAATTCATCAAATGCGTTCTCTTAGCAGGCTCTCTAAGCCTATAACTGAAACTTGTAGAAACACATTAAAACTCAGATACCAAGTTACAAACATTCAGTTAAGCAGATAAGCATTACAAAGGGATTTATTTTCAGCTACAAACATGGGGTAATGCAAAATTTTCGCTACTTCAGAATGTTGACCAGATTGAGAGATCCATTATTCACTTATTCATTTTTCTGGGTCTTTCTTATTTACATTTCAAATGTTACCACATACCACAATCAAGAAAGGAACAGAATTACTAAAGCATGCACTTCATAACATGGATAAACGACCATTAACTTGAGTTCTTGTGAAAATTTTGAGCATTCAAAATTACTTCTCGTGGTAATCAATCTACATGATCTAATGCGTGCACAAAATCCTTTACATTTTCTTAAGGAACAACGCTTCAAGAATCACAAAGGCGAACGTCGGATGATTACCTCTCAGGCCACTAGCGGGAACTAAACAACAGCGTTTCTCGTGGGTGGATTGGCGTTTCGGTTAGAGGGCAGCGAAAGAGAACAACAAAGGGAATAGATTTGGGGGAGGGAACGTGTTTTTGTGTCAAGGCCCAAGGGTATCTGGGGAACTGGGGCAGACGAGGAAGTTTTTGCCATTCGAAGGTTGAGATTCAAAGCTCAAAAAGTTAGAAAATTGATGGGTGACGCGTGGAAAGCATTAAGAGATATTGGGAGATAGCTGGAATGGAAGGCATGTCGGAGGAGGGAGTTTCTGAGATGGAGGGGAGCTACTTGGAACGTGTGCCCGCATGAGTGGACAATTCAATGCACTTGGAGACAGTTCCCAATGGCCACGAACGATTGGGACCCAGTAGCCGCTGCCGCTCATACCATCGAAATCCCACGGGCCTGGACGGGATCGTGTTCGTGTCGGACCGATAAACCGAACACCGATTGCATGAGATAAGCTATGAAAACGCCGATGAAATCGGCGACAGCGTCCTTGGCAGAGGCTCCGGAGGATTGGAAGAACCCGAGGTGGTCGGCAGCCTCTTTGACGGCGCCGGCAAGTAGTGAGAGGATGGATCCGACCCGGATGGCGTGGCGGCGGAGGAACGGGTAGCGGGTACGGGTCGCGAGGGAGGAGAAGATGAGGGTGAGAGAGAAACAGAAGAGGAGGTGGTAGAGCTTGTCTGGGGCCCACCAAGGGTCATTGCTGTTGTTAAACATTTGGGTGTTTGTGGGAGTTGGGAACTTGGGAGTAGTTTTGGTAGGTTTTGTCATTATTTTTTAATTGCATCATTGGTCCTCATTGGTCCTTGTAGTTAATATAAATTATAAATCATTTCTTTTAATATAAAAAATGGTTCAAAATTAATTCAAAGATTTTTATAGTCAAATTTCATTAAAAATTTTGACAGATTCTGTTAAGCACCACGTCAGTGCCAATAAGATAGCGACACGCGTCGATTATAATAAAAAAATACAAATATATTAAAAATATAAATAAATTATAGAGGTGGGCAGCAACGCATTTTTTTTTATTATTATAATCGACGCGTGTCGCTATCTTATTGGCACTGACGTGGCGCCTAATGAAATCTTTCAAAAATTTAAACGAAATTTGACTTCAGGGAGCAATTTGTTAATTAAGCTAACCACAATGATTTCTTAATTAATTTTGACGTCAGAGGGAGCAATTTGTAATTCAAGCAAATTACATGGACTAATGGTGCAATTTTCTCTTATTTTTTGAATTTTTTTTTAATTATTTTCTTGATAAATGATATTTAGTATTCTAACATCCTTCTCCATTCTCATGTTTTGAAAATTAACTATTGAATTTGTAAGATCAACATAAGTGAAGGTGTAAAACCTACGAATCCAATAATTAATTTTCAAAAATGAAAGATCGGAGAAGGATGAAAAGAATACTAAATATTAAATAACACTTATCTATTTTCAGAATATATATTATGAGCACCACACTTTATTAACTACAAATATTAATACA
The DNA here is from genome assembly GCF_958979055.1 of Alnus glutinosa. Classification (NCBI taxonomy): domain Eukaryota; kingdom Viridiplantae; phylum Streptophyta; class Magnoliopsida; order Fagales; family Betulaceae; genus Alnus; species Alnus glutinosa. Next base: position 2,714,839 of record NC_084890.1, on the reverse strand, counting down.
GTTATAGGGTCTCCAAGGAATAAAGAAAAAAAGAGGAATGAAAATGTCGTGCTTTGTCACCATGTCTTATGAGGTCATAAATATCAACACAATCCGCCAAATTTATATGAGCAGCAAACTTTACATGCTCTGTTATTACATGATTGATAGCATGAACATTGTCATGATAATATGCCAAAAAGATTGTCATCTCAAAATGTCTAAGCGTTCAGATAATTTTTTTAAAAAATAAAATAAAATGTTGGAGGAAATTAATCTAATCCAATCCTTATGGTCAGCAAGATTAACGACTCCGAGAATCCTTGTTGCATCCATTTTAAGAGTGTCAAATTTATCTAAGAAATTATAGATAAGATACAGATAGAATCATCAATGTGCACAAATTATGTGCAAATCGCTTTGTTCTGTTGAATAGATAGTGTTGGAAGGAAGGTATAGGATTGGGGTTTGATCAGCTTTGAGGAGTTGAAAAGGGTAGGGAACCAAGTAACAAGTTCCCTAACTGTGATTCTAGGAATCTCTGTATTGGATGCATTTCAGGCTTGTGTAGATGGAAATAGAACAATGAATTGATGAAAAATAAGAATTTTGGCTACAAGTTAATATCCCGAGCTTCACTGTGCATTTGTGCCTAAATTTTAACAGTTGAAGTTGATGGGTTGGAGTAGATATTGAATTGTTTCTTTGTTGAAGATGATTTTGTTAAGGTTTTTGAAGTCCTATTGTCAGGATTGATAAAGGAATTAGATTGGTTACTTTGAGTGTTCAGTTAGTTAGTCCTTGAATTTGATAAAAAGGGTGTTCTGGTGGATTATAGAATGGGAGATTAAAGGAAAATGACATTTCTTATTTACTTAATTGACTGACTAGCTGCTTGGCTGGGGGTGCTTTTAGGTATTAGTGACAGAATGATGGCTTCTATATTTATTTGCATATATATTCTGTTACCTATCAAAAAATATTTATTTGTATATGTATTCTGTTGGGTGAATTGTATATGTATTTGTTATGAATCCAGATTAGCAGATGCCATTCATCTGCATATGCTGAATGTGAATCTTTGTGGCATCTGCTATATTTATTTGTATATGTATGCTGAATGGCATCTGCTGATTGTAAATCAATTTCATTTTTCATTCTCCTTGAAGAACGTCAGCATTTTCCCTGAAGATGATTAGTTGAAGATGCTGCTATGTGAGGTTTCTTGTTTTTTGTTGCTGGTTTAGAGCATTCAGTTGTTGATGGGACTATTGATTTTTTTGTGTTCATTGATTTTGTTGAATTACGGATTCTGTTCTTTTTGTTGGGACTTTAAATTTTTGTTGGAACTTTAAATTTGTTGGACTAAGTTTTTGTTCTTTTTTGTTGGAACTTTTAATTTTTTTTTGTGTTTATTGTTCTGCTTAGCTACTGATTTAAATTTTGTTCTGATTCCTGGTGAATGGGCAGTGATGATTCATTGATTTTTTTATAGAAATCTGTGGAGATTCTTGAGAAAGGGTTGAAGTTTGAGGTTTGAATGTGAATTACTGTTGATTCTAATGTTTCTAATGTTGGTTTTGTTTTGTTTACTGTAGTTATTGATTTTTATTTTTATTTTTTTTTTTCCATTTCTTGGGCTGTAAATGTATGTTTGTACTCCTCCTGAATCCCTCCACACATTCTTGAGAATGTGTTGAGATTCATTGATTTATGTGTTGAGAAGCCCAGAATATGTCACATAATTACATAAATGATAAATCTGATTGTTTAACAGATTTAAAATATGGCCATAGCAAGATTTGCAAGCTGGTCAGCTATTGCAATTTTTAGATGTCAAGTGTAACTTAAGTGGATGGAGGCCCAGAAAGAAAAAGAAAAAGAAGAAAAAAAAAAATAAAGGAATACCCAAACCCGCATGAACCCGTCCCGATCCGTGCTACCCGAGGCCCAGCGGGTTGACCATTCACTATGCGGGTTGCGGATCTTGATTTTCAAACCGATTCATTGCGGGATGGGTTGTAAAAAACATGTAAATCCGGCCCGCCCACCCCTAGGTACATGCACCAAAACATAGGAGGATATAGGCATGACCCTCGTGAGATTTTTCAATTCTACACAAAACCCAATGAAGGAGATGCGGGCAAGGGCTCGACCCTCGAAAGGTCCTTTAACTCTACTCAAATGAGTAGAGGCATAGTCTTCACAAGACCTTCAATCCTACTTGAACTTCCCCTGAAAAAGAGGACGCAGACATGGACATGACTCTTGAAAGACCTTTCAATCCTACCCAAATCCCTGCTAGGTAAAAACTACATCCACCACCAAGAGGAGATTGAAGAGAGGGATGCATTGCAGAAATCAAAACATAATCTATCGTCAATGAGTAACCAACTCTAAATTCAAAGGTCTCTACAATAAGATAAAATCACATATTAAACAGGGAGACTGTAACCCACAAACAGCGCAGAGAAAAACAAAAAATATAATAGTAACACATAATCTTAAAGAGAACCCAACATGGACAGAGGGAGCAACAAAGGAAGGTTGAGACTGGTCTGATCGTGCGGCAACCATGGGGTGTATGAGATAATTTTTTTGGCTAGGTGAATTATTTAATTTCAAAATGCATGATGTTTAGCACTGTAATTTCGCATATCAAAAGTACAATTTTAAATAAATCATAAAAAAAATATGTATCGTTTAAGTGTGTTGCGATTTAAAAAATAAAAATAAAATATTTAAAAAATAGATATACTAAATTGAGAGTTTTTTAAATTTAAAGAATAATTGCGAATGTGATGAAAGTTCAAGGAGGTTTAGTGAAATTTTCTTTAATAAACATGAACCCAAAACTAAAGAGAGTTCAATTTCAAATTTAGATTCTGACCAAAGATGCTCCTAGAATAATAATAGAACTAAATCAATCAATAATAATAATAATAATAATAATAATAATAATAATAATAATATACAACTCATAATAGAATATACTAAAAAACCAAAAAGTGCACATTTTAAACACAAATTTAGTGCCCAAGAAAGCATGAAAGTCGAGTGCAGGATCTAAACCAAAGTTTCATAGTAAGAATAAAAATGGAAACAAGAATTAAAAAGCTTCAACTATAGCCAACACGCTGGTCAACACAAAAAAACCCACCATTGGTATTAATCTTGCATTTGATATCATCCATTCTTCTGCAAATCCGAATGGTGAGGAGCCTAGGGGTGTAAACGAACAAAGCTTTCTCTGAGCTCACTCGGGCTTGGCTCGATAAGGTTCAACTCGTGCGCGGTTCGCTTATTAAAAGAATTTTGTGGACACGAAACTATACTCGATTATTAAATGATACATACCTGTTTAAAACTCGACTCATTCGTTTAAAGTTTGTGAACAAACTTGTAAAAAGTAAGAGTGTAATTCCGAGCTGGTTATAACCGGCCGGGAAACCGTAACCGGGTAACCGAGCACTCGGGGCCGGAGTCGGTTATTCAGTTCTTAGACACCAGATTATAACCGTGTAACTAGCTCCGGGTGTGTATATATATATATATATATATATATAAAATTAAAAATTAAAAAATTACCCTCCTGCCCTTTACCCTAATACACGATACACCCCCTCTTTTCTCTTCCGCCTTTTCTTTCTTTTTCTAACTTCTCACTCTCACGCGGCGCCTTCAATTCTTGTTCTTCTTGTTTGGTTCAGTGGTTCCCCTAGGGTTCTTCAGTTCCTGTTCTTCTTCTTCTTCGGCAGTTCGGCCCTACACGATACACGGATTTTGTGAAGTTTTTGCCATATTTTGTGCTTAGATAGCTGATCTGTGATTTTTGTAGACAAGTTCTTGCTTCTTTTTCTTTTTCGTTTTCGATTTTTATTATTATTAATTTTCCTATTGTGACGTGGGGGTGAAGTGATCAGGTGATGAGAGAAAAACTGCTACAAAATGATGGATTAATTTCATGATTATTTGTATTTAATGCGCCGTTTGTTTCAGCATAAAATGATTTTGGCATTTTATGGTTTTTGGTAGGGACGAAAATAATGATCAATAAAAATCATTTTTGGTTTGACCGTAAAAGCTTCTTTAATTTTTTGAAAATGATTTACGGTTTTAAAAACCGTAAATCGTTTTTCAAAATTAAACTCTTGGTCCTTGCATGCATGTTTGATATCCGATTGCCGGAATCCAGCAATGGCCGGTCGTCGGAATCTAGGCGGCACCGGAATCCGGCAACATCCGGCCACCGGAATACTGACGGAGCCAGAATATGGTGACATCCGGCCAACGTCGCTGGATGCCGGCGCACCAGATTCTGGCTGAAACTGGCCGGAATCTCGCCATGGTCAGAAGCTGGTCGGATCTAGCCAAAATGGCCGAAATCCAGTCGGATTTGGCCAAATGGTCGGATCCTGGCCAAATGGCCAGGATCCGGAGGAGTCCGGCCGGAATCCGGCAACGGCGACCGGACGTTGCCGGATTCCAGTGACAATTGCATTTTCGCCTTTCGTAATTTTTTCGTGCATACCAAACGCTGAAAAAATATTTTCGAAAAAGACATTTTTTCTGAAAATAATTTCGTCGAAAATATTTTACAACGGAAACTATTTTACGTCGAAACAAACGGGGTATAAGTCTCTAATGATTTACTTTCGTCCCGACTCCCATTTTTTTTTCTTCTTTTCAATGTTTTTTGTTGTGTTAGTTTTTGTTCGGAATAGTGGATCCAGAACTGAGATATGATGACAGAAATTTTGGTCTGTTTTTTGATTACACTGTGACTAATAACCCCAATAGCACACTCTGATCTCTTCAACTTTGTTAGTTTTTACATGTTTTTTTTAAAAAAAATTTAGAACCCGGTCCAGATAACCGGGTCCACCTGGGTAGCTGGTTAATTAGCCACCCAGTTACCGAAGCTGGCTTTCGGTTTTGGCCGATAACCAAGAACCACCTTCAGATTTACACCCCTATTAAAGCCTACCCAACAATTGTTACTGCATGAGTGGGAGCACTGAGCTGGGGTCCCAAGGGCATTAACCTGGCAAACTGCACAAATTTTCTTAAAAAGATTTTTTTTTTTTTTTTTAATGATAGGTCTCTAAAAAAAATTCAATGTATTTTAACCCCTTCAAATTAATTTGGACAAGTTTTCATTTAAAATGAGTTACAAAATTTCTTTCAAGCTGAACAACCACTTGATTAATTGTACGCCAAAACCTTAATCAAGAGCACTTGCAAGACAAGAGGAAAGTAAGCTTAAAGTGTCCTGCCGATGGTACAAGTGTATAACAAGGGTTACTCTGATGCTTAAGTGATTGTTTTCTTTAAGAATGAAACTAAATTGAAGAAGATTGAAGAAGTAAGAGTAGTTTAGGTAGTAAGGGCTAAGATATAATAGGCACAATCCCTGCCTCTTTAGGCCTTGTGCCATCGTTTCTCTAAATTAATTAATGGGATTTGGCCAGTCTAACTGAGATAGATCCGGCCGGCCTAAGTTAAGTAACTTGAGTTGATCTAGAGTGGAATATACTCGGCCGACTTATATGTCTCATTGTTAATGGGGGCTAACCTCAAGTTGTGCTGAACATGAGTCGGTTTAATTATTGGCATAGGCCTGCCTCTAAGAGAGGTTTATTATGTGATACACCACAACTCAAATCAATAAAATTCTTCCAATTCAAATGAAAATAAAACTTTATCTAACTATTCATTAATTGTACCTTATCTATCCGTACAACTGATACAAGGCTATATCTTTTATAGAATTAACAGTCTCTTCGAATACGGCATTGCCGACGGTAGTTTCTAATTGGAAAATGTTAAAATTATAACTTCCACCCAACTATTGCACAACTCGAAAGCACATTGGGGTGAGACCCACACAATGGACCCCACTCCAATGTGCCTTGGGGTTGTGCAATAGTTGGGTAGGGATTGTATGTGTATCAAGACCCTTTCTAATTAGTGTACCCAAGGCCAAGGCCAAAGCATACTCCATAGACTGCCAACTGGTAGTCAATAACTTGCTCCCATGCAGTGATTAATTTTACTTTTTTCTTGTTTTGCCAATTTTCCATAAGATGATTCATGATTAGTAATTTTTAGGATAGAAAATGATGTAATTAAATGTAAATATTGGATTTTTTTTTTAAAATTTTTTTTTTTGAAAAATTCAACATATATGAAAACCGGTTATCCGGTTAATAACCGGGTTAAAATAACTGGATAACCGGCAATTGGTAAAAATCACAACCGAGTAGATTGGTTGTGGTTGTGGTTATTGAAATAGGAATAATCGGATACCCCAGCTGCGGTTGCGGTTATGAGCTAATAACCGTTACCGCAACCGGTTGTATACCCCTTTGAGGTACTATGCATAACAGAATAGTGGGGAGTTGATTTTGGAATTAGTAAAAATTGATAAATATGACATAAAGTAAAAAGAATTTGTATAAAAAAGTGAAGAAAAAAAATTGTATTGTAGTGAATTTTTTTATTTGAATAGTAATAAAAAATTAATGATGTAATATAAAAAGTTAAAATGTTTTGATGTTGATTGTATTTTGAAAATGTGAAAAGGTGGAGAAAAAGACACGCACTACTTTGTTCGGTCTGTTCATTGCCAAACGTTGCCCAAGGCTTAGAATGAATTATGGTTGAAAATATTATGTTAAATTATTACTTATCTTTAAATTTTAAGAAAATAAAAAAATGATGAATTTAATTAATATTTAAACACTTTTTGAACTCAAAATTTTACTTAATAAGTGAGATATTACCCATAAAATATTTAACTGAATAAGAAGAGGCCCAAAAATGAATTAGATTGCATCATTCTTCCACTAAAACTATTCCCAGTGATGAAAATTTACATGGAAATCATGTATGATATAGATGGTTCACTACTTGCTCCTTGCTAATGTTCTTTCGGATCTATACTGCTTGAAGAGTAGTGACTTTTCAACTGAGGCAATTTCATCAATTTTATTTACCACAATATAATTTTCTAAGAATAATCAACAATCAAAACTACCACAATTTTTGTTAGTTGAAAATAGGATCTTTTACCTTGAGTGCAAGCTTCTTGAGCTTGTTCATTGCATTAAACTGCTTCATTCTCAAAAAAAAGTACACTATCAAATTATATTTATAGCTACTATATATCTTTAGCTAGAGATTAAAATACAATGAGTAAAAGCTTTTTCTTAGATATAACTTTCAGCTGCTAAAATGAAAAACAGGGGATTTAATACCAAGAACTTCTGCAGAAGTTATCCATGCTTAAGCAAATACAGATCCTCTAGAATATTGGAAGCGATCTAATATTTCTGCATTCTCGAAAAAATATTTCTCTAGAGCTTTCTCATCTAGAGATACTCTAAAATCTTCAATCTTGATGGTCTTTAAGCAATGTCGCCAACATGGATCTGGAAGTTAATTTGGAGTGTCAATGTTTACTTCAACCAGCTTTCTGCTCCTTAAAAGATTCAAGGTTCTCATTGGGTGACTTGAAATATGAACCCTTGCCAACATAATATTGCAGTCTCTTAGATCCCAGATCTCTAGGAGCTAAAATTTCAAATCCAAACGGACCATTAAAAGAGAAACAAAGAAATGGGAATTGGGTTCACTGCCAAGGACTTGTGATTGGAGAAAGATAGGAGTAATCCTATAATGTCTCTGGGTCAATAAGCAAGTGAGCAGGAAGTACAACTATCTACGGCTAAATGTTAATGACATTTTTTTTTTTTTAATAATTTAATTGCTAATGAGTAAAAATAGGAGGATTTCTTTGTAAATAATTTCAGAATTATATTTTGGGATGATCTCTTTTAGATTTCAAATTTTCGAATGTGCTTTTATAAATTTTATCCGGTTTAAAATCTTTGACCCGTTTGGGGGATTGGCTTTATATGTACAATAGTAATGCTATCCATCACCCCAATAACCAAAGCAAGAATTCAGCGTCGACAATGATTCAATAGTTATTGCATTGTAAACCATGAAGCTCTTTTCTTAAGCCATCTTAGAAGTTTCACTCTTCCACTAAAACTATTCCCAATGATGAAAATTTACATGGAATTCATGTATGATAGATGGTTCACTACTTGCAGCTTGCTAATGTTCTTTTGGATCTATACTGCTTGAACTGCTGTCAGAGTCACTATCAGCTTCCACCAAGGCCGCATTGTTCTTCTGTGTGCCTGCTACCTTGTTGGGTGTGAAAGGACTGCTGGAGGGGTGGCTGTAATAAGGCTGTTGATGAATGGAGATGTAATTTGCAGTAGATGGAAAAGATGGGAAGCCATATGTAGATGGGTAACGTCCAGGAGGAAATGGGTTTGGAGGAGGCCAATACATTATAGGTAGGAAACCATTTGCTTGCTGTTGTGGGAACACATGGTATGGGGTCTGATTATGATAGGAGACATTGCTGGGCATCACTGGATTTGAAATTTCAAGGTTATCTGCTGAGGTCTGACATGGCATGGGATGTACAGAGCTTGAAGGTGTAGACTGTTGGACTGAGGGTCTTTGCAAATTATTAGGCTTAAGATTTGAACTGGTTTTTTTCCTCCCCCTTGCTTTAGCAGAAGATGTTTTCCCACTTGACTGCTGAGAACCACGGCTAGCCTGCTGAACGAAAAAGAAAGTACCAAACTGAGAAACTAATTCTAAACAGAAATCTCAATCTGATCTGTTCACTTTGAGTATATGATAATGCAGTAATGCATAGGTTTTAGAGTCATATTAGGATCTTTGCCATGAGAATGATAGTGAACCATTTACAAGCACTCGTAGACTAGTTTTTCTGAAAGCATTTTCCTTCCAAAAATCTGAGCTGAAAATTGTAGACAGAATGACAATAATCTCTCCTCTGCAATCTCTTAGAACTTCAAGTTATTAACATGAGAGATACATTTAATATTGGTTTGGAACGTGTCCGGCACCAACTTCCCTTACTATGTATATATCGACAACCTCTATGTAGCCAATTTGCAGTTATGCAGATTCACATTGATTTTTAAGCTTTTTGCACACAAGTACTAATTTTTTTTTTAAAAAAAGAAAACAACTCACTGGACAACTCACAAAAAGTTATCAGTTGTATGAAATTGGGCCTGTGATCTTACAGTATTGCAAGGTGCCGGATGTGGAACAAATAACTCCTCCCCTTCAGCATCTTCATCTGTCCTGCAATAAGATGTGCATCAAGTAGAATGGCTTTAGATGATTCGGCAGTTATTGAAGACCATGACAAACAGCTAGAGGTAGGTTAAAATTTACACCTTTTGGCCAGATATAACTGAACAGTCCACATAGTTCTTCATTATGTAAAAAGAAATGGCCTTATTGCTTCTTGTCATCCAATTTGCACATATGTGATGAGAATATATTCAAGCATGCTATTCCATTGACTATGATTTGAAAACCAATATCGTAAAGGCGTAATCACAGCTATCCTACTTCACTGTTATTGTCTATTCTGTTATTCCATTTCATAAATATCATTTCCACAAGTATGCAGTAATGTATACCTGTAATATTTTTGAAGCAAGTCCAAGTTCCGGTATTTTGTTTCCCTTTGAACCAGGTCATCAGGAAAACCAGCCATGAACAGAAGTGTGATGCCTAAGGCCTTGAAGAAGAAGCTCCCACTTCGAATATGAACAAGCATTGCTTTTCTACACATCAATGGCCCAAAAGACTTAAGCTTGTTTCTTCCCATGCGCTGCCTAACATATCTGGAACGGTTCAGAATAGGGCTGCTTTTAGATTAGACTGCAGAAGGATACTTTCGAATATTTTCAAAGCAGAAAAAGGTGAAAATTCATGGCATTCATTGCTAACACTAGTAAGGTTGAGTATGTGGCTGAGAATACAACCATCTTTAATTGTAAAGTTCTCTATATTGTTTAAGCAAACATTTGAAATTAAGGTAGTAAAGGGGAAAACAAGAAAACCATTTTGCAATGCATATATTGTCAAGAAATATGAAAATGGAAAAATGACAGAGAAAAGAGATGAATATAGACAAATTAATGATTTTACAAATCAATTATTGGAACTGTTCACCAAAAATCAATTGTTGGAAGTTTGGAACATTACTTACTCGTTTTGTGGAAGATTTCTCGTTCTTCCTCCATACTTGATACACAGAAATAAGCATGATGGGCAACTAGCATCAGATGGTCGCATAGCCTTCTCTTCCTCAAGTATCTGAACTGGACATAATGTTGGATTCTGTCGATTGGGATAAAAGACCTTCATCCGGACACCAGGATTCTCATATAAAACATGCTCCTGATAATAAAATAATTTAATGACTTTGTTGATTAACAAAGGATTGAACAAGGAAAGAAACTAACTTGAGCAACCTACAAACCATCAAACAAGAAGATAGAAGCCATTCATATTATACAGCTTATAAAAGGGTCCATGCGCATCCTCTCACAATTGAAATATGTATTGAGACAGCTTTTTAGCAGACAAGCTGGTACTGCAATATGGGGAAATCACCACAATGTCCTATTAAACTGGCAATTGAGATTCTGATTGCAACCCAAGCTGCTTTATTTTTTCCTTTTATATTTACCAAAAGAACTATAGTTAATTTCTTGAAAGCAACCAAATTCACAGTCGCACCACTTCAAATCCTATGATTCTTTGAGGGTCAAGTCTTTAGATCCTATGATGATATGCCTGGACCCAGCACAGACGTAGTTCAGCATATACCCCTTTATGTCAGGAGGCCAGCCAGTCAAGCAGAAACTGAGGTGTGAAACACAAGATATATCCTAAGTTTCAAGCAACATTTGATCTACCATGTGACAAACACCCAATAAATTACTTAATAAAGTTCGAATGGGATACTACCTGGTGAAGACACCATCCTCTTGCTATCAACAGCTTAAACTAGTAAAGCTGTCTAATTCACTTGATAGACAGAACAAGGGAAAAGAAGTAAAGTAAATGTTCTGGGAAGCACTGTGCTACTGATGAGAAGACAACATGGCAGCATGATGTGGCCCAAGAGCCTCAAGACTGTATACATACACAACGTTAGTACTTGTTATTGTGGATGCTTTTGAAGGTGACATTCAGAGATATCAGGACTAGAATTCATTCAAAAACATATACACATCTGGAGATGTTTAATCTGAGATACATAACAACAGGAGGAAAAGGTAATGGATACTTCACATCAAATAAATAAAATACCACCGGTAAGAACAGCAACGGGGATGGAGAACACCAACAAATACTCTTATCACTATAACTACTCATATCATTTAAGCGACTATACTAAAACCAATTATTGAGACAAAAGAAACATAGTTTTCAAAAGCAGACTACTTACCCCAGGATTCTTTGGAGATACATATGGTTCTCCCTTCCTTAAAATGCTAAAATGATTGAAGTCTAACTCATACATATCTTCACAGCCATGCCTTATACCAAGAGATGAAAAAACTATAATTTTTCTTATGGTGTGAGACTGGGCATTTTTCTGTAACAGGATATCCGACTCAATTATTCTCTTCAATTCTTTTGGACAGAAAGCCACCTTTGGAGGTTTTTTGTGCAATGATAGGCTTCCAGGTCCTGCATGACAAACCTCTTTATCAGAAGTAAGGATCTCAGATGGTGCTTTATGTCCTCCAGTCTTTTTGGTTTCGATCCTGTCAGCTCTTTTGAGTTCCCTGTCATCATAAACTGGCTGTTTATCAGGTACCATGTGATTTTCCTTTTGATACTTATTTGTTTCATGGTTCGCAATTGTATACGTAGGCTCACTCTGACCACCAGAGGAGTTCTCCAAGCATGGTATATGTGATCTCTCATCAACACCATCATGAAGATACTCCTTTACCTCATTAGCAATTCTTGAATTCTCATCAATGTCCCCAACTTTATGGTCGCTGTTAATATCATCCTCTTCATGATAATCATCATCTTCGTCGTCACTGTCATCTGTATCATCAAAATCTGCAGCTGAATCACCATCTTTAAATTTTTCAAAATGCAAAAACTGGGTCTCATCCATGCTCATCCAATTGACCAAACTGTCTCCTGGACTTGGATCTTTGGGGGGCAAACACTGGGGGTCATGCGTCTTCTGTGATGCCATTTCAGTTTTACTAATATTTCCATTCTCAATTCCAGCACTAGCTATTTCTATTTTCTGTCTTTTTGACTTCTTGAAGCTTCTTTCAATTGCATTGGGACAATTTCCCTGAAATTGAAGGTAAGGGAGGCCGTTAATAATATGATTAAAATAAATTTAATAGTAGAAAGAATTACTAGAGGTGTGTACCTCTCTGTTAACTTTAATTCAAAATCAAAAAAGGTATGGATGAAAGATTTGGATAAGAAATGTACAAAAGAGGTGTGCAAGTAACATTTTCCATTATTAGAGCAGCTTATTATTGTAGAATTGTAGGTGCCAAGAAATATTGGCTGCTTGCAAACCCAGTTCACTCTGATCATCCATAAGTTTCATTAGTGAAATCCACCACCCCTACCCCCCCTTCCAGCAACACCCAGAAGATAGAAAAGAAAATGAATAAAAAGAAAGATCTGATCATGAAAGACCCTGACAACACACAAATTTGAGACCCGGCGTTTGCATCAGACTATCAGAGTGTTCCTTTAATAAGTTATCTTATATGCTGTTTTCTCTTCCTGTTTTTGATTAAGTTGATAGTTATAGACAGAATTATGCTGTTTTCTCTTCTTTGCTTTAACAGTAGCTTCTAGATTAAAATGAAACCTCACCCTATTTTGAATGTAAAAGGCTGTTGGATAATCTAAAATGAGCACATGCTTTGCAGATATTTCAGGAATATCACAAAATAATCAGGTGAAATAATCTATTAATGAACCGAATATGATCTATTAATGATAAAACAATGCCTCCAATGAACATTAAAAGTTAAATAAAATAAAAGAAAACAGCACATCCAACGGTTATCTAATTTCTATTATGTAATTTGAATTAGAAGAAAATGAAGCGCATACTGATAAAATTCAAACCAAGAAACTAAGCAAAAACACAAATATAAACTGGGCAGTCGTACTTGTCCATTTGTAGGAAGAGATTCCTTATTCCTTTCCTGTATTTGAGCTTCAAGAATTGATATTCTCTCCAAGAGCTCAGCATTCTTCCGTCTTTCCCTTTCTAACTCAGCAGTAATTTCAGCAATAACATTGACACCCTCCCCTTTCACTTCTTGCTCTATAGCACACAATGAAGAAGCATTGACCAAGCTAGCACAGGGTTGAAGCTCCACCATTGGAAAATACTAAAAGCCAATTTCAAAACCTACAGCCTTGAACCAATAAGGAAAAAAAATGATATATACCCACTAATCAAAACCTCCACCAAATAACAAATGATAGCAAGGATCAAAATACCCATGTAGCAAAACTGCTGATGAAGTCAAAGAAATGACCATTTGAATGCAAAACCCAACTCATAGAGGTCGTTTTTGAAAGCATTTGTCCTTCAGCTGATCAATGGGGAGAATGTATCCATGCATTAAGATTCTTAAAGAATGTCTGAATGTTCATTGGAGGGGTTGAAGAACTGTGTAGTTTGAACGCAAGTCAAAGTATGCTAAAGTTGAAGCTACACGTTCATGGACAGAGAGAAGAAGAGTTCAAAAGATACCAAGAGGGAAGCGTCTCTATGTAACCAAAGATCTTCTAGAGAAGGAGATGGAAGCGATTGGAAGATGATGAGAAGGAGCCTTTTGTCTTTTGATTTTCGTTTCAGTTTGTGAGCAACTGGGGAAGAGAACGCCGAGGTTTAAGGCATGCATCCCCACGTGCGCCTCTCTCTCTCTCTCTCTCCCTCTCTCTCCTTTGGATTTCGGGGCTCCGAACCCCACAACAAAAGTTTATATGACCCAAAATTCGGGTTGAATTTGTTGAAATTGAAATACGTGTTCTTTACATCTTATTATAAAATATATATATCTCAATTCTAACGGGTCAAGTTACAATTAAAATTGAACCCAAGCCAAATATGAACCCAGATTGGTTCCATCAAAACAGGTCGTGAAAAGATAGTATCCTATCATGAAAGTTGAAAGATTGGATACTATCCTCAGGTGTCAAATGTGTGATGATGTTGAATCAGATCTTAAGAACGATGAAAATTAAGAGTCTTTATCTGTATAATATAGATTAATTTTAATTCATATTATTTAATTAAATGAGTCGAAATCATCGATCATAATCGGTTAGTTTTTTAATGTTAAAATTTGTTAGCTTTAACGTCGTAAGTGAGGTTCGAATCGTGTCGAGATATGAATATGTAACACTATATAAGTTAATCTTAACATAATCTATTTAATTAAACGGATCAGACCCATCAACCTTAACCCACTAATTTTATATTACGTTCGTATTGAGTTTGTAAGTCGTGTAAATAATTATCAACCCTATAAAAATGATCTAACATGACCCATAATCATATACTTGGAAAACTTCATTTTATTTCGTTAAATTTTTTTCCTGATAATTACTCTAATTTTAATTCTCTCTTATTAGTATGGTTGGACCCCATTAGCTACAAGTACATGGATTGAGCAATGATGCAATGATGCCTCTCAAAGTTAATTAAATATTATCTTATTTAACCATTGGTTAAAACAACTCACAATTCTGACTTAATCATAATAGCCTTGTCTTCTTATGTAAGTGGTGTGGCTAGTGCCCAATTTAGGAGCATCCGAGGCTGGGATTGCATTATAATTAATTTGTAGATGCTCCTCAACAGCTAGCTTAAAATATTTTCCAAGTTTACCTACCTTCCAACATTTGACACAAGCAAGAGTAATGTGATGGTAGCAGTGTAGAAGAATGTCAATGGTCACCCTTTTTAGCAATCAAGTTGGTCAGATTCAATTTAGGTCCCGTTTCAATTGGAATTGAACATATTAAAATTAAGACCCGTGTCTCGTATCAACACATATCTCAATTCCAATGAGTTCAATTTCAACTAGAACTGAACTTGCTTGTCAACCTAGTGTGGCAATTAGTACTTTATCTTCTTTGCCCGACCAAAACATTAAATCACCATGTTCATGGGAAAGCAATCATATGAATTTCCTTTGAGCACATTATCTGATATTTGACTCCAAATTTTGTGGCTGCATGATTTTTTCGGAAGAAAAGGAAAAAAAAAAAAGGGTTATTTTAATACCCTATTATCTCAATGAATGGGCAGAGATACCTTATTATCTCATTGTAATGAAGTGAGATTAAGTCCATATAAAGCTCTCAACTAAAAGAAATGGCTAACTATCAATTAATTAATGCAAAAATCAATGAGCAAAGGGTTATAATAATTAAATTAAATATTGCTTAAACCACATTTTTATCTCACCAATACTATCACATCTTGTGGCGGTGTCAATAAACCCTTAGATTTTTTATTTTTAACAATGGTCAATCCAAAAGCTGATTGGCATAATCACGGTCATATCAACAAGGTGAAATAATGACGGGATAAAAGTGTAATTTCTAACATTATTTATAAAAGAGTAATGTTAAATACTACACACTAATCCCACTAAAATGATGTAATAGTGCTTATCAACTCTTTAATTCTTTAATGAAAACTATCATATAGCATAGTAAAGTAAGTGTAAAATGAAAATATAAAAAATAAATAAAAAAATAAAAATTGGTGTCTGTCTTGACTTGCGAGTCTTATGACTCCTTTCCCAGATGAAATATTAAGAAAAAAAAAGGTGCACACGTGCATCTAATATTCTTTTCTTGCTTAGTGGGGTACAATATAGAAAACAACCTCACGTGCAATGGTAACCTAAATGGTTGTCTCTTAAGGCAATTTGTGTCAGGGGAATATGAAGCTAAACCTTGGATACCATCCTTCTAATTTTAAACTAAGCCCACCCATATGAACAAACCCTTGTTTTCCAACAAATACAGCAACCCCATCTTAGTTTAATGGGAATAAAAAGATAAAATACCCCTTGATTCTATCAGAGCTCATCATGATTTAATCTTTTCACTGGAGGCTTGCCCAATTCATGAACAAAAAGGGTAGCCTAAGTCAGAGCTTTTCTTTAAAAAGTAAAGGAAAAAAAAAAAAAAGCACCAAATCACAGCCTTAGTAGTTAGTAGTCCATGGAAAATGTGCTGGTAAGGTAAATAGGAGTCCAAAATGAGTACACACACCCCCTGATTCACTGGCTTTCTAGTTTTTAAGCTATATAATATTCATTTGAACCATGGAGCCAGCCTATGGATTGCAAGTGGGAAGGTGTTTATATAAATTTTTTTGTTTGTCTTGCATATATGTAGAGCGTGTTTAATAAGATTAATCCTTGTGATATCTAAGCTGTACTCTATATCGATTAGCTTCACATGATAGGTTGTTCTTGTTTTTGATGACACCAAATTTTGCAGAGTCTGACTGAATGATGGGTCGCCTGCAAAACAGAAAGAAAACTACCGGAGTGGCACCGGCTAGGGTCAGCGGGAAAGCTTTTGATAGTCAAGTACGTGATTTCGTATAAGAGAGATAAATGGAATGGAGAGAGTTAGTCTCGAGGAAGGAGAGTACCTGCTGAATTTGGAGAGAAATAATCTGTAAGAGTTGGCCTTTAATTTTTTTGGGCCATAGGATTATGTTTATCCACTTCAATAGCCCCTAATTCCCATGGTTGACTTGCCTAGCTGGTCGAGCATTATTGGGAATTTTGTTTATACTCGTAATTAGGGTTGCATATTGCATTCGATACTATAGGCAAAGAACTGTCCCTATAATAATTAAAAGCTTAACATAAAATGACTCTTTAATTTGGTCAAGAATCCTCAATTATGGACATTAAAGCCTGTAGAATAATACTCACCAAGTTGAAATTTCACAATGCTAGCCTTGGGTTAGGCTGCGTCTTCAAGTGCTAGCCTCAAGTTGATTCGAGGTTAGGTCACGTCTTCAAGCTAGGGTCATTCGTAAATTAAGGTTATCCCTTAAGACTTGTCTTGGGTCCTTCATCAGTTTGAGGTTATTGGAGTTCTTCCTAGATAAGGTTATATTCTAAGACTTTTGTCCAGAGGTCCTTAATTTGTACGTATATTGAAATTATCTCCTAAAACTTTCATTTTTGGTTCATTATATTTCTATAAATAGAGACTTATGTAATATTATTTTATCATACTCAATTGTAAAGATATAGCCCATTACCCTTCCGCTCTTTTCTCTTTTCTCTTTCATATATTTCTCCAATATACTTAACGTACATAATCTAGTATTATGTGTAGCCTGGCTGAAATCTTTTATGGGTGTAGTGTTCTACTGTTCTTAAGCATATACGGTAGGCTTGCATGGTTTCTTAAGTTTGGTCGGACCTGAGCCACTCGAGGTGCATGTGTGTTTTAAGACTTCTTTGAGGCCAAAGAGGCTTAAACCTTGGAGGTATATATTATCTGTGGATATACCAATATTATATTCTTTGAAGATGAAGCTATAACTTGATTTTGCACCATCTAATCAGAAGCACCATGTTGAACCACTTTAGCTGTGTGGATCACGTCCAGTTAGTACATCACTTAATTTTTTTAGAAACTTTCATTTATAATTCATGATTTTTTATTACTCTTACAATTAGGGTATTCATTTTTAAAAATTGTCAATTCAGAGTACCCATCTTTCATTTTTTTTTTTTTTTAATTTCAAAATTTTCCTTTTAACCATGTCAAAATTTTAAAAATACCCCTATTTTTTTTTTAAGGATTTAGGTGTTTGTCAAAATTTAACAAAATTTGCAAAAAAATACTCATGCCTGAATTTTTTATTTTATTTTTTTTTTTTTAAAAAAAAAGGGTATTTTAGAAATTTTGATAGAATTTAACGGAAAATTCTAAAAAATTGTTGAAATTGAAAAAAAAAAATTAAAAATGGATATCCTAATTGTAAAAATGATAAATTATAAGTGAAGCTCTCCTTTATTTATTTATTTTTTTAAAAAAAACAAAATGAAAAACCGATCTAATGGAGCAAAATTACACACCAAAAATAGTAGACACATATTCCGAAGACTTGAATGTTTTTTATTTCAAACACACAGTGAGTGGTGACTTTATCTATCTTAAGATAGTTAGATAAATGCTATATGTACTTAAATTTTTATAAAATGATGTGGAGCTTATTCATTGGTACTCATAGCATTTTCTTTTATTAATTGTTTTGATTTTCTCCAATAAATAAGCTCCACATCAGTTAGTAAAGCTCTATTTGTAAAGGTTTAAGTACTTGTAACATTCCTCTAATAGTTAATATGTTGATTACCAAGCACGTCACATGTTAACCTCTCATGGAGAATTGGAAATATTCATTAATTTAATAATTAAATTCATATTTTACTTGTAAATTAATATGGTATTAGAGTCAAGGTCTTAGTTCGATAATGACTCCACAATTTATTGTATTGTTTGGTTTCACACACTAGTGAGTATTAAAGTGTTAATTATATGATTAGATTTATCATTTTCAATTAGTTTAAGCTTTTGAGATAAATTGTGATTTGACACCAGTACTCCATTTGTTTTGGCGTAAAATAATTTCCGTCGTAAAATATTTTCGATAAAATCATTTTACAGAAAAAATTATTTTCTGGCATTTGGCTCGTACGTAAAAATAACCAACGACGAAAAACAGAATATGGCAACTACTGCCGAAATCCGGCTGTCGGCGAACCAGATTCTAGCTGGAATCCGGCCAATACTGCCGAATTTTGTCCAGAACTGCTGGAATTCGGCAATGGCGGCCGGATGTCTCCAACTTCCATCGATCGACGTTATCGCCAAAATTCGGTGAGTGCCGCCGGATTTTGACAGTCGGATACCAAAATTTGGAACCTTCAGCAGTAAAATCGAGCTATCAACAAACTCCAATATTCGACAGTGGCGGATTTCCACAAATGTGCGTACACGAATGAACAGTTTAAATTCAAAAAACGATTTACGGACCATTATTTTTGCCCCTACCAAACACCAGAAAATGCCGAAAATATTTTTAAAAAAACATTTTATGCCGAAACAAACAGAACATAGACTAGAATCCTATACGCTTAAATTAAAAACAACTTACATCCACTACAGCCACCCCATAAATAATTTATCTGATGCACACTTCATCACATCTACCAAATATTTCTACATAAGAGGAGGTCCAAGCCATGTATATGGGAAAATATTTCTAGATAGAAGAGGAGGAAAATGCAAATAGGAATTAGAACCCAAACCTCTTGCTTACACTACTACAACCACATAAAAAAATTGATACTTATGCAAATAAAAAGATAATGAGAAAGTGGAAAACTATAAGGGTGTGTTTGAAATTGCGATTTCGTAGAGAAAAAGTGCGATTTTAAATCAAATCGCAGAAAATGAACTGTTTGAAAACTGCATTTTTAAAAAAATTGATATTTGAAAATGCAGAAAAATGTTCATTCAAATCGCAAACAATGGGGTGCTTTTTAGAAAACGCTGTATTTTAAAAGGCTAACCTGCAATTTTAAAGGCCAAACTGCGATTTTGCCAAACGCTTAACTGCATTTTTAAAAATCATTTTTTTAAATCGCACATTTTAAAATCGCTATTTTTGAAATCGCAAACCTAAACAGATCCTAAATAACTTGGAATTTGGAATTATGGAAAAAGCTGCACAAAAAAAACTAAACTTCAATCCAACTTCTTGAGTGCTATCAACATCAAGACAATTTTTTTTTTTTTTTAACAAAGTAACTAGCGCTTCCGTGCATTAATCAGAAAAGGCTCGAGAGCAAATACAGTGAATAGATGTACAACAACACCCTACACACTAAGCCAAAAAAATCTAGCTTGGATGCTGCTTACAAATAAAACAAATATTACAGGGATAGACTTTTGAGCCACTCTTTAACAATAAAACACCCCTAACAAAGAAAAAATGACTGATCTAACTAACAAGTCATAAAAAGTCCAATAATATTTACAAATTTAACAAACAGACTTTCAAGAACTACTCTAAAAAAACAGATAAAAAACAATACAAAAAGTAGGGTTGTCAATTTTTGACACGACCCGCGAACCCGACACGAACACGACACGAGAAAATAGGGTTTAATAGGGTTTGGGTTTTTATAATCGGGTTCGGGTCGAAATCGGGTCAACCCGATTCTGACCTGATTACAATCGTGTCTAGCGGGTCAACCCGCGGGTTGACCAGCCAGACACGATTCTGACCCGTGGTGAAGAAGAGTCGAAGACCGTGGTGAATCCGTGATTGATTCTGTCAAGTGTCAACCTGAACTGAAGGCCCGAGACTCCGAGTGCAAACTGCCGAACCCTAGCCCACTGCCCACTGCCGCCCAGTAGCCCGCACGCCGCCCACCCGCCCGACGACACCACCACCGGCAGATAAGAGCGAGTCGACGCCCGCCATCTACTGACCGCACCACCAACGGTCCAACACCATCGGCAGATACGGCTTACCCTTCTCTCCCCCTTCTCGGAACGCCGTGTGAGTGTGAGTCTGTGACAAGTTCAACAGCCTAGCAGCACCACTGTACTGAACGGTTCGAAGACTCCGAACGCCACCACCCGGCACCCACGACCCACCATCCAGATTCCCGATTCTAGAGGAAATATATTTTTATCCATTTTGTTCTGTGTATAGGAAATATTAGGAATTCAAGTGGTTTTCCATTTTGCTTAAATTTTCGATACATTAGTTAATTTAGTTCTATTCTGTTTAATTTTGCTTAAATATTAGGAATTTAAGTGTCGGGTCGTGTCGGGTAAACGGGTGACACGATTCTTAGTCGTGTTTGTCGGGTCGTGTTCGGGTCGCGTGTCACGACTCGATTAATAATCGGGTCGGGTTCGTGTCAGACCCGTTTATGTAATCGGGTTGACACGAACCCGACCCGAATGCACGAATTGCCCACCCTAACAAAAAGCACCCAACACAGAGCCAGCGTTGGGAGAAACCTAACGTTGCCGGAGACGGCACATGTAAAACAGGCGCCATCCTCAGGAATCCCCCTACAGCAAGGCGGCCATCAGAAAACCTCGGATACCACTGGTCACGATTTGGAAGATGGAGTGTGGTCCTCATGCAGGGCCCAAGGAGAGAAGCTTCCTGGCGCGTGCTAGCCACGCGCCAAGCACTGAAATCCGACGCGGCCATGGCTTGAGGCGGCAGGACCAGAGTAAGATGGGGAACGCTACTGAAGGGCGTGTGTCTTGCAGGAACTAGCAAAAATACTTAAATCTAGCTTCAAAAGTAGATCTTGAAGAAGATAGCATAGCCAAGATTTCGCTGGCGACACGGACGGAAAGGTCGCTTCCTTACGAGATGTCTCGTGTTAGCCTTCCTGCCTAAAGAAACAAAACAAGAAAAAACACAAAGTTCCATAGCCCTAAAAGGACTAGGAGAACTACAGCTCTATAGCCCTAAAAAGACTAAGAGAAAACCAAAGCGCCACTGAATCTAAACCATGAAGAAGGCAAAAGGCATACGAAGAGGGAAACGCCAATTGGAGAGCCTCCCTCCTCATTAACCACAAGCCCCTTTTGCACGCTCTCTCTCTCTCTCTCTCTCTTTCTCTACATGCGGCTGAGATCAAGACAT
The DNA here is from genome assembly GCF_958979055.1 of Alnus glutinosa. Taxonomy (NCBI): domain Eukaryota; kingdom Viridiplantae; phylum Streptophyta; class Magnoliopsida; order Fagales; family Betulaceae; genus Alnus; species Alnus glutinosa. The sequence goes on along the minus strand of NC_084890.1, from coordinate 2,693,196 downwards.
TGAAAGATAGGTAAATTGCATGAACACTACTACTAGTGGAACTTCCGAACTTAGTGTTTTTATTACCAAACTCTTCTTAATTATCCTAAAATAGTTTGTTTAACAAATGTCAAAACTTTTAAAAATAAGAGAATGCTAACGTTTAAAAAGGTATATTGCCATATTGGATTGTCCTCGTAATTATCCTTAAATATGAGAATGTTAATGGTTCGTTTGGGTATTGAATTTTTAGAATTAGAATTGAATTCTTATTCTAATTGCGAATTTCGAGGCAAAAAGTTGTGTTTAGGTGTTGAATTTTTAGATTAGAAAATATTATTTTTAATGGTAAGAAATGATTGGAAGTTTAAAAAGTTGTGTATAATGATTGGTATTGTGAAAAGTTATGTGAAATAATGATTTAAATAATAATTATTTAATTAAAAAATAAATAATTTTTATTTTTAAAAGAAAATAAAAAATTAAAAAAAAAAAAAAAAAAAAAAAAAATAGAAGCAAGGGGTGGCGTGAGTCCAACCCCTAGATTTACAGGTGGCTGCGCGGCCTCCCCCGTCGGGGGTGGCAGTGCACCACCCCCTTTGAGGGGGGGCTGCCAACCGGCAGCCACCCTGCCTTTTTTTTTTTTTTTTTTTTTTCAAAAAAAAAAGTTATTATTTTTTTAAAAAAATTTTAAAAAAATTATTATTATTTTTTTTAAAATAAATTATTATTATTTTATTAAGTAAATGCGGGACCCACGCACTGTACGTGGGTCCAGTCATCATTGAAGGTAGAATTGGATTCAGAGAAGAATAAGTTTTCTTCTCTGTATCCAAACCAACCTTTAAAGTTGTTAAATGCTAAATTTATTTTACTTTTGTTAAATGTTAACGTTTAATTTTTTATTTTTATTTTTAAAATGCTAACGTTTACATTGGGACCATTAGGTTGTCCAAGTGTCCTCATTTAATTATAGAATGTAATGAGTTGTTTTACTTATTATCGACTTATTTTCAAAAGTTTCATGCCTGCGGTATTAAAATTTTGAAAAAATATCTTAATGTCTTTCAAAAATCGCATTAATTAAATACTTTAATTGGCTAACCATAAAACTCTATTATTCAATTGCATTAAACAAAATTGCAGTAAAAATCGCATTAACATAAATAGAATCTTAGAAAATCGTATAAATTAAAGACCTAAACATAAAACCATATTTTGCAATTGTATAAATCTTTTGTCCAAAAGTCGCATAGCGTCTATGACATTAAAATTTTGAAAAAGTATTTTAATGTCTTTCAAAAATCAAATTAATTAACTACCTAAATCAAGTTTTTTAAAATTTGAATTTTTAACCGAAAATTTTATTACCAAACTCTCCTTAATTATTCTTAAAAATAGTTCATTTAACAAATCTCAATTATAGAATTTACTGAGTTGCCTTATTTATTTAATTTAATTTAATTTTTGTTGTTTTTTTGACTGCATGGAGTTGTCTTATTTATTATCGAGAGAATAATAAAATTCTCTTCAGCGCCCCTCCTTCTCAAATTTGACCGTTCCAACTTCCTTCATCACAATTTAATAGGGGTGAGCATGGGGCGGGGGGCGGTTTTCCCCCCTTTTTGCCCCCGCCCCGCACCCTTGCGGGTTTAGGAAATGGCACCCGTAAACCGCATAAAATCAGTGACATCCGTGCGGGGCGGGGGATGCGGGGTTTGCAGGGAGGGACGGGTTTTTTGGTGAAGAAGATGCTGTGTCGTTCCATCAACATAGGTACGTGAAGAAGATGATCAAGAGCGGTGCTGTGTGCGCCGTGCGGGGTGAACACTGAAGAACAAGGGGAAGGGTTTACAGTAACACCAAAAAAGAAAAATCTATGTAAAGTACGGATTCTTCAATCCATCATGTAAGTACGTCTTTTATGTATAACATACACTCGTATGCTTTTCTATATACATAGGCTCACACACACACACACATACATATATATATATATATATATATATATATATATTTTATTTTATTTTTTTCTTTTTTCTTTCCTTTCTGCTTTGGTTTGACGCACAGAGAAATCAAAAGGGAGTGTTAGAATTTGGTCTGTCTTCGTGCTCCGTTTGGTTATGCCGAGAAATGAACAGGTAGATTTTTTTTTTTATTTTTTTTTAATTGAGCTGAGAGAGTGGGTAAAAAGTGTGAATGGCTCTTGCACAGTGATTATTCTTAGACACATGCGGTATGACATCTGTTGTGTTAATATTTGACCTTTTTTTTTTTTTTTTTATTTTTTATTATTATTATTATTACTCTTACACGCTTGAATGCGATGTGTCTGACAGAGAAAATGAGCTCCGTGTACAAGCACCGTCTATGAGTAATGGCTCTAGCAAGAGATATAAGATTTCCAGAAAGGTAGACAGTTTTGATGAGTGGAAGTTCTTAATTATTGTTCATGCTCCTTGATTGTAGCTTTTCAACCTTTTTTTAAAAAAATAAAAATTCTTTGTACAGTTTTTTGATGACTGCAATGGCGTTGATCATGCCTCTGTTCCGAGAAAGCTACGGTCAGGTGTGTAGTTAGCCAACTTTCTAATTATTTTTTCTTCCACTTCCCTGGTTTATGATTGTTAGTGTAAGTTATGTTCCAATGCATAAATCTTAGTGGTTTGATTCACCGAGAGAATCTGTTGCAGCTCTTTTTCCATATATACATACATGAACAAAATGATAATTTCTTGCGTGAATCTTTATTGACATGGTGTTTCCATTGCATAAATGATGAATATCAAAATTTCAGGTTCATGGAGGCTCAAGAGGTATTGGTACCTTTTCAATTCAGATAGCTAAATACCAAGGAGGCAAGGAGCAAGAGTGTTTGTCACAGCAGGTCCAGTATCACTTTTCTTCTTACGCATAGGTTTAGTTCCCATGTAATCATATATTTGAAATCTTGATTGCCAGGGAGCGAGGAAAAATTAGCTTTTTGCAAGAAACTTGGAGCTGATGTGTGCATCAATTACAAGACACAGGATTTTGTTAAACGGGTAGACAAGGTATTTTTTCCACTATTAAAACCTTACTTTTTCCATTTTTTTATAAGGGGGTGGCTCACGTTTTTAATGAGATTGGCTTATTACTTATCATTTTTTTTTTTTTTAAATAAAGATTGATATGCTTGTATTATTCTTTGTGAAATGATTATTTGGAGAGAAGAAACAGCTCACTAATGTTCAATGGCAGGCATTGATGTTATTCTGGATCCAATGGGAGCATCCTGCTTGATGCAAAACATTGAGAACTTAAATGTTGATGGTAGGCTTTTTATTATTGACACTATGGGTGGTTCAGATGCAAAAATCGATTTCCGTGTTCTTCTTGCAAGGCGCCTCACAGTGCAATGTATGACAGTTTATACTGGGTTTTAAGTACCATAGCTTTGGAGTTGGATGAATTCAATTTTCTCTCATCCAAGTTTTTTTTTTTTTTGGTCATATAATATGCACCTGCTGGATCATCCATTCCTGATCATAATAGAAGTATATGAATATATGTGAATCTGACGTATAGCTTTTTGCGTTGGGATGCAGAAGCTATATAAACCCAGCTGTATAATAAAAGACGCGAGGTAAACTTTCTGACCAACAATGCTATATTAAATCTCTCAAAGGATGCCCCTCTTGGTAAGAAAGATATAATAACTGTTGCCGGACGATGAATGTTTCTGGGTACTAAGAAAATTATGCCATCAATGGGGAAACTATGTTTTATCATAAATTATTTTCTAAGAAGGGGTATGGAAAACAATTTCTAAATCTTTTTTGAATTCACAAATATGTAAAGTTGTTCCCTCAACATCCTTCTTTATCCTTTGATTATATGTCCTGCATCTGTTTTGTATTTCATCTTGCAGATCTGCTATTGGTACATGGACAGTTCCCATTTTTAATGGTAAAAGTGGTTTTGTATAGATAAATTTCCAATAGAGAACTCACTTGTTCCGAGAATCATTACTTTCTTAGTAAATATTTCTCTTTTTCTTCCTGCAGATAATTATTGTCCTTTGCTTTTAGTAGATATAATTTATGGCTTTATGCTTATGGTGGTTGTGTATGTAGCGGCTGGGTTGCGACACAGAAGTGCGGAAAACAAAGCTGTGATTGTTAATCAAGTTGAGAAGATTGTTTGGCCTGCAATTGTGGCGGGCAAGGTGAAGCCAGTGGTGCACAAGTCTTTTCCATTTTCTGAAGCAGCGAAGGCTCACTGGCTCATGGAAAGTAACAATCATATTGGAAAGATACTGCTTCTTCCATGATGCTGTGGATGATCTGTGACTCAAGTCGATGATTTTATTTTAGCCTTGGTGAGCTTAACTCTGCAAAGCTTGGAGCATTTATCAAGGTCATTAAATGCGGTACAACAAAACTTGGAGTAAAAAGCACCTTTCTTGAGGAAATCTATACAACAAAACTTGAGAGAGGTCCTAATATGGACGAGTTGGAAAAGAAAGCTTTAAGAATAGCTAGAGAAATTGAGGGTGAGGAAACCATGATCTTCATTTAGCAGAGGTGAGGTTATTCTAGAATCATTTTCTGCCTCTATAAACTTTTTTCTTCATTAATTGGTCTCTCCAAACTCCTTTCATGTTTCATGTTGATTTCTTTTAACAGGAGAGAGGCATTTGTATCCATGAAGATCTTGATGTTGATGAGGAGACTAGATTCTCTTCTGTCAACAGGGGTAAGGGGGTTGAAGATAGTGGGTACGAAGAACGTGAAGATATATTGTTGGATTCATGTAATATGGAAACCTTTGGTGGTTCTGATTCTGTCACTAAGAGGTCCACTGATTTCACTATTGGGAAAAGCAACGATGGAGCTCGAACTTCGTCAAGCTCTTCCTATAAGGTAGTTCCTAATTACTCTTGTTTTGTTTAATTTAAGCTATCTTGATTAGCTATTGTAATATGATTATGTTTCATCAATTGAGATAGTAATATGTTGATGATTTGTGGACCCATTGTCTGAAGGTGATTTGATTGGAATTTCAAAGTCAAACTACTTATCCTTACATGCTATGTGTTTCTTTTCTAGGGTTGGTTATAAAATTCCACTCAACGTCTATGAAACACGAGCATGTAGAGTACCTAAGAGATTCTGAAGTAGGACTTGAACTCCAAACGTAAAACTATAATACCCAAAAATGCACGTGAAGCTAGAAAATGTATTCTTTATTTTCTGTTCTACTTTTATGGGTCTTTGCTCTTTGCTAATCTTTTCAATTCATGTCTTATTATTGTACTTAAATGTTACTTTATGTACAAGTTATTTCTGTTTTAGATGTACATTTATCTGTTTTTAACTTGTATTCTTGGAGTTTTATTGAATTTCTCAAGATGAAGTGTTTTTCTTTAATGTTATTGAAGACTAAAGAAGGGTATATAGAAGGTGATACTTTTAAAATCTTCATCCTTTCTTTTTTCTTTCTTTCTCTTTTGCCTTTTATTTCTGTTCTTGGCAGTGTGAGTTTCTTTGCGTATTGATTTATTAGTTTCTTTGCGTATTTCTGTTTTAGGCAGTGCTGCTATTTGTGGCATTCATAATAATGAGAACACTGAATAATTTTTGGACAGGTGATGTTAATGAAGCTACGTACAAGGTTAGGGATTCTGATTATTTTCTGTGGGAGGCTAATAGTAATCGTGGGGAAGTTCTTTTTCTAGATCAACTGGAGGATGGGAGCAAGTATACTCTGGCACGGATAGTACTCGGCCCAACAGAGAAGATTCGCAAATATTTAACTTTGCTGCTGTGCCAAATTCAAGCCCTTCTAAGGCATCTTGGAATACCATTCAATAAGTCCAACATGGTAATCAGCTTGATTACTTGAAGCATGTTGATATATATAGGAACAAGGAAAACCAGGAAAAAACCAGCATCAAATCAGTAATGGTTATGAGATGCAGCAGACTTGCTACCAAAAAGACAACTCTTATGACAGCTATGGTGCCAAAGGATCAAGTGGACAAGAGCAAGAACATGTAAGGAAACTCAAATTCATTGATGATGTTTCTAGCAGTGCCATAAACTTGGATAAGGTGAATAATTGTCTTCTATATCCATGGATGACATTTCATTGATTGTATCTTTCAATTTTCCTTTCCTGACAATGTAATTTGTCTTCAGTTACAGGATCCTTACCTGATTTTCAAGTTAACTCAAAAACCTCAGAGGTGCCTTCTAGAGGTGATCTTTGTCCTCATCACTCAAATGTTACTGCTCCTGCAAGGTAGTTGGTTATAAAATAATGATGGTTTGGAAATGTGGGTTGATATGTAATAATTGTTATGCCAACTGATTATCTCACTGCTTTATCACACATAGCTTTACTGATTTCATTCCTTGCTTATACTTTGTACTGGCTTTTGTTTTTCTCTGCTCATTATGTATTCCTATTGGTTACTAGAATTCCTTATCAATTTGTCATTGTTTATGTAGAGTACCATATTTTCCCCCTTGAATTATAACCAAATATCATGTCAGGCCCAGCTTGTGCTGAGTTCTGATTCACAGTGCTCAGTGACCTATAAATTGATTGGAGATGAATGTTTGATTTCTATACAAGTTTAAATTAAGCTTGAACACAACCTTAATTTCACAAGTTGAATTTTTTATTTATTTTTGTTATTGTTATTTAGCTAAATTGATGAAGGGAAGCTTTTGAGCTAGTTATTTTGGCTATGCTAGGATGGTTAATATTTGATGATATATATAATTGCCCTAAAGAATAGAGATAATACAAAGAATTTGCAGTGAAACATAAAGCACAAGCAGGCCGTGCCTACTGACTCCAAGCTTTGTGACTCTACTACTGGAACGAACATTTTTGTCCAATAATCTAGATATTAAACCTATTCTATAATATAATATATGTATGATATTTAAATTATAATGTTGACAATTATAGTGATACATAACACCGGAAACCAAGCACGTGAATTGTGTCTTCTGACTAGTATATATATATATAATAATAAAAACCAGTTATCCGGTTGCGGTAATTTTCAGTTTCTCAGTTTTTCAATTTTTTTGGTTAGTAGTTGTTGCTGATTATTAACGGTTATCGGTTATTTTCGGTTAATAATCGCACCGCTTATATTTTTAACTCAAAGTAAAGGGAAGGAGGGGTCCCACGCTTGTTCGGTTCTTCATCTCTTTGTCGAGACTACATTAATTGTGAATCCTGCTTGCCAAAAAAGACAAGGAAATCGGCTTTTGTCTTGTGATCTTGTGAGAACAGGATGGAACTAGGTTTGGACACATGTCCCTGCATGTCTTTTTTGACACGTGTCCATATCTGACTGTGTCCTATATGCCTAGAAACAAAAGACAAGCCGGATCTGGTCCATAAAGGGGACCCTTTTTTTAAGCAAATCTTATCCTAACCATTTCCCTCTTTTTTCTCTATCCTTCTATTCTACTTCTACTTTTATCATTCAAATGTCATTTTGCTAGAGATATATTACATGCACATTTCTTGTACATTTTTTGTACATTATTTTTTTAAATCAACCATTGGATCTGTAAGATCCACGTGTAAATTTTTGTGGATCCTACAAATCCAATGGTTGATTTAGAAGAGTGATATACAAAAAATGTACAAGTGATCTGCAAAAATCATTTCTCTTTTGTTAGTTATGCTTGCTCTTGGGGCCCCATTGTCCTATTTGATACTTTCTTTGCTGCTGAACTTTGCCCTTGTACATTGGATTCCAATCCAAATATGCAGCCGGCCATGATCATGACATGCACCAAGAGAGACTATCATATGCATGAATCATCAATAACCATCATCATTGCAACCCATGCGGCATTCATCACACACCATCACCACCATTTATACATATACATATGTCCCACATCCACCATGCCCATCACAACATCAACCTCACAAGAAAAGAAAGAAAAACCTACACTAAAATAAAGAAAGCCCATATTATTCTGCAGCTCTCCCTCTTCCCCTCCTCATACAGACAAGGAAAGAAGAGCTTAATTAAGTTATAGTAGAGCTTTTAGTGAAGTTTGTTGGCAACATTACACTGCTTTCTGATCTCACCCTCTGTACCAGTAAGAGGGTTGTTCTCAGAGAGAAGGGTAATGGCCCTTGAAAACTCCTTGAAGAAGTAGTCCTGGCTCTTAGCCATTTTCTTCACATAAGGCTTTGTTCTCTTGTCGGTGGCTAGTTGGTGGTCCACTATCAGTAGGCCCTTGTTATCCAATATGTTCCTGTAATAATTGTTGTCTAGAACCATCGGGGTACCACGGTCATTTCTCACATATTGAACAGCCTTTGGATCTGGGATTGCGTCAGGGCACTTGTAGAGCATGTGCTCGACATGGTTGGGGTTCAGCTCAGGATCAACTTCTGGGTACAAACGGTGCACTAGCTTCACACAGTGGGTTCGACCAACACTGTGAGCTCCTGTTGGATAAATTGAACAATTAAGCCACATGGATATGTATGCATGAAAATCTTATGCTTAAAGAGTAATACTATTCAAATAGACCGTTATACGGATGACGGAGCAGTAAAATTATGGTAGTTGTAAATAGCATTTCTCATGTTACAGAGTATGTGGGCATGATGGATGATATGAGGGTACTGTACTGTGTATATTACCTAGCAAAGCAACCACTCCAGGGGTGTTAATACCCATGGCAGAAAACCTTTCAAGGACAACAGACATGCTCTCATTGTGGTCTGGGAGGTATTTTTCAACCACAGCTGCTCTGCTCTGCCTACCATCTCTTCTTCCAGTCTTGAGAGGGATGTGAGGGCCTCCCAGCTATGTTAAAGTTTAAAAAGAGTCACATTTACATACTAGAATAGTACTAGCTAACTTTATGGTACAATAATTAATAAGAAGATCTAGATCGATCTGTCATAACCCTTCTGATTCTTTACCCAAAAAAGTAAAAGTTTACCACAAACTCTTTAGAACCCAATAAGACAGAAAACTGAAGTTCTACCTAGCCTCAGTGAAAGGAAATTCAATTTGGGTACAAGTGGGGTGGATCCACTGATCCATTACATATGTGAAATGAACAGTCAAGATCAAGAGCATATTCAAACTTGGATACATGCATATAATAAAGAAAACAGAGAGTGGAACAGGGGATCGATCTAGAAAATGAACCAAATATATACCGAAGGTGAAATTGACAAAGAAAGGCAGAAGTGGGTGCCAAGGATTAAGTTACCGCAACAATGCCATCCCTAGCAGACAACACAAGGATATCTGAACAGGAAACAACTCCAGGGCACTCCCTCTCCACAGCTTCTTTGATGTTGTCGATGTACCTAAAATTCCTCAGCCCAAAGCTCCTGTCTGTCTCCTTCTCAGACAAGGTCCTCCTTGTTGAGTCCAGCAGTAGTGAAGCATCACACGACTAGTTAACAAACCATAGAATTAGATCGAAATGCTTTTATCAACAACTATATATAGCTCTATAGGGAGGGAAAGAGAGAGAGAGAGAGAGAGCTTACCTGAACACCACAGTCATGAAAGATGTTCCTGAGCCACGAGAAAGCAGTGTTCTTGTGGCGCTTGTAGAGGAGCCTGACTTGTTCTTTGATAATGTCTTCAGCCTGAGGGCATGCATCCTTGTAAAAGTTCATTACAAGACCTGGGTCTTCCTCATTGTCTGCAAAAGCAGGCCTGAGAGACACAGCTGAGAAGGACAACAAAGCAAAGAAGAAGAGAGCTTTGGAATTGGAAGCCATCTCTTCTACTCTCTCAGTACTAAAACTGACTCTGATTTGCTTCTCTTTATGTGCTTCTTAAATAAGCCAGAGAGTCAGAGACGGATAAATTTGCAAGTAAAGTAATACATAAAAGAGTAATTCCAAACTGGGTTTATGATTAGGATGGTTTCCTTTCTCTATTAGTTTAACAGTCGTAGCCTCCGCAGTATTTAGTGTGGGTAATTATGATGCTTTTCTTTGTTTACACTAGTTGTCTTTGCACCATTTACTGCTCAACGGCCTCAAATTTTTCAGCCCTTTGTGCGTGTTGGAAGTCGGACAAATTGTCCTCCAGCTAATAGAAAAAGAACACGTAGAATCTATTATTAAATTTATAGGGCCTACATGCAAATTTTACTAAGTTTTACATATTCAATAATTAATTTACAAAAAATGCATGTGCAGCATATCTCATTTGTTATGTCTTTTTCAAACTTTCAAGTAAAGTAATATGCCTTCTAAACTATTAAAAAAATTATAATGTATTCCTTCCCCAAAAAAAAGAAAAAAAGAAAAATCTTAATAAATTTTCAAAAAGTCAAATACTTTTATAAATTCAAAAAAAAAAAAAAAAAAAAACCATTGAGGCAGTTTTTTTTTTCTTTCTAAATTTTGTATAAGGGCATCTTTGACATTTTTTTGTATAAATGGGATACATTGCAATTTTATGATAGTTTGAAAATGGCATTGCTTTAACCGAAAGTTTTGAGAGAATATTATAAATTATCTAATATTTTGAGAGAGACCTATGTACTTTTTCAACTTTTTTTTTGCCGCGGATAAGACCTCTGACAATTATAGAGGAATGAGTAATATTTTTTGCACAATTTTCGTATAACTCTAACAAACTTTTTTAATATCAACCATTGGATATTTAAGACTCACGTGTAGGAAAATAGATCCAATGGTTGATCATAAAAATAAAAAAAAAAAAATTGTTAGAATTGTATAAAAATTGTACAACAATCGTTTCTCTTTTTGCAAATTTTGTTGAAGAAAAAGCTTGACTTTTGGGATTATTTTGCTATCTTATCCTTGTCACATTTATCCTTATCTATACGATTGGATTTTGAAACTTTTGAATCTTCAGTATCATCATCCCTGATATGGAGGAGGGAAGATGATACTGTTGTTCCCGTCGTGCAATCGGATATCAAGATTTATGAAGTGTTTGTTAAATTATGGTACCCAAAAACTTGTTTTCTGTACAGAAAAAATGGCTTTGTTTGATAATAATTTTTTTTTAAAACAAAAAATATTAACAAACAATTAAAAATAAAGAACACTCAAAACTACTTATACTTTTATGTCACATCAGAACGCTTTTTCAAACAGAAACAAAAAATAGAGTCAATATTGCTTCCGAGCAATTGAAATGAATTGATTTAGGCCGATGGACAACACATATGATAAGAGTCTGTTCGATAGAGTTTTTAAGTGAGATTTTTTCTTATGTTTAAATAATATTTATTTTAAGTTCTATATTGTATTCTTTATTTAAAGATATTTTTTGGATGCAAAATTTATTTTTCTTTTTTAATCAATACTATGAACACCTTTAGGCAAATCCCTGGATTACTGCCATTTGCACATTATATTATCCTGCCTTCATTTTTACTTAAATGGGATCTCGAGGTAAACATGGTGGACTTCAACGATTAGTATACCTCTTTATATCAGTTATGAGTAATATGTAAGATAGGTTTACTAATATACAAGCTGATAATCAGGTTTTAGGATTACTATAATTAGATTTCCATGATTATTTTTTATTATTATTATTATTATTTTTAATCTAGCCTCTTCTAGGAAGGATATAACTAAAATACATGACTTGGAAGATCATACTACCGACAGAACTCAAAGGCCTAACTTTAATGGTTCATCAACTGCCACGTGTGAATCATGCAGAGTCTTTCACATTAAAAATGGCACAAATCCCATCTTGGTATAACCAAAGAGAAGTAGCAAGAATAATTTCTGCAAATTCTCATTTTCAATCACAAGCATCTAATAAAAACAATAACAAAACTAAAAAAATAATAAAACCATTAGTGAATTGGAACATCTTTTCCAAATATATTTATAGTAATTGGCTATATATCCAGCAATTAATTATGAGAGAACTTCTTATAAAGTCTACCGATTAAACACCGGTTCGAATAGATAACCTCATAAGGATGCATTAGATCAAAATCCATACTAATTAAAGTGCACTTTATTTTTATTTTTTTTAGAGAATAAGGGAAAATGGAGAACGGAATGAAGTCACAACACATCGGATGAATTTTGAGAGAAAGAGGTAGACACAGACAGTCTTACAAGCTTAATCCAACACATCTCTTTAAAAGGACCTATCTCTTAAAGAGAGAAAGGGGCTTATAAGGCCGTCTCACTCTACTTTTCACTCTGATGTGAGATAACAAACATACGCACAATTTTTTTTTTTTTTTTTTTTTTTTTGAGAGAATAGAAAAAGGGGGAAAGGAGATGAAGTATCTTTATTTTTCTTTCTTGTCGAGCATTGGAATAACAAAAGCAAAAGCGACCATACATTTCACTTCCATGATTATAATATAATTACACTCATTTAAGCTTTTGAACAAGTGGGTGTGGATGGATGGATGGATGATAATACATTATTAATACCCACTGTTTCTAATTAAGATGGATTTGACTTTTCATCTCCCGTGACAAGGACATAATGGTAATTAAGGTTGCACATTCTTGGAAGCAACTTGATACTCATCAGTATACTCAAATGGCCCATCTTGGGACAAGGACATAATGGTAATTAAGGTTGCACATTCTTGGAAGCAACTTAATATTCATCAATATACTCAAATGGCCCATCTTGTTCTTGGTATCCACAAAGTAGACTAGTGGGAGGAATTATGTTCATAAATAGCCATGTTAATTGTTAAGCCGGAGAGGAGCCGGTTATTTAAAAAATAAAAATTGGGCAAAATTGTAAAAGAAAAAAAAAAATAAAAGAAGAATTTGAAATTACAATTTTACCTCTCGGTCTTAAGAAATTAGCTCCTCTTCGGTTCTCTAAAACTTCTATTATAAGTTTATTATAAATTGATGTGATAGTTCACATAACACTAATGTCAGCCACATAATTAGACTTGTTTATCAAATTTTATTGCTTAATTTTTTCATTCATATTATGCCACGTGACACTTTTGTAGACTGTCACCACCATTCTATCGGACTGATGTGACAATACCTATCAACCTTTGGAGGTAGATTTAGAGACTAATGGAGACTGTCACATCAATCTAACGAGATAGAAGTGAGATAAGAGTTTAATACGTAGTATTTATCTATAATAAAAGCTTTTTCCTTGAAATTATTATTAATTATATGATTATATCAATGGGAGATGAGAAGCACTTGTCCCTAGGACTAGTATAATATAAACGAAAGCAATGCCGTTGTCCCCTTCTTCATTAGCACATTATTTACCTTGATTAAAGAAGGGAAATGTTTGATGGGGGACACTCATTCATCTCCCATCACCCATTTATAATAAAAAATTAATTTTTTAATTAAAAAAGGCTCACAGGGGACGGATGAGTGTCCCCTGTGTAGCAAGCCTCATTAAAGAATGATTTGATTAAGCAATTCAGCAAGGGTCTCGTGAGCCGTACGTGATGAATCTGACCCATATAACAATCACACGCCACTTACATACTTGCCTCTTTAATAGGCTAAATTTAAGGAAAATGTTAAATTTACAACACCAATACAACAACCCCTCACATGAAGGTGGGCCCCACACACTGTGATCCACCCTCATGTAAAGGGTTGTTGTGATGGTATAGTGTAAGAATCAAATCCCTAAATTTAAAGAGTTTTCTTCGACTCTAGAAAAACTGTCCTTAGTTTAGAATATAATGGATAATCATCCGATTTAAGATAGTAATCTTCAACAATTTTGTTGTTGAGATTGTTAGTAATTTAATCAGTAAATATGAGAGAGCATCTATAAAACGTAAACGTCCAAAAAAATTTAAAGTAACCTTTTCACCTATTCAGACAGATGAACCCTATAAAAATTCTATCACATTTGATGTTTGATTATTAGCAATTTAAAAAACAAATTGTTAGAATTCGGACCCCCGACTTGGAGGCGCACGAGGAGTCGAGGAATGATAAGCCAAGCTTCATATATGTATACATAGGACTATTCCTATTCCTGACCAAAAAGAAAAATATATTAACTATAAGAATATGCAAATTATTGATCATTCTATTTCTAAACGAATAAAAAAAATAAAATATATCAAATATAGATAAACCTACATAAACGTACACGGATAGTAAAATAGCCCTTTATAGCATCTTTGTTATCCCAATGAATATATTATTATAAAAATAAAAAAAAGGGAATAATATACTAATATATATATATATATATATATATATATATATATATATATATATATATATATATATGGACCATGGTAAGGCAAACCCCAGCATATTACGAGTTTATATACCATTGAGGGTCAAGTATAGTTAAAATCACCGACACCATTCTCTCTTTCTTTTCAAGTGGGTACCACCAAAAGCAGCAGACAAATCATACCCATGTCCGTATCTTAAAAGATCCAACACTGTCCTTTTTATAGTCAAAATGTCCTGCAAAAGATAGTGTCTCTAATAGACTTTTGACTCATTGTAATAGTGCATATAAAAAAAAAAAAAAAAAATAAGAAGAAGAAGAAAGAAGAAGAAGCTCATTGTAATAATGGTACTATCATTATTAGTAGAACCATGTTTTCTTTTAAATTAAGTTTGAGAAGAATGATTAAAATTGACGCTAGTTTTTCGATTGCATGATTACCGTATGCATTTTTGGATTACGTGACTCTCATAAATTTAATAAAGAAGAGTAATGTTAAAAATTATATTTTTATCCTACATTGTTGACGTAGGATAAATTATTGTTAATAAATAAATAAATAAATAAATAAAATCAAATGTTAATTAAAACTATCAAGTCAATATTGTAAGATAATTGTAAAATAAAAATATAATATATACTATTACTTGTTGATAAATGGTGATGTTAGAAGTACTAAAACTTTTATTATAAATCTTTTATAAGTTGATGTGACGGTCACATGTGGACATCAGCCATTAAGAATTTATTTGTCAAATTTTTTTCATTCATTTTTTTACTCATATTGTGTCATAGGGCACTTTTGTGGATTGTTACGTGAGTTCTCACCTACTAATTTCCCGTGCATTTTGCCCGATACTTCCATCAACATTTTACAATATGTCTATACGATTTCAACTCAAAAATTTTTCCTTCTTAATTATATTCATCGTATAAATTGACATTCCTTTCGGTTCAAACTAAACCAAGTTATTCACATAAATGAAGCCAAGTATGCCCTCGAGCCCATTTAATAACAAGGGAATTCCGGTTACAAATTATATCCAAAAAAGTAATGAGAAGGGTACTACAACTTTCTATGCGACACACTTATTATATCAGTCACTACAATATAGACAGCCATATATCAGTTTACATAACAATTATCACATTTACAAACTGGCATAGCAATCTATGTGACACATACCAAACCATTCACTAAAATGTAAACTATCACGTAAAACACTGCATGACAATTTTATAAAATGCGGATTCCCATATAATTTTGTAAGCGCTCGTAGTAAAAGTTATAGTAACCAAATCAAAGAACAAATACTTGGGGACTTAATAAGACAAACTTTGCATTAATGCTGCCCCGTATGGGTGTCGATTGCATGCGTTAATCAGGTGTCATTAGTGTACAGTTGGAAAGTACCATCCACCCCCACCGCTTTCTTTTTCTCCTGGCCCAATTCCCACATTGATCTATAAAAAATGCTAATAAAATTATACCCACTTACCCAGCAATTTGATTCAAGACTTCTACAAAGCATTCCATACGACTTACGCTGGCCTACTGGATCAATGGGACCCCATGCAATTGCGGGTTTTTAATGCTCCTGCTACACGACTAAAGAAAAAGGATCCAACAATCTGGCCAGTAAATGTGAGAAGACCCCACTTTACCCAAGCAGAAGGGCCGGCTGCATGAGACCTGCTCTGGTAAGTGACCCCATAGAAGTTCTCACATATGTTGTCCGAATTATTAGCAATCCGAGCAGCAAAATTGCTGGGAATCAAAGAAAAAAATGCTGCTGCTACAGTGCTACGTTAAGTACAACAACAAAGGTAAATCAGCTCGGGGCCATGCACGTGACAGAACTCAAAAACCATAACTTTAAGCTTCATAAGCAGAAGCTTAATTTGTTACCTTCAATAAACATAAGGTTTAAGTGCTATCTTTGAGTCTCTTTGCATCTCACATCAACAACAAGGTGGCGGATGTGCGGGGCATACCACTTCACCCTCTCCACATGGTCTATTGAAACTTCCCAACAATGACCTGCGAAGCAGAAAAGAGCAATTTTAGACATCCTTAGTATTACTTCCTAGGTGTTATATCCAAGCATTAGCCACAAAAGGAATACCTTCAGATCTAGCCATTTCAGATACTGATTTCAAAACATGTTCCGTCCACAAACCCTCCTCTGAGTCTTTCACATTCCCATGCACATGTAATATCCCACCCTCACTCCTGCGTTGTTAGTATTAATATTAGAAAGAAAGAAGACGGTCAAAAGAAATAGGGACTCTAAAAATGAACCTGACCTGCTCATGCATTTGAATCTACCATTTAGGCTTAAAATTGGGAGAAAAAATGCTGACAGAAAGTTTTCTACAACTTTATATCCAGTTAACTTGAGAGAACTCATGCTTCACATAACCAAGCAGAAACAGTGAAGGTTATATTCCAATCATCAAAGCAGAACTGCTGCTTAAGACATTTAATAATAGCGAATTTCCAAAATCCAGATGCTACAATGGGATATATGTAGCTTGAGAGATAGCTTCCACTTACTAGGTTACCCTGATGAGTTGATGAATTTTTTTTTTTTTAATAAGTAGATACAAATTAACTCTGCATGGACACGCTAATTAGAAATCAGATGTTGTAGATGGTAAGAGACACGAAGGCATCGTAAGGAACCTTTTTAACTGAGAAAAGGCACCTTATCTTACTAAGTACACTAACACCCTGTAGATTTGTCTTTCCTTTCCAACTTTTGATTCACAATTTTGTCCCATTTGGAGATATGCTTATTGTGATAAATTGTACGCTAAAATAAATTTCAAAACTTCAGTGCCACATTAAAAGGCACACTTTCAGCCAATCTCAGATACCATATGTATTGAGAACAAAAGTAAATGCAAAAATAATTATTGTCTAAAAAAAACACAAAGCAACAATAAGGAACAAGTAATTGGGTAGTGGGGGGAACCATATATAGAATTTTGAAACACTTCCTGGAAGTTTAAGACATTTAAAAAAAAAAAAAAAAAACGATAGAAAAAAAAAATTATAAAAACAAGTTGTTAAAGGGGACCATATATGAGTTGGTAATTACCTTAATGCCCTTACAGCAGTTGCCCAGCTGCCCTCACTTGTTGGAAGGAGACCAAGACAAACTCGATTAGCAACACCCTGTCAGCAAACAATCAAAAGGAATCAATTGTAGCAGCACATCCTGTTGCAAATGAAATGCATATTTTTATGGCAAATTTTTCCTTCCAAACCACTGTAAAATACCAGCCAATACAGATAAATCATTTCATCTGTATTCTATCAAGAGGTATAGAAAGGATGGTATCACAAACTGTTTTCAACCAGGCCACAAAAGGTTTCAACCATCAACAATTGGAAGGGAGCTTCTAAATCTAAATAGAAGAATGCAGAAATAAATACATTCAACTGACACCTGAGAGGAATTCCTTGGGCCTTAGCTCAGGTGGCAATCATAGGTCTTGCCTTAAAAGAAATAATTATATATATATATATATATATATTTAAAAAAAAGAAAAGAAGGGAAAAGCAGCATCTAGGTAAAATAATGTCTTCGAAATTAATTTCAAAAATCAAGCATTTATATATGGTACGGTCACTACATCCAGCTCTCATCAAATATTGTACAGGAAAGCTGACAGGAAATTATCTATTGATCAGCCATGGCCTTCACGTGCACAGTCCATATAAACAATCTTGTGTGCCAATGTTCTGTCAGTTAAGATTTTCCTATTTATAATCCCAGTAGAAGAAATTTTTTGACATACTTGAAATAACCTAATAGGAGTTTAAGCATGAATTCGTGAAGAATATGGTTCCAATTATTTGGATAAACAGTTGCCGCAGCATGAGTATTTTTATTAACCAATACAAAAAAAGTCAGTTGCTGAGCATACTTTAGGTGCCGTAATACGGTTATCTCCTTCAAGTATAATACAACGATCAGACACAGAATTGGCTTGTAGATTATGCTGCAGTGCATCAATGGCATTGGGATTCCATTCACAAGCATAAACAAGTTTTGCATTTGCCCTGGTCAAGCAAGGAGAGCGATCAGTGAACCAGAAGAGTACGAATAATCAAACAGTTGAATTGCTTCTATGAGAGTAGACAATTAGAAAGCTTCACATACCATCATTTATTGGGTTTTAACTCAAGGCGTATTCTGAGCCAAAATTCCAGCCCACAAATATGCAATAGTAATTCTATGTTAAATTATCCCTTTTTTTTAGTAAAACTGATTTATAAATTATTTATTCTCCAGGATAAATTCCTATCTTAGAGGACATCATGATAAGTTTGAAATTTGATTACATGTCCTATCCCTGGTTGTATGGTGCCTAATTTTCATTCTCCTTATTTTGAATAAACTCATATCACAATTGATGAAAATAATTTTGACTAATAAACTACTCCTTTAGTGAATCTAAAGATGATTACAACACACCTGACAAGAAACGGCAGCACAAAATATCCAATTCCGGCAAACAAATCAACAATAACCTCATCTTTACAGTCTAGACGGGCCATACGAAGCTTCTCAGAAAGATTGCCCCAGGAGAACATACACTTTGTAGCATTGAAAGAATAGAGAATTCCATTTTCGCGATGATCAACCCAACCATTATCTCCAACTAGAATCTCCAAAGTACTGTCCCTTGTACCAGTTGGTGCAACTCGGCCCTAGAAAATACCAGCAAATTCATGTAATTATTGTATGAGAAAAACCTAATTCGCTACAAAGCAAAGACAAGTACAGAAAAACCTTCTGGCGAGTGAAATACAGAGGAGACTTCTGCAATTCACTCTGACTGAACATGCAATGCAGTTTTATAGCTTCCAGTTATTTTTATTATAGATACTACCTGCTAGGAAAACAATGCGTAGCCCCTTTTCCAGAAAGAGGAATATAGCTAATTAGCTGAGGTTGAAAACTAGTAGCCCATCAGTCAGAACTTATTAAATAATTAGTCTCAACCAATAACTAATGAGCCAAAATTCTCCTTGATAGAAACCAAACAAAAAAAACTTAGTTTTGTTTGTCTAGCAGGTAATAATTCAACATAAGAGTTTAATGCATCATCAGAAACTCAAAAACTAATGAACAATTTGAAGAATACTCTATAACTTGAACACCTCCAAGATGATTCAGAACAACCTAAAAGAAATATAAATAATTAAACATAAAAAAGTCATGCCATGACAATGCCCCATGTTGAAAGGATCTATACCGATAATCTGAATGGATGATGATGCATCCAACCTTGTGGACAGAATATTTTTATTCTAAGAGGAGAATCAAATTTCTGTTGTTTGCTTTTACAGCATTTTTCGAAATATTTATTACATGCAAATCAAATTTAATAGATGCCCAAATCCTTCGTATTAAGTTTAGTTTACTTTTAGATGTGCACCGTGGTTCAAGGAACCAAAACATGGACTACATTCAATAGACACAAGAGAATGCTTTTTGAGACAGAATGAAGAAAGCAGGGATCAACCAGCAATATACCAGTTTATATGCAATTCAAGCATATAGCTTACCTGGCGAGCAAGACGACGAGCATTAAGTGATTTGGCAACAATAGGCCAAAGCTCAGCCCCAATTGTGTCCCATACTAGATCCTTGAAGGATGTGACTGGAAGCACAACAATATCACCAAGTCGCTCCCATCTGAAAAGGCCAATAGAATTTAATGAATCACACTATAGTACATGGGCACTGTATCCAAGAGCCAAAAAGTGCCAACACAGCTTTCATCTAGACAAGGTTCTAACTGAAGAAAGTGACAAATAAACTCCCAATTCTTATTACTGAAGCTGACAGGAAAACAATAAAAAAACAAAGTAATGAAGCACAAACCTTGTGGGTAGCTCCTCTAACAGTTGTTCTGAAAGGTCTTTATGCTTTATCAAAGAGGCCACAGCCTCATTCATTACTTTCAAGGGAGACTTCACCACTCTTTTGACTTCAACTACCTCATCTACCAGCTTCATGGCACCACACTCCTTTAAAAGATTCAAGGCTTCCAAACAAGATACCTCATCTAACAAAAGCCCTTTTCCAGTAAATGGTTTAGATAGATGACGGTCGCTGTAACCTTCAAATTCATCTGACGAATGATGCTTCCTTTCATGAAATACACCACAAAAGTTTTTGGTCACAGGGAAACAAATGTGTATTCCATCCTCCCAAGAATAGACCTTCCTCTCAAGATCTAACCATCCAAATTTTTTCAATATGTCCTTCCCTAATTTTGCATGTTTCTTTTCAAGTTGTAGAACCCAATGTGAATGATTCCCGTTCGCTCCAGGTAATTCACTCTCAGAGTTCAAGCCAGGAGCTTCCGTTAAAGTCTCTGCATTTTCAACTCTTTGAGGTTGGAAATCATTCTTTTCTCCTGTCTTCTCATTATTTCCATGGGTATCATGCATTTGTCTAATTTTAGAAGGCACAAGATTGTCATTTATAGATATCAAGGGTAGTAAGTTGATTTTCACTGGCTCACTAAACTTTGTTCCAAATGCATAACAAGATGCCCCACCACCGATCATAACAAGATCATCACCAAAGATATTGGCTGTACTTCGCACAAACAAATCTTTTCCGACAGAATCAAGTGTCACATGCTTCCACATGCGGAGCCGCAAATCAAGTAATGCCAACTCTTGACAATGTTGTCGGACTGGACAACCACCAATAACCCCAAGATAATTTTTGTACACGAACATTGAGTGGGAAAACCTAGCTTGTGGACTTCTTCCTGCAGTCTTTTCCTTCTTCCATTGACATGTTTGAACGTCAAAACTATACAAGTCTCCAAGTGCTTTCTCACCATCGTACCCTCCAAACATAAATAGCCGAGAGCCATATGCCACCATTGAGTGAGAATGACGGGCGCACGGCCATTCCCCGCCAACCAGTAACTCTTTCCACTGCAGGTTAACTGTGTCAAGGACATGAAAGGATGAAGAGATTGAATCATTGTTAAGTCCACCAAATAAATATATCTTTGAGCCTACAACAGCTGCTGCATGCCTATGCCTGTGTAGCAAACATATAGATTTAGAAGAGATAGATCAATGTTTTCCAACTAGACATTACCAAATAGATGTTACACTTTAAGACAATAGTTAAGAGAAAACACCATTATGGCAAAATGAACACAACGAGATGAAACTACGATAGAAGCATCAGCGCACAAAAGGCCTCACCTGGGAGGAAAAACACTGCCAATACATCCTGCTAATCTCCAATCGCTTTTTGCTGTATTTAGGACCCATACATCATCTAGAATATTCACAGGATCGGCCCTGCCTCCAATAACAAACACGCAATCTCCAGCCAAAGAACAAGTGTGGCCTAAACGTGGAGTTGGACTGCCATCCAGATTAATCACTTTTAAAGTGCCAGAAAATGGATTAAGCAGTAAAGATTCGCTTCTTCTTGCATGCCTTCCCATGCCTCCAAAACCACCAAATACCATAACTTTGTTCTCGTCTTTGTCATCGAGTACACAAGATGAGTGACCCCAAAGGAAAAGCTTCTCCACAGGTTCACCAACAATCACCATTGGAACAACAGACAGACTACAACCCAAACCTCCCACCGTCCCTGCCAATGATTCAAAGTCTCAGACTCTTCCTTCACATTAAAAGGAAAGGTCTCCTGCAATCAAACATATATTAGCATGTAATGCTTACATCCACACATATTCACTAAGATACACATCATCTTGAATAAAACCTATATAGTCCTCATCACATTGAACTTCACAATACCAACCGAGCATCAAGAATGCACTATACCTGTTGATGCCAAACGCATTATGTTTCTTAGTCTCATTCTTATTACTTCAATAAACACGATGAGCAACATCAACATATTCGTTCATGATCAAGTAACAACCTTTAATCACGAGCTCCAATAGAACAACGCCGAACTACCACGTAAATTGGGGAGAAATTGACAACTAAACAGTACTAATTGTAGTCAAAGCATTTCATCAGCTTTTCTGATTCAATTGCTTTAACCTAAACTCTCATACATATCCATCACTATCATCAGCAAATATGTTAAAATAACGGTTAAGTAATTAAATTAACAATTTCTCATCAGTTTAAGACAATTGATAATTTATCCTAATATCAATCAGATTACCCAAATGCGTCTCGCCATCTCTTTCTTCCACGTGAGCGCCCCCGCCACACATCGAGCCGTTCCCGTCACTCAATGCCGCATCCACCGCCGTCCGATCGCCGCCGTCGCACTCTGAAAACCCATCGCTCCGCTGCAAAGCACGAAAAAACCCTTCGGTTCGCTTCCTATTAGCCTCCATCTTCTCATTCGCCACGCCGACGAGGTACCGGACAAACTCGGGCGAGACCATGACTGTATCGGTGGTCCCCAGCGGCACCTCCAGCCGAATCGAGCACCGAATCGCCACGATCACGCGCTTGCCCGCGCTTGTAATACCGGACTCTCTGAACCCGGAGGATATGGCTATGGAGACCAATGACTGAGCCGAAGATAGGTCTTTGCACTCGACGGCTATGATGAGCGGCTCGAACCTGAGGACGAGTTCGGATTCCGGTTGCTGAGTCGACTCGGTAGGGAAGAGGAGGGAGAGGACCGAGTCGGGATCGGCCGGGTCGTGGGAGACGAAGAGCCAAGCACCGCCTCGGGCTTTTTTGTTGAGAGTGGTGGAGTGTTTGGGCTGGGCTAGAATAGAGACACGGCCGGAGCAGGAGCTGGTGGTAAAGTAGGAGGGGTGGTGGTTGAGGGTATTGAGGAGGGGGATGATGGGAGCGTCCAACGTGCCCTTCGGTGACTTGTCAGCGTCGACTGAGCCCAGTGACGCTAGCGTCGCCGCCTTTCTCTTCTCGAACTCCATTCTGCGATTGTGCCTTCGCGGCAAAACCCTCTAAAACCTCTTCTGAGACTTGCCCAGAAGGAGAGAGTGGGTTGGGCCTGAAACAGGCTAGGAGTCATGGGCCCATGTTCTAATTATCTCTGGTATTTTTAATTTAAAAAGTGTTTTATATTTTAAATTGATTGTGAACTATTTTAAAAAACATAATTTTTTTAATTTTTTAACGATTTGTGAATTCGACATGAACTTAATATAAAATTAATTATAATTTTATACATATGTCTCGGCAATATTCAAACTTGATAATTAATATACATCATTTTGGATTGATAATTTTTTTACATAATTCGCGAACTTCACTCGAAATTAGTGGATTTGGATGAAGAATCTTACTTATTTAATTAAATGAGTTGGATTAGACTTTACCTTATGAAAAATGCTATTTACACTACACCCACACAATAATGGTACAATAGCCCCTCACATGGGGTGGATCCTACAGTGTGTAGGGCCCACCTCATGTGAGGGGCTGTTGTACTATTGTTGTGTAGGTGTAGTACACCAATCAAGTCCCCAAATGATCAACCCTAGTAAGACAACAAACATTATCAATTTGGACAAAATAGCTATATTATTTACAATTATAAAATCTTGAGAAGAAATTGTAAATTTTCAAAATTAGACACTGAATTAAATTTGTGCTATATTTCAAAGATCAATTATACAACCCAGCCTTTATTTTTGCAGGCTCACTGTGAATTGCTCAAGTCTCTCTCTTATGAGAGATATGAGTTATGATTGTGACTTTTGAACTCTTTCATTTGGATCTCCTTGTCGTAGTAGTCATACTCATTAGTCTCATAATCTCATTATTAGGTGTAATTATTTGATGTGGATGTGATAAGGGTGTCGTTAAGGGTATTACAAAATAATACGTCGACTACTAAATAATTAAATTTGATCGTGATTAACGTGATAGTGTTACGTAGACTCCAGGACCCCAGGTCAATTGTACGTGACATCAAATCGACCAATAAATAATTAAATTTACATGTAACCGGTATAATATCGGGCATCTTTTTCACAAACAACAGCTTAAAAGAATTAGGATTAGTAGAACAATTATATTCAACAACTTACATATGCATAAATATCTTCTATTATTTGATAACAACTTTTTATTTTAAAAATGAAAACATCAACAAACAATCTAAAGCACAAATCATTCAAAATTATTTTGATCATTACGTTACATGATAACAGTTTTTCAAAAAGAAAAAAGAAAAAACCACAACACCATCTAGAAAATCATATCTATATATATCAACAACTTGACACTATCTAAAAGTAACAATCAAAGCCTTTGTGGCATTGAACTTGAAGTCATCTTTCACTTGAAGTTGAAGTTGAAGTTGAAGATGTATGCCTTGAAGTCCAGTACTTCTCAATCTCTTCTGCTGTTCTTCCAGGAATCCTCCCAGCAATTAGAGACCACCTACACACACATCACACATGTTACCATATTCAAACGCTACTGAGATTTGCATGCCTCTGTCGACGATATTACAGAGTACTGCTAAAAACAAACCTTTCTCCGACCAAGCGAAACATCCTGGCAATGAGTGTTACCTCGTCTTCTGAGAATTCCGGCTTGGAATCCTGACTTCTCTCCTCTGACTCCTCTGAAAAAACAGAACATGTAATTCATGACTATTTACTATCGGAAAACAGAGAGAGTAGAAGGGGGGGGGGGGGTCAAGTTTCAAAATGGGTACCTTTAGTTTCTTCGTTTTTGTCATCAGTGGTGGCAGGATCTAAAAACTTCCCCATCATTCTCCACCAGAAGCCCACAGAAGTCAATAGGGGTCAAGCAGCAGAACTCGATATGGAGGAACATATGGGACCTTTTATAAAAGATAATTGGTGGTTGAGACTTGAGACCAGAGAAGAAGAAGGAAAAGAAGACCGGTAGTTTCTCTACTTTGATGAGTTGTTGAATGGATCATATCGATCTATGGTGAGTAGGCCGACAATTTTTTACACGACTCTAAAATTTTAATAAAACGTGTTAAAGGTTCATAAAATCAAATTCGGATCGATTCGAGTTGACCCGAATTAACCCGTTTAATAAAATGGCCAATCGCAAGTCAATTCGCTTAACTCATTAGTAACCCGTATAATCTGTATAAATTAAATTATATTTACAATTAAAAAATAAAATACTAATTCACATTAAATTCATATATTGAAACGGGTTAAACGGGTATATTTTGGATTAACCTAACACGACTTATTTATTAAATAGGTTATACATGTAGGGTCGTGTCATGTCACTTATTTATTTAAATAGGTTGTGTTAAGATTTAAGAATTTGATTCATTTAACTAAATGAGTCATGTGTTCAAGTTATATAACCAGTGACTCGATCCAACGCGTTAACACGAATTGACAACTCTTACTTGGCCTTTTGCGTTTAAATGCATAATCACAAATCATTCTAGTGGCTAAACGGATTAAGTAAACAAACATGTCTTTATAGCACGCGATTCTTGCATGTATTTGATCTTTCTAATATAAAACTGAATCAACAGATTGCTCTTAGAGTACTTTTCTTGGGTATTCTTGGAAGTAAGAAAACAATCTCTTTGGCATCTTTTCATCTGCAGACTGCAAAGAATTCTCAACGTGAAAACATAAAGACAACGAGATGATCTTTGAATGGGAAAAAAAAATTGGATCTGCAGGGTCCCAAATAATTTGGCTTATTAGAAAAAAAATAAAATATTGTTATTTGGAAGAATTCCTAATCATTATCTTGAAGCTC
This sequence comes from Alnus glutinosa, assembly GCF_958979055.1. NCBI lineage: Eukaryota > Viridiplantae > Streptophyta > Magnoliopsida > Fagales > Betulaceae > Alnus > Alnus glutinosa. The sequence goes on along the minus strand of NC_084890.1, from coordinate 2,667,265 downwards.
ATCCTTTTTATCCTAAACAATCCACTTGTCCAAAATGGACCTATAGCCCAATAGGAAAATCTCAATTTAGCGGGCCTTTCGATACAATCAAATAGAAAGCCCCAAGAAACGCCATACTATAGGAGCCCAAATTATGTGATTGAATAAATCATATTTTATAATTAGATACAAGTAGGTATTGTCAGCATCTATTATATCTATTTGACAGCATCTATTGTCAAAATCCTAGATAAATTATACAGCATAGTTCTAAAATATTAATATTTATTTTTAAATTAAAAAAAAAAATCAATTTTTACTATCTTAAAATTTGTATTTATTTTCTTTTATTAATTAGGCATCGCCCATATTTGAATCGGGAAAATATATGTAAATATTCATTTTTTGGGTTATTAATCTTTTAAATATTAATTTATTGTTGTATCTCGATTAACAATAAAATATTGAAATAATAAAATTTAAACTATTCAATTAAAACTTTATTAAAAACACGGATGGGATATGATAATCCGTCACTTTTCAAATCAAAAGTAATTTTAATAAAGAAAAAACCCTCTAAAAAAATTCCCAAAACACAAAATTTGTGGCATCAAAACAAAAACGACGTCGCCTGGTTCTGTTTCATTCAACCTCTTCCTCGTACGACACTGCCACAAAACTTGCAGAGGCCCCCAAAAGCTCCCAAATTCCTTCGCACAACCGTTCAACCGGTACGTAAGTAACGTAATTGTCCCTTCGCTAACTATTCCTTGTTTTTTAGTTTCGATATCATTTGCGTACCCACAAAAATGGTTCTCCGAAAGTGTTTCCAAATGTTTTCTGCTCTGAACTTTGTCTTTCTATGTTTTGGCTTTAGGGTTTCTGAGGCTTTGAACACAATGTAGTCAAATTAGTTTTTGAATTTAATTTTTTTTACACTTATTTTTGTTATTTCTTTCTTCTTATTGTTCCATTGCAAGAATTTTGCGAATATATAACTGAAAGGTGTAGTATTTGATTAGCCATAGAGTAAACAATGTAAAGTAGCATACTTGTTAGGATTTATCTTTATTGACAAAGCGCGGGGATTAAGTTTTTGTGTGTTCAACTTCGATTTATTGAGCTGTCGAACCTAGATGCGTATATGTGGGATTGGTGTTTTGTTGAGCTTGAAATTTTGTGTTAATTTCTGCTTTTGGAATGGTTCAGGATGGTATACGTGTGTGTTGATTGTCATGCGGTGGATAATTGGGCCTGTGGCCGGTTCTAGAGTTTTGTAAGGTTTTGATGCAGGAGCAGTCATTTTGTTGAAAATGTCTTCGTGTTCAAATGCACAATCAAATGAGGTTGGGCATTTGGGTCGTCAAAATGCTTGCCCAGATACCGGATGCCGTGAAAATTCTTTGAAACCTGAGGAGGAGAGGGAGGAAGAGGAGGAGGATGAGGAGGAAGATGTAGATTTCAATCCCTTTTTGAAGGAAACCCTTTCCCCGGAAGCTTCTTCAAGCTTGAGCTCTGAAATTGATGGTTTGGATGGGGATGTTGTCGATAGTGGGGGAAAGACTTTTGGTAGTAGTGTGGGAATTAATTCTTTGAAGCCAATTGGTGAGTTGCAAAACTTTGTTGCTGGAGATTCTGAGCCTGGAGAGGAGGAAATTGTGATGCAAGCTACAGTTTCCCCTGAAAGGGTGTGTGAGAAGGAACTGCAAAATTCTGTTGCCAGAAATCCTAAGAGGAGAAAATCTGCCTCCAACTCTCAACCAATACTTGATACTGTTAGAACAAGGGGCAATGACATTAGAAGTGATTTTGACAGTGTTATGGTAGTAGGGTTAAGTAATAGCACACAATCCCAGAATCCCAAAATAGATTTAGAGAATGAGGATGCTATCTGCACACGTACTAGGGCCCGTTATTCTCTTGCAAGTTTCACACTTGATGAACTCGAGACTTTTCTTCAAGAAACTGATGATGATGATGACCTTCACAATGTTGACGATGAAGAAGAGTACAAGAAGTTTCTAGCAGCTGTTTTACATGGTGGAGATGGTGATGGTCAGTCAAATCAAGAAATCGAAAATGTTGATGATGAAGATGAAGATAATGATGCCGATTTTGAGATAGAACTTGAAGAGTTGCTTGAGAGTGACGTTGATGAATGTCCTAGGGATAAAACCCAGAAGGAGTATGAGGGAGCTGGAAGACGGCCAGAGACTAGACAGAATAGGCGCCAAAAAGACTCTGCCCAATATAAAAGGAAGCTTTCAGGACAGGCAAAGAGGCCATTACGTCCACTCTTACCTGTTTTTCCGAATGGACCAACTGTACCCTTCCCTGCTAATGATGGGAAAACTTTGATGCGTGTTTCTTCCACAGCAGAAGATGGTTTTATAAGTGGATTTACTCCCCATCAAATAGGCCAGTTACATTGTTTGGTACACGAGCATGTGCAACTTCTCATTCAAGTATTTTCTCTGTGTGTTCTTGATTCTTCTCGGCAACACATTGCCTCCCAGGTTCAGGGACTGATTCTTGAGATGCTTCATAAACGTAATGAAGTATTAGCCTGTAAAAGTGTCCCATATCCCAGTATTTGCTTTTACCCTCCATATGTTGGCTCATCAGTGCCAGATGAACTTCCCAAATTTGCCCCGGCACTAGGCACCTTAGATTCATGTCCTTCGTTTAACGCACAAAGAGTGTGCTCTCCTTCAACTAGCCAGATGACGGCTTCTCAAAACATGGCCGCTTCTAATGCAAGATGTGAATATGTTTCCAATGGGCATGTGGGTGCTTTCCAAAACACTGGAGGCTCTTTCTGGGTTCCTTTTATAAGTCGTCCAATATTGTCTATCTTGGATGTAGCTCCACTCAATTTAGTTGGAAGTTATATGAATGATGTTTATACTGGTATGTCATGACGAAGGTTTCAATTGTTTTTCATGCTTTTGCAATCATATGCTTGTTCAGAAGTTTAACCTCTGTATGTTTTGTCATTTGTTTGAAACTGTTTTCACAGCTGTTCAGGACTATCAACAGCGCCATGTGAAATCTAGTTGTGATACTCCCTTTGAAAGAGAACCACTGTTTCCCCTCCCTTGTTTTCCTTCATCTCCTGAAGCTAATTGTGAAATTTTAAGGGGACCCATTACGTCTGGTGTTAAAACATCTTCACCCTGTCAACAACCACCTAAAAAAACATTGGCTGCTGCACTTGTTGAAAGTACCAAGAGGCAATCAGTTGCTTTAGTTCCAAAGGAAGTTGCAAAGCTAGCGCAAAGTTTTTTTCCTTTCTTTAATCCTTCATTATTTCCACGCAAGCCACCCCCTGCAGCTGTTGTAAATCGGGTGCTTTTCACTGATGCAGAGGATGAGTGAGTTTCATGCTTGTTCTCTCTTTGGTAGTTGAATGTTTTATTGTTTACTGAATTGGTGGCTTTATTTTATCTTGATCACTCAATGTTGTGGGTTGTAGAATGCCTTCATGTCAAGGTGCATTGCTTTTCATAGTTCTGCTTTTGTCACAGTATAAGATGAAGACGCATGAATCTGAATGTAGAAATTAAAGCTAATGTATTTGACTTTAGGTATAGATATTAATAGTAGAGAAATTTTTTGCCGAAATTCATGGAGATGATGGGACTCTAGGAGTAATATCTCAGGATATAACAGCTCAAAAGCGAATTTATGATTGCTTATGAACATGAATCTCTCCTAAGATTCACAATTTTTGCATAGTCTTCAATGCCTTTTTCACCTACTAGGATAGGCATTTTGGTTTTATGCAGTGGGAGGTAAAAACATTTTAAGGTGAAATTATTGGGAGACTTAGTTTAAATGATTCTTATCTAAAAGGAATTTTTGCTGCAAAGTGAATTTTATCCATAAGACACAGCAGGTCTGGTTAATGGTGGAACTGTAGATGTAGATCTCTATATCTGTGATTTAATTATTTTTACTTACAAGAAAAAAAGTTATTTGAAGTATACAAGTGTATGAGATCTGTTACGGGTGTCTAGCAAAGGGAGTACACTCGGAATTGCATGAGAGAACAAGTTGGGCATTGCATGGAGGGCACCTTGCATAAGAGATTCACATATCAAACAGTTTTTTTTTTTTTTTTTTTTTTTTTTTTTTTTTTTTTTTTAATTGTAGCTCCTAGGTGGTTCCTATTTAATTTCTATTTTTGATGTTGGTGTTAGGCGTTAGCCTTTAGTGTTGAGTGTTTGTTTCCTTTAATTACTTCCACATGCCATGTTCAGGGTTAGTGACAATCTAATATCTATGATAAACTTATAAAATTTGTTTGTGATTTTTATATCGGGGTTCAATGCAGGCTATTAGCACTGGGGTTGATGGAATATAATACAGATTGGAAGGCAATTCAACAACGTTTTCTTCCTTGCAAATCGGAGCATCAGGTAGTTTTTATCTAGAATATGGATTCTGAACATGTGATTTCCTAGTAATCATTGTTTAGACAAACTCTAAGCTTGGTTAGACATTTCTGTCCTATTTGTCCTGCTCTTTCTGCTAAGTAGAGAAGGAACCATTTGTTCTGGCAAAGGGCATGCAAATAAAATTTTCAGTGTTTATTTTCTTGGCTCTAAACTACTTAAGGGTGTGAAACGCTTTGATTCAATTAAAAGATGAAAAGAAACTAGATACTTTGTAAGACTGGATTGAAAGTATTGTCTGCTTGATAGCTATGGTAATGTATTTCATTAAAGTACTTTCATGCATATATATATATATATATATATATATATATATATATATATATATATGGAGGGCTGCTGGAGACCAGGACAAAGAAGACAAGTGAGGAATGTTGGCTGCTGGAGTTCATATATATATGGTTTCTTAATCCATATAACTTTTAGGATTATAAACACTACTTAGAGCCCGTTTGAGATTGCATTGGGAAATAGGAGTTTTTGTCCATAGAAAAAGCCTGAAAGAGCTCTTCAAAAAGAGTCTCATTTTTGAGCTTCCCTACAATGTAGTTTTGGGCTTTTTTAGAGCAAAAAAGTGTTTTTTTTTTTCAGTTTTTTTAGCAAACCAACATTTTTTTTTTGCATGCGATCTTTTTAAGTACTAAAAGTATTTTTTAAGCTCCTTAACGCAATTCCGAACAAGCTCCCAAGCTCTTAGTGAGTAGGTTTGGGCTGGTGGGGCACCGTTAAAGCCCTCCTTGCATGTAACCTGCTTTCTATTGAACTAAGAATCCATGATCCTGACCGATCCCCCCCTCTTCGATTGTCTCCACATCCGAACAATTGGAGGTGGCCCAGGTTATCCATTGAATACATCCTATTCCCATCACTAGCTGTTTGGTTAACGATTGCTGACAGATGTGGGTTTTTCTTACTTGAATGTGTGTGTATTTGATATTTATCTGTGTGCGTGAGAGAGAAAATTATTTTGTAGAGCTACTTTTTGAGAGTTTTTTCATTTGATAATGGATGAGTATGATCATTTTTTTTTTCTCGTCACCCAGTCAATTTTTTGAATAATGATTGTAATCGGTTTTAAAATTTAATGCGCATGATGCGTAGAGGAGTTGTTCTTTTTGTTACTTGTTGCAAGTTCTGAGTAAATTTCATGATGACATGAGATGTGTTGTAGTTCATCAACATAAGTGTCATGATTGAGCAATAGTAGGCTATTTTAATTTACATGTTCTACTTTTGTTGCAGATTTTCGTCAGGCAAAAGAATCGTTGCTCGTCCAAATCGCCAGAAAATCCCATAAAGGTATCTCAACAATCTTGAGCACAACAAAGATAAATTAACTTGATTTCATCTCTTCTCATTCATATTGATAGTCATCTTAGGCAGATTCATTTTTTGATAACAAATATACCCCTAAGTTGTGGCTGCATCTCTAATTAAATTGATTGGACGGCAAATTAACTATCAATGGATTCCCGAGCAATTCTCATAAGCATTATTGACTCTTCGATCTGACATTTCATAACATTGACTGGTCGAAAGAAATTGACGGTAATCGGATGTTCGGACATTGTAACTGGTGATATTTTAGGTCACATATCATTGCAAGAGGTAGTCTTTAGTTAGATATCACCATATAAACAATGCTGATAGCAGATTGGTGTACCAGATGAGCATTTAGGTTATGTTGTCATATTTTTTATTGATAAAATTTGATGTAGTTGTTTACTACTTCATGCAGGCAGTTCGGATAATGAAAACCTCTCCTTTGTCTGCAGAAGAGATAGCATGTATTCAGGAGGTAAATGCAACAAAGAACTTTTTGAATTATTAATTTTTTTTCTTACAAAGATATTCGTTTGATGGATAGCTGTCTGATTTACTATATCATCCAAATCACTCAGGGACTCAAGGTTTATAAATTAGATTGGATGTCTGTGTGGCGATTTGTTGTCCCGCATAGAGATCCATCCTTATTACCTCGACAGTGGCGCATTGCCCTTGGAACTCAGAGGTCATATAAGCAGGATGCAACAAAAAAGGAGAAGCGACGGTTATATGAATCAAGGAGAAGAAAGAGCAAATCTGCAGAGTTGGGAAATTGGCAAGTTGGATTTGAAAAGGAGGTTTGTTATCCTTTTAAGCTAGAATATTTGCATGGACATTTAGTCCTTCATATCTTCCTGTTAATTTTATACAATATTATACTGAGTTTTCGATGGATCAGAAATACTGTCTGAATTGCTAATAGTAAAACACGTACAACAAACACACCCATGTGTCGTAGCACATCATTTGTGATTTGAGCTGTAAACTAGCTAGCCTCTTCCTTGATACACTTAGCGTAATCTTTGTTCGTCACCTATTATGCCTTTCAAACTTTATAGTAAGGTTGGATAGAATGGGGCATGAAATTCATAAATTATGCAATTTAAATTTCAGAAATCATGAATTTACTTATCGACATAATGCTTGCTTGTAACTTTTTATTTAATTACCTTGATAAGATTTTATGAAGCTACAAAAAATTAAAATTCTATTATTAGTAAAATTTACATAATACAATGTTTTAATCTTGAGAGATGTGCTTGGTCTAGTTTACTATTATATGTATTACAGTCTTCTTTTGCTGAGCCCCCATCAGCATTTCTCAGTTTCATTGAGTTGGAAGAGTTTGGCTTGGCTCCTGAGCCTTAAAATAAAGCTCAACTTCATCTCAGCAATGGGCAATTGAGGGTTTTTTTTTTTTTTTTTTTTTTTTTTCCCCCCATAAATGATTATTTAACTTCAGACAGTTGCATTTGCTGCAGGACAATCAGGCTGAAAATGCTGGTGGAGATTATAATAGTGGACACGATAGCACAGATAATGCAGGTGAAGCTTATGTTCACCAGGCATTTTTAGCAGATTGGAGGCCGGGTACCTTCAGTCTCATTTCTTCTTCACGTCCTTGCTCAAATCTCAAAGAAAAAGGCCTTCCTAGTGATACTCAATCCCAGATTGGTATCATGCACAACTTTCCACTTTTGTCACAGAATACCCAGCATCCCAATATTTCTTATCAGTTTACTAGTGCTAGAAATTGTGCATCTTATCCCATGGAAGCCAATCATCCAGCTTCTGGTACAACATCGAATACCAGCAAATCCCAATTCTGTTCTCGGCCTTATCGGGCTCGAAGAAATAGTGGTGCTAGTAATTCCCGCTTAGTAAAATTAGCACCAGACTTACCCCCTGTGAATCTTCCCCCATCTGTTCGTGTAGTCTCTCAGACTGACTTCAAAGGCCATCAGTTTGGAGCATTTAGCAAGGTTTCTGCTGCTGGAGGTGGTATTGGTAATTCTGGAGTAGAAAATTTGGTTTCTGGAAATCCTCATGCTGTGAAGTTGGGAACCACCCAATCAATAAAACCTGTACGGAACACAAGTTGTCCACTGAAAGACAATGTTACACATTCGCTTCCTGAAGAATCTGAAGTTGTTAAGGATAAATGTGTTCCGGAGGAAAGGCAGACTGATTCTGATCTTCAGATGCATCCTTTACTGTTCCAGGCCCCTGAAGATGGACATCTGCGTTATTACCCATTGAACTGCAGCACTAGTACTTCTACTTCTTTCAGTTTCTTTCCAGGAAATCGGTCCCAGTTGAACCTAAATCTCTTCCATAATCCTCACCAAGAAAACTATGTTGAATGTTTCAACAAATCTTTGAAGTCAAGGGATCATACTTCAGTATCCTCTGGCATTGACTTCCATCCGCTGCTACAAAGCACTGATGATGTTTATACTGACTCAGTAACTGCATGCTCAACTGCACACCCATCTGTTGGTTTGGAAGGCAAATCTGCTCCACTTCAAAATTCTTTTGATCCTGTCCACACTGATTCACTAGTAACTCGTGGTGTGGTTACTGGTGCTAATCCTCCAAGCCCTACAGAGAAAGCTAATGAACTGGACTTGGAGATCCACCTAAGTTATACGTCCAGAAAGGATAAAGGTGTGGAAACTAGAGATGTGACTGCATGTAATCCAACGATGTCAGTTATGGCAGCAGCACATTCTTTATCTACAACGAGAACCCAAAACATCAATGGCTTATGTAATGATCAGAGTGATGATTGTCCCCAAGTTAGTACAAACCTTGTTTCAGCTGGCCATGGATTGGCAATGACAAATAAGAACATCAGCAGATACAACATGGATGACATAGGTGACCACTCTCATCCAGAGATTGTAATGGAACAGGAAGAGTTGAGTGACTCTGACGAAGAAGCTGAAGAACATGTAGAGTTTGAGTGCGAAGAGATGGCTGATTCTGAAGGAGAGGATGGATCGGGCTGTGAACAAACTGTCATGCAAAATAAGGTAACTGCTCTTTCTTTTGAGTAATTAGAGGATGCCCTTTTTATCAAGTACTAGTGCTCCTGGTTCTGTTTGTTGTGGCCTGAACCTCATTTTATATATACTCGTGGTGTTCGAAAGTAAACTCTGACCTTCCCCTTTCGAAACCCACCCCCCCCCCCCCCCCCCCCAATTCCCCACACCCACACCCACACACACAAAAAAAAAAAAAAAAACGTGTGCATGCCGAAACAAAATAAGGAACATACAGTCGGACTTGCCCTATCAATTTTTCTGAAGATGATCCACTGTACACAAAAATCTACTAAGCATAGCTGTATCTCTTAAACAGATGGGATTTGCCATTGCAGACTCTTTCTGCTATTAATCTATCTCAGTCCATGTCTTCTTTTGAAATTGGCATAATCAGTTGTAAACAGACTTATTTTTTCAATGTTATTGCTATTTTTAAACATTTAACATGCTTGTGTCTTGTTTGAATAATTTGCTTGTAATTGTATCCTGTTTAGGTAATTTGCATCACTTTAAACTTCGATATCTCCATTTCCTTGTTTGGTAGGATTCAAACGTAAGACCTACACCCAATCCCAAGGGTCGTTTTCTAGAAAATTAATAATGAGCACACTAATGATTTCTGCATTTAATGGGCAATCACACTGGCTGATACATTGAGCGTGCATCATGTTTTAGTAATGCAAACATGTTCTCTCGCATTTTTTAGGACTTTTTTTTCTACCTTGACCTAAAGCATATTATGGCGTTATGCACACTGGGAGGCATTGCTATATTTCCTTGGAAAATTTTGTTAATGCTTCCCCCCCCCCCCCTTTCTTCCCTTTAATAACCATTGTTTATATTTTGTTCTGAGCGAAGCTAATTATTATTATTGATTAAGAGTTTATATTCCTTTTTATTTTTGGTCATTAATCTCTTCTCTTGTCTCTTCTTTATTAGGGGGGCCAGAGTGTCGCATTGGCAAATCTAGTGACAGGTGCAGCTAGTAATGATAGGCAACGTGAACCAAGGACCCGTTGTCATCCTGAAGGTGATCTTCATATCCTTGGAGAGGACATTGCTCCTTCCCTAGAGTTGGGCTTGTCTAATCAGGGGGCGGATGATGCAAGTAATTTTTCATGGTTGAGTTTAGATTCATGTGCACCGGATCGTCTTTTGAGCACAAAAGCAAAGCGTGTAGAAAGTACAATTGGTGAAGACCTTGTGGCCAAAAAATTGTCTTCATGTCGTCCTACCAGATCTTGCAAGAAGAAAAAACCTAGCACAAAACATGTTACAGCGCCGAAACATGCTGTGGACATGGAACAACAGCTCAGCCTTGGTCCTCTTGCCACTCCCACAATGAAAAAAGCAAGGAAGCGCACATGCAGAACTAATACAAGTTTGAACATAGGATTGACTTTTGAAAGCTCCGGCATTGATGCTAAAGATAGGTTTGGTTGATTGCTGCTCTATCTATACTAAAAGAACAATCTCTTTTGCCGCTGATATTGAAGAGATTCTTTGCCGATCTGCTCACCTGCAATGCTTTGGGCCCAGTCTTCTCTATGCATGCATTTAAGAGAGAGTAGCCAGGGTAGGCTGTACTCCCTCGGATGTTAGCAATCCAATCCAGAAAGCAAGGGTTGTCGTAATGGAAGTAGAGGTGAACTGATCTTCCTTCAGGGATTATCTAATTTCCCCGGCCCTTGGTACTTGGAAACATCTGCATCCAAGCCTACAAGGAAGGCCTCTTTCTGTTTGTGAATATTTTTTTGAATGGCACGAGAAACAGCACAAGTTATTTGGGAACTTGGGGTGGAAGGCACTGGATATGCGTTATAACTTAGGCGGTTACTACGCTATTCCATTTGTTGATGTATGATTGTCAGTACATGTTTGCTTTGAGTGCAAGGGTCGTGTACAGACATTTTTGCTTGTATATTCTTCATCGATCTGTCAGTTTTGGGCTAAAATGCCTTCACTGTAAGAAGCTGTTTTTGCTAACAATGCAGTTTCATGAGATAGCAGAAATTTTTTATAACAATGAAGGAAAGAGGAACAGTTCTATTATCACTTTTCAATATTACTGAGCCATGGACCCATAAACTCTGTATTGTCAATTCACCAGCAGTTTTCTATATTTGAACTCGTTTATGAAATACCGTTGGAGTTGTCTTCCATTTCTTTTTCTTCTTTTTTTCTCCTGCTCCATTGGAGGGCCTTTAAGATGTATAAGCTACATAATAGAAAATAGTCATCTCCCTTCCCTTCAAATTTTTTGTCTTAATGCAGGTAAGATTTAATTCCAAATCCTTATATGTGACAACACAAGACTTTCTCAGTTGAGTAAACTTCCTTGTCATCTTCCATATCAAATTCGTCAGTCTAACAATAGATGGAGATCGGAGTAACACACTAAAATATACCACGTTAACCAAAAACGTAATTATCTCTTTCTATAGTCGCCGCTAGCCTCCAGTCTTCCACCACCACTATTATTAGGGTGGCCGGTCACCCCTTCGGTTGCTTGGGATGATTCATCCAACAAAAAAAAAAAATAGCATTTGGGTGGTCAAATCATTCAAGCAGTCATCGGATGATTTGGCCACCTCCTAGCCATCAAAGGGTGGTCGGTCATCATCAATGGTGGCAATGAGGCAATAAGAAACCGAAAGTAACTTTGAAAAGATAGATTAAAGTTTTAGGCTGAGGCAGGAGATCTTATTAGAAATATTGCACATAACTCAAATTCTCAATCCATGTAACGACCATTTGGCTAACAAGTCCTAGAGCATGTGACACAAAATCAGTAGGGCTTGGCTCTACCCTAAAGCAGTTCAATTGACACAAAATCACTCTAAAAATACTTTCAACTTTCGAGTCTTCCCCATTCCACTCCATTCCAGATGCTAATTAGATTCGGCAAGTAGGAGAAGATCGTTTATTGATCTCAGAGAGAGATATTTTAAGACTTTTGGTCCAAACTCCGAAGAGCCATCCCAGCCGGCCCACCAACACGGCGGTGATAGTCACTGACGGATTCGTATTAGACTAAAACAGCGTCGTTTAGACTAAAAGCAGAAGCCAACAATTGGTGGAAAAAAAAAAAACCTATGCGTAACTTCACGCCGTCAGGGTGGGGTTAGAGCCAAGCCCAAGACCAATCGTCCCCTCCTACGGTCCTGTTTCAGCAAGGAAGGCAATAGTCGATGGAAGCCCATGTGTTTGTACTTTCTTGTGGGGTTTTTTTTTTTGGATGAATTTTCTTGTGGGTTTTCTCACTAACCAAACAGTGGGTAGGAGAAAATTTTTATGGGTTTTACAGTGGCCTTTTAATATCGCATTGCATGTTTATACTTGGGTTTTATGATTGTGGGTGCTGTTATAGTGTTATGTAGCACCCTGGAATCCCACGGCAGACCCCGTTCTCCGACCTCTCCGATGAGGAGTTCGAGCTGCTGTACACCGGCGTGAGAGGTGGGCCTCGCATGGATGCGGTGGTTAAGGAAAGTGGACCATTGCTGTAGGAGGACGAGGTTGCTGGCTTGCCTGAGGTTGAGGTTGCTGTTAATGTTTGTTAAGCTTTTAAGGTTACCCAACGGCGTGAAGTTACGCATAGGTGTTTTTTTTTTTTTTTTGCAAGCAATTGCTGGCTTCTGCTGTTTGTGTAAAACGACGCTGTTTTAGACTAACAGCATTTATGCGGTAGTGTAAACTCACTGATAAGTGATAGAGTCCCTCATCATATGTTCAGAAATCATAACCGAAGGACGGTCAGGGTTTATGCTAGGGTAACAGGGTTTTAGGCTCAGAGAGCAAGAGAATGACTTGCAAGTTGCAAACTTTTTACGCCACAAGAGAGCTTCTCGTTCTCGTATCATCTCTCATCTCTCAGAGGTAACTCTTAGTCCATTCCTTTCTCGCTTTCGTATGGGTTCCACTAATTCTTTTTCCGCCCATTGTTTGAGATATCAGAGTTTTTGCTTTACGCTAATTAGGGCTTTCTTGTACAACAATCCATATTTTGGGGTTTCCAATAATCCCTAATCAAAAAAAGAAATTAAATTTGTGAGCTACACTTATTTGGGTTTCCTTTGGTTTGACTATATATTGCAGAAATTAGGCCATTGGATGACCTGGTTTTAGCATTCTATGCTTTTAATTAAAGCTTTTTCGGGGTTGCCCATTATCATTTTTCTTTTTAGGGGTTGCCCATTATCTCAAATAAAATAGAAAAAGATATTAAATTTGTGAGCTACACTTCTTTGGGTTTCCGTTTTCCAAAGAAAAAAAGTATATCGAATTATAAGCTACACTAATTTGATTTTTCTTTACGTTGATCATTATTGCAGGTATTAGGCCATTTAATGAACTGGGTTTTAGGCATTCTATGTTTTTAAGTTTCTGTTTACCCAAAAGAAGTACTCTCATAAGCCGGGCTTTTCACGTCGGTAAGCAGTTCTCAAATCCAAATACCGAAGACATTTTCTTTAGGGCAATTTGTGTTAATTTAAAGCAGAGGAGATGGAAACTCTTGGAGCAAATGTCGCCGAGTCTTACCAATTCATTAGTATGCCGTGTCATTCACGAATTTCGGGACTTGTCACAGTTAGCTTTAGAGTTTTACAATTGGGTTGGAGAGAAGAAGAGATTTTCACACTCATTGGAATCTTGTTGCACTGTAATTGAGTTGTTGGTCAACTCAAGGAGATTTGATGATGCCTTGGCTATTATGGGGAACTTAATGTGTGAAAGTGGTGTGCCTCCGTTGGAGGTTTTGGAAGGGTTGATTAATAGTTATGAAGGATGTGATTCAAGTCCGGCGGTGTTTGATGCATTGGTAAGGGCTTGTACTCAGTTCGGGGCCACTGATGGTGCTTATGAAGTGATCATGAAGCTGAGAATGGAGGGGGTTTGGGTTACAATTCACGCTTGGAATAACTTTTTGGGTCACCTTTTGAAGTTGAATGAGATTGATAGATTTTGGAAGGTGTATAAGGAAATTATTTCATATGGGTATATTGAAAATGTGAATACTTTCAATTTGGTTGTTCATGCTCTTTGTAAGGAATGTAGATTACTTGAGGCAATCTCAGTATTCTACCGGATGTTGAAGAACAAAATTTGGCCTAATATTGTTACTTTTAACATGATCATAGATGGAGCTTGCAAGATGGGTGACTTGGAACTTTCCTTGAAGCTTGTGAGGAAGATGGGAGTGATGTCAGGGGGGTGCGTACAGCCCAATTCAGTAACTTACAATTGTGTCATTAATGGGTTTTGCAAGATTGGGAGTGTAGCATTGGCAGAAGAATTCCGTAATGAAATGACTAAGGTGGGTATTGAGTCGAATGAGAGGACCTATGCAACTTTGATGGATGGGTATGCAAGAGGAGGGAGTTTGGATGAGGCTTTTAAGTTGTGTAATGAAATGGTGGAGAGGGGCTTGATTCCTAATTCTGTTGTTTACAATACAGTCATCCATTGGCTGTACAAGGAAGGAGATATGGAGGGAGCTTCTTTTCTATTGTCTGACATGATTGATAAGCGTATATGCCCTGATCAATTTACCTACTCAATCCTCGCAAAGGGGCTTTGCAGAAATGGATATGTGACTGAAGCTCTCAAACTTAATAACCAGATTATGGAGAAGAACCTCATTGCAGATGCTTTTACTCACAATATTCTCATCAATTATATGTGCAGAAACAAAAATTTAGCAGGAGCTAAGCAACTGTTGGGCAGTATGTTTGTTCACGGTTTAATGCCTGATCTTGTTACCTACGGTAGCTTGATTGATGGGCACTGCAAGGAAGGGAATGTAGAGGGTGCAGTTCAGGTTTATGACGGAATGATAAAGGTGGAAGAAAAACCAAACTTGGTAATATACAATTCTGTTATAAATGGATTATGCAAAGAGGCATCAATGGATGTTGCGAAACTTTTGATAGATGTTTTACGAAGGATTGGTGTACTTGATGTCATAACCTATAATACTTTGATAAATGGCTATTGCCTCAGTGGAAAGACTGATGAGGCATTTGCGTTGTTTTCGGAAATGAGGGAGGTGGGGATTTTAGAAAACAGAGTCACTTACAATACATTAATCAACTTCTTGTGCAAGTTTGGGTATTTTGAACAAGCAAAAGACCTTAGGAAGATGATGGTTCTACGTGGAATTGTTCCTGATTTCATAACATATACAACTCTTGTCACCCATTTCAGTAAGTGTCGCAGTACAGAGGAGGTGATTGAATTGCATGATGAGATGATGCTTGAGGGAGTGATCCCTGATGGACAAACATATAAGGCCATTGTTAGACCACTTCTTCTGGAAGAGAATGCGTAGACTTGAGAGAAATAGAGAGGAAGATTAACCCTCAGCTTTATTGCTTCCCAACCTCAGTTCGTGGGAAGAAAAGAAGATTACTCATCTCTTTGGCTAAAGGTCGGTGGAACATATTTTCAATACTCATGTTTCTCAAAGTTCCACTGATGATAAAGATCTTCTGGATCCCGAACGGTAAAGGAAGTTTTATGGTTAAATCGGCCTACAATCTCCTTCTCCAAGAGAGTCCCTCCCCTAATGTTCCTCTTGCTCCAAAGTTCGGGATAAGTTGTGAGAGGCAAAGATTCATGACAGACTTAAGCTTCTAATCTGAAAGATAGCATGGAAAACCCTCTTTGTCAATGCTAAATTGAGGGAAGTCAAAGCTAAATTGGGGGAAGTCATTAGAAGAGCTTTTGTGCCCTCTTTGCCGTTCAAAGATTGAAACTGTGGAACATTGTTTTTGAATTGCCACTTCTTCTTTTCTTTTTTTCTTTTTTCTTTTTATTTTTAAGTAAGAAAACTTTATATATAAGCGTAAGGCGCCCTTAAGTACACTGAGAGTATATACAAAAACAACCAAAGCTAGCCCGTAAAAAGAAAAACTCAAATAAACCCATAAGGACCAACCTTAAAACCCGCATGACCCACAACACCCAGAGCTACAAGAAACTCAAATCCCAAAAAACCAAAAAAAACCTAAATCTGCCCAAAAGCACCCAAACCCAACATAAATACAAACTCAAAAATATAAAAAAGCCCAAATTACATCTGAAAAGCAAACCCAAACTACAAATCAAACAATTGCCACTTCTCTAGGGCTCTTTGGAGAGAATCACCTTGGCCGCTCCACTCAAGCCACCTTGCGGCAATTGCGAATTGGATAAGAAATATTTTATTCCCTCATAATTTGCTTAATATTAATCCTAAAGATTCTCACTTGTTTATGTGATTTGTAGCAATTGCCCTAGACCTTGTATGGATTTAGAGAAACAATGTAATCTATGGAGAGCCTCTTCCCAACTCGATCCAGCTAGTGGAACATGCAAAAAGACTTTATAGAGAATATCTTGTGACTTAGAGCTCAATCTCCAGTAGTAGGTTAAAGATTAAAAAATGGTTGCCGCCTCCATAAAACTGTCTCAAGATCAATTTTGATGTGACGATCCACTAGACCTCTTTGGGAGCTTACTACCTGTTAGGACTCTGCTGGAAAACATCTCAAATGGACAGAAGAGTTCCCCCAGGGGATCCTTTGGCGGGTGAGGCTAGGGCTGCATTACTTGCCATCAGAGAGGCCATGAAGAAAGGACTCAACAATATCCTTTTAAAGGTTGATTCGCAATTTGTAGTGTCTGCTTTTCTAAACCAGGACCTACTGATCGAGTGAAAATTAGAATTGTTCATCTATGAAGCTCGCTAGCATTTGAACTCAATACCAATTTAGTCATTTCGTAAAGATCATATTAGAAGCATTCCCATATCTTCGCTTCCAAAACAGCAAGTTCTGCATGGCCAATGTTAGTCTATCTAATTACTTTTCTTAATGTTCACTAAGCCTGTATTCATCCACTGTAGCGTGCTTTAGGACTCTAGATGGTTAAATGAAGAATGTGCTGATCTATCACCAGAACAGATTGCTGAATTATATAAAAAAAAAAAAAAAATTCTCTTTGTATCCATAGCTTTTACCTTAGTGATATAGGATCAATCGGTATACTCTTCTTGAAGATAATTTTTTGGTATCTCTTGGCAGGGACGAAATAAGGAGAGGTTGTTGGTCTTAAAAATTAGGCTTGACCTCTCATTTATGCTTTAGTGGCCCGCGTTCCGTTCCTACTTTTTGGGATTGCGGGTAGGGTCGCCACCATCCCTTTCCTATCCTTTTCTGTGCCTAGAGAAGAATGTGATGATCTTTCCTAAAGGAATATGCTGAGCAACGCATCTCTTGATCCTGTTAATGCTTAAAGGTTCCAGTACTCGTTTAGAATAAGCATCGATATGTCAACATGATAACATGCATCGATATGTCTATAAAATGTTGAAATTGATATTTGTCCAAATGGACAATCTTCGACAATGATATCTAACCAGTGTGATTGTGTGGTGCTCATATTTTATTTTATTTTATTTTATTTTGTCTTTTCGTTTTGTTTTTAGTTTAAACGTTCAATTCTCCAAAAAATTCAATCTTAAAATTGACCAAATGGCTAGTGTGACCCTAAGAAGAAGAAAAAATTACACTGACATGGCCAGAAATTCTTTCCATGAGGCCATCAACAAAGGGTCAATGGAAGGTTGAACAATGTTAGAACATTAATTTAATTGATTAAGTAAATAATTAATTATTAGTTTAAGCTTTCGAAATAATTGGTGGTTTAATCTAATATGAGAGTAAATGTCATGAATACAAATGCTGTCTCCACAATTTGCCCTCATTTCAAGTGAATATTTTACGTATGAGGCTTGTTACACAGGGGACGTAAATGAACCCCATCCAGCAACAAATATAAAAATAATTTTTTATTAAAAAGTTGGCTTTGATGTCCATCAAAGCCAACTTTTTTAATAAAAATTTATTTTTTTATTATATATGAGTGATGGGGACGGATGAGTGTCCCCCATCCAGCATTTCCCTTTACGTATTGAGCCTTATTTGTTGATGAAGAGTTCAATCCAAACATAAGAAGAGCGTTATAATATTAATTTAAATGATTAAGTTCTTTTCTTTTTTTTTTAATCATTTAAGCCTTTGAAATAACTCTTTATTTAACAAATAAAGTAAACGAAATGAATAATTTCCAACAATAACAACAGTCAAAATCATCTGTACAATAATAACATATGCAAATATGATTTCTTTAACTAGTGTAACTTTTCAGATCATACTCTTTATACGGATAGAAATTTTTAACAATTTTACTATCATTAAGACGGTCAATGTGAGAAAATCTTTATAAGACTTAACTGTTTGAGTGGATTTCAGACAGACAGCAACAAATTACAACAAATTACTGGACATCCGGATGATGGATGTTTATACCCGTTTCAGTAGTTACCGATGGATCCAAAATGAACCTCTGAACTCAGTTTGGCTCAGAAAGGATCCCAGTCGCATGGCCGCATATACCTTTCAGGAATCAGGATAGGGAAGCTCTTATGTAACCAGTAGTCCCCCTCAAATCATGCCACATATAAGAGAGGAGGCCCACCGTTAATCAACGATAAAATAAGAATCAACTTCCTACCCCAAGCAATCTCTCAACGGTCAAAATCCTTATCCCAAAACCTCATCCACGCTCTCCCTCTCCCTCCACTCATTTCCACTCCTTTCCTCCATACCAGAAGAAAGACACATCCCAACACCACATGAAGATAAGATTTTACAAAAGAAAAACCAAGCCCACATACCACACCCTCTCTCTCTCTGCTCCCGACTTCCTCTTCTCCCCCAGAGCCCAAAAACCCCAACAAAACGATGGCTTGCTCGAATTTAACAATGTGGGTGTCCTCAAAACCTTCTCTTTCCGATGTTTCTGGACTCTCTTTCCGTTCTTTTCTCAACCCTTTTCAGGTTCCATCCCACAATACACCCACCTGCAACCCCTCTAGATCGGTAACCCCAATCCACTGCGGTCTTCGTGAGCTCCGAGATCGTATTGACTCGGTGAAGAACACCCAGAAGATCACCGAGGCTATGAAGCTTGTTGCTGCTGCTAAAGTCAGAAGAGCTCAAGAAGCCGTTGTTAATGGCAGACCCTTCTCAGAGACTCTGGTAGAAGTTCTTTACAACATCAATGAGCAGCTGCAAACTGAAGACATAGATGCCCCTCTCACCAATGTTAGGACTGTCAAGAAGGTTGCCTTGGTTGTTGTCACCGGGGATAGGGGTCTTTGTGGCAGTTTCAACAATCAACTTATCAAGAAAGCAGAGGCCAGGATCGCGGAACTGAAGGGTCTTGGTGTTGATTATACTGTTATTAGTGTTGGTAAAAAGGGTAACTCGTACTTCCTTCGGAGGCCTTACATTCCGGTTGATAAGTTTCTTGATGGCAGTAATCTCCCTACTGCTAAAGAAGCTCAGGCCATTGCTGATGATGTCTTCTCACTCTTCGTTAGTGAAGAGGTGGATAAGGTGGAGCTTTTATACACCAAATTCGTGTCATTGGTTAAGTCCGATCCGGTTATTCATACCTTGCTTCCACTCTCCCCAAAGGGAGAGATCTGTGATGTGAACGGAAACTGTGTGGATGCTGCTGAGGATGAGTTGTTCAGGCTTACAACCAAGGAAGGGAAACTGACTGTGGAAAGAGATACTGTGAGGACTCCAACACCCGATTTCTCGCCAATTTTGCAGTTTGAGCAGGACCCAGTTCAGATTCTTGATGCTTTGCTGCCTCTGTATTTGAACAGCCAGATTTTGAGGGCATTACAGGAATCGCTAGCCAGTGAACTTGCTGCTAGGATGAGTGCCATGAGCAGTGCAACTGATAATGCAAGTGAGTTGAAGAAGACCCTGTCTATTATCTACAATAGGCAGCGCCAGGCTAAAATCACGGGTGAGATTTTGGAGATTGTTGCTGGTGCCAATGCTGCTCAAGCCTAGGATAGTGAGCCAATGTTATGCTTCTTTATAGGTACTTTTATGGATGTTTCCTAATTCATCCAGATATGCTTGTTTAAGAACAGTTATGCAGAATTTACACATTTTCATTGTAATTCTCATGCGTATTCACACCGAGAACTGCAATGTATTTTGGAACAGAGGAGCATTCTACTTACTTTTGTATGTCATTTTTTCTCCCTTGTAAAATTGTATTATTTAAAAATCTCACAGCATGGTAATCTTGTTAGTCTATGCTTTAACTGTACATAGCTTCCTTATTGCAGCTTTTAATCATTTCCATGGTCACTTGATATACAAATCTCCCATGTCCTTGTTCTTGTTTGTATTATTCACTTACTCTATGGCTTCAAAATCTGATATTAATGGCTGTTATGATACATACTCGGTGCCAGAACAGGGTGGCTCTATGTTGCAGCTTGCAGGCTGAGTTTCAATGAACTGATGTTGCTAATAACCAATGTATTCTAAAGATCTGAGTTTCACGATAACTTTAACTTGATTCCTTCTACTTTTGAGAGGGTGGTGTCGATATATTATTGCAGTTGACTTGGGATTATCTATTTAGATATGCCCCCATGAGTTTAGCATGTCAGAGAAAACACTTTTCTCCTCTTATGGTTGTCGATTTAATATGGTTCTTTAAAAGCCCTAACATAATGAGGTTAGCATGTACTTAAGGATGAAATCTTCTCAAAAGTGATCCTAGTGTTCAAAATACAGTTTTTCTTTTTGTGTTAGAATAGTAATTAAATAATTAAATCAACAATTTTCTATTAGTTTTAAACTTTTAATATAAGTGTTGATTTAACGTGGTATCAAAGCAAATGTCCTAAGTTTGAACCTCCTCTCCGTCATTACTTCCCATTTCACTTAAATATTTCACGTGATGGACTTTACTTATTAGAGAGAGTTTGAACCAACACTGAGTAGAATAAGTAGTGATTTAACGTATTAACCATAAAGCCAAAATATCGCAAGTTTGTGTATTCTAACTTGGTCATTTAGCATGCAATTGTTTAAATTCAAAGCCCTTTGATTGTATAGCTACGGAAGCATTCAGTGAGTGGTGATACATGAGCCTTTATCATGGTCCACTGCTTGTGCAATTAAGTTGGTCCTTAGAAATTGCTCTTCACTTGTGTGGTTCTCTAAGGTTTGGCCTTTATATGGAAAACTTTCAGTCCGACTACAGAAAAGTTATGTCTAATTTCTTAGTCATTGAATTTAAAACAATGTAAATTTTCTATATATCTAAAAATCTAGCCAATCTACATTTTTTTTTACTTCAACAAAATCTATGCTTCTTCATTAATCCGATAACCATGAAAATAACTTGATCCCACAAAATATGATCTAGGGAATAACAGCTTCCCTAAGAACAGTACTAGAGATATTGCTAGGAATATCCTCCCGCCAACACAAATCAGTCTTATGACAAGCAGCCTCTTTTACTAAACTATGGGCTGCGAAATTTGCCACTCTAGGTGTAAAAATAAAAGGGCGCGAACTAAAACATTGCTTCTCCACATGAATGCTATCAAAAAAATGACCAATCCTAAAGAGATAGGGTGGGCTTGAATTAATGTATGAGATAACTTGAGCTGCATCTCCTTTAAAAATAGCATCAAGAAATCCCACCTCGTTGTTGAACTGGACAGCCCCTAATGCAGCGATGGTTTCTGCAATTTTGGCGTCCACTTTGAGTGTATGAGTAAGACTTCGTGCGCCCAAAAAACGTCTCATACAGTCCCGAGCAATCATACCCACACCAATACAGCCCTCATTTTTGTTTAAAGCTGCATTCCAGTACTTAACTTTAATGAAATCAGTTGGAGGAGGGCACCATCCAGTGTGAACGACTAGAGCTGGCTCCTACCAAATTCTGTGTTGTATGGGCTGCTTCTCCTGCAAACATTTAATACATGGCCCTTTTACACAAAGCGCTCGGCATGTAGAGATCCTGTGACTACGTACAGTTATCGATCTTCTCCCATGAAAAACAGGTGTAACTGCAACAAAGAATTAAACTCACAACTCACAAACTAGGGCAAGAAACAGTAGGGGTCCAACACACCAACAAAGCCCTGGATCAGGAACGTAACATCCTGTGACTTTATTCTTGGTGGTCGGTCGATCAGGCACAAATACCAATTACTGATAAAAACAAGTTGGGAGACAAATAAAGAGTCGTTGAGTGAGTTGAGTCTTGAGATGGAGAAGGGCTACATATTCTAAATTTTTTTTTTCTCAAAATTTGATTTTCAAATGATGTGTCACAATCTCATGTGATTTATCATTTTGGAAAATGCGTAATCATCTCATGGGATGATGACACATCATTTGAGAACCGCTTTTGGGAATAAAAATTTGGAGAGTAGAGCATTTTCCCGTGAGATATGTTATCTGCATGATAATTGCACAATAAATTCAACAATGCTGATGTGTCTAACATTTTTAGTATCTTTTAGAAAAATACTAGACACATCAGTATTGTTGTGTAATTATTATATAAGAGTTGTGCAAATAACATATCTCATTAGGTCATTGTTATTGCTGCATGCATTGCAAGAATAAAGGAGCCAAATAAGGGTTGTTGCATCGCATTGCAAAATAAGGGAAATTCACTTTTTTAAAAAAACAATTATTTGTGTGTAGTCAAATGGGTTGTGGAATCCCCATTCTCCCTCTTGTGTAGACACGTTAAAAAAATAATAATAATAATATATATATATAAAAAAAAAAAAAAAAAAAAAAAAAAAGGGTTGTGGCTTATGACTTTGAGCAATTATAAGGTTTGGATATGAAATATTTTCTTTATATATATATAATAAAAGAAAAATGTTCAAAACCGAAAGGGACCACTGCCTCAAATAGAGACCTTTAACAATTTTACTGCTCGGATTATTAGAAATTTAAAAAGCAAATGTGAGGGAGCTCCTTTGGCCCACTTGCCAGAGTAGGTCTCGGGTAGCTTGCCTACTTTGTTAGAGCATGCGGGGCCCCATAAAAGCTCTCGCACAAATTGTTAAAAGATTCGAATTCACTGCTCTCTTAGCAATTCGGACAAAAAATGTGAGAGAGTTCCTTTGGCCTACCTGTTCGAGTAGGTCTTGGACAACTTGCTTACTTGTTAGGGCATGTGGGCCCCACAAATGCTCTCCTACAAAAATTGCTGAAAGATCTAGATCCACCCCCTTGGTCCATCATTGCTCAATTGAATCCCAATTTTTTTGGTGAAGTTCAGTACTCTTTATAAATATTAATGTTGTTAGCTAGCTAGCTAGTAACGAATATTAGAATATCAAATTATTAAATTTATTTCTAGGATACTTTATAATTTAAAATGTTATCGGAGCCAATGTTTTGAGTTTGAATTTTGCCTACGTAATTCATTTTCTATTTCAATTGAATATTTCATGTGTTAGATCTCACTTATTGAAAAAAAAGTTTGAGCCTCGTAAAAAAATTATGTGTTAAACCTCACTTATCGAAGGAGAGATTAAAGTACAGTAAAAAAGAATATTAAAATATTAGATTTAACTTTTCCTATCGGTTAAAGCTTGGCCATTACAACCCTTAATCTTTTCTTGGGAAAATATACAATTGGCTTCTCCCTTTCGACTCTGGAGGACCATAAATGGCTATAACTCATGGCTGGTGAGCTACCCTGTCACAGTGTCACCATCTCTTCACAATTCACATGCCATAAACAAAAAGTCCCTATAACACGATATTATATATGCAAATAGCACCTTGGCCTCTAGCAGGATTTATCTGTCAATTTAGTCTATGAATAATGTTGCAAGCACCCTATTTCAACAACCAAGTTGTGTTCATTCATTTTCATACCAACCCCTAATTGCTTGATATTTGACAAGGTTTATGTTTGATATGATACTTTTTGTGATTGGATTAATATCTCTTAATACGTTGGCTTCGGATAAGTGCTATAATCTTTAATATCTTGAACAATCTGGAGAGTCGAAGATCTTTAATGTCTTGAACAATCTGAAATACCAAACACACTTACTTGAAACATCTAACCCCGAAGGTGATAAGTATAATCCATCTTTTCGTGGTCTTGATAATTGAGCATTAAAATATTTACCTTTAATCCTGGACTATTAAACTGTAACATAAGAGGAGTGAGAACTCCCTAATTCTGCTAGTAGGGTTTTGTCTTCACGTGGCACGTCCCTATTTGATGTGTCAATTCCTGGTTGATGCCTCCCCTCACCACTTGGGTAGGCTATCACGGACTATCAGCCTTTCAAAAGCGTTAGCTGAGTTTGATACCATTAAAAATTTAAAATCTTCAAAATTTTATCAACGGTCACAATGATACATGAATGTTAATCCCATTTCGTTACACGTATGGCCGAGATTATATAGGACTCTTTCTTTTTTTGGCTGTTAGCCGGTTACTCTAAAATCTAAATTTTCTTCTGTTTCTTTAAATATTTCAACTTGTTGTTATTTAATTATTGAAAATGCACAAATTCAGAGAGAGATCAACTGCTGGGATCAATCAGAGGATGTTTTTAGCTGATTCATAAAGAGGAAGAAGAAGAAAAACCTTGAAGAACATTCTTTGAGAACAACTATGGATGTGGCTTTGCTGACACAGAGGCCACTCGGTTGCAGACCAGTGTTCAATCAGAGAAGACACTTGAAGCTCAAACCTTTTCTTGGGTTCTTTCCTCATGGAAGAATCACTCATTTATCTCAGGTAATTGGTTTGTTTATTCATTGCAGTGCATATAACTGTATGTAATATATGTATGATTTTTCTTGGTGGTGTTCCTCTTTTCACTGTTCCAATGGGCTCTGTTGTGTTTGATTTTGATGGCACCCACCCATGTAAGAATTTTCTGTTATTTTACTAGACATGTTATGGGTTTGTTTGATTCTGAAGTAGGATATTCGTAAATTGTTTATTCAAGTTCTGTTAATGAGAATCTGGATGTTGGTTGGTGAATTTTATTTTCTGGGTCTCTTTGTTACGTTATTGATTGGTTTGGAAAGTGTAAGCTGTGTTTATGAAGTTCGCGTTTTTCGTTTCTGGGCATTCAGTATCTGATTGATTCATTAGGTAATAAGATCATTTTTAATTATGCTTTGTTAGTACGTGTTTGAGTGTCAACTGTGTCTTGTTTGCCATAGTTATTCTTATTATAAATATTGGGCTTGTATTAATGTGACTTCATTCTCAAACGAAATGTTCTCGGGTTATGGTTCTGTTTTCAGTCTTCTTCGGGGCCAAAAGAGTGCCATGGAGTTGGGGTTGCTGCTAGTGCAGGTGAGTTGGCTATTATTGTTCTGTTCTGGTTCGAAGTTAAATTTTGACCTTTTCTTACTTTTACTTGTTAAATCCTGGCTCTGCATTATTGGCAGATTTTTCAAGGAGGAGACCGAAGAAAATGTCACATGGGAGGCCTAAACGCCCTGCTCCAGGGGGATTCACGCCAACGCCAAAAACCCCGGTGGGAACGAGCACCCAGGAGAGGGATCAAACAAATAATGAAGAGAAAGAGGGCTCAATTGAAACTATTGGGGAAACCAATGATATTTCATCGGCAAGTAAATTATCAGCTATTGCTGTGAGAAATGAAGTGGTGAAAAATGGAAGTATAGCTGGAGTCGATAAGGATGCAGCAGAGTTACAGAAGATGGAAACAGATTCCAAAACTGATATTGAGAACATTCCTGATAGAATGGCTCCGGAGGGAATACACCTGGATGCCATAAAGACTGATGACACTACAGAAGATAAAAGCACGGAAACTGATGAAAAGATGATTGAAGAAGTATCTCTAAAGTTAAAGTTGGAGATGGAGGCGAATTTGCGTAAGGAGAAAATTGAGATGCTGGCTGAGGAGAACTTCTCAAGAGGGAACAAGATGTTTGTTTTTCCGCAACTGGTGAAACCTGATCAAGATATAGAAGTTTTCCTTAACAGGAGTCTCTCCTCTTTAAATAACGAGCCAGATGTTCTCATAATGGGAGCCTTCAATGACTGGAGATGGAAATATTTCACAATAAGGTTAAACAAAACACATCTGAAAGGGGATTGGTGGTCTTGCCAAGTTCATGTTCCCAAGGAAGCCTACAAGATGGACTTTGTCTTTTTCAATGGGCAAAATGTCTATGAAAATAATGATAGAAAGGATTTCTGCGAAACTGTTGAAGGTGGAATGGATGTGTTCAAATTTGAAGATTTCTTGCTTGAGGAGAAACGTAAGGAACTAGAGAAACTTGCCAAGGAGCAAGCTGAAAGGGAAAGACAAGCAGAGGAACAGAGGCAAATAGAAGCAGAGAGAGCTGCACATGAAGCTGATAGAGCGCAGGCAATGGAGGAGACTGAAAGGAGGCGAGAAGTTTTGAAACAGTTTATGAAAAAGGCTGCAAGGTCTGTTGATAATGTTTGGTACATAGAGCCTAGTGAGTTTAAAGGTGAAGACTTGTTCAGGTTATACTATAATAAAATTTCTGGCCCCCTTGTTCATTCGAAGGAACTTTGGATTCATGGGGGGTATAATGGTTGGAAGGATGGATTGTCCATTGTTGAAAGGCTTATCAGCTCTGAAGAAAAGAATGGCAACTGGTGGTATGCTGATGGTATGTGTTAATGGAAATATTTTTCTTTCTTATCTTTAATGTTGTTATGATGCTTTGGTAGACTTTAAATTATGTGGCCAGAGTGACAAAATATAAGGTTCATCTGCAAGGTGGCATCAGTTGGTATCCATCAGTTGTTACACTTATCTGCTGAGTCTTCTTGGACCAGAAACAACTAAGCATGCCAAGTATCATTCAACTTGTATGCTTGATATGTGATATATGCGAACTTTCATAAAATGTGGTGTTGCCTAAAGTCAATGGTGCAACCCCAAACTTTTGAGAACATTATGATCTTCGTCAGATGAACCCACAAGAGAGAGAGAGAGAGAGAGAGAGAAGAGATGGGAAGTTGGACATATACTCAGGTTAGCACACACACACACACACACGTATTTGTGTTATCCTTTTATGTGTATCAATATTCTATATGTAAAGTATAAGTGTTTGATACAAGGGAGTACGTGTAATGGCCCACCCCAAAGACACAATATTGTCTGCTTTTGGCTCCCCCGAACCGGACTTCCCAGGAGGTCACCCATCCTGGTACTACTCTCGCAGAAGCACGCTTAACTGCGGAATTCTGATACGTTCATGGCCATCACGGCTTTAAAACGTGTTGTGTCAAGAAGGGTGCGAATATACATATAAGCATATACCCATTCCCATACCTAGGCCATATGAGATGTCACAATCACCCCCTTTTGGGACCCAGCGTCCCAGCTGGCGACCCTAATGGGATCCCCCCTTCTTAGCGTCCCAACGAGTGCCCACTAGCGACCCTCATGGGCCTGTGCATGCTCTCCCTATCTTAAGCTAGGCAATGGCTTTGATACCATTTGTAACGACTCAAAGAAAAGCACTAACCACATCTGCGCTATCACCTCAAAAGGACTAGTCAATTTGGAGCTTTCTTAGAATCCCTTGTAAAGCCTAGTTTCACATAGTAACTAGGCAATGTGAGACTTAGCACCCATGAGTATCTTTATAAACCACTCACTCCATGTGAGTTATTCATCTCTTCTCAATATGGGACCGGGGTGTTACAGTACATGCTTTAGCAAACTCAGACTATGAGTTACTTTTAAGACTTCCCTCTCCTTTGCCATGTCCATGAGGACCATGAATGAGCCAAACTTGCATATGTTTAAGGGCTAGGAGTGATTATCCATACCCAAACCTCAGCTTGCAGTGACTCTTCGGGTATTGACAATAGCCTTTATATGTTACAAGAAATGTTGGCTGCTTGTGGTTTTTTTTTTTTATTATTTTGTTGGGTGGTTTTTTGGCTTGGTCGGGTAATCGTTGTCCTTAATTTTTGGTCAGTGTTATCAGTCCTTTTAATAATTTAGGAAAGGTGATTCTGATGACTTGAAAGCTCACTCATTTTGATATTGTTTGAAAATTTTGGAGAAAGGGAGCTGGAATTTTTATTTTTTAAAAAAGATAAAAGGCCTCTAGTCTTTCTGTAAGTTTGATGTCATATTACCATCTATTTTAGTAATTCTAGATGGACATTAAGAGGTGGATCACAAAAAGATTGCTGTAAAATTAAAAAAGAGGGGTGCTTTTTAATTGTTTTATTTTTTTTAATCCTCGGATCAGGTTGAATTTCTCTTATGCTGTCAGTATTGCATGTTATAAGACAAATAATTTTGAAAAAGTTTATTTTCTGCAGTTGTTGTACCAGATCGAGCAATTGTCTTAGATTGGGTTTTTGCTGATGGACCACCTCAGAATGCCGTTGTGTATGATAACAATCTTCACGAGGATTTCCATGCCATTGTACCAAAAGGCATTCCAGAAGAACTGTATTGGGTTGAGGAAGAACAACAGATATTTAGTAAACTCCAGAAGGAGAGGAGGTTAAGAGAAGAGGCTGCACGTGCCAAGGTCGGTTTAGAGAAATATTTCATCCAGGATTATTAAATTGAAACTCTTCCTTATGTAATATAGTGAAGATGCAAGATCTTGCTGTTTTTTTGGTAAAAGCATACTTGGTCATCCTTTTCTTATTCTTGGTGCACATACATCTAAGAATACTGTACACAAAGATCAGATGGGCTACTGGTTACCGTGGCTCACATGCAGATGGTAGGGATCCCCAACCTGAGTTCTGGTCTGGTGGTTCTGTTTCAGTGTTTGTGCTCCTTATGATGAGTATGAGTTTTAATCCCAAAGGGTAGCTCAATCGGCTGGAGATCACGCCTCATGAATCGGAGGTCGCTAGTTCGAATCTCCCTTTTCCCTTCAATTGGGGTCAATTACTTATTAAAAAAAAAAAAATGATGAGTATAAGTTTTGTATGATAATCTTAAGATGTTCTAGATGGATGTTGAGATATGATTCCTTGTATTCAATATAGAATGATCATAGTTTTGATCTTGTGAAAACTTTTGATTTAGCATTTTATTCTAATGTTCTTTTTGCTGCTAATTTCTGTTTCTCTCTGCTTCTCCTGTCACAGGCTGAAAGAACAGCACATATGAAAGCCGAAACGAAGGATAGAAGTTTGAAAAGGTTTTTGCTATCTCAAAAGCACATAGTCTACACTGAGCCTCTTGATGTTCAAGCAGGAAGCACGGTGACAGTTTTCTATAATCCTGTTAACACAGTTCTGAATGGAAAACCTGAAGTTTGGTTCAGATGTTCATTTAACCGTTGGACCTACAGCAAGGGTCCATTACCACCTCAGAGAATGTTGTCCGTGGATAATGATACTCATGTCAAAACCACTGGTGAGTTTCATGTGAGTTTTACATGCTTAGTTATTGTCTTTTTCTCTATAGTGTGACAGCTTAAAGGGCTCTGTCTCTCTCTCAAGAAACAACTTAAGGCATACTTGTAATAGGGCTGATTGATAACAATCTGTCTCGCAAACTCCTTTTTAAGTCAATTTATTGCCCAAATGTGTGGCAGTTTCTCTTGAATTTTGAAAAGAAGTCTTGAAAAACATTTTCTGAGTTGAATGAATTTAGTGCACAGACATTCAACACATAATTCAAAAATCACATTTAAACTTGGAGTCAGATAACCTTGATAAATATCAACATATTGGACATGATGAGATCTACCCAATCTGAAATGTTTGCAATACCAGAAGTAATAATGTTTCATGGTTTGCTTAGTGTTTGACTTATCCTTTTCCAAACCAATTTTATAAGTTAGCAACAGTGCAAGGCTAAAATTATAAGGTACAGATGCCCCCAGGGTAGGATGATATTTAAATTCAACATAAATTTAGGAGGTCTTATTCTAGCATGGCTCATAGAATTGTTGTTTGTAACTGATCTAATTCAGAGCTTTATGGTCCTTGCTGTGGATTTAAATGTTTTCGCATCACAAACATTCGGAGCGAGGCCGATTTTTTAATTAGTATAAATATCCAATGACAATAGATCTCTTTTCAAGCAGAGTATCTAGCATAGGTACATTTTAAAAAGGCCAATCAATCATCTCTCAACTTTTTTTTTTCTAAGCCATCTCTCAACAAAATTTGACAGTATGCAAAATTATGCTAAATCATGTCACATGTACAGATCACTATGTGTGCTGCAGACAGGGGGCAAATATTTTGATACATCAAGATTTATATTTTTTTGAGACACAAATGCATCATTTCTTTTGTCCTTGCAGTCAAGGTTCCATTGGATGCATACATGATGGACTTTGTATTCTCTGAGAAAGAAGATGGTGGAATTTTTGATAACAAATATGGCATGGATTATCACATACCTGTGTTTGGAGGAATTGTTAAGGAGCCACCAATGCACATAGTCCATATTTCTGTTGAAATGGCCCCCATTGCAAAGGTAAGTTTAGGCTATTTAGTTGATTCATGGATCTACAAAAGCAATGTTCAATCTTCTCTCGAGATGCTGATCTGTGAACGTACTTCTACTGTTGTATTTTTATTTTTTATTTTTTCAAAATTGAAGGTATTATTTTAGGAATTTGACCACCATTCTGTAAGTACTCCATGGGGTTAATCTAGTTAATTCATTGGCATCTAACAGTTCCGCTTGAAGTTGATTTAAATGCCAAAAACCTAGTGTAATGCCTTGAATAAGTGGTTACTTTGTATTATTACCTCATGGGTGCCTGATGGAGAGTGCTTATTGCTTTCAAATATAGACGAAAATGTCTACTCATAGAAACCACTCAAGTTATCTGTACTTAAGGATGGAAAGTTAGGATTGTTGAGCTTGACTTCTTTAATAGAAATGCAAAAAAGAAAAAAAAAATGCCACACTTGCATTCATTTTTTAATGTGAAAAGATGTCCAAAATGACAGAGGTAGGAAGGAAGCTTAGGCACTATGATTTTTCCTTATACAGCTGCTCCCTGTTTCTAGAGGATGACTATTTTATCTTTAGTAACCACAATTTTCTTATTAAAAAAGTAGGTTGTCTGCATACAGTAGCTTAAAGATCAAATACAATACATATTATTTATTTTTGTTTTTTATCATTTGTGTCTAACATCTTTTGTAGGTTGGAGGCCTTGGTGATGTTGTCACTAGTCTATCTCGTGCTATTCAAGATTTGAATCACAATGTGGATACCATTCTTCCAAAGTATGACTGTTTGAACCTTAGCAATGTAAGCTTCATTGCTGTTGCTTTTGTATATATATAATGTCTTATTTCTTTGTGCAAGATGTTATAGTCTCTATTTCTTGAGTTTTGGATTTTTAGCCTAGTAGAGGGAGCTGCTCTCTGAAGGCTCTGTATGTGGTGGTTTAGCTCTCTCTCTTTGTGGTCTATTTTATGAAGATGATAGAAGTATGAGTTGTTATATTTGGAAATTAATTGAGAAATGCACTCTTGGATGATTCCTATGCTAACCAAATTGGTTTTTTTTTTTTTTTTTTTTTTTTTTAAAAAAAAAAAAAAAAATTGATATTTCCATATTTCCCTAATTCTCCCCATATATTCATTGCCACTTTCTGAATATATATATATATGACAACTGTTGTGAATGTTTCTTATGTTTATGATTTTCATATATTGTGTCATCTTTGCACTCTGTTCCTTTCATGATAGGTTTCTTTATATTTATTTAACCTTACTATGTTTAATTTTCAGAACTGAATTTATCAAAGAAATGCATTCTGATATAGGTGAAGGACTTTCAATACAACAGAAGCTATTCCTGGGGTGGGACTGAAATTAAAGTATGGTCTGGGAAGGTGGAAGGCCTTTCTGTCTACTTTTTGGAGCCCCAAAATGGGTAATTCTGTTTTCCCTTTTTTTTTTTCTAAGCAAAAAGGGTGGGGGTGGGTGAGAAGGTAATTCTGTTTTCCTGCTGCAATTCTAAAATGTTTTGTGCTATGCGCCGTGTACTTGATCTAGTTTAGTATACTTATGGGTAATATGTATTTCACCTTTTGCTCTCACATTTCAGAGTTGGAATACAATGCTCTAAATCATACAAGTATTGTTTCTTTGTTTCTTTTTATTTTCTTCACTTACGTTAGTGCTGATAATTGACTTAGATATTAAGTAAAATTGCTAACACTTGAAGGGTGAGCCATAGCTTTATTGTCTCTTCTGGGCAGTGTGCCACTGTATTGAATAGCTAAGCTGTGAACTAAGAAGTTGTTTTATGCGTTGAAAATATAGAGATGATTATACCTGAACTCAACCTGAATGTGATATCTTGAAGTATGTTTTAGACTCCTAACCATATGATCTTCAAAATCTATCATTTAGAAGGTTATCTGTCATTTGGAGTTTTCAAATATGTTGGAATCACCTGTTGTTGGCAATTGACATCATTGCAATTTGAGCTTTAAACATTTCTTTTCACTTATCGACATTGATATGGGTACAAAAATAATCTTTGGTTGTTCTGCTTGACCTTCTATACTTTTGGGTAGTGTAGTTATATAGGGAGCCCTGATTATGGAATAGTAAATTTACACTATTCTGCCGAAAACCCATTTTTGCAAGTTGGAAGATTGTGAAACACAAATTCGCGGTATATCTTTCTCAAAATGTCCGTCCCCTGCACAACCACTGTTGTGCACCGTCTTCACAAGCTTCAATTGCCACTTGCAACAAAACATATCTTACAAGATTTCTTGGTGCAATTTTTTTTTCCTTGCAGATTTTTTTGGGCAGGTTGCATATATGGCTGTAGGAATGACTCAGAGAGGTTTGGTTTCTTTTGCCATGCTGCTCTTGAATTTCTACTCCAAAGCGGATTTCATCCTGTAAGTTCTATAGTTTCAAGTTTTACATTTATGAGTTTTGCTCAAGCAATCTATTTATTTCGTTTTGTGAGTGGTCATACTTGGTAGGCATATTTCCTTAAAGCTAAACTGAATATCTTCATTGGTGGTCCTACTAACATTTTGAAGAGAAAGAGAGAGAGAGAGACTGTATGAAGTTACAATGCCACCTTTCAGCTTTGCCTGCCGTTATTACCAAATGAGCTAAATTTATTGGATTAATTTCATTGCTCTATATATGTGTTTATGCCTGCTATATATGTCACACACATGCATGTTGATAAGTTGACAAATCAAAGGTAGAACACAATTGAATTTCATAAGATAAAGCTACAGTTCAGGATATCAGCTTATATAGGCAATTGTCAAGATCACCTTTTGCCAATCTTCATTTTCGTTGCTGTTAGAGCAGATTAGTTTAATATTAAATTAAATCAACCTCTTCTAGACAAGAAAAATTGAATTCTATTGTTTTAAGAATATCCATCAATTGGTGCTTTGCAATGGACAGGATATCATCCACTGCCATGATTGGTCTAGTGCACCAGTTGCGTGGTTGTTTAAGGACCATTATGTGAATTATGGTCTCAGTAAAGCTCGGGTGGTCTTCACAATCCATAACCTTGAATTTGGGGCACACTTCATTGGGAAAGCTATGGAATTCTCAGACAAGGCTACAACTGTAAGTACTTAAAATTTCCTAAGATTATTCAATCTCCCTATACTTTTTACACCGGCCTTTCTTATCAGTGGATTTGTTCCCTTTTGACCATTTTGATGTAGTTCTATAACAACATGGTTTTCAGAGTCATGAACTTGAGCGTGAAAGAAGCATGTCAAAAATTTAGGAGGGTTAAAGCGAATAAATCAGCACCATAATGTCATCAACATATAATACTAGCAAAACATACATGCTACCATAATGAATATAGAAAATTGAATGATTCCTTTGACACCTCATCATGCCAAACTCAAGTAATGCATTGCTGAATTTTCCAAATCATGCTCTTGGCACCTGTTTCAACCAATAAATGGCCTTTTTCAACTTACATACCTTGCCATACTCTCCTTGAGCAACAAACCTAGGAGGTTGCTTCCATGTACACTTCTTCATAAAGTTCCCCAGGTAGAAAGGCATTCTTCACATCAAGTTGATATAAAGGCCAGTGAAATGTGACAACTATAGATATGAGTACACGTACTGAAGCAATTTTAGCAATTGGAGAGTCTGTTTTTGTTAAATCACCATTTATCTCGAAAGTTTAAGCTTATAGGAAATGATGAATTTAATCACTTAATTAATATTTTAACACTTTCCCTCACATGTGGGCTCAAACTCCATCTCAATAACTGAAACACAACACATGGAATATTTAATTGAAATGAGAGGTGAATTACAGAGACAGGGTTTAAACTTAGAACCCCTTCACTGATACCATATTAAATCACCACCTAGGACCTCTGCATAGTCCACTCCATACATTTGTGTATAGCCTTTGGCAACAAGACTAGCTTTCAAATGATTTCTCCTATAGAATCTCCTAATTGTTCCAGAGCAACTAGAAGCAATGGTACCATCTGGTTGATATTTAATAGTATAAACCAATGACAACCAATAGTCTTTTTATCAGAAGGTAAGGGGATAAGATCCCATGTCTCATTACAATGCAAGGCAGACATTTCGTCCTCCATAGCCTTTCACCGTCCGTCATAGATAAAGCGTCTTTAAGACGTAGGAACCCATGAAGAGGAAAGATTGATAATAAAACATGAATAAGGAGCAGATAAGGCATGATAAGAAACATAATTATAAAGAGGATGGTGAGAGACATGATCTTATACCTTTTCGTGCAATTGATAACTCGTTGGAAGTGTGAGGCGCAGAATCTGCAGATGAAGAAGAGAGTGGCAGTGGCATGGATGGAATGGGCTGTTTCTTTCATCGTGTATATACTTGAAGAGGAGGTTGAGGAACAAATGGAGAAATAGAAACAAGAATTGGAAGAGGAATATCAAGAGTTCGATTACCAGTATAAGAGTTAGAAAAATAGGGCTTAGTCTCAATAAACATGACATCAACAGACACAAAATGCCTTCGTACGATTGGACTATAGCATCGATAACCTTTCTAGGTTCGAGAATAACCTAGAAAAATACATTGGTGTGCACAAGGGTGAAGCTTATCAATATTAGGACTCATATTATAAGCATAACAAACACATCCAAATACTCGTAGAGATAATGGAAAATACAGTAATCAGGACCAAGACAACAATGCCATTGAAATGAATTAGAACTTGAGCCTAGGAACTAAGTGACACAAAATATGAACAGATGGGTGACCAAGATGACATTGCCATTGAAATGAATCAGAACTTGAGGAAGATTGAAGTGCACGACTTGCAGAGACATGATTGATGCAGTACAAACCATTTACTTAATGACCTCCACCAATCAGCTTCTTCGTCTTTAGATCCTAAAAATCACAGTAATCAAGATAAAAGGAAACAGAGCATTGAAGATTTTGTAAATTTACTAACAGAAGCTAAATTAAATGGAAATTTAGGAACAAACAGAACAGATGAAAGTGAAACATTGGGTAGTAAATTGGCTGTCCCATCTCCCAATATGCGTGTAGATGAGCCATCAGCAAGTTTGACAGTTTTAAATGTGAAAGACTAAAATGGAGTGGTAAATTATGGAATCAATGTTCGAACTCAAGACTTCGGCTTTGATACCATGTAAGTAAAAATAAGTGGTAGGGTCTTTTCTTAGATTACCCCCCACACACACTGTTATTATTTATAAAGGAAAAATTGCACTCTTGAATTCTAATACATCTGCTAACAAGATAAACTTAATCATATCCTCTAAATCAAATAACCAACAGATAAAATATAATTTATCCGAATCTAACAGATAGTTGGGTGAGAAGGGTAGCAGAGACAGATCATATCTAAACAGGGACAATATCTGGTGGCAGTTTTATTGAACTGCTTACATTTTTGGTTGCCCATAATTAGATTGAACTATAAATTAGAAGTTCTGACTTTTTATTGAAGAGATAACTTTTTTTAAGAAACTTAAGTAATTTGATTTTGTAATAAGATAATTTTGAGAGTTCAAAAAAGGCTTTGTTTGACTATGATTGAAAAATTATGCAAAAGAAAATTCCTACTGGATCCTCTTGCAGAATTTTGTTAAGCCTCCCAATGATCCAAATAAGTGACAGATAAGATCCTTTATTCCTCAAACACATCAATAGGATTGGAATGCTGTTACTCCTCTAGTTGGTGTGCAAATTACATATCTATACTGTTCCAGTAGTTTCTTCAATGATTAAGTGCAAAAGCCAACGTTGGAAAAGCTAATACGTGATTTGTATTGATTTGATGTGTCTTTGTATGCCTGATTCAGATTGTAGTAGCATCTGAGAAAATTATGTTTGTCTCTGTAGGTATCCCACACCTACTCAAAGGAGGTTGCTAGAAATCCTGCAGTTGCTCCCCATCTCTACAAGTTCCATGGTATATTAAATGGAATTGACCCTGATATATGGGACCCATATAATGATAAGTTCATTCCTGTAAGTGGATTATTCTCTCTCTCTCTCTCTCCCTTCCTCCCTCTCTCCCATCCCCGCCCCTTTTTTCTTTTGCCATTTTCTTCTTCCTATTAAGATTTTTTTGTGAAAGGTGCTCGTCAAATTTATGTTCAACAAAGTTGAACTGCACAAGTTTTACATGTATAGCTAGTACAAATGATGCATTTATTTCAGATTTCGTACACTTCAGACAATGTTGTTGAAGGTAAAAGAGCTGCCAAGGAAGCCTTGCAACAAAGGCTTGGTTT
This sequence comes from Alnus glutinosa, assembly GCF_958979055.1. Classification (NCBI taxonomy): domain Eukaryota; kingdom Viridiplantae; phylum Streptophyta; class Magnoliopsida; order Fagales; family Betulaceae; genus Alnus; species Alnus glutinosa. Next base: position 2,630,815 of record NC_084890.1, on the reverse strand, counting down.
GAAAAAATCTGATCTCCCTTTAGTAGGAGTTATCACTCGCTTAACTCATCAGAAAGGAATCCATCTCATCAAGCATGCCATCTGGCGCACCTTAGATCGCAATGGACAGGTTGTCTTCCTTCTCCTTCCTTTATTTTTATTTTTTATTCTATTTATTGATCTGTACTATGAATGTCCATTGTCTGCATATTCTAACTTTACTCTTAACATGTGGACATTGTACGGCTAATGATAAGAATGCTAGCAATATTATAAGAGAAATGGTAGATATTGTAATTCTATCCAACAAGGCTGACGTGGTACTTCCAACTAACCCTTGGATCAATCCTTTTTTGTTAAAAAAAAAGAAAAAGATACAAAAGAGATCCAATGGTTGATTTGGAGTGTCACGTCAATATTGTTGGACAATTATAGGATAAAAATATAGTATCTAGCATTACTCATTATTCCTCCCCCTCCCTCTTGTTTCTCTATGTATCTAAGATGATATTGTCAGATATAGTCACGTGAATGTAAGAATGACTCGGTTTAATTTCTGTCTTTGGAGCTAACTATATTCTACAGTTTGCATTGGGTGCTTCTTAAGAATCAAATAGTGTATCAGAAATTCTGTGTATACTTGTTTTTCTTTCTTTATATGATTTCTTGTCTCTGCTGATGAAACATCTAAATGTAGGTTGTATTGCTTGGTTCAGCCCCAGATCCTCGTATTCAGAATGACTTTGTCAATTTGGCCAATCAACTGCATTCTATTCATGGTGACCGTGCTCGCCTTTGTTTGACGTATGATGAGCCTCTCTCACACTTGGTATGGTCTCGCTGAACTTAAACATCTAATATATTTTTTCTTTTTTTCCTGGATGCATGTTCACCTCTTACATCTGCGTGTGACCATGGGCGTTACTGACTCACTTGGGCTTATGATAGATATATGCCGGTGCTGATTTCATTCTAGTCCCTTCAATTTTTGAGCCATGCGGACTGACACAGCTCATAGCAATGAGATATGGTTCAATACCAGTTGTTCGAAGAACTGGAGGTGCGTACATTCCTCGTCTTTTATCAAAAAAATAGAGGCGATGCTACTCAACCATGTGTCTATTTTGTCTTTACTGCTGAGGCACTTTGAGATGTGAATGATCTCTTGTTATTTTTCATGTTTACTTAAAAATGCCACATCAAAGGTCGTTATAGCACATATCTTAGCAAAATTACCTTTGTACTAAAATGAGGCGTTAGATTGAACAATGATCTCAACGTGTAGGCCATTTTGCTTAATTTTTTACTTTGCCTGAGACCCTAATATCACCTTTTCCATTTTCATAATTAAGCACAGAGCCCAATATTGTAATTTTAGATTTAACTGTCTACAACTTGTTGACGTTCTTGTCGTTAATATGGTACTAGCGCTAGACATCTAGACTTCTGTCATGTTTACGTATCAGAATTGAGTTCCAATGTCTCATGCTCTTGCAACTGATTCTCTGGTGTTTTCTTCTTATGACAATGAGATGATTTCATAAGGGATTTGCAGGGTTTGTTAGCACCTTTCCCAATGGGAGTATATTTAACTCTCCATATCATTGTGTTTCTTTTATAGGACTTTATGACACTGTATTTGATGTTGACCATGATAAAGAGAGAGCACAAGCACAAGGTCTTGAACCAAATGGATTTAATTTTGATGGAGCTGATGCTGCTGGTGTTGATTATGCTCTCAATAGGTGCGTAGATGTGTATTTATCTAATGATGAGTCAAATGTATTTTTCTTGATTAGTAGTTTCCAAGTGCACATGCTTCTTTCTTGATTATCACAAATCTCAGAAGTGAGAAAACCATTGCCTATGACTGCACTTTAGACATGCACTCCTGACAGGAGCCTGTGGCACGGAAACAATTCAATGCCCACACTCAGTTATGCTACTTAGTTCAAAATTTTCAATCTGAGGTAGTCGCTGAACCCCAAAGAAATATGTATGGATTTTTAAGGAGGCTTAGAGCCTGTTTGGCAACCTATTTTGGAAACAATTTTTTGTTTCCAAAACAGAAAATCATGTTTGAAAACAAATTACATCTGTTTGGCAACTTGTTTTTAAAACAAAAAGGACGAAAACAATTTTGACCTGAAACATGTTTTAAGGAAACAGGTCTAAGTTGTTTTTGGAAACAATTTTCTTGTTTCTAAAGAAAACACGCTGAACCCATTCCCCAACTTAAGTGCACAGTAGAGGACTCGGTTGCAGATTTCAGGTTCGAGGCTTCACATGAATTAATTTTTCATCCATCATCTGCACGCTGTTTCTTCCTCTCCATTCATCCATCATATGCAACTCTCTCTCTCTCTCTCGCGTCCACTATCCTTCACTCTTGTTGGATTGGCTACGCCTACGAACTTAGGTGTGATCGAGTAGGATCGTGAAGGATTAGGCGTGATCGAGAGGGATCGTGAAGGACTCTAGGACGGTGAGAGAGATAGAGTGTGACCTTTGACGAACTCTTCAAGTTCGGAGGGATGAAGCGAAGCGATGTCGATGGGGTTTTACGCGTAGAGGCGGTTGTCTTCATGCTCTTCTTCTAGTGCTCTGAGAGTCTGGGGAAAGAAGTGAGGAGCCAACACCTTATCGGATTTGGATTTTGCAGTTCAGTTGTGGGTAATCATATTCATAATCTGTATGTATTCATATTCAGAATTTGAACGTGAAATCTCAAGATTTGGATTATGCATAGAAGTTGTTCGATGAAATTTCTAAAAGAGATGTTCGTCCGTGGACAACTCTTATATATCGGGCTATGCACGAATTGGGGATTTGAGAATGGCGTTGGACCTCTTCAAAGATATGTGAATGGTGGGTTTTCGTGCGAACCAATTTACACGATCAAGTGTTTTAAAGTTTGAAAAGGAAGTAGCCACTAATTTTTATGTTCAAAGTTCATTTACACTTGTCTAGTGTGATAGAAGAAAGAAATTTACTTGAACTTTGTTCTAATAATTGTTACGTATAAAATGATAAAACATAACTTTTGTTGTGTTATGCTTGAACAAGCTTGTTCTCTTATTCGTTGTTTGCTTTGAGCGCTGCTTTTGTCCTTCACTCCTTTCTACCTTTGGTATTTATTTCTTGTCATAGATATTGGTTAACTATGCTGCATCATTTTGGTATTTACTTCTTGTCATAGATATTGGTTAACTATGTTGCACCATTCATTGTTGGAAAGCCAAAGACTAAGAATCAAGGCTTACGAAGCTTATGGAGTTGATTTTAATTCTTTCCACTTGTTTTATAGCTTGGTGACTTGGTCTATTTAAATAGACTTCTTTTTTAGCTTGGTCTGATTTATTCTCAAGTAAAAATTGTTTTGAAAACAATCATCCAAACGCCTTAACCACTGTTTTTTGTTCTCGAAAACAATTCTCAGAAACAAAAACAGAAACCAATTTGCCAAACGAGCTCTTACTTTCTCTGGGACTTGTCAGGGGAAAAAAAACAAGGCTTAAAAGTAGGCACAGTGTGTACTGTTGAAGTCTTCTGTTTTCTACAAACTTGGACTGGTTCAAATGTTTGTACTATTATAATCTCTCTCTCTCTCTCTCTCTCTCACACACACACACAAGCATGCCCCTGCACCCAATTATTGTTTTATGTTTCTTCATGGAATATTCATTTACAAAATGGATTTATAGGGCAATCTCTGGATGGTTTGATGGTCGGGATTGGTTTAACTCATTATGCAAGAGAGTGATGGAGCAAGACTGGTCGTGGAACCGGCCAGCTCTCGACTACATGGAGCTTTACCATGCAGCACGCAAGTGAAACGAGATTTGATTAGACATGGAGATTGAGATGGAATTCTATATTCTTTCACACTTTTGTACAGGTTTAGTGGTATGTCTTGGTCTAATTTTTCTCATTAAAATGCTTTATTAGTTGCACATAATCCACAGTAGTCAGAATAATGCAAGGTGACACGTTGTAGAGCTCAAAATGGTCCATCCATTTTTGTGTAGCATATAACAACAATAGGTTAGCTTAATGTAGTGCATCTTTGTACTAAGCAGTAATTTCTTGATCATTATCAGTTCTTGTCAAAACAGGTAAATTATAAAAATAAAGTGCAGCAATGAAAGTTGTTTTCTGAGATTTAGAAATTGCAGTAGAAGGTCTCAATTTCAATGGCAGTTAATGCTTTTTTCTTCTTCTTTTTTTCTTTTTTTTTTTTTTTTTTTTTTTCATTTGTAATAATATAAAAAGAACAGAGCCAAGAATTTGAATTTTCTTTTTGGAAGAATGAAGAATTTGGAATTTGTAATATTTTAAGCTGGAAATGGCCCTTGTAGATTTCCGGATGATCTTTTCTTCTGGAAGCTTTGCAACCAAGAAGAGCATGAAGGACCAAGAATCGGTATTGGGGATTTTGATTTTTCCATCTTTTTTTTCCCTTCTAATAGGTTGGTAAGTTTATCCTAAATATGCAGTAAACTCTGATGTGAACATGCAAAAGATGGAGTACATGAGTAATTGAGCTTTGCATACAAAGTAATTGCCTTTTTGGTTGGGAACATGCAAAAACACAGTAAACTACTCATGCAGAATATAGTGACAGTTTTAGAAGACTAGGGAATGGTTGTTAATGTGTTGTGGGGAGTATCTTTTGTTTTTTGGTTCGAAAGTGTTACGATGTGATATAAATGTGAAAATTGTTTTTATGTTTTGGCCAGTGTCTTGTGTTTTGATCTGTTTGTTAATGTATTTGTCTCGAGAACAGAAAATAAAAGACAGAAAGCATAACATCAATGTTGTGTTTCCAGTACAAGGTTGAGGACATCATTGGCATACTCTCAGCAAAGAGTTCCATTGGTGGATCAGAGGCATCCAAGAAACACCTCTGATCTCTGAATGGATACTTCCCAGTTGCTCCTTTAGTGACATTGATAATTCGATAATGAACTCTAGTATAAATGGCATTTTCTGATAAGAAACGGATGAAAAGTGTACTCTTCTGTTTAACCTCCTCTTTCCCTCAACAATTAGAAACAATTTTTTTTTTTTTCCTGGCCAATAATGCTCTCACAGATCCAATCATAATATCATCTTATAAATATTGATCATCTTTAGCAATTACCTCTAGTTATCATTTTTTTTTAAGAAAAGAAAAGAAAAATTAAATAAAATTGGGAAAATTCCTCTCTCTTTCTCTACTCAAATTCCTTGAAATTCATGCATAGAGGGTTTCAAGATTAATTCTGGTTCTCGTTGCTTCCTTTGTCACTTCTATGATATGCTACCCTCAAAATTTCGACATGATTAGATAGAGATGTTTAATCTACATAAAAGCATCCACTTTGGAGTTCTATGGCCGTACATCCCATATTGGCAAAGATGCACCCTCCTTTTCTACTTGAAAATTTCTTGACTCCCACCACTTTGATTTACATGTATTGAGTGTGCTAACCTCCTAATGGACAATTAAAGAGGCCTCATAGAGCTTATTCTCCCAAGCTCAAAAGTATGATTTTAAATAAAATCCCAAAGTGTATTTTTTTGAGTTTGTTTAAAAAAATTAAAAAAAATAAAATAAAATTGTATTTTACCGTACACTTAATTTTATTTTTAAAAATCACATTTTTTAATTATACGTTTTAAAATTGTTATTTTATATTGCAAAAGGTCTTCAATTTGGGTAATGGGTAGTCGACCTTGGCTCGCTGGTCACCAAGGTTGCATCATCGCTGGCATTGAAGCGACCAACACCTGTGGAAGTGATGGATTTGTGACTGCTGACAAAGGGGCGGTGGGACTAAGAGTAATGTTCTGGGAAAATGGGAAGAAATTTTTGCCATTGGGCTGGAGCCCTTCAATCTTCCCATAAAAGGAAAGGCAGAAAATATAATGGAGAAGTGGTCTCAATTGTGCTGTGCTTATCTTATCAATTTGTCAATCGAGTAGAGATCCTTTTTGGATGGTAGAAATGGCTTCTTTCATTCAATTATTGCTACTCTTGTAGTTAAGTTGATTATATATAATTTATATGCATGCCCCATTAAATAAAATAATAAACCAATAATTGGTCCTACATAATTATACAAATATTTTGGTGAATTCCACAAAATAAAATAATAAACAAATAATTGGTTCTAGGCAATTACAAGCTGGATTTATATGATATATTTTTGCTAAACAAATTTTATATTGTTTTGGTTAATGTTATAGTAAATCATTTTGAAGTATCTAATTGTTTTCTAATACCAAACAATTTGTAGCTTATCTTTCAACACTCATGTAACGATGGAGATTCAATACGTAAAGTATTTTATTAAAAAATATAAACTATGGAGTTATGGTACATTCAAACTCAAAATCTCTGCTTTGATACTATATTAAATAATCATTTATTCTAAAATCTTAAGTTAATAAGAACTTGTGAATTTAATCATTTTTATTCCCTTAAGCTTTTAAGATAAAAATAGTAAGAAATTGATAGCATTTATATCCCTGCAGTTTTGATGCAAAAGTTATACATGAAAGTTGTTATACTTTTTCTTTTCTTTTTTTAAACGAAAGATTTGAGTATTTCATTGATCAAAAATCACGAGTATAAAGCTTTTCGAAAACATAGTCACATGTTATGAGGTTACATAGTCATAGATACAAATAAAATTCTTAAAATAAAGTGCTATCTATGACTTTCATTTTCCGCTAACCCATGTACAAAAATAGTTAAAAAATATATCTGTTTCGAGCAGACTAGATCTAAGACAAGAGTAGCCAAATATCTTAAAAATTTATTTAAACTGACTGTGAGAGACAATCTCTTACACCTGATTAACTTCCATCTTATAGATCGCCCATGATAGCAGATCTAAAGAAAAGAAAACTCTTATTCAAAGCAAAAACACAACCAGCAAACAACAGTGGCCAAGGAGGAGATGAGCGGCACAACACGGAAGTAGATAGATAAATGTATAACGGAGAGGTCAAAATTGTTGATCTGGTCGGAGAACACCTACAAACAAAAGAAAAAACCCGAATAGAAGAGAGAAGATATGAGCAGAGAGTAGAAATGAAAAGTGAAAGGAGTCGTGAAATATAGGGCCGGCTTCTCCTCGTATAAGGAAAGTTGTTATACTAATATCTATTATAATAAAGGAAGGTTTGGTGAACTACTATAGTAATGAGATTGATTAGGCTCAGCGCCACGGATCATGTTAATTATTTATAGTGGCTTAAGATAATATGATAAGCTAAGAAGCTAATACTTCATATAATAGCAACATTTTTTATGGCATTAATCTTGCATTATTCTTCGGCTAAGTTATAAATACGTTACGTGTTGTTGAGATTACGTACATAATCAAATTAGCTGATGAGGCACGATCCAAAAAGACAAAGACAGGACTTTTTAAAATGGCTTGTTATAATTTTTTTTATTTATTTTTCAAATGAAGAGTCAGTTGGTCCCACAGAAATCATGAATGGAGATAAATTACAGGAAAAAAAAAAAGAAGAAAAAAAAAAAGAAGATCAAACACAAAGTATCTTTCGGGAATTACTCTGATGCTGAAGTCAATATTAATCGAAGAAGGTAATGACTTTTAAGGAGTTTATAGAAGCAAAATGTTTAGTTAGAATGGTACGTATCTTGTGAGTGAACACCTTCCATTATATTTAATTTATGAAATGTTTTTTCACGCTTGATTGGTTATTGTTAAAATATATTCTAAATATATTTTGAATGTTGCATAAAAAGGATAATGGCTGTATTTGTTAAAAAAATTGTTTTCTAGCTTTTATTCTCTTCTCAAAATAATAATATTAACAAAAAAACTCAAACACAAAAACAATTTTTACCTTTATATCAAGTTAAAACACTTTTTAAATTAAAAAAAAATAAAAAAATAAAACTCACAAAATCCATTAACAAACAAACTGATTGTTTTTTTGGTAGCATTCAACCCAAACCAACATGAAGAAAAATAAAAGGAAAACAAGCAAAGGCAGACAGACTTCTCACCAAAAAGTTTTGGGCTTGCTAGCTAATCCCTTCTTTCTTTCTCTAGCCTTTTCCTATTTATTCAAAAAAAAAAAAAAGGTTAAAAATATTAATAAAGGCAAAAAAGAAAAAGAAAAAGAAAAAAAGAAAAAAGAAAAAAGAAAAAGAAAAAGGATCGATATACTCCTATGCAAGATGTGATAACAGCTCTGTGGATGAACCAAAAGAAGCGTTGACCCACACATTTGTGTTGGGTCATTATCCAACAGACCCTCACGATTTGAGTTTGAGAGGACCTCTCACCCGCCGCCCACGCGCCTTGATCACACACTCTCTCTTCACTACTATCATCTTTACTCTATTTCGGCGGTAGGAGTCCCCAAAACCCAGGAAGCATTGAAGAATGAAGCAAGAGCCAAGAGATATATATAAAAGTTGCAGTCACAGTTAAGTCCTCCTCACCAAAAAAAAACGCACCACATTTCTCCAAGCAACTGCCTTTACTGCTTAAGCACCCCCTTCTAGGCATCCTTAAAATAAGTTTGCTTCACACTTCCACACACAGAATATGAGAGAGAGAGAGAGAGAGAGAGAGACTGCTTTCATTCAGCCTTTCACTCCCTGTGCTTTTTCTCTGGTAACGCCGAATGAGCTGAGGTGCTGTGAGATGGAGATAAAGGTTACGGAAATCAGTGAGGTTGGGTCAGACCAATCGTCCTCCTCCACCTTTCCCAATCAAAAGCCACCCTTTTTATTGAGCTTAATATATATATATATATATATATACTGTTTGTGTTAGAAATATATTTATTTAAAAAGGAGTGTCTGTCTATGTATGTGTACTTGTATATGTGTGAACGAACCCCATTTCTAGACTGTCGACTGTTTTCTATATGCGGTAAAAGAAATGCTCTGATTGGACTTGGCTTGCTCAATACCACGACACCCTCCTTTTTCTTCTTCCGCCTGCTCTTCCTCCTTCATTCTGTGGGCTTTTGGATTTTTGCAGTAAAGCCTGCCCATTTCTATAGGTAAGAAGCTGGAAAAGATTGTGGAACTGTGATTTTTGGAGGAAATTACTTTGCGTTTCTTTTCTATTTCAAGTATTATTATAGGCCTCAAAAGTTAAGAGGCCAATTTGATGAAGTACAACTATTTTTGTTGTCTTTTTCCTCTCTGTTGGTTGCAGGGTACCATTCTGAGTCTGAGGCCCTTGAAATCTGTGATCTTCTTTGGATGTATTCAGGCCAGGTGAAAAGGGCTTCCACAGCTTCTCTTGTTCTCTCTTTCGCTCTCTGTTGGTTTTTTTGGGGTTGTGCACAGTAACAATTTGAGAAGTCTTTGAAAAGCCTTGATTTTGGAGGGTATCGAAAAGGCAAGGTAGATTCCTGATATTATTCTCTTCCACCTTTCTCCCTTCTATTCCCAAGAAAAGAAAAAAAAAAAAAATCAGATTTATCTCATTAGATACAAAAAGTTGCTTCCTTCTATTTATATTGAAAGAAATAATTCTATTGCTGCACAACTCTCTCTCTCTCTTGCTTATTAATACTCAACTTCTTAGAGCAAGTAGCAATGGCAGATTGGAAAGGTATCATGGGCAAGAGCAGTACTGGTTTTGGAGGGAGCTCAAGGAGAGATGAAGACTTTGAAGAAGAAGATGTGTGGAGTTTTATGAAGGAGAGGGAGGATTCCACTTCCAAGATGAGGAAACCCAAAGAGTACTCCTCTGGTTCTTCTTCTGCTGCATGGCGCCTTCCTACTACCCCAAGAATGATTCCAAGGGTTTACAATCCAACAACCCATGAAGCCAGAGTGGTTCAACAATCCTCTGCTCCTGTGGACATTCCTGATTGGTCTAAGATTTATGGAAAAAGTGCCAAAATATTGGACTCAAGGCATGATTCATGGGTGGATGATGCTACTGTTAGTAATGGAGTTGCTTATGATAATGATGATGATGATAATGATGATGGTGATATGGTTCCCCCACATGAATGGATTGCTAGGAAGCTTGCAAGGAGCCAGATTTCATCTTTCTCTGTGTGTGAAGGGATTGGAAGGACACTCAAAGGAAGAGATCTTAGCAAAGTGAGGAATGCTATCTTGACAAAAACTGGTTTCCTAGAGTAGACCTCCATCACCATCATCATATTCTGGCATCACCACCATCATTCTTAGCCATGGTTCCCACGTAATCTTTTTTTCTTTTCTTTTTCTTTTTTCTGGTTTTAATTCTTGCAAGTAGTATAGCATCTGATGTACTGAGGAAGAGTCCAGGGGGGAGGGGGAAAGAGCCTTTGGCAGCCTCTGAGAATTTTGTCTGGTAGTCTTAGGAGAATGAATTTTGGGAAAACGGAATGCACCTGGACTATTAAAGTGAATCAGTTCATCTTCATCTGTAAAATCTTTTTTCTGCTTTTTCATTTCTCGTTATTTTTCAATATGTATTACAGTTTTATATATATATATATATAACTCCCCCATACTGTGATGCATCCTGTTGAGAGTAATCCCGCTCCAAATCTCATTTCAGGTCCAATAAAAACTTATTCGAAGAATCTGGTCCACAGTCTAACTTCTAGTTGAGTGGGGATATAACTCTCATGCCTAAACAACACTGGACACTCTTAATTTAAGTGGGGTAAAACTAAAATTAATTCAAGTTTGACTCTACTTGTTTACCTATAAATAAGTTCATACGACAGATCAATTAGTACTGAGTGAGTGGGGATATAACTCTCATGCCTAAACAACACCGGACACTCTTAATTTAAGTGGTTGTAGAACTAAAATTAATTCAAATTTGACTCTACTTCTTTGCCTATAAATAAGCTTGTACGACAGATTGATTAGTACTGAGCATGCTTTTCTCGTAGAAGCTAATTTAGGCATTATAATATCACAAAAAAAAAAAAAAAAAAAAAAAAAAAAAAAAAAACACACCTACAATTCACACCATACCAAAAACTTTCCCAAAACATTATTTTTCTCACCCATTTGTTCTTTGTTCTAATTACTTGTAGAAGCTCTGAATATTCCATAGTCAACCCACAAAGACTTTCTCAAAATTAGGCTAGACTCAGCCTGTTTGTCCTCTGCTTAGAGTGTGTGAGACCGGGATTAGCCGATCAAAATTGTGATAGGGCTTATATGATATTTATAAGTTTGATCGGACTGTATAAAATTTATTTGGGCTACTGAATTTCACTTAAACTCTCACAATAGTTCCCCCTGTGATTTCCGTTTGCATTTTGAATAAAATTAATAAAATATGTAACTCTTACGTGCATTTTAAAATAAATATTAACTTAATAAATTAAATCAGCAAAGAATTTTTCTCTTTCAAGAAAAACTTTATCTATCCTAATCGATCGTTACTCACCCGGCCCCTCACCAAAGAATTAACAAGAGAAAATAAAAAATAAAAAATAAAAAAAATAGTAGTCGCCCCACTATTTTTTTACTCCTCTCAGCATTGCTTTCCTAAGGTGCATGTCATGATTTTTTTTTTCCCATTAATTAAATGTTTATGACTATATAATATATATATATATATATAATCTGACTACCAATTATCAGAGGTAGAGTCAAGATTTTGGTTTGGTTCATAGAGGACAAGATTAAAAGATGGAACGAAAAAAAATTAAAATTAAAATTAAAGTATATATATAATTAATAAAATAAATAAACAATTAAACGTTACCATATTTTATTATTTTTAAATATTTTCTCTTTATAATTTTTCGTACTATATTATCATATTTAATGTTCATTGTAATTTATGTTTTACACATTGAACAATCATTGTAAAACGTTTTACATCTGACATTAATTCATTGAACGATGGATGCAATTAATCAAATAAGAAAAGGAATATAGCATGTGAATGGGTCATTTGGGAACAAAATTTTCAGCCTATTTATTGTGAATCCAAATATTGGAATATGGGTCCGTTTGAGTTTGCGATTTTAAAAAGTGTGATTTAAAAATAACGATTTTAAAATGTGCGATTTAAAAAAATAATTTTTAAAAACGCAATTAAGCGTTTGATAAAATCGCAGGTTAACTACTGCGTTTTCAAAAAAACACTCTATTGCCTACGATTCGAATAAACACTTTTCTGCATTTTCAAATCGTAATTTTTTAAAAAACACAATTTTTAAACGATTTATTTTCTGCGATTTGGTTTAAAATCGCATTTTTTCTCTACGAAATCGTAATGCAAAACGCATCCTATGATTCATTTTATATTATGTATTTTATAGTTATGATTTAAATTTTATATATATATATAAAACAGTATATATATGAAGTTAATATATATTAACATGTCTTTTAAAATATTTAAATAATAGAGATATTTTCGTACCCTTCCCTTTATAAAATCTCATTTATTTTTCTAACACTATTGAAAGCCAACCATTTGTAATGGGCAGGTGAGGTCCATGCATGGTCCTGCATTGCCTTCTTACCATAACGAATATTTACTTTATGTAAAGTAGGAGTGGGGTATGAGCATAAAATAATAACAAACATATAACACGGCAAGATCAAGAAGGTACGTTTTAAAGAACTAAATATTAAATATGATTATTTTGAGTGAATATAATATTTAAGTAGGTGTAAAGCTGACTTTTTTTACTTATAAAAAACAATAACAATAAATAAATAAAAAACTAGCGGAAAGTGGCCACCCTCAATAAAAGAGATGAATGTTCGCATAGCCACTCTGATATATATGGTGCCACTTCTATCTTGTTGGGGGTGGTCGTGCGCCCAACCTTGGTTAAGATAGAGGTCATCATGCGACCACCTTTATCTATGTCTGGTCAAGGTGACTGCACGACCACCTCTGACCTGTTGTGGTGGTTATGTACGTTGTAAGATTTTATCTCCATATATGGCCTATATGCCACATAAGGAAGTATTTATTAATAATTTAATAAATAAATAGTATATACGGTATTACGGTTAGGTAATTTAATTAATTAAATTACCGTAATGGAATCGATTAATTGATTTGAAATCAATTAATAATATTGTTTCCTTGATGGGAGGAACAATACGGTACTTACCATATTTGAGGGTCCCTGACCTAGCCTATAAATAAACAGCCTGTGTACACCATCAGTACGGCAATACAGTCATAGGCATAGGTTAGAAGATCCCTCAAATAATATTTTCTTGTTCTTCAGTTGGATCGTGGAGACGCTTGAGCAAATATGGCTAGAGGTAAGCCTGAATCCTGTTTATTCGTTTTCCGCTGCGCATGTTAGATTAAATAATATGTTAATTATTCCTAACATACGTGACTACTCTTATTGGGCAAAGGTGGCCATGCAACCACCCATTCTTTTTCATTGAAGGTGACCGTGTAACCATTTCTCTCTAATCTTTTTTATTTTTTTAATTGAGCAGTAATGTTAGAATAAGTGGCCCATATTCTCTTGGGTATAAAGAGCAATATGAGAGTACCAGTAGAGTAGCTAGTTGGGCGTAATTAAATTTATGTTGTCTGGGGACGATTAGGTTGTGGGGGTGGGGGGCAGCGCTCCCGCAATACGATATATGGTATTTTGGGGTTTTTAAATTTTTTTTTAGGTTTAAATATTTTATTAATACTTTCGACAATTATATATTTTTTATTTTGAAAACAAAAAAAAATGGCACCAGCTCACTTATAATAAATATTATATCATGCGTCCTCAAATATTAATTTACAAAAATTAGGATGTATTTGTCTTATAAAAATTTTATTATCACCACAAATGATAAAGAATTTTGGTGTGTTTGGGATTACGATTTCATAGATAATAAGTGTGATTTTAAACAAAATCGCAGACCATAAATCATTTAAGAATTGCGCTTTTAAAAATTGAGATTTGAAAATACAAAAAATCTACTTTTTCAAATCACAGGTAAGATGATGCTTTTTTGAAAACGCAGAATTTTAAAGGCTAATTTGTGATTTTAATGGCTAAACTGCGATTTTGCCAAACGCTTAACTGCGTTTTTAAAAATCATTTTTTTTTTCAAATCGCATATTTTAAAATCGTTATTTTAAATTGCACTTTTTAAAATCGCAAACTCAAACGGACCCTTTGATTGTTGGAATATCAATGATTATCGAGAAAATCCACCAAAAAAGTCTCTATAAATAAACAAAATCACTACAAAAAAAATATACCATAAAAGATTGCCAATCTCGATCTTTTTTAGAATATTTTCCATGGTAAGCATGATCTAGTCTTCTTGTAAGCCTGTCATCGATTCCCTCCATTTTCTAGTCTACCTCACCTACCACATGCAATCTCTCTATTTATATTAACCTAATGAATCGTACAATAAGAATGTAGCCCTAAATACCCTAATCAATGATGGATGTAAGCCGCTAGCCTGAATCAACCCCAAATCTCGTGTTCTTTCTTTTTTACTTTCTCTATTATTCAATTCTTTTATATTTTACATAAATTTTCACATTGTATTAGAGTTACTGTTTTCTTAGTGTCTATAATGATCATCATTTCGCCACCCATGCAAGTTTTCTTATGTAAGCATTTCTTTAATCTGGGTTAGAATAAATTTTTGTAATCTAGCCTATTAGATTTATATTTGTCATTATAGCATGCGATTCTTTTGATACAACTTTTGACACATGTTAGCATCTGATTGGAAACACATAATATTAGCCACTAAAAAAGTAATTTTAGTGTCCTCCAATTACATACTGACATGTGTCAAAAACCTATAAAAGGGTTGTAAAATAGTTGAAAGTCTGCCATTTTCCTTTTAAAAATGCATGTGAGAATTACATGCTTTAAAGACGGATGTCAATTTAATAGATTGGATTGAATGAATTTTCTCTAACCCAGTTTAAATGAAAACTTTGTCCTTTGGGTAGAATGTTACTCAATTGACTACTCTCACATGCATATGCCACCATTCACGTTCTTTTTTTTCCTTGAATTGAACTAGTTTGTTATTGATAATACCATATTCCGCACATTTGGATTGAGTTGTGGGTCACCTGAATAATAAAGAGAGAATCACCAAAGTGATGCCGGCCTAGGGCTAGCAGAGAGCTTCCAATGGTCAAGTCAGTAATTTTGCCTCGATGAGAGAAAATGAGATGGAGAGAATTCATTTTAGAGAGGATATATACCTCCCTTAGTTTGGAGAGGAGGAGGTCTTCTTATTTGAAGCTCACTAATCCTTTTTGGGGCTTTTTGGACTCTTATGAAAGCGGGTGTTTAATTTGACTAGGTCTTGGGTTTCAGGCCCTAATTAGCTTATTTCTATTCACATCAGTCTTTTGTTATGTGTGTGGGCGCGCTAATTCCCTCTCTGATCAAAAGGCTACCCACATTGTGACTTCAAATATATAGCAAGAATCCAGAGAGTACAAATGCATCTAAACCCCTTTCTCATTCGAATAAAGGGCCACCAATAATGAAGAAAGTTCAAGAAGATCAGAATCCTCTTGCTTCTGATCGATCTTCCCTGGACACATTCCTTGTTTCCTCAGTATCTATATCTATATATATATATATATATATATATATATATATATATATATATATATATATATATATATATCCAAGAAATAGCAAAGATTCAATATTCTCAGCTCCACCAAGTAGCTGCTTAATCCCCTTTTGCCAACACGAATATCAATCATAGTTGCTTAGAAATTCCCTACTCCTTTCAACACCCACCTCTAATTTTTCCATGTCGAGCATCCTCCAAGAGTCAACTGGACCACGCGACTCATTTTGCTTGCCATAAGATCCCAAAAGGCTGTCTATTGGTCACAGATGGTGGGTGGTTCTTCCATTAGCATGGTGTACTCTTTCTTTATTTACAAATAGTTTCTTTAAACTGGTTACATGCCCAACCCCATCTCAAATGCCCCCCTCTTATCTTCTTTGTACATTGGTGGCCGGTTCCTGATTCTGAGAACAATGCATGTTCACATCAGATCGAGTACGTCCCGCCAAGAAAAATCTATTATACTGTTCTGATAGGGGCGGCCGCAGGGCCACCTCCTAGACCAATGATGTGACCACACGGCCACCGCTCTACACTGGAATGTGTAAAGGACCTGACTTATGTTAGTGTTTGAAGTGCTTCCTAATTCATCTCAAGCCATTGCTTTGTATGTTGGATCACTTAGAAGGCACTAAAATTGCCATTATCCTTACATTTTTCATCGTTATTTTCACCATAACTATAGATAAAGTGGAAAGTATTACTTCGTGTTATCTGACTGGAAACACATACACACAGAAAAAGAAAAAGATTTTTACTCCTATTTAGTAATCAAATGCACTTTAGAAGATGGCTCTTTCACTTGGCCCATAAAAGCTATTTTGCTGTAAATTAATGCATGCGCGCAACTCTCTTAATTAAGTTGGGCTCTCTCTCTCTCTCTCTCTCTCCCTTTTCTCCATAAAGTTCTCCCAACCAGTATTGTCGTTTGCCAGTGGAGGGTTCCAAACCTCCCTCCCTCTTGGTTTTTTGCTTCTTTCTCTTAGCCTTTTAGGGCTAGAAAGGTTTTGTTCTTCTCTGGGTTGTTCAAGTAGAGGCTAAAGTCTCTCAGCCATTAGGGCCGTAGAATTTTGAGTCCCCTCGGACTTGTTCCGGTGATGGTTTTAGTCCTTCTAGTCTGTTGGACTATGGAGGTTTGTGTAGTTTTTTTAGTTTCATTTAGTCTTCTTTGGTTGTTGGCAAGAAAACATTTCAGAGAGGCTCTAGAGGGGGCGAGTCCGCCGTTCGTGTCGCTGGCGGAAGGCCTTGGCCGTGGTTCAGTTTTTATCAATCTTTAAAGCCAGATCTGTGCTGTTCTACCGCTCTCTAGATGACATGCGCCCCTCAGTCTTATTCACCGCCGTCCTCTGGCTCAGCCATTGCCTACTACGGCCAAAAAGCACAACCGTGATCGGTGCATAGTATTCACACGCCAGGGTGTTCTATACACTTTGGACTGCGCGTGATGGCCATGTTTCATCTCTTTTGCCATGTCGGGTGGTGTCCAAGGGTTTCTTGTTTGAGGCTATTGCAGGGGATCGTTCGGTGGCGGCGCGAGTGTTACATGCGCCATTTCCGGTGGTGGTTTCCTCTGATGGTAGTTTTCTGCTTTGGGTGTTTTTCTTGTATTTGACAGATTGCTCTGGGTTAGATTTAGTCTGGTCATTGCTTTTAAGCATAGATTGTTTGTGACTAACTCCATAGTGCAAGTAAAGGTTCATATGCCAACGCAGAGGCACCTTTTTGTTGGTTAAGCTTATTTGTAGCAACTGTTGGTATGATTTATGTTCTGGGGTAACTGTTTTAGGGTACTTTTATTATTCTGAGTCCCTGAAAACTGTAACTTTGGTACCCTTTGAGTGTACTAATGAAATGATTACATTTTCCCCTCCAAAAAAAAAAAAAACCTTGTAAATTAGGCACATGTTTCTCTTATATTTAAAGGCATATTGAATCAAACTGTGAAATCAAAACCTGTAAATAGGATCCCATTTCTTTCTTGAATTTACTATTTATAACCCCTGAAGCAGCAGTACAAGCACCCACCGTCGCCATTTTTATGCAGTAGCAGAGGCAAAGCCAACTCATTCTCGTCAAGACTCAAGACATTAGGCCAATTTCTTGATGTTATTCCCTGCGAAACTCTATAACTTCGTAGGTTGTTGACTTCCCTTTTCCAAAGACAGTAAGTAGTCCAAGGGTGAACTTGTTGCCTTTATTTAAGGGAAATCAGGTCATAATTGCTTGTGCTTTTGGTCATTATGATTTTAAGATCTTAGTTTTCAATTTGATGGATTTGAGATCCAAGTTTTTGATCCATTCTAAATTCGAAACCTTTATCTGCCTTCACAAAAATAATGTGAAAATACAATTATGCCTCTAAGATTAAAAAAAAAAAAAAAAGGTTCATACTTTTTACATTTTTTTTTTCTTTCAATATGTTAAATTCAAATATTATTACTATGTACATAGATATTTTCTTTTCTTATTAAATATTTAGGCAGTATTTGTTTTTGCTTTTCTTATTTAGGCATTATCTTAAATATAAATTTAACATGTAAGGATATTGACTTATTATATAAATCAATGTGTCGTTTGATATAATACTAATCTAATGAGTAAATCGATTACAGTATTTATTTGTATTATTTAAATCTTTTTAATTTTATTTTTAATGAATATTTTTACTTAAAACTTTCAAGACGTGCATATCACCTTCTCTTTTTTAATGATGAGATGAACAGGAGCAACGACAAAGTTACACAAACCAAACAAGACAATTACATACTCTAAACACATAATAGACTAATAAAAAAAAAACTCTATCCTTAACAACAATCAAATGCATGTCTTTTCCATAGCCACGAAGGGAATTATCATGATAGAACAAACGAGCAAAGCATATTTATCTTAATTTTTGACCAATTTCTGAAGGAGCATGAGTCTCATTCAAGGACGGAATGACAAATAACACTAAGGACTGTTTTTTGTGGCCTAGATTTTGATTTGAAATTTTTTATGTCCCAAAAAAGTTTCATATAAAATGAGCTAGAGGGGCAAGGTCGAATAGAAGAGATCTACCACATGTGATCAAAAGGAGTGTCGGCTTGCGGCACGTGGGGTGCACGCAAGGGAACAAGGCCCGGCGGAGTGTAGAGAGGGAGTAGACAAGGGTGGAAGAGAGGCCCGCGAAAGATGGAGGTGAACGGAATACGGTAGATTTGACTTTCAAATACCTGGAAAAAACAAACAAACAAAAAAACTAAAAATAAAGAATGATGAGAAAGGGAAAAACATAAAAAGTACAAAGGAGAGGAGTTCATTAGGATTGGGAGCGGAGAGAAGCTCCTTACTCCTCCCTGTCTCAGATAATGGGGACGAGGCTTTGCAGATGGGGGGAGCTTTGGGTTTTTTCTTTTTGATTTTTTCTATATATGTACATATCATTATCACCTGATATCTACTATAATTGAAGTTAACAATTTAGACGAAAGGGTTATATTGACAATAATACAAACTTCAGGAATTGAATTAACTAAATTCGAATTTCAGAAATTAAATTGAAAAAAAAAATAAAAAATCCAAGCTTGAAGGAATCAAAATACATTTTAGTTAAGTTTTTTTTTTTTTTTAAAAAAAAAAAATTACTTCCATTTGTATTTTTTTTTCCTAATGTAATTTGCAGAGTTTGAAGTCCCGTCTTTATAATATGGAGAATATTTATTTAACAGTTTAACATTTATTTGGGGGTTAAATTTTCAATATACGAAAAAAATGAATGAAACCAAGATCCTATAACTCCACCTGTTACAATCTTTAAAACGGTTGTTGTTATTTGTCATACTGGTGTAAATTTCATTCATTTATACTGGGAACCGTTTAGTTAAAAGAACGGTTCGATGAATTGGGATATTAAAAAGGTCAGTTTAGTGGGTCTTCCTCACTTGTGTGCACTCCTCTGGCCTCTAAAGGAGGGACAGAGTGTGTAGAAGTGAAACAGAGACTGTAAAGGTTGTCCTTTGTCTCTGGGTCTGTCTGGTTTTGGCTCTCTCTACTTCTCTTTTTTTTTTTTGTCACTTAAATTTTTTTCCATTTATAGTGGAGGCAGTGAGCTAAGTGAGTGTAGAGAAACAACAAAATGTCTATGAAGAGCAGAGGAATGGTTGGAGGAGAGTTAGCTAAGAATTTTATGCCTAGGAACTGGGCTCTTTTGATGTGCTTGGGCAGCTTCTGTGCTGGAATGCTCTTCACTAACAGGTAGTTTTCTCAAATGGGGTTTCTGTTGCTTTCTCTAAATTTCCAATTTTTAGTCACTGAAGTGGTTGCTTTAACTGGACTATGCACTTTTGCCTAATGGGTGTCTCTAAATTCGTAGAATTATGTGGGTTTTGTGGAATAAATATGAAGAGATTGTTTTGATTGTCTGTATGTTACTGGTTATTATTGGGTGTTCTTGTCAATTGGGTAATTGCTTGTTGCTGCACTTGTTCAAGATGGTTTGAACTGAACTGAACTAATATTGTCTGGGTAGTTTAGAAGTATGTGTGTGCTTTGTAATGTGGTTCTTGAATTTGGGTACTTTTTCCTTGCATTAGTTCAAATTTTCTCCCTTTGCACTTGTTTTGTTTGTAATCTATCAGTCATTTTCCTTTTCTTCACAATTTGGGTTTTTTTTTTTTCGAGATCACAATGTGAGTTTTCTTCTTCTTCTTCTTCTTCTTTTTATTTTTTATTTTATTTCAATTTTCATGTAATTACTGCAAAAGAGGGGTAGGTATATGCAATAGGCAAAAATGTTTTTTCTTGGTTTGTGGTCCTTTGTCAGGACCACTCTAAAATTAGCTGTTGAGAGTGTTAACTTGCATGAAATATAGCCCATATTGTCCAATGCTGATCTTCTTTGTCAGCCTTATTTTATTTTTCTTTTTGTTTGGCTGCAAGAAAAATTATTGCAAAATTAAACGAAAAGAACTTCTTCTAAAATATTTTTTTTTTTTAGTTACTGAGAATTGTGAAACTCCACTCCACCAGACCAAATAGTTGTGGTAGGGTGAACTGATGGAGGTTCTTGTCATGTTAGGTCCAATACAATGAACACTTAATATTTAAAATTACATTTTTTTTTTTTAATCTTACTTCTCAACTAAAAAGATATCTAATACTGCTTCTCAGGCTTATTATTTTTTGTGTTTTCTTGTCGCTACCTTAGGCGGCTTAGGCCACATAATTTTATGTTGTCTAACCATATTTCCATATCAATAGAAAACATGCTTCTATTATTTTGATTTTAAAAAAATAGTTGGGTAAGTTACATGTAAAGGCAGCTGCTTGTTAGCATATGCGCACCATATTAATCAAGAAATTTTTATATCAGGATGTGGATGGTGCCTGAGGCTGAAGGTATTGTAAAGCCATCTACACTTGAAGATTTCGAAACAAACTTAAAATCTGAGGATGGTGATCCGAAACTTGTGAGTACATTTAGCAAACTTCTATACATGAGGCATGAGCCATATTATGCACTGATCGTTATCATCATCATTATTATTTTCACCTCAAAAGGTAGTTTTCTTCAAATATGCAGCTTCTGGCTCAGAATTGCAAATATTTTGGAAGAATGTATCAGTAATGTCTTACTATTAAATGGCTTTTATATTAAAGAATTTATTCATAATGAAACCGCAGTGCTTGGAAATGCCATTTCTAGGAAATAATGCTTTTGGAATTCCAGATTTGATAACTAACTTTACTTTTACTTTTGGGAGAAGGGGATTGGATGGGTGTGTTACTGAAAAGGCCTTTGATAACTATTTCTTCAAAAGTAGCTTTTCTACCAATACTGATGTCCACACAGAGTTACAGAACCAGATATGATGACCGAAGAGATTGCAATTGAGCTCTAGTTGCTTCAGAAATCATTATTTCTTCCAAACTTAGTTTTAATCATGCTCCATTATCTTTAGCTTTAATTTTGCTTCTTATTGTAAAGCACCTGTATTTGATCTTGAAAATCTTTTCTCTAACTTTCTTGCCTTTATCAGAAGGTTGTACAGCGTAGTAGCAATGAAAGTATAGGGTAAGTTTCAAAGACCCAGCATGATATGTATAAGCTAAACTGATGCCTGTTTAGGCTGGATTTCACTTATATGCCTATTGAGTGACCTAAATTTAAACCTTATTGTTGTATATGATATGCAGGACACTGGATAAGACAATATCAAAATTGGAGATGAAATTAACTGAAGGTAGGGCAGCACATGAATCTGTAATGGATGGCTTTTCCATATCAGAAAACTTGAAGAATGATGAAACAAGTATGAAAAGAAAATACTTTATGGTCATAGGAATCAATACAGCTTTTAGTAGCCGCAAACGGAGAGATTCTGTTCGTGCAACTTGGATGCCACAAGGTACATTAACTTGGCTCCACATTTCCCTTTTACTCTCTCTCTCTCTCTCTCTCTCTCTCTAAATTTAAGAACCTGTTATATGCTATTCCAGTTTCTTGGTATATTCATATGTGATTAATAGGTTCTCCTGGATTCAACATTACTAGGTGACAAGAGAAAGAAATTGGAGGAAGAGAAGGGCATAGTGATACGCTTTGTTATAGGTCACAGGTGATCTTCATATATCTTTATAGCTATTCTCAGTTATTGCCACACTTGTTACCATCTACTCGTTTACCTAGCACTATAATTTTCAGGCTCATGCTGCTGCTGAGCCTGGCTAGTTCTGTTTTAATAATAAGATATGAAGTTTGAGGCATTAGCAGAGCAATACTCTGCACGAAGGCATCATCTTTTCAATTCGCCTTTATGCTAAACTGGTGCTATGCATGAATTAGTGTAAATTAATTTGCCTTTTGTCATTAGTTCAACACCTGGTGGTGTTCTTGATAAAGCAATTGAAGCAGAGGAAATGGTGCATGGAGACTTCTTGCGGCTGGTGAGCTTTTCTTCTTTCCGCCCTCTAAGCTGTTAGCTAAGTTTAACTACCCGTGAAACTCCCAGCTATCTTTAAATTTTGGTAGTATGAAAATAGACTGAAAGAAATTTTTATAGGCCTTCATTTTTGTTTGCTGATATGAAAGCAGGACCATGTTGAGGGCTACATGGAATTATCAGCCAAGACGAAGTCTTATTTTTCAACTGCTGTTGCCTTGTGGGATGCAGAATTTTACATTAAAGTTGATGATGATGTTCATGTAAATTTAGGTAATGATAGTTTCGGTTTTCCCGTATTTCTTCCTTCATCTTGCATTTGTGATTTTTAGATTCTGAAAATTCCTTTTCTATCTATTTTAGTTTTTTATTTAGGATAAGAGTTTAGGATCTAGGTTTTTTGAGATGAGTATTCTGATTTAGTTAAAAGGGGATACCTATGGTTCTTACTTCTTGGACACGCAGCCATGAATTTGTCAGTCAATGATAAAAAAAAAAAATGAAAATAAAAATCTTTATAAAATGAAGGATGAATAGTACTTTTATTTGTGAGTGAAAGATTATAATCTAGAAAGAAAGTCCGAAAAATTATTATTTTTTCCCTTCTAGAGTGTAGAAAACATGACATGGAAAAATTGTAGCATATTAAAAAAAAAAAAAAAACGAAATACAAATCAATTAGAATAAAATTTATATTTAGAAAGCACATCAATTGTTGATAAAGGGATTAGTAGGAAACAAAATGGTGATAGAGTGTGTAAAATGGAAAGTTACTTTTTTATATAAATAGCCACCTTAGAGATCTCACTGCAGAAGAAAAGTGTGTTCGTTATGTTTCAATGGAAGTTCTTGGGCCCATTGTGGAAGGAAAATGTGTCCTTTATGTGAATTTTTCATGTGTTCTTCATTTGATTACTTCCAGCGTATGTAATACAAGAGTTAGACATAGGGCACTGCATTTAGCATGTATGATTGTTTCTTTATAACGGCAGAGGTCTTTGTTTATCATGAAGGAATTAGGAATCCAAATGATGTTACCAAACTGGCTCAGAGGTGATTCTATGATACAGTAGATGAATTAACGTTTTACACCCAAACAATATGTTTATGCTGCTATGCATTGGAGAAGATTTTCATGGTCCACTGGATATTATAACATTGCTGTTTTGCCTCTGTATGTGCTAAGTATGGCTTGCAAAAAGAAAGCAAGCATTTTATCTGTTGAAAATTGTCATGAATGATTGATAGCAATAATGGTGGTGTTCTAAGTATTTATGATCTAACTATTGCATTTTGGAATTGATTGCTCCACTGAATGGGGTTATTGGAGGAACTCTGTGAGATGTTGACATTTTACCACATTGGTTATAAATGTATAAGTTCATTAGTTGATCCTATCATTGCTAGGGATGGCTGGTTGAATGGATTGGTCATTTTGATGAGAGCAACATCAGTTCATATGGCATGCCTGTCATGTAGCTAAACTGTGTTTTATATGTATACTTACTCCTTTCAACTTTTTTTTATAAAGAAATATTTAGTGGAAACTTGATTGTGATTATTGTGAGTTTTTGAGTGAATGAGTCAAAAGCTGCTGTTGGAGGGTTTTATTAAACCATAGGGGATTGGCTCTATCTGGGGTTTAGGGACTCATGAGAATAGTAATCTATATTACTCTTATTACATTTGATCCTTTGTCTCATTTGAGTTCATTTACTTTAAAATACTGCAGCTACACTTGGAACAACTCTGTCTAGACATAGTATGAAACCTCGGGTTTATATTGGCTGCATGAAGTCTGGTCCTGTCCTTGCTCGAAAGTAAGCAGATTTGTGTATTTTTTGAATTAGCTGAACATATAGATAATGGTCAAAATCTGGTTTCTACGGCATGCTTTCTCTGGATCAGGGGAGTGAGATACCATGAACCACAGTATTGGAAATTTGGTGAGGTGGGAAACCATTATTTCCGTCATGCTACAGGACAATTATATGCTCTCTCAAAAGATGTGGCTACTTATATATCAATAAACCAGTAAGTTTTCAGATTCTTTACCTTTTGGGTAGTTCAAACTTCTTATGATTGAATGGACTGACAGATGGATAAGATACCACAGAGTTTCTCTATGAATTTGCAGCTGGAACCAAGAGGTTCTGGTTCCATTGCCGTGTTCAAGTTCAAGTTTTAGGAAGTTGGGTACCTCTATTAGCTTTATTTGTAACATAGCCATACCTAGATGTTAGAAAGAGAAATGCTACACAAACTCCCAATTTTTCACTCCCAAATGCTCACTCCCTGATATGGTAGTGAAAATCACTATTGGATTTTGAATGGATCACTATTAGATTTTGGATCCAATGGTGATTTTCGCTGCCACGTTAAGGAGCAAGTATTTTAGAGTGTAAAGTTTGGAGTTTGTGCTAATTTGGGCTATGGAATGGCCTTTAATCTTCGGATGGTATTTTTTTTGGAATTATCTCAGGCATATACTGCACAAATATGCCAACGAAGATGTTTCATTGGGATCTTGGTTGATTGGTTTAGATGTGGAGCATGTGGACGATAGGAGACTTTGTTGTGGCACCCCACCTGGTAATTTAAAATTTTATTTTGCTGTTTTATTTACTTTTCCCTTTTTAAGCTTTTCCCACCATGTTTTCCTATTTGAATAGCTCAATAACATGTCTTGTATTACAAGCAACTTAGTCAGTACTAAGCAGCTAATGAAAGTTTGGATGTCTAAAAATCTCTACACTGTACATGAAATCAAAAATCATCTTCTTTGGCACACGAATTTATCATGATGTCAGTGTTGTAAAACCAGGATCAACAAGGAATTTGACTTCTAAAACCTATAGCCAGTCAGTAGTTAGAAATAGACAAATAAATGAAACACTGCTTGGGGAATAGACATCGTTGAATGTATTATAATCTATCTAAACGAACTTTATTTGAAAATTATTTATATTTACTTTATTTAGTCCTTTTATATTTGCTGTGTACTTGAGCTGCCCCTTAACGCTTTTAATAATTCTACATTACTTATAATAATAATAAAAAAATAAAAAATATAGTCCCAGTAAAACCTTAATCTAAAACCTTATTTTGTTCAAATGTTCAGAATAACAATTAGATTTTCTGTCGGGTAATCTTAATAGATATTTCTTCAATAAAATTATATTCATTTGTTCGTTTATTCAAACTACCATATACCCATCTGAGTTGGTGAAACGACCCCTTTTGGGTTAGAAATAAAAACTGAACCTCTTTGACTTGTCCAGGTTATAGTTTCAGTCAATAAGCTCAAATTTTATTATCTAATATGTGTCTGAGTAGCTCCAAAATAGTTTGTTGCTTCCTATAACAAGAGCTAGGAGATAAGGTACATGGTTTTTCCTGTTCGTTACTCTCTGTTATCACCAATTGATACGAATTTACTAACATGAAACAACGTGGTCTTCGTATGGATCGATTTTGCTGCTTCCTTCTCTGCCTCTCCTTTTTAAATTAAAACATGAATAGATTGTGGCCGGTATTTGTATAAGGAAGAAAACAATTAGGTGAAGTTTGGCATTTGGCCTACCAGCTGATCAATTCTGTTGTGCTCTACCACTTGGTTGGTCCAAAATCCCAAAGGTGCTTATGTATTGATTTTAATTCATTTGATTAAAATGACCTGTTTAGTAGATACATGGTTTATGGTCTTCCAAGAGGTTAAAACCATTAGCTACATTTTTTCACATGGACCAAGTGCTTGGTCTGTGAATTGCGGTATCATAACTGCATCAAGGCTCTATGGTACTGACACTTCATTTATTTTTGTCAGAAGGATAAACTAGATTGTAGAAGAACTGTTGCTTACACATATTTCCCTATAGAGTTGATGTAATTGTTCCTGCAGATTGTGAGTGGAAGGCGCAGGCAGGCAACATCTGTGTTGCTTCATTTGATTGGAAATGCAGCGGGATTTGCAAGTCTGTTGAGAGGATCGCGGATGTTCACCAGCGGTGTGGTGAAGATGAGAATGCTCTATGGAGTGCAAGCTTCTGAGAGTCTGGCAGCTGTTCCTCCAACTCAGGAAGGATATACATATACCTGAAGAGGCCAGAAAGCATTAGAATGCTCCTTTTCCGGTCAACATCTACATATCTTTGTAAGTATAACGGATATATGCACTACTAGCATAGGATATCATAATTAAGGAGAATAGAGAGGCCTTGCTGTTTGGGGCCTTTCTGCATTTTAGCGGATGAGATCAACTCCTATAGCGGCCGGAGAATGAATAGACCGTCAGAACCCATGGTGGGAGGGTTTCATTGTAAGTTCTGCCATGGCCATTGAGCTTAATAAGATGCAATAATTTTTGTGAACAACTTTTGCTGCTTTTTACTTCATATATAATATAATTTGAGTTAATCTTTGAAGGGTCCTCTCTCTCTCTCTCTCTGTGTGTGTTTTTTCAATAAATAATTGTGAGTAAATGGTGTTCTCTTCTATTTAAGCTTCATCTGGTGGATCTAAGAAAACATAAAAGTCCAGGTGAGAAATGTAGTGCATCAAACAAAATTTAGCAAACTTTTAGATTTGGAGAAATCATTCTCAAACTCGTGCGTTAACTTTCTTTGCAAGCAATGTGAAATACATGCTTGGAAAATTGACTTGGTTATAAGTGGCATTTACAGCTTAATTATAGCAGACACAAGAAAATCTATTTATATCTTCATCTTTAAATACTCTGTTACAACTTACAGGCCTAAAGTTTCGGCTTCCAACTGAAGCTGCTATTGAAATCCTCCAAATCCTCAAGTTCATTAATTTCTCCAATAATTAGCATTTAAATGACAAAAGTAAATGTGTAGGACATCAACAGATATAGTTAGCTGTACTAGATCAGCATCTCATGGAACCAAGTAAGCAAAATGACCTTCATCTTCTCAGGCTCTGTTTCTCAGGAACAATGATCAAGAAGGTACTATCGGCTTGCTTAGCCAGTAAAATCTATTGACATCTTGCCAACAACTTGGTGTTAACGAAAATTTGGAGATCGAGTTTATAAGATAGAATAGGATCACGTTTCATGGTACAATACCAATGTTTTTGACACCCTCCAGTAGACCATAAAATATATATATATATAACAACAATAATAAGAGTTATTATAACTTTCATCAATGCCCTCGTTGCTATTTATTTTCTTGCTGTCATTTGATGTGCTCAAAAAGTGGAGAAGGGGTCCAGAGGGATTGAATACGTTGTTACCGTGCACAACAGTGATAAATAATATGGAATGAAAAGAAAGAATAAGAAAAAATCAAGACACAAATTTACGTGATTCGACAATGTGCCTACGTCCACAAGAGTGTGGCTATATACAATAATGATTTAGAGTTATAGCATAACATATTTAAAACAAAACTCTACTATACGGACAAATATGAAAAATCTCAAAATATCCAAAACACCTTCCGCCAACTTGCCACTATGCTGGTATTCTCGTATTACTCTCTAGCCCAAGAGAATATGAGCTACTTGTTCTAACAAAATATATAAACTACTTTCACTTTTATATCTCATCATAACATTTTTTTTTCAAACAAAAAAAATCCTCTAAAAAGCATTAATAGAGATGTTCTTTTGAGAGGTTTAAAGATAAGAACAAGGAACAGATCGAATATTGTCACCAACCAATACCACATTGTCAAAAAAGGTGGTGAACCTTTACGTAGAAGCTAGTAAACCAAAACCGTTCTTACGTCGTATCTACCGCACAAAGTCAACCACTTTGTTACATGACCATGACCTTTCATTTGCCCACAAAAGAAAATGGTAATCCGACAGAATGATCAGTAGCTAATGACTAATATAGTTGATACCTTTTCTCTCAGCCTGCAAGAAAAAAAAAAAAAAAAAAAAGAAGAAAAAAAACTACAAGTTCATATGAATTTTTACATTTATTCCCAACCTTATCCATGAAGTCCACCCTGCAAAATCTGCAAAACGAAATGCCTTGAAATTAAACAAGAAAACAAGAGAAAGAAGAATGTCTTGAAATGTTGTAGAGTGATGAAGAGTGATGATCATCAGGAGCGGTTACATGTGATATTGGCACGGCTCAATCAAATAACAGAGCTCTAGCCAGAGAGTGCTGCTTTCAGATTGAACCGTACCAACATCTCATGCTCTTTGTTATATGTATATATAATGACTGATAACAGAAACTCCCTGTACATGAGGAAATAACCGTTGATAAACGGTGAAACATATATATAGTCATGGAAAAGAGACACAGAGAGATCGAGATTCATGTGACTAAAATGAATAGCCTCACGGGAACAGAGGAGGAAACAAGAGAGGCGAAGGAGGTGGGATATGTTTGTTTGGAGTAAATGGGATGTCCTGTGGGAATCTCATGATCTTAATGAGAGTGAGAGAGGAGAGAGAGAGAGAGAGAGAAAAAAACCGCATTGAATTTGCCAACAACCCACAACAAAAAAGGTGGTGGGTATATTAAATTCAAAGCTTAGAGACAGGGGAAAAGCTGGCTGATGCAAAACATTGATCTTTCAATTCGTGTATATATCATGAATATTGAAGAGGGTAATGCATGTTGGTATTATGTCACAACATTTGAAATTCAAAAAAGGATCGGATAAGAAAAGGAAGACCCCCACCTGGTTGGTGAAGTTAATTTTTAGGTGCCTAGCTGATATTCCACCAAACTAACTTTTGAATTTCTTCCCCCTTCACAGACATGGAAATTGAAAAATGCCATTCACGGACTCTGTAAATAAAGCCCATAAAGATCCATGCAAAGGGAAAAACTTCGCCATCAGACAGACAAAATCGCCATCTTCACTTTTGTCTCTTCCTATTTTTAACAGCCAAATAATTTAGAAGCTAAACTACCCCATTTTACCTCCTGCACTTGGTCGATCTCTATATGCTCTAACCATGTCTTTTTATTCCTTTCCTTCTGTGGGTAAGTAAAGTTCTGATATATATATATATATATATATATATATATATATATATATATATGACTATGCCACCAGAAACTTTTGTCCTTAATTAACGCCAATCAATTATAAAGTTTTCATCTCTCAACCTTATCTTAAAAGTTATATTTGTTTATTTTCTTACCAGTAAATATTTGTATGGACTTGCACTTCGATCGTCAATATAACGTCAATATATATATATACATATATAGCAAATCAATTAAAGTATTGGTTAAAAGGTTAAATTTATTCTTTCTTATTAGTTTAAACTTTTGAAATAAATGGTGATTTAATATTATATCGGATTGAGTACTACATAGCTTATCTTTTATTTCAATTAAATATTTAAGTGTTGGACTGAGAGTATTAAAGTATCGAGTAAATGATGTTTATAGCTCGTCGAAGTACCACACAACCATCAATTGTAAGGCCCAAGAGATGGGGCCAAAACTGATGGGTGGAGAAGCTGAAAAAGCTTACTGTACCGAGGCTGCCTTCATGTTTACTCACACGCTTGTTTCGACTAAGTTGAAAATTTATCAGTAGTGACAGCAGAAACTGGTTCAACAACGTACGCATTTAGGTCACATAAAAGCAAGGGTAAGAGAAACTAAGAACCACAAACTAAAAAGTTGGAACCAGGGGCCCCAAAAAATTTGAATCATGGGACCCTAGAGTGGCCTCACCTATGACGACACTTGGATACATTCGTCACTGGTTATTGTCAGAATCCATGTGTAACAAATGCCATTGGTTGAAGCATGTTCCCCTAATAAGAGTGTAGCGTGCCCAGAGACAGAACAGAGAAGAAGCAAACCGTGGAGTAAAACCCAAGTGAAATAAATGTGTTTGTACGTGTTTGTGTATGTGAGACAGCTAGCTAGAGAAAGGAATTTGAAATAAGCTCATCAATTAATAAGCTCTGTTTACTTGACAATAATTCATACCATTTGATTTTCTTTCGATTTACATGTATATAAAAATTAGAATAGTAAGCTCAGTGAAAGAATCAGAAAAAATTACAGCTTCATCTCAAGCATGATCAGTTTAGAGATCCTCTAGTGAAAAAATAAACAGTGGAGATGGAATAATTAGGGAAGGCTTTTAATTATTTTTTCACTAAAGGCAAGCCAAACTTGTTACTTGTTAGCGAAAACAAAAAAGTAGTCACTGAATTTTCAAGAGAAATGTTAAATATAACATTCTCATCCGATCGTATTCCCATCTTATTGAGTTGATGCGGCAGTATTTATGAGGCTATCTTTTTTTTTTTTTTTCTTTTTTTAAACAAAGATTGATTCAAGAACAGAATGAAATAGAAGTAGAAAGAGTGTAATACATAGCATTGCTATATTTTGAAGCTTTACAAAGACA
This sequence comes from Alnus glutinosa, assembly GCF_958979055.1. Classification (NCBI taxonomy): domain Eukaryota; kingdom Viridiplantae; phylum Streptophyta; class Magnoliopsida; order Fagales; family Betulaceae; genus Alnus; species Alnus glutinosa. The sequence goes on along the minus strand of NC_084890.1, from coordinate 2,599,979 downwards.
GCAAGTACAAGGGGATCGAATTGCCAACGTGATCAATTAATGCATGTGTGCCCCATCTTGTTCTACACAAAAAGAACAACCTCACTTTTAACGACTCTATTCACGTGAAAACCCTGCAACCTATTCAACCATCTTTTATTACATCATTGATACTTCCTGTTGTTTTTTTTCTTTTCTTGGCCGGGCTCAATATTATTTCTTTCGATCCTGTACGGGAAATTAATGACTCTTAATTAAGCCTATCTTAATTAACGGGAGACATAATAAACACAAATCTCAAGATATATATATATCTTTTTAATCGCATGCATATATATATATCTTTTTATAGAACACAAAAAGGAAGACAGATTGAAAGCGTCTTTGAGAGTCGAAAAGATGGCTACAACCAGTGCAACAACGTTAACTCAGACGGTTAGAAACACAGATAACATACGCCTTCTTAATATGTAGAAGTGGCAGTGTAGAACCTTATAAGAAACACAGACCTTTGTTCCTTGGCCATGGCCAGAGACATCTTTTCTTCATGCTTGAAACCTCCTCAAACACAATGGCGCGCGTCCTTTTGTTTATGGGGCAGAAGAAGACTGACCCATCTTCTGGTTCTGTCCTTTGGTTAATTGGATCTAGAGGGCATGCACAGTCAATGCAGAGAACCCTAATAAATCACAGAGAGAGAGAGAGAGAGAGAGAGAGAGAGAGAGAGAGGGAGAGGTGATGATGTCAGCACTGGCCATGCATGTGGACCCTGGCATCCGGCCATCTGGTTGCAGTTTCCTCGAAGTGTACTGAGAGAGAAAGGGATCTTCGATGATCTTTCCATTGATTTGTAGGCGTTACGAGGGAATTAGGAATCTTAAGGCACATACATTAAAGGGACAAGAGAAGTTCCACTGTTGAAGAAGACTAACGAAGGTATACTTGTTGGCCTATGGCGGTCTGGGATCAAACTTAATTAAGTATCCGTTTGTCATACTATTGCTTTTTGAAAGTAATTTTAAGTAGTTTAATTGGAAGTGTTTTGGAGCTTAGGTTGTTTGTTAAAGTTTTGAGAGTCTTATTCAAATACTACCATTATACTCTTCTCATATAAATAGGAGTCTTATTTCTCATATAAATAAGAGTCTTATTTATTCTAATCTTACTTCTACTAGCTTATCTAGATAGTATCCCTTAATAATAGGAATACATCACAAACAAAGTCAAAGATTTAGGGTCCATTTAGGTTTGCGATTTAAAAAAATGATTTTTAAAAAAGTGTTTGGCAAAATCGCAAATTAACCTTTAAAATTCTGTGTTTTTAAAAAAACTTTATCTTACCTGCGACTTGAAAAAATATATTTTCTATATTTTTAAATCGCAATTTTTTAAAACACAGTTCCCAAACGATTTATGTTATGCAATTTGGTTTAAAATCACACTTATTTTTTACGAAATCGCAATCTCCAACGCACCATTTGTAGATCATACCGGTTAAATTACCACTTATCTTAAAAGCTTAAGCAATAGGAAATGATTTAATTTATATTCTAACGATCGATCCATCTTAATAAGTGAGGCTTAACACGTAGAATATTTAATTGACATATCAATTAACTAATATTCTAACATTTTTCCTCACGTGTGGCCCTCTTAAACACATTGAATATTTAATTAAAATGTGAGGTAATTTGATATAGATAAAGTTCGAACTTAAGACTTTTGATTCTAATACTATGTTAAATCATACTTATATCAAAAGCTTAAACTACTAGAAAATTATTAATTTAATAAAAATTAATATTCTAACAATTAATATAATATTGCAATAATTGATAACCAACAAAGATGCATGCTTCTAAAAGATGATGTTACAAAGGAGGCGTGCCTTTTGTAATTCAATGGTTTCTGCTAGTTAATTATGGACATCTTTTCATGGGGCAGCGCTGCAGCCGGGTAGGCGGCTCTATCCGGCCAGCCTCTCCAGATGTACTTTGTCCCAGTTTAACGGTCCGGCCATAAACCCTAACTTTTTGGATTTTGTTTTAGGAAAATATTAAGTTAGTTTCCTGTGATTTGGGTTTTTATTAATTAAACTCTTTTGTCTTTAAATTTTTTCAATTAATTTTTTTTTATATTCAAGACGGTCCTTCCGTCTGTGTTGTAACCATTTTTCTAAATAAAATTACTTATAAAATTGTCCTTTTAACCCTAAAGAAAAAGTACCCAAAAAAAGGTTTTTTGTTTTTTTAAAAAAAAGAGGGCCATAGAACCTCCATGACCCATGCCCATGGGGGCTCTTCCACAAAGGTCCGGCCACAAAGCTCCCTACGCGGCCGCGAAGGGTGGCGTTAGAGTCATATGAGGATTAGAATTTCATTTTTATGTCTTCCTCTTTAATAGTTTGAGAAATGATATAAAAACATATCTTATGCATCTCCTTTTTAAATTTATTATTGAATTTATGGGACCCACATTTGGGTCTCACAAATTTAATGATTAATTTGAAACTTAATTGTATAAAAATGTGTAAGAGATATATGTGTATCATCTCTCGAATAGATTAGAGTGTATTTAGATGACTCTTTTAATTGTAGTAGAAGTTGTCTATCAATTGTAGTAAGAGTCTTTTTTGGTTTCAACTGTGGTTAGGAGTCTTGAGTTTGTACTGCATTAGAATTGATATGGTTGCAAGTCTATTTAAGGATCCGTTTGGTTTTGAGGTTTCAAAACGTGCAATCTAATAAATGACAATTCGAAAATGCATTTTTTTTTAAATGCAATTAAGCATTTAGTAAAATCGCGGTTTGACATTTAAAATCGTGCATTTTAAAAAATGTACCCCTTACCTGCGTTTTCAAAACATAAATTTTTTTTCACGTTTTCAAACTGTAATTTATAAAAAAATAATAATAAATAAATATTACACTCTCAAATGAGATACCTTCCGCACTTTTATTTAAAAACACACTTTTGACTTGCGGAATCGCATGGCCAAATGAACTCTAAACCAAGTACTTGAATAAAATTAATATATAGAGAAGTTTATTTTCAAACTCTTGGTTTAAAGGAGGTTTAGATTCCTCTAATAATCTACCTAAAATTACCCGTTAGGAACTTTATATTCGGATTCTTAATAGGCAGAGAGCTATGGATAGTCTTGACAAAACTATCACCACGTTCTCAAGGAGTAGCTCAATCGGCTGAGGACCATGTACACTTTATGAAGCGAAGGTCATTAGTTCGAATTCCTCATTTCCTTTCTTGTGTAGACATGCCAAAATAAAAAAAATAAAAAATAAAAAATAAATAAAAATAAAAAAGGAAGGAGAAGAAAAACTATCACCACTTTCCCATCGTCTTCCTTGCCCTCCCTCCCTCCCCTCCTCCTCACTCCCTCTCATACTCCTCCAAACAATCACAACCATTGCCACCACTGAAAGCTACGTCATTTAACGAGTCTAAAGTCATAGGTTACATTTATTTTTGAAAAAAATAAAAATTGAAAGGTAATGTATGATTAAAAACCCACTCGTTATGAATATCCAAAATTCATTAATCTATTATATAGAAATACCCTCAAGACAAAATTCATTTCCCTCTCACCTATTAGTATGGAAATTAAATATGTGGGGTATTAGAGCTTTTACCACAAACATCTTATTAACTTAGATGACAGTTTATATGAGTACCACATAGCATAATATGGGTAAAAAAATTTAAGCAACAAAATTTGACAGGTAAATTTAATTATTTAGTGGCTGATATGATAAGTGTCACGTGAACTGTTACATCAGTACTTTACAAGAAACTTATATTAAAAACAATAATACTTCTAAGAATACTCAGCTATTTAGACTAGGAATGGCAAATTCATGTTTGCGTTTCGGCTTTGGGTCATATCGAGCTATGGGTATAAAATTATATGAGTAAACCGAACCTCACCCGTATAATTAAACAGGTCAAACTTCTAAACCTTGACACGATCTATTTAAAGAAGCGCATAACACAATCCGATTCGCATAACTCATTTAATAAACAAGTGGTGTTAGGTTAACTCAACCCGCCCCACATAATCAATTTAATTAACAAATTTACAATTATTGGGCATAAAAATGCTCGTTTATACAAATATATTGGCACAACAATTCTCAATTATTTAATATGAAAATGAATTACACTAACAAAATTATATCTTTATTATTAAGGATGAGACTGATGGTATTTTTTTGTCCTGACTTTAGGGTTTTGATTTTTTATTGGAAAAAAAAAAAACAGATTATGCGAATCACCCATGAGTTAAGTAAGTTGACCCGAAATTGACACATTTATTAATCGTGTCTAATCAAGTTGACCCGGTTTGACCCAAATTCTATTTTAATAAACATTAATTCACTAATTTTGTATTAATTTCGAATCAAATTTATGAATCATGTAAAAAATTGACAGCCTTAATTTAAGGCTCCAACTCAAAACTCTCACTTTTTTGCAATAGGATAACATTATTGGACCAGCTAAAAGATAAAGAGAGATAATGAATTGTTAACTGCTTCATCTCTCTCTCTCTGTGGAAACAACTTCTCTGCAACAAAAGTCATGGGAGGAGGGAAGCTCCCTACCCCTCTTCCTCCTTAATCCCCCCATCCGTTACCGCCTTTTTTGAAGCACCTATATTGCTAGAGTTCTCTCTACCTCCCTCCACCTCTTTTGAGATCCTATCCGTCTCTTTGGAGGTCATATCTCACTTATCACTACCCTCACAACAGTCATCATAAGCCATCCTCCTCCTCCACCATGTCTTATGTAGGAATTGTCAAGGCACGGCCGCTCCTCCATCGGACATCCACGCATAAGAGCGTGGTGGCTCCGTCCCTCATTTCAGCCTTCCCCTGTTGTTGTTGTCAGTTTTATGTGGCAGTCCCTAGTCTTCCGGACTCCACTGCTGGCAGCCTGGCACGCGAAGAAGCCACACATGTGGCCTCCTTTCCTCCTATTCGTTGCCTTCTGTTGATGTTGTCAATATGTTGTTGTGGTCTTGTTGTATTGCCTTTGGTTTTTCTAAGTTTTTTGTTGTTATTTTTTTGTTTTTAATTTTTTGTATTTCCTTTTGTTTCTTAGTCTTTGTTGTAGTTGTTATCATGCATGTGTTTTAGGTATGGTTAAAAGGTATTACAAGGGTTATGCCTCCATCTGAGTGTTACGTAAATAATTTTACAAATACGCAACGGGATAAATTGTTAGGTTCTGAAGAGATATGGACTTTTTAGATTCCGAAGAAACCTAGACATATAATGTTTGTCATTAATTCTCATTTTCTCTTTATTAATTGATCACCCATTAAATAGGGGACTACATGACTACACGACTCAAACTAAAAGACTTGGAGATAAACTTCTACTCTAACTTAGAAATAAACTCATACAAGAAACAATAAAAACCTACTACTAAATGACTTCTAGACTATAATACTACAAATAATTAAAAGACTCTTGCCTTAAAAATATAACTATAACTATCATTATTTAATTAAACTAGGACTTTTCTAAGATAAGTAACAACAAAAACAAAGGTTGAAGGTCTCCCAGGAGTCATGCTCCAATCATCGCCATATTTTATCGACATATTGCTGCTGGATAAGGATGCTTAGCACAAATTTATGAACATAGGCCGAACCGAACAAAACCCAACCCACTGTAACTGTGGAGGGTCCACCAAGCACTTAAACGACACCGGTTTGCAAAGAGTGAAGGACAAGTCACGACTGCTCTCTTTTTTTTTCTTTTTTTAACTGATCTTGCTTTGAGCCAGGCAATAGAATCCCATTTATAGAAAACCACAAGCTAATGTTCCGTGTAGGAATCAGAAAGGAAACCCTATCAAGTTTCTTCTCGAAATTGTAAACCCTTTAAATACTATCTTCTCTTTGATTGTGACCGTTTGTGTTTGATTTCCCATCTTTTAATCTATCACTCAACCTTCAATTTGTGTGGAACCCAAAATCAATAATATCTTTTCGTGTGCGGTATGTTAAACTCTGGAGCTTTTTACGAACGTCGTTTGATTATTTGGGTTTTTGGGTATGTGGGTGAGAGAGGATTGTTTTGGGGTTTGTGATGTTTCGGTGTTTTGTTTTCTCAGGGAGTAATCGTAGTCCGGGTATCGCCATGGCCAAAACCTCGTTCAAGCTCGAACTTCCATTGGGTTTGTTTTCTTTTCCTTTGTTTTTTTCTCTGTTTTTTGTGATAGGTTTGGGGTTTTGGTGATGCCCATGTAGTTTCTGTGGTGGGTTTTGTGAATGATTGTTTAAAGTTATGAAAATATTTGAAATTTTGGTGAAAAGGGCCTAATGATCAAATTGTTTCTTCTTTGCTTTGCTTTGCTTCTATAAAAAGCTTGGATTTTTGGTGATACGCATGTCATTTCTGTGGGGCTTTGGTGATTGTTTGTTTAAAGTTTTGAAAATATGCGAGAAATTGGTGGAAAGGACTTTTTGATTCAACAAATGGTTTTTTAGTTATGACCTCTTTTTTCGGATTGAGCTGAAAAGGTGGGTTATTGCTTGGGCGGTGTTTATTGATTAAAATTGGGGCTTCTTTGGGTTGCTTCTGTGTTCGAATTTTTAGAATTTCGGGGCGACTTTTATAAAATTGATTCTGTTATTGGAACTTAAATGGTGGGTTTTGATTGGTGGGTGTTCTGTTTGAAGAAGATGAGACATAGTTGAAGCAACTGGGATAGTTAAAAGACAAGTATTAACCTCTAAATGGTGAGTCTTTCTGGTTGTTTTTGGCAACATTTTCTTCATGACGTGATTTTTTCTTGCAAAAAGCATGGAATTTCATGTTAAAATTCTAGCTGAATACTTTAACCGGGGCTTAAATGATGACTTTGTACATTAAGGAAAGGAGTCATGACTGCAAAATGTTGCTATTTCCCATTCAGGATTGCATTATTTATTTATTATTATTATTTTTTATGGGTATGAATGAAGCACTTTCCTTTCATCCTTAATTCTTCTCTGATTTGAATTTGGTATCGCTTCATTTTTTTTAATATATATGCATAGGACTATTTTGTTCTAAAGCTTTTGATCTTTCACGTCTCAGAAAGGAGGCTTGCAGAAGCAGCCCGCATCAGAGAGAAATATCCTGATAGAATACCTGTGAGAACTCACTATCATGATGATTTCTTACTTTGTATGCCTCCATTCAGTGTACTTAATGTTCTAATATGAGTATACTGTGGCAGGTAATTGTGGAGAAAACTGAACGAAGTGACATTCCTGATATTGATAAGAAGAAGTTAGTTGCATCTGCCCTTCTCTTGTATTTCGAAATGTGTATATTGTTGTGATTTAAATCCCATTTTGGTGATCCTTGTGCAATTCCCAGTTCCTTCCATAGTTTTTGGCATTCAATTAGTGAAGTCTCTTTATTGTTTTGATTGTGTATTCAGCATTACTTGTAAGCCAATTAGAGGTGCTTGAATAGTCTTTATGCTTTGTTGTTCATTTGGTTTCTAAATGTTCTTCACACCCATTTTACACCAGCTGTGTGACGTGTTTTAAGTGGCTGGCATGACATGTTTAAATGGCTTCTGATGTCAGCCACTTAAAAAATAAAATAAAAGGATAGTCACTTAAGATACGCCATGCCAGTGGTTTGAAATGGATGTGAAGAGTAGCATTACTCATGTGCAAGACTTAGAAAGTGCTAATTTTTGGTGTTGTCTTCATTCGAGTGGTGATGGCTCCTAGAGTTATGGTAGTGATGCACATGGTTAGTTGATATTCATGGTATAATGTGTGTTACAGATTGCCCATTTGGCAGAATTGGCGATCTAGGGTAGTCTAATTCATAGTGCTGGTGTTTGGATAGTGGAGTTGGCAAATAGCAGTAGTGGCAGCAGGGCTGAGAGATGGTAAGACAAATTACGTTTACACCCATCCAAATTGTATGTGTCAATGCAACAATGGAATACTTGGAAACTAGAGGGGCTGTTAGTATTAAGAGTATGGTTTGAGGTATCATAAACTAAGTTTATTTTTTGAAATAATATGCTTATAGGAATTTTTAGTTCGGGTCGTGTATCTGTTATGGTTATCTTGCATTTGCTGAAGAGTGCTATGGGAGGTTAATTGTGAGGATGGTGAATCACTGAATCTACTCATGGATATGGGGAAGGCCGTGTGTATGTGGTCCTAACCATCATTTTTGTGGTCAATGGCTGTCTAAGGAGCTAACACTCGATATGATGGAATTCGATACCTTTTTGTCATTCTGGCATCCAAGCTTCGTTTGCCAGATGGAAGAGTAACTTGAAGTTTCTTCATTTATGTTAATATGAAAGAATTAGATGTTCCTTTGGATTGGAGGGCCTTGTCAACTTCATTATACACAGTAGAGGTTTTAAAATTTTGGTTATATCGCACTTATTTTTTTGTTGCTGCAGATACCTTGTTCCGGCTGATTTGACTGTTGGGCAGTTTGTTTATGTTGTACGGAAAAGAATTAAGCTTGGTGCTGAGAAGGCTATATTCGTCTTTGTGAAGAACTCTCTACCTCCCACTGGTGCCTGGCTCTCGTTTATATTTAAGTAATTTTGGATTAATATATGTAGTTGCGTTTCTAATCTTTCGTTTGTTGTTACAGCTGCCTTGATGTCTGCGATTTACGAGGAAAACAAGGATGAAGATGGTTTTCTTTACTTGACTTACAGTGGAGAGAACACCTTTGGATCCCTCTAAGAGCCTTAATACCAGTTTGTGTAAATAAAACTTGGAAGGTGTAAATTCTCAGCGGTCTCTCTCAACACAATGCCTTACCTGCTTATCTATTGTACCTAAAAATTTGGTCTTAATTTGGATTAATTTGCCGGAAGCCGGTTTGAACCTATATGGGATTTGAATCTAAAGGAATCCATTATTTACTGATTTTCCAGTTGCCTTCCTCTTGAAGTGTTCTTTGTTATGAGATATTGAAAGCTGCATGCTACAGTCCCACTTGGTATTTATGCATTGTTGAGCTACAATGCAAGTCAAATAACCTTTGGGAAGCCCAAGAAAAATGCTCTAACAGCGTCTTTCACTGAAATGAGCATGGCATACTACTTTTAACTGGTCCTGAGAAATGTCTCAGAAGCTTTTGTTCATGTTACTGCAATATGCAGCTTGTTCTTCTTGAGACTTTTAACCCATATGCTGCAAATGAAGCCATTCAAATTCAATTAAACGTCTCGATCCATTTCCTGGATGCTTCATTCTATTTCCAAAGAGAAAGGGAAAACAAATGGATTTGCTTTTTCTCACTAAAAAGAGTAAATTCTGGTATGGCTGCATAAAACCAGGTCTTGCATTCAAATTGAACAGTTGTACAAACTTTCCTCGATTCTCTCTTAATACAAAATATGTTGTTCATTTGGAAGAGCCTTTTTTCTGGCATTGATTCTTGACCCATTTGATGCCGGCAGATGCCCCGCTCTTAATCTTTAGTGCTCCCACCATTGCAGTTGCTTTGGCTTTACCGAATCCAGCTTTTGCATTGGTTTTCTTGTTGCCGGTGTCTTCCTTTTTGGCATTAGCCTTGTCTTCTTCCTCCAGGGCACCAATCCCTCCAGCACCCCATTGATCTGCCCAGCTTGGTGCTTCAGCAGCCATATTTTCTTGTATATTTCTCAACCGAAAATCATCAACCAACTGAAAAAATGCATCAACAAGTAAAACTTAGAAGCTTAAGAGGAATCAGAGCTATGATTTTCCAAGGGAAATGGTGAAAAAACAGATGATGCATCCATATCTAAATTACACGCAGAAATTAGGAAAACCCATCAAAGCATATCAAAGAAAATGGATCTGAACAATATCTATACACTCTAAGCTTTTACAATCTCTTAATCCCAGAAAACCAAAATGATTAAACCTTTCAAAGAGCAAATGAAATGGGAGGTTTGAGAGAGAGAGAGAGAGAGAATACCTTGAGATTGAGAAACTTGGAGCAAATGGCAAATAGGAAGTGTTGAAAGAGGTTTAAGCTTAGAAAAACAGAGGGTCACATGTTGGTGGGGCAGTGGTGAACTTTAAAAAAGGACATGCCAACTCAAGAGCTCTAGTTTCCATCTAGTGAAGCAAGCTTTTGTTCCCTATCTTTCCTTCTTTATTAAAATCTTTAATTCTAATCCTAATCATATACCATCTTCTATGTTTTTAAAGTGGCCCAACATGTTTCTCATCCTCATCAACCCTAAATAATTGAACTGGGGTTGCCTCATCCCACCACCCATTTTCACCTGAGTTCGACCAGGGTCAGGTTAATCACCAATTTTTTTTTTAGACTTGTCTATTACGGGAAGCCTTGAATTTTTTTCAAGAAAATTTGTGCACCTCATGCATAGAAGAAGAATCAACATATGTTTTTCATGCCGAATTGAATTGTATTATTTACACGGACAAAACCAAGATTTTTCAAGAAAGCCAAAGTATAGACGAGGAATCGACCAAGCCTCATTTTAATCGGAGTTAAATCTAATTTTTAGGCCCATATATATATGAAAATTTTCAAAACTCCTCCTTAGTTATTTACTATATATATATATATTTATTATCAAAAAAGTTAGCATGACCCACAACTTCGTTTTTTAGATTCCTATATTCTTAAAGAGTATAAATTACACCTTGACCAAATTTGATCTTCCCCTCCTAAGCCCATGATTCAATAAATAAATAAACCCTTACCTTGATTTAATAAATAAATAGTCTAGAGTCAACTAACAATTTAACCAACAATCTCCTTCAAATGATGAAAGGGCAGGAAAAAGATAAAAGCAAACAAACAGCAAATGCCACTTTTATTAAGTTAAGCAACATCCCTTTTGTCTCGGAAAATAATTTTCCTCCGACGACAAGAAATTCATCTAATTAAGTTTATTTAATTGACATCTGTCTTTAAAACACGTAATTCTTACCGAAATTCATTAAAAATATACTTGAAAATCCGCAATCTAAGGGCAAATATTGTCATTCAAATACTTCCCAAAATTGCTCATTTTCATTTTCACTTTTTGAATATGGAAGACAGTAATTGGACAACCAGATATAGAAATAGGTGATTAATTAAACAGAGAGTAGATTTGACCTTCATCAATCATCACATTTTTTAAGCCAAAAATAGTTGTTTGTACAGCTTTCAAGATTGCCTAATTAGTTTAAAAAATAAATATAAAAATAAAATCGCCTAATTACACTATTCCGTAATGCCTTATCCTAGTCATTACAAAGACAAGCTGTTACGGCGAAACTGAGGCCTCAACACCTCAAACTCTCGCCATTTCACCTTCTAAAAAAATAAATAAAGAATTAAAAAAAAAAAATCAAAGTTTTTTTTTAAAAAAATATTCTTGTATAACTAAGAGAATTCTTATTGGGCTAGCCAAGGATAGCAAAAATTGACCAAAAAAAAAAAAAAAAAATAGCAAATTTCCCTAGCAACTACTCACTACAAAAAAAATTGCTTTTAGCCACGTGGCTACAGTGGCCATATGGCGATTTTAGCCATGTGGATAATATACCACATGGCTAAATGACTTGTATAGGTAATTAGCCACTTGAATTTTTACCAAGTCGCTAATTAGCCACGTGGCTAAAAAATTTTCCTAATTTATTTATTTATTTATTTTTTTCTAAATTTTTCTAGGTTTAAAATTTTAGCCATGTGGCTTATGTGCCACGTGGCCAATTGGTCATGTGGCACATAAGCCACATGGCTAATTTATTAAAATTATTTTATTCTTTATTTATTTATTTTTTATATTTATATTTAAAATTTTAGCCATGTGGCTTATGTGCCACGTGGCACATAAGCCACATGGGTAATTTATTAAAATTATTTTAATTTATTTTAAGATTTAGAATTTTAGCCACTTATTTATTGGCCACGTGGCTAATCTATCATTAATTGCTAAAACTTCCCTCCAACCCATTTCTAATTTCCCTTCTCTTTATCTCTCTCCTTCTTACTTTTTTTTTCAATTTTCCCCCTTTTTTAACTATTCTTTTTTCATTTTGTTATATTTTCTTCCTTCTTTCCCTTTTTCCCACACTCACCGTTCCTTCTTCTCATTCTTTTCTTCACACAAAGTCACAGACAAGGAGGAGATCCGGCCGACTCACGCTCGCCGTTCCTTCTTCTCCTTTTTTTTTTTTTTTTTTTTTTTTTTTTTTTTCCTTTTCTTCACATAGAGGGATACCGATCGGAGAGCTGGAGCGATTATGAGATAGATCCATGGTCGACGATGGAGCTGGAGTCCGGAGGATCACGGCCGAAGAGGTAGAGATCGAGATCGACCGACTCTCAGAGGTGGAGGAGATCCGGCCGACTCACGCTCGCCGGCCGGATTTTGAATCTGATTTTGGGTTTTTGTTGTTTTGGTTTGATGATTTCCGGCGAGTCGTTGAGTGGGCGACTGGGTTTTTGTTGTTTAGGTTTAATGGCTGGCGAATTGGTTTTTTTTTTTTTTTTTTTTTTGGTTTGATTTTCTGGCGACTGGAATGTTGTTGTTTTGGCTTATTGAATTTTTTCCCATTTTGGGTTTTTGTATTTTTGGTTTGATGGGTTCGAATTTGGCGACTAGGTGATTGATGATCCCGGCCTAGATGTACTCCAGATTGGGAGAAGAAAAAAGAAAAATAGAACATAAATTTATGTTCTTTTTTTTTTTTTAAAAAAAAAAAAAAAAAAGAACCAAAATTTTAGTCACATGGCTTTAATTACACGCGGCTATAATTGCCTATTTTTTTAGAAAATGAAATTGCATTTAGCCACTTGGGGTGGCACGTGGCTAAATAGCCACATATATGAAAGGACACGTGGCTAAAATTGCATTTAGTAACAACCGGATTCACTGTGTGTAACCCACGTAGCTAAATGCACGTGGCTAACTGCAAGTGACTAAAAACAATATCAATATGATTATCTCTTCTCTTTGGAAATGGTAAATGTGGATAAAGAAAAAATATTTCAAAAGAAATAATTAAAGTTGATAGCTAAAATAAGGAATGAGATGTAGGTGTTTTGAAAAAGTAAGTAATTAAAATTTAAAAAAAGAAGAAGAATAAGAAGAAATGATTCTTTAACTAAAATTTACCGAGCTGAATGTGAATGCTGTTATGATTATAAGTTACGTGAGATATGATATGTCGACAATTATCTATTTCAGTTAAGAGTTTTAGTATATAACATTACAGTTCAGTGTTTTTATGACAATAGATCTCTTATAGTTTATCACATAATAGGATTCCGAGTTTGTCTTCAAGTCATAGTAGGAGTGTTTATCTTTCAATAGAGAGCCCATTCTATACGGTAGTGGCAGAAAAGAAGGGGTTTATGCCCACCAATAATCACTTGACGCATCAGCTAAAAGCAAAAAAATGCAAAAAAATTGAAATTTTGGTGAAGTAGACAATCCCTCTCACAACTTCAGAGTGCCATCATTCCAAAACAAAAGAAAAACCCACTGCACGTCCGCCGTCCGCCCGACTGCCTCTTTCCCGTCGCCGGACGACCAGTCCTCCAGCCACAGTGATCCAGTCATATAGATCCGGCGACCACAGGCGAGCCTCCAGATCCTCTTCCCCACGACCTCCAGACACCGTCGACAGAGATCCGGCCACAGATCCGAACTGAGCCTCCTCCTCTCTCGAGATCTCTCCCTTTCGCCGGCCGTTCTCCCCTCTCACCCCTCTAGTGGTTTTCGGTGATCAGATCTGGTTGATAATCACATCTGGTCCGGTGATTTGGTGCTCTCGGCATTTTGGTTCAACCGGAGATGGTGAACGGCAATGTGGTCGGGGTCGAACTCGGGTCGGCCACGTGGTGGCACGGCTTCCATGGGCTACACCGGTTTGGTTGTCTGGGTCTGGGTCGATGGTCGGTGGTTGGGGCTGGGTTTGCATCTCTCTCCCTCAATCTCTTCTCTTCATTTCACTGCCAAGAGAAAAAAAAAAAAAAATAGGTGTTTTGCTTGTATATGATTTTCTTGCTCCAGGCTTACGTGTCAATTTTTCATTGGTGGGCAAACAAAGCCTACTTTCTGCCACAACCGAATTGAAGTTATTCTCCTTTCAATAAGGGTAGGAGTTCATCTCTAAATCTATATATTTGTATTTCTCTTATTTATAGTTGAGGGTGATTAATAAAACAGAGCAAACTTTGTGTTTGAATACGATTTGAAGTTTCTTTAAAATTTAAAAGATCTAGGTTCTTTCAGAACCCGCTCTAAGAGTGAATTCGCTCGTCGTGCATGTCTCTTTGACCTAAACAAAAACCCTAAAACATCTCTTAACTTAGTTGTGCAAAGAGCTTAATTCAGAATGATTTTTACAAAAACACAAACACAATAATAATTAGGCAATGACTACCAAAATAAGAGCAAGAGCATATCACATTTTTTTCTTTTTACCCCTACAGCTTTTATTACAACCCCATAACACAAATTCACCTAGTTGAATAAAACTGTCAGTGAATATTGTAAGAAAGGTGTAGTAAAATCTGTAATAGCATAAGGCATAAACAAAACTTACCTAATTATCCCAAAAGAAAATATATATTAAATTAAAATAAGTAAAAAAAAAAGGAACAAAATTGGGAGCAACAATTTTGGCAAACCAACCGGTGAACCTTCTTGGTTCAAAAAGTGTTGCCGAATCTTTCTATAAACAGAGCATAACGTTAACGCCTAACGGTTAAAAATCAAATGGTATATCTACAAACACACGCAACTCAACAAACAACCAACCCGGCCATCTAACAATTTCTCTCTTTTTGGGACACAATTACGTACTACTTGGACTTCCTCGTAGACTTGGATTTCTTCATTTTACGTGACTTATCATCGACGCTAGTCCATGTATACCCACTAGGAATAGCAAAAGGGTCCGACTCTTGTTCCCCCGGACCAGAACATCGTTGGTGCTGTTGTTGTTGCTTGCTCGCCGACACCGACTGGCTGTTGCTCCGCCTCAACCACATCGACGACAAAGACGACGATGTCGATGACGATGACGACGATGGTAACGATGAATGGTGGGTCTCTGATTTGTGCTCTTCCTCACCACCTCGTCCTCCATGAATTAAGTGTCTGGGGCTCGAGAACGGAGTGTAGAACTGTTCGGTTGGTTGGAGGTCAACGAACTTTGTGAACGTTATCACCACCCTAACTGTAGGAACTACCGGAATCGCAACCTGTCCCACAAAACAAACACAAGCAAACAAACACCCACCGTCGGATTAATCAATCAATCATCTTGGTCAAAGAAAAGCTAAACATAATCAACGCTAGCATCTTAGACTCAAAAAGTGTTTTAACCGATACTGGGGGTCCCAGCGTGGGAATTAGACACCGCTCCCACCCAGTTCTTTACAGCCTATCAGTGATCCCGCCACGTCATATCAGAGTGGGGTTCGGATGACATGGCGAAATCATGGTCAAACTGTTTTCTTTTGGTTATTTTTAACTTGGGCCCCAATGTCCCACCCGGGTCTAAGGAAATTGAACCTCGGATGATACTTGGGGTCCCGCACTCCCATCACCGTCGGATCAAAACCAAAACTTGTATCTAAAAGTTCCACGTCCCCACAAAGGCTTCTCCACAAGTGAGACCGTTGCTTGCTGGCCATCAAAAGAACCGAAAACAAAAGAAAAGAGAAAAGGGCCCACAAAGAGACACCCACAGGGTGGACCCCGAAATTTCCATATCCACAGAATGCCCTTACCTTTACAGGAAATGTCCCCGGAGGAAACTTGGTGGTGAGCAGCTCTCTCATCCTCCTCACCGCCTTCACTTTGTTCGCCAAAATGTCAAGTAACGGCAAGAGCTCCTCCGTCTTCAATGGAAACTGCTCTGTTAACCAAACCGACGGCCGTAAGCTCCGTATGTATTCTTTTTCCTTCGTCTGCGTAGCAGATACCGCCGCGCGCCTAGGCGCCACCGCCGCTGACGGAGGTACGTCCACGCTTTTCCTCGGCAGTGTCACCCACTCTCTCTCCTCCCTAACGAAGCTACTGTGCCTCCGCCGGTCCGAAGATACCCCGAAATTCGGATTCTCGGCCACCAAAAAGCCGTCATCGTCTTCGTCGAGCTCTAGAGGGAGGACCTGCTCGCTCCCCGCCACGTCAGCGTCTCCGCCGGCGACTTTGCGTGAGCGGAAGCTGAAGACGACGTTGTGAATCTCGTAGACCTTGGCTTTCCACTCTCCGACGCTCTCGGTCTTCTCCTGGCGCCTCCAGTTGGTTCTACCGACGAGTTCGGCTTTGGTGACGTCCATGCCGGGCCGGTAGACGCTGGTCTGAGAGCAGAACCCGGCGATGTCGGACTCGCTCATCGGAGCTCCGGCGTTCTCGAAGGCGTCGAAAATCTTGCGGTCGTCGCGGTTGAGGACTAAGAGAGCGCCGGGGGGAATGTCGTGGCTCTGATCACCGTCGCCGAGGAAGAGGAAGCTCTGATCAGCGCGCTGAATTTTCAGGCCGTCGAAGCCGGCCAGGGACGTGTCGGCTCTGAGGTTGCCGTCGCGCTTCCAGATCTTGTACGTGTCGGAGGGTGCGATTTTTCCGACGAAAGGAATGACGGAGCTCTCGAAGTGGAAGGAGATCTCCATGTAGAAGTCTCGCATGCGCCTGAGCACGGCGATGACACGCGGCAGTCTCCGGCGCCACTTGCTCCAGGCGGAGCGGTGGTGCTGGCGGAGGAGGATGAGCGCGATGTCGGAAGTACGGCGAACGAGGGCCTCCTGGAGGGGGTTCCACCCTGCTGAATTCTGGAGGGAGACGTCGGCGCCGGCGAGGGCGAGGGCACGGGCTGAGACGGCGTCGTTGAGTCGCACTGCGAGGTGGAGCGGGGTCTCCCGGAAGGGCACGTCGCGGCGGTCGAGGACGGAGGAGATCTGGTCGCTGAGTCGCTCCTGAGCGAGGGAGTCGGACTCGGTATGGATCCTATCCGGATCAGCGAGTTTGGGCATGGTGGAGACGAGTCGGGACAGTGTGGTGTGATCCCCTACGGCGACGGCGTAGTGGACGGGGCTGTGCGTGTAGTCCTCGGGCTTTATCGCCGGAAACGACGTCGTTGTGGCCGTGGAGGACCTCGCCATTGTGAGCAAAACCAAAAAATGCGTGCTATGCTCAGTGGGGGCTGAGGAGTAAGTTTTGGTTTGGTTTGACTGAGAAGTGAGAATAGAAGAAGAAGAAGAAGAAGAGGAAGAAAGGGAATGTTATGGAAAGAGGGAGAGGAAGGGGGTAGTATTGTCAATTCGGGAGGGTCTTTATTGAGAAATGGACACGCAATCGGCGCGACTTTTGGTGATTCTAAGCAGAGGTCTGTGGATATTTCTTTCTTTCTTTCCATGTCAGGAGCTCCGGTACTTTAGGTTCGGTTCTTTTGTCTTCTTCATGTCCCTTGCACTACATATTTTTCCTTTTCTTTCAACTCTGCTTTTTTGACGATACGTTACTCTCTCTTTTTAACCCCCTAAGATTTTGATTTCATGAGATTGCACGCTAAACGAATAATATATGTTGCGTCACTTCACTTGTTTTCGTAATGATTTTATTACACCTATCTGATCTCGATCCACTGAGCCTCCTTACTTGGTCATACTCTTAAGGTAGGTTCTTTCGAGTTTGTAATTTTAAAAATGTATTATTAATTATAGGATGAACTATTTGAAAATATATATAATTTTTAAAATTACATTATCAAGTAATATATTGTTCTATAATTTAATTTAAAATGGCATTTTTAGCGTGCGAAATTAGAGTGGAAAACGCACTGTTAGTGTTAGCCAACGGGATTTGATGCTGCACTGGCACATATAAATGGCCCAGCACTCAGGAGGATTCCAACAATGCATGATAAATAATATGGTGGCTCTCGCCTCTCTCCCATGCGGGAGAGATGGACGGGGAATGATTGGTGGGGGCATGGCATTTTGGTGCACTGGTGTTGGGGTGTGTGATAGAGGATGATGCAACAGAAGCCAGAGTGGTCAGCGTCTACTTGTGTGTGTAGGGTGACCATATGCAACTGAGAAACAGGGGACGTGTCTGCGTTTACCCTGACCAAATCCATGCGGGATTCTCTGATGGCCTGTCCCGCACGGCCCCCACCTGGTTTCTCTGTAAACCCGTAAAGTAAGCCTCGTGATCAGCTGTGCTTAATCCTACCGAGTTTTACAAACACTCGAGCGATTTTTCCATTCAATTCGGTGACTGTTACACAAGTGTTTGATAGATGATATCATAGAAAAAATTTACTTTTGATTTTTTATAACTATTAATTTTGAATTTTTTTTATTTTTTTATTTTTTTGTTAGATCATTAAATTATATATAACAGTTTGCTAAATAATATTATTCTTTTTCTTTTCTTTTTTTCCATTTGGGCTAAGATCCAAGAAAATTAATAGCAATTTGGGCTACTTTCAGACCAAAATGGAGTTATAATAAGCAGCGTGAGCAGCAAAAAATAGCCCAGCTAAAACGACACAGTGATGGTATTTACCAAAAACAATATGAACGGGAAACGTTGTTATTTACGAGAAACAACATGGTCGGGACGCTAAAAGAATTCATCCCAAAGTGGTATATATGTCTCCGTTTGGTTTTGTTTTTTTGTCGTCTTTATTTATATATATATATATATATAGACAAACAACTCAAATACAAAACACTTTAATGTTCCGTTTGTTTGTAAAATATTTTCAACGAAAGCATTTTTCAAGAAAAATGATTTTTTCGAAAATATTTGTCGGCATTTGGCTCATACGAAAAAATCACCAACAGCGTAAAACAAAATCCGGCAATTGCCGCCTGAATTCTGCAACATTGCCATCGCTGAATTTCGACGAAACACATTTTAGCCAAACTGGCCGAAATCTGACCTAGTTTGGTCGAAATCCAGTAGAAATTTTTATATTCCGATTATACTGGTCAGATTGTAGCTAGTTTGGCCGGAATCTAGTATGTGGGAATCCGTTGACGTCGTCGGACTCCGGCATACAAGATTCTGGCGATGGTCACTAGAATCCAGGGATCTTCGGCAATAGAGTCGGGCTACCAAACAAACTTCAATGCTCGGCAGTGACAAATTTTCACAAACATACATACAAGAATAAAGAGTTTAAATCTAGAAAAACACCGAAAAAAATGCCGAAAGTATTTTTCAAAAAACATTTTACACCGAAACGTACAAACGGGGCGTACGTTAATAAAGCACAAAAACAATTTCCATTTTTATGTTATATAAAAACACTTTTTCAAACAAAAAAAAAATACTCTTAAAAAATATGTAATATTAACTTATATATATATATATATACATTATTTTAACATGCTGTGGATAAAAAGTCACTCCATTGCACACAACTGAGGTGCCATAGTAGCTAGGGCGCCCATAACTTATTACATAATCAATTATAATTATGATGAAAATTAATTTAAGTAGTAAATTTCTTAATGTTTACTCTTACCGTGGTTGTCTTTCAAACTATTTTTTAGTATTTCATAACCATATATATATATATATATATATATATATATATATATATATATATATTGATGAAGCTGCAGGTACCATACTTGGCCATCCAACAATTAATCCCTTGAAATACGAAATGCCGGGAAGTCCACTTCTGTACTCCCAAGTCATCAATTACCCTTCACGTAGAGTAGTTGGTCTAAAATTTAAGCTAGAAAAGAAAAAGCATATGTGCACCGACCAGTAATTTATTGCTCAAGGTGATTCATTATATTTCAACATCATAACTTTAGGATTTCAAAAAAAAAAAAAAAAAATCAATCACATAGGACGTACGTACACTAAAATTTGTGTGATTTAACTTAACAAACCTATATCTAAAATAGAAACAACTAGGAGAAATTTATTATCAAAATATGGTTGGAGTACAAAGAGTTTTATTTAAGGAAAAAACCACTCAATCCCTAAAGTCCTCGTACTCTCAAATTTTACTCTCACACAAAAAAAAATGAATGATAAAAGAGAATATTTTCTCTAATTTGATCTCTGCACCTTACAGGCTTACAGCATTACAAAACTTAATGTTTGGGAGATTGATATTTTGAGGAGGATTTTAGTGAGCTCATAATATAGCATGTTGAGGCAACACTCAATCCAAAAGCATAAGCCTATAGGTTTTGGCCCAACTATGCTATATATTAACCACTCAAACTTGTAACACTTTTTCAATGTGGGACTCACAACAGATTCCCTATAGCATTTTTCCTATATATATATGTTTGAATTTTGTTATTTTAGTTTTTTTTTAATTTTTTTATTAGTTTATAAATAATTTTATGAAGGAAATTTTTATCATTAAATGATGCATTGACATTTTTTGATAGTTTAGGCGGGGGGACACTGACATAATTGGTAGTTAGGAGGATATTATTAATAATGGGGTGGTAGTTTAAGAGGGTTATATTTACTTTTTCATATATATATATATATTAGAATAATTGTCCAACCGAAATTAGACTAATTTTTTGTTTTCATAAACTATTTTCGAAAACAATTTATCAAACGCTACTTTAAAGAAAAAATTAACAAAAATTTGTTTTCTATTTTTGTTCTAAAAAATAGTTATAAAAAAATAAAAAATAAAACTTATTAATTCTAATACGCTATCTTTTCTTACAATGGTCACGGTCGGCCGCCGGGATGTGGAGAAGTTCCTGGTAGCTACGACAGTATAACGTGTATCACGTGCTGTCTGCATGTCCATTATTTATGACAATTGAAATGTCGCGTACTGTACAATAACCTAGGCTTGATGCAACCGATAACCGTGGTCCTTCATGTTAGTTGGGTGCACGATTGACCAGTCCTGCCATTTTTGAATTTTCAACAGTTCCGTAAGCGTAGCCAATTAATCATGCATGCACGAATACTCAGTCAATTAAACACGGCCAGTCGGCCAGCGATGATCGATTCCTTTACCCGGAAGGCACCTCCGATCCAACAACACCTGTCGCCTGTCGCTATGAACATCTCGTTCTCCAAGATACTTCCAGGAACTAACTAACTGCAATAAAACTCAAGTAGTTAACGCTCCTTGAGACTTGGGTGTCTATGACTATAGTCTATATATAGGGGGGATCCAGAGGAAGTCATCATGAGTCGTATCTTCATATATTCTTCAAAGAACGTAGTCAAGTAATTAAATCACCAGTTAATTCTTCCGGCCATGGCTTTCTTCTTCTCAAGCTTTTTTAGTTGCTTATCTGATTCTAGCACCAGGGTTGCATGTGAAGGAGACGATTCGGTACACAGCAAACGGAGCAGCAAAGCTCGAGTACTCGCGAATGATGAAGCCAAATCTAAGAGAAAACGCCCTCCAATTCCTGTCACTTACTTTCCAGTTGGAGCAACCTTTTCTCGGTTATGAGCTAGGCACACGGCCGGCCGATCAAAAAGTACTAATTTCCGGCCGCCCATTTGTTTTGTCAAATTTGTTGGAGATACGATCTTTTGCCGTCTTTAAGACATGATTCTCGGTAATCTTGTCCATGTGGTAAGGTGGTCTCCTAACTATCAAAAGTAAAAGTAAAAGTAAAAATTATTACGTGGACAAAAACAGTCACGAATTGTATCTTGCGGTAACAATGCATGTATCGTATCTCAATTTGTTATGATATGTGAATTTGTGATTGTTATTGTTTAATTATTTACTCTTTGAGTAGATAAGGATATGTAAGCTGGCCGGGATTGAACTCATTTGTTGGAATTGTCCTCCATTAATGATGTAATATTAAGATCGATCTTAATTATTGTGATGCATTTTGTGAATACGCCATTTTTGCATTGACGGGGTCGCTTTGGAGTCTTTGATTGGCCGAGGAAACAAATTAATTAAGTAAATATTCTTGAAGATAATAAACGAATGGATGAGGTATCACATGCATAGAGGAACATATACACACACACATATATATATATATATATAGCACCAAATCTGCCGGCCAGAAGCGCATATGGCTCAGGTAGCACCAAATTAATCTCCTTTAAAATTGGCAACTGAACGTGGCAACCACATATGGGATACACGTACGTACAGCTTCTTTCTGCAGCAAGATTTAATTACAATGTCATATATGGTTTGTATTAAGATATAATTGCACCGTTGGTCTCTGTGGTATGCCATAATTATTTTTCATTTCCTATGGTTTAAAAAGTGTATGAAAGGTCCTTGTGGTATGTAATAATTACAAATCGATCCCTGGCGTCAAATTCTGTTTAAATTTTTAACAGATTCCGTCAAATGCCATGTCAGCGACACGTGGCGCTGACATGCACGTCTTAATAAAATAATATAAATTTATTTAAAAATAAATAAAAATACTTATTTTTTTTAAAAAAAAAAAAACAAAACAAAAAAGAAAAAAAGAAAAAATGGGGCAAGGGGGTGGCCATGCGCCACCCCCGGTGGCCGCCGGGGGTGGCCATCGGGCCACCCCTTTGGGGGTGGCTGCCACCCCCTTGCCCCATTTTTTCTTTTTTTCTTTTTTTCTTTTTTTGTTTTAAATAAGTTTATTTATTTATTTTTTAATAAATTGATATTATTTTATTAATATGTCCATGTCCACACGTGGCGCTGACGTGGCATTTGACAAAATCTGTTAACAATTTTAACAGAATTTGACGCCAAGGATCGTTTTGTAATTATTGCATACCACAAGGATCTCACATGCACTTTTTAAACCATATGGAGTAAAAAATAATTATGGCATACCACAGGGACCAACGGTGCAATTATCCCTTGGATTAATTGGAATTGATTTCTCTCCTGTTATAGGAGTTTCTGTAACAAAAAAAAATGAGTTCTTAGCAAGTGTTGTCGCCTAAAGCTAAAATATAGATGTAAGATTGTATAGGTCATCTATAACCCTACTCATTTAATTAACAACGACCTTAATTCGTTAATTTTGTGTTAGGTTTATGTCGAATTCGCGGGTAATTATGTCAAAAATTGTCAGCCTTACATGTTATTTGTTGGATTGGGTCATGTCAAAGAAGCATGAGTATAAAACTATGTAAGTTAACGCTAACCTTACCATTTACTTAAACGGGTCAAACTCTTTAACTATAATTTATTAATTCCTGTATTACGTTCGTATCAAATTTCTGAATCGTGTCAAAAACTATCCGCTTATTAAAACTTTTTCTTTTTCCTAAGCAAATGAGAAAAGGAGAGTGGAGGGTACGGTATAGGGGCCGGGAATCGAAAGTATAAAGAGAGGGAAGAATTAATAGGGTTGGTATTTTCGTGTAAAGTGACCCCTCTCTACACAATTATTTTTAGAGAATTGATTCTCGTACATCACTTTTACAACAAGTTTACAACAGTCCTCTCACATGGGTTGGCCCCACAGTTGTAAAAGTGATGTATTTCTATCATTTTTCTTATTTTTAAGTTTTGGCCCACCATGCAAAATAATCCTATTTTGGAGGCATACCATAACTTGATTTTGCTGAGAAAGGGGTGGATATCTTTGGTACGTAATTAATTAAGAAGATGCACTAACATTCATCAGTGATG
Organism: Alnus glutinosa; assembly: GCF_958979055.1. Classification (NCBI taxonomy): domain Eukaryota; kingdom Viridiplantae; phylum Streptophyta; class Magnoliopsida; order Fagales; family Betulaceae; genus Alnus; species Alnus glutinosa. The sequence goes on along the minus strand of NC_084890.1, from coordinate 2,576,404 downwards.
GAGCCATAATTTCGGTTCGGGAGGGACAAAATTAAATGAAATAGTTAAAACAAAATTGATTGTCAAAACTATATATTAGATAATATAAAAAACAAAATATATAAATGAACAATTAAATATTGTTTAATATATTGTTGTTTAAAACATATAAATGTAACTTGTAATTAATTTTATTTATTCGTTCATTAATTATTTAGTTGTTTTCAATCATTTTTTTTTAATTTTGAAATAATTTCTATATAATAATCAAAACATTAACTACAAGTTTATTTTATAAAATTAAAATATATAAAGGATGTCTATATACTCATTGACAAATTAACTTAAAATAACAATCCAAATTAAATATAAAAATTTAAAAAGATAATTTGCTCACTTAAGTGTAAATTGATAAAATAAATCTATATGAAAGTTTGACAATATATTTAAAAAATTTCAAGAAATTCGATGTGTGCCTTGATTTCTTCAAAAAAAAATTATTACAAAATATTTTTTTTAAAAAACAATTTTTTATCCTAGTTTTGTTCCCAATTATTAAAATCGGCCTATATAAAACATTGCAAAAAAAATAAAATGTTGTGGTGTTGTAGAGATATTTTTAAAGAAAAAATAGAAGAGAGTTAGACAATTTTTTTTTTTTTTTTGGAGGCATCATCCTAAAAAAAAAAAAAAAAAAAAAAAAGAAGAAGTTGGAGGGGACCTACTTCTATCTCACTTTTATCCCCCAAATATGACATGTCTTTTAAAATCACCATTGAATTTATAATAAATCACTATTAAATTTTGATCCAATTGTGAATTTAAAAGGAATGTAATATTTGAAAGGATAAAGATAATAAATGAATCTTGCATATAGCAGTACTCAGTTTGGAAAAAGTTTACTACTATTTGACAATTATGTTACGTACTCGGTTGAAATCCATCGTAAACTTCTATTTCTATTTGACTCCAATTACAAATACGAATTTGGGAGCAACTTTTCTTTGTTAGGGCGGAACAAGACAAATAGGCATGTTAACCTACCATGAATAAAATTTTCAACGCAACTAAAAAAGACGTTTGCCTCCTCTTGCTCTCTACTGACTCTGTCGTGTGCACCAATCAATCATACGATCTGAAGTGAGAATTACTTCTTAATTAAAAGATCCTCTCTAAGATTAGGTAGTCCAATCTTAAACAAGGAATTAACATTTTGGATTTGTTGCAAGAGCTGCTTTGACTTCACCAAATCAAATCTTAATTTGTGGACTAGTTTGGTTGTATTATACATGCATGCAAGGAAGGGTTGGCTAAGCTTATTATCTTGTGGGCTTTTTTCACTTTATAAATTAATTAAGCAATATTTTTGTGTTTGTTCACCGAATTAGTTAGGTAACTAGAGAGTAAGTGGGGACTTCTACTAAACATCCCCACCAAACTTCCTAAATATACAAACCCCACAAATGAGATCATTTGATCACTTTCAAAGAAAAGCATGTCGAAAAGACATGCATCCTCCTCCATCTTATTGTTCATTGGATTAAGCCTTTTCATAGATTTTTAGAGGCATTAATTCTACAAGTATTTTAATTTTTACATTTTATTAATACTTCATTATTTATCACGTGTAATATATATTGAAAAGAGGATTGGTATCCTCCTCCCCAAGGTACCCTGAAAGCTCAAACCTAATAATAATAATAATAGTAAAATAATCTAAAAAGCCATTGTTCACTCATCATTAATATCAATCCCGAAATATTAATTGGCAGCATTTGGCAGCTATCTCTCCTTTATTTTCATTTTTTAAAAAATTAAATTAAATTAAATTACTTTATTACTTTATAAATTAATTTAAATTACTTTATTAAATTAAATTTTCACCTTCGCATCACATTAACCAATTTTTATTACTTTATAAATTAAAAATCCACGGTAAAACTCTTTATGAACGCACTAAGTTTTTTTACCCCAGGCGCAAGGGCAACAGAGGAAACATCATGTCGTACGGCAACACTACGTCCACTCATCCTAGACTAATTGGGGCACTTAGAGGGAAACACGACAGCGACAATATTGTCGTACAATTTAATTTTAAATATTAGAGGGTTAAGAAGGTACTTTAATTCAAAGTTATTCCGTCCATGTATGCTTTAATAACTTAGCTATTTTTTTTATTATTATTATTATTTTTATGTAATTACTTAGCTAATTTTTTTAACATGTATAAAAATCTATCTAAGACCAATAAAATGTTGTCATGTGTATCACGGATCACCTCAGCTTGACACCTAATGAATTTTTTTAAAACAATGACAATTTTTTATTTTTTATTTTTAAAAAAGGGTTATTTTTTGGTAAATATTTTTTAAAATAAACAATTATAAAATCTAAAACTTCATAAGATATTTTTCTAAATGAGTAAAAAAGATAATCATAATCAAAAAAATTTCTAGGCGTATACCCTTTTTCATTTTTTTTTTAATTATATTGGAAAGTGTTAAATGCTTACAACTTTTAGTTCAATTCATACGCCAACACATGTTAATAATTATAAAAGAGTTGTATGTGTAGCATTACTTAATAATCATTAATTAACATCACACTAAATTTAATTATGACAAATACAATTTGATGTTACAAAATGCAACTTTGATCCTGCATGTATCTATGTTATTAAACACAAAATTCAACTTTTTATGGTATATATTAGTGTATGGTAAATATGTTGTTTACATTATTTAATTTTTTAAAATAACATAACACTCTATCTTAATAAATCCAATTAAATAAAATGTGAACTATGAGGTGAAAGTTCTTCATTTCGTTTTGAGTAATGTTTTTTATACAATTCTTACATAATTTTTGTACAATTTTAATAATTTTTTTAAAAAATTAATTATTGAATATTTAAGGCCGACATGTAAAAATACAAATTCAATAATTGATAATATATAAAAAAAAAAAAGAGTTAGAATCGTGCAAAAATTATGTAAATAATGTGCAAAAGGCATAACTCTTTCGTTTTATCACTATCAAGGGAGTTTTTTTTTTAAAGGGAATTTCTGTCCCGTAAGGAATTACACCAACAGTGTGATGGATAGGCACCATTTTGGTGAACAATTAGAGAGGAAGGATGTTTTTGTTTGGGTAACTGGTGACTCAAAATTCAATGGATGCTTGGGGCTACAGGGGCATGGGCCTCCAGGACTCGTTCTCAGAATCTCAGGCAATCCGATAAAACGCGTGGCCTTGTCCTAACATTGTGCTCACCTACCTCCCTCCCTCTCCCTTCTTTCTTCCTCTAAAAGTCTCTCTTTTTAATTTTTTTTTTTTATTTTTTTCTTCAGTTGGTCTCTCTCTCTCTCTCTCTCTCTCAAAGTTCTACACCCAAAAGTTCGGTTTCACAACTTTCACTTGAGCACGGTGCGAAGTACAGACTGACAAACGACATTTTTGTGGGGTCCAAACTAGTCCCACTACCATTCTCGTCCACCTCCTTGACAATGCAGTGCTGGTTTCACCAAAACTCACCAACAACCTCCTCCTCACCAACCACAACATTTTGCATTTCTCTAAGCCTTTGTGTTCTGGGTTCCGAGATTGGCTTCCTTGTGAATGGCTCTCAAGGGTGCAGCCATCTGGGTTTGTGCCAGAACTTCTTGTTCTGATCTCGGGGCCTCGGATTTGGGGTCTAGGAATTCTGGGTCAGCTGTCAGTTTGAGGTTCGATTTGGAAAAGTTTCGCAAATGGGAATGTTGTAGTTTGGGTGCTTTGGCCCAGCGAGCTATCACTCCTGTGGAAGATGAGAAGCCGCACATGCCCGGGGTTGAGTCTTCTGGGGCCGTTGAGTCGACTCAGGGCAATGAGTCGAGGGGGTTTCACAAGGATTTGAACCTTCTTCCTAGTGAGTGAACTCAATCTCACATCCTTTTCAGATTGAAAGTTCTTTTCTTTTTACTGCAATATGTTTAGTTTTCATTTGGAGGATAATACTGAATGGTCTTTGTTTGCCAATTAGGCTTTGTTGGGATTTATATATTAAAGTTCGTTTTTTTTTTTTTATTCTTCCTAGTTGGAAGAACAGATTTTGCCTGAAATTGATATCCAATAGATCATGATTAGCAATTGGGCAATGTAGGCTGATGTGATGTGTTGCACTATAATGAATAGGTTAGTTCTTAAGAAGGTTGAGAAATTGTTATATTCAGAGTTGTAATTATATTTGGTCAAAGATAATTTTTGCAAGTATTTAGTCATTTATTATGGACAAGCATATTTTGAAATTTGTGTAATGCCATGGCAATCAGTCCAATTAGAAGGCGGCCCTTTTCATGCATGCCACAACTTCTAGATGTTTGAGTATATATGGTCATATTTTGCATGTTTTCAAATTAGGTGACATATGATCGAGGTAATGATTGCTCTCGTGGAAGTAGTATGTGGCTTCCTTGATTATTGGATATCAACTAAACTAAAATGGTTTAGGTAATGGGATGGTCCTCTAATGGTCTAAAAGTTTCAGTTGTTTAAAATGTATATAAAGATTTTGTTCATAAGTTTTAGTTTGATACATATATTGCTAATATTGATCCCATTTATTTGATCTAATAAGATGTCGGTAAAATCTGCTGTTTTTCTATGACAACATGTACACCTAGTGTGCATCATGATATTGATCCTCTTTTGTCTGAAATTCTTTTCTTTCTGTTTTGCATTGCAATCTCATGGCTTGAATATATGAAATCGCAGAACCGTTGTCCGCAAATGACCTCTCTTCTTGTCCAAGTAATGGTTCAAAAGTGCGAGTTGCCTATCAGGTATACCCCTTGATCATTCTTCTTGTTAGTGCACATGGCATTCTTGTTGTTCTCATATTGGTTGTGTTGTCCAATATAGGGGTTACCAGGAGCATATAGCGAGGCTGCGGCACTGAAAGCATACCCCAAGTCTGAGACTGTTCCATGTGACCAGTTTGAAGAAGCATTCAAGGTTCAAATAATTGTTATTTATGCACTTAATTGGTGTTAATTTTATTTTTTATTTTTTATATGTTTATCAGTATTGAATTTTTTTTACCTATTATTGCTAAATTGATAGAGCTGGATTCATTTCACAGGCTGTTGAACTGTGGTTAGTGGATAAAGCAGTTCTTCCCATTGAGAATTCTGTTGGTGGGAGCATCCACCGTAATTACGACTTGCTCCTTCGACATAGGCTGCACATAGTCGGGGAGGTGCAGATGCAAGTTATCCATTGCCTTTTAGGGTTGCCTGGTGTAAGAAAAGAGGACCTAAAAAGTGTTTTGAGCCATCCTATGGTAAGTGATCTTGGGTATGTTTGTTAATGTTTTGAGGAGTGTTTTTTAATTTTGGTTTGAAAAAGTATTATGAAGTGACAAATGAAAATTGTTTTGAGAAGTGTTTTCTATAGAGTACCTCTGCTTATTTTGAAAAACTAAAACAGATGTAAAGCCTTACTTGTAAAAAAAATTAAAATTTTAAAAAGAGAAAAAAGGTAGCCTCCACTCGGTAGCCACACAGCCATCCTTTTTCTTTCTTTTTTTTTTAAATAAGAAGTTAGCTATGACCTATGCGAAATCTTGTTTTGTCAAAATATTTTTACAGCAGGTGAAGAATATAGATTTATGAAAAAGTGTGTTTTGGGGAGTATTTTGAGTTTGTTAATGTATTTGTTTTGAAAACAGAAAACGAAATTTTTAACAAACATGGCCCACAGTGAAAGGTTAGTGAAAAGGTTTTAATTCAAAACTTTAGCTATGTCACGTTTGGGTTTACACACACAACATGGAAAAAAGTTGACTATTATACAAAGAAACCTTCATTTGAGATGGAATATGTGGGTCCCCAAAGTTCTCTTAGACGCTGTCTTAACAAAATTTTCACTTGCAGGCTCTTGATCAATGTGACATGATGCTAAGTAATTTAGGCGTTGTCAGAATTAATGCTGATGATACTGCTGGTGCTGCTCAGGTCATCCATGCAAGTTTGGTGTTTTCCACATATATTTTACTATTAATTACATGAGACACTGTTGATATACAAATGATTGGAACATTTTGGACAGATGGTGGCATCAACTGGCTTGAGAGATACTGCAGCCATTGCAAGTTCTAGAGCCGCAGAAATTTATGGGCTTGACATTCTTGCCGAAAAGATTCAGGTAAGGCCTCCCTTTCAGTTTCGTATCACTCTGGCATGTATCATGTTAATATTGATTCCACAGCCATCCTGTGGTAAGTACTTTTTTTTGTTGAATACTACTAACTGTCCAGCAAAAGGTCCTTATTCAGAACTTTTGAGAGAGTTGAACCAAACAAGCTGCTGAGCATTGTTTTGTGTCACTTTATATTTGCTCCTTTGATTTGGAAAACAAAAGGCTGTCCGAAAACAAAATCAAATAGAACTGTATCTTTTATCCATTTATGAGATGAAGCCATTAAATCTTGGAAGTTGATTTGATGTTTGATACTTTCTTCTACCTCATATCTTCCATGATTTATGGTAGGGTTGATGGTGGATGCAGATTTTGCTGTCTATAATTGTACTTAAACAAGAAATCTTAAGCTAAACTATACTTTTGGTCCCTGAAATATTGGGTAGATTTCAATTTGATCTCTAAATTTCAGAAGGTTTCAACTTCATTTTTGAAATTCTTATTGTAAGAAATTTAATTATTCCATCCAAATTGATTATCAAGCTGCCACAAAAATTCATAACATGTCTAATCTCAATTTTTGCCACATCATCAATTTTTATTAATGGAATGACTACATTACTTATAGTTAACATTTCAGTGAAGGAATTGGAACTTTGTAAAATCTAGGGACTAAGTTGAAACGTAAAATATATTTCAGGGACCAAAAATATAGTTTAACCAATATCTTCCCCATTTTTAAAAAGTGCTGATATCAGACCTAGCAGTGAAGCTGCAGTATTGCTCACCCCTTCACATACTAATGTAGCACCGGCGTAGTAAGAAGCAAAATCTGCAAACACAAAACTCATGACTTTTCTATAAATCCTAGAAAACTATAAGAATTATAGGAAAATTGGAGAAAACTCTCCCTGGAGTATTCTTTATTGAGAAAACTTAATAATAAGATCAATTGAGCAGCCAGGCCATCCTTTTTGTGCTTAAATAGAAGTTAGGGACGTAGTCACGTAGCCCTAAAAAAGATACGATATTAGCCCTTATCGAAATAATCGCAAACTCGCTCGAGCGAAACTTTTATCGCAAATTCACTCGAGTGAATCATCATGGTTGAGCAATTGATCGAGCGAACTTTCTGTTTGCCTCCCGTAGCATCTCGCTCGAGCGATCATCAAACGAAAAAACTTATCACAATTTCGCTCAAACGACCCTAGATCCATAGCCAAGCGATCTCTCAGGTACTTGCAGAATCACAAGTATCCCCTCCTAAAACATTCTCTCTCTGCTCAAACCTCTCCATGAAGCCTTGGCCAATCTGGTCTACATACCTTGAATGTGATCCATGCAACTGCTCACTAATTTGTACATGAAAGTTTTTGTTTACTTATAATACCGATAACAATTTTGGCATCTTTAAGGTAGTGTTTGATGCTCTTATCTGAGTTGTCTCTTCCATTTCATGGTTATGAAGAATGTCAACTGTCATGAACAATGGTAAATGCAACTTAACTAAATTGGTCTCACCTTGTCCTGGCCAGGATGATGATGATAATATTACACGATTCTTGATACTTGCCAGGGAACCTATAATTCCAGGAACTGATAGGCCCTATAAGGTATAAATTTTTAATATGCATTGATATGTCTTTTCTGTCCATGTACTGACGAAATATTTGTTAATTTTGTTCCAAAGACAAGCATTGTTTTTACTCTAGAAGAAGGTCCCGGTATACTGTTTAAAGCTTTATCAGTGTTTGCTCTGAGGGGCATTAATCTATCAAAGGTAACCTCAAGTAACATTGAGTTATGTTACTTCTATCAATGTATAAATAGGCTTTGATTGCTATCTTTTCCTTTTTGGAAAAATTTCAGATTGAGAGTCGCCCACAGAAACAAAGACCTTTAAGGGTTGTTGATGATTCTAATGACGGGAGTGCCAAGTGAGTGACACTATCTTTTGAATTGCAATTTGCAACAGTGGATTTGATATTAAGCTATCCTCGATTTTGTGTGCGTATTGACTGGTCGTAAATGTTATGAATAGTTTTTTTTAAAAAAAATTCCAGGTAGAATTAAATAAGCAACAGTCCTTGTCCACCAAAATAATTCATAGAAAGAGAGAAGAGAAGAAATGATAGGGTTCATTATATTAACTTGACGTTTTAAAAAAAATTGAAATCAGTGATTCAGAATGTGATATGTTTAAAGTTCTATGGCTGACTTAAGATGTAGACAGACAATGGCCATTGGATTTCAGAATAGTAGTTGTGTCCTGAAATTCTCCATGCTGTAGTGGTGAATGTTTTCTGGTGGCAGGTATTTTGACTACTTGTTCTTTATCGACTTCGAAGCTTCTATGGCTGAGCCTCGCGCCCAATATGCTTTAGGGCATCTGCAGGTCAGTCTATATTTCATTATGTAGCAGTGTCTTGTGTTTGAGAACTCAAGGTTTTCTTACTTTTTTCTTTGTTATCTTTTTTGATTTTTTAAGCAGGAATTCTCGAGATTTCTTCGTGTCCTCGGTAGCTATCCGATAGATACAGTTCTATAGAAGGCCCTCTCTGGAGCCAATTTTACTTGGATGGTCAAACCTGTAAGCTGGAAGTTCGACCTCCTGTGTTGTACATACATTTCATCCTGCAGAAGCCAATGCTGGAAGGCGTTTTACTTGGATTAGTGCAAAGTTTCTGATTAGGAGGAAAATTTCTTTGAAGGGGTCACTCTATTTTTCTTTCATGATTCTTTTCATCTCCCATTGGGGGTGTTTCAGGATATCATGATTTTAGGGTATTTATTACACGCAAAGTTGCTACTTGCATTGGGCAATAAGCTTTTGTGCAGGCAATTTTTCTTCTTTTCTTCTTCTGTTTTTACCCTTTGTTTTAAATACAAAGATCTGGAATTTGGTTCATTATTTATGTTGAAATCACTTCTAACCATTCTCTCTATAAAGTATGACTCTGACACAAAGATGCCCAAATCAAGTGCTATTGCTATAGGGCTATCCATCAAAAACCAATTGCCACTTGTAATCTACATAGATGTACGCTGTATTAACACCATGGTTTTTGGTTCCTTTTCCCCCCTCTCATGCTTGAATATAAACAAGCTACTTTGAAAAACGTCTTAAATTTTCATGAGATCAAAGCTTTTATATATATATATATATGGAAAAGATATCTTTGAAACCTTATTCACATCATATTACACCTAATTTGTATTTCAAGGGAAAAATACTGTAGAGGTCTTTAATGTTTAACTTTTTATTAAATTACTCCCTAAGATTTAAAATTTGATCAAATCACTTATTATAGTATATTCCTTGTTAATACATCATACTCAATAAAATAGTTCAACTCGTACAAGAAACTTACCTTAGAACTTTCCCATCCGGCTCAACAATTTAAACAAACATTTGGTGAGTGAATAGTGCTCACAATAAATTCGGTAAGCACTATTCACTCATTTAATGTAAAAACAAAACATTTTTTTATCCTCTAACATCTTCTCTCATCTCAATAAAGAATAAAGAAATCCCTGAGAAAGAACATATAAATGGAATAGTTATTAATAACTAAAATAGAGAGTTAGATGTAGGTGTTTCAAAAAAGTTGATGGCTAAAATAGAAAAATGTAACTTTTAACTTTAAATGAAAAGCAAATTTGCTTAGTCAGATGTGAATTCTCTTAATTTGACGTATGACACGCAGAGAGAAAGAGAGAGAGAGAGAGAGAGAGAGAGAGAGAGGAGGCTGGGTGGATGGCCACTCTACTAACCCCCATGTGGGCAGATATTAACCGTTCGCATCTGATACAGATGCAGTTAGCAAAAATTACCATCTACACATACGGACACGGATAACAGTATTAAGATATGCAGATGTATATTTTATATCTATTATGTTTAATAAATTCACAAAAATGATGTCATTTTAAAGCAAGTATAAGTTATGTTTACATTAGTTTGTTTGGTTGTGTTTTTTTCTCCTGTAACACTTGAAGAAGAAGAAAAAAAAAAGAAAGAAGAAAAAGTAATGTGAATAATATTAATATGCACACGAAATTATATTTTATTGAGTTTGACATGATTTTATGTCTGCATGTCATGATTTTCGTTAAAAAATTTGATAATAAAACATATCTTAATGAGCGATTCGATGAATATTAAACGTCAAAATCACTTTGGAAGAGAGACAAGAGTTGCCACTCACACCATGAGGTTATTAATAGTCACAGTGACTAAAGATAATTAAAACTCAAATTTCTTACTACATAATTCCATACATAAAACTTGGCTCCATATCCTACCAGTAGATGCAACATATATAAATACTTAAACATGATTCAAGTCGCAAGAAGCATATTAAAACACATACTGGTCACTGAGAACCATACTAAAACAAGCATATAGAGGTACCGATTGATGCTACACACTAACTTATTCAATAGAACTTAAGTAGTTAATCATCATAATCTGTTCTATTAAGCGATCTTCTTCACTCCAGCTCCTTTAGGAAATCTTCATTGTCAACGAGGACCTATAAATACGAAGCAAAAGAACAATAACATGCAGTTAGCAATGAAAAAATATGGTAAATTGAAGATAATGAACAAGCACGTTCATGTGCAGAACAGTATCCACATTCAATCTTGAGTTTGAGGTAGGGCCCTTTTGGGACCCATCCTTGTCGGGTGAACCTCGGATACACGAATAATTCAGCACATATAATTACAAATAGTATATTATTAATTCAGCACATATCCCTCAGACCTCCAACCAATATGACTTTCTATTTCTTTGAGTTCGATACACGAAAAGTTTTAAAGAAATTTTTCATTTCTGGCTTTGTAATCCCATCAACCACAGATGAAGACTAATTTCAAAAACCTAGAGACTGTTGTTACCTATACGGCATAACTAATTATGCTCAAATGTTTAGAACTTGAATAGGTTCTGCGATTTCACTCTAAATTCCACTTGGATTAAATGCCTTTTCATTTTTAACTAGAAATGCAGTTATGCAAACCCAATTATTAATCAACCCACCTCTTTCCTGCCAATTGTAAAATTTATATCTACTAGAAAACAACATCATATGCATAGAGGTCTTTTACACTATTTTAGACTGATCAAATGTCAATTCTCAGAACCCATAGAATGACTGTTCCCACCCTTTAGGCGGCAGTGCTTTCAAAATCAAATAAGCTAAAAAGACATCAAATTACTAGTACTACAGAAAACTTACAGTTTTCCAGCCATCTGGATCTAGGAAAGAGGTAATCTTGGTGTTGAGTCCCGGAATTGGTCCTGGTTGTCGAGTGATCTTTCCTCCAAGCTCTTGAATGACCAAGTTGACAACCTCACCACTTTTGTAAACATCATCAGTACCAATAGCAATCTGGAATGGATATCACAATAATAAAAAATGGAGGAAAAAGTTTCCAAAAATGAAGAAACTAAGGCACTTCTAAATGAGAAAATATATTCAATAAACTGACCTGTGCATATGCATTTCCCTTGGTATATTCAGTCACACCATAATTGTAGGTCAACTCCAGGACAGTTGTCTCATGTTCTTCTGCATACCCCAGCATGGCTATGGTGTACTGTCACGTGCGCGCGATATAGATTAAGGAATTTTAATATGCTTCTGCTAAATTTGTTGTGTGAAATCATATGAGAAAGATACCTTGTATTCAGGTCTATCAACCTTCTTCAATTGCCTCATTCCCAAGGCCTGCAAAGAAGGGAACCCAAAAAGATTTAGGTACTTTACATTGGCAGAATAAAGATGGATTTGATGAATAGCATTATATTGATCATGGCGTGGCTTTAACATGCTTATATGTACAAGCTACATAAAGGTTCCAAGGCTTCATCCCGTAGGCCGAGTCTTCATTCTCTCTTATTTGGAATTTTAGCACTAATTTACATAGTAATCAATCCAAAATATCACCACTAGCTTTAACACCTCCATACGAAGAAAGATCTAAGAGAATAATTCTTTGAATATTTATTTGATATACCAAACTTTCAAATACATACACATTCCATACATATGTGTGCCCACATATATGGCATACTATAAATAGTCTAAGACTGATTACCTTTTCATAAAACTTGATTGAGCGGTCCAAATCGCCAACACGAAGCATTACTTGACAGAGTGGCTCGGGAGTTGGACCTCTTTGGATAAGCTCAAAAGCATAACCATCGGGATCCTTCACAAAGGCAATCACACTTTGTCCACCTTTAACAGGGCCAGGCTCCCTAGTGACATTGCCACCCCTGGCACGGATGTCTTCAACCAATTTGTAAACCTAAAAGTTAAAGGAATGCATAATTCAGTCTCAGCACTAAAACGAAAGTCACATCAACAATCCCTCTAGAGTGTAGAATGACACTTACATCTGGAGTCGCAATGGCAAAATGACCAAAACCGGTTCCGATGTCATATGAAGTCACACCATAATCTGTAAAAACAATATCAAGATAATTTCTCAGAGACCATATAGTTAAAAGAAACCATTTGTAACTATCTTACTCAGCTACTTCTCTTCCTTTTCCCCCATAAATATAAGTCATGAATAGTGATATCTATCCATCGATATACAAGTATTGAGATACGAAATGGGGGGACCAGGGAAGGGGTTCCATGTGAGCTGATATTATGCTCTCTTTACTATATCTAAGTTACATTCTAGAAGTAGGGAAACAAATCCCAAAGCATCAAATGTCAGCAACAAAATAATCTCAACAGATGAATAACCAAACCTTAAAAGTATTCTAAACAAGAAATCACCAAAACATGGCAATGCTAGTCTCTTCTTGTGGTTCATTATCAAGAAATAATGGTCAATCAGAGAGCACGAACAAACCGTATTAACAATCCAATCCTTGAACTACTCAATGTATCATAATAAGATAATCAAAATTGTAAGTTTAAGGAACTCACTGTATGTCAATTCCACAACAAAATTAGACTGTTCTGGGCCAAACCCAAGGAAAGCATTGGAGTACTTCTCTTCTGGAATGTCTCTTTTCCTCAGCAGCTTCATCCCAAAACACTCAGTGTAAAACCTGCCACCCCCAAAATACAAAAATGCAGGAAATCAATAAAAATAAAGTATCCCCAAGATATATAAACTCATCCAGAGCTTCAATAACAATGTCTTAAGTGGCATACTTGATGGTGCGTTCAAGATCACCGACACGATACACAACATGAAGTAATCGGCGCTTGTCCTTCTTCGGCCATTCCAACAACTCCGCATTAGGAGCAACAGGTGCAGCCTCAGCCATTACAAAACCAAATCGATGCAATTTATTCTGTTACCATTCATCAAGAAATGAATAAAAGCCCATAGGAATGTTGACTAATACACACTTTCAAGTTCCACACCAGAAAAGAAAAAAAGAGAAGCGTTTATTCATTCCTGCCCACTTCATTTTACAGTGACAAAATATTATATTTTGGGACAAAAAGTTGAACATATGAGAAACCCACCTCTAATAACAGCTGAGGAGTCCACAAGTTGGAATACCATCTTAACCCAAAAACTTAAACCTCCGAGTTTGGCCCAACAATATTATATTTATACTAAACTACCACAAACTCCAACAAAACATAAACTTCTTTTTCATGAATCAAAGAAAGAACTGCCGTCTGCCATTAGGCAATCAAAGACAGACAACATTTGAACACACAAAACATGATCTTCTAATGGCGACCTCGTCCAAAGGGTGTCTTTGAATTCCAGCTAAATACATTGGTACAATCATCATTTGTTCATAAATAACATCATAGATACACCAACAAAACACAATTAGAATTATAAACAAGCAAACCTAGTATTAGTATAACATACAACAAGCTCAATTTCAAGATCCTAAACTTCATAGAGACAGAGAGAGCTTACAGAGAGTGAGGAGAAGAGTGTGAAATGCCCTAGAATGATCTTGTGCGCAACACGTCGGATTTATATTATCTTCCCTCAGCGAGTTAAGTTAGAGTAACAGTCTCGTTACTGCAGATCAAAATGACTGTCCAACATGATTTCCAAGCACGTGGAAAACGATGACTCGTGGCGGGGAGGATCCAATGAGAGACGCCAGTCACCGAGAAATCCGGTTTTTCCAGTCAGACTAGCCCAGGTGATAGCCCAAGGATTTGACCTACGGTTGGCTTTCTCTGTAAGTCAAGGGCTGTAACGGCCAGTGTGACACACGTGGTGTCTTCACGATGCGCCGCGTCAGCTAAATATGAAATGTACATAAAAAGGAGATCGGGTGCAACCGGCTCTAAATGTGTTCATTTTAAATCAATAGCCCATAATCTGTCGGCACATAAAAAGGAGACGGTGTCGCATAAAAGCCACCACGGATTGGTCACTCCTAATTAGGCCAAGTCAAAGAGGTAGATCGGCCATCTCCAAATCAGTTATAAGATAATTGAACTATTCCGATGGCTAAAACGGGTGTTCAGCCACCCTTATTGAAATAGTTCAATTACTCCTAAAACAGTTAAAGAAATAGTCCGCTACTTTTTATGTTGGCGGCGGTGGGTTGGTGACGGTGGGAGATCGATCTAGTAGTGACGGAACAATGGCGAGGGTGGTGAACACGGATGGAAAGAAAAATTAAAGTTTTTAAATACGTGACAAAATTTAGACCGTTCATTTAATACGACTCATCTTAGGAAAGGTGCAATATTATTGCACCCGACCTCAATGTGCCTTTTGGTTTTGCAGTAAGTATCATGGTACAGGCATATGCTTATGCACTTTAATTGTAGGGTCGCTTTGCAGGAAAAGTTGTGGTTAGCAGGGTGCCACTTTTGGCTAGTGATTTGGTTGTTTGCATTTGGAGTTTTGGACAACGGGATTGATATCATGAGGATTGCTTTCTTCTTTTTCCTTTTTGTGCAGAAAATATCATGAGGACTCGTTGATAATGTTTTTTGGTTAAGTGTTCAGAAACTGTGAAAAATTCTTAGCTACTAGAACTTTCTCCAATATCCTTAAACTCTTAAGGTTCTAGTGTAGAGGACAAAAGGGGAATGCAAAAGGGCCTCGTTTAGAACCACCAGGCCCACCACCCAACTCAAATAAGACATTAAACTTTGTCCATGATGGTCTCTGGTTTGTCCATGGTACCAATGATGGGCCAATGGGAGTTTCTTAACTGCAATTGCAAAATTAGAAGCCCTAACTATCACTCATCATTGAACAGGATGACCAGCTTGATGGCATCTATACCCATTGAGCATTCATATACCAGTAAATGTATAATCTAATATCAGAAGAATGAAACAATTTTCAGATGTATAAATTAACTAAACCCTTTTCCCATTTTCTTTTTTATGTCAAGCCCCAATTCCTCAATGTTCCCTAGACCCAAATCCTAGCAAAACCCCAAAATTCATTTCAATCAAATTCTTGTCTTGATATCTAAACGAGGCTTTTCTTGTTTCATATGAATCTAGATAATTTGAGGGCACTGAGCCAAATGATCTGCTCAAATGTTGGTATACATAGAGTTCCAGTTGGATGAGACGAAGAAAAATGTTAGATTTATAATTATTTTATGTACAACTCAATTAATACGTGTTAGCATGCTATTAGAGAGTGTTAAAAATATTTAAAAAATAAATAAATAAAATCAATTGCATACCGAAAACTGACACATATCTAACATAAAATAAACTTCCAAATATTTGAGAATACATGCAAGTATTATAATATTGTCAATAACATCCAAATTTTTAGTGCTACACATCGGTTAAGTGTAATCTTAATCATGTGTATATAAAATTTTTATTGATACTGATCCGATGATAACTCATTTTTCTTTTATTGACTCCACTCACTTATTAGTATTTAATGACTTAATATTAAGCCTACCTATAATATCAATATATTTTAATCTAACCTATAGGTCGGCCCCTCTCGGACTTGGCCACAAAGCCGTAACCTATTTGAACTCATACTCGACATGCTGCGTCTAATTCCATACCCAACGTTTTGGCTGGTTCTAATACCAAAATGATACAAATCTCAAGTAGAACTTACCCTTAAAAATCGACTTATAATATGAGTATGTTCAAGAGCTTACGTACACATGATTAAAATTGTACTTAATTGATGTGAGACACTTAAAGACCGAAAAAAAAATGGATTGATTTTAAAATTTTAAAAGTTTATTGGGAAAAACCACCCCTAGTGCAAAATTTAAAATGTCACAAAAATTTAAAATTTTATTTTAAATTGTAAGTAATTTTATGAAATGGTATGGAACCTCCAAAATTAATTTTGACTTCAAAAAATTTATCGCCCTCTCCTAAAATTTTCCCTCCCAAGGTATCCTTTTTTTTCTTTTCTTTTTTCTTCTTTTTGATGACGTAATAAAGTTCAAGCTAGCCTTACTGTACAACATATTTAAAAGGTGGGTGGGCCGTGGGTGGGTGGTTGACAAAAAGTCAGGAAAAATATTTGATATTATTAATTTATTGAGAGGCAGCCTATTGCATGCGGACGCCATTGCATGCATCATTCAACTTGCACCTCGTGGTCCCTCTCACAGTGACATCAATAAATAAATAAATAAAATTATATATTGCCAGCCCTTGTGTGTTGGGACCCATAAATAAATAAATAAAATTATATATTGCCAGCCCTTGTGTGTTGGGACCCACAAAAGATGCATCCCTTTCGGAATCCAAGGGTCATCGTCCCTCCTCTCAGATTCCCATCACCCACCACCCACCACCAATTCTCTGGCTAGTACTGATTTGACTACACGTACGATTTCTTTTCTTTTTTTTTTTAATTTTTTTTTTCCTCCCTCCGAACTGGTGTGGACTGTAGAGATAAAAAACCCCTCACCGAAACCCTATGTAACACACCCGAGTGTTACTTAAGGATATTTCTTGTAATTTTCTATAAAAAATAATGGATGAAGGTTGTATTGAAAATCAACAGAAATAGAGAATTACAAGTATGATCTGATTTGAGGTAGATCGGACTTCCCGTTATCACTAATCTAATCGCTAAGCTATTTAATAACTAATCACTAAAGCTAATACAAGATCATAACAATTTTCATGCATATCTGAATAGAGGGAAACATCTTTTATACTAAGATACAAGCTCAACTATCTAACAAACTCAAGCCCATTTGTACTAACTGATCCAGTAGCCCAAACTAACAGATGCTTCTAAGCCCACCAGAGTGCCACGTAATCCACTTACATGCAGGTATGTGACACCCTAGCCCCCCTCCTCCTCCTCCCTTTCTCCCTCCATTTCCCCGATTCCTTTCTCCCACCCCCCTTCATTTCTCCAATCCCCACAAACTAGATCCGTTGGTGGTTTTGATCCTCCTAGTCCTTTTGGACTATGGAATTTTATTTTTTCTTGTTTTTAGTTTGTTTTTGGCAGGTAAACTCACTGGAGAAGGTGCCGGAGGGGAGTGGTGATCCTGTGCGTGCCGATGGCGGAGATCTTGGCTAAGTTTTCAAACGTTAGTTTTCATGGAGGTCAGATCTGCAATTTTCCGTTGTCTTATGTTGGACACGCGCCCTCCAGACTTGTTCGCCGTCGCTTTCTGGTGTTGTAGCCGCTTTCCACGGCTGTGCTTAGTCCTTGTGGTCGGCACGTGGTTATCTCACGCTTGGGTGGTTTCTGTTTTGAGTTGCTCGTGATGACAACGAACCGTTGTTTTTGTCGTGTATGGTGGAGATCAAAGGCTTTTGGTGAACGGTCACTGTTGGGGGTCTTCTTGCGGTGGCGCGTGTGCCCCACGTGCCGCCTCTGGCAGCGATTCTCCTGGAAGGCATTTTTTTGTATTAGGTTTTCTTGTATGGGGACGGAACCATAAGTTTTTATGGACAGGGGCCAGTGGCAAAAAAAAAAAAAAAAAATTGGTAGGGGCTAATAAGCTAAATTTTTATTTTTTACCTTATATTTTTTTATTTTTTATTTTTTCAACCTTATAATATATATATTTTTTTTAAAGAAATTTGGGGGGAGGGGGGGCCATGGCCCCTGCCAGCCCCCCCATTCCCTCCGTCTCTGCCTGTACCTGTGTGTTTGTTTGGTAGTTTGCTTTGTGCTTAATAACTTAGTCATTACTTTTAGCCCAAAATGTGTGACCGACTCTCTGTACAAGTAGAGTTGTTTTATGTTAACGCAGCAGCATCATTTTGGTCCACTAAGTTTTATTTGTAGTATTCTGTCTGTAATGGTTTGAGTCGTTTGTTGGCTCAAGTTTGGGGTATACACCTTTATGGTGGTGACTTATGTACACCTCTATGGTGGTTCTTGTGTACACCTTTTATGGTGGCTTGTTATGTACCCTTATCTTGATTAATGAAAATTAATATTTCCTTAAAAAAAAAAAAAAAAATCTCTGGCTAGTAATGCATCTTCCCGCCACCCCATCTTATTGGGTTTTATTGTAATATTTCAGTCATATATTGAGAATACATAAATAACTTACATTAAGTGATTTTATAAAAAATGATTAAATATAAAAAAGCCTTATAATTAACCGTCGATTTTATAATAACTCTATGAATTTTGAAGTGGGTTAAAGCAGTGGCGGGGCTAAGATTTTATTTGAGGGGGGTCAATAATTAATTTTTTTTTTTTTTCATTTGATAAATGAAAAAAAAAATCTAAAGTTAATAAAAAATAAATAAAATATTAAAAAAATAACTAACACAATAAATAAATAATTCAACAAAATTTAATTATCGCTTAAAATATATAAATGTAACTTTTATATATATATATAAAAGAACAATTTAAATATAAAAACTTAATCAATGTAAAAGTTTAATTACATACCTCTCAAACTCTAAAACAAAATTGTTAAGAAATTGATTTGAATTGTTGAAGACTTCCAGTAGAAAGTAATATTGTCTCGAAGAAGTCACAAATCTCAAATCTCATTACTTCAGACGTTTCCTTTCATCTATTAAAAGAGAAGCTAGTCTCATTACTTTAGATTCTTATACGTGTCCTTCTTTCAAGTGTCTCACTTTAGACGTGTCCTCCCCCACTTGCTGCAGCATTATTTATTTTTTTATTTTTTCTTTTTGACGGAAGGTTTAAACAATTCAAACGAACGTTTTGTTTTTAACAAAACGGTGCATTTTTATCAAAAGAGAAAGTGTCTTCTTCAACCTCATCTTCTTCGACCTGGTGACTGGTTTTAGGTTAAAAATTCAGTAAAAAAATGGCAGAATATGGTGTGACTTATAAAGCTCAATCTCTTAAAAAATATTTGCCCCTTGATGAGTTTTTGAGGGGGGGCCACGATGACTTTCAAAAAAAAAATTATAAGAGCAGGGAAAATTCTTGGAGGGGGGGGCAGTTGACCCCTCTCGACCCCCCGTCCCTCTGCTCCTGAGTTAAAGTGACTCATTAAACTACTATCAGGTTCTAAAAATGTCTTTTTTTATTATTATTATTTTTTTTTCTTCTGATAATACCCTTATCATTTGAAAAAAATAAGGGATAACTTCACAAAAGAGTATCGAATTATACGTTGTTTTGAGATAAGGGTAGTGAACTTGCAAATGTCTCAAATTGAGGTATCCAATTTTCAAAACGTCTCACTTAAGGGTACTCCATTAGGATTTGCTGTTAAATTCTAATGGAGTACCCAAAATACCCCTATTTTTTTAAGAAAAAAATTTTAAAAAGATGTTATGATCTAGGTGTTGGTTAGAATTTAACGGAATTTGCAAAAATACCTATGCATGAATCTTTGAAAATTTTTATAATTTATTTTTTTTAAAAAAAACATAAGGATATTTTAAGAATTTTTGTAAGATTTAATGACAAATCCTAACTGAGTACCCTTAAGTATGACGTTTGGAAACTTTGATACCCCAGTTTGAGACGTTTGCTAGTTCGGTACCCTTATCTCAAAATAACGTATAATTCGATATCATTTTTTATGAAGTTATCCCAAAAAATAAATAATAAAAAATAATAATAATAAAGTAAATGGGCACTTTAGCCCATGAGGTGGCAGCGACCACCCCCGAAAGTGGTTCGTGGTCACCCCATGAGCTGGAGTGACCCTTTCTAGAAGTATATGATTGTAGATTATTTAAATTTTCAAAAGATGTTATAACACATTGACTTTATATACACCGTTAGATGCACCAACTTCGAATCACATTTGAATCTCCTACTAAATAGTATTATTCATTAAATCACTAATTATTTAAAAAAATTAAAATGATATTAAAATATAAATTTATGTATTTAATTATTACTTTAAAGAGCAACAACAACAAAATCCAAAGGAATCAAGCCAGCCAATAGTTTTTGAACTTTACATATTTTTTGGTTCACTTTTTTGACGTACGCAGAGACCACCAACCACAAATGCTATTGCATGGCCTCAGTTATTCTCTCTTTCAATTCAATTGGAATAACCTTTACACATCACAATCTGCCTGCATCACCTTCACCGAATCATGCACCATGATGGCTGGATATCATAGTTGCTCAAATTAATCAATTAAAATACAGTAAGAAATGACGAAATAATAAAATATAGTGGCCGGCCGGCTTTAGTCTGTCTTGTACCGGCGGTGGGTACGGAATGCAATTTAGAAATGCCAGTAGCATTTCTCGACCACTACTTCAGATATAATAATTAATATGGTCATACGTAGATTCGAAGGTCCTTAATTTTCCTCTCTATATATATGGTGTGGTTTTGACGTGCCCCCACTACACAAAAGAGTTGGGGACCAATGAATGGACGTGGAAGAGGCGCGAGAACTTTCGGGGAGGGAGGGAGGGAAGCTTTGTATATTCGGATAAAGAATATTCTAGCGGCCACTAGCCAGGATCGCAACCATGATAATTGATGCGAATCTTTCCATATTGTGACTTGTTTGAGACGGTATTTTATTTAGCTATTCTGCCTAGTCACTATTCACACTGCAAATAATTTTTTATTATTTTTTCTATAGCAAAAAAGAAAAAAGAAAAAAGAAAAGAAGAAGCTTACTTTATATTTTATTTATAGTCTAAAATACTTATGGTAGATTTTCTCAAATTTTAACTATTGTTTTCCAAATTAAAACGGTTGAGATTTTACCATATTCATCACTTTTAACAGGTCAGTATATTAATAGCTTCAGTAATATTTTTCATATATCTTTTATATTTTAAAAATAATAAATATTGATATTGACAAGATTTTAACCATTTATCTAAAAACAATGTTGAGATTTTGAAACTTTTTAAAGTGTTTTTGACGAAATTTGACGGTTGGGAGCATTGTTTTTTTTTTTTTACATACCCTAAGAGCCTTTAAATTCATTTTAATATTCCGTCAAAAAAATAAAAAAGCTCATTTTAGTACCAAATAAAATTAAGGTTAAAGTCCACCTACCCCTTTTAAAATTATCACCAAATTGTCAGTGTCCCTTTAAACTTTAAAAAATTATTAATGCTCCCCCATTGACGAAATACCCTTAATAAAATAAAATTGATAATAATAATTACAAAAATTTTAAAAATAAATACATAAAAACGAAGGGTGGCCAAATTTAAAAATTAAAAGAAAAATTAAAAAGTTTTTAGTTTTTTTTTTTAAATTAAAATTTTGGATTTGTTTTAAGAAATTAAAATTTTAGTTTTTTTTAATAATAACACAAAAAAATTTGTTTTTGTTTTTGTTTTTTTTGTTTTTTTTTTTTTTTAACTTATAGTGGTATTATTGTTTTATTGAAAAATTGAGATACATTGACAATATTTTGATAATTTGAAGGAATATTGCAATTAAATAATAATTTAAAAGAGAGATGTAAACTTTTATGAGAAACTATTTATAAATCACGTAAATTATATAAACTGATTTTGAATTTTCCTTATCACCTTCCCTCCTTCAAAGTTCAAATCAGGGAGCCATTATCTAACGGGACCCAGGTAACTTAGAATCCTGACAAATACAAATCGAAAGGCCAAGAGTTTTCCATAATCAACGACTTTAACAGTAATCTTGTGGACCGAGACAACACCCAGAAGAATCTCGGAAATTGACCACGGCTCTTACCTGGGCACGCGACGTGACGAAATCGCTGAGCGACGCGATAGACTCCCACCCAATGAGAATCTGCCACGAAAGCAGAACGACCAAGGCCGCCTAATGTACGGAATAGCGTCCAGGTTCAATGAACGTTAAAACTCGCTGTTTTCTCTGGCCCTTATTTAAACCTTCATCTGATTCAGGACTATCAAACAACAGAGAGAGAAAAAAATTAGATTCAGGAAAAAAAAAAGAAGAAAGCTTCTTTGAACAATTCTCAAATGGCGTTCGCTGTTACTTCTGCATCTTCCGCCGCTGTATCTGGCTCTGGCTTTCCATTTTCCAGTTCTTCCTATGAACTCAAAGGTACTTCATTTTATTTATTTTTACCGAATTTTCACATCCGTTAGATTTTGTTTGATCAATCATAATGTAGCTGTAACTGTTTGGTTCGTTGAATTTCAATTTCTCATTGCCAGAAACTGAAATCAAACGGCGTCGCTTAAGAGACAAAATTTCTTTCTTGTGAATTACGTCTAAATGCGTGTGTTTGTGTTTCGGTTTACAGCTCCACAAAAAATCGGTTCGTTTCGGCTATCGGATCGGGCCGTGAATTTCTCTCAAAGACGGTGCTCGGTCAGACCGGTCAACGCCGAGCCTAAGCGGAGCGATTCGGTTGTTCCTTTCGCGGCAACTATCGTTGCTCCTGGTGAGTTTTGTACATGTGCATGACATCATCGATTGATTAGTTGAGGATTAAAGTAATGATAACGATGATTTCATTGATTTGTGAGACAATTCTGATTGTGTTAATTTTTTTTTTTTTTTTTTTTTTTTTGAATAATTTTGCAGAAGTGGCGGAGAAAGTAGAGGTAGAGGACTATGAGCAATTGGCTAAAGAGCTTGAGAATTCATCTCCTCTTGAAATCATGGATAGAGCCCTTGAGAAGTTCGGCAACGACATTGCGATTGCGTTCAGGTAGGCTTTCTCTTTGTTCAATTCGATTAACTTTGTGTTAGTTTATAAGATAAGCAGAGAGTTTTGGTTAAACGATTGTATTTCACTGCACTGATTACATGAGTATTGAGTTACGTATATGAAAAATGCTATTAGACCAAACAAAATGAACAATACACTCTAGCAGCAAACCTGCTAGCTAGATCCCCAGGACCAAAGGCCCTTTAACAATCAAAACAATCATTTCTATTAAGCCTAAATTTTTTTAAGGCTTCAATCACATGCTGATACGTTAAAATGTTAATTAAATTATTAAGTCAATAATTTTTTATTAGCTTAAACTTTTGAGTTAAATGGTGATTTAGCTTGTTGTAAATTCCAACCTACTCGTTATTTACCCTCCATTTCAATTAGTGTATTGAGATAAGCGGTAATTTTACGAGCAGTAGTTGTAGCATTACTGGTACATAGCATTTTCTGAATTGAAATTTTTACCTACTGTATAGTGTTACCCATTGAAACAATCTGGTTAGTAAACAAATATGTAATTTTTCTGCAGTGGTGCTGAAGATGTTGCTTTGATCGAGTATGCACATTTAACCGGGCGACCATTTAGGGTCTTCAGCCTGGATACTGGGAGACTAAACCCAGAGACATATCAATTATTTGACGCAGTGGAGAAGCGCTATGGCATCCACATTGAATACATGTTTCCTGATGCTGTTGAAGTTCAGGCATTAGTAAGGAACAAGGGTCTGTTCTCCTTTTATGAAGATGGGCACCAGGAGTGCTGCCGTGTGAGGAAGGTGAGACCCCTGAGGAGGGCGCTTAAGGGGCTCCGTGCCTGGATCACCGGCCAAAGAAAAGATCAGTCTCCGGGTACTAGGTCTGAGATTCCAGTTGTTCAGGTGGACCCAGTTTTTGAGGGAATGGATGGTGGGATTGGTAGCCTGGTGAAGTGGAATCCGGTGGCAAATGTTCAGGGTCAAGACGTATGGAACTTCCTCCGTGCCATGAATGTGCCTGTGAATTCATTGCATTCTCGAGGATATGTCTCAATCGGTTGTGAGCCGTGCACGAGGGCTGTCCTGCCAGGGCAGCATGAGAGGGAGGGAAGGTGGTGGTGGGAGGACGCCAAGGCCAAGGAGTGCGGCCTCCACAAAGGAAATATTAAGGATGAAAACGTAAATGGTAATGGAAATGGTGCACTCCATGCAAATGGAACCACCCCCACGATTCCTGATATTTTCAACACTGAGAATCTGGTTACCTTGAGCAGGACTGGAATCGAGAACTTGGCACGCTTGGAGAACCGAAAAGAACCATGGATTGTTGTCCTCTATGCGCCATGGTGCCGCTTCTGCCAGGTAAATAATGTTCCAGACATCTCAAAATTCTGTTACTCTTTTCTGGATTTTACTCTAATCGGATTTTGTTTGAATTTTGAACAGGCAATGGAAGCATCTTACGTTGAGTTGGCTGATAAGTTGGCAGGGAGTGGGGTGAAGGTGGGAAAGTTCAGAGCAGATGGTGAGCAGAAGGAGTATGCCCAGCGAGAACTGCAACTAGGAAGCTTCCCCACAATACTTTTCTTCCCTAAATACTCTTCTCGGGCAATCAAGTATCCTACGGAGAAGAGGGATGTTGATTCGTTGATGGCTTTTGTAAACGCTCTCCGGTGATGTGAAGCAAAAATGATATTAAAAAACCGTAAATACAAGAAGTATGGAGGTGAGCCTGGAGTTTCACGATAAACATTGGTTTCAGCCCAGCAGAATTGGTACTTAGATGTGCCGATGGCATTTAGAGGCGTGTCAACAGCATTAGAGTGTATGCTAGTGTCTGTGTCTTCGTGTTATTCTTTTGTAAGAGTTGCTTAATTTAGATGAAGGAAATCTGCTTTCTTGGTATGTAGTCTGTAGAGGAGATTGTCTGGGATCAGTAGAGTGTGGGTGGAATAGGATCATGTAGTAGTCTTTGTAATTTGCAATTTTGGATGTTTATTGCCAGTTTTGTGTCCATCATGGGCTTCATTGGAAGACAATAGCATAAAGCCCAATTAGTCTGCTTGTCTTCATCTTTTGATATCGGAATTGGAAATTTAATTGGTGATATGAAAAATAAAAAATACATTTTCACATTTTAAGCACACGGGATATATAGTTGAATAGATTGAATTTAAGAAACTTTGGCGTGTGAAAACAATTGGTGATATCTTCCCAATTCCCATAGCATGTCAACTGTAGAGACCACAACCTTAGCCCAGCTCGATTTTAGCTTGGGCTAGGATCTCCTCGTTGCTATACAGTTAGATATGAAATTCCAGAAACAACTCAGTTGAGAGCTCTGTGACCGGTTTAAGGGAAGGTGCACCGATGATTGATAGTCATTCACCCCCTCACCGCAGAGAAAGGATCCTCTCCATTTCATTAGAGCATTCATTCATTTAGTGTATTTAGAGGGGTAAAATTGTTTGATTTTTTTTAATACCATTTTACCCCTCTTAAATACACTAAATGGATGCTCTTTATTTCATTTGAAATGCAAATGATCCGTTTCCCCTCTCCCCCCCCTCACAATCTCTCTCTTGATCCCACGTTCCACTAGTTTGTTGTTACTGATTCATTCAAGGCATAGACTCCCACTTTTTTGTTTTATTAGCGCACATGTTCGTCAATGATGAAAGCCAATAACCTTAAGACTCGAGTTGAAAAAGAGGGCTAGCCTAGGAGACGAGGGCTTTTAAGGACAAGGAAAGGCGGGTGGATTATAGAGCTAGGGGCAGATCGAAAGTTCTATTTATTTTTTGTTGTTACTTTGTTGATGTGGCATTGCTAATCTGTTGTTACCGTGCACAACAATGATGAATGATATAGAATGGAAAAGAGAGAGAGAACAAGATAAAATCAAGACACAGATTTACGTGGTTCTGCAATGTGTTTAAATCTATAAGAGTGCAGCTATATTCAATAATGATTTAGGGTTACAGTATAATATATTTATAACAAAACTTTATTGTACGAACAGATACGAAAACCTCAAAAATATCCTGTACCGTCATGATGCTCCGCCAACTAGCCACTACACTGGTACTCTCGTATTACTCTCCATGCCCATGAGAATATGAGCCACTAGTTCGAATATAATCGGTCTTTAATATTTTTATTTATTTTTAAACAAGAACAGATTCAATGCTGCATTATCAAAGTTGGGTAGAAGTGTTTTATATAACATTTCTCTTATCTCCATGGTAAACAAAGTGGCCGCGTGGGAAGTTTATTAGTTTAGAGAATTAAGACAAGCTACTGGATTCTATCTATTTTAGTAGCAAAGTGAATCCTCCAAAGTATTACAGGATCCAGTACTTTGTCAATTCTCCAAAAGTTTTTGTTAGTTGTAACGGTGTTAGCAAAGGGAAGCAACCAGAAAATGGTGGGTCAACCATCATGTTTTGTGTCCTCAAGTTATAATTTATGCACAAAAGAAATGAGTAACCTCCCTTAAATTCCAATTTTAAATTGCTCAGAATCTCAACCCTTTTCTAAAAGCATATTTCCTTTTGCTTAATCAATCAAAACAGGTACCCTTATGTTCTTTGAACAACAAAGTTTTTCTCCCCAATTCAGTTTATTAAACCGAAACCGACGTCTGTCTTTAGAGTAGATGATGATTCCAATAAGCCGAGCAAACTTGGCTTTGCAGATCCAAAGCAGCTGAGCAACCTAGTGGGGTGGTTGAACAGCATTATACACATTACATTCTTTATACGCACCAAACCTTTTTGGAATTCTCTGTTGTCTGTAAAGGAAGAACTTGTACAAAGGAATCATGGATATCATTCTTGTCTCCTCTTTTTCTCTTTTTTATTTGACAGGGACTATGTAAGCAATCATAACTAATACAAGGGCAATCACCTAAGCGGTTCTCTGTTCTCTTATTACTGTTGTCAAAAACCCCCCAAGGGCAATTGCCTAATAAGTCATCAAGGCAGATGATTGATTGTTCATTTGATGCCCACAAATTTCCTACTTGACTAGGTTTTACTCACTTCTAACACTGCCAAATCTGGCATTAAGGCATGTTGCTGTTTTCTCCCTTCTTTGATGCTGATCAACTGGCGAGTGGTAACTCGCATGCATGTAACGTAACGAACCCAGAAAAAAGTTAAGTTACATTTGTTCTATCGGCTTAAAAAGATTAGTCAAGTTAAAATTAAAGCTCTCTATAATTGCTTATAAGGCCTAGTCTCTCATATAGTAAGGAATCAATATAAGAGTTAACACTCATAACACTTTTACAATCCACCCATTTAATGTGAAATCCACCATTTGCGGGACTAATTTTATTTAAAGCGAATCAAGTGCTCCCATTTGTGCTCGTGACTAAATGATGGTTGTAAATGATGGTTACACAAGCTACTCTACCGTGGAGATCATAACTGGGTGTGATTTTAATAGTTTTTAATCACTGGATAACCAATATTTTAAGAGACTTAATCATAAAAATGTTGCAAACGCTCTCTCAAATGGGTTTAGTCATTGCTTGATTTCAGTCCCATCGGATACCTAATTATATTAAAGTATCATACGATAGTCATTGCTTCGCTTTGCCACTGAACCACTCACCCTCAGTAAAATTTTGGTACATGTCTTCACACTTGCCGTCTCTCACAAATTTTATATAGTTTATGTTGTCACATAATTGCTCACAACCTTAAACCTTGGGCTTTCATGGCACTTGCACTTATATTATTATTACTCTGGGAAAAAAAGTGTAAAACATCATGTTTATTTCAACAAAAAAAGGGTGGGGGGTCTACTTCAGTAAAGTATACGTTGAAAAAAGTTTGTCCAAATTTTACAATTATGAATTAAACTACACTTTTCAAATGTGTTGCCTTGCTAGTAATCACAATTGGCAGTGTTAAGCACTAGCAAACACTTTTCCTTCTGTACAATTCCACTCTACTGATGTCCTCTCCATCAGCAAAATTTCTACTGTTCAATGGCATAGGCTGATTAGCAACTCTAATCATACTTAGAGTAGGTTTGGTCATATGATGTAGTAAAACAGTAAAAGTGAAAGTAAATGGGTGTTTTGCATTTGAAGTTGTTTGTTAATACTTTTATTTATCATTTTTGCCTGAAAAAACTTCTCAGAAAGCGTGTTGTGTTGTTAAATGAGGGGATGGTAAGTTGGTAACTTCAAAACACAATTAATAAAAATATAAATATATATATATAGCAAAATTGGGTGTGATGAATTAAATTAAAAGAGGGTCCCTTACTTACTCCCTTTCCTAGTTGAAACTTGAAAGGACGTTGATGGAGCTGAATTGTGAAGTCCAAAAGGTGTATTAAGAGTTGATGAGAGCACACCATAAAGGCGGCTGCAGTAACGTCTCTCTGAAAAGGCCAGGCTGTAATTCAAGAACCATCTCAAAGGTCCGAAGAAAGCCAGTTCTTTGCTTTTCTTCTCCTTTCCACATCATTGAGTTACAAACTTATACAATATAGTCCAAACTCCAAACCCCTGTATAACACCACAAAATGCCCCCCCCAATATGTTCCCACTGTGCCTTCAAAATTCAAACATCTGCAGAGTCTTCAAATACAGTGATTCTTACAGCTACTACTGTTTTTTTTTTTTTTTTTCAACTTGTTTTGCTTAGGTGCCTTAAAAGATAATTAACTCTTTTTTTTTTATAATACACTTAAAACTAGATCTAGATCATTTTTCTCATTTTCTCTCCTTTTTACAGCACCTAATCATGGGTTTAGGAAATTTCTCCCAAGTATTTGGCCAAAAATCCAAGAGTAATAAAATGATATATGACATTTTTGCCCCAAGCTCACAAAAAGGGAAAGAGAGAGTGCCGGAGGACTTCACTTCCACATGACTGTCGGCTCATGATTCACAGGGTTATTTGAGTGAATTCAGTGAAAGAAAAAGGGCAAATGTTGAGCTAAAATTAAGCATCTTTTGTGAAACAAAAAGTTGAGAAACCCCAAACCACACGCGGACTCCTCTGTTCTATGTCTTCTCTCTTGTTTACACTGTAGATCTCTTGCGGGTCTGTCAGACCCAAATCTTACGCACCAAACTCCCCCCCACCCCCAACAAAACAAAACCACAAATAAGAAGAAAAAAAACCCCAAAAGAAAAGCAGAAAACTTGGAAGATAATGCAAGGATCTGTAGCTGAACCAGAGCCAGAGGGTGAGGAAGTAAAGCTGAAGCCCCTCTTCGATAATGGCAGCCTCTAAGCTCACCCTCCTCATCACCATCCTTTCCCTCTTCTTCACAGTACTTTCCCCTGTCTCACAAGGTAAGTGAAAAAGAAACAAAACCCACTTAAAAAAAAAATTCAAGAAACCAAAGCTTTCTCATTATCTTCAATTCTTGATGTTCTTTCTTGCAGCTGAATCTCCGCTAGAACTACGAAAAATCAAGCAGCAGCAAAAAGCGCAAAGCCAAGACACTCAACCCTTTGTGGGTGTGAACATTGGCACCGATGTCTCCAGTGGAGTATCACCATCAGCCTTAGTCTCTTTTCTCCAGGTTCAAAAGATAACCCACATCCGAATCTACGATGCAGACCCTGACCTTCTCAAAGCTCTGGCTCGCACGAAGATCCGCGTCATCATCAGCGTGCCCAACAACCAGCTCCTTGCCATTGGCTCCTCCAACACCACGGCGGCCGCCTGGATCGGGAAAAATGTCGTCGCTTTCTACCCCGACACCCTCATCACAGCCATTGCGGTAGGCGACGAGGTCTTGACCACAGTGCCCTCCTCTGCTCCTCTGCTTCTCCCAGCCATTGAGGGACTCTACAGCGCATTAGTGGCAGCAAACCTTCACACCCAGATCAAGATTTCGACCCCACACGCCGCGGCAATAGTTCTCGATCCTTTCCCACCTTCTCAAGCTTTCTTTAACCAAAGCTTGAGCTTTGTTGTCCTTCCTCTGCTTCAGTTCCTTTCGAGAACTGGGTCCCCTTTGATGATGAACCTTTATCCTTACTATGTCTTTATGCAGAACAAAGGTGTGGTTCCTTTAGACAACTCTTTGTTCAAGCCATTGACACCCTCTAAAGAAATGGTTGATCCCAACACTTTGCTCCACTACACCAACGTGCTCGATGCTATGATCGACGCTGCCTATTTCTCAATGAAGAACCTCAATGTCACCGACGTATCTGTCCTTGTCACCGAGAGTGGTTGGCCTTCAAAGGGTGACTCGAAAGAGCCATACGCCACGATTGACAATGCGGATACGTATAATTCGAACCTGATCAAGCACGTTCTTGACCGTAGCGGCACCCCTTTGCGCCCGGAGATCACGTCCAGTGTGTACATATACGAGCTGTTCAACGAGGACCTGAGGTCACCGCCGGTTTCGGAGGCAAATTGGGGGTTGTTTTACGGGAATTCGACGCCGGTGTACTTGCTTCATGTTTCGGCAAGTGGGACTTTTCTGGCTAACGATACGACTAACCAGACGTATTGTGTGGTTATGGATGAGGTGGACTCGAAGACGTTGCAGGCGGCGTTGGATTGGGCGTGTGGACCGGGAAGGGCCAATTGCTCGGAGATTCAGCCGGGGGAGAATTGTTATCAGCCTAATAATGTGAAGAGCCACGCTTCTTATGCGTTTGATAGCTATTACCAGAAGGAAGGGAAGGCTGCTGGGTCCTGTGACTTCAAGGGTGTGGCTATGATCACCACCACTGACCCTAGTAAGTGTTTAATTATGTTTTCGATTTCAAAGGATTTTGGTGTTTCAGATTTTTGTCTTTGAATTTAGTGTGATTGTGCTGCAATTAGCTGCTAAAGTTGGAAACTATGGTATTTAATGACTAATGAGAGACCCAATTTGGCTAGGCACTTGAAGAAGGATTTGTGGCTAATTAGGGTTTAGCAATTTGTATTCGCATGTCGGTTCGAGTTGTGTTGAAATATGGACATAAGACTTTATAGGTCAATCATAACTCGATCTATTTAATTAAACGAATCAGCTCTAAATGTCGCACATTGGGTTCGTGTAAGTATCGAAGCATGGATATAAGACTATATAGATTAATTTTAATCCAATCAATCTAATTCAATAGCTCATACTCTTAAACCCTCATCTGCAAATTTTGTTTTGGGTTCAAGCGGGGAGTGTAAATAATTGTCGGCCTTATTAGGCCTAGTTATAGCATAGGAAAGGCCTTAAAAGCTTTGGTTTTGATTGCTTATTCCACTGTGGTAAAGTAATACATTTCAATGGAGACAACACAATGCTCCACGGCTTCAGTCACTGAGAATTCAGCGGTCACACGGCATCAGATGGCTTCAGAGACTGAATGGTGTTGTGGCACCTCACCTGGCAGAGGCACATTGTCTCTTCTGTGACTGGAATGTTGGAAAAAGGGCTTGTTAATTGCATTTCCTAATCGGAAGTGTGAAGGATTCTGAACAATGATCTTCCTTTGGACATTGGTTCGTCTGTGAACCCCATATATATATATATATATATATATATATATTATAATATATACACATGTTCCGGCACTGCAAAAGATTCTAGAAATGTTGTCCTGGTTAAGATTTTGCCTTGGGCATGTCATGTGGTCGCTTTCCTTCAATATTATTGCAAGCAAAATTCCATTTCATGAGCATACAATATTATTGCAAGCAAAATGGGCTCCACATGTTTGTACATTTTCTCTTGTTCTCTCATGTACTCCATATAATACAATCTTTTTGTTTGTTTCCTCCCTTTTGGGGAATTATTTGCAGGTCACGGGAGCTGTATATATCCTGGAAGGTGAGAAAAACTGGCCTTTACAACTACATTATGTAATTTTATGCAGCAATTTTTTAGAGCATTATTTGAATTAAACTTGCTGTATATAAATTTGTGTACAGTAAGATGATAACCAATAAGACAAGACAGGTCATGAACGCTACAGAAACAAGTGGTGCGGC
The DNA here is from genome assembly GCF_958979055.1 of Alnus glutinosa. Classification (NCBI taxonomy): domain Eukaryota; kingdom Viridiplantae; phylum Streptophyta; class Magnoliopsida; order Fagales; family Betulaceae; genus Alnus; species Alnus glutinosa. Next base: position 2,544,262 of record NC_084890.1, on the reverse strand, counting down.
GGACAGTCTAAGATTCATCACCTTCTGCAGCTACAGAATAAGTGCAATCAACAAGGGGTTACACGTTTTGGTAGTCGTAGGTTTCAATAGTTTGTTGTTCATTCCTTTTATGGCTCCATGGTGAGGTAGATAATATAGAACAATTTTTTGAAATGTAATATTAGCTTGTAATAGTCTCGCTTATGATCTGCTGCTGTTGCTGTTGCTGTTTTTTCTTTTTCGAATCAAAGTTCTTGAAAGATAACCGCACGGAAGAACGGCGTATTCTTGAAAAGAACACTTTGAAATTGTTATTATCACTCAAAAAGCTGAAGAATATCGTTTGTTTGATTGTTTCTCCTCCTCCATATATTACAAATGTAAAACTTTCAAAAGATAATAGACTGATAGGCCTTAACTCTATCACATTAAGTACAGGATGCCACGTTTATACAAGGCCATTGATCAATGAGTGCTCAAGCATTGGCTTATCTATTTGTCATTCATTTCTAAGATCTATCCTATTAACATTGAGTTATAATACTGATCTAAATTTCTACCGTACTCTGTTATTTCTACCTCTTTTCTTCTGCGCGAGCACAACAGCAGATAAAAGATCTGCATTGTTTGCTAGAGAGAAGGCTGAATGTGAGAGAGAATGAAAGATCTATTTAATATTAAAAGTATTATGTTAATAGAATAAAAAAAAATAGATAAATTGATATATAATCGTTTTGAAAAATGAAAAATAAAATAAAATAGAGTTTTGTTGTTACAGTCTTCGACTTGGTGATGTGTCTGCTCTTGGTTGGATCTTCCTTACAGGTTCCTTAAGCTTTCTCCAAGAATTTTGCAAAATGAGCAAACTTAAGGGATCCTTGTGAGGTCCCCTCCGATGCCTAAGTTAATTTTTGCTAAAAAGAGTTTTCATTTTTTCAAAAATTCTTCCTTCTAAGATTCCCCCCCCCCCCCCCCACCCCTCTCTCGGCGGCGAAAATACTTGCTAAGCCTTCTATTTATAGGCTCTCTAAATTGCCTTGCATGTGTGTGATTCTCTTTCTCTATAATTTTCAACCACTCATCATGAGGTGAAGTAATCCGGTATAGTGACAGTGACTAGGCGCGGTGTTCAATACTGATGCCTAATCAGTCTTTTAACTTGATTTGACCCAGTTTATAAATGCTGAAAATCTTAATAAATACGGAAGATCTTGGTCATACCAAACTTGTGCCTAATCCGAGATCTTCTATATATTTTGAGCGCGTATTCCGAAGTCATATAGCCCGAGGGCCCAACCCGACTCACATGTCCAGGGATAATAATTTTCCAAACAAGTTTTATAGTCTAAATTTTAGATAGAGAATGCATTAAGCTGGCACTAATGCTTAAAAATCATTTTTCAGTCAATGAGTTGGTTCACTAAGGACCACCTTTTGACTTTTCTTTACAGAGAGTAAAGTTGGAGTTGCATGTAGTGTGTTTTTTGTCAATGAAAAAAAGAAAGAAAACAAAAACCACAGTTCCTGGCGGCTATCAGCAGCAGCAGCTCCAGACCCAGTGATAGTCCTCTCAATCCGGTTACTCCTCAGCCCTAACTCCTACGAACGTGTTAAAGTTCTTGTTTGTTAGAACCATTTTAACATGGTGTAGGTTCTATATCAGTTTAGTACACAACTGATAATATTATAGGATTACCTTCTGAGATTAGATCAAATTTTCACATATCTTGGTACTAAAATGTTGTTTGGTTTTATGTTAGACTTTCTCTTACTGAGTTAGTTGTCTGAACGTAGATTTTATCTTTTAGAAAGGCCTGGCTCTCTTTCTTTGCCGAATTGGATTGTTTGTCTTTCTTCAGAGAAATGAGAATTTGGATATGGAATAATGGAAGCATGCTGAATTATCAGTTGCATGACATATTAATATGAGTTATTGGATGTTATTTATGGTTTATTAATTTACGTTTTTTTTCTAAAAATAATAAAAAAAAAATTGTGGATGAAGACTGTTTGTCGTCTATGAAAAATGAAAAAGAAAAAAAATAACAACAGTTATGGTCCTCTCAATCCTCTTACTCCTCAGGCCTAAGCATCAGTCAAATTCTTGTTTCTTTCCTCCATCTTAATTGTTACTATAAATGATGCATTAAGAGTGACTTTTGGTACTTCATGTCTATTCAACTTCTGCAATTGATTTGTCTTTTGGGTGCGTGGAAACTGTTACATTCTTACGTGCTTATAATCTTGTAGGTGTTAGATTTGAGCTATATTTGCTCTTCGATTGAGATATTCATTCTTGATTATGGATTTTGACTCGGGTGATGCTGGTTGCCTGAAATCAGATGGAACCAATTATCTATTATGGTCATATATGATTCGCAATTTCAAGATGGAAGGAGAATTATGGGACTATGTTAGTGGGTCAGTGACTCGTCCTCACCCGAAAGATAAGAATTATGCCAATTTGCTAAAGCAATGGGAGTCTATGAATGCAACAGCTCTGTCAATTATCGAAATGTATGTTGATCATTCCCTTCGGATACGTTTGGCAAAGTATAATTCTGCCAGGAGTGCATGGGACTACTTGGCCAGATTATATGCCCATGATGATGAGTCTAATTTTGCTAAAAAGTATCGGCTGGAGATGGAGATTCAGGCTGTGAAACAAAGTGGTTTCCCCATAACGGGACTATATTGTCTAATGCAATGTTATTGGCAGAAGTTAGCTGAGATGGAGCCAAAGGAATTGAGTGACTTAGAGAGCTACAAGAAGTACCGCGAGGAGTCTCCGTTACTGCAGCTTCTCATAGCTTTACCAGATAAATTTGAGCCTACTAGAAAGCATATGCTTCAACGTTCCACTCTTCCCAGTGTTCCTGAAGCTGTGCAAGAGTTGTTAGTTGTGGAGCATGGACTAATTATCCTCAATTGTCATCTCTATCATTAGAAGACAGCGATAAGAGCAAGACCGGAAGAGATGAATGTCTTTATTGCTATGGAACTGGATGCCAGAAGCTGGATTGTTCCTCCAGGAAGAAGCATGATAAGACAAAGAGAACGGGTGGAAGTTGTGAGGATTCTCATCAATCTGGTGGATGTCAGCCATCTATCTACCAGCCTATGCAGTGCCCAGACAAAAACTCTCAGCCATCTTCCTCCTCATCTAAATCTGCATCATCTTTGACCCCAGATACTATTGACCAGAATCGACATATAATTAACATTATGAATCAAGTGGAGTCTGATCTTTTTGGTAGATTTCCTCTAGAGAGTGGGATGTATCTGCCTTCTTCCAGAAAAGGTTTGTCTAGTTTTCAGTCCCTAAGCATTTCGTCTTTAATTCATCACTTCATATAATTATGAGATAGTCCCCATCCTCTTTTAATTCATCACTTCATATAATTTTGACAGTGCTGATGAATCATGATAAGGTTGATAAAATTGGATCCATAAATATCAATTTATTTTTATTCTATTTAATGATCTGTTAAATGTGCCTGCAAGAAATATTAATCTTCTAGTACTATTGAACCTAAAATCTTAATGTGGTTGTATTCTGTTTCTCTAATAGAATCCTGGTGTTGTATCAGTATTTGAAGAAATTGATTGCATATTGACAAAGAGATTGTTGACTTTATTTTGTTGAGAATCTTAATGTTGCTTCGGTTTATGTGCTTTTAACTCCAAACTTGAATTTGCAAATCTTCTTTCTTCTATAAGGTGGCGCTCAAGACTTCCTTCCAGTTCTCACTTATAGAACACGTTTATGATCTTTGCTTGGTGATGGTGATGTGTTATGTTCTGATATATCTGGCAACGTGGTTTGTAGATAAGACCATTTCTTGCACTTTCCTTTTCGCCAAACTTCTCGTCAATTATTTGCTTACTGTATTATTGTTTTATATGTGTAAAAGATAATTAGGGAATTTCAAGAAGATTTTACAGGGAAAGAGGAAATGTCCTTCAAAGTCAAGTACACTGTAACTGAAATGAGCTCTAACTTTATAGTAACCCAAAACAGAACAAGCTTTCAGAAACCTTAGAGTGTGGCAAATACTAAGACTTCCGACAACGGACTCTTCTCTTAGCTAGAGAATATTTCTCTATGTTTCCTTTGTGGGGAAATTTGCCTCTGAACCCTGTGCTGGAAACAAACAACTGAACTGGTTCTTGAACTCATTTTGGTGGTCTTTTTCTTTGGTTACATGTATTGATACTGTATCAGTTTTGTATTCAATATCTCTGATAAAACAAAATAAATAGAATATGAAAGCTTTCAAAGTTTTTTGTATTGTAATGAAAGCTGAAGTATTTTCAAGATTGTGTCTATTTTATTAAAAAAAAAAAAAAAAAAAAAATCAGAATTGAAATGCCAATAGCACAGACAACTTATTGGAGTGGAAACTGATCAAAGATAAATTTAAATGCATTGTAACAATATTATCCAAATATTAAGTGATTACAAAAGCATGCGTTTCCCTGCCCTGTTCCCAGCAAGAACGGAAGATGTTGATTCCAATCATAATGAGTTGTTTTAGGGCATGTTGTTTTCTTGTATTCACTGGTCACATATAACTCAGATATTCCATCTCACTTATTTTAATATCAATATCGCCATATCGCCATATCGGAATCTTTTGTTATTAATGATAAGGCAGTTCTAAAAACCAAATGTGTGGCAGGGAACATTGGTTTGGTTATGGCTTTGAGTACACTGAAAATTCTGAGTTATAACGTCTGGTTCCAAGATCTGATGATAGATAAGAGGATGGAGGCTCTGGGTGACATTATTCAATTACATGCTCCAGATGTCATTTGTTTCCAGGTGTGTCATTTGGGTTTCATCACATAGGTCATCTCCACTTAACTGTTTATCATATTTATGCTCATAATGTGTGTTGGGCAGGAGGTTACACCCTATATATATGACATTTTTAGGCAATCAAGTTGGTGGAAGGCATATAATTGCTCAATTTCAGATGAAATGGCTGGTACACGACGATATTTCTGCATGCAGGTTAGATATTATGCATCCTTTTCAAATCTAGGTTGAACCTTAGTTGCAATTTCAATCTTATAAAAACCATGGATGGTTATTTTATGAAGGATACTGCTGTCTAATGGATAGAAATCTGAGCTCAAAGCTGTAAGATCAAATACTGCTATATCCAAACTCTTGAAAAATTTACTTTTCTCAAATGATTAAATTTCACATATTTCACTCCCATTTGACCTTTTAAGGAGGTCAAGACAATTACATGGTTGTTCTTGTGATTTTTCTTCTATAATTATATCTTGCTTCTCTTTGGGTTACGGCTCTCAAGATGTATTATTCTTCTATATTCCAAGAGAGTGGGAGCCTAACTTGGTTTGTCATTTGCAGTTGAGCAAACTTCCAGTAAAATCCTTCAGCTGCAAAATGTTCAGCAATTCTAAAATGCTGAGAGAACTGTGCATGGCAGAGATTGAAGTAGGGGGAAAACCGTTGATTGTAGCCACAAGCCATCTTGAGAGCCCCTGCCCTGCCCCTCCAAAATGGGATCAGATGTACAGTGAGGAACGCGTGGCTCAAGCAAAGGAGGCCCTTGACCTTCTTGAGAAATATCCAAATGTGGTTTTTGGTGGTGACATGAATTGGGATGACGATTTGGATGAGCAGTTTCCTTTATCTGATGGATGGCTTGATGCCTGGGCAGAGTTAAGGCCCGGAGAAAATGGATGGACATATGATACCGGGTCAAATCTGATGTTGTCTGCTAACCGGCCTTTGCAAAAGCGGTTAGATCGATTCGTTTTCAATTTGCATGATTTCAAAATAAGTGCAATCGACATGATAGGAACTGAGGCTATACCAGGACTATCATATTGCAAGGAAAAGAGGGTAAGAAATAGGGTCCAGAGGTTGATGCTCCCTGTGTTGCCTAGTGATCATTATGGCTTGCTCTTGAAGGTTAATTGCCAGTAAATCATTGGTTTGTCATGATAATTGGTTCAAGAGAAGTTTGGGATTTGTATTGTTGTGTGCAGCTTTTGTAATATTCCTGTGATCTCCTGTCTGCATGCAGCTTCTGTATAACCTCAAAGGTTTGGTGAAGTGATTTGTGATGCTTATGATGACTGTTATTGCCAACGACTACTAATCTGCTATGTTATGTAACTGCACTGTGCATAACATAGCAGATTATTTATAATTAATGTTGTTTGGTTTCTTACTGTCTTGGTTTTATTTGTTCAGTCTCTCTTTGAAGTATTTTGGTTGCTATTCATTGTGGAATGTTTTAGACAGAATTGAAATGCCTTGTTGCTTTCAGATATTACTCTGAGCTTCAGCTATGATGGTTTCAATATTGTAAACTTTGATCAAGAGGAAACAAAGGGGAAAATTGCATCCTACATAACTTGGGTGACCAGCCTTGTGTTACCCAATTGACATGAGAAAGAAGAGATTTTGAAGGTGGATTGGTTGAAAAACAAGTAATAGAAGCAATAAGAATAAAACTCTATGACATACCATTTCATTATTTTCTGTTTAAATATGTTGAATAGATTTCATTGATCTTCAAAGATTGATTATCATAGCAAGAGTTATATGCTTAACAAAAAGCTACATTATGAGCATTGTCTATTCAAGTAAAGGATTAGTTTGCTCATATTTAAGGTATAAATTTGATCTATTAAGACAGATAATTATTTGTTGTTTATGACTCCATGTTACATTTAATTCATGTATGTTTTAGTTTTAGCTCGACAAGGTTGCTTGAATGGTATAAACCATGCAAATGTTTTTTTTCTTAAATATTCCAAATAACAATGATAATAATTGATATTTTGGACAATGTACATAATTCCAAATGCTTGAATTCATGGAAAGTCTTTTTTAAGAAAAAGAAGAAGAAAAAAAAGAAGGAAAATTGCATCTTATGTGCATGTGTATATATACACACACACACGCATACGCGTTTTTTTTTTTAAAAAAAATTGAGAAATATTATTTTTTATACTTATTTATCACACATATTTCACATTACTTGACGTAGCATGTTTTACGTAACTTTCCATATCAACCCCTTAGAAAAACAAAGGCGCAAAAAAAAAAAAAAAAAAAAAAGATACTCAAAACATGTCGTATTACCCAGTGTGAAATGATTGTGAAGAGTAGAATTACTCATAAAAATAAATAACCCTATTGTCTAGATTAAACCATAAGGCGAAGAGTAATGCTACATTGCTATTCTTTATATCCATTTATCACATCGGCTAATGTGACGTATTTTAAGTGGCTTCTTATATTAGCCACTTAAAAAATCAAAAGAAAATCACTTAAAACACTATAGGAACCGGTGTGAATTGAGTATGATAAATGAATATAAAGTACGGGTCCGTTTGGGTTTACGATTTTAAAAAGTTCGATTTGAAAAAAATGATTTTTAAAAACGCAGTTAAGCGTTTGGCAAAATCCCAATTTAACATTTAAAATCGTGAATTTACCTTTAAAATTATGTGTTTTCAAAAAAGCATCATCTTATCTGCGATTTGAAAAAACAGATTTTCTGCGTTTTCAAATCGCAATTTTTAAAAACGCAATTCTCAAACGATCTATGTTCTGCAATTTGGTTTAAAATTGTACTTATTGTCTACGAAATCGCAATCTCAAACGCACCCTAAGTCGTTGAATAGCATTACTCCGGGCAAATATGGGTCCAAAAAGTAGCCTCAACGACTTGTCGTGTAAAAACGACTCCTTTAATCAGAGATTCAGAGTAGAAAGTTAAAAACTGCAACGAAGCCGAGCGTGGCCCACAGCAAAAGCGGCAAGCAATTCGAATGGCATTCTCAATGATAAAACTCGCAGATTTTTCATTCCCTTTCCACACTCGCTCTCTCACAGTAAACCCCAGAAAACCTTCTTGTCTCCTTTCGATTCCAATGTCTTCTTGGGCCTGCAAAAGATGCACCTTCATCAACCCACCTTCTCAAAAACCCACATGCCAAATCTGCTTTGCTTCTTCTTCTTCATCTCCACCTTCTTCTCCTTCAGCCCCAAAATGGTCATGCAAGGCCTGCACTTTCTTGAACCATTACAAGAGCTCTAACTGCGAGGTCTGTGGCACTCGGGCCTCGGTATCGAGCTTCGATGATTTGAACGATATTGATCTTGATGATGATGAGTCTGGGGTGGTGGGGTCCGTTTTCTTGCCACTGCAGCGTTGCAAGAGGAAGGTGCGGGACCCAGTTGTGGGTGACGAAGATTGCATTGAATTGGGTGGGTTTAGAGGGATTAAGGCATCGAATAAGGCGGTGGCTGTCTTGGGTGAGTTTTCTTAATTCTGGGTGTTTGAAAGTTTGGATTTTGCGGGGTTTTGGCTTGTGGGTTTTGATGGGTTTGCTTTGTTTTATGCTTTCGTTTGTTATTAGTGTAAAGGGGTTATCTTGCGTCTACAATGTTTGGTTATTCTTAGGGTAAAGTTCGGATTTTGTGTTTTGGCTTGTGAGTTAGAATGGTTTTGCTGTGTTTTATGCTTTAGTGGTATAATATAAATGTGCATATTTTGTTATTAGTTCATTATCTTTCCCTTGTTATTAGTGTAGATGGGCTATCTTGCGTCTGCAAACGTTACTTTTTGATATTAGTTTTCTATGACTTATATAATTGGTGAACTTTAGACCAAATGTGATGGACTTCAATTAAACACGTGGCAGAGGACACTGGTTCAGGCACAGTATCTAGTTCGTTGAAGATTTTGAGCTATAACGTTTGGTTTCGAGAAGACCTGGAAATGCATAAGAGGATGAAAGCCCTTGGTGACCTTATTGAACAACATTCCCCAGACCTCATCTGTTTTCAGGTTCTCTCTCTCTCTCTCTCTCTCTCTCTCTCTCTAGATTTGCTTTATATATGTATAAATCTTAGTTATGGTCACTTTGATCTGCAGGAGGTTACTCCTAGTATATATCATGTTTTTCGGCAATCCAGCTGGTGGAAGACATATCGTTGCTCAGTTTCAAATGAGATTGCTAATTCAAGTGCTTACTTTTGCATGCTGGTAAGGTTTGCATCACCTCCTAGAGTAAAGTTCATACTGTATGTTGATTTATCATAGTATTAGCATGCTGGATGAATTCAAGATGCTCCTTTTCCAGCCTAGTCCTAAAAAATTGAGTACATATGGCAGATTATGTTTGACAGAGATGTTTATGTGTATGTCAACCATGTTATAGATGTAAGAGAATACGTATTCATTCACGATTTTGGGTATTGTAGATCATTTTTTATTTAAGTTTCTGTGTCTGACTTTGTTTAGACATGGACACATATGTTGTTGTTTCTTATGTAGTTGCTTAGGGAGATTGACTGAATCAGATGATGCGCATTACCTATTAATTTGGTTATGCTGGAAAATGGTAATAGAAAAATAGGATGTAGTAGGATTTTGTTTAAGGTTATATATTACTCATTCACTTAAGCTATTATCTTTAACATATTGTGGTGAGCCCATCATCCTTGCTCATCTAATGTTTCCAGGCCCAATGTTCAATTGTATTTGCAATACTCACCATGGATAAGTATGTCTTTCTTGATATGCTTGCTGCCAAAGCCAATGACATTGTCAACCTCTTTTCCAGGAGTCCTGGTGGCATGCTTTACACTTATATGTGATTTGGCTTCGTATGATCAATCAATTTATTTTGTTAATCGTGTGAAATAAGGCACTGTTGATTTTGCAACTTGCGTGGTTTGTTTAATTGTTGATTTTTTATTTTTTATTTTTATAAGTTATTTAATTGAGGATTATGAGCTTCTAATATGTGACATGCCCTTAAATTGATATGCAGTTAAGCAAATTGCCTGTGAAATCCTTCAGCTGTAAAGCCTTTTGTAATTCTATAATGGGAAGAGAACTATGTGTTGCTGAGGTTGAAGTTCAGGGGGACAAAACTTTGGTTGTCGCTACTAGCCATCTTGAGAGCCCCTGCCCAGCCCCTCCAAAATGGGATCAGATGTATAGCAAGGAACGTGTAGAGCAGGCAAAGGAGGCAGTCAACCTTCTCAACAAGAATCCAAACGTGGTTTTTGGTGGTGACATGAACTGGGATGACAAGTTAGATGGTCAGTTTCCTTTTCCTGATGGATGGGTTGATGCGTGGCAAGAGTTAAGGCCAGGGGAAAATGGATGGACATATGATACCAAGTCCAACCAGATGTTGGCTGGTAACCGTACATTGCAGAAGCGGCTTGATCGATTTATTTGTAATCTTCGTGATTTCAAGATAAGTGGTATTGACATGATTGGGATGGATGCGATACCAGGTCTATCATATAGCAAGGATAAGAAAGTGAGGAAAGAGATCAAGAAGCTGGAGCTTCCTGTTCTGCCGAGTGATCACTATGGCTTGCTTTTAACCATCTCGAAACAGTAATGTGTTTATGGTAAAGCTTTGTTAACTAGTGATTTCTTTTTGTCGATGCTTCTGTGCATGCTCTTACATGCAGTTTTGTATAGATTTAAAAAAGAAATGATGTAAATGAGGGGCATCTTGTTTTGCTTTCTGTATGCAACTTTTTGCAAAGAATGATGTACTTCCAAATATTATTGCTATTATTGGACTGTTAAATTGACTATTTTGTCTTGTCATCCCTAGCCTCAAGTCACAGATTTTCCAGAACTTAATTGTTTGTTCTCTAAGAAGCTCTCTTTTCTAGTAATATTGATTGTATGCTTGTTAAAATAATCGCAACATAAGCTTTTTATTATCAATAAGTCTCACTTTAACAGTAAGTCAACAAGTTTTGTGGTAGGCAAGGACCGAAAGACAGTATTCTTTGTTGAAGTTCTATGTTCCTTTGCCATGGTAGGAGGAACACTTAAGCCAATATTAATCCTGTTTGAATTAGGCTTTATCCCCTGCTTTTATTCATTCAACCGCTTAGATCTCTCTGGAGATGCAGGAGCTTCTAGTCTAAGATAGTCGTAGAGGATTGCTCAGAGTGCATCTCCACCCCTGTCCTGTGTGAGAAATATGGAGTTATCTCCCTTGACCAGAAATGATGAGGGAACGTCGATGCTAAACAGCCGGTACAGTCCATGAATCCCATGTCTACAAACCGTGTTATCTGTCCCTAGGTTCATAACTTGGAACACCAGATGTTCTATTTCCATATAATTGACATGGACCTGCAAGACAGTATCAAAGGCAAAATCTTAAGAGAAATTGATCAAACTGAGGGATGTGATTTTCTCACAATTTCTGCAATCTTTACCTTAAAATCAGAACGGGTTGCTGATGCAATGGCCAGTCGCAGCTTGTAAATTCCACTGGTTAGTGAATCAAGGTTAAACTGTATTTTCCATGTTGTTTGAAGATACTTACCATCTGCTCCTTTTCTGAAAAAATTCACTCCCCTTGTCAAGGCAAAAGGTTCATTTTGAAGTGCAGAATTTCAAAAGAAAAAAACATTTTGGCCAACTAACATAATGCCTCTCCTTCTCAAATTAGTTAAATTACTGTAATTGAAATACAGGTGAAAGTACATTTATATTAGGTTCTTATGTAAAGGAGAGAAGGAAGAGAAGGAAACACCTGTCTACATGGGCAAAAAACCAGACTTTCTTTGGATCACTGATGCCTATAGTAAAAACTTGATCTAGTTCAGGGTGTATGTCAGTGTATCTGTCCCACAAGCCATATTGCCTGAACCTGTATGTTGATACACTCAGCTTAAGGAATATATATATTATGTGTTGAGTAATACTACATGTTACACTCTCATTCTACTAGACTAATGTGACAGTGTCTATTAGTCATTATTAAAAAAACAAAAAACTCAATGACTGATGAGCATTGCCACATCAGCCTAATGGAATGATGGTGTAGTATGTAGTATTACTACTACTCTTACGTGTTTCACCAGTAATTTAGAGCATTACAAAAGAGAGGCCAAAGTTGCTTACTTCTCAGGGCTATTAAGAAATAACTTGTTGACATACATCGGATTCACATCAGGAACGAAGTAACCAATAGCTGTACGATCAGGAAAGCCAATTTCCCATACATTGGGACCATCTCTTAGGGGAACAAAGGTCAAATTGCCAAGTTGTGTTTCTGAACCTGGGCATTCCGATATTATCAGTGGTCACAGGGCATCAGATGGCTTCAGAGACTGAATGGTGTTGTGGCACCTCACCTGGCAGAGGCACATTGTCTCTTCTGTGACTGGAATGTTGGAAAAAGGGCTTGTTAATTGCATTTCCTAATCGGAAGTGTGAAGGATTCTGAACAATGATCTTCCTTTGGACATTGGTTCGTCTGTGAACCCCATATATATATATATATATATATATATATATATATATATATATATATATTAATATATACACATGTTCCGGCACTGCAAAAGATTCTAGAAATGTTGTCCTGGTTAAGATTTTGCCTTGGGCATGTCATGTGGTCGCTTTCCTTCAATATTATTGCAAGCAAAATGGGCTCCACATGTTTGTACATTTTCTCTTGTTCTCTCATGTACTCCATATAATACAATCTTTATCTTTATGCAGCTACAGAATAAGTGCAATCAACAAGGGGTTACACGTTTTGGTAGTCGTAGCTTTCAATAGTTTGTTGTTCATTCCTTTTATGGCTCCATGGTGAGGTAGATAATATAGAACAATTTTTTGAAATGTAATATTAGTTTGTAATAGTCTCGCTTATGATCTGCTGCTGTTGCTGTTGCTGTTGCTGTTTTTTCTTTTTGGAAACAAACTTCTTGAAAGATAACCGCACGGAAGAACGGCGTATTCTTGAAAAGAACACTTTGAAATTGTTATTGTCACTCAAAAAGCTGAAGAATATCGTTTGTTTGATTGTTTCTCCTCCTCCATATGTTACAAATGTAAAACTTAAAAAAATAATAATAGACTGATAGGCCTTAACTCTATCACATTAATTACAGGATGCCGCGTTTATACAAGGGCATTGATCAATGAGTGCTCAAGCATTGGCTTATCTATTTGTCATTCATTTCTAAGATCTATCCTATTAACATTGAGTTATAATACTGATCTAAATTTCTACCGTCCTCTTTTCTTCTGTGCGAGCACAACAGCAGATAAAAGATCTGCATTGTTTGCTAGAGAGAAGGCTGAATGTGAGAGAGAATGAAAGATCTATTTAATATTAAAAGTATTATGTTAATAGAATAAAAAAAAAATAGATAAATTGATATATAATCGTTTTGAAAAGTGAAAAATGAAAAAAAAAATAAATTGAGTTTTGTTGTTACAGTTTCCGACTTGGTGATGTGTCTGCTCTTGGTTGGATCTTCTCTACAGGTTCCTTAAGCTTTCTTCAAGAATTTTGCAAAATGAGCAAACCTAAGGGACCCTTATGGGGTCCCCTCCGATGCCTAAGTTAATTTTTGCTAAAAAGAGTTTGCCTTTTTCAAAAATTCTCCCTTCTAAATTAATTTCCCCGCCCCCTCTCCCCCTGCGGCGGAAATACCTGCTAAGCCTTCTATTTATAGGCTCTCTAAATTGCCTTGCATGTGTGTGATCCCCTTTCTCTACAATTTCCAACCACTCATCATGAGGTGAAGTAATCTGGTATAGTGACAGTGACTAGGCGCGGTGTTCAATACTGATGCCTAGTCAGTCTTTTAACTTGATTTAACCAAGTTCATAAATGCTCATAAATGCTGAAAATCTTAATAAATGCAAAGGATTTTGGTCATACCCGACCTGTGCCTAATCCGAGATCTTCTATATATTCTGAGCGCGTATTCCGAAGTCATATAGCCCGAGGGCCCAATCCGACTCACCTATCCTAGGGTTAAGAATTTCCCAAACAAGTTTTATGGTCTAAATTTTAGATAGAGAATGCATTAAGCTGGTACTAACGCTTAAAAATCATTTTTAAGTCAATGAGTTGGTTCGCTAAGGACCACCTCGACCTGGGCTTTTTTTTTTAAGTTATCGAACAGCATAATGCTGTTACTGTTCACATATATATATATATATTTTTTTACTTTTTTATATTTTCTACCATCAATCAACATAAAAACATTCTCTCTTTTTTTACTTTTTATATTATATCAATAATTTTTTTTATTAATATTCAAATAAAAAAATTCACTACAATACAAATTTTTTTTACTTTTTTGATACAAATTCTTTTTATTTTATATCACATCATCATTTTTTACTAACCGTCTACTACTCTATTTTGTATATGCCTTTGCCAAACAAGCTCTTTGACTTTTCTTTCCTGAGAGTAAAGTTGGAGTTGCATGCAGTGTGTTTCTTGTCAATGTTAAAAGAAAGAGGCTATCAGTAGCAGCTGCTCCAGACCCAGTGATAGTCCTCTCAAATTCTCAATCCTGTTACTCCTCAGCCCTAACTCCTACGAACGTGTTAAAGTTCTTGTTTGTTAGAACCATTTTAACATGGTGTAGGTTCTATATCAGTTTAGTACACAACTGATAATATTATAGGATTACCTTCTGAGATTAGATCAAATTTTCACATATCTTGGTACTAAAGTGTTGTTTGGTTTTGTGTTAGACTTTTTCTTACTGATTTAGTTGTCTGAACGTAGATTTTATCTTTTAGAAAGGCCTGGCTCTCTTTCTGTGCCGAATTGGATTGTTTGTCTTTCTTCAGAGAAATGAGAATTTGGATATGGAATAATGGAAGCATGCTGAATTATCAGTTGCATGACATATTAATATGAGTTATTGGATGTTATTTATGGTTTTGAAGCATATAGTTTATTAATTTACGTTTTTTTCTAAAAAAAAAAAAAAAAAAAATTGTGGATGAAGACTGTTTGTCGTCTATGAAAAATGAAAAAGAAAAAAAATAACAACAGTTATGGTCCTCTCAATCCTCTTACTCCTCAGGCCTAAGCATCAGTCAAATTCTTGTTTCTTGTAGGTGTTAGATTTGAGCTATATTTGCTCTTCGATTGAGATATTCATTCTTGATTATGGATTTTGACTCGGACGATGCTGGTTGCCTGAAATCGGATGGAACCAATTATCTATTATGGTCATATATGATTCGCAATTTCGAGATGGAAGGAGAATTATGGGACCATGTTAGTGGGTCAGTGACTCGTCCTCACCTGAAAGATAAGAATTATGCCAATTTGCTAAAGCAATGGGAGTCTATGAATGCAACAGCTCTGTCAATTATCGAAATGTATGTTGATCATTCCCTCCGGAAACGTTTGGCGAAGTATAATTCTGCCAGGAGTGCATGGGACTACTTGGCCAGATTATATGCCCATGATGATGAGTCTAATTTTGCTTAAAAGTATCGGCTGGAGATGGAGATTCAGGCTGTGAAACAAAGTGGTTTCCCCATAACGGGACTATATTGTCTAATGCAATGTTATTGGCAGCAGTTAGCCGAGATGGAGCCAAAGGAATTGAGTGACTTAGAGAGCTACAAGAAGTACCGCGAGGAGTCTCGGTTACTGCAGCTTCTCATAGCTTTACCAGATAAATTTGAGCCTACTAGAAAGCATATGCTTCAACGTTCCACTCTTCCCAGTGTTTCTGAAGCTGTGCGAGAGTTGTTAGTTGTGGAGCATGGACTAATTTATCCTCAATTGTCATCTCTATCATTAGAAGACAGCGATAAGAGCAAGACTGGAAGAGATGAATGTCTTTATTGCTATGGAACTGGATGCCAGAAGCTGGATTGTTCCTCCAGGAAGAAGAATGATAAGACAAAGAGAACGGGTGGAAGTTGTAAGGATTCTCATCAATCTGGTGGATGTCAGCCATCTATCTACAAGCCTATGCAGTGCCCAGACAAAAACTCTCAGCCATCTTCCTCCTCATCTAAATCTGCATCATCTTTGACCCCAGATACTATTGACCAGTATCGATATATAATTAACATGATGAATCAAGTGGAGTCTGATCTTTTTGGTAGATCTCCTCTAGAGAGTGGGATGTATCTGCCTTCTTCCAGAAAAGGTTTGTCTAGTTTTCAGTCCCTAAGCATTTCGTCTTTAATTCATCACTTCAAATAATTATGAGATAGTCCCCATCCTCTTTTAATTCATCACTTCATATAATTTTGACAGTGCTGATGAATCCTGATAAGGTTGATAAAATTGGATCCATAAATATCAATTTATTTTTATTCTATTTAATGATCTGTTAAATGTGCCTGCAAGAAATATTAATCTTCTAGTACTATTGAACCTAAAATCTTAATGTGGTTGTATTCTGTTTCTCTAATAGAATCCTGGTGTTGTATCAGTATTTGAAGAAATTGATTGCATATTGACAAAGAGATTGTTGACTTTATTTTGTTGAGAATCTGAATGTTGCTCCGGTTTATGTGCTTTTAACTCCTAACTTGAATTTGCAAATCTTCTTTCTTCTTTAAGGTGGCGCTCAAGACTTGCTTCCAGTTCTCACTTATAGAACATGTTTATGATCTTTGCTTGGTGATGGTGATGTGTTATGTTCTGATATATCTGGCAACGTGGTTTGTAGATAATACCATTTCTTGCACTTTCCTATATTATTGCCAAACTTCTCATCAATTATGTACTTACTATATTATTGTTATATATGTGCAAAAGATAATTAGGGAATTTCAAGAAGATTTTACAGGGAAGAGGAAATGTCCTTCAAAGTCAAGTACACTGCAACTGAAATGAGCTCTAACTTCATAGTAACCCAAAACAGAACAAGCTTTCAGAAACCTTAGAGTGTGGCAAACACTAAGACTTCCGACAACGGACTCTTCTCTTAGCTAGAGAATATTTCTCTATGTTTCCTTTGTGGGGAAATTTGCCTCTGAACCTTGTGCTGGAAATAAACAACTAAACTGGTTCTTGAACTCATTTTGGTGGTCTTTTCTTTGGTTACATGTATTGATACTGTATCAGTTTTGTATTCAATATCTCTGATAAAACAAAATAAACAGAATATGAAAGCTTTCAAAGTTTTTTCTATTGTA
This sequence comes from Alnus glutinosa, assembly GCF_958979055.1. NCBI lineage: Eukaryota > Viridiplantae > Streptophyta > Magnoliopsida > Fagales > Betulaceae > Alnus > Alnus glutinosa. Next base: position 2,527,307 of record NC_084890.1, on the reverse strand, counting down.
ATGAAAGCTGAAGTATTTTCAAGATTGTGTCTATTTATTAAAAAAAGGGACAACTTCACAAAAGGGTATCGAACTATAACGCGTTTTGACAGAAGGGTACTGAATTAACAAACCTCTCGAACCCGGGGTTTTAACTATCAAAATGAGTCCCAGAAGGGCATTCCGTTTGGTTTCAGCGTTAAAACGTGACGGAAGTCGAGTCACATGACTTTCACATGACTTTTTTAATGTCGTTTGTCCGTTTTGCCCCTCACTTTCATGCATGTAAACACAACTCCTCAAGCTGGACCCACTCTCCACTCACACATGAAGATTGTAATTGTCGTCATCAACCCAACCGGAGAGAAGCTCTGGTAAGCAGGACTTGAGCTTACACAGACCATTTTAACTTACATACAACAATAACTGAAATCATTATAAAATATTGTGATTACAACAAATATTCACGAGTCACAACTAACAAAGTTCCTGAATCAAAAGAGCATGACATTTCTGGATCCCTGCATCTGATATGTTATCACTACTGGGTTTTTGACATTCGATATTATTCCAAGGAGTAATAACAGACTGACAAATTTCATACCTCTGGATGCTCCCACAAGCTATCGCTCATATCTTCAATTATTTATGCGGCGAGGTTATCATCACGAATTTGAGATAAAAAGGCTCAATGAACGTAGAAGTAGACAAGCGTGGCCATGGGATAAAAAGGCTCAATGAACTTGTCGGAGCTGTTATCAGTGTTCTTGATCAGAGGATACGATTTCTTGTGCTGCATGCATGCTACGAGTTGCGAACTATCTCAACGTCAAAGTAGAAGAATCTTATTCAGGAATCTAGGCTTACGTCAAAGTAGAAGAATTTCCTCTGTTTTAGCTTCCTAAAACAGAGTGTAACAGAGCCATGTGGGATTTTATACTTTTATGGCTTCCATCTACTCTGTGTATTCTATAGGAAGTTTGGGCTGCCTAAGAATGCCAACACCGATGCCATCTCTGCGGTTTGCCAGGACGACGTGCTGACTGTGACTGTCTAGAAGTTGCCTCCTCCGGAGCCCAAGAAGCCCAAGTCCATTGAAGCCAAGATTGCTTGAAGAATGGATCGTGCGACTGTGATTTGGATTTTGGTGGGTTATGTGTATTGGAATTTAGTCTACCGTTTCAGCAAATATGCCACAAACTTCCAAGCAAAATCTTGAGACTTATGAAAGCCTGAATCTATGGAAGAATCTCTCATCAAAGATTGCTTCACTGTCCACAACAAGGTGTTCTCCACCAGACCAAGCGTGGCTACAACAAGGCTATTGGGCAATAACTGTGCTATGTTTGGCTTGACTGGGTATGAGGAGTAGTGGCGTAAAATCAATTTGAGCTTTTGTCGAATCATCGATATGTAAGGAATCATGACGAGAGATGCAATGCAAAAGGGGACAAAGAAGAGCTCAAGAAGCTGGATCTTCAATGCAAAGGCTGGGGCTTCCTTCAGGTAATTATATAATATCTGTACGCCAAGCAAATGGAAGAGTATATGCTTAATGTACTACCAAGTTTTTCACAAACGAACATGATTTCGTTTGATGGGTGTCAAGTTCGTCGTTTTCATAATTAAAATAGAGCAAAATGATACTCTTGATCTTGAGTAGATGCAATTCAGAGGTATGAAATGAAGTGAACCCTGTTTGTGGCCCCACATTTGTCAGGTCCAAACATTATGGTATAAGGCGACTCATTGTCAAATTCATTTGGTTTCCATCTAGCCTCCTGTGGTCGAAGATATTTGAGATATGCACCACCACATTCAAGCCCTTCCTGGAGCGCGTCTCAAATTGGAGGACAACAGTTCCATCCTTTAGACTCACAGGCTCATCAAGCTCTTTAACTATTGCATACTTCCTAGCCTTCTCACGCACAAAAACCAACATAATGCATGGAAAATTGTGACGACCCATTTTTTTTTTTAAAACATACAATGAATCATCACAGTGGCATGACTACGTGTCACCCAGCCAACTCATAATTCACATTCCTTAACATGTACTTGATATATCAGAGTTACATAATATATGCAGTGGAATACGAAATCTAACTGCGGAAGTCAACATTATAATCATAAGTTGTTCATTACACAAAAGAGCCTGTTAATGTCTATCTGCTTAAGGCTTAAGCATAAGTTATGCATACAAAAGAATGGCTACCTCTACGTGTCACAAGTCACACTAGCCATATACAAAATACGCAAAGGGGACTTAAGCATAAAATTATGCATACAAAAGAATGGCTACCTCTACGTGTCACAAGTCACACTAGTCATATACAAAATACGCAAAGGGGACTTAAGCATAAAATTATGCATACAAAAGAATGGTTACATCTATGTGTTATAAGTCACACTAGCCATATAAAAAATACACAAAAGGGACTATCCAAGTCCGACACTCCTACGACTCAAGCGACGTGCTTAGTCGTAGTACTCCACATAGTGTGCAACGGAGTCCTCCTCCGCATCATCAATACCTGCATCCAAAGAAGCTTCACCTATACGGTTGTGGTAGTAGCCACATCCGTATAGGTGAAAGTGTGAGTTCACCACCTCAGTAAGAAGTGTCGAGGCCTCAGTTGTATAAAACTCACTAAGTATACACTATACACAAACATAATTACATACAAGGCTCAACAGCGTCATTCACAAATCATTAAGTTCACATAACAACACATTATCTAGTACAAGTTACGTTATTCTTCACACACTTATATATTATCACGGTTTCTACAAACAATATACCACGCATACCATAAAAATATTTCTCACATCTAACAATTATTAGCACTTTAATGCTAGGCTTACCGTTAACACCGCCCGTGAAGTTACGACCCACAGGGCACACATCTCACGTGTACTAGCACTTCAATGCTAGGTTTACCACACATCTCACAAGTGCTAGCACTTCAATGCTAGGCTTATTGTCAACATCGCCCGTAAAGCTACGACCCGCAGGGTACACATCTCACATGTGCTAGCACTTCAATGCTAGGCTTACCACATGTCTCACAAAGTGCTAACACTTCAATGCTAGGCTTATTGTCAACATCGCCCATAAAGCTACGACCCGCAGGGCATACATCTCACGTGAACTAGCACTTCAATACTAGGCTTACCACATATCTCACTAATGCTAGCACTTCAATGCTAGGCTTACCACACATCTCAGCCAAGAGCTGCTACCCTCTGGCCTACCACTCATCTCAGCCAAGATCTACTACACTATGGCCTACCACTATGACAGATACTACAACACTGGACTTACCATCTATCAACTACCGAGTTCTCATAAATCCAAATTACCTTATCATACCCCTATTGTTACACATGTATGTCCAAACAATTTTTCCATCTACACGCATCCACAATTCCACCCTATATATATATATTCAACATCATGTCATTCAATCCCTAATAATTCCCGCATATTAATCTCAACCACCTTAACATAATTCTTAATTCAACACTTTACAACTCAATCATCAACACATATCTTCATCTAAATTCCATAACCATATACAACTAAGATTCATCAACATCCATTTATCCGTACAATTACAATTCAATATATTTCAACTCAATCATGAATAATTTTATCAATAATTTCCATAATCATAAACAACCAAGATTCATCAACATCCATTTATCCATACCATTACAAACCAATATATCCCATATCAATCATAAACAATTTTCTCAATAAGTTCCATAATCATAAACAACCAAGATTCCTCAATATCCGTTTATCCACACAATTACAAACCAATATATCTCAACTCAATCATAAACAATTTTCTCAATAAATTTCATAATCATAAATATAACCAATCATTATCAATATCAACTTACCATTTTAATTCCCAATCCAATAACTCACAATTCAATTACATATATCTTCACCAACAAATTCTATAATCATAAATGCAACAAAATGCAACAATACGTAAATCTAAGTTCCTAGGATTCCTTAGTGAGTAGAATACTCACCTTCTTGCAAAGTCCGTGGCTTTGCGGGATTATCCTCACGCAAGGCTGCGCAATGTATAGCTGCATTAGATTGCACCTTACATTAGCACTCATACTCCTAAACTCGTGCTTCTCTTTGTACATGTTTAAAAGTTGAGCCCATAAAGTTTTAAGGTTCCATTCAACCTTTTATTATCTACAATTACTAACCCATAAAATTATAGGGTTTACTTTATTATCCATTAACTAACTAAACATGTACATAGAAATATTCTTAGGTTTACAATTAAAATATCCAATTTATACAAATTACTAACTTTAGGACCCAGCCCCACAAATACCTATTTTTCTTTTCTTTTTCTTTTTCTTTTTGAAACCCATAGATAACTTAGGATTAGTTAACACCCTAAATGCAATTAATCGACTAATTAATAATCTAAGGTTTAAACACTTAAAAGTCTCAAATTTAACTCAACTCATCAAATTTAGGGTTTATGCCTACACCTCAACAATTAACAAAATTAGAGTTTTAAATCCTTTAATCCAACAACCCATGGCTTAAATAGTGTATAGGAATTCACTATACACAAAATCCTCAAACTAATTTTAACAATTTAGTCTAGCACTCAAAATTGACCTAACTTAGACAAAGATTAGGGATTACGAAATTACCTCAAAATAATCGGTCAAAACGTAGATCCACACGTGTAGATCACGTTTCCGAAATTAGACTTGAGATTTGAGGTCTAGATCTTCACTGATTTGATAAAATCTTGGACTCTCCCCCTTTTCCCCCTTTTCTTTCTTTTCTCCCTGGAGTGCCCTTCTCATTTCTTTTCTTTTCTTTTAAGTGAGGCACCTGGCGCCTCACTTTCTCCCTTTTTTTTTTTTTAATATATATATTTTTTTTTTCTTTCGAGGAGGGCCGAATGGCCCTCCTCTTATTCACGTGGGGCGCAGGTGCGCCCCACCTAAATCCAAATGAAGGGTCGTACGGCCCTTCATTTGTATATATATATATATATATATATATATATATATATATATATATATATATATATATATATATATATATTTATTATATTTTATTTCCATTTATTTATTTTCCTTTTCTATTTCTTTATTTTCTATTTTATGTTTTCTTTGCATTATACTAACATTACATTAACTTCTATCAATTATTTACCTAAATTTTGTATTTTAATTTCTACAAAATATCTCGGACGTTACAAAAATGATAAGCATGCAAATCCAGTACAAACTCTGGATATGTCCAAAGAAGATAGATTTAGACCGAGCACAAAGCATTCAAAATATTAAGAGACACACATGTACGCATGTATATTGAGCTATAGATAGTTCTCAATAGTGAGGTGTTGAGCATGGACAGAACACCCACTGAATTTGGCAAGTAAAAAGATAGGGAAACTTTTTACGTGCGTGTAACACACAAAGAGAGAGAGAGAGAGAGAGAGAGAGAGAGAGAGTAAATGGGGAAGGTGGGAAGAAACATAATTTATTTGTTTAGGTGGGGACAAAACGGGTAGAACGCATTAAAAAAGTCACGTGGAAGTCACATGACTCGACTTCCGTCACGTTTTAACGCCGAAACCAAACGGAATGCCTTTTTGAGATTCATTTTGATAGTTAAAACCCCGGGTTCGAGAGGTTTGCTAATTCAGTACCCTTTCGTCAAAACGCGTTATAATCGATACCCTTTTGTGAAGTTTTCCCTAAAAAAAAATAAACAAAAATCATAATTGAAATGCCAATAGCACAGACAACTAATTGGAGTGGAAACTGATAAAAGAAAAATTTAAATGCATTGTAACAATATTATCCAAATATAAAGTGGTTACAAAAGCATGCCTTTCCCTGCCGTGTTCCCAGCAAGAACGGAAGATGTTGATTCCAATCATAATGAGTTGTTTTAGGGCATGTTGTATTTACTGGTCAACTCAGATATTCCATCTCGCTTATTTTAATATCAATATTGCTATATCGCCATATCGGAATCTTTTGTTATTAATGATAAGGCAGTTCTAAAAACCAAATGTGTGGCGGGGGACACTGGTTTGGTTATGGCTTTGAGTACACTGAAAATTCTGAGTTATAACGTCTGGTTCCAAGATCTGATGATAGATAAGAGGATGGACGCTCTGGTTGACATTATTCAATTGCATGCTCTAGATGTCATTTGTTCCAGGTGTGTCATTTGGGTTTCATCACATAGGTCATCTCCACTTAACTGTTTATCATATTTATGCTCATAATGTGTGTTGGGCAGGAGGTTACACCCTATATATATTACATTTTTAGGCAATCAAGTTGGTGGAAGGCATATAATTGCTCAATTTCAGATGAAATGGCTGGTACACTACGATATTTATGCATGCAGGTTAGATATTATGCATCCTTTTCAAATCTAGGTTGAACCTTAGTTGCAATTTCAATCTTATAAAAACCATGGATGGTTATTTTATGAAGGATACTGTTACGTACCAGATGGGGATGAAAACAAAAGAGTTCACAAGCAGTCATGTTTCTTTGTTATTTGGTTATTATTATATCTTTGTTATTATTTATCTAGTAGAGTCTATCTTTAAGTAAGGATAAAAGGATAGTATGTTATCCTTAAGTAGTTGAGTATTATCTTTATTAATAGTTGTTAGTGATAGGATAGTCATATGATACATCTCTATGGAAGTAGTTTATATTTATCGCATTTCTTTGTAATTCTATATAAACCTATTGGGTTGATAAATAAAGGTAAGTAAAAATTATTAATATTCAGCTCTTGAGTTGATTTGGGAGGTATTAGGGTTCCTCGAACTACCCTTACTTATCCGTTATGTGTTTGAGCACTTAGGCACGTAACAATTGGTATCAAAGCCAGGTTTTACCACGTTACTTTCGCCATGGACGACCATCGTTGGGAACGATCAGAGAAGCAGCTAAGATCCATGAAATCTGATCAAGAAGAGATGTTGACCCAAATGGGTGTGGGACAAGAGAGTATGATGAAGCGAATGGAGGAGATATCTGTTGAAATAAAAATTCATTCGCAGTGGTCATTTCTACCGAACACCCATAATGACAACAACCCCTTTATCGACCACCATGATCCAACGACCACAAACCTTGTTAGTTTGGAAAACTCAATAACACAAGCATCACCCAAAACCGACCCCATTGCATCACCAGAAACTCCACCACCAAAAATCAACCCATTAGCACCACAAACACAAAAAATTCAATCGCTCCAATTACAGAACCAACAACCTCTTGACCAAAACCACAGGCCACCAATCATAACCCAAAAAAATTATCAGACCCACCTATTGTAGAACCTTTATCCCTCGACCCAAAAAACAATTACCGTCTCCAACCCACACAAAACCATTAAAGACCACCGACTAGTGCAGATCTGGACGCTCAGTGACAAACAAGCAATCTCAACTGGTGAATGACCGCCTAGGAAGAGGATAAAGTCTATTCAAGACATCTGCAATTCCAAGTTCAAATCCACTTCTTGAGATTTCAAGATATCCTAGGACCTTGAGGACAAGGTCCAATTTAAGGGGAATAGAATGTTACGTACCAGATGGGGATGAGAACAAAAGAGTTCACAAGCAGTCATGTTTCGTTATTATTTGGTTATTATTATATCTTTGTTATTTTGTTATTATTTATTTAGTAGAGTCTATCTTTAAGTAAGGATAAAGGGATAGTATGTTATCCCTAAGTAGTTGAGTATTATCTTTATTAATAGTTGTTAGTGATAGGATAGTCATAGGATACATCTCTATGGAAGTAGTTTATGTTTATCGCATTTCTTTGTAATTCTATATAAACCTATTGGGTTGATAAATAAAGGTAAGCAAAGATTATTAATATTCAGCTCTTGAGTTGATTTGGGAGGTATTAGAGTTCCTCGAACTACCATTACTTATCAGTTATGTGTTTGAGCACTTAGGCACGTAACAGATACTGATGTCTAATGGATAGAAATCTGAGCTCAAAGCTGTAAGATCAAATGCTATTCAAACTCTTGAAAAATTTACTTTTCTCAAATGATTAAATTTCACATCTTTCACTCCCATTTGACCTTTTAAGGAGGTCAAGCCAATTACATGGTTGTTCTTGTGATTTTTCTTCTATAATTATATCTTCTCTTTGGGTTACGACTCTCAAGATGTATTATTCTTCCATATTCCAAGAGAGTGGGAGCCTAACTTGGTTTGTCATTTGCAGTTGAGCAAACTTCCAGTAAAATCCTTCAGCCGCAAAATGTTCAGCAATTCTAAAATGCCGAGAGAACTGTGCATGGCAGAGATTGAAGTAGGGGGAAAACCGTTGATTGTAGCCACAAGCCATCTTGAGAGCACCTACCCTGCCCCTCCAAAATGGGATCAGATGTACAGTGAGGAACGTGTGGCTCAAGCAAAGGAGGCCCTTAACCTTCTTGAGAAATATCTAAATGTGGTTTTTGGTGGTGACATGAATTGGAATGACGATTTGGATGAGCAGTTTCCTTTATCTGATGGATGGCTTGATTCCTGGGCAGAGTTAAGGCCCGGAGAAAAGGGATGGACATATGATACCGGGTCCAATCTGATGTTGTCTGCTAACCGGCCTTTGCAAAAGCGGTTAGATTGATTCGTTTTCGATTTGCATGATTTCAATAAGTGCAATTGACATGATAGGAATGGAGGCTATATCAGGACTATCATATTGCAAGTAAAAGAGGGTAAGAAATAGGGTCCAGAGGTCGATGCTCCTTGTGTTGCCTAGTGATCATTATAGCTTGCTCTTGAAGGTTAATTGCCAGTAAATCATTGGTTTGTCATGATAATTTGTTCAAGAGAAGTTTGGGATTTGTATTGTTGTGTGCAGCTTTTGTAATCTTCCTGTGATCTCCTGATTGTATGCAGCTTCTGTATAACCTCAAAGGTTTGGTGAAGTGATTTGTGATGCTTATGATGACTGTTATTGCCAACGACTACTAATCTGCTATGTTATGTAACTACACTGTGCATTTTGTTGGTATGGTTTATATCATGAAAGACCTATAATTAAGGTTGTTTGGTTTCTTACTGTCTGGGTTTTATTTGTTCGATCTCTCTTTGTAGTATTTTGGTTGCTCTTCATTGTGGAATCTTTTAGACAGAAATGAAATGCCTTGTTGCTTTCAGATATTAGTCTGAGCTTTAGTTATGGTGGTTTCAATATTGTAAACTTTGATCAAAAGGAAACAAAGGGGAAAATTGCATCCTACATAACTTGGGTGACCAGCCTTGTGTTACCCCTTTGCCTTTTCAATTTTCATGAAAAATAAGAGATTTTGAAGGTGGATTGGTTGAAAAACAAGTAATAGAAGCAATAAGAATAAAACTCTATAACATACCATTTCATTATTTTCTGTTTAAATATGTTGAATAGATTTCATTGATCTTCAATGATTGATTATCATCGCAGAAGTTCTATGCTTAACAAAGTTACATTATGAGCATTGTCTATTCAAGTAAAGGATTAGTTTGCTAATATTTAAGGTATAAATTTGATCTATTAAGACAGATAATTATTTGTTGTTTATGACTCCATGTTTTTTTAGATAAATATTTATGACTCCATGTTACATTTTAATTCATATATGTTTTAGTTTTAGCACAACAAGATTGCTTGAAAGGTATAAACCATGCAAATGTTTTTTTCTTAAATATTCCAAATAACAATGATAATAATTGATATTTTGGACAATGTACATAATTCCAAGTGCTTAAATTCAGGGAAAGTCTTTCTTAGAAAAAGAAAAAAAAAAAAAAGAAAAGAGAAAAAGAAAAGAAAAGAATTTCACATTAGCCGATGTGAAATGATTGTGAAGAGTAGTATTATTCATAAAAATAAACAACCACATTGTCTAGATTAAACAACAAGGAGAAAAGTAATTTAAAGATTATTAACCTCTGTGTATTTTTATTTTCTGATTTTCCGGGCGTTACATGTCTCTTTCCCCATCTCACTCCCCCCCCCCCCCCCCCCCTCCCTTTTTTTTTTTTTTTTTACTCTTGATGGAAGACTGGAGAAAGAGAAAGGGATTGTTATACGGTTTGTGGTCGGAAATAGCACCACGCTGGGGGGTTCCTCTATGTTCGTGGTTGAGACTCTTCCCAAGTCGAAAGAGAATCAGACCTAGCTTGACTTTGTAATGTTGATACTCAAGTCATTCGTAAAGTTTAAGCTATTGGGTTAAGGATGCATGAAAGGACAGGGAGGGCCTAAGAACTCAAAATGCAAATACAGAGGAGTTAGACAGAGGACGTGGGGTAAGTGAGTTGCAGAAATTTGGCAGCCAAATGGGGGAAAGAGGATGTGGCTTGGTACTTTTGCAAACGCACTAGAAGCTGCCCTTGCTTATGATAAAGCTACAAGGACTTCATCCTGAATTTCTCCAATAGAAACTCCACTAGGGTTTTGATTCAACGACTACATCAAACAACTCTGAGGTCTTTGTAGTTGAGGACACCACACATGTTTCTCCGAATGTGATGAATCAGAATGGGAGGAGCGAATTGAGAAAAGATACTCAACATTATGTACCTGTTGAACTCCGGTCAGTGGTGGAGCCACGTTAAAGACAGTAGGTTCCGTGACCTTCGGAATAGGTTTTAAAAATATATATTTTATAAGAAAATTTGTTAAATAATTGATTCGCGTCCTCATTGAGATCTCAACAAGAGCTCGTCAAAATTAAGATCTCAACAAAACAAGGAATGATATAAATATATATCCTACATAGGGCGGAGCCACGTTAAGGCTAGGTCCTTGCAATTGGTTTTTTTAAAAAAATTATTTTATAAGAAAAATTGTTAAGTGATTGATCTACACTCTCGCTGAGATCTCAACAAGAGCTCGTCAAAATTGAGATCTCAACAAAATGAGAAATTATATAATTATAAGGAAAACTACACTTTACCCCCCCTCCCCGCGAAGTTTCACCGCATTTTAAATCTTGCCTCCAAAGTGAAAAATTCGCAATGCACCTCAACCAAGTTTCTAAAATTTGCAATATAGCCATTTCGTTAGATGATTATGTGTTCCTTGACGGAAAATGTTGCATGTGTGATTTTTGTTCTCAACTTCACCAAACTACCCTCATGTTTTCACCCGTTTCATTTCCCAATAACATTCTCCGGCTTAACACTGGATGTGGTTTCTAATGTATTTCGATCCTTTTTGTTTGAAACTTCACATGAACATGCCACACGTAGTGTACTACATACTTTAGATGTTGGACTTCTCTCAGCACCTTGTTTAATTTCATGAATGGAACAACAAATAGGTGGGGCACTGGGAACATCATCATTTTCATCATATAACTTTTCATTCTACAGGTTTCTCGAATAAAAATCATGCAAGATAGACCAATTTAACAAAGATAGTAAATAAGATTCAATTGATAGAAAGAATGCAAATGCTGAACATGCAACGAATATGATGGGGATACTATTCTTAAATCTAAACACACAACATCGACAAAGTCATGTATTATCCAACAAACAACAAAAATGAAAAGTCAACTTGATGAAGTATCACAACCTTTTCATAAGCACTTTTCATATTCTCCCGTGATTGCACACTTGAAGCATATCCCTTTGAAACATAAGCTCTAGCCTGAGGCACGACACCATTGATGCTCCCCACTTGCATAGTAGAAGATTCCGAGCTAGTAGTAGAATCTGAAGAATCGTCCTCCGTGTAACCATACTGTGAAACTGGGTACCTCCCATTTCCCTTCACCAACCACTCCGCCACATGCCCTTGTCACCCTACCACCATTTCCATCGACGAACTGACATCAGAGTACATATCACTAGCATAATGCGGCCCCCTCTGCCTCAGGTTCCCTTGTCTATGAGCAGTAGTACCATTGGGAATTCTATCGTCTGGTGGCGACGAATCCAGCGAATATCTACCTATTTGCACCTCCTCCTCTGAATCAGTTGCGAATGCCGGTAATGGGATCGATTCGAGGTCTCAGAATTTTGGTTAAGTTTTTGTGAGTATTTTTAAGTTTTTATTTATTTATTTTATTTTTTGAAAATGAAACGGGTGAAAACATGAGGGCATTTTGGTGAAGTCGAGACCAAAAAAATCACACGTGCTGCGCACGTGCAACATTTTTCGTCAGGGAACACGAAATCATTTAGCAGAATGACTGCATTACAAATTTTGGAAATTTGGTTGGGGCGCAATGCAAATTTTTTCATTTTGGAGGCACAATTGAAAAAGCAGTAAAAATTTAGGGAGGTAAAGTGTAGTTTTCCCATAAATATATATCCTATTGAGGTATATTTTCTTCGATTTTATTTTTATTTTTATTTATTTTTTAATTATTTATGGGGTTTTCATTGTGTTGTTTTAATGGGTGTATGGGAAATAACATTTAAAATATACAATGAAAACTACACTATACCCCCCAATGTTTCACCCATTTTTCAATTTTGACTCCAAAGTGAAAATTTTTGCAATGTACTCAAAAAAAAGTTTGAAAAATTTGCAATGTAGCCATTTTGTTAGTTGATTCCATATTCCCTGATGGAAATTGCTGCACGTCCGCTGTATGTGTGATTTTTGGTTCCGACTTCACCAAAATGTCCTCATTCTTTTACTCTATCTTGCCGGCTTTCTTGCAGGATCACTCTTTACCAGCCGTTAGACATGGAATAATCACCCTGTTAAAACCAAACAACCTCAGAATATTCCTATCATGCCAAACCATGTCAACAAGCTCGACGACGCAGTGACGCGAGATTGTAATCCCAAGAGGGTGAGAGGTGAGTGAGTTTATTTTGGTTATAATTAACTTTCTTAGATTCCTAACATTTTTTTTTTTTTTAGAAACTGGTTGAAGGAAAATCTGGAGACATCATGGGAGAAGTTGCAAAAACCCATCAAGCTATCCAGCAAGACGAATTATTCTTTTATTTTTTTTTTTGGAAAATTTAATGTTAATGGGGTGCCATTAATTAATTTATATGTACATTAATGCGATAGCTCACTGGAGAATAACAATTTCAACATTGGAAATGGAATTAGCAGTAGCTCGTACGAGCTAGAGCGGTGGAGTACAATTTCCATTAATAGTAAGAGCGTCCAATCACAGCTTACAGAAGGCCTTTGTTGTCATCGGAATTAACACTGCCTTTAGCAGCTGGAAACGGTGAGACTCAGTCTGGGAAACATGGATGCCGAGAGGTTGTCTCTTTCCCCATCTCACTCCCTTTTTTTTTTGCTCTTGATTAATTAATTAGATCACGAAAATATACATTACAAGAGCGAAATTGAAGACTGGAGAAAGAGAAAGGGATTGTTATACGCTTTGTGGTCAGACACAGCGCCATGCCAAGGGGGTTCCCCTATTTCCGTGGTTGACACTCTTCCCAAGTGGAAAGAGAATAACACCTAGCTTGACTTTTGTAATGTTGATACTAAAGCCATTCGTAAAGCTCAAGCAATTAGGTTGAAGAAAGGATGCATTAAAGGACAGGGAGAGCTTGAGAACTCAGATGCAAATACAGAGGAGATAGATAGAGGACGTCGGGTAAGTGTGTTGTAGAAATTCGGCAGCCCAATGGGGGAAAGAGGATGTGGCTTGGTACTTTTGCAAACGCACTAGAAGTTGCCATTGCTTATGATAAAGCTGGAAGGACTATGTACGCTTCTTGTGCTCGCCTCAACTTTCCAGATTCTTCTTCACCTACAACTTCATCCTGAATTTCTCCAATAGAAACTCCACCAGGGTTTTGACTCAACGACTACATCAAACAACTTTGAGGTCTTTGTAGTTGAGGACACCGCACATGTTTCTCCCAATGTGATGAATCAGGATGGGAGAAGCGAATTCAGAAAAGATACTCAACAAATGTACTTGTTGAACTCCAGTCAGTGGTTGAGCCACGTTAAGGCCAGTAGAGGCCGTGACCCCCGCAATTGGTTTTAAACAAAATTATTTTATAAGAAAATTTGTTAAGTAATTGATTCGCGCCCCCATTGAGATCGCAACAAGAACTCGTCAAAATTTAGATCTCAACAAAACGAGAAATGATATAAATATATATTTTACACAGTGGCGGAGCCACGTTAAGGCCAAGCCCTTGCAATAGGTTTTAAAAATATTATTTTATAAGAAAATTTGTTAAGTGATTGATTGATCTACACTCTCGTTGAGATCTCAACAAGAGTTCGTCAAAATTGAGATCTCAACAAAACGAGAAATTATATAATTATAGAGAAAACTACACTTTAACCCCCCTCCCTGAAGTTTCATCGCTTTTTCAATCTTGCCTCCAAAGTGAAAAAATTCGCAATGCACCCAAACCAAGTTTCTAAAATTTGCAATGTAGCAATTTTGTTAGATGATTCTGTGTTCCTTGACGGAAAATGTTGCACGTGTGATTTTTGGTCTCAACTTCACCAAAAAGCCCCCTCATGTTTTCACCCGTTGTATTTCCCATTAACATTCTCCGGCTTAAAACTGGATATGGTTTCTAATGTATTTCGATCCTTTTTGGTTGAAACTTTACATGAACCTGCCACACGTGGTGTACTACATACTTTAGATGCTGGACTTCTCTCAGCACCTTGTTTAATTTCATGAATGGAACTACAAATAGGTGGGGCACTGGGAACATCATCATCTTCATCAGATAACTTTTCATTCTACAGGTTTCTTAAATAAAAATCTTGCAAGATAGACCAATTTAGCAAAGACAGTAAATAAGATTCAATTGACAAAAAGAATGCAAATGCCGAACATGCAACGAATACGAGGGGGATACTATTCTTAAATTTAAACACACAACATTGACAAAGTCATGTATTATCCAACAAACAACAAAAATTAAAAGTCAACTTGATGAAGTATCACAACCTTTTCAGCAGCACTTTCCATATTCAACCGTGATTGCACTGTTGAAGCGTATCCCTCTGAAACATAAGCTCTAGCCCAAGGCACAGCACCATTGATGCTTCCCACTTGCATAGTAGAAGATTCCGATCTAGCAGCAGAATCTAAAGACTCGCCTTCCGTGTAAGCATACTGCCAAACTGGGTACCTCCCGTTTCCCTTCACCAGTAGGGGCCGTGACTCCTCCAATTAGTTTTAGAAAACTTATTTTATAAGAAAATTTGTTAAGTAATTGATTTGCGCCCCCATTGAGATCTCAACAAGAGTTCGACAAAATTGAGATCTCAACAAATCGAGAAATGGTATAAATATATATCTTACATAGCGGCGGAGCCACGTTAAGGCTAGGTCCTTGCAATTGGTTTTTGAAAAAATTTATTTTATAAGAAAATTTGTTAAGTGATTAATTTACACCCCCGCTGAGATCTCAACAAGAGCTCGTCAAAATTGAGATCTCAACAAAACGAGAAATTATGTAATTATAGGGAAAACTACACTTTACCCCCCCCCCGAAATTTCACCACTTTTTAAATCTTGCCTCCAAAGTGAAAAAATTCGTAATGCATCGCAATGCACCTCAATGATCTCAACCAAGTTTCTAAAATTTTTAATGTAGTCATTTCGTTAGATGATTCTGTGTTCCTTGACGGAAGATGTTGCATGTGTGATTTTTGTTCTCAACTTTACCAAAATGCCATCATGTTTTCACCCGTTGCATTTCCAAATAACATTCTCCGACTTAACATTGGATGTGGTTTCTAATGTATTTCGATCCCTTTTGGTTGAAACTTCACATGAACATGCCACACGTAGTGTACTACATACTCTAGATGCTGGACTTCTCTCAGCACCTTGATTAATTTCATGAATGGAACCACAAATAGGTGGGGCACTGGGAACATCATCATTTTCATCAGATAACTTTTCATTCTACAAGTTTCTTAAATAAAAATCTTGCAAGATAGACCAATTTAGCAAAGACAGTAAATAAGATTCAATTGACAAAAAGAATGCAAATTTTGAACATGCAACGAATACGATGGGGATACCATTCTTAAATCTAAACACACAACATTGACAAAGTCACTTGTTATCCAACAAACAACAAAAATGAAAAGAACCCCCAAACCAGCGACGGGTTCATGAATTGGGTTAGGGATGGCTTTGCTAGATATACTTGCAAGTTCACCGAGACAGATTTGGTGGCAGATTTGGAGGCAAAACCGGGTCCAACCACTAGGCCGGTTTGACAGTTTTGGAGGCAGAATTGGGTCTAACCGCTGGGCCGGGCTGACAAATTTGGGCCGATTTGACAAATTTGTAGATAGAACCAAGTCTAACCACTGGGCCGGGTTGAAAGAGGCCTCAACCAGATGGAACCGAATTGAAAGAGGCCCTGAAACGGGTAGAACCGGGCTTGAACGGTGCTGAACCAGACCGAAAGAGGCATGAACCGAATGGAACAGATCTTAGTAGTTAGAAGAAATAGCATATAGAAAGAAAGAATGAATGGTTTTTTCTATCGACTGAAACCTTCGAGCTCACAGGAAAGACAGAACTTGTATTTATCTAAATCGACTGAAACCTCCGAGTTCACGGGAAAGACAGAACTTGTATTTATCTAAATTTGGATTTACTAGCATATGTTACATGTTCTGATGTTTAGAATGAATTATTATAGCTTAGCACTTGTACAAAAGAAGTGTCTCCTATGATATTTTATAAGTAAAGCGCCCAGTTAGTTGCTTCTATTTAGCTAAGGCGCTTAAAGACTAATTCAAAGCATCTATTTCAAAAAATGTTGAAAAAGCACCTATTTGAATATATATATATATATAAACAGGCCTGAACTTCTGGAAACGGACAGAACCTGCTGAAGAGATCCAGGAACCGGAATGTACTGGTCACGAGCCAGACTGAGCAAGACTAAAAACCGGGCAGCAAAAGGCCGAAAATCTTCTGATCCGATGGAGCGGGCCTGAAACCCGAACAGAGAACCGACCTGAAATCCGATTGGTCCGGGTTTAGATCGGATCCTGGAACTGGACCCGGGATGGAATTCAATGTGGCGCAGCTGCGGGCTGGGATCCGGTGTGACGCACAGAAGCTGGACTAGTGAGCTCAACCGAAATCTTTCTGAAGTTTGAGCGTGAAGGAGCGTGGAGCCTCTGTTGGGCGCGTGGTTGCTGTGTTCTTGTAGATCGGAAGATTTCGAGCAAGAATCCTGTGGCCGTGTCTACAAATGGCGGAAGGGGGTGGCACGTGGAAGAGCGCGGGGCGGAGCGGCGGAATTTTGTGGAGGCGTGAGGGAGTGAGTGGTCCGTCTACTGAGCGCGTGCTTGCCATGAACGGATGGATCGACCGATTCTGATCCCGAATCTGGTCTTAACGGCAGAAGATGGCTGACTGTAGCAGCGCGTGGCGGCGCGTACAACGCGTGAGAGATCTGCTGTGACTTCTGGTGGCGCGTGACAGCGCGTGTATTGTTGGAAGGCGGTCTTCTGCACAGATATGGGACGAACGGAGGCAGATCTTTCTGATGGCGTGACTGTTGAGTTGGTTGGAGGACTGTGGTGGGGCGTGGCTGAACAGGCAGAAACTTTGGGCGGCGCGTGGAGCGCGTGATATAGGCTTTGGCGGTGATATTGGCGGCGATGGAACCGTCTGCTTCAGATCTATCGATTGGCGCCAGAAACAAGGTGATTGGACAACTTTGGAGGTGCGAAGTTTCACCGAAGCAGAGGAGCCTCCGGCGGCAACATTTCACAAAGTATGTAATCACAAATGTTGCTTAGCCATTTTATACGAATCTGATATAACTGTGTTTATAGATCGAGCGAGAGCGAGAGATATCGGACCTGCTGAGGAGAAGGTAGAGTTTTTTTTGGTGGTTTTTCGTTCACGGATTAACAAAAAGGAAAGAGGAAACATTTGTGTGTATACATACTCTTTATTACCGTACCTTTATCCCACCGCACACACTTCGTTGATCTGTGTCGACCTAAGATCAGCCCGTGTTAAAAGAGCTTCTTCGAGTACTAGTAGAAGATTCTCTATAATGATTATCTTCTCTATATTTAAGAAAAATTTGATAAAAAAAACTAAAAATTAATCCACAATAGTTACCACAATTTTACACATTTTGGTTGGGTAGCTACAGTGCTAGGTAGCACTGTAGCTTCCCAATACCTTATTTTAATAAAAAAAAAAAAAATCAATCTCTCTCTCCTCTCTCCTTCATGCGTCCAGAATCACTTCACCCGTCCTCCTTCCTTTCCCAACCAGAATGCCATGGCGGAACCAGCCCCACTTATAGCCCTTTATCAACAACCTCCACGGGCAACTGATTTTGTTGGGACAACCGCTCGCCAACCTTTTTCTCTTCTAGTGACGGCCTGACCGGCTGGGCCTCCTCGCCAGAAAGGGGTCTTATAGGTACCACAATCGGCGCAGGTCTTCAATTGTGGCTTTCTTCGGATGAAACCCCATTTGGGTTCTTGGTATTCACGTCCTCGGACTCCAATCCCTGCAGCAGAACACGAAATCAACCGGATCAGCAAATAGTGAAAAGAAGGTCATGATCACTCACTTTATCGCTCAAATCCATCATCTTTAAACAAAACCCTCGGTAAACATATTAGGTAAAGAAGCTTACTTTGCCATTGATAATAAGCCAATAGTCCTCGTGCGTGTTGTGTTTAGAGACTTGAGACAAATTGAAGACTTTCTTATCATCACCCATTTGCTTTTCTCAATCCTTGCTTTAGACTGAAGCTCGAGGAAGAGAGCTTCGATGTGCTTAAGAACTTAGACTTATATAAATGGGACTTGAAACCATAGCCCCCAGGGTGCATATGAAAATGACCAGATTGCCCAACCTTCATCGGAGAAAAAGACGTAGCCGTGAGAGAGAGATTGTGTGTGTGACGAAGAAGACGAGAGAGCAAGAGAGAGAACAAAAGAAATGAATAAAAAAATAAAAGTAGGGAAAGAGAAAAAAGAATTAAATAAGAGTAAAAAATAGTATTTAATTAATATAGGGAAAATTAATAGAATCTATTGTGGAGTGTTTTTTTATAGGGAAGCAAAAAGTAGTTTTGTTCTCTAAATATAGGGATAATGGTTGGGACTCTGCTGCTAGTACTCATATTCTTTTAATGTCACATGGATTAACATTGCGTATTTTAAATAATTTTTTATGTCAATTTTTTTTTTAAAAAAAAAAAACCAAAAAAAAACTATTTAAAATACTTCACATCAGATTGTATGACAGAAGTATAATAAATAAATGTAAAAAATAATATTATTTTTATTGAAAAAGAACAAAAAAAATTAATGACTAATAATACTGTCAAATAAAAAAACCATTTAAAATCCATTACATCGGATAATCTCACATAAGTACAATAAATAAGTGTAAGATATAGTATTATTCTTGTTAAAAAAAAAAAATCACTGACTAATTAACTTTGTCAAGTCAATAAATAAAATAAAAATATATGTAAGAGAGATTGTACAAAGAATTGGTTGTACAGATAATCAAAGAATCAAAGAATAGTTATGCATGAAATCTTAAACTAAAAAAGCTCACTAGCGAATTCATCTATGGCGGTTTTATCCATACATGAAGAGTTGACTTTCTGGCAAGTTATCTGAGCTGCGACAAACTTCTCCCCAGTTGCAAAATCACTTTCATTTTAAACAACTCCTTGTTTTCTCTTTTCTCTATATCTCTTTCCTCAAGTGTGGCTTCTATTGATTCTTGAAAGTTGCCGGAAGAAGTCACCGCAGTTTCTATACATCTCAAGCACCATACCAATTTGGCCACCAATGTTCGAACGCATTAACCGCGCTACCTAAAGCCCCTGCAGCCACCGCTACTACGATGGCTAAAACCTTGTTGATCTTCAACACCAGGTTGCCCAGCCTTTCATAGTGTCCTCAATGTCCTTTCTCTTCACCACCTCAACGATCTCTTGCATTTCTCCTTCGAGTTCCTCACTCCACCCATTCTTCTCTTGCTGTACATGATTTCCTTCACGTGACTTGCTTTTCTTCTGGAGTTTTTTTGAAGGCCACCAAACAGTAGTTTTTCTGTTATAAATATTTATAGATTGTTATATTAATGATGTGGCTAAGTGGTATAGGCTTTTTATTTTGTGTTCTAGGTGAGAGGTTCGAAACTCCATTACTATGAAAGTCTGCATTTTATTTTTCATTTAAATATAGGCTTGGTCCATTTGATGCACGCGGGCTTGGGTCGTCTTACTTGAGGCCCATGCTTCAGTTGTGAGGAGTCGAACCTTTGCCATGGTTTAGTAAGAGGCGCCTTTCAAGTTTCAACCACTAGGCTAACTGTAGCAATTTGTGACTTGTGGTTGAAAGGGTATACCCTGTGATCCCACTGCAATCCCACCGTGCTTACGTGGACAAAAAAAATAGAGAAATGTTTGGTTGTACACTCTCATCCTACTCCTATTCTACTCTTGTCTACTTGGACCAATAATGTAAGAGATAGTAAAGAGAGTGTAGTGGGACTCATTTTTTTTAACAATATTATTGGTCCAAGTAGGCAAAAGTGGGATAGGAGTGGGATGAGAGTATACAACCAAGCATTTCTCAAAAAAATAATGATAAAAAAAGAGAAATGCTAGTGTTCCCACTCCTATCCCACCACTCCCTAAGTGCAAAAATTTGAAAATGAATTTATTAAATAAAAAAATAAAATCCCTTAAGATTGGTGGGATGGGAGTGGAATAGGGTGGTAACTCAAGCATTTCCCATAAAAAAATTCAAATCGTGTCTACACTCTCTCTCTCTCTGCTATCTCTCAAAATAAAACAAAAAACTAGATTCATTCAAGAATCTTCAGAAAAACCGGTCCCCCCCTCTCTCACTCACCGGGAAAAGCCTCTATTTTCACCGGAAAAAGGTCTCCATTTTCGCCGGGCTCTCTCTCTCACTTTCCGCTGGAAAAGGTCTCCATTTTCGCTGGAAAAGGAATTTTGTACGGCTCCTCCAACGAACGACGCGCTTCTCTCCATCTCTCTCAGGTAACCTTCCCTTGTAACAGTAGCTTCTCTAATCTCCTAAAAGTCTTATTCTCCAGATCCAAAAGGATTTTGTTTTCCTTTAGAGTAGGATATTATGCAAACAAAAATATGTATACAAGTTATTTTATTCCCTTTTTTTCTTTTTCCTATGATTGCACGTTTGGTTTTAATGGACTGGGCGATCTGTTCTATGATCGGATACTTGGCCTTGGGTTTTCTTAGGTTTCATGTTATAATGATAGTCCGCAATCTTCAAAGGCAGGGGTTTGGAAAGTTTTTGTAAGTCTGCAAGCAACAAGTAACTGTGCGGAAAGTGGAGTTGCAGGAATTTTTTTTTTTTTTTTGGTCAATGGGACTCTCTGTTTTGTACAGTAGGTCTGGGTAGTTCTTTTTGTTTGTTGTTTAACTTGTTTGTAGTTGCTTTGATTCTTGTTTGGGTGGTTTTTTATTTGGTTTGTGGCTCTGCAGTTTCTTGTATGCACGGTGTTTGATAAATTGCTGCTTAGAAGTAAACAGCCTTTGCGCATTTGATTATGCAATTGTTGACGCTTACAAGGACGAGCTTGAAAACCCTAAAGGTTAGATGTTAAATGACTTAAAGGTTAGATGCATTTACCTATAAACCAAGATTGGGATTCCTGCCTTAAAGAGTTTTCCCACAATTGATATTGTTTGTATCTCTAAGTCAAGTAGCGTATAATCGAGAATACTGCAGTGGACGTAGAGGAAGAGAAGTCATTAAAGAACCCGATAAAAGAAATAACTGCCCTGGACAGTCCAGGATTTAAAAGAAAAAGAACGTGTAACTTTTAGACTTCATTTTTCTTCCAGACATAGTCTTGCATATGGGCTAATATTGCTTCTTGTTCTGTCAAATTATTTTTTCTTGCTTACACTCGAGTAAAACACTTTTTTCCCACCAAGTGTTGGTTTTCTTCTTATAATGAGTGTGTTAGCAGCCAGCACTCTGGGTATTGCTCCTTCAAGGTATTGCATCTAGGTATTGCTCTTTCAAACTCTTGTGCACCTTTATACATGTAGCAACTTACCAATTTTTTTGTTAAAATAGCTAGCCAAATGTAAGTGATTTTTCACCCAAATTTGCATTCCGGCTGCTCATCTAATTGCAACCTAGCTAATTAGTTGTTGTTTTTCTTGTTTCAGTTCAGTCAATGATTGGACATGGCCTTGGGGCTGCTGTTGGATTGGAGGCCATAGCATCCATAAAAGCAATCAACACTGGTTGGCTGCACCACTATTAAAGTTGTCAAAAACATAAAGGAGGTTATGACTTCGAATCAAGCATTCTATAGTGAGCCCTGCACCACTATTAAAGTTGTCAAAAACATATAGGAAGTTATGGATTCGAATCAAACATTCTGTAATGAGTCCTGAAGGCAATGTTGCCCTTTCAAAGATGTCCATGTATCGCAACATTGTTTTGATGAATCAGAATTAGTAACGTTTTCGGTAAATAAAATGTTGATGCCATTTTTACCTTTGTTGTTTTTGTCTATTTGTGGGCTTGTCTACTTATGTGGAAATTTTAGAAACTTATGTCCAGTGGTTTGAATTGTTAGATTCAGTAATAACAAACGTTTATATGCTTGCAAAAGAAAACAAATATTTTTTTAACAAGAGAAAAACAAAAAAAAAAACGTTTATGTGCTTAATTGGTGATGCTTGTATTATAAATGGTAGCAAGCATCGCCAATTAGCGGCATTTATACAAGCATCACCAATTATTGACAAGCGCTTGTATTATAAACACTGCTAATTCGCGACTACAGTTTTTTAACATATAACAAGCGTTGCTAAATAAGCATCAGTAGTAGATGTCATTGCACCACATTGTTCAACTATTGAGGTAACTTAACAAGTTCTAACTAAATCAAAAAAATAAGGCATCATTACAATAAAAAAAAAATTACATGACCATAAAAGTAAGAATATTTTACAATCACAAAATTACATAACCTGACCATGATAGAAGTACAAATATATAATAACTTTAGAACTATTTAGAGGTCATGATCATGGAATTGATGACATTGATCAAAAAATGAATATTTGAAAGCTCAACATCAGCTTGTGTGGACAAGGTACTTTGATGGTTGAGAATGTTATAGACTTGAAACAAGATGGGTTGCCCATGCACTGCAATCGCTGGATCGGTTTGAATTATTGCATTAGCCACGATTGTCATCCAAGCAAGTTTTTGGGATGGATTGTTACTAATATCACAAGCTAATTGCCACATAAGGTAGAGCAGTACTCCTTGGCTCAGAGGGAGAGGAACTACAGACAATATTTATCGTAGATCAACTTGAAAATAAAGCTTTCATTGCATCAGTTACATACGTATCTTAAATGAACACTTCAAACTTTCAACAGCTTTATATTCCAATTTTACTTTCAACTCTAGCAATCACATAAACATGCATACACACACAGATGTTTGATAAAAAAATTTTGAATTGTTGGCAATTTTGAAGACTATATTTGGAAAAGAAATCATTTAGCCAGGAGACTCCATTCTCTATATATGGAGTCTCCTGGCTAAATCACTCTAATGTTTTTGTTACACAATTCCAATATTCTAGCAACAATAAGAAAATAAATTTCAAGACTTGGCATTCCCTATCAATTTTTGTTAATATGTTATCTATTACTTGTTTTTGGGCTAACCAGTAGCGTCTCAATTTCAACAATAACTAAGACCAAAATCATGCACACCAACAAAGACCTCATACTTCATCCACTATATTTTCTATCTACAACAAAATCAATGGTGTAAAACTTAATTAACAAAAACATACAGAGTTACTTCAAACTGAAAGTGCTATATATCATCCTTGAAGGTGGTTTCTATTTATAAAACAAGAGCCAAGCATTTTTTTTTTTTTTTTTTTTTAAATTTTAAAACTGGAGCCAAGCTCATACCTTAGGTATTCTTCCGATGGGTGGGATAGCAGGTCAATGAAGGATTTCACATTGGAATCATTTGAGAGCAGAGGTTGAAGATTATCATCAATTGCCCAAACATCTGACCTGCGAGAGGAGCTTTTCCAGCGAGGCGAGATAGATCCGGCGAGAGAGAGGGAGAGCTTTTCCGGCGAAAAGGGAGAGATTTTCCGGCGAAAATTGAGACTTTTTTCCAGCGGAAAGTGAGAGAGAGAGCCCGGCGAAAATGGAGACCTTTTTCCGGCGAAAAGTGAGAGGGAGTCCGGCGTGAGGGAGTCCAGCTGGAAAATAAAGACTTTTTCCGGCGAGAATGGAGACTTTTTCCGACGAAAATAGAGGCTTTTTCCGGCGGAAAGTGAGAGAGAGAGAGAGAGAGAGAGAGAGAGAGAGAGAGAGAGAGAGAGAGAGAGAGAGAGAGAGAGAGAGAGAGAGAGAGAGAGAGAGAGAGAGAGAGAGAGAGAGAGAGAGAGCCCGGCGAAAATGGAGACCTTTTTCCGGCAAAAATGGAGACTTTTTCCGGCGAAAATAGAGGCTTTTTCCGGTGAGTGAGAGAGGGGGGGACCGGTTTTTCTGAAGATTCTCGAATGAATCTAGTTTTTTGTTTTATTTTGAAAGATAGCAGAGAGAGAGAGAGAGAGAGTGTAGACACGATTTGAATTTTTTTTTATCATTATTTTTTTTTGTCCACGTAAGCACGGTGAGATTGCAGTGGGATCACAGGGTATACCCAAGCATTTGGGAAGTGCTAGAATTCCCACCCCCATCCCACCCCAATCCCACCACCCCTAACTGTAAAAAGTTGAAAATTGATTTATTAAATAAAAAAATTAAAACACTTAGAGTTGGTGGGATTGGGGTGGGATGGGGGTGAGAATTCTAGCATTTTCCTATATTTAGAGCACTAGTAGCAGATTCCCTATAATGGTTCCCTTCCCTATATTTAGGGAAAATTTGATAAAAAAAGCATCAAAAATTGACCCACAATAGCTTCCCCATTTTTACACATTTTGGTTGGGTAGCTACAGTGCTACCCAATACATTGGGTAGCACTGTAGCTTCCCAATCAATTTTTTTAATAGGAAAAAATTGGCCATATCTCTCATCTTTCACGCTTCCCTCCATTTCTACTTTCATTTCCCCACTGTTGCTTTCATTTCCCTCCATCTGAAACCCATTCTCGCGCCATACCCTGATGCAATTTAATGACTATTGAATTTGGCTATTGAATTTTTTGGATTTTTTGCATGTTCCTGTACGTCATTTTAAGTTGATGGAATCTCAACAAAGCTCCCCACCACCTGTGTTGGGTATCATCCACAATAAATCAACCCACCTTCCTAGAACCTTCCCTTGAAAAAAAAAATCTCATTCAGAGCTATTTTGATCAAACAATTTAAATGGTCATTTAATTAGTTTTATGAACATAAAAACAAAGATATGAAGGGTTGGTTGAGAGTTGGTTGGTACAAAAAAGTAAGAAAGAGAAAAAAATAATAAAATAAGAGTAAAAAAAAGTATTTAATTGATGTAGGGAAAGTTAAGGGAATCTATTGTGGGGTGTTTTTTTTAGGGAAACAAAAAGTGGTTTTGTTCCCTAAATATAGGGAAAATGGTTGGGAAGCTGCTGCTAGTGCTCTTATATGTAATCATTTGCAACTGCAAGTTGAAAAGATACAACTTTTCAATAAATGCCATTTAAAATCTATAAATAGATATGCTTTCCTACGAATTTTAATTATTATTCTCTCACTTTCTCAAATCAATTACACAACTTTGTAGAGAAACTCTAAAGAATAAACTTCATAATTGTTGTCTGCAGTTGGTAACTTTGTTGTATCCTAGAGGTGAATTGCTTGTAATCCGACAACAAACTCTTTTGAGTGCGGGCAATTATCACCTTAAAGAAAGTGTTTATACACACCTCAAAGTCGCATTGATTTTTCTAAATTTTGTTTTCCGCTCAATTTTTCTCAATAATTTTAGGGTGATAATACGCAATGGGATCAGAATCTGATATGACGACTTTCAAAATGATGAATCAAGACTTTGTGAAATTAGACAGATTTGATGAAACGAATTTCACTCGTTGGAAAGATAAGTTGATGTTCTTGCTCACGGCGTTGAAAATTTCATACGTTTTGGATCCAAATTTGCCAAAACTTCCAGAACCTGAGCCTGATGAAGATGCACAAAGAAAGGTAGAACGTAAGAAACGTGAAGAAGATGAAGTGGTATGCAGAGGACACATTCTGAACACGCTTTCTGATCGTCTCTACGACCTATTCACTTCAATCAAGTCACCAAGAGAAATCTGGGAGGCTTTGGAATTCAAGTATAAAACTGAAAAGCAAGGTACGGATAAATTCCTCATCATGAAGTTTTTTGAATTTACAATGGTAGATAATATTTTTGTAATGGACCAAGTCCATGAATTGCAAGTTCTAGTAAATAAACTTCGGGACCTTAAGGTTGAAGTTTCAGAACCTCTGCAAGTTGGGGCCATAATTGCTAAACTTCCTCTAAATTGGAATGATTATAGAAAGAAACTTATACACACAATAGAAGATTTCATTATAGAGCAAATTCAAAAACATTTTTTACGAATTGAAGAGGAAACTCGAATTCGTGATAAGAACCTATTTTTCCCAAGTAGCTCTAAAGTGAACATTGTAGGTGAGAAAAATAAATTTCAAAATAATCATGGAGGAAACAAGAGAAAATATAATGATTTCAGCAACAACTCTGGCAACGATAACAAGTTTAAGAAAAACAAAACTTGTTACAATTGCGGAAAGAAGGGACATCTCAAGCGAGAATGCAGATACAAGAAGAAGCAAAAGAAGGATGATACAAAAGTTCCCAATAGTGCAAATTTAACTAAAAAGGAGACTTCTGAAATCATAGCTATGATTTTTGAAATGCAAATTAGCATGATTACAGAGTTACACATGGCTGCATCAACCAAATCTTCTGATTGGTGGTATGATTCGGGCGCTACTATTCATGTTTGCAACAACAAATCTCAATTCAAAAATTATGAAGAAGCTGTTGATGGACAAGAAGTGCTAATGGGAAATTCCAACACTGCAAAAGTTATGGGAAAAGGAATTATTGAACTTCAGTTTATATCTGGAAAGAAACTTATTCTTGTAAATGTTCTTCATGTTCCAGAAATTAGGAAAAATCTTGTATCTGCAAATCTTCTCTGTAAGAAAGGTGTCAAGGCTGTAATAGAGTCTGATAACCTGATTCAATCCAAACAAAGAGTGTTTGTTGGAAAAGGATACTCTTGTAATGGCATGTATAAGTTAATTATTAATAATATAGACTCTGGTTCTGCTTATATTATTGAGTTTTCAATTTTGTGACATAATCGTTTAGCACACTTAAATTTTAGATCATTAAAATTTATGTCTAAGCATGGTTTGATCTCATATAATCAAAATCATAGTGCTAAATGTGAAATTTGCATTCAAGCGAAAATGACAAATAAGCATTTTCCCAAAACAAACAGAAATTCAAAATTATTAGAACTTGTGCATTCTAATGTTTGTGAACTTAATGGTGTTTTAACTAGAGGAGGCAATATATACTTTATTACTTTCACTGATGATTTTTCAAGATATACATATGTATATTTAATGAAAAGTAAAGATGAGGCCTTTAGTTTGTTTAAATGTTATAAGTCTACTGTTGAAAATCAAAAGGAAAAGAAAATTAAGATACTTCGAAGTGATAGAGGTGGTGAATATTTTCCAACTGAATTTACTTTATATTGTGAAGAGAATGGCATTATACATCAAACTAGTGCATCCTATTCCCCACAACAAAATGGTTTGGCAGAAAGAAAAAATAGGACACTAGTTGACATGGTAAATGCTATGATTTTGAATGCAAAATTATCTTTTAATTTGTGGGGAGAAGCTTTGCTTACAGCATGTCATGTACATAACATAATACCTTCCAAAGTTTTTAAAGTTTCACCATATGAATTATGGAAAGGTAGAAAACCAAATCTAGAATACCTTAGGGTATGGGGCTGTTTAGCCTTTTATAGAGTTCCAGATCCAAAAAGAACAAAATTAGGACCAAGGGCTTTAAAAAGTATTTTTGTAGGATATGCTGAAAATTCAAAAGCTTACAGACTTTTAAATTTGGATTCTAATATTATAGTAGAATCAAAGGATGTAGAATTTATTGAAGACAAATTCTATAATGATTCTAAAACTGTTTCAGATCCTACTCAAATACCAGAAATAGACTTAAATCCTAGTTCATATCAAGAAAATAAAAGAAAAAATCATGAGGTCTTAATTGAACCTAGGAGAAGTCAAAGAGCTAGGAAAGAAAAGAATTTGGATCCTGATTTTGTGTCGTCTCAGGCTATTATTTTTCTTTTGGAAGGAAACAGAGAAATTATTCTCAACAAGATACCAATTTTATTAAATATAAACAAAGATCCTAAAACATACAAAGAAGTTATGGCATCTAGAGATGTTGCATTTTGGAAAGAGGCAATCAATGATGAAATGGATTCAATATTGTCAAACAATACTTGGATTTTAGTTGATTTGCCTCATGGATCTAAACCTATAGTGTAACGCCCCCAAACCACTAAGGGTTAGGTTCGTCCTTTTCTCTTTAAAAACTGCAAAGATTCGTAAGGTCTGCCAAATATCTTAACTAGTATGCTGATTTAAATAAGTTAAAAATAATAAAGATTTTAAAAACTCAGAGCTTTTAATAAATGCGGAAACGGTTATTTCGAAATAAACAATTATTTTTGATTTAATAATTAAAAATCCAAAGAAAACTAAATTTGTTGTGCAAGTGCACTTATTAAGAAAAACATAAATGCAATGATCTAATGCATTCCTAGATCCCATCCCGGCCACCTACGTTTCTCTGTTCATAACCTGAAAACAAAAACAAAATAAGGGGTGAGCACAAAAATATGCTCAGTAAGGAAATCCTCAACCATAAAACAGTTGAGTTAAATTCTTTTAAAAATCTCCAAAACAATTGTCAAAAACTCATTTTTATACACAAGATATAATATATGTTTGAAAGTAATGATTACTCATACTAAGCCCCTATACACTCTTACGCCCTGTGTAAGTAGGGTTGCGCGGTCATTGCTGTGACCTCGGGCAGGTAATGCAGTTTACCTGTGGCCACAGGCCCTGCCCCCGTCAGCTAATTAATTGAAGTGCACTTAGACTGACATAGAGACGGATACTGCTTTGAAAAAGTTCATCAGCGGGTGCGCTTCCATCTCGAGCTACGGTACCGAGCTTAATCTCTGCGAATCTCTGCGAATGGGGCTCAAAATAGTCTCCTCCACACACGTGCCCTTTTTTCAAAAATTTCTCCTTTATATATCTCATACAGTTTTCTCACAAAAACTCTCATTCTTTCTTGTATATCCAGGGGCAACGTGTTGGAGGGTTTTCACAAAATTTTTCTTCTTTTATTGTCACTTCCAAAAATGTTGACTTCACATCTCGGTTAAAATAATAATTTCTCAAAATTTGCAAAGTCCTTTAGAACCGAGGTTTTTCTCAAAATCACAATTTCCAAAATATTATTTTTACTCAATAATTTTCACATCAAAACCAATTAAAAACAAATCCTTCGTGTAAACAAAATAATTTGAAATACTGAATCAAATCGCAATTATGCAAATAAAGGAATAATTAAAGTAATAAAATAATTTGAGAAGGGGTAGAGGATCCCTTGCTTGGACTTTCTATTAGCATCGGGATCGAGCTTTTACCAAAATACTTCCTTGCACACACTTCAAGCCTTAAACCACACAAAACTACATAAATCCCACAATTTTCTCTCTTGGCTTTAGGTGTGTGTGTGAGTGAAGCTTGATGGGTATTGTGTCTTCCATCTTGGTTCTATTTATAAGAGAATGAATGGTTAGGATCAAGTAGACACATTTGATCCAATGGATGGGAATTAACCTTACCTACCACAATGCACTCAAACTTACCTACCACAATGCACTCAACCTTACCTACCACAATGCACTCAAATTTACCTACCACAATGCACTCAACCTTACCTACCACAATGCACTCAAATTTACCTATCATAATGCACAATGAATGGTTAGGATCAAGTAGACACATTTTGATCCAATGGATGAGAATTAACCTTACCTACCACAATGCACTCAAATTTACCTACCATAATGCACTCAAACCTTAATATATTATTCTAAAATTATTATTATTATTATTATTTTTTAACCATTCTCATTGCTAGACCAATCTACTATGCCTAGTTTCTAACTCAAGGAAATTACTATTTTCTCAAAGGTGGGTTGGGTTTGTAGATAGAAATTGGAATGGGTTGGGTTAAGTTCAAAGATGGCCCATTAATGAATAATATGAATTTAACATGTGAAATGTGGGTTGGGTTTGTAGATAGCAATTGGAATGGGTTGGGTTAAGTCCAAAGATGGCCCATTAAAGAATAATGTGAATTTCCGTCCAGAACAGGGGTCATATTTTTTCACGGATGTTTTCGGGTACCAAATAAAGTCCAAAAATTATGAAATTTGGAGGGTAGCTAGAGGACTTCAAGACGAGCGTTCAGAATTTTGAATCGACCAAAACGGAGTTCGTTTGACCCTGTTTCCGTTATTCCAAAGTTTAAGGTCTGTTTTGAGTTTTTATCAAATTGCAAACAAAAATACATATTTATTTTCATAAATAATCGTAGTTATTCTTTTTCCTTATAAAAATGTTTTAAAATTAATTTAAACCATTATAATTTATATCTAAAAATCTGGGGCGCTACATTCTTCCCCCCTTAACAGAATTTCGTCCCCGAAATTCGAAAGCTATAAAGTTTTCTCCAAACAAAGAAACTAATGCATATTTTATACTATCTTGTCATAACTATGACTTCCAATGTAACCATCACTATCCACATCGTTTCCATTTCCATTAGAAAATCCTTAAACGTTATTACTAAATCCAACTGTTCCTATCCTCAAGTAAGACAGTCTTAATTCTTCAAACCTCAAAAAAAACATAGATCATATCCTAGACACGTAAATCAAATCAATCATAACTATCCTTAATATCATGACAAAGGTATAAAGGCTTAAGATCAGGTCCTACAATATAATCTTTATTTCCTTTATCAACAAAAAGTGTGTAAGACAATAACATTCCAAATCTTGTCTCTAATCATAGGTAAACCTCAAATTATAATCAGGCAATATCCTTGCATTCCATTGCAAGATTTAACCTCGAAGTATACATCAATTAATCATCAACGGTATACTTAATATCTAATAAAGATGCAGAAATTCTAAGATCATCCAGTATGAACATCAAGTCTGTAAATCAGCAAATTTCACAATCCAAAGATTAATCCTCAAATAGCATAATTAGTTTCCTTAATCATATTAGTTGATATATAATTGATTCCATTTACTGCCATGTAGTATTCTCACTTTCCAAAAATCAACTAAGCCTCAATATTAGAAATGCATCGAAACCTAGTCTCCACATTTGACATTACAATCATCATGATTCTGGTCAGAAACAGTATTATCCCATAAAATTATTCTGGTCCAAATAAACCTCAAAATGGGATCATGTTGTTTTCCAACAAAATTTTTTTGCAAATCATATTTCTATAACACCAAAAATTTCTCCAATAACAAAATCATATATTTCTAGTTCCGTAATTCAGAATTGCCTTAAAATATTAACCTATCATCAAAATCCGTAATCACTGGCTACTATCATAGAATTGATATTAATCTTTTAAACCTCAAACTCATCCCATATAAATCAGATTGAAAATCTTTCTTTAGAATCCCTACAGTTCATCATAATTTCAATATACTCAAAAGTACTCGAATCAGCCAAAACATATCATATTCATACTTCAAAACATCATCATAATTGAAAATCTAAACTTCATTTAAGAAATCCTCATTACAGGAAAAATTTCTTGTATAACATTTTCCTTTGTGCAGATGATGTTTTCTGATAATCTTGGTGGAAAGCTTGCCAAATGAGAACATGGAAGCCTCGAAGGAGAGGAAGATGGGGAAGAGAAGGTCTTGCATGATCAAGAATAATCTTGTTTCGCTGTTTGTGAATCTGGTTGTGATGCTGCATTTTCCAACTTTAGACTTTGAAATTGGTTATGAAATTTCATCTTCCCTCTCAAGAAGCGATGAAAGCTCAGACCAGAAGAAAAATTTTGGCTCTCAAAGTATGAAGGGTTGAGAGCTCAAAGATCTGCTTTGTAAGGAAGAAGATGAGCGAATTTATAGAAGAGATTTGAGAAGGGTCGTTGCAAGTGGTACCGACAGTGGATCGTAAAATCTCCATTCTTTTTCTCGGAATGCTCATCCAGCTCATTCTCGGGATGTCCCTCTACGACTGCTAGTTGCGGAAAATGCGGCGATGAATCCGGAAAAGTCTTTGGGTGAATTCGGAATTCGAGAAGGTGAAAATGGTGAAAACTGAAAAGAAAGAGAGCTCGTGATTTGTGAACTGTCTGCTAGTGGTAGTGGTGGTCAGGCTCAGAATGACGTCTATTAGACCGCATCTTGTCCACTGATTAAATTCTCTTTCCTTTCCCTTCAGATCTTTGGAAGAACAGCTTCATTTCTTTCTTTTCTCCTTCAGGTCCTTTGAGGAGTATCATCATTTCCTTAGTTTTCTAAAAATGGCTTCCTCATCCTCTCAAAATAATTTTGAACTAAATACTGCGCCTGAAGTGCTACCAAAAATTTGGCGTCCATTGTTCCTATCTCAGAGAGGTCCTCTTATGACTAATGACTCTGTGATGCTGAGTGATGCAGTAGCTGCATCCGTGGCTCAAGGCATCATAACTCCCCGAGATGAAAAATTGTTGGCGGATAGGACTGATGCTCAAGCCATCAGTGACTCTTTGGCATTCAGTATTCAGGGTGCCTCTTCTATTTCAAATATGGCTCGACGTCTGCAAGTTCGAGGGAATGAAATTCAAGCGCTGAAAGCTCAAATTTTGACCTTGCAGCGAATGTACATGGACTATAGGCGAAGAAATAGGGTTCTTCAGCAAGAGAATAGAAGGCTGAAGAAGGTGGTAAATTCCTATGCGAAAGACTTAGGAAAGAGGTATGCTGAGTTGGAGCAGGACACTAATCGTCTCCAAGAACAACACCAGGATCTCTGGCATGCAGTCCAAAATCTTAGGGTTTTCCGCCCTGAGGCTTAGCCAGGTATTCTATTTGATCTAGTAGTTCTTTACTAACAAAATAAATAACTAACTGTAGTATAATAAAATACTCGCAGGTATAAGCATACCGAACTCTCTGGGAATGATGCAGAAATGGTCCGATTTGCAAGTCTATGGTTTTCTTTAAATCTAAAGTGGTTCATCTTGTAAGACAATAATTATTCTCTACGTACTATCCTTATCATCTAATATGTCTGTAATCCTTTGAACTATGATCTTAAACTCGGGTATAATCCTTATGGTACTATGTTCTTCTTTCTATTTCTACATAATTACTATCATCCTCAAATTGCAATAGATTAAAACCCTAATATTACTCTAATTTAGTTATGCAGTCAATCAATACTCAGATTTGCTAATTATAAACTTATCCGCCAAGCAAGGATATCTAAGAAAATCAATGAATCACATAATCAAAATTTTATTTAACTTAAGCTCTAGAAAGACCTCCAATATATATAAACTTCTCCAAAGTTCGTCAGATGCATAGGGAAAATAATCTCTCCAAAAATCATTAAATCATTTGATCAACTAATTTCCTCAGTAATTTACGCTTTATACACCTATCTTCAAAGATACCAGATTTGGAATAATAGATACCCATTAGTCATAACATATCTTTCCTTTATATTCTAGGGTTAATCGGATAAACCTCAAATGTGTTCAGCTAGGAATCAGACATTCACTTAATATCTAATTCATTAAATCAGTCATCTCAAAAAATCAATGTGTTATCAACATCTAATATTACAATCAATTACCATATTCCTGTAGCCAGATTTAGGAACAACTTCCTTTTGTCTATCACATAGCATTACTCACTTTCCTAAAATTCAACTAGGCATCAATATAAGTGGTATATCATAACCTATTCTTATCTTCAAGTAGACGATAGTCGTTCATTCCTTAGACCTCAAACACGTAAATCACATCAGGGAAATCACACTAAGCATCAAACTATAAATCAAGATATGGTTTACCTCAATCATCCTCAAACGCAGCTTAGTGGGAGGCAAAATAAATTCCTCAAGTAAATTCTTAGTCTATAGAATTCTCCAATGTTCAATTAGTTAGCTATCTCCTCTAGTCAATTCAATTGATCTCTTATAGCTCAAAAATTTGTTCCGATTGTACATGTATTACATCATCAACTAGGGTATAAAGCTTTTTAAATAAAATCTTGTAAATAACCTTTACCTGAAAAGATTTTGTTTCTCTTATCCTCAAAAGGGTGTACGAAAATTATGTCTCTTACCTTTATCTTCAAATTAGTCCATAGACTTCAATTTATCATTATCCTCGTAGGTCAATGGATTCAACCTTAACTTCAATCCAATTCAATTTTACCATTGATCAATCTTCAAATATGATAATTAGAGCATTTCTCAAACTTAAGATCTTCCGAAAGATTCATCTTATCATGTGGATTATCTTATCCTCTAGAAAACTTCAATAATTCCTCAATATATTCTAACTTCACTAAAGTTATCTGATCACAAGAATATAATTGCCCCAAATATCATCAATTTACTCGATCAACTTATTTTCTTATATGTCCTTAAAACACATGAATCAGCATCTATAGATTAAGTGTCCATCTTCAAAAGGATACCAGATTCAAGATCATAGATATCTTTGTTTACATCCTATAGTAAAACAAGAAATCTCTAAACTTCAATATTTTTCTCTATGCACTTAAAATATCTATGTGATGCTTTATATATTTATTGACTTAATATCCATAAATCTGCCAAGATGTTAAGCATCTGAATTTCTATAATCTATATCTTTAAAAGCATTTCACAAATCATGACTGTACCTCAAAATATTGTGGTCATCAATACCTAACCATCCAAACAAGTTGGTTTATAACCGATGCAATTTGCTATTCCTCGAGAAAGATTGTACAACTTAACACTTAGTTAAACATGTCTTGAAACCTATCATACTTTGATACTGATCATAACTTACTCCTTAGTATTGATTCCAACTTAGAGACTTCAACCTTAATAAGATCAATCCTAGGGTTCACAAAGTCAAACTGCTATGATGCAATTCCCTACAGGGGTAGCTACTGCTAGGTCTACATCTAACTACTCAGACATCAAGTTATAGTCTCGTGAAAAGAGTATGACACAAATGAATGCGTTGTACCAGAGTCAAAGAGTACAATAACCTGGTGGAATGAAATCAAAAAGTGTACCCGTCACTACTTCGTTTGACGCTGCTACATCACCTGGAGTTAGGGTATATACACGTGCAGGCGTAGTATTCCGTTGTTCCCCTGCAATCCTTAGCGAGGTGTTAAAAAAAATAGGGAATGATTCCCTAGCACTGAATACAAGACAAGAAAGGAC
Organism: Alnus glutinosa; assembly: GCF_958979055.1. Lineage (NCBI taxonomy): Eukaryota > Viridiplantae > Streptophyta > Magnoliopsida > Fagales > Betulaceae > Alnus > Alnus glutinosa. Next base: position 2,491,695 of record NC_084890.1, on the reverse strand, counting down.
GGACTCTACTAGGCCGGAATGTGATTCCCCATTACCCCACTAAGTCTATCTTAATGATCTAGCTCCTAAAGTCTACAGAACCTTATAACCTTTGCTCTGATACCAAAACTGTAACGCCCCCAAACCACTAAGGGTTAGGTTCGTCCTTTTCTCTTTAAAAACTGCAAAGATTCGTAAGGTCTGCCAAATATCTTAACTAGTATGCTGATTTAAATAAGTTAAAAATAATAAAGATTTTAAAAACTCAGAGCTTTTAATAAATGCGGAAACGGTTATTTCGAAATAAACAATTATTTTTGATTTAATAATTAAAAATCCAAAGAAAACTAAATTTGTTGTGCAAGTGCACTTATTAAGAAAAACATAAATGCAATGATCTAATGCATTCCTAGATCCCATCCCGGCCACCTACGTCTCTCTGTTCATAACCTGAAAACAAAAACAAAATAAGGGGTGAGCACAAAAATATGCTCAGTAAGGAAATCCTCAACCATAAAACAGTTGAGTTAAATTCTTTTAAAAATCTCCAAAACAATTGTCAAAAACTCATTTTTATACACAAGATATAATATATGTTTGAAAGTAATGATTACTCATACTAAGCCCCTATACACTCTTACGCCCTGTGTAAGTAGGGTTGCGCGGTCGTTGCTGTGACCTCGGGCAGGTAACGCGGTTTACCTGTGGCCACAGGCCCTGCCCCCGTCAGCTAATTAATTGAAGTGCACTTAGACTGACATAGAGACGGATACCGCTTTGAAAAAGTTCATCAGCGGGTGCGCTTCCATCTCGAGCTACGGTACCGAGCTTAATCTCTGCGAATCTCTGCGAATGGGGCTCAAAATAGTCTCCTCCACACACGTGCCCTTTTTTCAAAAATTTCTCCTTTATATATCTCATACAGTTTTCTCACAAAAACTTTCTCATTCTTTCTTGTATATCCAGGGGCAACGTGTTGGAGGGTTTTCACAAAATTTTTCTTCTTTTATTGTCACTTCCAAAAATGTTGACTTCACATCTCGGTTAAAATAATAATTTCTCAAAATTTGCAAAGTCCTTTAGAACCGAGGTTTTTCTCAAAATCACAATTTCCAAAATATTATTTTTACTCAATAATTTTCACATCAAAACCAATTAAAAACAAATCCTTCGTGTAAACAAAATAATTTGAAATACTAAATCAAATCGCAATTATGCAAATAAAGGAATAATTAAAGTAATAAAATAATTTGAGAAGGGGTAGAGGATCCCTTACTTGGACTTTCTATTAGCATCGGGATCGAGCTTTTACCAAAATACTTCCTTGCACACACTTCAAGCCTTAAACCACACAAAACTACATAAATCCCACAATTTTCTCTCTTGGCTTTAGGTGTGTGTGTGAGTGAAGCTTGATGGGTATTGTGTCTTCCATCTTGGTTCTATTTATAAGAGAATGAATGGTTAGGATCAAGTAGACACATTTGATCCAATGGATGGGAATTAACCTTACCTACCACAATGCACTCAAACTTACCTACCACAATGCACTCAACCTTACCTACCACAATGCACTCAAATTTACCTACCACAATGCACTCAACCTTACCTACCACAATGCACTCAAATTTACCTATCATAATGCACAATGAATGGTTAGGATCAAGTAGACACATTTTGATCCAATGGATGAGAATTAACCTTACCTACCACAATGCACTCAAATTTACCTACCATAATGCACTCAAACCTTAATATATTATTCTAACATTATTATTATTATTATTATTATTATTATTATTATTATTATTATTATTTTTTAACCATTCTCATTGCTAGACCAATCTACTATGCCTAGTTTCTAACTCAAGGAAATTACTATTTTCTCAAAGGTGGGTTGGGTTAAGTTCAAAGATGGCCCATTAATGAATAATGTGAATTTAACATGTGAAATGTGGGTTGGGTTTGTAGATAGCAATTGGAATGGGTTGGGTTAAGTCCAAAGATGGCCCATTAAAGAATAATGTGAATTTCCGTCCAAAACAGGGGTCATATTTTTCACGGATGTTTTCGGGTACCAAATAAAGTCCAAAAATTATGAAATTTGGAGGGTAGCTAGAGGACTTCAAGACGAGCGTTCAGAATTTTGAATCGACCAAAACGGAGTTCGTTTGACCCTGTTTCCGTTATTCCAAAGTTTAAGGTCTGTTTTGAGTTTTTATCAAATTGCAAACAAAAATACATATTTATTTTCATAAATAATCGTAGTTATTCTTTTTCCTTATAAAAATGTTTTAAAATTAATTTAAACCATTATAATTTATATCTAAAAATCTGGGGCGCTACATATAGGATGTAAATGGGTATTTAGAAGAAAATACAATACATATGGATCTCTTCAAACTTTTTAAGGCTAGATTGGTTGCCAAATGTTTTAAACAAAAGGAAGGTATAGATTATTTTGATACCTATGCACCAGTGGCTAGAATAACATCCATTAGAGTGCTTATGGCACTGGCTTCGATTTTCGATTTTCGATTTTCGATTTTTATGCACATCAAATGGATGTTAAGACTGCATTTTTAAAAATGGTGATCTAGAAGAAGAGGTGTACATGAAATAACTTGAAGGGTTTGTTATGTCTGGAAATGAAAGGAAAGTTTGTAAACTAATCAAATCATTGTATGGATTAAAGCAAGCACCAAAACAATGGCATGAGAAATTTGACTATGTCATTTTATCTCATGGATTTAAGCATAATAATGCTGATAAATGTATCTATTCTAAATTCAATGATTGTTATGGTGTGATTATTTGTCTTTATGTGGGTGACTTGTTAATATTTGGAACAAATATGGAAGGTATATCTGAAACTAAGAAGTATCTAACTTCAAAGTTCAAAATGAAAGATCTTAAGGAAGTTGGTACAATCTTAGGTATCAAAGTAAAGAAATTTAGTGGGGGCTATGCTCTATGTCAATCTCATTATATTGAGAAAATGCTTCTTAAATTTCAACACTTAGGAATTAAAGAAGCAAGTACACCATATGATTCTAAATTTAAATTAACTGAGAATTCTGGTAGAGCAATTGCTCAGTTAGAATATGCTAGTGCAATTGGTAGCTTGATGTATGCAATGCATTGCACTAGGCCAGATATTTCCTTTGCAGTTTGCAAACTTTCTAGATATACAAACAATCCTAGTACAGAACACTGGAAAGCAATTGGTAAAGTCATTGGGTTCCTTAAAAGAACAATTGAATTAGGACTGTATTATACAATTTTCCATTAGTACTAGAAGGATACATTGATGCTAGTTGGATAACTAGTGTGAGTGATAATAAGGCTACGTCTGGGTGGGTATTTACCCTTGGTGGTGGAGCGGTTTCATGGGCTTCTAAGAAACAGACGTGTATTTCATATTCCACAATGGAATCCGAATTTATAGCCTTGGCAGCAGCGGACAAAGAGGCAGAATGACTAAGGAATTTGTTATTAGATATAAAGTTGTGGCCACAATCGATGCCAGCTATTTCTTTGCGTTGTGATAGTGAAGCTACTTTGTCTAGGGCATATAGTAAAGTTTATAATGGAAAATCTAGACATATTAGCTTGAGACATGAATATGTCAAACAGTTGGTAATATATGACATTATCACTATTGTGTACGTGCGGTCAAGTAAAAACTTGGCAGATCCATTTAGTAAGGGACTCTCGAGAGATTTAGTGAAAAGTACATCTAGTGGAATGGGTTTGAAACCTTTCTTTAAAAAGTCACCTGTAATGGGAACCCAACCTAACACTATTTAAAAAATAGTTTTAGGTTTAAAGGGTAATAACAAGTTACAGTTAAGTGGCTACAAAGCACTGAAATTTGTTTTTTCATGATAAACCCACTATAGGATGTTCAGTGCTGGCTGTTACGATAAATGAAGGATGAGTGTTATACTCTTAATGAAGTTCAATAATTCTCTAAATGTTTGAAGTAACAGAGACTGTAAAGGGAACTTCACCTATATAAACATAAGAAGTGAAACAATTTCTAGCAAAAGTTTAAGGTTTACTTTTGTAAATGTTCATGAAAACCAGGATGAAGCACATATATAAGTGCAATTAAATTCGTGAGTTTTTTGTTAAAGTTGGATAAAATTATGTGTATGGTATTTCCGTTTCTAACATATAAAGTCTTGGTTTAAGCTTAGGCCACCATTGACTTTGTTAGAAATTTGAAATGCTTACACTAATTGAAGGCTTAAATCGAAAGATACTTTCTTGTATGCATAAGGATATATGTATTTGATTGAGTATTTAATATCACAATTTAAGTGGGGGATTATTATAAGAGCAGTGCTACGGAGAAAGAAAAATTCTGGATTTCATCCGGAAATTTGGTTGTACAGTGGCATTCTTGTAATTTTAAATAATTACAAGAATGCCACTGTACAGCCAAATTTCCGGATGAAATCCGAAAATTTTCCTTCTCCCCAGTATTACCCTTATTATAAATATGGCATAGGCTTCTTATTTTGTGTTCTAGGTGAGAGGTTCGAAACTCCATTACTATGGAAGTTTGCATTTTATTTTTCATTTAAATATAGGCTTGGTCCATTTAATGCACGCGGGCTCGAGCTTGGGATTTGGATCGTCCTACTTGAGGCCCATGCTTCCGGAAATTTGGCTGTACAGTGGCATTCTTGTAATTTTAAATAATTACAAGAATGCCATTGTACAGCCAAATTTTTAAAATTACAAAAATGCCATTGTACAACCAAATTTCCAGATAAAATTCGGAAATTTTCCTTCTCTCCAGTATTACCCTTATTATAAATATGGCATAGGCTTCTTATTTTGTGTTCAAGGTGAGAGGTTCGAAACTCCATATTTAAAATTACAAGAATGCCATTGTACAGCCAAATTTTTAAAATTACAAAAATGCCATTGTACAACCAAATTTCCAGATAAAATTCGGAAATTTTCCTTCTCTCCAGTATTACCCTTATTATAAATATGGCATAGGCTTCTTATTTTGTGTTCAAGGTGAGAGGTTCGAAACTCCATTACTATGGAAGTTTGCATTTTATTTTTCATTTAAATATAGGCTTGGTCCATTTAATGCACGCGGGCTCGAGCTTGGGACTTGGATCGTCCTACTTGAGGCCCATGCTTCAGTTATGGCAGTTATTAAAAATGGCTGCTTCTGGTGCAGTTGTGAGGAGTCGAGCCTTTGACATGGTTTAGTAAGAGGCACCTTTCAACCACTAGGCTAACTATAGCAGTTTGTGAATTGCAACCAACTCTATTATATTTATATGTAACCATTTGCAACTGCAAGTTGAAAAGATACAACTTTTCAATAAATGCCATTCAAAATTTATAAATAGATATACTTTCCTACGAATTTTAATTATTATTCTCTCACTCTCTCAAATCAATTACACAACTTTGTAGAGAAACTCTAAAGAATAAACTTCAGAATTGTTGTCTGCAGTTAGTGACTTTGTTGTAATCTGGAGGTGAATTGCTTGTAACCCGACAACAAACTCTTTTGAGTGTGGGCAATTATCACCTTAAAGAAAGTGTTTATATACGCCTCAAAAGTCGCATTGATTTTTCTAAATTTTGTTTTCCGCTCAATTTTTCTCAACAGGGCCAAGACCTTTTCCATCACGTCCTTCACATCTTCTTGAGTTGGAGTCCCGAGAGCCAGCATAGTTTGGATTTGGCTCTGGAGCTGCTTGAACAATCTCGTAGCATTACGCTATTCCTCTGCAAGTTGTGAAGGCTGAATTTTATTCATCACAAGCAATATCCCCGTGGCTGCAGTATACAAGAGAGTGAACGATAATTTAAGAGCCAAAAGGGGTATTCCGGCGCCAGCAATGGCTGCAGCACCAGCCATGGTTGCAGCAGTGAGAGTAATCATGTTGATGGAGTTGAGAAGAAGGGTATTCCAGGTTTCACGCTGTTTTCTAATGTTTGTGTGCATCTCCACCCTATCAGCCACGGCCTCTAGGATGACATTGAGTTGGGTAGTTGCAATGGTGTTGGAGTTGGGTGATTTATCATCGATTGGTGCAGTAGTGATCCTTTCTACCGGGGCTATGCTGGTGAACCTATTTCTTATATTCAATTCCTCAACCAGTTTTCTTGTTGGTACTTTTGGAACAGAGAAATAAGGGATCAGTTTTGGAAGTTTTGTGACATGAATAGCAGCATTGATTTTCCTGGAATAACAAGACGAAGAAGATAATCGGAGAGTTGAAGCCATTTGATTGAGGCTTTCTCTTAGCTTTTCTAGTGTATGGAGGTAGGGAGGGTGGTTGAGTCTTATTTATAGTAATGGTATTCGAACAACAACTGAAAGGAGGCGGTCAGATACGGAAAATATTGACTGGGTGACTGGTTGACTCATTCGGCATTCACTATTCAAAATTTTACCGGGTCGCTTGTCTTGGGTCTCAACTCTCATGCGACGTAGTAAAACTTCAAACTTGTAAGCCGTTAGTAAATTAAAGGAAGCTAATACAACTAAATATTTTCCGTTACTACAAAACTTGGTCTCTAATAGTAACATGTCAATATCTTCAAGTCAAAAGCTTGGTAATACGCAATAAAAGAAAGAGAGACATGTTAGACATAATCCTCCAAATGTTTTCTGTTTTAATTGATAAAAAGATTGTTGGTACAGTTTTTCGATTGCTGACGTGTCACTTGATGATTCGTCTGAGCCTCTTCTTTTCTTGAAATCTGAAAAATAAACACTGCGTCGGGGGATGCTAACAATCCCGCTCCGATGCCTAAGTTAGCACTGGATTTGAAAGAGAAAGCTTTTGTGTAATTCAAGCAGTGATCAGTAAAAAAAAAAAAAATGCCACCGGTCTTTACCTATGAAGACCTTATATTTATAGAGGTTTTAGTGGCAGTTGAAATGCCCTGTTCCACACGTCTTGAATTCCCGAGGTTTCACAGTTAAGGGAAACGTGGGCTACGACATGCGGAATGTTGGGGTTTTGTGGTGTCATCCTCAATGCATGTCTGGGGGTGAAATATACGGGATCACTGGGTGTTCCCCATGGCCCTGAGATTTTCACGGATCGTGGGTAATTCTGGAAAGTCTAGAATGATCCATCTTGAGCCATAAAACGTCGAGATGTTTTGTGTCTGCTTGAATGTTCCGGAACCCGAGGTGCTCCACCCCCGAGGTGGCTCGTGACCAAGGCAACTTCGATCCTTGTGATGATTCATGACTGAGGTCCCATTGTTCCAAGGTGGCTCATGACCGAAATGACCTGAAAGGGCTAGTCCTTTGACTTCGGGCCCAAATAGTCTCGGTGTGAATCATTTCACCAACAAAGACAATTATTTTTTAGAAAAAATTCGACATAATCTTCTAGGAATATTTTGACAAAACAGGTACTTAATTTTTACAAGTGTAGGGGGTAACTTATTATTTAATATATATATATATATATATATATATATATATATATATATATATATATATATATATATATAAGTCTTATGGTCACTCTCAAGGAGGGACTCGAGAGGGTAGGTGTACAGTTACCACAACAGACCAATTGTGGTCGAGCGACCACCTTGATAAGGGCAGATATACAACCATCACAACAGGCCAAGGGTGACAGTGCAGCCATCTCATAGTCAAAAGTGGTCGTGCAACCATTACAATATGATTATTTAAGTATACTTATAGTTTATTGTTTAATATTCATAACTTAGTTTGCAATTATGTGAATTCATACTTATAATAATGAAATTATGCGAACTCAAACTTATAGCTTATTTTCTAATTATATATTTATGAATTGTGATACAATAATTCATAATCTAAACACATAATCATAATCTAGATTCTTCGATGCTTAATTTATATACTTACATACTTAATACATATATAATAATCATATCATATGATCTCCAACAAAAATGTATTATCATTTGATCTTAAATGTTAAACCATGTGATTTAAATTTTAATAATAATACTTAATTTGTGATTATAATTAATACTTTGGTGATTATTTTAATTCCTAAGCATCTAATAATAGTACGTAGATCATATGATTATACGATCTAAATATTATTATATGATCAAATGATCTAACAATTTATATGATTTTAAATCTTGAATCATGTAATCTAATAATTCATAAGTATTTAATGATAATACTTGGATCATATGATCATTTTCATATAAATCATATATATAATAATTATATAATTATATGACACAATGTTATATTATTATATGATCATGACACAATATTATATTATTATATGATCATATGGTCCTATTATATTATATTAATAATATAATAAAGTATATTAATTGTCATTAGATCATATGTCAAAGCAGTTAGTTAAAATTGAATGCAACCAAAATTATAACGCTTTCTAGATGGGACAAGATAGTAAATAAAGAAAATAGTTTGAAGAAACTTTATTTAACCCCTCAAACTATCATATAATTTTTAATCTTTCTCTTAAATTTTAAACATTTGCAATATAAGATTATAATCTTTTAGCTCATTTTCAATTACCCCTACCATTTAAATTTTTCTTTAAACAATACGTTAACATAAAGACATGTTCGTTATATCCTATAAAATTTATAAAAATACAACAATGCCCTTAGATTAGAATTTTTTTTATAAATAAAATTAAAATTAAAAACTAATTTCTTTTTAAGAAAAAATATGACCGACAAAACTCCAAACCCCACGGCCTAACAATTATAATTAGTATTATTATTTTTAATTATTTAATTATTTTTTATATTTTTATAACTGGGGTATTTTTTTGTTATTTTTGCTTATTCAGATAAGATTTTAACAAAAGAATCATAACATAGGGGGCACATGAAAGGGACTGATAATTTAGAACTGATATTGCAAATTTTTAAAGTTTATAGGGAGATTGAAAATCTTATAGTAAGGGGGGTCAAATAGCTTCATAAATACTACTATTAATATTAACAATGAAATAAAAATATTTGTCCTATCCCCATTACTCCTCAAAAGCCTGTTATATCTATCCAAATTAGATCATCATAAGAAGCTCTTACATTAGAAAAACTTCCAGGTTGCACTTTCACCATGAATTAGATGGCAAAAACTACGTACATATACGCCCCCGCCCCGCCCCCTGGCACAGATCGGTCGCTTGGGGACTCTTTGGTAAAGAAGAAGAAAGTTCGAGAGAGGAGACTTAGGTTTCTTTCTTCAAACTTTGCTTTCTAGAGGACCCGCATTAAATCGTTACATTGATCAAAAGAAGATGTCTATTGTCCAGAATATTATACAAAGTGTATAAAGCACTACAAAAAATATTGCTTTTAGCCACGTGGCTACAGTACCCGGTACTGTAGCCACATGGCGATTTAGCCATGTGGATAATGTACCACATGGCTAAATGACTTGTGTAGGTAATTAGCCATGTGGCTTATGGGCACGTGGCCAATTGGCCACGTGGCTAATTTATAAAAAAAAAAAAAAATTATTATTTTAATTTATTTATTTTTATATTTATATTTAAAATTTTAGCCATGTGGCTTATATGCACGTGGCTAATTGGCCACATGGCACATAAGCCACATGACTAATTTATTAATTTTTTTTTTTTATATCTATATTTAAAATTTTAGCCATGTGGCTTATGTGCACGTGGCCAATTGGCCACGTGCACATAAGCCACATGACTAATTTATTAAAAAAAAAATATTTTATTTTATTTTATTTATTTTATTTTATATTTATATTTAAAATTTTAGCCATGTGGCTTATAATTAGTCACGTGGCACATAAGCAACATGGCTAATTTATTAAAATTATTTTAATTTATTTTAATATTTAGAATTTTAGCTACTTATTTATTGGCCACGTGGCTAATCTATCATTAATTGTAAAAACTTTCCTCAAACCCATTTCTAATTTTTCCCCTCCCCCTTTAACTTTTAATTTCACCCCCCCCCCTTTTTTTTTTCCATTTCCCCACCCCATTATCTTTTCATTTCCTCCTCTCTCTTTTTCATTTCCCCACGCCCCCTTTGACTTTTCTTTTCATTTTCCTCTTCTTTTTTCTTCCTTCTTCCCCTTTTTCCCTTGCACATACGCCTTTTCCTTCTTCTCTTTTTTTCTTCTTTTTTCTTCTTTCTTCCCCCTTTTTCCCTTACACAGATGCCTTTCCTTCTCTCTCTCTCTCTCTCTCTCTCTCTCTCTCTCTCTCTCTCTCTCTCTCTCTCTCTCTCTCTCTCTCTCTCTCTCTTTTCTTCACACAAACAGGGAGATAGAAAGGGAGACTGAGAGAACTGGAGCGATTCTGAGAGAGAGCCATGGTCGACGACGGCGCCGGAGTCCGGAGGGTCATGGCCCGACGCCTGTCACTGGTTATCCTTGGACCGAGCTCACCTGGTATGGATATTGATGTCTACCTTCAGCCACTGATTAATGAGTTGCTAAAATTGTGGAATGTTGGAGTGCAAACATTTGATGCTTCAAAGATGGAAAATTTTAATATGCGAGCTCAGTTGATGTGGACAATAAACGACCAGTCAGCGTATGCAGATTTATCAGGCTGACCTAACAAGGGTGTGAAGGCATGTCCTTGCTGTATGCATTCGACACGTTCTAAATATTTAAAGAACGGATGTAAATTTTGCTATATGGGGCATAGGCGATACTTGCCAACTGAACATTTGTGGCGGCTGAACAGAAGAACATTTGACGGTACTGAAGAATTTGACAGCGCGCCAAACATGCCAAGCGGAGACGAGATCATCCAACAGTTAGACGGAGTTGCGTTTGGGGATGAGAACGCGGGTAAGAAGAGGAAACAGAAGAAGCGGAAGAGGGGTGCAGCAAACTCTGATGATGTGTTGTGGAAGAAGAAAAGTATGTTTTTTAGATTGCCGTATTGGAAAGACAATATGCTTCGGCACAATCTTGATATCATGCATATAGAAAAAAATGTCATGGATAATATACTTGGCACTATTTTGGATATCAAAGGGAAAATAAAGGACAACCTGGCAGTTCGGCTGGACTTGCAGGAAATGGGGTTGAGACCTAAGTTGCATTCGTTCACAGCCGCAAATGGTAAGACATATATGCTTGCCGCCTGTCACACCATGTCTAAGGAGGACAAAGAAATTTTTTTGAAGGTTCTTCGAAATGTGAGGGTCCCGGATGAATACGCCTCGAACATTTCATGGTGTGTTCGGCTCAAAGACTATACAATTTCGGGGCTGAAGAGCCATGATAGCCACATACTGATGCAACAGCTTCTCCCAATTGCATTGCGTCAATCATTTCCAGAAAAAGTGGTTAGACCTCTTGTAGAGATTTCTGCATTTTTTAGAGGCATATGCTCAACCAAGCTAACACAAGATGAGATGGATCGACTGCAAGGTGACGTCTGTATAACGTTGTGCAAGCTAGAACAGGTATTTCCTCCAGGGTTTTTTACCAGCATGGTTCACTTGGTCGTGCATCTTGTGCGCGAGTGTAGACTCGGCGGACCCGTGCAGTATAGGTGAATGTACCCGGCAAAGAGGTAAAATTCTGTTAGTAAAATTTTGTTGATTTAATTGGTTCAATAAACGATGTCAATTTATCATCGTGCATGTGTGTACACCAGGAGTTTTGGGAGTTTTAAGTCTAATGTGCGCAATAAAGTAGCTCCTTAGGGGTGCATTGCAGAGGGGTACATATCAACGGAGCTGATAACGTTCTGTTTTAGGTATCTGAATAACGCACCAACCTTTCACAACAGACCTCAGCGAAATCCTGATGGATCCAAGGGGGCGGGCACGCGAGTTACCCTGAACCGGTTGACAATGCACCAGATTCATCGTTATATTGTGTTCAATTCTGACGAGTTTCACAATTTGCGGATGTAAGTAGTGTTTATATATTTAATAGAATTTCTCTTAAAAATATTAATAACTATTGTTACGTAATTGTATACATTGCGTGTAGGATGCACAAAGACGCGCTTAGGCGATCATGCACTAGGGGTCGCATCACGAAGGCTTTTATTGAAGCACAACATCATGAGCAGTTCTGTGAATGGTACTGTGCATATGTAAGGAAATAGTGGTAAATTTGAAATTGAAAAAATTAATGCGTGTTGGGTGTAATTAACCAATGTCGTCTTTAATATATGTAACTATAACATAGGTCGATGGCCTAGACGATCAACGTAGGGAGGAATTAGGCCACAAACTGGTTATGCGTTGTAGAGGGCTGAAGGAGACAGCAGTTAAGTACAACAGGTATGTGGTAAATGGAAAACTGTTCCGCACGCTTGCCCATGATGTGGGAAGGAGGACTCAGAATAGCGGCGTATGTGTTCCAACCGTTGACGGCGAAACGTACTACAGACAGTTAACCGATATAGTTGAGGTTGAGTACTATGACAGGACTACGTATGTCCTGTTTAAGTGCAATTGGGCAGACCCCACAATGGACATAGGGTTCAAAATAGACGAGTATGACCTAGTGTTTGTCAACTTCAATCACCCCGTCCACAGGGGAGAACTGATTCAGGACGAGCCGTACGTGTTTACATCTCAGGTAGATCAAGTATTCTACGTCGAGGATGGAAGGAACCCAAATTGGGTTTGTGCAGTTAGGACCAAACCGCGCAACGTATATGATGTTGGTCAGGGGGAAGGGAGTAATGAGGCAGGTACAACCTATCATGAGTGCGTACCGCTCGTACTAGCCACTGATGACATACCCAATACGAATGATGAATTCGAGTACGATAGGCCCGACATTGATCCGATTGAAGTTCCCGTGATACCATGATTGATTTATTTTTTGTGAGTATAATTAGCTTGAATTCACTACACTTGTTTTAATTTGCATAAATTTCATTGTATAATTTGCATATTCATTAATAAAATATAAAATATAAATTTTAATTCATTTGTCAACATTTGTTCGCAGGTACCGATGGACCAGAGACCCCCTCTTTGTGCACATCGGGCACCCCGCCCACCCGTGCCCCCCATGACCACGCCCACAGATTCGACAACATTATATACTGCGGCGTGACCACACCACCCAGGTGCTACTTACAGACCGTTGTTATCGGGTACGGTGGCCGGGCCCACCTCAGATCATGGGCAGACCAGCACAGCTGGATGTTTCAGTTCTCCATATTCGGAGCCCCTCACATTATCTCAGATAGGGTTCACCCCACCGGGTAACGTCATGATAAGTCTTGAATTATTCGATTCAAGACCCCTTAAATTACATTTGTTAGACCTAGTTCGTATTGTATATATAACGTTTTGTTGTAGTTTTGTTTTATGTCTTATTTTCAGGTCTTAGTTGAAATCTAATTCAAAACACTTGAATTAGACCTGAAAATACATCAAGAGTACTTTAGTCATTTTCCTGCAAGTTGAAGAATTGGCCAAGGCAGTTCGATCGATCGAAATTAAGTTGGATCGATCGAAAGTTAGATCGATCGAAATAAAAGTCGATCGATCGAATTCTCCGTCTTCCAGAAAATCAGATATTTCCAGATCTTTGCATTCTTTATGCAATTCAAATCATAAGTTGGATTTTGTGGACAGAAATGGACGCCGACCAGCTCTGTTTGTGCGGCTAGGATTAACTCTTGATGGTCTTTTGTAAATCCAATTCTCTATATATATGAGATTAGGGATTTAGGTTAGAACATGCATCTTTTAGGGTTTATTCGGATTTGCTCAGGTGTATCATTTCAATTTCTTGTATTTTCATTTACTTAGATGCTACTCTCTGGACCGAAATCCAGAGAATTTGTTTCCTTGTTGTTCTTCCTTTGTTCTTCATATTCTAGTTAGTTTTCTTCTTCCTTTTCTTGTATCCGAATTGTAGAAGTTTTAATTTATTGTTTTAGTTCATTTTCTTCTTGATTTCTTTACTGTTTTCATTTATTTCCATGCCTAGATTAGTTTAAATTCATGTCTAGCTAATTTAGTTCTTAGGGTTTGATCCTAATCCTATCCAAAACCATGTAGTGTTCTTGAGGTTCTTAGGATTTTCTTTAGATGTTTGATGATTGTTGAGGGCTAAAGGATATCAAAACTCATGCTAAAAGGTTTTGATATCAATATTCCAATCCAATTATTCATGAAAAATAGATTAACTTGTCTATGAGTTTTTCTTGAAGTCTTGAGTAAAACCAACATTCTTGGAAACAAGAATGATGTCTTTTGCAATGGTTCTATATGACTTGATGTATGACTACCTATTAGAGTCACCTTATAGGGTATGCTAGGGAACACCGATCATTTCATACCTTTGGTAGTATAGAATGTCTTTCCATTGTAGTTTAATCTTTACATGGAATAGATTGGTGTGAAACTAGATACCTTATCATTGTGGCCTAGTTAGGGTTTTCGTATATCTTGTATGCTTATTGGGATGTGTTTTAGAGTAGTAAGGTAGGGAGCATTAATCACTCCACACCTTTGGTAGAGTAAATGTTTTTCAATTATAGTTTAATCTTTATGTGGAGTAGATTAATGTAAAACTAGGTGCTTTATAACTACGTCTTAATGAAAGTATTTTCGTGTCGAGGTCGTCGTAATGGTTGACGCCCATTACGCGCTCATATCAAGCATGTTAGGAAGGTCCATATAGACTTTAAGCATTGCATTGGTGGTGGATTGGATAAGATCAACACCCTAAGTTTTCTTTAAAGTTAATTTCATTTCCGCTTTCATTCTTTACTCACTTGTTGTAGCTTCAATTCTACAACCTTTACTTTTATTTTTATCTTTAAGTTAAGTTAGATACGCTCTTTAATATTCCGTTACGCAAAACAACCAATAATCTCTGTGGTTCGATCACCTTACTATAGTACAATCGATACGTACTATTGCGAGTGGTAAACTTATAAATTTAAAATCCATGTAGTTCATTAAATTTGTGAGCTAAATTTCGAGTGAAATTCTGACGAGAGCTAAAATAAAAAAAAAAAATTATAAAGAATTTGTTTTTGAGTTTTTCGCCAAATTTTGATGAAAAATTTGAAATGGAGAGCTCACTAGGTACTAGGAATGCTCCAACAAGCTTCAAAATTTAGCCAAGTTTAATTTAAAAAAAAAACATTTTTACTATTTTATGATTTTTATCTAGCAACTTTGTAAGAGTATATTTCAAACTCTTTAAATCTTTTTATATTTTTTTAAAAAAATATATTTTTTTTATTGGTTTGGTAGATTTAAGTTGGTAATTCAAAGGGAAAAATATATATTAGCCCCCTAAACTACCACCATTTATCCGGATGGCAGCCCGAACTACCAACACTTGCACTCCGACCCCCCAAACTACCACTTTCTGATTTTTTGGCCTCATCCGTCTATTTATACCGTTAATTCTAACATAAATTGGTAAAAAATCCAAAAATACCCATCCCTTAACCGTGAGAATTTCAAAGTGTATGAGGGGTATTTTCAGAATTCTGTTTAAAATTAACGGCATAAATGGACAGATGAGGCCAAAAAATCAAAAAGTGGTAGTTTGAGGGGCCAGAATCTAAGCATTGGTAGTTTGAGGGGCCATCCGGAGAAATGGTGGTAGTTTGGGGGGCTAATATATATTTTTTCCTAATTCAAAATTAGAGGTGAAAATATGGTTACGGTTACTGGTTATTGGCTAAAGAGAGCTGCTACAGGTACAAAGAGAAGCTTACCAACAAATTTACAAACTGATGTGGAGCTTTATATGAGGCTCCACGTCAGTTTAATGGAAAAATAGTCAACAAAAAATAAATTAAATGCATAAGACAAAAACACCTTTCTTATTCCGGTTGAATCTAGACACCGCCGGAAGTCCAACACACCGACGAACCACGACCCCGACCCCGACCAGCCCAGTGGAAATCCGACCAGTAGAAACGGCAGGCAAGGACGAAGTAAGTGAACGGTGGCGACAGGGGTGAGTTTCCGGTTGGATCTGGGTTCGGGAATGGACGGTCGGCGAAATCTGGGTTCAGGAAGGGCGATCAATTCTCGGCCGGATCTCTGGCCGCCGACGAGATCTGGCGAGCGTGGGCATCCTGGCAGGAGATCTTGCCGGATCTCAAATTTGGCCGATCGTGGGTTTCGGCCGTATCTCAGATCCGGCCGGCCGGTGAGAAGGGAGAGAGAGAGTGCCGGAGAGAGGGAGAACGGCTGGCGAGAGGGGAGAGTGGGGGAGAGATTTTGGATTGGTGAAGGGAAGGGCATTTTCATCTTTGTATAAAATGTCATGTCAGTTTGTAAACCTCCCTTTGTAAAAGTGTAAGTACCTCTAGCATTTTCCTTGGCTAAAACCAGTAACCGTAACCGGGATAATCAGTTGACCAAAATCTCCAACTAGTTCTGGGAATCGGGTAGTCGGTTATTTAATAACCAGCGGTTACCGGTTGGTACTCGATTATCTAGACTGGTAATTGAAATTTTAAAAAATTGGGATTTTTGAGCCTATTTTGGGTAAGGCTAATGAACTACCATATATTAGAGGAAAAATTGCATTATTAGTCTCTGTGGTTGGCCTAAATTACAAATCGCTCTCTCTGGTATCAAAATTAATTCAGAGATCTCTGTGGTTGACTTAATTTACATATTGCTCCCTGTAGTCCAATTTCGTTAGGCGCCACGCTAGCGCCAATAAAATGGCGATACGTGTCAATCATAAAAAATATAAATCTATTAAAAATATAAATAAATAAAACTTAAAAAATTAATTATTTTTTTAAAAAAAAAAAATTGAAAAGAAAAAATGTGTTGCTGCCGATTCCTTTGGAGGTGGGGTGTGGCCACCTCTGGGGTTACGGAGCATAAGACAAGCACACATTTTGTCTTTATCCTGATAGCATATTTTATATTGTTTGAAATGAAGAAAGAGAACAATCATTGTCTCATTCTCTTTAAAAAAAAAAAAAAGAAAAAAAAAAAGAAAGCTTACGATGCGAAAGATTTTCGAGAGGGGAGGCAGAAAGCCAGGAGAGGCCGATACGAGAGCTAGCTGTGGTCAAGCGGGCGAGCTCGTAGCGGTGGTTATGTGTCTCCTATTTCTTGACTTTTGGAGAAAATTACAATGCATTTGAGAGAGTTATTTTGGTAATTTGTTGGGGAGAGACTGTTGAAAGAATAAAATTTGTGTTTGTGCATGTTTTCTTAAAATAGATTTGTGTTCTTGGATTCTAAAGTATGATTTTTTCTCTGAGAGTTATAGAGTCTTCAAATGGGCAATATTTTCATTTTTTAACAAAATAAACGTTGTGTTCCTAAACATGGAAATGATTGGTTTTTCTATGTAGGAGTTACAGAGTCTGCAGAGAGATAAATTAATATATATATATATATATATATATATATATATATATATATATATATATATATATATATATATATATATATATATATATATTGGCAAAATCGTGTTTATGAGCCTTTGAATGTTGGTTTTTCTTATGGGTGTAAATTCAACCGGTTATAATCGGCTGATAATCGGTAATTGAAAAATCGGTTTGGTACCTGGCTAGAAATAACCAGTAACTCGCTCTACCGGAGAGGTTATTAGTTATAGCATTTATATATATTAGGTTATAAAAGGTAATGGGGTATATATATATAAATAATAAAATAATACAAAATTAAAAATTACTAAATTATCCTTAGGGTTACTTTTACACATCTGTCATCTGATTCTCAATTTCTCTTTCTTTTAATAGTTTTCTTCCGCCTCCGGCCTCACTCGACGACACGAGCATTCTGTTGAATCTGTTCTGCAAGACTGCCAAGAGTCCAAGACTGCATCTGTGCGGCTGTGCTTCAGCCGACGCCATCAACGCCATTTGATTTGAGGTTTGGCTCTCTGTTACGGGTCTGCCATGCTTACCTCTAGCCATGGACAGAGAGTGGTGGTAAAGGTTGGAAGGTCAGGGAATGTGAGTCAGCTGGTGACTCAGCGTATGGACTATTCTCAAATGTTCTAGAAGAATAATTAGTTATTTGTTCATTTACTCTTTTATCCCTAGATTCCATTTTCTGTTTTAGAAGGTTGTTAGAAGAGAGAGAGAATGGATGACACCTTGCTGGATTGATTCCAGCAGGAGCATCTATAAATAGAGTGCTACAGTAAGAGGAAATGCAAATGCAGACTTGAATTGAGAGAGTGTAATCGTAAGTGTACCTTGAGAGCCAGGGCCTCTCCTAAGAGCCCGTCAGTAAAATTCCTCTGTTATTTCCCATTTCCCTTGCATTTCTACCAGTTATTATTCCTTTTGATAAAAAACCCACCACACTCTCTCTTTCCTGAAGAACATGGATCCTTTTTCTTTTTCCGTATTTTCTTTAATGAGTTTTGATATTTTCGTTGAAGGGAGAGGAGACGACTTCTTGACGACGTCCACTTGTTATTCTTGTCCTAAGCAACAGGTATGTAAAGGTTGCAAATTTTTTATTTTGTTTGTAGTTTTGTATCACTGTTTTGAGTTAAACAGAACTGGGTGTAGGTTTTCCGTTTTTTGGGTGAGAGTAAATGCTTGCAGGATATAAGATATTCGATTCTTTTTTTAATTAAGACAAACTCTGAATGCTTGATCAGTACCTCAATTTCTTTCGCTAAAAAGCACTTTTTTTTTTTTTTTTGACAAAATCGTTTGCCCCCCTCCCCTTTTCCTCTCCCTCTGATTGCAAAAATGAAAAATAGGCATTTTTTTTATTTTTTATTACCTTGTTCTTTTTTATTTTTACTATTATAAATATTATTCTCGGGGCCTTAGGCGGTCCTTGTTTAGGGTTAGAGCCGGCCCTATTGGAGAGGATCCTTTTCCGTCGAGTAGGGCGCCTGATATGGTTCCCAGTATCTAAATCAATGCTTTCTGTCTGAGCTCTCAGCATCACTGACAACCGCTGAGACCAGAGATTCGTTGGCCGTTGGATCATATAATCCGAGGGCTCACCGGAAACGCTACTTTTTTTTTTCTTTTTTTTTTTTTTTTCCAGAGCCATTTGGGTAACCCACTTGCAACGGGGGGCTCTGAGGCTTAAACCGGCAAGGGGTTTTCCCGCTCGTCCTCTTCCCAACTGATCTTTGTGCTCGTCTTTTCTGCGAGAGTGCTCGTATCCTAGCCGTCTCAAGCATACCTATTCAACTACAGGTTCAATATTTTACTCTCTTTCTCTTGCACAGACACAAGTTTATCTGAGTGGGTATTTTTTTTGTTCCTTGATGTCATTGGGAATTTTAGTTTTTGGTCTGTAATTTAGTTATGGGTTCTGATTTATGATTTGTGATGTTATGTACAAAATGGCTGTTGGTATTGGTTGTATGATTTGTATTCTGGTTGTTTTTGCCTGGTTATGTTTTTCTGGCTTCTTTTGGCTTGTTGGTGTTGTCTCTACAGTTTTTCTTTTGCTGTAGAGATTGCTTGTTCTGGTGTTTAGGCAGCTGTCTTGACTGGCCTTTTGGGTGTTTTGTTGAGTTTAGAGTTCCAGTTTTCTGCTGGAATGTGTTTTTGGTTTGTTGGGTTAATGAAAAGTGAATCAAATTTTCATACTCTGCTTGCAGTTGCTTTGATGGGATAATTTTTTTTGTTTAATCAAAATTTTGTTCTTATTAAGTTTTGGCTTGTTTCGAAGGAAAATATTATTGGATGTATTGTTGGAAATATATATTTTGGAACCAAAAAAAGAAGGCTTAAGACACCGTTATATTTTTTAAAAATTGTGTGTTAGGGGGGGGGGGGGGAACTTTGCATATGTCTTGGATAAGCTTTGAAAACATACAATGTTTACCATGTGCTTAATCATGCATTGTTTTATTTTTTTGATGAAAGAAAACTTTTATAGCTCAAAAAGATCACAAAGTTACAAAACTCTGCAGTAAAAACTGGAACACATCTACACTAAGGTAGAAAACAAACTCGACCTCCAGTAAAACTGGAACTCATCTACACCAAGGTAGAAAACAACCTCTACCAACACCAAACTCTGAAGCGAACAACCTACAGAAAAAGAGCCTATACTGCAGAAGCAAAAGAGAGACTACAACAAACTCAATTTAAAACCTAAACACGACCAAGCAATTACACCAAAATCTTCCTTGTCAAGTATATGCCATACGGCTTAACTCTTCATTAACAACTGAAACTTTAAATCTTCCTTTTACCATAATTCTAGCTTGAATCTCACATCTTATTCTATCCACAATAGCTTCGTATGTTTTAGGAGTTTTTTTTTATTAGGAATAAGACCAATCTCATTGAAAGCGTGAGGCACCCCTAAGTACACAAGAAGTATACAAAATGAACAACCTAATTAGAAAGAGCAAAACGAAAAAGAAAATCACTAAAACTAATCGACAGAGGAGACACATACGCCGCCGTCGAGTGGTTTTTGGCAGAATCGGTGTTTGGGAGAAGTTTTTGGTGGAAGCCGAAATCTGAAATTGGTTTTCGGGATGTTCGTTTTCTATTTAACGCACTGCCTAGCAAAAACTCTTCACCCAAAAATAGCATAAACTACAAATTTAAAACCAAACATCTTTGTTTTTAAAATCTCACGAAGACCTGATGCTAAAATGATGCATGATTCAAGTGGGGGCCAAATATAATTTAACATCAGAAACTGTTTAAGGTGGTGGGGTGAAATAGTTATTTTGATAGAACTATAAGGAGGCCAACAGTGAGTTCCAAGTAGATATCAAAGGAAAAGAATAGCACAATGGTCTTATCCAATTCCTATGCTGCTATAGGAAAACTGGAAGAACAAAATGTTGTGGGTGTGTTGAAACAGACAACTCCTACAACTTTCCTTGAGTGTTTGAGGTGACATTGAATACTATTAAGAGATTGTCAATAAGAGGGAAAGGGGAATTGGAGAGGAGGGAAGAGTGGAGAATGTAGAGAGAGGATTCTCTCCAACAAACCTTTAAAATGAAGATTATTGTGAGAATTTGCATTGTTGTTGTATTTTGGCCAAAATCTGAAAAAACTCCATCATACCATGCCCAAAAATTTTACGAATTCCAAGTCTTATATAAAGTTATTTCTTGGATTGATTTTCGCGCAATAGTTTTTGCTAGATTGTAAAACAAATATATTTGGTTTGCACCTAGCTTTTATTTAGTTGCTATCCATTGAGACTTTATTTCTGGTTAATTATTGTTGATTTGTAGGCATGAAAGGCTTTCTTCCTAGGGATGCTTATAAGTTTGAAAAGATTTGTTGATTTAGGTTTTTGGTTAGAACCATAATCTAAATTTGCAATAGCTGCTATATGGCTGGATTTTTTCTAGGTTGAATTTATGGAGTGGGTTTTGTTTAATTTTATTTTATTAAATTTGCTTATCATTTAATTTTTGTTTAATGATATACATAAACCTGTGTTATTCTCGGTTAATTATTGTAAATTTTTTAGGTATGTACGGTTTTCTGCCTTCAGATATTTGTCTTCTCCGAGATTTTGTATACCCATTGGTTCGTCGTGAACCAAAATTATTTTCTCATCCATTTGTTCACCAATTACATGATAAAAGCGAGCTGCCACTCGATTTAAAAGAGATGACTGGGAGATTCCAATGTTCGGACCAGCTTAAGTACTACTTCGTGATGCCAGAAGGGCCTCTGGTTGGTAGAGAGAATGCGATAGAGATCGTAGGAATTAAAACGTTTTGGAGTAAAACAGGTGATGAATTCCGTATCCGTGAATCGGGATATTCATATGGGAAGGCAACTATGTACGCCTACATAAAGGGAAAACGTGTCACCAATTGGTGTATGGCTATATATCACGTAGATCCACAGGGAGTGCTGAAATGTGGTTCAGTTGAATTGGGATTGCATCAAGTTGAGGTATAAATTGTTTTCGAGTTAATTATTAATATATAAGATAATTATTGTTCATTATGGGTATGTTTGTAATTAAATTTAATTATGTCTATACATAGTTACAGTGGAAAGCTGTCTATATTTTTTCAAAATGTCTACATCTCAACATTTTCAATCCAGTGCCCCAAGCAGCATTGCCACCACCACCATCAGCATTATCAGGTAATAAGGCACCACTGCATTGTTGGCTCCGGAATAATAATCTGATGTTGCTTGGGTAGTTGTTTACATGGTCTGGATTTTTTCAATGGCTGAATTTTTGTTTAGTATCCACGAACTTGTCCTACTTTCAATTAATTATTGTTAATTTGTTTAGGTATGCACGCATTTGTGCCTTCAGCTGATTGTCTTCTTCGAGATTTTGTATACCCCGTGGTTCGTCATGAGCGGAATTTATTTCCTCATCCATTTGTTCACCAATTACACGATCGAAGCGAATTGCCCGTTGATATAGATGAGATGAGAAGGCGATTCCAAATTTTGGACTATCGTTTCTGTGATAAGTACTACTTTGTGATGCTTGAAGGGCCTCCAACTGGTGAAAAGAATGCCATAAAGATTGGCGGAACTAAAGTATTTTGGAAAAAAATTAGTAAAAAACATGCTATCCATGACCGTTTTTGTCGTCTTGGTTTTGGATTTTATTTTGGGGAGGCATATGGGTATGGTACCATGTATGCATACATCCGTGGAGAAAGGGAGATCGGTTGGTATATGGTTATATATCGCGTAAATCTTACTAGAGTGCGAAAATGTGGCCCACGGGAATTGGGATTGAATCAAATTGAGGTATGATTAATTAAGATAATTGTTATTATAGGTATACTTGAACTTACATTTATTTCTTTTTATATATAGTCTCGATGGGTAGCTGTCAAGATTTTGCCAAAAGATGCATCTATGATGGTTTTCAATCCTGCGCCCCTCCTTGGACCGGCTCCACCTGCACCACCAGGTGATGAGTTACCACCTCCACCACCGTCACCACCAGCATCAACAGGCAATAGGCGCACCCGTCACCACCCACTAGCATTATCAGGCAATAAGCGCAATCGGTACGAACTACGATCTACCAGCATAATCAAGCAATAAGACACCACTATTATTGTCGTCATCAATATCATCACCAGCAAAGATTAAGCACAGCTATATGGGGTATCATTATTAAGATTGCATTTCTTGCTATTAAAAGAAATTGATAAAAATTAGGAGATTAAAAGAATTTACTTTTAGTAACCCTTTGTTCATTAAGGTTTTACTGAGTTTTTATGTTTTATTAAGAACCCTTATCTATTAAGGATTATGAGTCTTTATTTAATTTTATTAGGATTTTCTA
This sequence comes from Alnus glutinosa, assembly GCF_958979055.1. NCBI lineage: Eukaryota > Viridiplantae > Streptophyta > Magnoliopsida > Fagales > Betulaceae > Alnus > Alnus glutinosa. The sequence goes on along the minus strand of NC_084890.1, from coordinate 2,468,481 downwards.
CTAATATTAACAATTAGGATTTGGAATTTCCTCCTATTTCTAAGATTATTTAAAGGTGCCTTGTGTTTGATTATTTGTAATGACCAGATGGTGCCTCAACATTAAATGTACTTCTTTTAAGGTTTTACTTATTTAAGACACCTAACATTTACTTTCTCTACCCTTTCTATGCGTTTTTTTTTTTTTTTTTTTTTTTTTTTTTTAAAAAAAAAAAAAAAATTTGTTTGTGTTGTGATATTTTATGAGCGAAAAATAATAATTAATTTACATGATATCTCATACAATAATTCACCCTATGAGGCATTTAAACCCAAGCACAGGTTTGAAATAAAATGAGGATATTTTTTTTAAAAAAAAAATTAATAAAAAGTTGTGGTTTTTATACTAACATGATTTTTATAGTTGATTTTACTTGGGGGTAAGATCTAACCATCTAATCTACTTTAGACGCATCTTGTGACTTATATCACCAGATTGTATGATTATGACTGTTCAAAAATAATGATTATGATATAATCACTTCGATGTTTCGTGCTAAGTCCTTAGAGGGCCCACTGCCACGTACGTGCGAGTGCTCGTGAGTGTCTGATTTCGATGTTCCTCACCATATTAGAGCATACACCAAAATATTGCTTATTTTAGAACAATAACATTGTTTAAATTGGACTTTATCAATTTTGGTGTCAGAATAATTATTACTCTTCTACTATTTGATCCAGACTTTAACAAATAAACAAGTTCAAATTGCTCAAATTCTCTTTAGATGGAGATTTTGGCCACAAGTTCATAAATAAAATAAATATCAAACAAATCAACTGTGGGTATAGCTTGATTTCATCACAGAGCAACTTGAAAAAGCTAAATCTTAGTGTAAACGCCATTGTTAAGTGGTTTAAGCTTGCGGCTTTAGGGATATTATTTTTGGAGGATTGGAGTTCGAAACTTCTGAAGTGTTGTCACTCTCTTGGCCCCACTCAAGTGAAGTCCATGGAGTATTGGTCATCCCATTTAATTACAAATTTCCATCTATTTAAATTTTTTGAAATAATGGTACTGATTTATCGCTGAATTAAAACGCAGCAGTAGGGTTGAGGAAATGCTTGAAGAGGTTGAATGTCTCCAAGCATTGGATGCTTAAAAACTTGGTTGTGCAATATTGTATGTCAACTATTTCAACCTGTTTTCCCTTTCTATTTTTTCTAAACATGAATCTGCTTTTTAGCCATCATCTGGACCTCAAAAGCCCACGAAATGCTTGCCTTTGATCCTTATCCAGTGAAATAGGTTGAAGTAGGCTCTCACATATATCATGAAGTAATTTTTCATCTTGATGTAACGGCATGTTCTTGTTGATGAGAAGGTTAATTACGACTTCTTGTTACCGTAGCGCACACAATAATGATAAATAATATGGAATAAAAAAGAGTAAGTATGATCAAGACACAAATTTACATGATTTGACAATGTGTCTATGTAACTTGTACGGACTTATTTTGGAAAACCCCACTTCACTCTGCTCCGCTCTAACAAATGGCCTCTATAGTAGCATTTCTCATTACTCTTTATGCCTGAGAGAACATGCATGAACCACTTGTTCTAATATGACTGATAGGGAAAAGCTTGCTGCTAACCACTCACATGGGTGAATCCCATCTGAGTGGGTGAGTCCCACTCATGTGAGTGGGTTGTGCAAGGATCAGCCCCGACTGATAAGACGTAGCATTCTGGTTCTGCTTAATTTCATGTGTATGTGCAGTTCAACTATTTGTCTATGAACTTTTGGAGTACTGCCTTTTGTTTAGCCTGAAGAAGACAAACTCTCTCACATGGAGTGCTGGATTAGGAGAAGATGTTCACCGGCCAGTTTATGGAACTGGTGGATTTAGATCGTGGTTCAATGTATTTTAGAAGTAAATATTCTGTTATGAGGTTCAAACTGAGGTGAAAAACCCAGAGCTGGTGAGATGTCATGGGAGGCAGTTGAAGATTTCACCAAAAACAGTTACAATGCACATGCGTCAACACTCCTGCTAGCAGTGGCTGCCAGAAGAATAAGCACACTTTGAAAGCGATAGCATGAGAATCCAATTACCCTAGTTGTCATTCTTTGATTTGATTAATGACATTATTTATCTTGTCATGAATGGACAATGTTGATAAGATAACCTACCCGAGCGGAAGTTGTCGGGTGCGTCACTACCGACAGAACCACCTTCCCGAGATTAGTGCCCGACAAGTGGTCGGTTAGGTGCCCGACAAGTGGTCGGTTAGGGTATTCCGATAACCGACAAGTGGTAATGATGACAGTACAGATAAAGGAGATCGATTAGGTGGCTGAACCCCCGAAGATCCGGGATTTCCTGGATCGCCATGCTCTAGCATTAAAGAGCCCACTTGCCCATCACTGCCAAGAGTACACTTGGGACCTGTTTATGCGCAGGGAATCGATGTTCCCTAAAAGCCGGGATATTCCCACCTAACCTCAAGGGGCAACCCCCTATAAATAGAAAGGTCCAGGTATTAAGTTTTTTTTGGATATACAAGTTCTAAGTTCACTCTCTTTCTCTCTAAAAATTCCTCATCTAACTTGGGCGTCGGAGGAGGACCACTAGGGAAACCCACTGTGAGTTCTTTGTATTCGCAGGTCAGTCGAACATTCTCCCCTATAGCAGGACCTATGTCACCGGCCGGAATCAGCATCAACAGTTTTCAGCATCAACAGTTTGGCGCCGTCTGTGGGAATCCGCTCGTTGCTCTGGCAAAGCTTGCTTGCGAATCCGGAATGGTGACTACAAGGTCGGAAGCACTGAGGGGCCCGTGGGGGGACAGGATGAGAGAGCGCCCGGAGGGGGGAGAGTCTTCCTCAAGGCCGTCTCCCACAGTGGAGATCCTCAATGAGAGAATAGCTCAGATGGAAAAGGAGATGTACGAGTTGGAAAAGAAGAATGCAGAATTGCAACAACAACAGGGGGAAGACTCAAACTCGGCAACCCCGCAGCCTGTCGGGGAAGAGGAGCAGGATGAGGAAATGCGACCGAGCAGTCAGGGAGGACGGAAGGAAAGAAGGAAGAACCATAATGCCGTGGATCAAAAACCTCGGAAGAACAGGACGTCGAAAAGGATGGATAAAAAGCTCAGGGAGATCATTGAGAAGCTGGAGCAGAGGTGTGACCTGCTGACAGAAGCGGTGCAGCACCAGCATAGCGGGAGCACATCTAGAGCTGGAGATTTGCTCCAGAAGTCGGCTTCCCCTTTTGCTGACCGGGTGGCCTCATTCCGCCTCCCCGAGAAGTTTAAAGTCCCCGACATCAAGACCTACACCGGGCAGGAGGACCCGGTGGAGCATTTGGACAACTACCGCGCTCATCTCGAGCTACAGGGGACCCCGGATGAGGTGGCGTGCCGCGCCTTCCCGCTGACCTTGTCGGGAAATGCCAGGGATTGGTATAGAAGGCTTCCCCCGAAGTCCATACAAAGCTTTGACGAATTCGGAAAAATGTTTGTAACTCAATTTATGGCGGGAGTTGTAAGAAAGAAGCCGGCAGGCACCTTGATGTCAGTACAACAGGGGCGAGATGAGTCCCTTAAGGAGTTCCTCCAGCGCTTCAACCAGGCAAGACTCACCACCGAGAGCCTCACCGAAGAGTTTGTGCATTCGGCACTCTATCAGGGGATCAGGAAAGATGGGCCGCTGATGGCTGACCTCGCTCGGAAGCCGACTAGTTATTTGCACGAGTTCATGGAGAGGGCGGAGGAGTTCATTAACCAAGAAGAGACTCTTCGAGCGTTGCTCGGAAAAACAACCGGCCAAACCTCTAATCAGGGGGACAAGTCGAAGAAGAAGAAGGAATTCCACAAGAAGCAAGAGGTATTGGAACCCGGGGTCAAGAAGAAATTCCAGGATTACAACTGGACCCCCCTCAACGCGCCCATCGAAGAGGTCCTAGCGGCGATTAAAGTGGATCCCATGTATGAGAAACCGGCGGAGATAGTCGGAACTCCCCACCCGAGGACCGCTGACCACTATTGCGCTTTCCACGAGTCGAAGGGACATAGCACAGAGAATTGCAGGTCCTTACGGGCCTTAATTGAGAAGTTTATCCGGAACGGGAAGCTAGTCCGTTTCTTGGCGGGTCAACGGGGTCCGCCGGGGTTTGATCGGAACCCCCAGCCCGAGGAACGAAGGAACCAGCCGCGGAGGTATCGGGAAGAGCCTAGAGAAAGAATGGAGCGCCCCCGGGACCGTGATAGAGAACCTAACTACCGACCGGCCGACCGAGACAGGCGAGAAAGAAGCAGGAGCCAAGCGCGAATGCCTGGTCGGGAAAACCTCCGCGAGATTCATACGATATCGGGCGGTTTTGGAGGAGGAGGTGATTCAAGTGCCGCGCGTAAGGCTTATGCGAGGCACCTGAAAGAGTTCGAAATATACTCGGTCCAGAGACCGCCGAAAATGAGGAAGTATGAGGACTTACTCATTGGTTTCTCGAATGAGGACTTTGTTGGGGTCTCGCTCCCCCACTCGGACGCTCTGGTGGTGACTTTAGCCATTGCGAATCATAAGATACACAGGGTCCTTGTCGACACCGGAAGTTCCGCCGACATAATATATAAGTCAGCCTTCGAGCTGATGAGCATAGGACAAGGGAAGTTGGTCCCAGTGAAGGGTCCCTTGGTCGGTTTTTCCGGGGAACAGGTCCTCCCGATCGGGTCTATTGACCTACCGGTCATGGCAGGAACTAGCCCCCAGGAGAAAACGGTTATGGTAAAATTCTTAGTGGTGGAAGGGCGGTCGGCTTATAACGTTATCCTGGGGAGGCCAGCTTTGAATGATTTGGGGGCCGTAACTTCAACACCCCATCTGTGCATGAAGTTCCCGACTAGCTCGGGAGTCGGTGTGGTTAGAGGAGACCAGAGGGCTGCCCGCATGTGCTATATCACCACCTTGAAGGCCGGCCATGCAGAAAGTACTGCAGAAGAGGAGAAATAGCAATTACAGTCCCTGGAGCCGACAGAGGACTTGGAAGAGTTCGAAGTCGGAGGTCCGGGTGAGAGAGTGAAGATTGGCTCCCAACTTCCCGAGAAACTAAAGGAGGAGATAATTTTGTTCCTCAAGGGAAACAGAGACGTTTTCACATGGAATCATGAAGACATGCCCGGCATCGATCCCTCGATCATCGTGCACAGGTTGAACACGGATCCCAGCTTCAGACCCGTGAGGCAGAGGAGGAGGACCTTCGCCCCCGAGAGAAACCAGGCGGTAGCTGATGAAGTGTCGAAGTTGTTGGCAGCAGGGTTCGTCCGAGAAGTTAACTATCCTGAGTGGCTTGCCAATGTTGTGCTGGTAAAGAAGTCCAACAACAAGTGGAGAATGTGCGTGGACTTCACCGACTTGAACAAGGCCTGCCCAAAGGATAGCTTTCCACTGCCCCGCATAGACCTCCTTGTCGATTCAACCTCTGGGCACCAACTCCTGAGTTTCATGGATGCGTTCTCGGGATACAACCAAATACAAATGGCGGAAGAAGATCAGGAGAAGACCTCTTTCATCACCGACCGAGGCCTGTATTGTTATAAGGTGATGCCGTTTGGGCTGAAGAACGCGGGCGCTACCTACAAGAGGTTGATGAACAGGATGTTTGAGAAGCAGATGAGCCGGAATGTGGAAGTGTACGTTGATGACATGCTCGTGAAAAGCGTGGAGGCTCGGGATCACATCTCCAACCTGAAGGAGACGTTCGATACGATAAGGCGTTACCGAATGAAGTTGAACCCGGCTAAGTGTGCCTTCGGGGTTTCGTCCGGTAAATTCCTGGGATATTTGGTGTCCCAGAGGGGCATAGAGGCGAACCCCGAGAAATTCCGCGCGGTGCTAGAAATGCAACCCCCGAGAACCACGAAACAATTACAACAACTGACCGGACGGATAGCGGCTTTGAACCGATTCATTTCAAGGTCTACCGACAAGTGCCTACCTTTCTTCAAAATCCTGAAGAAGGCGTTCGTGTGGGATTCGAAGTGCGACGAGGCCTTTAGGAATCTAAAGGAATATTTGATGAACCCCCCTCTCTTGAGTCGACCGGTGGAAGGAGAGGTCCTCTATATGTACTTGGCCGTATCACCCTCGGCGGTCTCCTCAGCTCTTGTCCGGGAAGAGAGGGGTGTGCAGAAGCCGGTGTACTTCACGAGCAGAGCACTCCGCGGAGCGGAGGAGAGATACCCAAGGATAGAAAAGTTGGCATTTGCCCTGATCGTGTCTGCCCGGAAACTGAGGCCTTACTTCCAGGCGCACGCCATCCGAGTACTAACTGAGTACCCCTTGAAGAAAGTCCTCCAAAAACCGGACCTGTCGGGTAGGCTGGTCAACTGGGCAGTGGAACTCGGGCAATTCGACATCGAGTTCCATCCCCGAACGGCGATCAAGGGCCAAGCACTCGCCGACTTCTTCCTTGAATTTTGCAATACTCCAGAGCCCGAGGACCCAGTGCAGCATCCGCCATGGATAGTCCATGTGGATGGCTCCTCTCAGTGCCAACGCAGCGGTGTGGGAGTAATATTGGAGAGCCCACAGAAGCAGAAGTTCCAATATGCCATCAAATTGGACTTCGCCACAACCAATAACGAGGTGGAGTACGAAGCGGTGCTGGCGGGCCTGGCAATCGCTCGGGAAGTAGGGGCCCTCGATGTCGAAATCCGGAGCGATTCGCAAGTGGTCGTTGGTCAGATCTCGGGAGAGTTTGCCACACAAGGAGACCGACTGGCTAAATACTTGGAAAAAGTACATGACCTACAATCTAGCTTCAGAACTATGACGATCACGAAGATCCCTCGCGAAAGAAATGTTCAAGCGGACGCGCTGGCTAGGGCTGGTTCCGCGACCGACCAAGAAATCGCAAGAATGAAGCGGCAAGTACTGGTTCAACCCAACCCATCGATTGACGAGGGTTTACGTATGGTGCTGGCGGCCCGAGAAAGGGAACCGGAACCCGAATGGGCCTCAGACATAATTAAATACTTAAGAAGCGGAGAGTTACCCGGTCACAAAGAGCAGGCCCATAAAGTTAAACTACAGGCTGCACGCTACACGATGGTGGACGACGTGCTGTATAGAAGGGGATACTCACACCCCCTACTGAAATGCCTCTCGGCTCCGGAGGCCAACTATGTGCTGAGGGAAATTCACGAAGGAGTTTGTGGGAACCACTCGGGGGGAAGAATGCTGGCCATCAAGGCTGCGAGAGCCGGGTATTACTGGCCCACAATGACTCGGGACTCTATGGTGTTCGTCCGGAGTTGTGATAAATGCCAGCGGTTTGCCCGGGTGATGAAGAACCCGCCCGAGAAACTCACGTCGGTCTTGTCACCTTGGCTGTTCTCTAAGTGGGGAGTGGACTTGGTCGGTCCGATGCCATCCGGAAAGGGAAGAAAGAGATTTTTGGTGGTGGCTGTTGACTACTTCACAAAGTGGGCGGAAGCTGAGGCCCTAGCAACCGTCACCGCCAACAATGTTATAAACTTCCTCTAGAGGTCAGTCATCTGTCGGTTCGGAATTCCTTACTCTATCGTGTCGGATAATGGAGCACAGTTCGACGGGAAACCGTTCCGTAGCTGGTGTACCGAACTCGGTATCCGGAACCATTACTCAACACCTATGTACCCAAAGTCAAATGGCCAGGTGGAGGCTACCAACAAGACCCTGTTAGCCACATTGAAGAAGAAGTTGGACAGACGGAAGGATCTATGGGTGGAGTATATCCCTGAAGTTCTATGGTCATATCGCACCACGGCTAGAACCCCGACCGGAGAAACCCCATTCTCACTAGCATACGGAGCCGAAGCAGTGATACCAGTGGAGATTGGGTCCCCGAGCCACAGAGTCCAACACTACGATCCGACACGGAACGAGGAGGGGATTAGTGCATGCCTGGACTTGTTGCAGGAGCGGAGGGACAACGTGCAGGCGGTGCACGAAGCTTATAGAGCTCGGGTGGCCAGATACTACAACAAGAAGGTTGATCCCAGGAAGTTCAAAGTCGGGGACTGGGTACTGAGAAAGCTTAACATAATGACAAGGGACCCGGTCGAAGGAAAGTTCAACGCCAAGTGGGAGGGACCGTACCGAGTAGTCAAATGTCACAGCAGAGGAGCCTATCACCTGGAGACCAGGGAGGGCAAGCCTGTCCCAAGGGCATGGAATGCAGAACACTTGAAGAAATACTACATGTAATTCCGGTTGAACTCCCTGTTGTTTTCCTTTTGTAAGCACAAATGTTTTAAATAGAATGTCTGGAGATGCAGAAAACTACATACGAATGAGTGTAAAATTTTTTTTTCTTATCCTCCCTCGGATAGGGGGATAAGTTAAAAACTTTTCGGTTACCCTCACTCGGATAGGGGGGTAACTTGGCATAAAAATTTTTTCTTATCCTCCCTCGGATAGGGGGGTAAGTTAAAAACTTTTCGGTTACCCTCACTCGGATAAGGGGTAACTTGGCATAAAATTTTTTTCTTATCCTCCCTCGGATAGGGGGGTAAGTTAAAAACTTTTCGGTTACCCTCACTCGGATAGGGGGGTAAGTTAAAAACTTTTCGGTTACCCTCACTCGGATAGGGGGGTAACTTGGCATAAAAATTTTTCTTATCCTCCCTCGGACAGGGGGGTAAGTTAAAAACTTTTTGGTTACCCTCACTCGGATAGGGGGGTAACTTGGCATAAATTTTTTTTCTTATCCTCTCTCGGATAGGGGGGTAAGTTAAAAACTTTTCGGTTACCCTCACTCGGATAGGGGGGTAACTTGGCATAAATTTTTTTCTTATCCTCCCTCGGATAGGGGGGTAAGTTAAAAACTTTTCGGTTACCCTCACTCGGATAGGGGGGTAACTTGACATAAAATTCTTTCTTATCCTCCCTCGGATAGGGGGGTAAGTTAAAAACTTTTCGGTTACCCTCACTCGGATAGGGGGGTAACTTGGCATAAAATTTTTTCTTATCCTCCCTCGGATAGGGGGGTAAGTTAAAAACTTCTCGGTTACCCTCACTCGGATAGGGGGGTAACTTGGCATAAAATTTTTCTTATCCTCCCTCGGATAGGGGGGTAAGTTAAAAACTTTTTGGTTACCCTCACTCGGATAGGGGGGTAACTTGGCATAAAAAATTTTCTTATCCTCCCTCGGACAGGGGGGTAAGTTAAAAACTTTTTGGTTACCCTCACTCGGATAGGGGGGTAACTTGGCATAAAAATTTTTCTTATCCTCCCTCGGACAGGGGGGTAAGTTAAAAACTTTTTGGTTACCCTCACTCGGATAGGGGGGTAACTTGGCATAAATTTTTTTCTTATCCTCCCTCGGATAGGGGGGTAAGTTAAAAACTTTTCGGTTACCCTCACTCGGATAGGGGGGTAACTTGGCATAAAATTTTTTTCTTATCCTCCCTCGGATAGGGGGGTAAGTTAAAAACTTTTCGGTTACCCTCACTCGGATAGGGGGGTAACTTGGCATAAAATTCTTTCTTATCCTCCCTCGGATAGGGGGGTAAGTTAAAAACTTTTCGGTTACCCTCACTCGGATAGGGGGTAACTTGGCATAAAATTTTTTCTTATCCTCCCTCGGATAGGGGAGTAAGTTAAAAACTTCTCGGTTACCCTCACTCGGATAGGGGGGTAACTTGGCATAAAATTTTTCTTATCCTCCCTCGGATAGGGGGGTAAGTTAAAAACTTTTTGGTTACCCTCACTCGGATAGGGGGGTAACTTGGCATAAAAATTTTTCTTATCCTCCCTCGGATAGGGGGGTAAGTTAAAAACTTCTCGGTTACCCTCACTCGGATAGGGGGTTAACTTGGCATAAAATTTTTTTCTTATCCTCCCTCGGATAGGGGGGTAAGTTAAAAACTTTTCGGTTACCCTCACTCGGATAGGGGGGTAACTTGGCATAAAATTTTTTCTTATCCTCCCTCGGATAGAGGGGTAAGTCAAAAACTTTTCGGTTACCCTCACTCGGATAGGGGGGTAACTTGGCATAAAATTTTTTCTTATCCTCCCTCGGATAGGGGGGTAAGTTAAAAACTTTTCGGTTACCCTCACTCGGATAGGGGGGTAACTTGGCATAAAATTTTTTCTTATCCTCCCTCGGATAGGGGTGTAAGTTAAAACCTTTTCGGTTACCCTCACTCGGATAGGGGGGTAACTTGGCATAAAAATTTTTCTTATCCTCCCTCGGATAGGGGGTAAGTTAAAAACCTCTCGGTTACCCTCACTCGGATAGGGGGTAACTCGGCATAGTTTAATGAAAAATAACTAACGTAATATCACAACTATTACCTTAGTTATTTAGGGGGGATGGAATGCAAACAACCCCTGGTATGCAATGAAGTCGGTACTAAAAGCACTTCCTTGTTTTCAAAAGAGAAATAAAAGGAAAGAAACTTCTTTGTTCTCAGCAATCTCAAAATCCATGAATTTAATGTGCTCAAAAGGAGATAATACAAAACAAAACACACACGCCTACACGTCGCTGGGATGGTCGTTCCCCGAGTCATCATCCCGGATGGGTTCTCCAGCCTGGGCATCCTCTGGATTCGGAGCGTCTTTGCTCCAGTCGGCAACGTCGGGAAAGTACTCGATGCCGAGATCCACTAGCTTGGATTAACAGGAACTCGGGAGCGACAAGAAGTCGGAACTCACACTCTCGTAAGGCACTTGCAGCCGATCCGAGCGGAGGACCAGAGCTCGAAAGTTCTCAAACCCGATGTGAAAGCCGAATGCCCAGGCTTTAGTCCGAAGCCAAGGGATGAAAGACAACTGCTCGGCGAGTCTCCTAACTCTGGCCTTGTAATGACGGTACTTCCTCCGGATTCGATGGTATCGACTTTCTGTCCCCTCTAGTTTCTCGAGAGCGGATTCTCTCTCGGCAACGGCTTGATCCCTGTCGGCCTCGGCAACCTCTCTCTCAGAAATGGCTTTTCCCAAGGCCTCTGACACTTTTGCTTTCTCGGTTGATATACGGCCGAGATCGTTCAGGGCTTGGTCCTTATCGGCTAAGGCTGCGTCCCTCTCCGCCAAAGCCGCATCCCTTTGAGCTAAGGCTGCGTCTTTCTCGGCAAGAGCGGCGCTTTTAGCGGCCAGAGCAGCCTCCCTCTCAGCCAATGCTGCGTCCTTCTCAACGACCAAGGCTTCTTTAGCTAGGACCGCCGAGTTAAGGTCAGCGACAAGGATCAACTTCTCGTCCCTCATAGAACTCAGCTCCCCGGAAAGGCGTTCCACTTCGGAATGAGCACCGACTGGCTCCCCGGCCACGGGGGTAGAGTCGGGAACACGGGTCGTGCTCTCCTCGGGAACTCTCGCCCTGGCCTGAAGAACCGCGTATCTTTCCTTCAAGTCGGCCAGTTCTTGGGTCAAGCCGGCAATAGTTTCGCCTTGAGATACCACGGTCTGCTCGAGTCGGGTGATCTGGGAACGAAGAGTGATTTCTACGTCGGGATTGTCTCGCATGTGTTCCAGGAAGTTAGACAATGCTGCGACGGATCGGAGAGAATCCTGGATCGAAGGAAAAGGTTAGAAACGGCCAAGGAAAAGAAAAGAGAAGAAAAGACACAAGAAGAGGGTACCGCTATCTGGGACTCAACGATGTCCTGGGCAAACTTAAAAGGCGTGGTCCTACCGACGTCTCGGAAAAGATCGTCAGGAAGAACGGAGGCCAGCGCTTCCAAAGGATCGCCGAGCAGACGGATACCCATGAAGTCAAACCCCGCTCCCGAGGTGCTCGGAACAGGAGTTTCTTCCGAACTCTCGTCCGCAGCAGCATTTGCACTTGGGTCAGGGGGCGTGCATCGCTCAGACCCTTCGCCTTGGGGATCAACCTCGGTATCCGAGGCAACGTTTTCCGCGCGGACGCCAGTGGAAGGGACCTCGATCGCCTCGGCAACCCCCTCCCCGCACGCAGGGGCATCGGTTGTAGGCGGAGATTCTCGGGAGGCCCCACTCCCCACTCGGGTCTCACCAGTCGGGTGTAGGGGAGAAAGGGGCTCACCCCGCCAGGTGAACTCCGGGAGTCCGAAGTCTTGAGCTGCGAGGGAGATCTCGTTGAGTAAGAAGTCGTCCCCCTCTTCCACGTTAGGTCTCTTAGCGGCCCCGCCTTCTTGAAGATCGTCGGCCCTGCGCTTCGTCCCGACACCCTTGCGGTTGCGGACAGGCACCGAGGAGGCGCTGGCTGGACGGGCATCGTGGCTGGGACTCCCGTCGGGAGCCTCAGGCGGGTCGGCCTCCATTTGGACCTCAGCATCCGGTGTCTCCTCTCGGTCGCCTTCATCTGCTTCCTCGGACGAATTGGCCCCTGTCGCCGAAGGAGAATCCGGTATGCCCATCTCTATCACTACTCCCCCGGCCTCTCGGAATAAGGGAGCCTCGGTATCGGCCACAATCGAGGTATCGCACCCCCGAGCCTGGGAAGCTTCCTGCGTCCTCTCTTCCCGACGAGGGGAAGCGGTATATGCCGTCGCTCGGGAGCCCTCGGCGCCGGTGGCCCGCAAAGGTGGGTCCCGAGTCCTCGAAGTCCCTCCTTGAGTAACAGGCGGGATGGATGCCGTTGGAGCCTTGCTCTTCGTGGACTTAGGCCTCCCGGTTCGATCTAAATGGACCTTATTCTCGGGGATCTTGTAGCCCAGGTGATCGTTCAATGACTTATCGGTGACGATCACGTCAAAATCATTTTCAACTTTGTGGTGCCGGTTACAAAAGTCAATCATCCGGGTAACCTCCTCCTGTTCGGCATCAGAGATCTCGGGAGGGTTCGCCAAATTACTGTCCAGGGCCTTCCATTCCCGGCTGATCCTTTGAGATTCAGCAATTTGCATTGACCGGGAACATTCCCACTCACCAGACACCCGGAAAACTTGCTTCTCCCAATCTTTGTTATTTGAATAGACGGGTTTCAGGAAAATAAATGAAGGACCTTGTCGGGTCCGCAGCTTGACAATCCCTTCGGCATCCATGCCCGGCCAGTACACATTCATAAACTGCGGAATCGACATCCTAGACCCGATCACCGTCCGCTAGAGTATGAATGACGCGAAGAGATACCTCCACGAGTTTGGAAAAATCTGACTCGGGGCAACGTTCAGGTAGAGCAAAAATTCTCGGGCAATCTCGGGAAACGGGAGTCTCAAACCCGCCATGAACATCCTCTCATAGAGGGTAACGTCGCCGTCCGAGATACGCAACGCCGATTGGTTCTGGAAATGCAGGCGAACCGATCTGCCAATGTCGTAGTTCCTACGTAAAATCCATTCGCTCTGCGCGGAGAAGATCGAGATATGGCGGTTCTCAAGAGGGATGAGTGCCACGGGGGGGGCCCCAGGAGCAATCTCATCGTGTTGCCCGGCTACGTTCCCGGCGACCGCCCGGACAGACACCGAGGAGGTACTGGTTTTGCTCTTACGAGGCATACTAAAGAGGTGTCTGGTACACCGATGAGAGAAAAAGAGAAGCAAAGAGGAGAAAGGCAGAAAGAACGGAAACAACAAGTGAAATGAAAAATAGAAGAAAGTGAGAGGCTTTTATAGGGCTCGCTGAAACCGGAGATTGCCGGTACCTGCAACCTGGAAGCCCAAGCTGTCCATAGTGGGAAAAACAGTTCCCACGACCGGAAATCCAATCGACTCGGTCATTAGATTCAGTTTGGATTTCGAGGCGACAGCAATAATTACCATTCCGGATGCGGCAGTCGATGCGTCAGGAGCTTTAAATGCTGGCGGCAGGGCGGCAAACGCCCAAAAATTCAAAATTCGAAATTCAAAAATTATGACGCGCCTTTCTTCTCGGTAAACACTATCCCACGAGCCCGAGGCTCCCAGCCTCTCGGTGTCGGTAATCGGGGTTGCCATATAAACAAAGATTGGGAGGCTCAAAACTCTCTCGTCTCAGAGCATGAGACGAAAGACTTGGGGGGTAACTGTTGATAAGATAACCTACCCGAGCGGAAGTTGTCGGGTGCGTCACTACCGACAGAACCACCTTCCCTAGATTAGTGCCCGACAAGTGGTCGGTTAGGTGCCCGACAAGTGGTCGGTTAGGGTATTCCGATAACCGACAAGTGGTAATGATGACAGTACAGATAAAGGAGATCGATTAGGTGGCTGAACCCCCGAAGATCAGGGATTTCCTGGATCGCCATGCTCTAGCATTAAAGAGCCCACCTGCCTATCACTGCCAAGAGTACACTTGGGACCTGTTTATGCGCAGGGAATCGCTGTTCCCTTAAAGCCGGGATATTCCCACCTAACCTCAAGGGGCAACCCCCTATAAATAGAAAGGTCCAGGTATTAAGTTTTTTTGGATATACAAGTTCTAAGTTCACTCTCTTTCTCTCTAAAAATTCCTCATCTAACTTGGGCGTCGGAGGAGGACCACTGGGGAAACCCACTGTGAGTTCTTTGTATTCGCAGGTCAGTCGAACATTCTCCCCTATAGCAGGACCTACGTCACCGGCCGGAATCAGCATCAACAGTTTTCAGCATCAACAGACAAGAGAGAGGTGTAGACAAACACCAAGGCACTGAAAGAAAAAGCAACCAACCGTTTGACCAGGGGCCCCATCATACCTTCTTCGAATGCTTAGAAAATGAGAATCTTTTGTGAGAGGCATGAGTGGGAAAGGCCAAGTCCAAAAGGACCTCTCCTACTCGATGTCCATCTCTACCGTAAACCCACCAGTTTGTTTGTCCTATCATTCGAATACACGAAAGCTGTCCGTCTTTACGCATGTTGCTTTGTGCTTTGTCGGCTGCAGCTTGTTGTTTTGCTTTTAGCATTAGTCTAATTATTAGTTAGGGAAGTTAAGATATCGGTGAGAATGAAAATATATAATGGAAGGAAGGAGGAGCAACGGTGTGAAGATGGAGGAGAGCTGGAGGGGCTTCCTGTGCTTCAAGCACTCCCTTCTATTCCCAACCCGCCTTGTAAACTTTTTGGCATAGCCATCTCATGAAACACCTCATCCTCCATATCGAACGACACGATAAAATTGTGCTGGAAATCTGGAGTGCGAGCTGGCCAGTGGACTGCCCCATTAAAAAAAATATTACGTAATGAGGTTGGGCCGAAGGGTTCTATAATAAAGTTGTAGGGAGAACAGGGGGCCTTAAAAGAGCGCCATGCACCGGATCGAAGCGTGTAAATCTCAAGCAGAGAATGAGTGGTGCCTTCGACATATACAACCCTCACCACTTTGTAATCGTCAGTGTTGGGGCAATACCCAAAGCCGTGAGTTTCGGTTTCAAATCCCCAAAGGCCAATATTTGGGTGCGGAACGGATATGGCTATTTGAATACAAGGGTTACAGAGAACGTATAAATCAAAACCACTAGTGAGACAAAATAGGCCGTTAGACGAACCAATTACTTCCATACAATCGTACGAGCAACGCGATATTATGAAATCTGGTGGATCTTTTCTGTCACTGACATCAAATTCTTGAGTGACCAAACTTCTCTTTTGTACTTCTGCATCAAGAGAAAGCAGGTGGATGCGGATGGCAGGGGATCAGTCTTTCTTGAATGGGTGGTCGAAATGGTGGAACACAAGGTTGGATGGGTATTGGGGGTTGGAAAGAGCGCGGCTGAGGTGGGTGGCGATGAAATGGGGGCTAGAGATGAGAGAGCACCATGTCTTAGAAACACACTTGAATCTGATCACCGACTTCACGGGCAGTTGTGATAGGATTTCGGTGATAACTTCATTTGGGAGACTGTTTGACATCGTGCTCCTTTTTCCGGGGACTGAAGAGAAAATGAAGAAGAAAACTTTCGAGAGAGAGAAGAGCTTTTTCGGGTTTTTTTTGTTCTTTAGAAAAAGCTGTTTGAGTCCATTACCGCCCACGGTTTTTCCCAAATTCCTCCCACGGTTTTCGTCTATCCACACTGCATGCCCCTCGCACACTGTTCAAAGAAAAAATCAAAAACAAAAAATTCCTTGACGGTGCGATCTTAATAGCAGAATTGAGTGAAGAATGACAATTCCTCTTTTCTTGTCCCACTTTTATAACCACCGCCTGTCATTTCAACTCGCGATATAAATGAGTTTGAATCCTTTTTAATTTCCTTAGCCCAGTGCACTGCGTTAATGTTATGTGTATTTCCCTAATACTCTTAGCCGAGGATGGGTGGTCTGCGCTCGGACAACTTGCTTGATACCAGGGATCAAGAAGCTAGATGAATGCCACGTCTTCTTCTAGGCAGCAGGCAGATGGGAGTGCACTCCAGCTGGGTCAGGGGCATTATTGTAATCAAGGGTGTTTATAAGGTTGTAATTGTCTTTTATATATCTGTATTGTAATTTGTAATTCCCTAATCCTACTCCGCATGATTCTAGAACATGCAACTGGACTGTTATAGTCCAGTAGAGTAATGGGTAGTTTATGTTGCAGTTATTAGAAGTTGGGTAGTTGTGTGTTAGTGGGGAACAGCCCCACTAACTGTGCAGTTATGTTATTATCTTGTACAAAACAGACCTGGAGCAGAAATGAAAGATACGATTGGAAGTCTAACCATAGAGCCGTGTGCTTATGTGTGTGGAGGATTAGCCCCTCGAAGTGCTATATTACTATTATCAACTATTTAGGATCATAACAAGTGGTATCAGAGCCGTGTTCCTGCGACCATGGCTGAGGGTACTCGTGTGGCACAGCTAGCCGAATCCTTGGCCAAGCTGCGAGAAGATTGCAAGGCGGAAAGTCAGAAGTTATCTCAACTTTCTGATACTGTTCACAAGCAACAGGAAGTGTATACTAAAAATCATGAAGAAAACAAGGAGCAACTGCGTGCTATCCTAGATGCAGTGGCGGGAAGAGCACCAGAGAAGACCATTATGATAGGAGAGACCAGTGGAACCAAGACTCCCGCGGGTCAGAAGGAAGGGGAGGTTGATGAAACAGTACCACCATCTACAACTTCTCTCATACCGAAGGTTTCAGAGGGCTTCATACCAACTGTTCCTGAGGGTGGGGGAATTAATCCTAGAAGTGTCAATTTAGACTTTCCCAAGTTTGATGGGGCAGATCCGAATAATTGGGTACTAAAAGCACAGCAATTCTTCGCTTATGGCCAGATTGCGGAAAACCAGAGAGTTCCCATTGCTTATTTCCACATGGAAGGCAAGGCACTGCAGTGGTATAATTGGCTGATGGAGTCCGGCTCGGTCAGAAGCTGGGAAGAGTTTGTGGTAGCCCTAAAGATCAGATTCGCGCCCTCGGCTTATGATGATCCAGCGGGGGCATTCACTAAGTTGCAGCAAACTTCCACTGTGGATGAATATCAATCCCAGTTTGAAGTTCTCTCCAACCGGATTCCTGGACTGTCAGAGGAGTTTCGGGTGAGTTCATTTGTTAGTGGGCTCAAAGAAGAGTTGAGAATTATGGTGTCCATGTTTAAACCTACTACCCTTCCAAACGCCTTTGGACTAGCAAGGTTACAGGAACAGGAGGTTTATAGGAGGAACCGCAACCCTAGAACCCAAAATTGGCCATCTACTTCTTCATACCCAAGATTACCACCCCCACCAAACCTTACTAAAACTACTAACCCCCATCCAACCCCCAACAGTTCCTATTTCAATAATCCCAACCGAAAACCAACCCTTCCAGTGAAAAGAATAACCTCTACCCAAATGCAAGAGAGGAGGGAAAAGGGGTTGTGTTATTATTGCGACGAAAAATACCAGCCTGGCCATAAGTGCAATAAACCCAGACTTTACGTGTTGGAAGGAATTGAATGGGAGGAGAAAGTGGAGCCCTTGGATGAAGGGTTGCTGGAGTCGCACGGTGAAGTGTCCCTAGAAGAGGAGGAGGTGGGTGAGTTGTTAGGCATTACTCTATATGCCTTGGCAGGAACTCCAACTCCTCGCACAATGCGAGTTATAGGAAAAGTAGGTCCCTTGGAGGTGGTGATCTTAATCGATACAGGGAGTACCCACAGTTTTGTGGACCCCAATGTGGCAAAAAGGGCAAAACTTCCAGTGAATCAAAAAGGGCATCTAACAGTCATGGTGGCTGATGGAGCCACCCTTCCTTGCCATGGACACTGTTCGGCAGTATCCATTTTCCTGCAAAGATGCACCTTTACAGCAACACTGCATCTTCTCCCTTTAGGTGGCTGTGATGTGGTTTTGGGGGTTGATTGGTTGAAAATGCTTGGTCCAGTTCTATGGGATTTCGGGTCCCTAACAATGAAATTCCCATATCAGAACCGAGAGGTGATCCTGCAGGGGCTATCTCCTGCCCCTGATTTGCTGGAAGCCAGGGAGAACATGCCAAAGGGGACCGGTGCAGATTGCAAGGGAGTTTGGGTACAATTGATGGAAGCTGCAGTGATGAAGACCAAACACCTGATGCACCCGGCCATCCAGGAGCTTCTAGAGGGATATCCAGAGGTTTTTCAGGAGCCTAAAGGGTTACCCCCATTCCGGAGTCATGACCACAGAATCCTTTTACAGGATGAATCAAAACCTACTTGTGTTAGGCCCTACCGATATCCTTACTACCAAAAAGAAGAAATTGAAAGATTGGTGCAGGAAATGCTGAGTTCAGGAGTTATTCGGCCAAGTCAAAGTCCCTATTCTTCTCCGGTGTTACTAGTGAGGAAAGCGGATGGAAGTTGGAGGATGTGTGTCGATTATAGGGCTCTCAATCGGGATACCATTAAAGATAAGTATCCTATTCCTAATATAGATGAATTGTTAGATGAGTTGTTTGGAGCTGTAATTTTTTCTAAGTTAGATCTTCGGTCCGGATTCCACCAAATTCGAATGAAACCGGAGGACATACACAAAACTGCTTTCCGCACGCATGAAGGGCACTACGAATTCCTAGTAATGCCCTTTGGACTAACCAATGCACCCTCTACCTTCCAAGGTTTAATGAATGAAGTGTTTAGGCCTTATTTAAGAAAATTTGTGTTAGTTTTCTTTGATGATATCCTAGTGTATAGCAGGAATCTAAAGGAACATCTTAAACATGTAAGGCTGGTCCTGGAAGCCCTAAAAGTCCACCACCTTTATGCTAAGGCATCTAAATGTACTTTTGGAAGTTTAGAAGTGGATTATTTAGGCCATGTCATTTCAGAAGAGGGAGTTAAAGCCGATCCTACTAAAATTGGGGCAATGAAAAGCTGGCCAAATCCTAGGTCCCCAAAAGCCCTAAGGGGATTCTTAGGCTTAACTGGATATTATAGGAAATTTGTTAAAGGGTACGGAGGAGTAGCAGCACCCTTAACCGCTCTATTGAAGAAAAATTTCCTTTAATTGGAATGAAGGGGCTGAAGCAGCTTTTCAGCATCTTAAGGAGTTAATGTCTACCCCTCCCGTACTAGGCCTACCAGATTTTACCAAGCAGTTTATTATTGAGTGTGATGCCTCTGGGGCTGGAATAGGGGCAGTTTTAATGCAGAATGGGAGGCCTTTGGCTTATTTGAGCCAAGCATTGAAAGGAAAGAGCTTGTTCCTATCCACCTATGAAAAAGAACTATTATCCTTGGTCATGGCAGTTCGGAAATGGAGACACTATTTATTGGGACAGTCTTTTGTGGTACGAACCGATCAGCAAGCTCTAAAGTACCTATTGGAGCAAAGGGTTGGTACACCTGCCCAGCAAAAGTGGGTTTCTAAGCTCCTAGGGTACGACTTTATGGTGGAATACAAAAGGGGGAGGGAAAACAAAGCTGCAGATGCATTATCCAGGGTATCCAACAATGAGACTAATGCAGAAGAAGCAATGACAGCAGAGGAAACTAGCGGGAAGGCTAGGGCAGGGGAAGAAACAAATAGTGGGCATACATCAATTCCAACACACAGCAATGCAGATTTTATAGATCAATCAAATACAGTGCAGGAGTTAGAATTACATGCAATAAGCTCAATCAGGGCAGATTGGTTAGAGGAGCTTAAGAAGTCTTACCCGAGTGATGCAATGCTCCAACAACTACTACAGCAATTCCAGGAAGAATCTCTAGATCCAGCAAAGTACAGCATGCAGAATGGGATCCTCTTCTACAAAGGTAGACTCCACTTGGGCTCCTTAATTCCAGTTCAGCAACAAATCCTGCAACAGTTTCATAGTAGTCCGTTAGCTGGCCACTTGGGCAATCAAAAAACTTACTCAAAGGTAAAGAAGGAGTTCTATTGGCCTAAAATGAAGGGAGACATCCGCAAATACATCAGGGAGTGTGATGTTTGCCAGAGAAATAAGGTGGAGAATATCCACCCTGCAGGGCTGTTACAACCTCTTCCAATTCCATCGCAGATGTGGACTGAGGTTAGTATGGACTTTATTGAAGGGCTGCCAAATTCAGCGGGGAAGAATGTAATACTGGTGGTGATTGATCGGCTTAGCAAGTACGCACACTTTATTCCTCTTTCTCACCCTTACACAGCAAGTTCTGTAGCTCAACTATTTCTGGACCACATTTTTAAGCTTCATGGCTTACCCAAGACCATAGTTAGCGACAGGGACCGGGTCTTCACCAGCAATTTTTGGAAGGAGCTATTCCGATTGAGTGGCACTGAGCTCCTATTGAGCTCAGCTTACCACCCCCAAACTGATGGGCAAACGGAAATTATGAATAAGGGTTTAGAGGGATATCTTAGGAGTTTCACAGGTGATCGCCCTAAAGACTGGCTAAAGTGGCTTTCCCTAGCAGAATGGGCCTACAATTCTGCCGAGCATACTTCTACAAAACTTTCACCTTTTGAGGCAATCTACGGGTATCCTCCTCCTCGTATCCTACCATACGAACCTAACACCACCAGTGTTCAAGCAGTGGAAGAAACCCTAAAAAGTAGAGAGTTTATTCTCTCCTTAATTAGGGAAAATTTGGCGGATGCACAGTCACGGATGAAGATGTATGCTGATAGGCACCGTACCCACAGGGAATTTGCAATCGGAGATTGGGTCTATCTCCGTCTTCGCCCATATAGGCAATTATCGGTGTCACTAAGAAGAAACCTCAAGCTGTCTCCTAGGTATTACGGTCCTTTCCAAATCACTAGCCGAATCGGTCAAGTAGCTTACAAGCTCGATCTCCCCCAAAATTCTAAAATCTTTCCGGTGTTCCATGTTTCTCTCCTCAAGAAACATCTTGGAACCCGCATATCCCCACTTACTGCACTACCCATATTAACCCCCGAAGGAACCCTAGCTCCTGAACCAGAAAGGGTACTTACCAGAAGATTGGTGCGAAAGGGGAACCGAGCAGGGACGGAGGTTCTCGTCCAGTGGGCAGGAACGCTAGAAGAAGACGCCAATTGGGAGGATTTGGAGATTCTTCGGGAGCGATTTCCGGACCTTGTGGGCAAGGTCCTTTAATGGAGAAGGCTGTGTTATGTGTATTTCCCTAATACTCTTAGCCGAGGATGGGTGGTCTGCGCTCGGACAACTTGCTTGATACCAGGGATCAAGAAGCTAGATGAATGCCACGTCTTCTTCTAGGCAGCAGGCAGATGGGAGTGCACTCCAGCTGGGTCAGGGGCATTATTGTAATCAAGGGTGTTTATAAGGTTGTAATTGTCTTTTATATATCTGTATTGTAATTTGTAATTCCCTAATCCTACTCCGCATGATTCTAGAACATGCAACTGGACTGTTATAGTCCAGTAGAGTAATGGGTAGTTTATGTTGCAGTTATTAGAAGTTGGGTAGTTGTGTGTTAGTGGGGAACAGCCCCACTAACTGTGCAGTTATGTTATTATCTTGTACAAAACAGACCTGGAGCAGAAATGAAAGATACGATTGGAAGTCTAACCATAGAGCCGTGTGCTTATGTGTGTGGAGGATTAGCCCCTCGAAGTGCTATATTACTATTATCAACTATTTAGGATCATAACAGTTAATTAATGCTTCTCTATTGTACTATTGTTTCTCTTATTAATTTCCTTGGAGGCCGTAGCTTTCTTTTACCTCTTTTAGGGTTATAAATGTCAGAGTATATGTAAATTAATATGAGGTTGGAGATTTGATTAAAATGGTATTGTTTTTAATAAAGATTTAATTATTTAGAATTTAGAAATTTAATGATATTGAATATTTTAAATTAAAATATGTGATTAGAATTATATTTTATTTAACTCTATAATTCACTCTAAATAAAGAAATTTGTTTAGAATTATATTGAATTATGCTAAGTTGTAAAATTTTAAAGAGTTTATTCATATTATTTATTTTGTTTTACATTCATTTGTAAGGATAAAAATGACGTTACAAATGCTTTGGAGCAGCAGGGCAGTCCTAGGTGTGCTCTCAAGGTGGATCTAATGAAAGCTTTATGATTCCTTGAACTGGGATTATATTCTTTGTTGTCTTAAATGCTTTGGAGCTTCGGCTAGGTTCATTTCATGGATCAAGGAATGCATTACCAGTCCCAGCTTTACGATTGCTCTCAATGGGACTTTGGTTGGGTTTTTTCATGGTAAGAAAGGCTTAAGGCAAGGGGACCCGATTTTCCCTTACCTTTTTGTTCTTGCTATGGAAGGTCTGTCCCTTCTTCTTGGAGAAGCAACTTCTTCTAACTCCCAGTTTGCTTTTCATCCTTGATGCAGAGATTTGAAGCTCAATCATCTGTGTTTTGCAGATGATTTGTTAATTTTTTCTGCTGCTTCTCTTAGCTCAGTGCAGGTCATTAAAGATGTGCTTGCTGACTTTGAAGAGCTCTCTGGGTTGAAGGCAAACCCCTCTAAGAGTTTGATTTTTTTGGCTGGTGTGAACCCTTGTCTAAAACAGGAAATTCTTGAGATGGTGCACATGCTTGAAGGGATTTGCCTGTAAGGTATTTGGGTGTTCCTCTCATCACTAAACGGCTTTCCTCTGTGGATTGTGAGAGCTTGGTGGCCAATATTACTGCCAGAATAGATTCATGGCTTGTTCAGAATTTTTCTTTTGCTGGAAGGCTTCAGCTTTTATCCTCTGTTTTGGTCAGTTTGCAAGTTTTTTGGGCTAAAGTTTTCATCCTTCCTAAGCAGGTTATCAAGCTTATTGAGTAGAAACTTAATAAGTTTCTTTGGGGTGGTTCTGATTCTAAAACTCATTCGAAGGTGGCATGGGATAAGCTTTGTTTCCCTAAGAAAGAAGGAGGTCTTGGGATAAAAAAAGCTTGAGGTTTGGAACCAAGCTTCTATGCTTAACCATATTTGGAACCTTTTTACTAAAGGAGGTTCTCTTTGAGTTGCTTGGACTGAGGCTAATTGGCTCAGGGGTAGGAGCTTGTGGACAGTTCCTATTCCTACTTCATGCTCTTGGAGCTGGAAGAAATTATTGAAGATCCGTGAGCTTGCAAAGAGATTACTCAGATTTAAAGTTGGAGATGGTATGAAGATATTTCTTTGGTTGGACAATTGGCATCCTACTGGATACTTGTTGGACAGATTTGGCTATAGGGCCATCTATGATTCTGGTTTTTCCATTGATGCTAAGCTGTCAAATATTATTAGGAATGAAGATTGGTTTTGGCCTTCAGCTAGATCTGAGGCTATTGTTGAAATACAGAGTAGCCTTCCTGATATTCAGCTTGGGGGAGATGATCTTCCTGTTTGGGATTCCAGGAATGGTAAGTACTCCTGTGCAGAAACTTGGGAGAAGCTAAGGAGTAGACATCCGGTTGTGCCTTGGTGGAAGACTGTATGGTTTCCCATGGCTATCCCGAGACATTCATTCTTCCTATGGTTGGTTTTTAAGGATGCAGTTGTCACTCGGAATAAGATGAGTGCCTGGGGGTATTCCGGTCCGTGCCTTTGCTTATTTTGTTATGCTGCGCAAGAAAGTAGAGAACATTTGTTCTTTCGGTGTAGCTTTAGTGGTCGGGTCTGGAAAGCTATCATGGGGGATTGTTCTCTTGCTGTGCCGACTAATTGGGATGAGATTGAAGATTGGGGCCCTAAAATGTTGAGGGGAAAAAGCTTGAAGAACTGCTTGGGTAGGCTCTGTTTTGTTGCAGTAGTATATCACCTATGGAAGCAAAGAAATGCTCTCTTGCATGGAAATAATCCTCGTTCGGAGGAAGATATATTGGCACAGATACGATGGGAGGTCAGAGCAAGGATTATGGCTCAAAAGAATTTTCAAAATTCAGAGTTGCAGATGAAGCTAGTTGCCAAGTGGAATCTTTTCTCTTGTCTGTAATTGATTGTTTCAGTGTGGTTTTGGTGCTGGGTTAGTCAGCTTTACTGTGAGTGTGTTGCTGTTTGTAGTGTGTAAGGCTCTGCCTTGAGTGTTGGAGTTCCAGTTTGTTGGAATGTTGTATAGACGATGTGTTGGTTATAAAATGGCTTAATTCATAAAAAGAAAAAAAAAAGGGATAAAAATGACGTTGTCTTTGTAGATATACGAATATAAATATTTCAAATAACTGTCGGTATCCATGTATACATCCCTCCTCTTCCCAGTTGCCAACACGATTTTACTTTTACACGCCTGTCATTTCGACTTTCCATATAATTAAATTTTTTTTAGCTCTTTTCATTTCCAACGTAAAAAGGATGATAGAAATAATTATAGTAGTGTTTGTGTTTGGGTAAGTGATGACACTTTTCCATATGCTTTCTCCCATTTCCCACACATCCTTCAGACCTCAAGAATGACAATTCTTTTTGTCCCACTTTTACAACCTGAACATCATTTAAAGTAGGTGCACACACCATTATGCAACCATGCATGCACAACACAGAAGGCTGTACAACACATGCAGAACATAAATATAAGATATATAGAGTAAGATCTATTACTTCGTGTGTTTTGTGTTGTATATGTGTGGTGCAACTTTGTTACGCACCAATCACAACCCTTATTTTAAACTATTCATTTCTTTCTCTTTTTCGGATTCAATTTTACACTCTGGTATTTCAACTTTCCATTTAAATGTATTTATTTTGTTTGTTTATTGCACAACACTCGCATACTTCTTACACAATTTAAGATATATCGGTAACATTCTATGCATGTGGATCTCATCATGTATGAATTCCATTAATATATTTTAGGTTGTATAAAAGTTGTGCATCTGAATTATGCAAAAATCATTTTATTTTTTTCTTTTTAAAGTCTTTTCATTTCCTTGAGCCTAGTACACTGCGTTCGTTAATGCTTCTCTACCATAACACGCGTTTTTCAAAAAAATATTTGCAACAACACTTCGAGGATGTAGATTATTACTATTTATTAGATTACTTAGAATTTAGAAATATGATTATATTGAATCATCATAAATTAAATTAAAATATTTGATTAAAATTATATTTTATCTTGACTTTATATTTCACCTTAAATTAAGAGATTTAATTTATTAATTTTTATTTTTTATTTTTTTAAGGGAAAGTTAACCTTTCATTAAAATATGAAGAGGGGTACATAATCCACCATAAATGTGTACAAATTCTACCACCACAAAGGTATGCACCCAACCTGATCCAAACAAAACTCAGGCAAATACAAACAGATTGCTACACATAAAACCTAGCCAACCAAAACGATACCTCTGGGCTAACATATGACTTTACCTGATCTGGAAGTCAGTCACGCAGTCTGGGTTAAAAGCACTGACCAAGTTAATAACCACAAAGCAACCTGTCAAACTGAAAGACAAGGATGATAATCGGATAATTTGCCCACCCATATGTTTATGCATGCAAAAAGTAGCCCATCTTTGCTTTTAATGCCCATGAGAAAGTAGAAGGTAAACCCTAGGCAAGGATGATAGTTATTTTATAATCTAAGTACGTGCCTCTAATAGCTTGTAATTGAAAGTGACCAATTTAATTTATATTTATGATTTAAGACATTGCATTTACAAGAACCTACCAATGCATAGCGAATGTGACTGAAAGATCCACTATTTTTAATTCAGGTTTAAAAATAAATCATGACCTAAAGCTCGGCCAAACATTTCAAACTAATAGCATACTTCCTATCTTTATATGTCAAATCACATGGGAAATAGATTGAGAACATCCATTAATTTAACTCAGCGAGACACAATATTAATAACTCCACCGCAACAGACATACTACATTATATGTCCCTTCAAATTAATTTAGAATATTCCGAAATGACTAGAAATTAAGAACATAGTAATATTGCTAGTTACTAACATTGAAAAATTCAAATTTATTTTGGAAGACAAGTTGGTGAGTGACTCTTGAACAACTTCAACTTACACTTGTATAACTTCAGCTCGATCAGTTATTGATTTTTCTATGAGAACCCTCTCACGCAACTCATACTTCTTAGGAAACTCATGAAAAACATTCTCTCTCCTCTCACCTCATTGCAACACTCATCCTATGCAGCTGAAGAAACACAGACCCCATCAACATCTCCAATTTCTTTTTACCAGCAGACCATCAATCCAAAATCACCAAACAAATTTGCAACTTTCATTGCCAATCAGAATATCCTTTCAGTTTATGAACCTCAAAAACAAAAGAAAACTCAAAGTCCCGCCCTCCATTCTTGGCCAAACCAGGAAGATGAACCATCCAATGGACAAATCTGCCTCTTCAACCGTAACCCACCCATGGACACCGGTCACCTCGCCAGATTTGCACAATACCTAGCCTCCTCTCTCTCTCAGCTCGATCCCTCTCTCACGCTCTCATCCACTCTTTCATCTCTCTCTATTAATTGACCATGCCTGGTGACCAGTCTATAATCGAGATACTTGATATTATCTTTTTATTCGCTATTTTATATTATGATGCTTTAGCATTATGTTGGGACTATTATGTGATGTGCATGACTTAATTACGTGGCTATCTTGTAGTGTTAAAAAAGGTATGTTTTTCTTCCACTTATCAAGGGGCCCTAGTAACTCCAACTTATTTCCTTAATACGAAAATTTAAAAGTTACGGTAAGATTCTAAGTTAATTATCAATTAATTAATTTCAAATTTTACAAAAAAAAAAAAGAAAAAGAAAAAAGCCATGCTTTCATGCGTTGCAGAGGAATTTCTTCTTAACTTTCCTCTCTGACAGAGGTTGATTGGCTATATTTGCCATTGTTACAAAACACTTTTTTCATTGTAGCATTTCTGCCTTACTATTTCTATATAACTATTTCGACTTTTTTTCTCTTTTTTCTTTAATTTAGAACCATTTCGCCTTAAATTGTGCAAAATATTTCTAGAAGTATCTACAAGGATTCTGTCAAGTGATGGTGTTGACAATACTCAATCAAGCAAAGAAAACCTTTGAAATTAGAGAAATGTTTTTCAATAAACTGTTGTACGACATTCTCATAATTTGATGATGTGACAGTAAAAATCAGTCTTTGAATCAATACTTGTAAATAAATAAATAAATAAATAATAATAAAAAGTACACATATCCCTTTAAACTACCACTCCATTATCAATGTTTCTTAAATCACAAAAATAAATAAATAAATAAATAATTTTGTCAATGTCCCCTAAAGCCAGCAAAAAGACAAAATTAACCCTAAAAAAGCTTCAATAAGACAAATATATCCTTATAAATTCGAGAAAAAAAAAACTGCAGAAAAAAAAGAAGAAAAATTTGAAAGATTGAAAAAAAAAAAACAATTTATTTAAAAAAAAAAGGAGAAAAATGAAAATCTAAAACAAAATCTAAAAAAAAGTTAAAAAAAAAAAAAAGAAGAAGAAGAAAAACCAAGGTTTTTATTTTTATTTTTTCGTTTTATTATTATTATTATTATTATTATTATTATTATTATTACTTATTTTTATATTAATTTAAGAATTTAATAATTTTATAAAAGATATTTTTGTCATTAGGGGATATTGACATTGTTTGTTAGTTTAGAGAGGGGCATTTTGACAATTAGTTGGTAGTTTTTCATAAAAAAAAAAATTAATAGCTAATTTTTACCAGCAATCTCAGTTATATAAGAGTCGTATATATAACAGCTTACAAAATAACATTATTCTAAAAATTAAGGGGAAGGATTTTCTCTAGAATATTTACTGGAATTAGATTCGCCTATTTCATTATAAAGTTGATGAAGCGAAATAAAAGTGTGATAAGGCATGCATTGGTAAGAAGCTGGAGTTGGGCCACAAAACAGAACTCAACAGACATTAATTTTGCAGAACACAAAGACCAATTGAATCCACGAGTACTTAAACCTTTTATGTGCTTTATCATCACAAATTGATGGTAAAAGAAACATAACCATCCAAATATATATAGTGTCTTCTTCAGGTTGACTCATACCGTAAGTGCTAAGGCCTGAGAGGCCTAGAGCCTCGCCACCAAAACTTCCAAAACTTACTATTAACTAACTTCCAAGTAGCTCATTAAAAAAAAAAAAAAAACTTTACTTGGAAGGCGCTTGCCAAGGTTGCTTAGGAAAAGCTTTGTGTTCCCAAGAAAGGAGGGCTAGGAATTAAGAGGATTGAAGTTTGGAACAAGGCTTCAATGCTTAACCACATCTAGAATCTTTTCACCAAAGCCGGTTCTTTGTGGGTAGCTTGGATTGAAGCTAATTGGTTAAGGGTAGGAGATTATGGCAGGTTTCTATTCCGATTTCTTGCTCTTAGAGTTGGAAGAAAATATTAAAACTTTGAGATCATGCAAAGAACTTCATCCGGTTTAAATTTGGTGATGGAAGTCGAGTCACTACAAAAAACCCATGAGTTTCACGATGTGTTATATTCTAGTGACGTTGCATGTCACTCAATTTTTTAGTGGCACAATTAGTGACATGGCGATTTTGACATGCCACTAAATAGTGACTCGCCAATTTTGGCACATCAGTAATTAGTGACGTGGCGATTTTTACGTGTCACTAATTCTTTGCATGCCAATTTGGCGGTCAAAAACTGCCAGATATCCAAAGAGATTTTGAGGAAAAAAGAAAAAGAAAAAGAAAAAAGAACACAAACTGCTAGAGATCTAGAGAGGTTTTGAGGAAAAAAAAAAATAATATTGAAATTTAGAGACGTGGGTAAAATTGTCACGTCAAAAAATATAGTGACGTGGCATCGCTAAAATTAGTGACATGGCAAGACTGCCGCGTCGCTAATTTCGTGACGTTGCAGTCTTGCCACGTCACTAAACGATGACACAAATTGCCATGTCACTAAAATGCATTTAGTGACTACTCGATCGGCCGCGCGGGATTCACGTCACTAATGGCATGTCACGACCTGTTAGTGATGTGTTTGAATGGCATACACGTTGCAAAAGGCATGTTGCCAAATTCTTGTTTTTTTTTTGGTAGTGGGTGTTTCGTTGGTTAGATCATTGGCACCCTGCAAGATACCTACTTGATAAGTTTGGTTACCTGAGTTGTGTATGATTCAGGCCTTTCTATTAATTCCAAACTTCCTGCTATTATTAAAAATGAAGATTGGTTCTAGTCACATGCTCGTTCTAAAGCTCCTGTGGAGATTCAGAGTCAAATGCGTGAAGTTATGATTGAGGGATTGACATTCCTGTGTGGAATTCTAGAAGTGGAAGGTACTCCTGTTTAGAAATGTGGAATAGTATTCCGCCAGATTCATGGAATTAGTTAGGTTCGCCGCCAACCTAATCCCATACCAGGAATCAAAGGCTAAACGTTTCGAGAACGGTCTCAATCCACGGATCAAATAAAGGGTCTTATACCACGAGATCAAGGCATATGCCAGGCTAGTAGAAGTAGCATCTTTTGCGGAGAGGGGAATCCGCAAATCAGCAGCGGCCTACAATCTGAAGAGTCGATTAAAGCAGCCAACATCGTATTCAAAAAAGAGGCCAACAATAAAGAGTGATTCCAAGCCAGTTGTCTGTAGAAGTTTCCCGCCAACGCTAGGAAATCAAAAACCCCCCTGTAACAAGTGTGGAAAACCGCATAGGGGAGAATGTAGGATGACAAATCCAAGTTGCTTGAAGTGTGGTAAGCTCGGTCACATATAGAAATATTGCCCCATGAATCCTGCTGGAGGATTAAGGCCGCAAGGAGGCGAATCTCAACAACAATATCTTGCCCAAGCACGAGTATATTCACTTATCCTTGGTGGTGCTAATGAGAAAGAGGAATATACAGATGCGGCAGCAGGTATTTTTTTTTAAATAGATAGCATTAGGCATTCTACTTATGAATTAGGAATTTCACAGTTATTCATTTGCTTCAATTACATGGAATTTCTAATAGTACACAACCATTAAGATAACATTTGTGACAGAACAACGAAATAGATCATGATACCATATAAGATTAATGCCCATACGTACTTTAGTTGGTCAGTCGAACCCATAAAATAGATAATGGCACTATATAAAATTATGTACCTAGATATAGAAATAAATGTGCAAAGGATTGAAAGTTTTACAAGGTGTTGAATATTAAGAGATAGATATAGACATAAGAAAACATTATTTTCTTACATCCTTTTTGATAAATAGGAACGATCACATATTGAAGTCGAGATGTTAGGTCATAAATAAGATCCTCCCTTAGAATTGGGAGATAACATTTCAATAATAGAAGATAATATAAAAGGCCCTAATGATTAAAATAAAATGCGAGATAATTGATAAACAGGAAAATATACATTATTTTCTTACGTTCATTTTCTCTCAAGATATTTTATAAATCAATATTAGAATAGCCTATATCTAGTAATTAGACACTACTCTTAAAATCTGTGTTACTAAGTAAAAACTTAGAAGTTAAGTTTTATTTTGGGGTAAACTTTAATTTATGAGTAGCATATTTTACGAATTTCGAGGACGAAATTCTATTAAGGAGGGAGAAATGTAGCGCCCCATATTTTAAAACATAAAATATAACCTCTTAAATTAGAATTTAAGACCTAATAATAAAACATAATAATATATATGAATATTTATAAAATTAAATATTCATTGATTAATTAAAGCATGTTTATAATTTCAATTTGATAAAAAATTTAACGGACCTATTTCAGTTACGTTTAGCACTTATTTTAGCCTACTTTTTCACGGTTGATACCCAGCCCGGCCAGTCCACATACATTAAGGCATTGAAGCTTGTTTTGCTACTGTTCTGTACATGCAAGAACCGGCCCAGCAGAGAAGAAAAAACGAAAGAGAGCTAGTTAGAACCAAACTCCTCGTCTCTTAGAGATAGAAGATATTAAGCTGGCTTTATTCTTTTAACCTGCATCGAACATCTGTAACTCTCCTGTCCTTCGATTATTTCTACCCAAATGATCTGCACCCTTCAAGCTTTCTATAAAACTGGAAGCCTGCTACGATCATTCTTCACACTCCAAGAAAACCGAAAGCCAAAACTCTTGCAGAAATTTTCTGGAACTTCTCTACCTCTTCGGTAGCTCAGAAAAAAATAAAGAAGAAACATCTTCTTTTCTTTTACCTCTCCACCGATCAGAACCTAGAAGGGAACTAGAAAACCTTCCTCCTTCAATCGGTGAAGAACCCAAAACAAAGCAGCAGCTCCTTCCTTCTTAAAGCTGCAGAAAATACCTCAAAACCTTCTCTATGTCTCTCGGTCAAGCTCACTTAAGAACCAAAATAGAAACCAACAACATTTCTCCCTTTTTAGTTGCAGAAAACTCCCCAAAATCTCCCTCTCTCTCTCTATGGGTCTCGGTCTGTGACTCTCCTACAAAGAGAGAACGAGCTGGAGAGAGAGAGAGAGAGAGAGAGCTGTGAGGATGGAGAGAATGGAGAGGTGGGAAGCCCTCTTTCGTGCTCTGTTCAGGTACGGATTTTGGATAACCTTCCAGTTGCCGGGGTATGCTTCCGAAGCCAACTGCTATTGTAGAAGAAGTGTTTTGATGCTATCTTACACATTTATTTATTTTACAGATCAAAGAGGAGAAATATTTCATCAATAACCACTTGAGCTTCAGAGTCATGTATCACAAGGATCCTGAGACTGATTCTGCTCGGATCGTTGGGTTTGAGGTTACTACTCTTTTCCTCTGTTCTGTTTTTCGTTTTCTGGCCAGTTTTACATTTCTCTTGCAGTGCAATGTCAGTTTCACTCTGTTGAGTCTATGGTTTGTATGAATAATGAGTGATAAAGGCTGCTGGTTCATATTCTGAATACAGAAATGCTATTAGATGGGAAAGAGGAGACTGCAGATCACTTTATTCTTTACTCTTTGGGAGGGTTCTTTCCTTCAAAAGGCAAGGTTTTTGCTTGAGGTTGTTGCCGTGGGTGAACATGTTTTTGCAGTTATTTGGTTAAAATATAAATTTAATATTTAGATTGAGAAAGAATATTTTTATCAGAAATACAAGAGGAAAGAGGGTGGACTGTTTAGATGATCCTATCAAAAGATGAATATTCAGAATTAGCTACATGATATTAAGGGCTGAAAGACTTGTCTACAGACTGAAATATTTTATTCTTCTCTCTGGTTGTTTCCTACTATGGTTTGAGCTAAGTCTTAATACTACAGCATGTCAATTTGTTTATTAGATGATGCTGTAATGTTGTTTGCATAATTTTAGCCATTTCTTTTCCCATCATAATTTATTGTGTTTTATTCGTTCCTGCTTGCAGCATGTTTTGGTGTAAAACTTGAATGTTTCATTCTTATGATATTAAAGTGTTACTAAGGGAGTTCAATAACAGATGCATGTTTATGTTGCTAGTTTTCATACTGTTTGCCATAACTTTTTGGAATGTTCTGCTGAAAATTGTAGAAAAATGAAATTTAGATGTTCTATTGTGACTATCATATTGGAGTAAATTTGAAAAGAATCATACCAAGTTAGATTTTAAAGAATAATGCAACTTTTTCATCCCTGTTTGTGGTGTGTGTGTTTGAAAATAAATTGAAAAAAATAGGAATATTTGGAATGTGCTCACTTTCTCTGTGTTGTCAAATAACTAGCTTGGTGTGGTATTTTCTTCTCATTTGAGTATTGTAATTCTCCAAACAGCATTAATCGTGAATATAAGGATTGGGATGATAAGAATCCTCAATTGGCAACATGCAACAAAGACACCAAAAATTCAATGCAATGTAGCTTTGTTCCACAAGATGTTGTCGGAGATTAGGTGGTTGTTTATACGTATGATGTTTCATTCAAGGTACTTGCTCATTAAACCCTTGCCTATTTCACTCCTTTCTAATCTCCTTCCCTTATATTGTACAATTACTAACTTGTGCTGGTCTGTCTTTTCTCAGGAAAGTGAGATCAAATGGGCATCTCGTTGGGACACATACCTCCTCATGAATGATGATCAGATCCACTGGTTCTCCATCATAAACTCTCTGCTGATTGTCCTCTTCCTTTCTGGCATGGTGGCCATGATGATGATGAGAATTCTGTACAGAGATATTGCCAACTATAATCAATTGGAAACTCAAGATGAGGCTCAGGAAGAAACGGGATGGAAACTTGTCCGTGTAGATGCTTTCAGGCCACCAATCAATTCTGGCTTACTTTGTGTTTATGTTGGTACTGGTGTTCAAATATTTGCAATGACACTTGTGACAATGACATTTGCATTGCTTCGTTTCTTATCTCCTTCCAACTGAGGGGGGCTAATGCCTGCCATGGTTCTCTTGTGGGTTTTCATGGGCTTATATTGAATGGCATGTGCTTTACACTTAATCCACTGTTGTTTTTTGATGTTAGGTTTTGAAATATTCTCTCTTTTCTTATGGGCAGATTGCAAAAAGAGGAGGCGCTAAAAGTTTGTGTGACCAAAGCAAGTGAAGTTAGTGAAAGAGAAAAGGTAATGCGCTTCCACGGCAATCCATTTTTCTTGTCATGTACCAGTGAAATTTTAGTTGATAAGAAAAGCACACCATTTTCTTGCAATTATATGTAGGAATGTGAACATTGGGTATCGTGATTTTATTTTCTCTCTTGAAGAAGGCTTGGAATTTTCTCATTTACTTTCAATTATGTGTCCATTGTAGATTTATATGATAGTTGTGGACGGTTATAGCAAGGTCTGCTAAGTGCCATTGATCTTTTAATTGTATATAAATTCTAATGGGACTTTCCTTTTGATATGTGCTATGGAAATTTTTTATTTTTATTTTTATTTTTATTTTTATTTTTAGTATTAGCTTCCACAAGAGTCGGCGCAGATGATAGACTATTAGCGTCGACATTTATGTTGACGCTAAAGTTATACCTATCAGCGTCGACTTATAGTATATATGCTACTATTTTTAATATCGACCACATATATCATTAGCGTTGACATATGTCGATGCTTGTGGGTCATCATCAGCATCGGAGTTTTCGGGTCGACCTATTAGCGTCGACGTGTGGACGTTAATACTCTATATCGTCGACTTGGAGACTTTTAGCATCCACCAAGTGTCGACACTAATGAGCAATTGTTTTTTAGTGAGATTTGGGTGACAACTCAATCTCAGGCTTAATTTCTAAATCACTTGGCAATTTAAGGCTCCTCAAGTGGCTGACCCTATCAGTAAATAATTTGACCCTTAGATCTTCCACTCCAGAATTCAACCTTTTCTTTGTCAAATTGGGCATATCTATTTGTCAAATAATCCACTGAATGGCTTCCTTCTAAGTTCCATTGGAAATCTCTCTACTTTACTTCAGGAACTTCGCATGGATAATTGCAATATTAAGGGCAGCATTCCTAGAGATATAGGCAATTTAAGCCAACTTGATCCCTTTGGAGTTTTAGAATAATAAATTGACTAGACCTATTCCAGCAAAATTGGGAAGATTGCAAAAGCTTCAAGGTTTGAGACTTTATAATAATAGAATAGACGGTCCCATCCCATCTGATCTTTGCCATTTAGGGAGCTTGTTTGAATTTTTTTTTATGCGGTAATGAGCTTTTTGGAGACATTCCTGTATGCATGCATAATATGACTTCTCTAAGATATCTTTACTTAGACTCCAATCGATTAACTTTAATGATTCCATTGTGCTTGTAGAGCCTTACATACATCTTAGCGGTCTACCTGTCATCAAATTCTCTAAATGGCTCTCTCTCATTAGACATTGGAAATTTGAAGGTCTTGAGAGTATTAGAGTTATTAAGAAATCAACTATCTGGTGGTATCCCAACAACAATCGGTGACTTCAAAGATATAGCTAATCTCTCCTTGGCGGATAATCGATTAGAAGGCTCAATTCCTGAATCTTTTGGTGCATTGGTAAGCTTGGAATTCTTGGATCTTTCCAGTAACAATTTATCCGGAGAGATTCTCATGTGCTTCAAAGCACTTTCACACCTCAAATATTTGAATTTTTCTTTCAATAGACTACGAGGAAAAGTTCCTTTAGGAGGATTATTTGTACACTTCTCTGATGCATCGTTTATGTCAAATGATAGACTTTGTGGTGCTCCTTGATTACAAGTTTCCTCATGTAAAGGTGTTTCACAACCAAAAAAGACCGCAACAACACATATACTAAAATATGTATTACCAACAATTGGGTTAATTGTGTTTTTAGTTGCTCTTTTGTTCATCTGGAAAAGATGCCAACAAAGGAATATGAAAATTCCAGTGTTAGAAAACTCATTACCACTAGCCAGATGGAGAAGAATTTCCCAACAAGAACTTTTACAAGGGACAAAAGGGTTCAGTAGAAACAACTTACTCGGTGAAGGGAGCTTTGGATTAGTATACTAACGAACATTCTTTGATAGAATGATTGTTGCAATAAAAGTTTTCAACTTGGTAGTAGAAGGAGCATTCAAGAGCTTTGATACAAAGTGTGAGGTGCTATGCAATATTCGTCATCGGAATCTTGTCAAAATCATCAGCACGTGTAGTAACATTGACTTCAAAGCTTTTGTATTGGAATACATGCCTAATGGAAACCTAGAGACTTGGTTGTATTCTCAAGACTGTTGTTTGAGTATCTTACAAAGACTAAATATAATGATCGATATTGTCTCAGCATTGGAATACCTTCATTATGGTTATTCAACACCTGTCGTTTATTGTGATTTGAAGCCCATCAATATCTTATTACATGAAGATATTGGAATTGCCAAACTGTTAGGTGATGGGGATTCTATGATGCGAACCATGACTCTAGCTACTATTGGGTATATGGCACCAGGTAATGTTGATTTTAGCACTTCATATCTTATGATTTTTTTTTTTGCAAGTCTATCATTCTACTCATGCATACATGTATAACTATAGCCTTTTCGTAGAATATTGATTTTAGCACTTAATATCTTTTGATTTTTTTTTATATATATATATATATATATATAAAATCAAAAGATATTTATATATATATTCACTATTGTGCAATTTATAATAATGTCTTCATGATTACTTGTTATGTTACAATTAGAGTGTGGATTGGAAGGACTTGTTTCAACAAGAGGCGATGTGCATAGTTATGGTATTTTGTTGATGGGAACTTTCACAAGAAAGAAACCTACAGATGACATGCTTTCTGGAGAAATGAGCTTGAAGCATTGAATAGATGAATCATCACCCCTTTCAGTAGCTAAAGTTCTTGATGTCAATTTGTTGAGTAATGAAAGAGATTATGCTTCTATTGAGGATTGCATATCATCTGTAATGGGATTAGCTTTGTAGTATTATGTTGAGTTACCTCAACAGAGGATTAATGCAAAAATTATTTTATTCACTCTCAACAAGATCAAATTGAAGTTTCTACAAGATTCTAAAGGATGCTAGTATGAGAACATCAAGTTTGTTTATAGTTCTTTCATGTTTGTGCTTTCGAAATAATATAACATTCTTGACAATCCCTTAAAGAGATTTGTTTATAGCCACTACTTTGTTATGGTAGTTAATAATAGTAACATTTATAAGTGGTATAATTACTGATTATAGTGACCTGTAATGAGCCGAGGGAACTAGATGAAGAACAATGGAAGAACATATGTTGATCATGTTAATAAGTCATCAATCAAGGAAACCATGTCAGATTTTGATCTGAGTATGGAAAGAGTTGAATCTCTTGTTGTATTAAGCTTTGGAGCTCGTTTATACGGAGGACGAGATACCTTTTTTAGTTTTATTTTATTATTTTTATAATAAAAAGAAATTCCAAAAGAAAAGGCGTGAAAGACTTTTCCCCTTTGCCCCCATTTTAGAAAACCCATTTTCCTCAAAATTTCAAAATTCCCAAACCTCATCCCTCCGTCTCCACCGTCCCCCTCCCCCACCCATTGTCGACCGCTGCCTATCCCACTCTGACCATGTTGGACGCCGCGCGCCTACCAAGCCGACCGTTTCAGTTTCCCCCTCACCCACTGATAGCGTTTCAGCTTCTCTCCACCACGAGCACCGCCGATCGTCACCCACCGCCAACCAGGAGCTCCAACGCAGACCCACAGTCGATCAGTCTCTCTCTGACTTATCCATGGGTTTTTCTTGATTTATTGGTATGGGTAGGTGTTAATTTGAGTTTTGAATAAATATTGGCAGCAGGTCTTGATTTTTCGATTTGACATGGTTTCTATGGTTTTGTATTCGTTATTGTTCAAAAATTTAGGTTCTTTCAAAAATCCCTGTTCTTTTTTGTATTCGTTGATGGCTCATGTCGTAAAGATATTTCAGGTTCTTGTTCAGAAAATCACAGTACTACCTAACTACGATTAATCAAATATGATTCACTAGGATATAAACGTAGCATCGCTACTTCTTCAAGCAAACAAAGCTTTAGAAGAAAGAAACAGCCTATTAATTTTTCCACTTTCCTAGAGCTTGAACATGATAAAGTACCGAAAAATGATTTCCACAACTAATTGTCTGTTTCTTTGTTTCTCTTCAAAAGTTCAAATAATGATTTAATGTTGCTTCCATTTACACATAACCAAACAGATCCTAGACTCTACCTTAAACTAAATGGTAGATGGCATTGCCAATTTCCATTTTATAGATTGTGCTAATGTTTGGGTTCTCTTTCTTTCTTGCAAATGGTTGTATGGTCATATGTTGGTGAATTTTTGTTATTATCTGTTTCGTTTGCTGGAAACTTTTGTTGGGATTGCAATGTTTTCTTCGGTTTTTGGATATTTATCAGATGAGTTTGAGAAATTTATGGTCTAGAAAACAATTAGAAAATTTTTTTTATTTGTTGATTTGATTGTAGAGTAATTGCCAATTACTCTGAGGAAGCACTAATTAGACCCGATTTGGTTCACTAC
The DNA here is from genome assembly GCF_958979055.1 of Alnus glutinosa. Taxonomy (NCBI): domain Eukaryota; kingdom Viridiplantae; phylum Streptophyta; class Magnoliopsida; order Fagales; family Betulaceae; genus Alnus; species Alnus glutinosa. The sequence continues at coordinate 2,430,389 of NC_084890.1, read as the reverse complement.
TTCAATGATTTGGTTGTACATATGGATAAGAGATTTTTGTGCACTCCCACGTATTTGAGTTGTCTGCTTTGGCTTTTTCAAAGAAAATAGATCTCTTGAATTTTTTTTTGTTACTGGTGGGTGAATTGTTAACCATTTCTCTTACTTATCATTAGATTTAGCTGCTTCTAAGTGATGTGTGGTTTTTTTGCATTTTTTGGTATTGCTAAGTTCTTGTACAGGTTTTACAATAAATTCAGTTGCAATGATAGATGATCATGAAATTCGAAAATGCAAAAGGGTGAAAGAAGTTTGCTTTTAATTTTCATGGACATCCAAATGCTTCTTGAATTAGTGCAACATAATGTTTTACTTTTTTATTTGTGGTTTTCTAGTAGTTAAACTTTGTCACTACTACTTGCTTGCATCCTTGGAATTCTTTCACACGTATATGTAAGTTGTGATCAAACTTGTTTCGACAAATACATTACTCATTTATCTTGGTCATATAAATTCAGAAAACTTGTTTCCATGATGTAGGGGCTCCTTGCCATTGTGGAAAGCCTAAACCTTTGAGAACACCCTCGGGGTGAAGATAGACCAATGTAACTTAATCGAAGATCAAAAAAAGGTCGACTTTTGTCTCAAGATGAAGATGAACTTCCTTAGAGTGAAGATGAAGCAAAGCAGAAACTTAATTGAAGATCAAACACAGTTGCAATGTATTTTGTTGTTGTTTTGGCACTATTTTGTGCTCTCTCTTTTTTCTTTTTCTTTTTTTTGTAGAAAATAATTTTCCCTAAAGATAATGATGAGAGACCATAGTACCGTATGGAATAATGCTGGAATGTTTTTAGGATTTCTTGATTTACAAGTAATTAGCCTACACAGGGAGTCAATTTTTGTTTATGTGTTTCCTTGGGTCAATAATGGGCTTGGCCCTAATGGTACGTAGGGTTACAAGGGTGTGTTAGTCTTTGAAATAACTCTATATAAGTACAACTTTGTAAGGGGATGATAATTAGAGAATTTTTAATAAAAAGCTTCCAGCAACCTTTTCTTCTTGAGATGGGACTTCTCAAGCGATGGTGAGACGCCATGGTCGCTCTTTATTTATTTAAGTTATTATTTGTGTTTAGTTTTCCAGGATTCTTAGCAATTTGCAGTGTGAGTTGGACTGTGATTGCATCAGATAGCTTCAAACATGCATGTATTAAAAACTGATAACACAGTCAAATAACAAGACAAAAATATGCAAAGATATAATTGAGAGTCAAGTAATAATAAGCACAAATTTCTTTGCAGATAGAAATTTTAAATAGTTTACCCAACTCATGTTATGCGTGTGTGTGTGAAAGCTTTCTCAATAAAATATAAAGTTTGTTGATATGATTTAAAACAACTGAATTTTCTAAACAAGAGAGAAAATCAATGTTAGATTAGTTAAAAGTCAATATTTATCTTACTAGGGCTTAACCACGTTCATCTGATACACTCCCTCTGGTAGAGCGAATCGGCTACGTGAATTTTAAATTTATAAGTTTACCACTCGCAATAGTACGTATCGATTGTACTATAATAAGGGTGATCGAACCACAGATATTATTGGTTGTTTTGCGTAATAGGATACCTAAAGAGTGTATTTAACTTAACTTTGAAAGTAAAAATAAAATCAAAGGTAGTAGAAAATTGAAGCTACAACAATAAGGTGAAGAAATGAAAGCGGAAATTGAAAACAACTTAAAGAAAACTTAGGGTATTGATCTTGTCCAATCCTCAACCAATGAGATGCTTAAAGTCTATATGGATCTTCCTAATATGCATGATATGAGCGCGTAATGGGCGTCAACCATTACGACGACCTCGACACAAAAAAAACTTTCGTTAAGACGTAATCATAAAGCACCTAGTTTTACATTAAACAACTCCATATAAAGATTTAAAATACAATTGAAAAACGTTTACTCTACCAAAGGCGTGGAGTGATTAATGCTTCCTAGCTTACTACTCTATAACACATCCTAATAAGCATACACAATATATGAAAAACCCTAATTTGGCCACAGTGATAAGGTATCTAGTTTCACACCGGTCTATTCCATGTAAAGATTAAACTACAATGGAAAGACGTTTTATACTACCAAATATATGAAATGACCGGTGTTCCCTTGCATACCCTATAAGGTAACTCTAATAGGTAAACACACATCATGTCAAATAGAACCATTGCAAAAGACATCGTTCTTGTTTCCAAGAACGTTGGTTTTACTCAAGAATCTAAGAAAACTTATAGACAAGCAAATCCCTTTTTCATGAATGATTAGATTGGAATATTAATAACAAAACCTTTTAGCATGAGTTTTGATATCCTCTAGTCCTTAACAATCATCAAACATCTCAAGAAAATCCTAAGAACTTCAAGAACACTTAATGATTTTTGGAAAGGATTTTGACCAAACCCTAAGATAGAATTTAGCTAGACATAATTGAATTTAATCTAAGCATGAAAATTAATGAAAACAGTAAAGGAAATGATGAACAACAACTATATTTAACTTCTAAAATTCGGATACAAGAAAAGGAAGAAAAAGAAAAGCAAACTAAGCTAAAAAATTGAAGAATAAGGAAGAAAATACAAAGGGAACAAACTCTCTGGATTTAGGTCCAGAAAGTTGCATCAAAGAAACTTAAAAGCAAGAAAATTAAGTTGATACATCTGACCAAATCCGAAATCCCCAAAAGATGCATGTCTAAACCTAAATCCCTCATCTCATATATATAGAGAATTGGATTTACAAAAGACAATCAAGAATTAATTCTAGCCAAGTATTCAGAGCTAGTCGGCGTCCATTTCTGTCTATGAAATCCAACTTATGATTTGAATTGCATAAAGAATTCAAAAGATCTTGAAATATCTGATCTTCTGGAAGATGGAAAATTCGATCGATCGATTATAAAGTCGATCGATCGCATTTCGCAGGATCTATTTTTCTTCGACTGATGAACTTCGATCGATCTAATTTTATTTCGATTGATCTAAATTTCGATCGATCTCATTTAAAGTCGATCAATCTAATTGCCTTAGCCAATTCTTCAACTCGCAGGAACAATCTTGAACTCTGAAAATGACTAAAATACCCTTGATGTATTTCCAAGTCTAATTCAAGTTTTTTGAATTAGATTTCAATTAAGACCTGAAAATAAGACAAAACACAAAAACTACAACAACACGTTATATATACAACAAGAACTAGGTCTAACAAATGCAAATTAAGGGGTCTTGAATTGAATAATTCAAGACTTATCACCCTCTAAAATGCAGCACTTTTTTTTTTACTTAGTCCATTAGTGACCTTCTATTTCCGCAATGAATTGGTCACTGACTGTTTCTATAAAGACATGTTCAAGACATTTTTAAGCATGATCAGCAGTGAATCTTTTTGAATCCAAATTTTCTAATTTTTTTATATGCTTCTCATTATTGCTTGTGTTACAATCTATAAAGAATACTAGAGTTTATGGGTTCTAGGTTCAACTGGAGAGTTGGTCAATTTGACCATCTTAACAAAAAAAAAAAAAAAAAAAAAAAAAAAAAAAAAACTCTCTTATTAGAATTTTCAAAAGTTCAAAATCATAGAGAAAAAATGTACCTTAGGGGAGCTTTGGATAGTGCACAATTTTTCATTACATGAGAAAAATAACTATCTATCATTAAGATGCAACATAGACACTTTAGCTTCAAGACATTTCGTAGTAATTAACATATGAACTTTGAGTAAATAAATTGATCAAATTTAATTAGGTGTGTTTATAATGCAAGAGAGTATTTTTTTTAAAAAAAATAAAAGAAGATAGAAAATAGAAAAGAAAAGAAAATGAAATGAAATAAAATAAGAAAAGAAAATGGGAAAATAAAATAAAATTAAGGTGTGAGGCATGATGCCCCACACCTGCGCCCCATAACGGGGGCATAGCAATTAAGGGCCGATGTGCCCCAAAACGAGGCGCATCAGTAAGTGAGGCGCAAAAAAAAAAAAAAGGTGAGATTTTTCTCACTTCTCTCTTAGTTTTTAAGGGAAAATTCTTGATCTACGAAGATCCAAGGGTCCAATCTCAAATCCAACTTCAGGAATGTGATCTACGCCTAAATATCTACGTTTTGACCAATTTTTTTAAGGTAAATCGTTAAACTCATATTTTGGAGATTTTGGGTGAAATCTTGTAAATGTGAGTTTAATCCTAAATATTCTCTAGTTGTTTGGCTACTTGGAGCTTACTAAAGGTTACTAAACCTTGGGTATTGTTTGGGTGAATTTTTGGGTAAGTTTCTTCAGACCCTAGATTATGGGTATTTACTTTAACTGATATTTTATGTGATTAACCCTAATATTTTCTTATAGGTTAATGTTATTGTGATTATGTTGGTATTTTATGTTGATAGGTTAGTGATTTATGTTGTGGGTATGTGAGGAACCCCTAAAATGTTATAGGTTTCCAATGGTTTAGCTTTTGAACGATTCAAGAACTAATTAGAGTATTTATAATTTAGAGTGTTAAATTAGAGGAGATTGATCTTGTTATTTAAATGAGTTGATTTTTGACATGGGTTTGGATGTTGGGTTGTTATAAGGCCGAGTATGTACGTGTTAATGTGAAATGAGATTTTATGATGACATCTTGATTATGGTTTGTTGAATAAGGCTAAAATGTGTTCCATGATATGCTTATGAGTTGGATACTCTAAATGTTAATGAAGTTGAATTGATTAAGGTTGATTATGATAAATAATTGAATTACTTGCTATAGTTTATTTAGGAGTTTTGATTATGTAATGAGGTTTTAGGTCATGTCTTTATTGAGTCGGGTTGTTTGGATTAGTCATATGTTATGAAGACTAGGAGAAGAAAGTGAAATAATTAATTAATGAAGAAAATGGAATAAAAAAAAAAAAAGGCAAAGTGTGATAAAAGAATGTATATTACAAAATGTGATTACAAGTTAGTTTAATATGAGTTATTAGATTAACATGTGGTATAAGATTTATGTGCTATAACTTTAATTACTTAGATGGTTAGTATCTGATAAAGATTAAATACTAAGTATAATAGTTATAATGTAAATGCTTTTAAAATGGTAAATTGTCTAAAAAAAACCGTAAGATAATAAATACAAAATAGTGATATTATAGAAATACATAATAGGTTCCAAAATCAATTAGTAACGTAATTATATGATTAATGTGTTTATCTATATATAATGAAATAACTAAGTGTGTTATGAAACTATGTTTAGCTTAATAAGCATTCTATACATATATGTATATGGACCGAATGCACTTTGTTAACTTAATGGGATAGACAAACTATATGGATTAACAACAACTAGTAGGCAAATAAAATAGTAAATATATCTTATTGTTAATAACAAATAAATACGAACCTAAAATCAAGGTTTTAACCTAATAATAATTTTGGATACTTAACTAGACTTAGAAGCGGGTAATGTGACATGTGAGCACGCGGGTAGTCTATGTGTCATAGGGTATAGAGTTCCATAGCATAGTCTAACATTATAAGTAATTGCAGGGTCGTGTTATAATTGGAGACTTCAATGGGTTCTTCAATGTTGAGTTCGAGTCATGAGTCCAAATGTCCAATGCAGCCAAGGTGAGTATTCTACTTACTGAGAAGTATTATTTTCATAAATGATGAATTTGCAAAATATATATTGTTTTACAAACCTGAACCAACTGTATGTCGATTATGATCTGTTTTGGATGATTTGAGTACTTTTGAGTATATTGAAATTATGATGATGTTTTGAAGTATGAATATGATATGTGGAGTTTAAATGAATGGAGTCACTATATGTTATAGTTGGGAGTTTTGAAAACTATGATTACAATGGAACATAATTATGATTTTAGAGCGAGTTAAGTTATGCAAATTGTTTAAGAAATGACATGTTGAACTGTTTATATTTTAGAAAGAAAGCATGTGTTAAAAGCATGATTTATGAAATAAAATGTATTGATTTATGGCATGAAGCATAAGCATATGAACGCTAAACCTGCATCGAAGTGAGGTTCACAGCCCACGGGAAATTATACATGGGTTAGATTCTCATGAGGTGCCTACTTGGGTTAGATTCTCTTGAGGTATTCACGAGGTACTTACTTGGGTTAGATTCCCTTGAGGTCCTCGACCATAGGTTAGATTCCCATGAGGTGCCTACTCGGGTTAGATTCCCTTGAAGTGCTCACGAGGTACTATACTTGGGTTAGATTCCCTTGAGGTCTCGACCATGGGTTAGATTCCCATGAAGTGCCTACTTGGGTTAGATTCCCTCGAGGTACTAATGTTTACTTGGGTTAGATTCCCTTGAAGCACTTTACTTGGGTTAAATCCCCAAGGCATAAAACAATCAGCATGAGCATGTATAGCATTGTTTTTATGAGTGATGTTTTTATACTATGAGTAGTTTTACTAGACGTATTAGTACGCATAAGAATCTTAATGGAAAAGAACTTATGTATATTTTTATCGGATGGTTGCATGATTTAAATGCCATTGTTTTCTATAATGGAATTTTCTACGTATAATCTTAGCTGCCTAGTATGTTTAAATGTTTTCTAGTAGTCGGTGTTTGCTATATCAGCTATGGGGTTTTCAAACAAAAGTTTATAAAATTGGTGGCTATTATAGTGTACGCATGACTAAAAAATAAAAGTTGGTTCTTTGCGAAAACTCAGTGAATAGTATACCTCTGAGGTGTTAGTGTATTTATTTATGCTAAGACGGTGGGCTCATAATTCCACCTATACGGATGTGGCAAACCCCCACAACTGTATAGATGTTCCTTTGGCTGCAGGTACTCCGGTCCTAGTTGGGGGTGTTGTAGATGTGTACTTGGGATATTATGACTGAAGCTCGCCGCGACGGTCGTAATTGCAAGACCACAGTTGTCCACTATTTTATAGATTTTGTTTATGGCTTGTGACGCTTGGGTTACTTGTTATTGTATAAGTCATTCATGTTGTTTAATTATTATGTTGATAAGATTTAAACATATAGATGTTAAATGGCTCTGTATTGTAAATAACTTGTAATAGATGTATAAGCTATGCTTTCCGCTATTCAGGTTTATGTTTCCGCTGCATGGTTAGTTATATGTTATACTCTGATTTACCAGGTGTATATATTATGGGATATATATCATATGTTGGCTTGCGACACATTGTCGTGCCACTGTGAGGACTCGTTTATGTTTGTTAAAAAAAAAAAAAAAAGGGTCGTCACAGAAATCGTGCTCCCCAAGTACACGATTTCCTCCATTACATTCCATACATGTCTTAGCCGCCACCAGGATTTACTGCTAGGGTTTTGTTTCGTCTAGTGTAGGTGCGTAACATCAAACTCTTGCTTCTAACACCCACCCTGTTTTTTCTTGGGCAAAGACATCACCACCACATTCCCGAGTTCTGTTTTTCACTCGCAGGTTGATGATACCTAAGTTTCAAGCCTACAACAAGTTGACAGTTGATAGCGGGAAGAGCTTGTTTTTTCTTTTACTGTCAATGTGGCTTTTTCTGCGCAAAGGTTCATCGAGTAGAGAGGATGTTGATTTTTTTTTTTACATTTTCGATGATCAGAAGTTCGTCTCCCTTTTCAGATAGAACTTGAGCCTGAACAAATGGGATTCAGTTATTTGTTTGTTGGTTGGTATGATTTTTTCACCATACTTGTGATCAATCAAGTTTTTGTGCTGCTAGCATTCTGTTCATTTGCCTCACTAGGTTGATAAATTTGGAAAGTACACCATGCCTGCAAATGAGGTGAACTAGAAGCAGATATGTTGGAACTAATTGGACATTGTAGCATTGTCTTCCCTAGTAAAAATGGAATTGCTTTTTCCCCTTCAATTTTGTGTAACCCCTGGCAGTCAACAGTTGGTGGTTCGTGTATATGTGCACGGTATCATTTCTGCAAAGATGTAAAGCTGTTTCTGCAGATTATCTTGGATGATGCAATGAATAGGAAAGCCCCTGCCCAGCCCCTCCAAAATGGGATCAGATGTATAGCAAAGAACGTGTAGAGCAGGCAAAGGAGGCAGTCAACCTTCTCAACAAGAATCCAAACGTGGTTTTTGGTGGTAACATGAACTGCAGAACTGGGATGACAAGTTAGATGGTCGGTTTCCTTTTCCTGATGGATGGGTTAATGCGTGGCAAGAGTTGAGGCCAGGGGAAAATGGATGGACATATGATACCAAGTCCAACCAGATGTTGGCTGGTAACCGTTCATTGCAGAAGCGGCTAGATCGATTTATTTGTAATCTTCGTGATTTCAAGATTAAGTGGTATTGACATGATTGGGATGGATGCGATACCAGGTCTATCATATAGCAATGATAAGAAAGTGAGGAAAGAGATCAAGAAGCTGGAGCTTCCTGTCCTGCCGAGTGTTACGGGCTTCCGTAACAAGGGATGAAAAATAAACACGAACGATGGATAATGGGCATTCGAGGTACCCTGCCTCCCAATGTTAAGATTATTCGAGAAATCCTAAAGAAACTCCCAAAATAACTACTAGAGTTGATTATAAATTTTCTTCTTGATTTTATTCCATTATTCAATACCCTATTTATAGGGTTACAAAGCTAGAATTACGGAACGATAAATAAATAAATATTACAAACTCTAAATAATAAATATTAATTCTAAAGAGAGACAAATCCCTTATTTTTCTATTGGAGATATTGCTTTATGAGCAATATTCCTTATATACCTAATAATAATAATCTACGACTCTTACCTTATTTAAACCTAATCTAATTATTCTATTAAAGAGGACATTAATATAATTCCTATAATACCATTGTCACATACCCTAGGTACGTAACACCGAGTGATCGCTATGGCTTGCTTTTAACCATCTCGAAACAGTAATGTGTTTATGGTAAAGCTTCGTTAACTAGTGATATCTTTTTTGTCTATGCTTCTGTGCATGCTCTTACATGCAGTTTTGTATAGATTTAAAAAAGAAATGATGTAAATGAGGGGCATCTTGTTTGCTGTCTGTATGCAACTTTCTGCAAAGAATGATGTGCTTCCAAATATTATTGCTATTATTGGAATGTTAAATTGACTATTTTGTCTTGTCATCCCTAGCCTCAAGTCTCAGATTTTCCAGAACTTAATTGTTTGTTCTCTATGAAGCTCTTCTTTTCTAGTAATATTGATTGTATGCTTGTTAAAATAATCACAACATAAGCTTTTTATTATCAATAAGTTTCACTATAACAGTATGTCAACAAGTTTTGTGGTAGGCAAGCACCGAAAGAACAACCGGGAGAATGGAGATATTCCTTGTTGAAGTTCTAATGTTCCTTTGCCATGGTAGGAGGAACACTTAAGCCAATATTAATCCTGTTTGAATTAGGCTTCATCCCCTTCTTTTATTCATTCAACCACTTAGATCTCTCTGGAGATGCAGGAGCTTCTAGTCTAAGATAGTCGTAGAGGATTCCGCAGAGTGCATCTCCACCCCTGGCCTGTGTGAGAAATATGGAGTTATCTCCCTTGACCAGAAATGATGAGGGAACGTTGATGCTAAACAGCCGGTACAGTCCATGAATCCCATGTCTACAAACCGTGTTATCTGTCCCTAGGTTCATAACTTGGAACACCAGATGTTCTATTTCCATATAATTGACATGGACCTGCAAGACAGTATTGAAGGCAAAATCTTAAGAGAAATTGATCAAACTGAGGGATGTGATTTTCTCACAATTTCCACAATCTTTACCTTAAAATCAGAACGGGTTGCTGATGCAATGGCCAGTCGCAGCTTGTAAATTCCACTGGTTAGTGAATCAAGGTTAAACTGTATTTTCCATGTTGTTTGAAGATACTTACCATCTGCTCCCTTTCTGTAAAAATTCACTCCCCTTGTCAAGGCAAAAAGTTCATTTTGAAGTGCAGAATTTCAAAAGAAAAAATCATTTTGGCCAACTAACATAATGCCTCTCCTTCTCAAATTACCGCAATTGAAATACAGGTAAAAATGCATTTATATTAGGTTCTCATTTAATGGAGAGAAGGAAACACCTGTCTACATGGGCAAAAAACCAGTCTTTCTTTGGATCACTGATACCTATAGCAAAAACTAGATCAATTTCAGGGTGTATGTCAGTGTATCTGTCCCACAAGCCATGTTGCCTGAACCTGTATGTTGATACACGCAGCTTAAGGAATATATATATTACGTGTTGAGTAATGCTACATGTTATACTCTCATTCTACTGGACTAATATGACAGTGTCTATTAGCCATTGTTAAAAAAAAAAAAAAAAAAACTCAAGGACTAATGAGCATTGCCATATCAGCCTAGTAGAACGATGGTATAGTATGTAGCATTACTCTTACTCTTACGTGTTTCACCAGCAATTTAGAGTATTACAAAAATAGAGGCTAAAGTTGCTTACTTCTCAGGGCTATTAAGAAATAACTTGTTGACATTCATCGGATTCACATCAGGAACGAAGTAACCAATAGCTGTACGATCAGGAAAGCCAATTTCCCGTACATTGGGACCATCTCTTAGGGGAACAAAGGTCAAATTGCCAAGTTGTGTATCTGAACCTGGGCATTCCAATATTATGCATGCCAAAACAGTGTACCATGATGTGATTTTTTATATAGTCCACAATCAGCTAGTGGAAAACCAAGCTTTGGCAGGAAATTTTCTAGTGTGGATGGGAGCAATGAGCTCGAGGTAACTACTTATTTAAGAAAGAGCACAGGAGTTTTATGAAAAGTACCTGCAGAGATGGTCACCTGTGCTATCTAAGTAGTCACCGATGAAACCAGGAACCCAGCCATGGAGTCCATAGACCCCAGGGATAACATTCTTGATAGTGAAACTTCCATTTGAATTTGCTTGAACCCAAAACTGATAATCCTACATGCATGCGAAACCTTTAATGTTTAGATTTACCATTGAATATGCTGAATTAGTTGGAAATTTATTGTTACATATATAAGTGCGCAAGATCAGTTATGGAGAAAGTAAAAGTTCAATGGAACCCATTGATCCCACTATGGGTGAAGCTAGGCTAGCTTTTCTTGCCATTAAATATGTTGTGGATGAGAACCAAAGCAATATTATTTTTTAGGGCTATTCGCAAAATTCTTCATCCCTGGGTTCCATCTAGATTGGCAACTGGATCCCGTCATTTGGAAGCTCGTCAACTCTTGAATCTCATTCCGGTTTGGTCCTTTCGGAAAGTTCATCGTAGTGCCAACTAGCCTGCACACAACCTTGCTAGATGAGCTCCTCTACTAGTCACAGTGGAAGCATTTCCATTCAGGTCCCCCCCGCCCAAAGTTGTTGTCCTGACTAGTGATTTGAATCCCCCTTCGGTGTTCCGTTTTCTGTTGTCTTTTTGCTTTTGTTGTTTCCGCCTCTACTTGTTATTTGCTCGGGGAAAAAAAATGTAGAAGTTCAATGGCATGATTTAGTTATTACCTTGCTTTCTATTTGCCAGGCTCCTTCAATTCTGGCAGCTGATAGACCAATGTATGCATATTTGGCAGGGATAAGAGAATCAGAAACATATCTGAAGTGAATGTTTACAGTGAGAATGAACAGCAGTTAGTCTGAGTGTTATGGAAAAGTTTACTAGATGGCATTCAAAAAGGCTGCTAGTAGTTTTTGCTCCTTTCAGCCCCCATAATATTACGTAGGTAGTCATAGTGATGACACCATTTGAATGTTTTGAAAAGCAGAGGGTATTGTCGAAGCTCATGTGAATGGCCTTTCCTAGAGACAATCAATCATTACCTGTCTTGAACAACCAGTCTTCCTGAAGCTGAACCACGTTCTTTAGCAGGAAGATAATAAGATGATGAGACAAAATCATAGGGCCAGGCTGCCTCTTCAAGCAGTCTCTAAGATGAGCCAATCATGAGAACAAACCCCAGTAGTAAATACTCCATTTTAGAGTTCAGTACAGGAAGTAACTCCACAGAGAGCAAATCCCATATGGTTTTGAGCATTTGATCTGTCATATTCTTTTCATTTTGCAAGCAATTAAAAAAAAAAAAAAAGGTCTATGGAAAAGTGACAGAAAACCGGGCTGAGTTCTAACAGAAAAGAGCTACTGTATGCCCACATTTTTATGTTTTGTTCTTGAAAGCCAGATATGGGTCACTGAGATGTACTTAAGGGGTGCGATGCTATGATGCAATGAAAAGTTACCTGCTTTTTGGCGTCTATCCATAAGTTTTGGGTTCAAGCATTTGATACATCTGCAGTTGAATTAAGATATAAAAAGATTGGGCCAAACACCTTCCTCCATGTCTCTCCCTTTTCAAAATGTGCTAATATATCATTCCCAATATAATGGGTTCCATGAAACATCTGTTACACCAAAAATTCAGCTCAAACTGTAATATATTTCTCCCCATTGGAATTGAATTCATGTTTCAGTTATAATTCGATAGATACTGCATTTTTTCTGACAACTGAGATTCAATTTTATAGTACTTTTGATTATGGATTTATGCATTATATCTATCATTTTACTTGGAGCTATCCCACTAAAGTTTCAAAATCTCTTACAGTATATCGACTGCTTTAGATAAATTTAACATAGAATTTGCTTCTTCCTGCAATTTTAGAGCTCAGAAATTTACAGCGAGGCAGGTTGGACTGGTGTGGACGGTGAGATTTTGCTTGGTAGGACCACCATTGCGGAACTCATTGCCAGGGAAGATGACCCAGAATCCTATAATGGGACCAGAACTTATCCATCCGTGGACTCCACCATCTTTGTTGTCCATTGAATACTGGTACTTGTCATCAACCTGCATTCAGCCACATACAAGATAGCCTATTTCTAGCACACAGACTCAACAACATAAAGAGTTTGGTTATATATATATATGCATGCACCTCGCCTTTGAGATCAGGATTAATGGGATTTATAAGCAAAACTGATTCTGGAACAATCAGTTGTTTGCCTCTATCTGGCAGTAGATCTTCTGGCATTGGCATTATCCTCTGCTTCTCATCTGTAATTGCCATATAGTGGAACCTACTCCAGTTTCATGAAGCACTTAGTTAACATATACATAAACAAAAGCCAGAGTTGGAAACCCAAATAAGTAGAGATATAGATTTTACTTCTCTCTTCGCAGCTTAAACACCATCCTTGTCTGAGCAAGATCAAAGGGTAGGCATCCAGGAGGACGCTCATATATTGCATAGCAGTGGAAGCCTGAAACACCACTCTTTAATATGTACCTAAAGAGAAGATTGTATATCAGAAACTTGGAATAACTCTGCAGAATTGTAAACAAAAACAAGAAGCTTTGTATGAAATACAACCTTGTGTCCACACTGAGCGGCAACTTGATTCCCGGAGTTGATGGATCATATGTACTCTTGAATGAAACCTCTACACGGTCATTACTCATATGGATGACACTATACTCAGCCCCACGGAGTCTGTGTCATAGAACAGAACAAGCTTTATCTCATTACAGATTTAACATAGTTGAACTAGGGCTGACAATTTTTTGATACGGCTTGCAAACCCGATATGAACCCAACACAAAATTAGCAGGTTAAGGTTGAGGGGTCTGATTTATTTAATTAAATTGGTCGAGTTAGAGTTGACCTATCTAGTCTTATACTCATGCTTTGACACGACCTAAACCTGACATGCAAACACGAATTTTCACCCTTACGTAATTTTTGTGTTTTTTAGAGCAAAAATCAACACTAAAAGCATACAATTGATATCTATCCTGGCCGCCTGGCAAACTCCAGTTGATGTCCCAATATCTGCACATTTCATGCAGGTAAGAGTATCAAGCAAAGCAAAAAGAACAACGAAGTTAGAGTTCCAAGTTCCAACACTTTCTGCTACATATTATGGAGATTACCCTCTGCTAGATTCACTTGATTTGAGATCTAAAAGGTTGTCCATTCCTCCATACTTGATGCCAGTTATATACCCTTGAGGTTTCAATATTGTGAGCTTTACAAACCCATTGCCCAGTATAACCTACACCAATACCAAAAGTAAGACCTGGGATAGAGAGATAAGAGAGGAAAGAGGGACTCATGGGGCCATAGAAAAACTCACATAGGGGCCTTGGGTAATCAAGCTCACTTTTTCCTTTGCCATAAAAGAAATAAATACTTCTTGATAGAGATTAGTGCATATTCAGAAGATGTTTGTTGAAGCTAATTTTCTCATGAATGGCCTCGATCTTGTTGGGTTATAAGGGAATTGGTATATCCTTGAAGTATCAATATCCAAAAGTTTGACCTTCACTTTGTTGATATCACCTACGTTAGTTCTTATATTTTGGAAGTTTTCTATGCTGAACAAAGTTGCTTAAAGATCATTAGCTGTCAATGAATTTTCTTGTATTCGGTATGTCTGGAAGTGACAAAAAACTGTTTCTCTGAATAATATTTTTTGGCTTGGAGAGACAGAAGAGCGAACAAACGATGGAAAGGGGAGTTGAAAAAAAGCGTGAATAAAAAATGCGGTGAGCGTGGATCGAACACGCGACCTTCAGATCTTCAGTCTGACGCTCTCCCAACTGAGCTATCCCCGCAAGTTGACAAGTTCCCTTAATTATATATAATTATCCATACATAAAACTCTCTACTCATATGAAAATAAAAATAATTTTTTGCACTAATAGCTTTTACATCCCCCCCTCCCCTTTTTTTCACGCAAAATATTTTTACATCCCCCAATTAAATAATAAGCCAAACCAACTGGGCCAAATCCTACTAACCTCATTTTCCCCTAAACTCATGCTTAAGATAGATCCCACAACCTGTAAAGTGAGTGCAATTTCACTCAACTCCAAGTTAATACCTTTTATATTTTCAATCAAATAGAACCTTGCTCATTATCCCCCCCTAAAAGAAAAAATGAAGAAAAAAGAAGACGGGATTTCTTATACTCCTTATGCCCAAATTGCAAAGGGATTCCGTGCAAACTTAAGAGGCTTCTCAGGGTTTCACATTGTTCGATCACCGGTTTGGGCGTATGGACCCTATCAGAAATCTTTCGCAATTTTAACAATTGTTTGAGAATCCAATCCACACACCCACAAAAAAAAAAAAAAAAAAAAAAAAAAAAAAAAAAAAAAACCTTTCCATTGGCTACAATTCAAATGCCGTCTTCATTTACAAGACTATTTATATAAAAGTAATACAATTTAGTAAACCACTATATAACTGTTATACAACACAATAATGTTGTAGTAAAAATGAAGCCATTTTTTGTTATTATTATTATTATGAATGTCTTCATGTCATCTAGGTGAAAAGTACATAATAATGTATTTGAAAAACTAAGAAAATAGTGGGTCTGGATCCAATTAATCATGGTTTAATACGTCACTAGAAAAACTAGAAGATCGATAGAAGACACCGAAGAGGCCAGGGGAAGATCGATAGGAGGGTCGTAGACATTGGATCTAAAACCCAATTGGGCTGTATATAATTTATTAATAATAGCACCAACAGAATATATATTAAAGAAATCTAAGTATTCGTACTTGTCTACTTGATACCTGAGTCAACCAGAAGACCATGGCTTATACTTTTATTTAAGCTCTTATTTCAAAAAAACAACAAAGTTACAGTGCTCACGTATGCTCCCACCTTCTGCAGCAATTTTCTTGTTTATCTACTTTCTTATTGGTGGGCTTCATATGGGGTATAAGAATTTTTTGGACTGGAATTTGGCAGGTGATCTGTTGATACAGCACGCCAAGCTAGTTTAAAAGAGGACAAAAGGTTAGAGATCGGTTCACCAGAGATTCGACAACACCACCTCTGATGCTTAAGTTGATAAATATATGAGGAAAAACGTTCCCGTATTTCTTTAGTAGGGTTTAATAGTCTCTCACTCAAATGTTCTTCAAGGCATGTATGATTCCCTCGTGAATATTGGGGGAGGTCTCCTAACGTAAAAAAATGCGTTATCTGATCTGACAAGAGTATAGGTGTATTCTTATCCTATAACATGATAGGTCTCAGGCTTGATCGACAGGCTTCTCCTTAACTTATCAGGCTTGTTAGGCTAATAAGCCAGACTTTATAAACTATTTGGTAGTGGAGGGTTCAACTGTGTTTGGGCTTGAGAAGCCTAGGGTAGACAGGTCTTATATGCTTAGCGAGGGCTAGGTACGCTAGTACTTACGCCTAATCTAGCTTTTGACTTGATTTGACTTCACTAAATACCCAGGTTAATAAATGTTAAGGATCCTAATAAATGCTGGAGATTTTACTTACTGAACCCTCCATACTTGTCAAGACAGGTGTGCTTTGTATTGTGTGTCTCAATGACATTCCCGACACAACCATTTGCTTTTACCAAGATTCCAATTATCACATCGATTGGAAGCACACTCCCGGCGGAGTGACCGGTTCACTTTCCGAGTGTGACCACACATATCCAAACTATGTGCAATAGGTCGGCTTATTCCCAACCCGACAGATCCAGTTGGGTTCATCTTGACCATTTGCCCACTTAGGCTTGTAGAATGATAATTCCCCAACAAGTTTTCTTACAAATTGAGGTGACAATTCATAAATAGTTAAATGATTAAGCAAAATATCAAACTGATCAATTTAATTACTCTCATAATCATTTCACAAAATTATGAATTTCTTCCTTTTTGTTAATTAGCTACCTCTAGCTTATTCTATGATTGATTAAATTTATATCGGTAAGAGGTAATTTATTTTATTTTGTATTCTCCCTATCGTGGGAGTTATATTTGATCAACTTGGAGGTCAATATCCAAGACATTTAAACAATAATCATTAGCAATATCATTTCGGTAAACTTTTCCAAGTTTATGTAATAATCGAATGGAATTACAAGCAACAGTTGATCCAGAAAATAATGGCCATATATGGTCGGTGATCCCAAACATTACATTAAATGATGGAGGTGCATGTATGTTTCTCCAAATAATAAATTTGGACCTAAAATTGCCTTGCCTTTCATTCCATGACCGATATAACATAAAGGAGGACCTCACCTAACCCCTTCCCCCATCTACCCCACCCTCTGCCGCTCTTTTCCTCCCGGCCGAAAGGAGGGCCGCTGGCTCATGTAAATTCTCCGCTGCTCTTTTGTCTCTTGAAAGTAGGTGAACACTTTTTTCGTAAAACAAAGGCTTTTCAACCCGATGTCCCTCTAACTCACGAAGCCGAACACCAACCTCTTAGGACATCTCAAATATTTCAATCTATCTTTGTTGTATCCACGTCGACACTAATTCTCGACCGTGAGCTTTTAGGATGAGGATTTTTTAAAATTAAGCTGCTTAAATTTCACATAAATTCGGGTAGTGCAAGATAAGGATTTTGAAGCTTATTTTTCTCTAGGCAACTTAAGGTATTAAGTCTACCGAGCAAGTGGTTTCACCGCTCCCTCTCTTAAGCATTCTAAATTTTCGTAAAATTCGAAAAACTTAATAGTAAAGGATTCAAATCCAAAGTTCTTCTAACTACACTCCATTTCTTTGGCCTTTGGGTCGAATATGTTGTACTAGGTTTTAGACCCATTTATTTAACCTTTCTCACAATGTCAGTAGGTATTGTGGCAGTTAAAAGATTATCAAATAATTCAACGATTTAAATATATCCAATAAATACTTATAAAATAAAAATAAAAATTAAACATATCCAATAAATATCATGGCAAAAGATCTGAGGGGAATATTGCATTTACTCTTCACCTATAGCCTTTAGGACACCCCCCAATAAAAGGACAGCCCCCAATAAGTGCACGTGAAAGGGGTAACTTTGTAACTTTACTACTCCAATACATTGAAATTCTAAACCAATCAAGAACCGTCCATGCCAAGTAGGGCCCGTCGTGAAATAGTAGCAGATCACAGAATGAGTGGCCCGTGATTGAGCTGGACCATCCACCACACTGTGTTTAACGCACTCTCAAGTGTTTGGACTGACAGCTCACGAGCCATCTTGCTCTGCTTCTTTGCTTACCAAAAGAAAGAAATGGTGACCTCTGCTCACAGAAGGCACAACAAAACAAAAGTAGAAAGAATAATATATATTTATAGGCAGATTTGGAGAGAGTGAGGGACACCCATCAGTTCTATCTAGTTTCTTTGCAGAGGTGCAAAGTCTCTCTGTGTATGGAGATCTAGTTTTCCATTAAACTCACTTTAATATAGTTGACATTCTTTTAAGCAGTTAGTTAACTCAAAGATTAGAAACAGAGCAAGAACAATGGGAGAATGCAGGGTTTTCTGTTTTCTCATTGTTCTGGTTCTTGCGGTTGTTCATGGCGTTAATGGTGAAGACCCATATAGGTTCTTCACGTGGAAAGTCACGTACGGCGATATCTACCCTCTCGGTGTCAAGCAACAGGTACTTAATGAGCTCATTTTCTTGCTCTGCCTCTGCAACTCTATTTTTTTTTTTTTTTGGCTCTGCTGGTCTTTGGAAAATGCTTCTTGCTTTTTGAAGCCAAAAGTTTATTGTTTTGCTAGATTTTTGCGTCGGAAGCACGAAAAGTGATTTATTTATTTTTTTAATCTCTGGGATGCTTGAGTGAAAGTGAGAAATGTTGCAGGGTATCTTGATAAATGGGCAATTCCCAGGGCCTCAGATCGATGCTGTTACAAATGAAAATTTGGTTATCAATGTGTTCAACTACCTAAGGGAGCCATTCCTCATCTCTTGGTAAAACGCCTTATCTTTTTCTGTTAGCATTACTTTATATTCTTTACTCCGGGGAAAAAAAAATGCAGTAAAACGAGAATGAAAGAGAGTAAAATGTATAAATCTAGTTGTTTGATGCCGTGGGAAAGAAAATGGATTTCATTTTTGTACGGAAACTGGTACTTTTGGCAACATCCAGTAACTGTTCACAGTTCAAAACATATATAACCCCAATGCAATTTTCTGTTCTTTCTCAGTAACCAAACAGAGAATTACACCCCTTTTTTTTTTGGGTTTAAACTTTAGTAAAATCGATTTTTCTGTTTTTGAATAATTGGATTCCCGGAAATAGTTTCTCCTTTTCAGTGGTACTTTTGTACTAGAATCTTATAAAAGTATATTTCCCTTTAATAGTCACTTTTGTCGGGCTGGGTCTTGTTAATTTACATATAATGAATCTAACGCTGTTTGAAAAGTGGTTTGTGGTTAGATCTTAATTTTCTATCTGATTCAGCTCAAAGGATTCATTGATTGGTTATTCAAAAGTCCTTGATATATATATAAATCCGTTTGAACAGCTGATCACATATAGTTAATTTCAATCTCCACGTGCTAGATCTGTGTATTCCCACATTTATTAGAATAATATATTACATATACATAGTAAAAATGGGTATATCAGAGTTAATTAATGACCCTTTTGAGATCAGTTCCTGAAGCTTGCCCTGTTTACCAAATGGGCTATTCCTGAATTTCCTGGGTTCACTATGATATAGATTGTTTGCCATTATTTACGCATTCGCATCGGGCTAGCCAAAGGTTATTTTGGCTAGTCGCGATGTAAATTTGGGTGCTAAATTAGCTGCCTTTGTCTAGCTACTATATCCCAAAATTTGGTGACTTGCTACGATGTTCACCAAGTGTTAAAAAAAAAAAAAAAATTGTTTTATTTCTGATTAGACATGCACATGAATTTGAAATATGGGTGCTTTGAAAAAGAAATGAATATTTAAATGGAATAGTGAAAGTGGATAGTTAAAATAAAAAGTGTGACGTAGGTGTTTTAGAAAAGTTGGCAGCTAAAATAGAAAAAAAAAATGTGATTTTTTTAGCTAAAATGGAGAAAAAATTTGTTGAGCTGAATGTGAATGCTCGTAGCTAGATATGTTGTTTCATGCTCGTAGCTAGATAGCTTGAATATGTTGTTTCATGAAGGTACTTGTACAGTTATATACTGGCGTTTACATTTGGCATGAACCGACTGCACCACTAAATCAAGAAAAGCAAAGTCGTTAGAGATCAGAAAATCACATGCCATATATTGTGATGACTTGAAACATGTTTATTAGTTGGTCATGTTTTTGCTTCTGTGAGCCTTCGTTTTCTTACCAGGTGCAGAGGTGTGGTAGCCACTAGCCTCCATGTTGAAACTGGTAACAGGGATTTTAAGCTTGGAAAAAAACCAAGGCACCCTTATCTTCAGACTGATTGGCTGTGATATATATGGTAATGAGTAGATAATTCTCCTCGTGTATAGGGAGGATCACCTTCCATTTGAATTTCTAAAGGTCACTTCATTTTGGTAACGTAGAAGGATTTCAGTGAAGAGAGCGTATGAATCACTTCTTTTCAGCAGTCAATGGTATGCACCAATGGGGTTGCTGATATCCTTTTATGAATGAGTAAAAACACTGCCTTTAGTATTAAATTTCACAGCTTCCATACAATATACAGTTTCTCCTTGCATGGGGGGTTTATGGGGTAGCTGATATCCTTTATGAATGAATAGAACACTGCCTTTAGTATTAAATTTCACAGCTTCCGTACATTATACAGTTTCTTCTTCTATGAATGAGCAAAATGCTGAGCAACCGATATTGAATATGACTACTATGTCGTATCTCTTGTCCACAGGGATGGCATACAGCAGAGAAGGAACTCATGGCAAGATGGAGTTTATGGCACTAACTGTCCAATCCGACCGGGAAAGAACTTCACTTATGTTCTCCAAGTGAAGGATCAGATCGGTAGCTACTTCTACTACCCATCATTTGGATTTCAGAAAGCTGCTGGAGGGTTCGGTGGCATCAGAATCTGGAGCCGTCCAGGGATTCCAGTTCCCTTCCCTCCTCCTGCTGGGGACTTCACCATACTGGCTGGGGACTGGTTCAAGAGAGATCAATACGTAAGCATATCTACATGGGAATATGCAGGGGAATCAGATCCTTAAGTGTCATTTCACTTTCTTGTTTCCTTAATATTTTCACTTTGGTTTTATAGATATGGAGACGACTCTTGGACAGTGGTCGCAATCTCCCCTTCCCTGATGGACTTCTCATCAATGGTCGTGGGTCGAACGGTTACACGTTTACTGTTGATCAAGGTGTCTATTAATGTACTTCTCTGTGTCTCTCACACTGCAATTGCTCCTAGCCATTGAACTTCTCATAACTACTGCCCTTGTCTTCATTGTTATCCACAATCTGAATTATGAACTTAATTAGAGGAGCTACTACAGTTATGATATGCATGTGTATAATTAATCTCATAATTTTAGGATCTGTTTGTGTTGGTTCGCATTATTTCTGTTAAAAGTAATCTAGAGAGTAGAAATATAGAAATGTATATTTCACTCTCTAGAATGCTTTAACATGGCATCAGAACTACTTTTTTGTGGCCTCACCTAGAGTAGTAAGGAAGCTTCCGCCTCACGGTTCTTCTCAAAAATCGGGTGCTTTTTGATCTTGTTTTGGTATAAAATTTATACCAGCAAGTTCTACAAGCTTTGATCTACACCAGGCCCGATATTTCTGTTCTCTGGATTACTTCAAGAATTTCAAATAATTTGTTTGCAGGTAAGACTTATAGGTTGAGGATATCAAATGTGGGGCTTACGACATCAATTAACTTCAGAATTCAGGGACACATGATGAAACTGATAGAGGTAGAAGGGTCTCACACGCTACAGAACACCTACAGTTCACTTGATATCCATCTTGGCCAGTCATATTCTGTCTTGGTCACAGCTGATCAGCCTGTTCAGGATTACTACATTGTAGTTTCTACACGCTTCACCACTCAGGTACTGACATCAACAGCCATTCTTCACTACAGCTATTCACAGAAGGGAGTTTCTGGTCCTGTCCCTAATGGGCCTACCACTGAGATTGCTTCGTCCCTCAGCCAGGCCAGATCTATACGGTAATTTTTTTTTTAACTTATTTTCTTTCAGAATCTTATGTCTCTTACTGGCATTTTCAATGTGCCTTTTGAGTTCATACTCTTTCTTTCACCAACTTTCGAGCCATATAAGTATTTTCAATTTAAATTTGTTGTACTATGTTAAAATATTAATTTAAATAATTAAGTTTGCTATTTTTTATCCGCTTAAGTTTTTAGAATAAGTAGTGATTTAACTTGATATAAGATGAGAGGTCATGAATTCGAACCCAAATTCTACAATTTATCTTTCATTTCAGTTAAATATTCAACGTATCAACATTGGATTGTAAATGAAAATTGGATTAAAGGGAAATAAATTCTCCACTCTTAAGCACCCCCCTTTATAGAAATTCACTTGATAACCTCTTATTCAAATACCAAGGATACGTTTGGTATGCGGAATGGTTATTTCATTAGGAAAAATGAATAATCTTATTAAGAATGGAAGAATTTGGAATAAAATAGCCTTGGTGTTAAAGTATACATATACTCTAACGCTTGGAATAATCATTGCCTTATGGACTATGAGAATGGCTATTTCATTCCACTTTCTTTCATTTTCAATAAAAACTATTTATTTTTCTAATGGAATAGCCTTTCCGCATACCAAATGTGACCTAAGTAGATAATGACTATATCTTCCCCATTTGGCACCTATCATATTTCCTATTAGGTTAAGCTTTTGGGATATTAGTGCATAAAGTGTGATTCTTTCCATTTTAAAATTTGTTGCAGCAGAATGTTGCCTCGCATGCATATTAGCACATAAAGTGGGATGCTTTGATATATACTTATGTTAAATGTTTCTAGAGAAGCAACCACCTTAAAGAAACTAGCTAGATTATTTGTGGAATCAATTGTCTCAGAAATTTTCATGATATCTTATTTAGCGGAACAAAATATCTCATTTACATATTTCATTATTTCTAATCAGTTGGAATCTGACTGCGAGTGGTCCAAGACCTAATCCCCAAGGCTCCTACCACTATGGAATGATCAAGACTAGCCGCACAATCATGCTTGCAAACTCTGCTCCTTATATCAACGGCAAGCAGAGATATGCAGTAAATGGCGTCTCATTTGTTCCGGCAGACACCCCACTGAAGCTTGCTGACTACTTTAAGATCCCTGGAGTTTTTAGTGTTGGAACCATTCCTACCACTCCCCCCTGGGGAAATAATGCCTACCTCCAGACATCCGTTATGGGTGCTAATTTCCGAGAATATGTTGAAATTGTGTTCCAAAATTGGGAGGACACTGTGCAGTCATGGCACATTGATGGTTATTCTTTCTTCGTTGTGGGGTAAGCATAATCTTTTCCAGCAATTATATACTTGCATTGGAAAACCACAATTTTTCAGTTTGTGTTTCTCAATGTTAAAATGTTGGCAATGACTAGAATGGATGGAGGGCAATGGACACCTGCAAGTAGAACACGCTACAATTTGAGAGACACAGTTGCCCGCTCCACTACTCAGGTATGACTTATAAAACCAAAAAAACGCTAGTTACATATGCGCTATTACTTCAAAAGCATTCATGAATATCTTCTATGTGAGCTACTTATCTTTTCAAATGTGAGACTGGAGTGTCACACTCTAGATGCTAGCTCTTTCTTGGTTTGTTTATGTTTTTGATTGAATGCAGGTGTATCCCAGAGCATGGACTGCAATCTACATGGCTCTGGACAATGTGGGAATGTGGAACATAAGGTCTGAGAACTGGGCCAGACAGTACTTGGGTCAGCAGTTCTATCTCCGAGTCTACTCCCCTGCAAACTCTTGGAGAGACGAATTACCAATCCCGAGGAATGCCCTGCTATGTGGAAGGGCGAGAGGCCGGCGTACAAGATATTTTTGAAGTGGCTAGACGTAAGTTATTGTCACGAGAGGGTGGCATGATTCTTGGCCTGAAGTAGGTGATCCTTGCGGTAAAGTAATAATGCGCGCAAGAGCTCAACTTGAGCTTTGAGTTGTTATTTCTATTGTTCATATGTCACGAGAGGGTGGCATTGTTTGTAGAATTTGTTCTTTCGCCTCCACTATCTGTCTGAACAGTACCATTATTATTAGATTTATGACCTAATTAATCTTCGTAGGAGATTTGGGGTATATTTGTTAACGTGTTTTGGCGGGTGTTTTTTATTTTTGGTTTCAAAAAATATTCTGGTGCGACATAAAGACGAAAACAATTTTAGTATTTTGAGGAGATTTGTGTTAGAACAAAACAACAAAGTTGTTAACAAAACGAAGTAATGTTACATATCACCTCCTATTGTCTTTTCAAAATTGAATTGTCTCTTAAAATTATTATTGAATCAAAATTTAATAATGATTTATCATAAATTTAATGGTGATGTTAATAGCCATATCAATCTTGAGGGAACAAAAGAAGGATAAAGGAATGATACGTAGCATTACTAAACAAAACAAAACGAGCTTGATTTTAAGTACTAATGCAATGCTTGGAGAACAATAAATAGTGAACATATGGACTCAAAATCTCGTCCTTTCCAGCTGGCCCCAAGCTAATGTGGATCAGTCTGATGGGTTTATGCCACCACTAAGTCAAAAGTAATTATAGTACTAATTCAACTGAAGTTTATGTTGGAAAGTCAAATTAAGCAGAAAGTCTTTTCATGGTATGAGTGTAGTCAAGCTTTATCATCTTCATAAACATGAGGATTACTACAATCACCTTTGTAATAATCAGTATCATTATCATTTGTTAGACCTAACATTTATAGGGGTGGGCGTCGGTTCGGTAGGCGGTTAAGTCAGTTATTTCAGTCGGTGAACCGACTTTTGTCGAAATGTAATCGGTGAATTTATTTCGGTTAAGTCGGTTAAGCGGTTAATAGGCGGTCGGTTAAGTCGGTTAAATCGGTTAACATTCGGTTAAAATAGGTAATGAAACGACGTCGTTTTGATTTTTTTAAAGGAAAAAAAAATGATCATACGTTTCGTTCTTACTAAAACGACGTCGTTTCGTTTTATGTGGGTTTGGTTAATCGGTTGGAATAGCATTCGGTTCGGTTTAGTTTGGTTACCGCTTAAAAAGCGGTTTGATTCGGTTTGGCTGCAGCTTAAAAGGCGGTTCGGTTCGGCTGCAGCTTAAAAGGCGGTTCGGTTCGGTTCGGCTGCCGATTTGACTTTTGGGATAAAATTTTATACCGACTATCGAACTGAAATTAGTCGATTAAAGTCGGTAGGCGGTCGATGGCAGTTCGGTTCGGTTCGGTAAGCGGTAGGCGGATAATTTGCCCACCCCTAAACATCTAGTTGGGCCATATGTGGATCACACTTGACAAGAAGGCACTTGGGTTTCATCAGGGATCCCGATAGGCGATAATTCTTTCTAACGGTCTCAATAACATGAATCATTTTTAAAATGTGTTACTTTTCAAGCATTTCAATGTCTAAAAACAGTTTAAATTCTAAAATTTTTGAATCTATAACTTCAAAAAGATTGTAGAGACTGTCCAAAATGAACCTGTATACGAAGTTTGGAAAATAGTCAAAATCATTGAATGGAGTGCAAGAACAATTCTCACATACATATTACGTACCTAAAAACCTGCGTGGCCGGTCAATAAACGTACGCTAACAAGTGTGAAATATGCTTCGCAGCTCGCTCCAGACAAAGTCTGCTATCTATAATTTCAATATTCTTCCACCACCTTTTCGCCATAGCCATTATTCTCTCGCTTACGATATCGCAAAACACTTGTCCATGCTTCTGGCAATCAATCCAGGGAATATTCCCCAATTTGAAACCGCCTCTTTCTGCTTTCTCCACCCTCTGTCAGCAAATTAAGGATGGCCATGGAAACCCCACGTCCCGACATGCCAATTTGGTTTCGATTCATTAATTCACCCTCCACACAAACTCCCATGCACGCTGCATGCAACCATACATAAATGAAATCTGTGACTGTGACCACCAATGCCCGACCACCGTGACGCCTCGAATGTCTACGTGTCCCCGTGAGAAGGAAGGCCAACATGCGAAGCATGTCTACGTGGCACACGTGTTGTCCAGTTAGTGTGGTGATCATCATCGTCATCATCATCATATATATTATCGATGAGATTAATGCGAATGTGAACGTACGTGGGGGTGTGTTTGAAGTAGACAGTAGTCTTCGATCTGACGGAATAAGAGAGGGGGGGGGGGGGGGGGGGGGGGGGGGGGGGTGGTTGCTTCAATTTATGTGGTCTTTGGTATGTTTCCTTAAGGACATGCACTGCTTATGTCACATTTATGCTTTCAACGTCTGCTTTTTCTTTGTTTTTTAGTGGATGCCTTTAATTCTTTTCTCATTAATTAATTATAACGTTTGTTTGTTTGAATGTTTTGGTCAATTTCTGAGAATTTAAACTGAAACAGTTTAATTGGTATATGAAAAACTTCAAATAATCTTAACCAATATACTATTTTTGTGGGCAAAATCGTGTATTAAAATACATATATTTCAAGAAAAGTTTTCGATTTAACAAAATTGAATGGTTTTATTGCACCTGTTTTGATACAAGATATAAAGATATTGCTTAAATTAAAAATTTAAACATATAGACTTAGGCCCAAATTATATTATATCATCCATTTATTCTTAAATAAACGTTTGGGAGATTATAACCTTTACTATAATTTATATGACAGTCCACATATATGAGTGCCGCATGGCATATGATGGGTGAAAAAAAATTCAACAACAGAATTTGACAAATAAATTTAATTATTTAGTGTCTAGCTAACATAGCTTGGTAACGAACACTTATTACCTAAGCTAATACTTTTTTAAGAAATGTTTAATTTCATTCTTGTGTATGTTTATTTTCCATGCATTGATCTTAAATCTATTAGACTGCATGTGAATTTCACAAATTCAATAATAAAAAATATGTGTAAGAGGATAATACCAAACATATCTTTACTTTCTTTTTTTTTCCCATGACAAAGAATATTCAGAAAAGACGACGACCCAAGAATGTTTTTTCAAAAAGAAAATGATTTCAGTACCAAGATGTTTACTCTGAACTGCGCTTTCCATTTTCACCCAATCATGAAGGCATTTTTGAACATAACCAAGCTTGAAATTGCGTGTCGAATTTTTCCCTTCTCCAATCGAAACTCCGAAGGACTTAACTGACCTCTGAGACTTGAGTAAGAAAAAGCCGCATATAAGGCCAAAACTAGGTAACAGAGTCTCAGTATTTATTCTCTTCAGTTCCACACCAGGCCATCTCTCTCTCTCTCTCTCTCTCTCTCTCTCTCTGTGTGTGTGTGTGTGTGTGTGTGTGTGTGTGTGTGTGTGTGTGTGTGTGTTAGGAGGCCATGAAGAGGGTTGAAGGTAAGAGCTCCTTTAAAGGGTCTCCATCATCTTCTCTTGGCAGTGAAGAATACCCTTCACAGCCATCTCATATGATCAGAGTTTCTAAGCAGCGTATGGATGACAAGTTGCCGGAGATAAGCTTGATTCGCTTGAAGTCGCCCGTAGTTAGGCCGTACGTTCGATCAAAAATGCCTCGGCTTCGGTGGACGCCTGAGCTTCATCACTGCTTCGTCCATGCGGTTGAACGTCTTGGAGGAGAAGACAGTAAGCTGTGTTTACCAAAACTAGAAGGAAAAAAAATATAGATATGCTTTTCTTAACAAAGTAGTTAATCATAATATAATTAATTAGTTTTTTTTTTTTTAATTTTTATATATATATATAGGAGCTACTCCAAAGATGGTTTTACAAATAATGAATGTGAAGGGCCTTACCATATCGCACGTAAAGAGCCATCTTCAGGTTTTGATCAGACCCATATACACAAATGTATTCTTATTTAATTACAAAAGTGCTGATGGTTTTGATAATCTTCTAACAATTAGGCTACTTGTTATTAACAGATGTATAGAAGCATGAAGCATGAGCAGATGATACAAGGTAACATGTAAATCATAAGTTTACTCCTCCCTATATGAATGCCCCCATGGTAAAAAGATACAATATGCATGTATGCATTTTCCTAATTGATCAGGAAGAGTAATGTTATTCTTTGAACTTATTTTATATCATTTATTTAATACAAAATGTGTATGAAGAGTAGTATATATTATTTATCTAAGAATACACATTTCTTTACCAAGTTTCATTGATTAACAATGAATATCAATTGGTTGCAACTTCATCGAAATAATTAATGTGTTTTTCTCTACAGAGAAATAATTAATTCGCAATTTCCTAAAAGAAAGTTCCTTTGTATATTAATATACAAAGGAACTTTCATCGAAAGGATGTTGCAACTTCATCGAAAAGATTCGCTTCAAAAGGCTGTTCATATAATACAAAACATATATAATAGTCACCATATAATACAGACAATCATAACATTTGTAGAAAGTCTTCTGCCAAAAAGTGTGCAAAAAGTTTCATCTCTATCCTTCCTACAGTTAAGTAATAATTGTAATAATTTTGTAGTTTATTTTCACAATTTAGACTAGAGATGCACAAGATCATTTGTATAAGGCATTGATCCGACCAATATCGACAAGGACATGTTTTTTTTTTTTTTTGGATGAATATACAAGGACATGCTTTTCTCCCTATGACTTTTATTGTTGTTGAATCTGATCATCATTAATTTTGGACATTTTCAAAGATCATCGATCACCATACTATTGTTATCTCCATATGACTCTGTATTTGTTGCAGAAGCAGCTATGGCAGCAAAGAAGAATGATAAGGGGCAGGGTATCCCAGAAGCAAGTTGCTTCTCGTGCCTAGAAAGAGGTTGTTGCCAACAAAATCATCAGGAAAAGAACAAGGGATTGGTTGATAACCACGCGTTCTGGTTCAGAAGCAGCAGTGCTGAGAGTTATTGCAAAGAAGAACTTGCTCTCAAGAGTACTACAAGCATGGCAGCCGCCCAATGGTTTGTCTATTTGTAATATTACTTATGATCATGAACTGTAATCCAACAATACGAATGCTTCTTAAGTTGAGAATAAGAATCGGCTAAAAATGGGAGTTTTCAGTGCCATATAGCCATGGGAATCAATTACGTATTTCAGTTTTTGGCAACTTTGATGGCAGGGTGGAGAAGCAAGAAGTGTGGATGTCAAAGAAAGTGACGGAGTCATTACCATGCCAAGGTATAATAAAAAAAGCGTGGGAGGAGAAATCAAATTCTTACATCATCTTCAAGGAACTGCTCAGGAGCTGCGCTACTGATCAAGTACTCTCTCTCTCTCTCTCTCAATCACACATGCAAACATACACATTAATTAAATTAATTCAAATCACAGCTTATTTAAAAGGTTAATTTAATTATAAAAAGATGTGTTTTTTAAATAATTAAAATAATATATTTTGAACACTCCAGTGAGTGTGTAGGACCAAACAACACGTACGCAAAATATTTTAATTAAAATGAGAATAAACTAATTAAGTCAAAGTTTGAACTTATGACCTTTACTTTTAGAACCGGTTTCATGGCTAGACCAATTAGGCCACCGCCTAAGGCTTTTAATTTGATATAGCATATTTGAGATATTAAAAAATTTCAATATTTTGCTTCTTGGTTCTATCATTTTTTATTTTTGATATTTTGTACGTTATACTTACTATAAAACACCATTGATTTTAGTTGGTCATTGTTATGAGTTCTAGTCGTGTGTCGTTAATTCTAGTACACAACTAATTAGATCATACTTACAATCGTTTATTTTACAAGAAAGATAAAATAGTTAGTCATATTATCTATGGAGAATATATAATATATATATTAACAAAACTTGAACATGAAAATTTTATTAGTAATTTTACATCTAAAAGGGCAGCATAATGATATTTTAATTAATTTTTAATATATAATATTAAAATTTAAAAAGGCCCCATTTTATTTTATTTTTGCCTCGAGCCTCACTACGACCCATCTTCTTTAATACCATGTTAGTTAATTAAATCATCACATGTACGTATATCTTATAGTCGATCAGTTGATTGTAATAAAATTAATAGGATTTGTTATCTTATTTATATTGTATATATTCACGTACTACATTTTCCCTGCTAGCTACAAATAGAAATCGATCACTTGTATATACAGTAAAGGTCAATCAAGCCATATTTATGAGCAAAATATAATCCATAGGACAATTACCTAATGGCTAATGGTGGATATATGCATGCTATATGACATCGAACCACTAAAAAATTCTGTGCTCTGAATTTTCTCCCTTTTCTTCAGCTTTTCTCTTTAATCTTTCGTTTCATTATGAAATTCTTAAACACGTGTGCATGTGTCGGTGTGATGGCTCTAAATATATATTTCTCCATATTTATCGTACTTTCAGGGGAGCAATGAGCAAAAAAGAGTCTTACCAGGCGCTGCCGGTAGCAAGAGCAATCATCAAACATTGGAAACATTGACAGAGAATATAGAGCGAATGGATGACTGCAAAATCTCTTTATCGTCAATGAACTCAAAAGCGTCCGGCCAGTCATTGTTGAAGCTGAACAAAAAAAGTGATGTCTCTCTTGAGCTCACTCTTGCTTAAAATCATGCGCATAATCATATATATTGACAGTTTTTGGCGGAACTTCAAAAATTGTCTCCATCCCTTGTTTGATAGTCCGACAGGATCTACGTACATATATATATAACAGGGATATCAAACCACTTGTTAAAGCAAGTTTAACTTAATACAAGTCACTAAATTTAATTAATATTTTAGTACTCTTTTTCCTTTAGTAATTAAGTAAGACACGTTACATGAAATATTTAATTAAAATAAGAGCTAAATAAATTATATATATTGAAATGGTTCGAACTTGTGATATTTGTTCCAAGATTCAGTATTAAGCCACCAATTAATTAAAAACTAAAAACTAATAAAAAGAAGTACTGAATTTAATACTTTAATTAATTATATTCTAAGGTAGACTAAAAAAACATGCATAACATTGTTATCAAATTATAAAATTCTGTGAGGATGGGTGGCACAAAAAGCTTGGGAGATGGGTAAACTGCTAATGGGGGCTGTTGGTGCGAAGGCATGTTGATCGAATTGGGCTCCCATTTAACCTCTATGTGCGGTTTTGACTGCTGAAAGGACTAATTATAAAATGGGTACGTTGTCGACCGATTGAGATCGATCTATCCCATGCATATATGCAATGGACAACATTTTTTTATTTTATTTGTATGAAATTTTATTGATGCAGTATTATCGATCATTCAGTTTTTTTATTATTATTATTATTATTTTATTATTTTAACATGACCGACGGTGTGGGTTTTAAAATTTTTCTTTTTCAATGATTAATGTTATGCATCGTACTTTTATTTAATTTTATTAATATTACACTAAGAATCAGTTGTTGAATTTTTATTTTTTTTTATTTTATGATTGTGAGTCTCGTATCATCAAAATGAGATAGAATTAAAAAAAAAAAAAAAAAAAAAAAAAAAAAAAAAAATATTTTCTCAATTAGGTGAGGATGTAGCAATTTTCAATCTATCCACAAAAAGATGGCCGAGAAAGCGAGTTGGGTGAAAGAATTGAAGTGAAGTTGGAAAATGTAAAGAACACCGAAAAAGCGAATGAATATGAGCAAATCCAGGTTACTCATCAACTTGGGGTGGGTTTCTTTTTCGCTACGGCAGCTGGCCGGCTCCATTAACTATAGAAGCACGGATTATAGATGACGGGATCGATGTAAAAATTTAAAACCTTCACAACCGTCACCTTCCCTCATTTTCAGTTCTCAAACGGCTATATATTCTGCACTCCCGAACTTCATTTCTCATCAAACATTTTCTTTGGAATATATTCTCTCAAAGTAATGGTTTCTAAGCAGCTTCTTCTGGTGGTGCTTCTTGGTGCACTTTTTTGCGCCGCCCATGCTAGGAAACTTGCGAGTCAAAATGGTGCAGTTAATGAAGAGAAGACATTCTTCCACCACTTCCCTGGTTATGGTGGTGGTGGGCTAGGAGGTGGTGCTGGTGGTGGTTTGGGTGGCGGGGGTGGCTTGGGCGGTGGAGCTGGACTTGGTGGGGGCTCTGGCTTGGGCGGAGCTGGAGGGTTTGGTGGGGGTGGTGGTGGGGGTGGGGGTGGGGGTGGGATAGGTGGTGGCTCTGGTTTTGGAGGTGGAGCTGGAGGTGGGTTTGGGTCTGGAGCAGGAGGGCTTGGAGGTGGAGGTGGCGGAGGGTTTGGTGGCGGCGGCGGCAGCAGTGGCGGCCTACTTGGTGGTGGGGCAGGTGGTGGATATGGGGGAGGAACTGGTGGAGGGTTTGGAGGTGGATTCCCTTGAGTTCAAAATCTGTGCTTCCAGTACCAATGCTGCAGCTACTATTTACTTGTTCTAATGTCTTGCATGTTATGATCGTCTTGCTAGCTTGTTGATGTACGAGCCCCACATTTCATTATGTAATATTAATGAGTAATAATGAGGAAATAAGCTGAAACTTCCTCTTATTTTCAATTCCCTGAGTTATTTTACTTTATTTTTTTTTTGGTCGATAAACATACAGCAATATTGTTGAATAAAGGGGCCTCTCTTTGGTCAAATAACAAAAAAAGCATGTAGTGAGCCCATTTTGTTATAATTAAGTGCTTATTATAAATGCAATCCAATTAAGGGTCGATTTGAATTTGCGATTTCAAAAAGTGCGATTTAAAAATAACGATTTTAAAATGTGCGATTTAAAAAAGTGATTTATAAAAACGCAGTTATGTATTTGACAAAATCGCAGTTTGGCCATTAAAATCGCAGATTAACCTTTTAAAATACTGCGTTTTCAAAAAAAACACCATATTGCCTGCGATTGAATAAGTACTTTTCTGCGTTTTCAAATCGCAATTTTTTAAAAACGAAGTTTTCAAACGGTCAATTTTCTGCGATTTGGTTTAAAATCGCACTTTTTCTCTACGAAATCGCAATCCTAAACGCACCCTAAAGAAAGTTTCTTTCTGTGGATCCCAATTTGAAGGAACATTTCATAGCACTCCAAATTAAATTCTACATATCTAATAGTATATATGTTGCCTCATAATAAATATGTTATCACATTATTTAAAATTTTTAAATAACGTGACATAATATACATGTTTAAATGCAATAAAATAAAATTTAAACTATGAAATAATCTCTCTCAATTTCTCTTAAAATAAAGAGGATCCTTGTCCGTATATATAATCATCTCCATTATTTAAGTGGAGTGATGAGAAACCAAATGGCTAGACATGGTTTATGCTATATATGAGAGGGTGAGACAAAATTTATGTATGACTATAGGTAATGGAGTAAGATACTGAAATTGGTGATTTGATGCCTAATCTAATGCAATTGTCAATTTTGGGTGTTAAGATTGATAATTATGATGTAATCCGATGTGGGATCTTCTTAAGTTATATAGAGTGTTCTATATATGATCTGGGGCCTGTGATCATGTTCAAAACACATATTAGGATTGAGCTTCATTGTTTTGGGAAATCCCGCCGATGTTAATGTTGGCCAGGGCAATGGAAAGATTTATATTGTATTTAGTTATTTCAATTTATTATTTTTATTTTTTTAAAAAAAGAGAGAAACACAATAAGAGGAGGCCATAACGATTCAGAAAAACGCTAATCTAATACAAAACAAATATGATATTTAACATTCACCAGCACCCTTATCTTTCAACCACTCAATATAAGCAATTTACACACCTAATATGAAACTAATTTTTGAGAATGTCACATAGATAAACCTTGACTATAGAACTAGCAAGCCTCTAGGCCTGCAGGATTAATATTGCACCATCAGTACTGTACGATATATATTAAAGGTTAAGAGCATTTGTAGTGAAGTTGTCAAAATTTTAGCAAATTTTGACGAAAAATACTACTTTCGTTAATTTAACTACCTAGCTTTCAAAAGCTCTAAATAACAAACTCTCCAAATATTCTCTATTTCAAATAAATATTATTTTTTATTACAATTAAAATAACCACTTTTCAACCGACCTCCACCGGACCCAACCCGTTCTCCTTCTCTAGACCCTACCCTCGTCACCGGCTTCCTGATAATGGCCGGCAAGATCTCGACGGCTGGCTCTTCCTCGATGGCCGACTTCTTCTCTACCTTCGCCCACCCGAGAAATTGAAAGATCGGCTGAAGAAGACATCCTCTGCTTCTAGATCCATCGGAACCCTAATCCCTAGCCTCGGATTGCCGCACTTGTAACACCCGGCCCTGCCGTTGCGCCTATCTCCGAAACCAACCCGTTCTCCGGCTTCTCCTCTAGCAGACCCAAGCCAAGATCCATCGGACCCTCGACGACCGGCTTCTCTCTTCTGTCGACCTTGGCTTCGTCGACGACCAGAAAGAAACGAAGGCTGCATTGGTTCGTCGAATCTGCGAAAATGGAATAAAAAATAGAAAAATAATTAGAGACGTGCGAAATCCACTTCACTAAAGAGACGAGGCGTTTTGACAATCGGCTAATTTTCTGTAGCAGTAGAGAGCTTGCTGCGTGCGGGTTTTTGTGAAAGATCAGCTGATTTTGGTGATTTCGTCTGTTTGACGACTTCACTGCAAATGCTCTAAGATCCCGCAAACAAATGGAACTTAATTTTTCTTTTTTAACATGTTCTAAAATTAGTATAAATCTTAATCATCCATAGATGTGAATCACATATATATGATCATATATATTGAACCCATGCATTTAGACCATGGGAATCAACATTATGTAGGCAGTTGTTATGATTAGTTACAAGAATTTTGGTCTTTAAAGACCACATTATCAGAAAATGAAATGCTTTTTATTACATTCCCAATGACAGAAGACAAAATGTCCACCCCAGAAAATATGCTCCATAAGTCAATTCTCTCTCCCACATAATGCATGTGTAACCTAGCTAGCTAGCTACTTCATGATTCACGAGTATGGCTGATCGAGGTAGTTGAAAACCGCCGCTCAATGAATGAATTGGAATATTGGATCGAATTGGATATATAGTAAGGACTTCTAGTGGTGATAATTCTGGAATTGGGCTACTTTTTGACAGTACATGTTAAACAAAAGTGAGGAAATGATCATAAATTGCATCGGGTTAATTTGATTTTGTTGGATCTAGCCATCTCGATCGATCTATTGAAATAGAGATATAAATATATTGAGATATGTACATGAAACGCATGTCCCAATTCTAACTAATCCAATTCAAACTAAAATTGGTACGAAGCAAATTCAATTTCAACAATACAATTAATGCACATCAAACTCCTAGCTAGGATGGTGCAATCCAACTTGGTTCAACTCGAACTAAAATTTGAATTATTTATGCTATATATATTGGCTATAAAAAGTCGAATTAATGGATGGACCAATTGATATATTGAGTAATACTAAAAGATGTGGAATAAAACCACTAACAACGTCTACATTATTAAGATTAACCCTGATATATATATTCATCCTTATAACTAGTAATTAAGGTGATAACATGCAGTTCATACTTCCACTTACATTTATACTCTAATATATATATAGAAGCCATATCCTTTAATTTGTTGCATAAAATAATGAAAATGGAAAGGCCATTGCACATGGTTATATAGCCTTTTGGGACCAATTACCAATATTTAGTTATGGGCTGACCACCTTATCAATGCCCCGGCCAGCCACTACCGGCCATGGTCAATCAAAGAATTTTGTGCTACATATATAAAATCGAGAAGGAAGAATATTGTGTTTAATTGATGGCCAGCAGGAGTACAGGCTGAATCCCACATCTAGATACACTCGAACCTTATATATTAATTTAGTTGGGTTAGGAATGCTATAATTTTTATTATAAAGTACTCTTTTACAAACAAACGTGATAATAATTCATAATTAATCAAATAATTAAGAAAAAAAATTCTGATTTATCAATAATTAATTGGTGGCACTACAAATTAAACAGGGTCCTCTCCAACTTTCAGCTAGTTTATTATTATATATTATTATTTTTATATGTGCCTTGATTTGGCACAACTTCCTTAGCACATTGTTCATGGCCTTTCCTCCTGCCTTTGTATTAATTCATACAGTAATCCCATACAAATCCGAATAGGTAACTGCTTAATAATACAATATCCTTATTTAAGGCACATGCATCCAACTTCTATACACATTTTTAGGGTGCATGTTCTTATAATAGATTGAATTAGGAAAAAAAAAAAATGAACTCATTTTTAGGGTGCATTTTTAAAAATACACATAAAAATCATATGTATTTTGAACACATGCATGTTAATTTAATAAATTAAATTAAAAAAAAATATTATTCAACTTAATTTGAAGGAAAACTTGAATTGTCAACCAAAATTATGGTATAAGATTAAATATGCAAAATTGTAATAACTCCATATAATTGTTTTCGTCTTAAATTATAATTAAGGACAACACGAAGTTCTAGAATGAGGAATCCTGTTGCCTGGCCTGGAGTCCACTTGGAGATGTTAATTCCATAGGAGTTGCTGAAGTGGGAGTTGTTAGCTAATATTCCATTAGAAGGTGTACGAAATGCTTTGTGCTAGCAATATTGTTACATAGAATTGGACAAGATTAGAGAAGAGAAAAATCTTTGAAAGGTATTACCAAAAGAAACGGATCTTTATTAAAAGATTTTGTGCTGAATTATTAATTAATTAAGCTCTTTCTCTAGCTAGGAACTGTATGTGAAACGACCAGACAACAAGTAGGGAGAAGCTGATGGACAAACCTGCCTCATCGAGAGTGGTAGGCCTAAAAGATGCATGGCAATTAATGCGTACATGTTTTTTTATTATGATGTCATCACGACAGAAAACGCTAGGAATATTTGTGTTATCATTTTAAAATGACTTATTAAATTACAGTTAGGAACTTTCTAAATCAATTGATTCAATTATAATATTTTTGGGGCTTGAGTATTTTAAGAATGATTGCTCCCGGTGTTCTATTAGGGTAGCCGGCCACCATGTTGTGATGATTTTATTTTTTTTCAATTTTGGGGGTTAAAAAAAAAAGTGATTTTTGTTTGGAAAATAATTTCTAGACTCAAGTATTTTAAGGATTTTGATTTAATTCCAATACGTACATCATGTATTGCTACTAAACAAAAAGAATATGTTAGAATAGCCATTCCATTTTAAATTCTTATATTCTTAATAATACACATTCTTAATTTCTTATTCCTAGCTAAATGAATAATTATTCCGTTTATCAAACGTATAGCCTTTAAGTATCCAAAGCTCCAAGCTGCTGTGGCCACCACCGGCGAGAAGAACAACCAAATTTAACAAGAGTTGCACATATTACTCCCATGATAATATATACAAAAACCAAAACATTACTTATGTCTCATCTCGCATTGGCTGGTTGGTCACATGGCATCCACATGGGTGTTTTCTCATCTTAATGGTTTGCTTAGGTGGAATTGATGACTGCCTAATCCTGTATTTGATAGCTATAGAGAATGACACATGGATTTTCTGCATATTTATTAATGTTGTTAAGAATATTATATTTTGGGAGCATGATGCATGCTTCTCTCTTTCTCGCTAGGATATTTCAAGAAGATGCATGCACTCACCTACTCCACTTTCTCTACTTAATTTATTATAACACTGCAGCTATCGCTAGAATATATATGCATGCGCATTCTCTCCCCAATTATTTGTGTTTTTGCTAGATTTAGGCAATATATATGTCATTTAGCACAAGTTCTAGCTACAACATTTTTTGTCAGCTATAGTTGATCACAATAGACAATCACATAAAGTCAAAGGCCTTTCTTGAATTGGATGCCTCACTAAACCCTCCCGCCAATTTCCCTTTCCCTTTAAAACGCAGTAATGAACATGGACCAGTGAAACTGGGTGCTTATATATATAGAGAGAGGGGGGAATTATAGATAAGGATCTACCGCAAGCAGGTAGGCTTGAGTCATACTAAGCCTTACTTGTTCAAAGAGCTAGCCATGGGTGTGAGCATTGAACTTCTTTACATGGCTCTTATTTTTCTGAGTGTTAGCAGCACTGGTCATGGTAGGGGTGCTGAAGAAAGCAGCTTTGGTGGTGCAAGTGGGTCGAGGTTTGATAATGGCGGTGGTGATAATGATGATGATTGCTCGCATGGAAATTGGAGGAGTTGTGGGAGTTTCTTTGGAAGGGGTAGCAGAAGTTTTGGTGTGGAGGGTAAAGGAGTGAGTCATGGTGGAGGGTTTGGTGGTGGAGGTGGAGGAGGAGGTGGTGGCGGGGGAGGAGGGTCAGGTCGCGGTGAAGGTTATGGAGTTGGGGGTGGTGTAGGTGGTAATGGTGGTGGTGGTGGAGGAGGAGGTGGTGGGGGAAGTACATTTGGTGGAGCGTCTGGTCATGGTAGTGGGTTTGGTGCTGGAGTTGGTGTTGGGGGTGGGGCAGTTGGTGGTGGTGGTGGAGGTGGAGAAGGTAGAGGCTCTGGAGGAGGTTCCGGACATGGTAGTGGATATGGCACAGGTGCTGGGGTTGGGGTTGGAGGCGTTGGGCAAGGAGGTGGCGGTGGCGACGGCGGCGGTCGTGGGGGTGGTAATGGTGCCGATGAAGGGTTTGGACATGGTAGTGGTTTTGGTGCAGGAGGTGGTCTAGGTAGTGCTGAAGGAGGAAGTGGCGGCGGCGGTGGAAGTGGTGGCGGTTTTAGTGCCAATGGAGGGTATGGTCATGGTGCAGGCTTTGGTGCAGGTTTTGGTGTTGGCGGCATTGGAGGAGGAGGTGGAGGTGGAGGAGGAGGTGGAGGTGGAAGTGGTGGCGGTTCTAGTGCCAATGGAGGATATGGTCATGGTGCAGGCTTTGGTGCAGGTTTTGGTGTTGGCGGCATTGGAGGAGGAGGTGGAGGTGGAGGTGGAGGTGGCGGTGGCGGTGGTGGTGGTGAGGGAGAAGGTGGAGGATATGGTCATGGTGAGGGTGGTGGTGGTGGTTTTGGAGTAGGTGGGGGTGTAGCTGGCGCTGGCAAAGATTATGGTGGCAAGAATGGGATTGGCATAGGATTCGGCATAGGCATTGGATTTGGGTTTGGTATTGGAGGTGGTGGAGCTGATGACACCAATGCTAATGGTGAACCCTAGACTCTTAGAATGCTTCTATTTGGCTGCCAAAGTTGAAGTGAACAAGCCAAAAAGTGCTTATTCTTTGTAGTAGATTGAGTATAATACCAACTTATCATGTTGATCATCTCTATGCCACAAAGACAATATAATTCTATTTTGTTTCAAAATAAATGTTTGCATTTCCCTTCATTGTAATTCTCCAAACTCTGTTCTGTTGAGTAATTTTCCCATTGAAGTCAGCTATCAATATTGCATCAAGTATAATGATAATGATATTGAACTTATGACCACTTCAATTATTAATCATGCCAATAGTTTGACTCATCCCTACTAATCTCCAATTCTATTGCAAATGATAAGGGATAAATTTGAGGAATTATTATATGATCCAAATTAGATTTTACAACATTTAATAGTGTACATGGTACCACATTAATCATTTAAAATTTTTAAATAATATGATAACATAAACAACATATACACCGTTAAATATTATGAAATTTAAACGCACCATGAAATGGTTCTTCGATCTCTATTTCACTTGAAATTGAGAGGATCCTGTTCCGAGGAGGGAATAGCCCTTTTTTGACCCGTCAAAACTATGGTTAGGTGTATAAGAAATGGACAAAGTTTTCTTACAAATTTCTCCGACTTAATTTATTAAATTAACATTTGTCTTTAGTGTATGTGATTCTCACATGTATTTTTAAAAATCCAAATAAAAATCACATGCTATAACGATAGAATATAGATGTCAATAATAGACTAGGTTAGAGAATTTTTTCAGCCTTTTTTGAGGGAATACTTGTTCAAAATAAGGAATTGAAAAATAATAGACCTACAACTCTTTTACAACTTATTAACACGTGTCAGCATGTGATTGGAGGGTGTTAATTTTTTTTAGTGGCTGACACGTGTCAATAAATTGTAAAAGAGTTGTAAGTAATAGGTATAACATTACTTTAAAAAAAATAAAAAAAATAAAAAAATAAGTAGATCGGTAGGTACCGTTTCATAATGGGCCTGGAGCCCCATCCAGATCGATTAGTCTTCAGCCCAATTGGTCTGAGGCCGAATCACCTGCTGGTCCTGGCTGAAATTGGGCTAGATCACTGGCCCACAATATCACATTAATCTAAGTGATCAATCTGGCGCGGTCCAATAGAGGCCCATCACAAGCAAGAGCTTCTTCTATCTTCACCCGCCCTAGAGAGCCGTTTAACAGAGCTCTCTCATCGTCAGCTTCCTCTGAAACCTCTCCAATTTCGCATACAGAGTCGACTCACCGGACCCGAGAAGGAAACACACGATAATGGCTGACGTTGTGCAGTACCGGCTAGAGCGCATGGTGGACGAGCTCGACGACCTCGAGCGGCGTGGGCTGTTCACGCGCCTCGAGATCGCCGAGATCGTCAAGCAGCGGCGTAAGTACGAGTACCGGCTCAAGCGGCCGAGCCCGCTCAAGCAAGACTACCTGGCCTACATTGACTACGAGACCCAGCTCGACGCGCTTCGCCGCCTCAGGAAGAAGGCAGTGGCGCGTGAGCTCGGGGCCAAGGGCAACAAGAAAAAGAAGCAGTCCTTCTCGGACTTCGCCGGCGTGTCGAGGATCGTGGAGATTTATCGGCTCGCGGTTACGAGGTTTAAGGGCGATATCGGGTTGTGGTTTCGGTACCTTGAGTTTTGTAGGCAGAGAAGGAATGGGAGGATGAAGAAGGTATGTAGATTTTTGTTTTTAAGGTTTTATTTTATATTTGTGTTTGAGTTTTGTTTGGTTGCTGAGAAAGTGAAGGAAAGCGTTGCCTTTGATTGCAAAACAATAAGCTCAAGGAGTTAAAGTGTGTTGCAGTTGTTTTGGGGTTTTTGAGGGTCTTGTTGGGTTCTGCATTATGGG
Source organism: Alnus glutinosa (assembly GCF_958979055.1). Taxonomy (NCBI): domain Eukaryota; kingdom Viridiplantae; phylum Streptophyta; class Magnoliopsida; order Fagales; family Betulaceae; genus Alnus; species Alnus glutinosa. The sequence continues at coordinate 2,389,463 of NC_084890.1, read as the reverse complement.
CTAGCTGGGTTCTTCCTTTGTATACTTCCTGTGTACTAAGGGGCGCCTTACGCTTTTTTAATGAAATTCCTATTACTTATAAAAAAAAAAAAGTGTGTTGCAGTTGATTATAGAGTGATGTTTGGCTTTTTGTTGTTCTATTACTTCATTTTGCAGTTTTTGGTTGCTGAGAAAATTGGAGGAAAGGGACAAAGAGGTTTAGGCTTTTTGCATTTGTTATTAGTTGTTGGAAAAGCTCAACAAGTAAAGCCAATTTGGCAAATTAGGGGCTAAGCAGTGTATGGTTTTTGTGTATGCAAAATCAAATTTTTTATGCCCCCATTTGGTTGCTGGTGAATTGGGGCACGAGCGATTGAGAGTGAAACTGCATGCAGCTATCTATCCTAATAATCCTATTGTTTTTATGAGTTTAAGAATTAAAATCAATTCAATTAGCTTGCATTAGGCTCAGTTTAAGTGTAGCTCTCTGCTTTCTCATATCATAGGAATTGAAGAAGAGATTTTATTTTATCATTTGAATTTTTTGTCTTTTGTCTCAATTCATGTTCTAAGGAAATATTGTTCTCCTCTTAAACTTCTTGCAGGTCCTGGCCCAGGTGATAAGGTTTCATCCTAAGGTCCCGGGAGTTTGGATTTATGCTGCAGCTTGGGAATTCGACCATAACTTAAATGTCGAGGCGGCACGTGCTCTCATGCAGAGCGGTTTGAGAGTGTGCCCGACTTCCGAAGACCTGTGGGTAGAATATCTTCGGATGGAACTCACTTACCTTAATAAGTTAAAGGCCCGGAAGGTTGCACTTGGAGAGGATGAAGGAACTCTGGTCCGTGATAATAGACTTGCTGATGAAAAACAATGGAGAGATGAAAACAAGGAGTCATTTATGTCTCTTACAGATGAAAAAGAAAATGATGGTGGATTGAATGTTGAAAATGAGGATTCAAAGATGAAATTAGATTTGTTTCGACAGCAAGGATTGAGTGTTCTACGAACTGTCTATAGTACAGCTGTTGAAGCTCTCCCTTCTAGTTTTAGCCTGAGAAAAAGGTTGTTTGAGATATTGGAAGCGATGGACCTAGCACAGTCAGAAGAAATGCGTAAGGAGATGCTAAATGACATGAAGAGAGACTTTTCAACAGAACCTGAATACTGGGACTGGCTTGCAAGACTTGAAATTGTTGATCCCAGAAGTACACAAGAGATGAGTGAAGGAGAAACTGTGCTTTCTCAGACGCAAAAAGCAGTTCAGGTATAAATCCTTGTGAACTACTGAAACCTTCATATGTGATATGAATTGTTGTTCCTGTGTTGTTCATAGCTGGACAAACATCTGAGATATATATATTCTGAATGTACTTCTTTTTTGTGCTTATATAAATCTAATGGTCACCTTGGATGCTTTTTCATACATAGGTTTATGAGGAAGCTTTAAAAAATGTTCCTTCAGCCATGATGTTTAACCTGTATGCAAAGTTTTTGATGGCTGTTATTGTTCCCCAAGAAGAGGAGAACCAAAATTCTGTGTTATCTAGTCCTACTGTAGATTATATTTCACATCTCTTGACGGTATATGAGAAGGCTGAGACAATGGGATGCATTACTGAGGATCTTGCTTGCCAACATATTTCATTTTATTTGCAATTGGGAAGATTGGACGAAGCTAGGAAACTGGCAGCAAAGCTTTGCAGTGGAAAATTATCAGATTCAGTACAGCTATGGCTATTAAGGGTCTCAATAGAAATTAGAAGCGTCACAAAGGATTCTCCTTCTCCAAGTAAAGCTGATTTGCTATCCATCTTTGAACTCCTAAGAAAAGTTTTGACGAATGTGTCCATTTCAAAAGCTGAAAGCTTGTGGCTTATGGTATGTTATCACTTACCCACATAATTTTCCCTTTTCTCCTGATGAAATTCTGATTATTTTAATTGTCCGTCACAGCATTTGTATCATTGTGTCATTTGAATTCAGCATTTTGACGAGGGTAGCTCTAAGCTTAGGCCAAAAACATGTTGTTAATAATAATAAAGATTTTTGTTGACCTACACAATGGCTTAATGAACTGCCGTCTACTATAAATATTCATGAACTAATAATAAAAAGTGGTTTATCTAAGCTCTTTGTAATATGCAGCATAGGTATCATGAGACTTCAAATTTCTTTGTCACTCATGAGCCTGTTCGCCTTGATGGTGTATAGTTCTGTACTGCTGGTTGTGCTTACATATTATTCATATGCTGAGCTCACAAAAATGCCTTAATCACAAATGAGCAGTGCTATGGAGAATTACTCTTTCTGGAATTCATCCGGAAAAAGTGCTTCTCCCAAGCATTAGCCATCACAAATATATAGTGCTTGGTTTGGATATTAGCCGGAAACTTGATGTATAACATAGCTAGTAAAAATCAAGAAATTTCAAATATTATTTTTAAAGTGTTCTGTTACAAAGAATCTGTTTGATGTTTTCAGGTAAGTATCTTAAATATGAACAGCTTTAGGGTTTGACTCCTAGTTGAAAATACTTGTATCAATTGTTTCTGTTGGACCAAATCGACTTGAATTGTGTCTTCTTTTTTTTATTTTGTGTGTGTACGTGCGTGTACATACTAGTTTAATTTTCTTCGGAAGGTCTGGTAGATAATTTTATCTGACATTATCTCATATTGCAGGCCCTCAAGTTCTTTGCAAACCAGAAGCATATTTTTGAGAAGCTGGTAGATATGTCTCTTTTTTCATTAGCTAAAGATGGTGGCAGTGATAATGGATTTTCCCTTTCTTCTGCTATCATAAATTTTGTTCTTCAGAAGGATGGAATTCAGCATGCAAGGGAGATGTATAAGCGGTATGTCTAGATCAAGAGCTGCCGAGCTTTGTATTTTAAGAATTGTCTCGAATTCTAAATTATCTGCATTACCGCCTGTGGTAAATTATATTCCATGATGCTCGACATGCTATTTGCATGGTTTTAGTGATCTTACTTCTAGAAATTTCCCTAATATAATTTTTGAACTTCTATACTGTTTCAATTGCAGGTTTCTTGCTTTACCGCGTCCTGGTCTTGTTATATACAGAAACTGCATTGAATTGGAATCAAATCTTGCATCTAGTGGTGATAAAGATGGCCTTGTAAACGCCCGGAAGATATATGAATCTGCACTTGCAACTTACGACCAGAACGTGAGCTTGTGGCAAGATTACCATTCGATGGAGATTAAGGTAAACTTTGCTCAGCCCTTTATGCTATTTATTTATTCTAGAAGCTTAGACCCATGACAAGTAAAACAACTTGCCAAATTTAGGCTCACCTAGCTTAACATAACCATCTTATATCTGGACGTCTGCAATTTTCATTATCAAAAACAGAGCCACAGAATGATCTCTTAAAAAAAAATTCTTTTTGGTGGGCTTATTGTTGCTAAAATTCAAGTGGGCGCACCTAGGGGTGAAAATGCGGGCAGATAATAATCACACCTATCTGCTATTCGATATATATATATAAAATTAAATTCATGAAATTCCCTTTATATTTATATATATATTTATATGGTTGATAATCGTGATTTATGTAATAAGTTAAATATTAATTTATTTAAACTTGCATATAGTAATAACTGTATTATTTAATCTTGCATATAGATTTGGATGATAATCCAAAGCGCCCATTACCTCATATGCGGATAGCGGATAATAACCGCAATAACCGTGCGAGTGCTAATACCTAGAAGTAATAATCGCATTATACCGATGCTCCGCATTTTCGACAGTAGGTACACCTATGAATTTTGAGTTGGGGTGGCAATTCGTGTTCCAGTTTGAGTCCTATCAAAATATGATTATAGGTCAATCATAACCTTACCCATTAATTTACGGGTTAGACCTCACAACTATAAGGTGTTAATTTTGTATTGGATTTGCGAATTGTGTTAAAAAAATCTAACCCTGTCGTGTATCGAATTTGAGTTGTTTTGAGGAATTGGTATAAGATTATATAAGTTAATCTTAAACTAATCCATTTAATTTAACGGGTTAGACTTTTTTAATCTTAATCTACTAATTTCGTTTTGGGCTCATGTCAAGTTTGTAAGTCTTGTCAAAAATTGTCGGTCCTAATTTTAAGCTCACTTTACTGCTTTTGTGCAACTTGTACTCCAATGAGAAGACATAGTTTCTGGTTGATGCATTTTTTAGACATTCCAATTGACGGAACTCGTATATATAATATCTTACACGATGAGCTCATTTTGTTCTCTTTATTTTCACCATAACAGATGGGAACATCAGAAACAGCTACTGCTGTCCATTGGCGTGCACGCAAGACTCTAAAAGACACTACCGCGCTCATTGCATCTCCAGATTTATGATGATTTCCCAATTTTGATCTCTTCTTTATTATTTGAACGTATTTTAAGAGATACGGATAAATCCCTAGCAACAAAAGTGAGCAAGTTTCATTTTCTTTTTCCCCTGTGAATTTTGTTTGTTCCTTTTAAAAAATTTGTTTTTTTTTTTTTTTAATATTTAATAACAATTTCACCCACTAAAAGAGAGAGAGAGCCATGGCTACATTCATAAATAAATCAGAAGTGCATACAATTTTATATGAAAAATTTTACATGGAGAACTTATATTTTGGAATGTTATGCTACATTTTTTTTATTTTTTATTTTCATTTTGGGCAGAAAACTACGACAGTAATTTACAACTTCAAATGGAACAAGAAGCCCAACATCAGTTCCTAGGAAAATGGAAACTTCTCAATACTGCTCGACTATACTCTAGGCCACTGTGGACTCACCACCTGTACAAGCCAATCAATTCATCAAGGCACATCCAATATATTCAATAGAAGACAATAACCCAGGAATACAAACTTGATTTCTTAGGCACCAAATAAAAATGCTCTTCACTTGTACAGTTTATGGTTGGTAATTTCGCTGGTCAAAAATGCGATTTTAAACAAAATTGTGAAAAATGTATTGTATGAAAATGCATTTTTAAAAAATTGGGTTTGAAAACGTAGAAAAATATGCATTTTCAATTCGCAATCAATAGGGTGTATTTTTAAAAATGCGTGATTTTAAAATTCAAATCATAATTTTACCAAACGTTTAATTGCATTTTAAAAATAAATTTTTAAATTGCACGTTTTAAAATTGCAAATCCGACTAAACCCTTAATATAATCATCCGGCAACACGGATGTGCAGAGGTCCATACTCCTCCACAAAGCAACTCTTGACATTATGGACCAATTAATTAACAAGAGATAGATCAAATAACATACAGAGCCCTAATGTCTTGATGTCTCTTCTTGTGCTAAATCATCAAAGACAGTAGTCCTTATGCCATTGTTGATCTTCTCTGGTTATTCATTAGAAAAATCAGTTCCAGAAAATGGCTAACCTCAAGTGTGCTAAACACTAACCGCATTCGGCTAGCAACAACTGATGGCTCCTCGGCTCGTCCCGCCACTGCCATTTGCTCTAGCTGAAGAGTCTTTACTGGAAGCCTTCATTAAACACAAGAAAAATAAAATTGACTAAAAACTGTGCCTCTACCAAGGATTTTACTGCTTGAAATTTAAACATTAGCCAATACTTTCTTGAAAGCAGGATTTAAGGCGCCAAGAGGAATTAAACTAGTTTTTCACAGCACGAAGTGAAGCTAGTATATTGAACATGACTCAGGCAATAGGGACATGTGCAGAGTAACTATCTACATGCATATGCAAAAAAATATTAGAGATGCTGGTTTTAAGTGCAAGAGTAATATTTGAGATGTCAATGCTTCATCCACTCTAGCAGACTCCCTGCCTACATACAACAATACTGGCACGCTTGGTAGAACTCATGTAAAAAGAGGAAATGGAATATGCTGAAAGCAACTCACCATGCCATTCCCCTCAAAAAGTATGCATTTGCTATAATAGCACAAAAGCCTTTCCACTGAAGCCTCACTTCATCAGACACTGGAGGTGTAGATGACCATCGAACAATAGTTGGTTGTGGTGTACACAAGATGGTGATGAATATAATACTCAACCACAGAATGCACTCATCAACCTACATTGTGAAATAGAAAAAATGAGATTCCAGTTGCCAAAAGATTCAGCAGATCGAGTGTCCACTCATAAGAAACGTTGCCTCTGCATCGCAAATGGTGTAGTTTGCGTCTAGAATACTAATTCATGAATAAGTTTACTGATGAAAAATGCTTCTGTAGTTCACAGTCTACAAAGATGAACCCCTTTGCTTCAGATATAATTGAATAAAGCTCTTACAAACTTCACAACTATATTCCTTGGACAATAATATAACTTGTGAAATCAATTATGCTCAACAGTCGTGCCCTGGCAAATAGTTCAAGTTCAACTAGGCAGAAGTGACTAACCTCTTCCAAGATAATCTTGGACTTCAAACTGGTGGTTCCACCATAACTCTGCATTGCTTCAATTTCAACACCAGATTCCTTCATATCATTAAGTTCTTTCCTTAATCCTTCATCAGTACAGCCCAGTGCATAGGCATTCACCCCAGCACTGATGAACTCCTGGTACAATTAACTAAACGTGTTATTTGGAACAAGACAATAAACTAACAGAATAAATAACAGAACAACCAAAACCAATTAATATACATTTAGGTTGTCACCTCCTCCCCGATCAACGGCATTCTTGAATCGCTTAAACAAACTGATTGCTATGTTGCGTGAGGAGCGGTACTCATCATCACCATCCGCCGAAATCGAATCATGCAACCGGCACTATGATAGATAAGACAGTAAATATATCAAGCACTTAACTAAAACCCACAAACTTAAAAAGTTAAAATGAATCAGTTCAGCCAGCAGTTGCAACGCTGATTAATTACCAGCCATCTCTTTGAAGCTACGTGGTGCAATACATGATGGGTCTTAAACTGATCACGGCCTTCCCAAGAAAGTGCGGAAGTATGCAGTACATTATTACATGGATTTCTTAATTGTCTTGGACAGATTGTAGTAGTAGTATTAACCAAGGAATTCGCATGGGTAATCTTGCACGGAGATGCCTCATATAATGTTATAGCTCCCTGAGCATACATCATCAGCATGGTTGAACCATGATAATACAACCTTCAAAAATATTAAGCAAATACCACAATGAATACAAGGATTAGATATATCAAATAGTTTTTGAAAAGCAAATAATTTCCATTTTAGAAAATTACAAGAAATCTCCCAAACTGATAGTTGTAAGTGTGCCATTCAATTTCCTTTGGAGTCTCTTAAACTTAATTCAACTATTTGATCTTTTTGAAATCCCAACAGAGGAAAAAATGAACAAAGACTTTATTTTTATGATGACCCAATTTACCAAATTTGAACTAATCAATTGGGTTACATCTTATGCAGTCAATCTTGCAATAAAAGTTGCGTTTTTCTGTTATTCTTTTGATTACACACACAAAATAATAATTTAAAACAAAGGTGTGTGTGTGTGTATAACCAACCTTTTCAGGGTTTAGATGAGCTCATTTGGAAAGAAAACCACTGATCCAAGAACCTGCAATAACTGAAGAGGAAAGGTTAAGACAGAGAAAGAGAGACAGGTGATCATATAAGAAAGATAAAGAAGCGCAGTTTGTATTATAAAGAACACTAATTAGCAATAGGGATTGAAAAAAAAATAGAGTCTCATAAGGTTGTGGCACTCACTGAAACCACCAATTTTTTGAATGGCTCCTGAGATTCTTTGCTTTTGAATGGCTCCGGAGGCTGGAGAGATTCTTTGCATTTGAATCTTAATAAACCCAAAACTTTTTGTTTTGGGAAATTATTTTTTGTGTTTTTTCTGGCTGCCTACGACTGTGATATATGAGAATCCAGTGGACGTGGCAATGGGCTTAGGCAGACCAGCTTTTCTATCATGGGCCCAAGATGACTCTACAAACAAGGATCAGGCCCGGCCTGATTGAAGAGAGAGTAAAATACAGGTGGGTGTTAATTAGCCTAAAGATAAATATTACATACATTTTCATTTTCACACTTTTAACATAGCATTAAAAATTACCATTAAATTTTGGATGAATCAATATATAGTAGTAATTTTTTAATCCAAGTAAATTTTAATGACACGTCAGGAAGTGTGAACAAAAAAATATACGAGTGAAAGTGTATGTAATATTTCTCTGGACGTAAATGGTAAAATTTGTTGATGTTTTGCTGGAGATGTTGGTATTTGGTTTTAAGGAACGCAATATATTGCTACGGGATTAGGTGTACATTGAATCAAACTAGAATGATCATTATTTAGGAATAGGAATGAGCATTATCAAGAGCACAAGAAGTTAGAATTGAATGACAACATAAAAATTACTAAATTTCATGACTGGAAATATAATTTCAATCAAATTTCTTCAAACACCCTTGTTTATAAATAATAATAAAAAAATCATTTCATTTTTTAATTTCAGTCATTTTTTTTGGGGGGGCAAAAAAAAAACCCATTAATAGTGGTAGACAACCCCCAAGCCATTAATGGGTTTTTTTTTTTTTTTTTTTTTTTTTTTTGGTGCCCAGAAAAAGAAAAGAATGGTTTTTGGGATATTATTTTTAGAAATATTCCATTTATGAGAAATATATATATTCCCTATTTTTTTTTTCCTAAGGGGAATGAATAACTATTTCTATTTTTCTAATTTTAGAGAAATATTTATTCCCAAAGAAGACTTATTCCCAGTAAATTGTAATGGCTGCACAACCAAACAACATAAAGGCTTGTTTGGCAAACACCTCCCCCGTCCCCCTCACCTTTTTTTTTTTTTTTTTTTTTTAAACAAAATTTCAACATTTTCTTATTTTTTATATTACATCAATTACTTTTTATTATCCTTTTTTTTTTAAAAAAAAAAAATCCACTATAAAATAAAACTTTTTCATTTTTCCATACAAAAAATTTAATTTTTTTTAATATTTTATATCACATTAATAATTTCTTATTACTATTAAAAAATAAACCCTTAAAAAACTTTACCAAACACACCCAATGCACTTCGCAAAACACCTATACGAATAAGGACAAAGTCTTTTTTTTTTAAAAAAAAAAAAAAATTGTGTCGGAGGATATTTTTCTAATTCAGATTATTAAATGGAAATCAGTATTTAAAACATGTAATTTTTGTATGCATTTTTAATCAGATTAACAGAGCAAATAACATCTATCCTTCAAGATCATCACATGCTCTAAACACAGATGTTAAGCAATAAAATGAATAAAAAAAAAATAATTTAACTTAAAAAAAAAAACTTTATTAAAAATGGAAATAAACCATCAAAATGAAGGCTATCAAATACTAAAATTATCATTAAATTTATAATTGATCACTATTAAATTTTGATCCAACAATAATTTTAAAAATCACATTAATTTTAAAAGACTCTAATATAGTATTACCCTTTGAGAGCCGCCAACTACAATCTCTCTAGTCACTTCCCACACAAAAGCCAATATTAATCTGCCAATAGCCTTTCACCAACTTAAATCAAAACAACTATTCTGTTTCCTTCTCTGCCCTCCACAGCGATCTCTCAACAAACTTCTACTTTCTAGGTCGTCTGTCACCTACTCTAATGGCTCAATTGCTACAACACATGTCCCCATTTGACCATACACATTTCAATGGCTCAATGGAATAAATTCTTATTTCAAAAAAAAATTATTTAATTCAATTTATTAAATTAAAATCTGTTTTTAGAGTATGTAATTCTTAATAAATATCAATTTATTAACTCAATTTCAAAGAAAAATTTGTCCCCCTCCATATCTATAAACAATAATTTTATACGGCAACTCCATTGTCGATGTTTCATCCCGTCCCGCCATAACCTTAGACAATATAGTGGCATACAAAATCTTCTCAGCATACAACTTCATAAAATGACATAAATCAAAGAAAAAAAAATAAGTCTTTTAGAAGATGGTAAATATAAAAATTACAAAATTTAAATTATTTAATAAAAAAATAACCTTGAAAAGTACTATGAAAGTTCGAGAAATCTTGAAACATCAAAATAACATAAAACATGATATGCCCGCTCGAATGGTTGAATACAATGTTTCTTGACATAGAGTCGTATAAATGGGTACGATGTCATTAAAAAAAAAGAAAAAAAAAGAAATATGAAACATGGTACGTCTAGAAAGTTGAACAAAAGAGAGTGATAGAGAGAGAGATGAGGTAGGGTTGTCTGGTAGTGATACTACCACTCAATAACGATGGGGTTTTGTTGGTTGAATCCATTCGGAAGAGAAACCCTTTCCTCCACCCACTACTTTAACCTACCAACCCGCTTAATATTTTCCCATTTGTTTTAGTTACCTTATCAATATTATTTTACAAGATAAAACAGAGGCGTATATATAAAAGGCAGTCCTTTTATTACGAGCAAGAGACGCTCTTTCGGGCTCTCAGATTTGCTTGTTCTTAGGATAACAGAGGACGAAGAAGAAAACCCATCTCGGTAAGTGCTTTCCGAGTCTGTATCTTTGTTTCTTTCTCTCTTTGTAATTCAATGTCATCTGGGTTTGTTCATTAAGCATCTCTGCTTCAATGTTGTATTTCTTTTTATATGAGAGATCGGGAGATCTGTGTGTTGTGGAGAAACGTTATTGAGATCTAGATGACTGGTTTGAGATTCTATTGTTTGAAAGGAATCTCATTGTTTCGTTATCTGTGTTGGATTGTATGGTATCAATGGCCCTTTTTTGGTGGTTTTCACTTCATTAAGATAGGCGATAGCCCAAGTGAACTTCCCAATGACAATTATATGAGATTGTATTGAGCAGTGGTTTGGGAGAAGATTTTCTTGGATGTTTTTCATGTACATGGCGTTGGAATATTTTGTGGAAATTAATTCGGAAATGGTGTATTCGTAGTGTTTGAAATGAGGTCTTGTATTTTAAATAGCATAGTATAGATATGACCAAATGGCATACGTGATTTTAGAAACTAATTTTATTTCGATATCATTATGGCGATTATGGCCACGTCTCAACACAATGCTACTAACTCGTCTATGCAAATGCTGTAAAGAGGGCAATGGATTGATTTAATTTCCACTTTGGAACTTTTGGCCATTTTTTAAAATTTCTTTTCGTTATTTTTGGTTCTCATTGGTGGCTCCTTTTTTAGAACATCTTTTCTCTCTCACACACCAAGTGACAAGCAGGCATTTTTTGATTATTGTTTTTCATGAGATATGGAATCATCAATCTTTTTATTAATATATGTCAATTTTTTGCACAAATGTTTGAAACCAAAGTAGCACTATCTTTGGGTTATTCTGACAATAAGAAATATATGTGATTGTTTGGTTTCTGTTGAGAAGCCATTGGCATATTATTAAAGACGATTTGGATTTCTCTATCTTATCTAAAATTCCCTCTATTTCTATTGATCAGGTGTTTTCTGTTAAGAAGATGAGAGGAGCGGGTTTGTGGCAACTTGGGCAATCAATAACCCGGCGTCTTGCACAGGCTGATAAGAAGACTGTAGCTCGCCGATACTTTTCTGCAGAAGGAGAGCTAAAAAAAACAGTTCTTCATGACTTCCATGTCGCCCATGGCGGGAAGATGGTGCCATTTGCTGGATGGAGCATGCCCATCCAATACAAGGACTCAATCATGGACTCTACTCTGAATTGTAGGCAGCATGGTGGACTTTTTGATGTATCCCATATGTGTGGGTTGAGCCTCAAGGGGAAGGACTGTGTAACTTTCCTTGAAAAGCTTGTCATTGCTGATGTCGCTGGGCTAGCCCATGGAACTGGGACACTAACTGTCTTTACAAATGAGAAGGGAGGAGCAATTGATGATTCAGTGATCACCAAGGTCAATGATCATCACATATACCTGGTCGTCAATGCAGGGTGTAGGGATAAGGATCTGGCTCACATTGAGGAGCATATGAAGGCATTCAAGGCCAAAGGTGGGGATGTCTCATGGCACATCCATGATGAGAGGTCTCTTCTAGCTCTCCAGGTCAGTCCTAGATTTTCCTTTCCATGTTTTCCTATGTCTTAGTTTTTTGCCTTGGATTTGATGCTTTTCGATTCTTCGGTTGCACAGGTTGCTTTTATGTATATCTAGATATAGGGTCCAAGGAAACTGCAAAGACTTATTTTCTTTTTCCATATTACATGGGCTGGCTTCGTCACCAGAAGAGTACCCTGTACATTGTTCTTGCTTTATGCTCTGTGTCTTTGTTACTTGTGTTTTTCCTTTGTTCCTTCTTTTTCTCTTCCTTTTTTCATTTCTCCTCAATTATATGAAAATAGAAATTTTTGCGCGAGAATTATTTTATCACAATAGCTGAAAGATAGTGGGTTTGATGATCAAATGACACCTGGATTATATTTGCCTATACAAGTCATTAAAACCATCTTGCTTTGATCACTGGAAGGAAGTGCGCTTATGCTTGCACTCTGAATAAAAGACAGTGCTTCTTTAATTTATCTGGTGTAGGGTCCTCTGGCTGGCCCAGTTCTTCAGCACCTGACGAAAGACGACTTGAGCAAGCTTTACTTTGGGGAGTTCCGTATATTGGATATCAATGGAGCACTCTGCTTTCTAACTAGGACAGGGTATGCTTCTTCTGTGTGTTTTCTTTTCCTCTAGTCCAAAAATGGCAATTTACCTTGCATAGTGATTGGTGAGAGTAAATGCTTAGTTTCCTTTTGGAATTTTTAGCTAGTGACTGTTTTTCTTATATCAATTTTTAGTGCTTCAGTAGATTACAGGGCTTGTGTGCAATTTTTCTGTTGACTGAGAGCATGAAGTGAAGCTGAGCCTGATTAAGTTCTGATTTTCAGGTACACCGGAGAAGATGGTTTTGAAATCTCAGTTCCTTCTGAGCATGGGCTGGATCTTGCCAAAGCAATCTTGGAGAAATCTGAAGGTAAGGTAAGGTTGACAGGTCTGGGTGCCAGAGACAGTCTGCGACTTGAAGCCGGGCTCTGTTTATATGGTAACGACATGGAGCAACATACAACTCCTGTTGAGGCAGGACTCACTTGGGCCATAGGAAAGAGAAGAAGGGCTGAAGGTGGTTTCCTAGGTGCTGAGGTGATACTCAAGCAACTTGAAGAAGGTCCGTCCGTGAGACGTGCCGGGTTTTTCTCCTCCGGACCACCTCCAAGAAGCCACTGTGAAATTCAGGATGATAAAGGAAAGGGCATTGGGGAAGTCACCAGTGGAGGATTTAGTCCCTGCCTTAAGAAGAACATAGCCATGGGGTATGTGAAATCTGGATCACACAAGGCCGGCACCAAAGTTAAGATTGTGATTCGAGGAAAGACCTACGATGGGGTTGTCACGAAAATGCCATTTGTACCAACAAAATACTACAAGCCATCCTAATTAACGTTTGGTATATCAACTCCGGAAATCTCTAATTGGTTCATCTTTTGACTTGTTTTTGCTAAACTTGACTGCTGGTCGATTTTAATTTCTATTTTCGATTTGCAAGAAGTCCGAGTTGAAATGTAATACTATATAAATACTATATATTTTTGTCACTGCTTTATGAAATTTCATGGTTACCAAAACTGTTATTTGGAATGTGTTAAGAGCACACTCGCGATCGAGGGGGACAAGGATTCTCTCCATTTCAATTGGATTATACACCGGTAGGCAGTAGATGAAACAAAATAAAATTTCAGCCATAAAATGACCTATCTTCATTTCATTTGATGTTTTAATGGTTACTTGAGAAATCCTTTGTTTACTAGACAAGGATTCTCTTCATTTTAAATAAAATGGATACTATCTATTTCATAGTCAAAATTTAAAGTTATCATGTATATTTTTTTTTAGATGCACTAATTTTAAATCTTTGATCATGAAATAAATAGTATCTATTTTATTTGAAATACTATAGATATAAGCTCATCCAATAATAATGTGACACAACCTACCAACAGCCATTGATTCCAATTGATTTTTGTGCTTTTATTATACGTTCTTTGGAACATGCTTGGAATACTGCAACTCCATTATAAACTAACATGTTAGCTAGATACAACTAAGTTTAATTGTTTTACCTGACATGATAAGTGCCACATTGACTTACAAATTGACATGGCACTTCGCGTGACACTGTCACAACATACAAAATTAAATGTAATTGTTTAGTAACTGACGTGATAAATGCCTTGCGATTGATGTAATTGTGTAACGTGAATTATCATATCAATTTGCAAAGAATTTCTAGTAAAAACTAATCCTAGCAGCACTCATATGGCTCCTACCTTGTAAACGTTTTATCAAATTTTAACGCATAGTTTCACCAAGAGTTCTGACACCGTCAACACTCCATTTGATATACTTCATTTGCAAATTTTTTTTTTTAACGTGCTTAAAGCTGTAAATAAATAAAGCTACTCACAAATAGACTTATGCTCGACTCACTCTCGCTCCATTTAATAAATGAGTTGACAATGAACACAAAATTATGTTCAATTATTAAACAAATAGAACTTGTATAAACTTTGCTCAACTCATATAAACTTGTACAACTTCATTTTAATTATTTTTTATAGTATTATTTTTAATTTTGTAATGAGAACATATTAATTATTTAAAAAGACAAAAATGAATTCTCTTCGTAATGTAATAGATATAGCTTGAAGTATTTTAATTTTTGAGTCTTGATACGTATATATATATATATATAGAGGAATGCTAGAGCATCTTCTAGTATTCTCTTGGTGTTCTCCTAGAATGGCATAAATGTAATTTTTTTGATTAAAAAATTGCATATATGCCATCCAAAAGGACATAGATGTAATTTTTTAATTACATCTATGCCATTTCAGGAGAACACTAGGAGAACACTAGGAGAACACCAGGAGATGTTATAGCATTTCTCATATATGTGTGTGTGTGTATGTACTTCTATATGTTTGTAATAATGCATACACATACTATAAGACAAACATATAGACTCGAGATTAGATTGCTTAAAATTTAAGTCAATTTCTCTAATTACTCAAATAATAAAATTTTAATGATAACTAATTAATTAATAATTAGTACGGATTTAAGAAAAAAATAATCACAACATTTATTTTATATATAGACTGAATAATTCAATTCAATAGCTCGAGAACAAGCTTGAGTTTATTCAAAAATTAAATGAACTGAACTTGAATAAAATATCTAACTAGGCGTAACCTCAAGCTCACTTCTTATTAAAAAAATAAATAACCAAACCAAACTTAAACATTAAATACAAACCAAACTCCCATTCTTTGGATAGCGGATTTCCTGTCCTTGTTCTAGGCCAAATCATTGCATATGAATTCTTACCAAGTATATATATATATATATATATTGGCATGATCAAGGTGGTATAAAACAAATTTATACAGTAGAAATCAAGGTAATACTGTAATAACAAACACCGACTCAAATAAAGGACGCCCACTCCTTCCATGAAAAGTAAGACAAGATTTAGTCTCAAATTGACTGCTCGAATTACTTCTACTTTATTTTTTGTATTTTGAGAATTTAAAAAGATAAAAGGAGGTTATATCGAATGGTGGCATGGGGGAGAGAGAGAATTCCGGCTCTAATCAAGAAACTTAAACTCAACCAAAGGAATATAATACAACAAGTCTTGCATATGCAAACAGGCCGCTATTGAAGAAATTGCTGATGGGGGTAAACAACTGAGGAACCCCATTGATATTAATTTCAAGATTTTAGAGCCTCATCCAAATGCTTCACCAAAACTAACCACAGCATGACAGGAAAGGGATATTAGAAAGTAACCTATGGTATCCTCATATATCAAGAAGCAACCTCCGAGGGTCCTCCACGACGTCTTTAATACGACGCAAGAAGAAGACTGCCTCTCTTCCATCAATTAGTCGATGGTCATATGTTAGGGCAATATACATCATCGGCCTGGAAACAATTTCCCCACCAACAACCATTGGACGGTTCACAATCGAGTGCATGCCCAGGATGGCCGACTGCCAAAAAAAGTAAATAAACAAATAGGTAAAGAGAGTAGATATTAGTAAAAGGATTACAAGAGAAGCCTCTGCAGGAGAAAACAATGGAAATGCTCACAAGTGGAACCATCCCATGAAGCATTTTCTGAACATGTATAAACGTTAACATGCATGAGTAGTTAAGTCACCAAGGAACTGGCATGAATCATGTATCAATCCTTTTACTCCAAATATGACTATAGTCTAAGATTTCTAGGAGCTATATCTGATATCTCCGTTGTCCCTCGTATAGAATCAAGCCAAAAACTCGGAAGTGACCAAAGGGTAGCAAGTCCCTTAAAAATAAGGATGTGAGATGGCCAAGCCTCCATTCTGCTGATTTTATGAGGTTGTCTATAACAATGGATATATGCAGCATCATACCTGAGGGGGATTGATGATTGGGGTACTTAAAAGGCTTCCATAGACGCCACCATTAGATATCGTGAATGAGCCTCCAGCCATCTCATCAATTGATATAGAGCCATCATTTGCCTTCTTTGCAAGGGTGTTGATCTCCTTCTCTATCTCAGCAAAGTTCATTTTCTCAGCATTGCGGATAACCGGAACAACAAGGCCCTAGAAAACAGAACTCAGTGGAAGTGACCCAATTTAGATATAACCAGCATTAAAATCAATGCAACTTGAAGCAGCAGCGAGAACTTGTTACAAATACCCATTAATACCCAAAAAAAAAAAGTATGGAAAATATCTTATATTTGCTTCAAATTATTCATATCTTGGCCTACTAGACATATAGATAGGGCCCTCCCACTAAATTTTAGAAAGAATAAATTCAGAACATAGTCATACAAATTAATATTTTGCAGATTACAAAGTTCAAATTGGAAGTTATACAAATCAACATTGAAAGATTTTAATGATGTTTTTATCAGCTTTTATAAATATGTATCTCAATTATTGCTAAGTATTCTTTTTAGATACAACTAATATGTAATAAAATATTTCTTTTTGCATCATGAATTTGTTTTAAAATATTCTTCCATTACTCCAGAAATAGTTCATGTTGGCCATATGTCAAAAAAAGAATTTCTATAGTATGAAGCCTTAGCCCCCCTAATATAAGTTCCAGGCTCTGCAACTGTCAATGGACCAAATTCAATTATCAGAACACATCCAAACACTCCATTCTCAAGTCACTGCATACTTGAAACAATTGGAATAGAGACGGACCTTTGGAGTGCCAACAGCAATACTAATATCAATATAATCTCTATAAATGATGTCATCCCCGTCAATGACAGCATTGATAATTGGCTGATTCTGGAGCCCACTTACAGCAGCCTGGAACAAGACAAGCAACAACATTGGAAATCAATGTTTATGAACATGCACGTAGATGTGTTTGCATCTGTACATGGAAAGGTATTGAAGAACCGCATATGATAAAACATACTTTAATAAATCCTGACATAAGTCCTAACTTCACCCCATGCTTCTCAACAAAAGCATCTTTATAATCAGAGCGAAGCTTCATCAGATTAGTCCTGAGATGCATAGCATATTGGTGACGGGGAATATATAAGGAAATGTGTCATAATTATTTCAAATACTCTGAGAAATATTAAGCAGCATAACTAAAGGAAGAAATTTATTCCAAATCAGCCCATTATGTTGATAACAAATTTACAGTTACATTTAGACTACACACAGACACAGCAGACATCTTAGTTACAGGGATTGGTTCTGTAGAAATACAGGTACTTGGGTTGATGAAGTGCCAAAATCAGCCACATTGATTTAAAGTTTGGGACAAAAAAACTCACATATCTACTTCATTGAAAGTAGTCAGCATAGCAAAAGTGTTTTGAGAGTCTTTCAATCGAGTTGCAACACGTTTCCTCAGTCTTGTCATTGGAACCTACAATTATATAAGTTGCAAAATACTGAAGAACAAAAACTGAATAAGGAAAAGACCTACGAAAGTAGATGGTACCTAAACTTTTAAAGGAAACGCTTGAGATAAAACTTAATAGATGGATAAGGGAAGATCTCCAAGACTTACTCTTCTCTCCCTTTCTTTGGGAGGAAGTTGAAGTTCAGTTGCTGAAGGTTTAGGGCGTGGTGGAGAAGGAGCTTTAGGCTTAGGAGGAGAAGTTTCAGCTTGAGGCTTAGGAAGAGAGGTTTCTTCCTTACGTTTTTCCTTGTCTGCCTTTTTCTTTTCTGCAGATGGCTTAGAAGCAGCCTTGCTAGGCAGTTTCTCTGATGGGGCAACATGTGATAGACCTTCACCAGACTTTGAGATAACAGCTATCTTGGTACCTGGTTCCACAGTATCACCTTCTTTGGCAACAAACTATAGGAAAAAAAAATGCAAAGATCAACATTACATATTCAAAATACCTATGTAACCAGAAAGGAGAGGCAAATTCATAGCATATTCTAGCTTCTAATCATTACATACTGCACCCCATCTGATTACCTTTTGGAGAACACCAGTCTCAGGGCTAGCCACATCAATTGTAACCTATTTGTATCATATGTAAAATAGTTAGAACTGATCAAAAGACTTGATAATCATTCGGAACTGGAAACCTTATATTAGTGTCATTTCACTGGGTACCTTATCAGTTTCTATCTGGGCAATAGGCTCATCAACCTCTACATGATCACCAGGTTCTGCTCTCAATTTATCAACAATAAGTCACATAAGAGATTTAGAGTATATGTGCACACATTATCTATTCATATATAGGCATGAAAGATAAATTTTCAAAAAGAAAAAGGAATTCAAATACAGTCAACTAGAACGACATACGCTTTAAAAAATTTGCTAGAGTCCCATCGGTGATGGATTCACCCATGAAGGGCACTACAGCATCAACCAGACCACCTTGGTAAACAGATAGAACATTTGTGTTAAGGAATATCCAATAATATACACCGACATGCATCAAGTGCAGGAAAAGGCCCCAGAAGATCATGAAGATATCGTACCATTATCGGAAGAAAATGATCTATGCTGAATATAGATAGGAGAATCTGTGTGAAGAAATGACACAATTTCCCTATACACCAGGAAAATGTTAGGGAAATAAGATATGGCAAAGTTAATTGAAAAGGAGAATTCAAACTTGCTCCAACTACAACACATATCATTTCCTACTTTTTCTTCCTTTCCTTTTCAGCATAGGCTTAGGAAATAATAAAAAAGACATAAATCCTATATTTCCCTTCAAAATGTGTCAGGGGCAGCAAGTAAGGAAGAGTCACTGACCTTACTGTCTTTGAACTAACGGGACAACCTGCAATTCAAAAGGATCAATAAAAGAGGCACTCAGTTATCCAAAATAATCTTTTATCCCAACATGACACGCCTAAACAGTCACTGAACGTCTGATTACCTAGACAACTACGGCGAACAGCATTGCCTAAACTTCTTGAGCCTCTTCCAAGAAGCAATGTCTGCAATGATGTTTGTAAAAATAAAACAAGATAAGAAGTTCTGATTGAGAATGACAGCAAAGCAAACCATCATATTAAATTTAAACGCGATTCCAAAAAACAGCTAGAAAGAGGACAGTCGAGATTTTCTAAGAAGTCTATGAGAATGTATATAAAGTAGCTTTCATCAGACAGTACACCAACAGATAAACCTAAGATCTCACGCGGTTTGCAAACAACTTACTACATAATATTCCCAACCAGCGATGTAAAATCAAAGATCAGTTGAAGCTTAGGATTAGCATGTTATGCATTAGCACCCTCCGTATTTTCTAGGATAACTCTTAGTGGAATTCTTAAAATCCTAACCATTAATTTCTTTTTCTTTTTTAAATGGTTCAGATTTTGCAAATTCAGCACACAACTTAGTGTTTAACAATGAACTAAAGAAAAACAAAAGATCTTATCGAGGTAGTAAATTCTGTTGAAATATTAATTAAATAATCAAATTCACAATTTCATATAAGCTTAAGCTTTTGGGATACCTAGTGATTTAACATGGTATCAGAGTAGAAGTCATGAGTTCGAACTCTAATTCTACAATGTACTTTCATTTCAGTTAAATATTCCAAATGTTAGGCCTTACTTGTTCAAAGGGGATTCAATATTAGAATATAAATTAAATGATTAAACTATCGTAACCCTTTAATTAAAACTAATGGCTAGGATTCTAAGAAGTTTACCATTTTCCTGATTCATGTGTTACATAGCACAACAAAACAGAAGCTCAGGTCAAAATTCTCTTTAAAGAAAAGAATATTTACAAATCCACAAGGAGGTAAAGTGCAGGCCATTCTCATTTTTGCTAAACAAAATAAATCAACACACCATAAAACATTAATATTATCTGCTAAAGAATGAAATTCACTGAGACTAATCGAATTCCACAGCTACCTCTTTGACTGTGGCAGTGTAACCGCGCGTCGCCTGCGCGTTTGCAGGCCGAGCCACCAGCAACGACCGTTCGAAAACCTAGACGCAAAAAGAAGCGCACAGATATAGAAGAAGACGACACTGAAAAAGCGGTGGAAGAAAAACCACAATCATGTATAGCAGAAGTTTCACCGAAGCGGAGGAGCCTCCGGTGGCAACTTTTCGCCTTATGATCGCCCACATAATATTGCCCGTATCAATTTCCCTAACACATTTTCAAAAAATACGTAATCAGAAATGTTGCTCAGCCCTTTTATACGGATCTGATATAACTGTGTTTATAGATCGAGCGAGAGCGAGAGAGATTGGACCTGCTGAGAAGAAGGTGGAGTTTTTTTGGTGGTTTAACAGAAAGGAAAGAGGAAATATTTGTGTGTATATACATACTCTTTATTACCGTACTTTTATTTCCCCGCAAACACTTTGTTGATCCATGTCGACCGGAAAATGATTTGCTAGAAAACCGTATTCGGGCACCCACATTTTATTAAAAAATTAGAGACAAATTTTTGATTAAAACTTACTTTTTTAGTAAAAAGTGGATGCCGGGAGACGGTTTCGTGTATCACGGCTCGTGTCAACCTTAGGAGAGCTTATGTTAAAAGAGCTTGTTATTCATTTACGAGATTTACGTTATACAGATTAGGGATTACAAGTTAATAGTATGGACCCAATTATGACGAAATCATGGTAGCTTTACGGGCCTTACTATTTAGCAAGGAGATTGGTCGTCTTTTTTTTTTTTTTTTTTTTAATTTTTTTATGTCATTTTGGATGGAGGTGCCTTGCAAATAGTCACAGCAATTTTCATGGAGTCTCCCAATTGGAGTAAATTTGGCCACTTTAACGAGGGAATCAAAGAACAAACACTCTTATTTCAATCTTTTAGTGTATTTCACGTGAGAAAGAAGGCAAATTCAGCATCACATTTACTTTAGCAGTTTTCACTCAAGTGCTAGATGATGTATTGTTAGAGGATTTTCCTCATGTTCTGTCTGACATTGTTTTTAAGGAGGCAACTGCTCATTTTTTCTAAATTCCTTTGGGGGTTTTTGTAATGACTTTCTATGAATGAAATATGATCAAATGGTTCAAAAAAAATAAAAAAATAAATAATGTTTTATGTTAATTATTTAAAAAAAAAAAAAAAAAAAAACTACTTAAAATACATTACATCGGATGGTATGACATGAGTATGATAAATGAGTGTAAAAAATATTATTTTTGTTAAAAAACAATAATAATAATAATGACTAATTAACACTGCCAAGTCAATAAAATGAAATAAAAATATTATTTTTAACCTTACCCATAAATAAAATGTTTATGAGAGTGGAGAATTTGTTAACATGTTAAATATGAACAATTTGAGCTGAAGTGTTGTTTACTATAAGTCTCTGCTTAAAAAATGATGTAGCATATAGTACTTAATAATATGTTAGGTCACTAAAATGTGGACGGGTATGAATGTGTTTTATTTTCATAAAATGTGAATTTTCAAAAAAAAATTATAAGGAGATTGCAGTAAAATTATAGTAACTGATCAACATTAATATTTTGTCATTGAACTGTCCTGCCAATTGTTCGTAAGGTAAATGAGTGTACCAATCAAAACTTCACTTAAGATTTATAAGCTTTTGAAATATGATCCGAACTCATATATATAAATATATAGACGCTGCTAGAATTTTTGGTTTATTCAAGTCTTTGGCACAAGATGACGGAAAGGATCAAATTAAGGAACAAGTCTTTGGCACGAGGCTCTATCGATCTGAAGAGGTTTTGCTTTGGGCCGGGGTTGAGTGACCAATCAGTTTTGTAAGATATGTTAGTTAAATGATTCTTAATTATTTAAGGAATATTTTAATATTTTCTCTAGACTCTAGTGGTCCAAAATCAAGCTTATGTTATATAATACCATATTGTTAGATCAGTATATAATTATTTTAAAAATTTAAACAAACAAATAAATGTAAAATTAATTAAGTAATCAGATTGAATTTTCAATTGAGTTGACTTCCAATTCCAGGGCCAACTCCAACCACTCAATGTAAATTCAGATAATCTATGCGGTCCAACCCGGACCGCATGTCTTGAATTCCAAGCATTCAACCAATCAATATACAAGTTCCCTGTTCACATATATATATATATATATATATATATATATATATATATATATATATATATATATATATATATATATACTCCAGAACTCTGTCTCTCAGCCACGGTCGTAAAGTTAATGCACTGGCCAGAAACTGACCGTTCAACAAATTGCACTAAGAAATTCAAGTTATTATACGAAAGAAACTAAAAAAAAAAAACACATTATATTCTTTTGGACACTCCTTTGCAGATATAGCTGAGATAAAATTTGATTAGAATTAGCATTTTCCTTATGTTATAGAGATTGTACAAAGAATTGGTTGCACAGATAATCAAAGAATAAAAAAACAGCTATACACGGATTCGTTCTTAAACTAAAAAAGCTTGCTACCGAATTCATCTAGGGTAGTTCCATTCATACGGGAAGAAGCTGACTTTTTGGCAAGTTGTTTGAGCTGTGACAAACTTCTCCCCAGTTTCAAAGCCACCTTCATTTCAAACAACTCCCCGTTTTCTCTTTTCTCCATATCTCTTTCCTCAAGTGTGGCTTCTATTGATTCTTGAAGTAGCCGAAAGAAGCCACCGCAGTTTCTATACATCTCAAACACCATACCAATTTGGCCACCATGCTCGAATGCATTAACCGCGCTGCCTAAAGCACCCGCAGCCACCGCTACTATTGCAGCCCATGATCCGTTACCAACAAAAGCAGACCCAACGGCTGCAATGCCTGTGAGTAATGGTCCTGCGATGGCTAAAACCTTGTTGATCTTCAACACCAGGTTGCCCAGCCTTTCATAGTCCTCAATGTCCTTTCTCTTCACCACCTCAACGATCTCTCGCATTTCTCCTTCCAGTTCCTCACTCCACCCATTCTTCTCTTGCTGTACATGATTTCCTTCACGTGACTTGTTTTTCTTCTGGAGGTTTTTTGAAGGCCACCAAACAGCAGGCTCGTACTTTGCAGGGAACTTGTCAAGCATTGCTCCAAGCAAGGGAAGTGGGTAGGCTCTGTCGAGGGCCAAGACCTTTTCCATCACGTCCTTCACATCTTCTTGAGTTGGAGTCCCGAGAGCCAGCATAGTTTGAATTTGGCTCTGGATCTGCTTGAACAATCTCGTAGCATTACGTTGTTCCTCTGCAAGTTGTGAAGGCTGAATTTTGTTCATCACAAGCAACATCCCCGTGGCTGCAGAATACAAGAGAGTGGACGATAATTTAAGAGCCAAAAGGGGCATTCCGGCGCCAGCAATGGCTGCAGCACCAGCCATGGTGGCAGCAGTGAGAGTAATCATGTTGATGGAGTTGAGAAGAAGGGTATTCCAGTTCTCACGCTGTTTTCCAATGTTAGCGTGCATCTCCACCCTGTCAGACACGGCCTCTAAGATGGCATAGAGTTGGGTAGTAGCAATGGTGTTGGAGTTGGGTAATTTATCATCGATTGGTGCGGTAGTGATGACGTCGATCTTTTCTACCGGGGCTATCTTTATGAACGCGTCCCTTATATTCAATTCCTGGACCTGCAGCTTTCTTGTTGGTATTTTTGGAACAGAGAAATAAGGGACCAGTTTTGGAATCTTTGGGACATGAATAGCAGCATTGATTTTCATGGAAGAAGAAGATAATCGGAGAGTTGAAGCCATTTGATTGAGGTAATTTTCTTTGAGCTTTTCTGGTGTACGTATGTCTTGCAGGGAAAGTGGCCTGGAAGGTTGAGAATGGAGGATAGGGAGGGTGGCTGAGGCTTATTTATAGTATTCGAACAACGTACAACCGAAAAGAGGCGGTCAGATAGGGAAAATATTGACCAGCTGAGTGGGTTGGCTCAGCCCCTTGGCTGACCTATTCGCTATTCATAATTTTCAAGTTCAAATATTCATAATTTTACTCGCTCGTCTTGGGTCTCTCATGCGACGTAGTAAAACTTGTAAGCCGGCCGATAGTAAACAAAGTAAGCTAATTCAATTAATATTTTATTCGGGACCAATCGATAATACGGCTCTCTAACTGGTCAACATCTACAGGATCAAAGCAATATGGATATCTCTATTAACGAGTAGAGCTCATACATACTCCGAAAATGAACTTTGCACAATAATATTAATTAGTCTTATTAATGTAAGTGGTTGTGTAGGAGTTGTACACAACATTGTTGTGTATCAATCACTCATTTTCAGACTTTCATATTAAGTTATTTTATTGCACATGATCTCCTTTTATATATATATATACCTTTTTTATAGTACAAAAGAAATAAATTGAGAAATTTGTAAAATTGTTCTCCACCTTAATTTGTGTTTAAAAATTAGGCAAAAATGAAAAATTGGCCTACGTGGTTTACCTGATTTACAATTAGTTTTTGTGGTGTCAAAATAATTAAACTTAGAGGTCCTTAATTGAGGTATATATGCAAAAAATCAATTTACTCTCTACGTACAGTTAAATTATGTCCATTAACTTAACAAATTCCGCTAGTATGACACTCACTCAAATAAGACACTAGCCGAATCTTTTTTAAGTCAATGGACGAAATTTGATTGTAAGGAGTAAATTGATTTTATGCATACATCAAGGACCTTTGATTTTATTTTGATACCACAGGAAGCTAATTGCAAATCAAATAAATCACATAGACTAATTTACATTTTTTCCTAATTTTTAAACCTGATGAAGCCAAGAACCCCTTCCCCCCCCCCCCCCCCCCCCCAGAGATTGAGAAGAGAATCAGAATTGTGATTTTGACCAAGAACCCTATATCAAACAACGTTGTTTTATATATTATTATTATTATTATTATTTATTTATATAATATATATTATATATAATATGTATAAGGGTATGCGGTTAACAGTTATTTACCTCCTTCGCGTATCTCTAAAATTGTTAACTGCATGGCCCTTGGCAATTAGCGTTTTTTTTTCCCAACAATCTATTAAAGCGGTTATGTGATTATTAGGCAGTTAATAACTGCCCGCTCGTACACTCCTACTTTTATTTTACTACTATTCCAACCTATTAATGTGGCTCTGTCAATCAACTCTTATTATTATTATTTTTTTTAACAATGACTTTTTTTCTTTCTTTTATTCATTTTTTATTTATAATCTTTTATATATATATATATATATATATATATAAATTAAAGGTTACTTGGGCCGCTTTCTAATTGGGTACGACGTGGTAGCACCGTTATAATTGAGGGAAGTGATGAACATGCTGGTCATGATCATGGTAATGGTGTTGCATCTATATTAGAGGGATTGGATTTATCTTATTTATGATAGCTTATCCATTCCCTATCTCTCTCTAAGCCAAACAAACAAACTCTTTTTTTTTTTTTTTGCAAGTTAAACAACGGTTATACAGTGTGGTTTGAGCTTCAAATAACTTTTTTTTTTTTTTTTTTTTTTAATGAGTAAATCTAATTTTGGTGTTACTAGAATGCAAACCGCCCAAGAGGGATTGCGATTACAAAAATTTGATAACTGCCTAAGGCAGTTGCAGTTGCGGTTGCAGTTGCGATTATTCACTGCTAACCGTAACTGTTCGTACACTTCTAAATAAAAGTAAAGTTTATAATACTACTTATATATATAACGTAGAGAATTTATTGGCATTAAATATGAATATTACATTAATCTGAAGTGTTATTTAGTATTATAAGTCCCTTAAAAGTTGACGTAATAAAAAACAAAAAAGTTCGAAAATTTTAATTTAATTTATTTTTTTTTTTTTAAGAATTTTGTCTTTTTATATATAATTTTTATAATTTTATGAAAGGTATTTTTGTTATAGGGAACATTGACAAAATTTGATAGTATGGGAAAACATTGGTAGTTTGGATAAGCATTGACAATGTGATAGTAGTTTAAAAGAGATATGTATTTTTTTTTTTTTGGTATATATATATTTTTTAAATGACTAACATAAATAAATCACTTAAAATAGTTAGGGTGTTGTGAGAGTAGGTAGCATTACTCTTTTAATATTCTCTTTTACGGGTAGGCTTAACTTAATTTGTATGTTATAGGATTGTATAAACCATTTGTGGTACAAATAGTCAAATTAAAGAATAAGTATACACGGATTCTTAAACTAAAAAAGCTTGATAGTGAATTCATTTATTCATCTATGGCAGTCAATTCGAGGGAAGAAGCCGGCTTTCTACCAAGTTCTCTGATCAAGCTGTGACCGTTCAACAAATTGCAGTAGGAAATTCAAGTTATTATAATATGCAAGAATGTAAAAAAAAGTATATATTCTTTTGGACACTCCTTTTGACTTTTGCAGAAGTAGCTGTGATCAAATTTGATCAGAACTAGCATTTGTCAATGTTAATGATTTTGTACAAAGAATAAAAGAATAGCTATACATGGATTCTTTCTTAAACTAAAAAAGCTTGCTACCGAATTCATCTATGGTAGTTCCATCCATACGGGAAGAAGCTGACTTTTTGGCAAGTTGTTTGAGTTGTGATAAGCTTCTCCCCAGTTTCAAAGCCACCTTCATTTCAAACAACTCCCCGTTTTCTCTTTTTTCCATATCTCTTTCTTCAAGTGTGGCTTCTATTGATTCTTGGAGTAGCCGGAAGAAGCCACCGCAGTTTCTATACATCTCAAACACCATACCAATTTGGCTGCCATGTTCGAATGCATTAACCGCGCTACCTAGAGCCCCCGCAGCCACCGCTACTATTGCAGCCCATGACCCGTTACCAACAAAAGCAGACCCAACGGCTGCAATGCCTGTGAGTAATGGTCCTGCGATGGCTAAAACCTTGTTGATCTTCAACACCAGGTTGCCCAGCCTTTCATAGTCCTCAATGTCCTTTCTCTTCACCACCTCAACGATCTCTCGCATTTCACCTTCCAGTTCCTCACTCCACCCATTCTTCTCTTGCTGTACATTATTTCCTTCACGTGACTTGTTTTTCTTCTGGAGGTTTTTTGAAGGCCACCAAACAGCAGGCTCGTACTTTGCAGGGAACTTGTCAAGCATTGCTCCAAGCAAGGGAAGTGGGTAGGCTCTGTCGAGGGCCAAGACCTTTTCCATCACGTCCTTCACATCTTCTTGAGTTGGAGTCCCGAGAGACAGCATACTCTGGATTTTGCTCTGGAGCTGCTTGAACAATCTCGTGGCATTACGTTGTTCCTCTGCAAGTTGTGAAGGCTGTATTTTGTTCATCGCAAGCAACATCCCCGTGGCCGCAGAATACAAGAGCGTGGACGATAATTTAAGAGCCAAAAGGGGCATTCCGGCGCCAGCAATGGCTGCAGCACCAGCCATGGTGGCAGCATTGAGAGTAATCATGTTGATGGAGTTGAGAAGAAGGGTATTCCAGTTCTCACGCTGATTTCCAATGTTAGCGTGCATCTCCACCCTGTCAGACACGGCTTCTAAGATGGCATAGAGTTGGGTAGTCGTAATGGTGTTGGAGTTGGGTAATTTTCAAGTTCAAATATTCATAATTTCATAATTTTCAAGTTCAAATATTCATAATTTTACTCGCTTGTCTTGGGTCTCCCATGCGACGCTGTAAAACTTGAAAAAGCCGATGGTAAACAAAGTATTCTAATTCAACTAATATTTTAAGCAATATATAGTACGGCTCTCTACAGGATCAAGCAATATGGATATCCATATTAATAGGTCAATATCTACAAAATTGGTGATATTAATAGGTCAATATCTTACTAATGCTACTCGATCTTCAAACGAGTAGAGCCCATACAGACTCTCACATTAAATTATTTTATTGCACGTGATCTTCCTACAGTTTTATATATACGGTTTTTTTATAGTTATATATTAAAAAAAAAAAGCATTAATTGAGAAATTTGTAAAATTGCCCTCCACCTTTTGGTTTATAAAAAATTTAGGCAAAAATGAAAAATCAGTCAACGTGGTTAACCTGATTTGTAATTAGCTTCATGTGATATCAAAATAAACTCAGAGGCTTTTAAGATATGCAAAAAATCAATTTACTCTCTACAGTCAAATTATGTCCACTAACTTAACAGATTTCGCTAGTGTGACACTTACTCAAATAAGACACTAGAAGACGCTAGTTTAACATGGAGGAACATTTGATAAGGGCTCCAGTTGTTGAAGGTTTAAATACAGGTAAATTGTGGAAATCTCCTGATGTTGGTTTTTTGAACGTTAATTAGGATGCATCATTAAACTTGAATGCTGGTATTGTTGGTTTGGGCTGTGTTATAAGGAATGAGGATGATTTAGTTGTGGGTGCTAAATGTAATACATGCAAGGTTCAGGTTGGTCCTTTATTGGGAAAAGCTATGGCTGCCCTTTTTGCTTTGATAAGGGTTTTGCTAAATTTGTGAGTGAAGGTGATTCTTTGCAGGTAATTGAAGGAATGTGTGATCCGGATGTTCCTCTTGACCGAATTTGGCACTATATGGAGGCAATTAGATAGAAAACTTCTTGTTTTTCTGCTTGTAATTGGGTTTATTGTTGTAGAGAAGCTAATGAAGTTGTCCATATTTTAGCTAGAAAGGCTTCCTCAAAATGTCTATCTAATTGTTGGGTTGAGGAAATGCCTCTTTTTATTTCTACTGCTTCTTATAGAGACTATTTGGTCTCTAGACTGTAATTGGTCATCTCTTTTTTAATGAGGAATTATTCGGTGTTCAAAAAAAAAAAAAAAAACGAAAAGACTGGTCTAAAGGTTTACGGGGAGTATAAGTAAATATTAAAAAATAATTATAATATAAAACGTAATATTTGACCTCCTGTTACATTTTATAATTATAATATAAAATGTAATATAAGGACTTATATTAAAATAATTATAGAAATTATATTTTTATCACGTAATTATTCTATAATATAGTTAAGAAATGACAGTTCCAAAACATTCTCATATATATATATATATATATATATATATATATATATATATAATTATGACTAATTCAAAAATTCAAAAATTAATTAAACTGCCATTTCAACAACGAAAAGACTGGTCTAAAGGTTTACGGGGGAGTATAAGTAAATATTAAAAAATAATTATAATATAAAATGTAATATTTGACCTCCTGTTAGAGTCTTAGAGATAGCCATATAATTGGGTGATCCACAATAAAAGAAAGAGCCATATAATTTTGGACTTGAGAGACCCGGCAAATACAAGGGAGGAAATTTTAACGAGTTTTGCTTCGTCCCTTGAGAGACCCGGCAAATACGAGGGAGGAAATTTTAACGAGTTTTGCTTCGTCCCATGAGAGACCCGGCAAATACAAGGGAGGAAATTTTGGACTTGAAAATTATGAAAAGCGAATGGGTCAGCCAAGGGGCTGAGTCCACCCACTCGATCAGCTGGTCAATATTTTCCGTATTTGACCCCGCGAGTTGTACTTGTTCAATCGAATACTATAAATAGGCCTCAACCACACCCTCCTTAATTATCCTCATTCCTTCATTCTCAACCTTCCCACTTTCCCCACAACACATACGTACACCAGAAAAGCTCGCTAAAACAAAACCTCAATCAATCAAATGGCTTCAACTCTGCGATTATCTTCTTCTTCCATGAAAATCAATTCTGCTATTCATGTCCCAAAACTTAAACTTCCAAAACTGATCCCTTATTTCTCTGTTCCAAAAATACCAACAAGAAAGCTGCAGGTCCAGGAATTGAATCTAAGGGACGCGTTCATAAAGATAGCCCCGGTTGAAAAGATCGACGTCATCACTACAGCACCAATCGATGATAAATCACCCAACTCCAACGCCATTGCAACTACCCAACTCTATGCCATCTTAGAGGCCGTGTCTGACAGGGTGGAGATGCACGCAAACATTGGAAAACAGCGTGAAAACTGGAATACCCTTCTTCTCAACTCCATCAACATGATTACTCTCACTGCTGCCACCATGGCTGGTGCTGCAGCCATTGCTGGCGCCGGAATGCCCCTTTTAGCCCTTAAATTATCGTCCACTCTCTTGTATTCTGCTGCCACGGGGATGTTGCTTATGATCAACAAAATTCAGCCTTCACAACTTGCAGAGGAACAACGTAATGCCACGAGATTGTTCAAGCAGCTCCAGAGCCAAATCCAGAGTATGCTGTCTCTCGGGACTTCATCTCAAGAAGATGTGAAGGACGTGATGGAAAAGGTCTTGGCCCTCGACAGAGCCTACCCACTTCCCTTGTTAGGAGCAATGCTTGACAAATTCCCTGCAAAGTATGAGCCTGCTGTTTGGTGGCCTTCAAAAAAACTCCAGAAAAAAAACAAGTCACGTGAAGGAAATCATGTACAGCAAGAGAAGAATGGGTGGAGTGAGGAACTAGAAGGAGAAATGCGAGAGATCGTTGAGGTGGTGAAAAGAAAGGACATTGAGGACTATGAAAGGCTGGGCAACCTGGTGTTGAAGATCAACAAGGTTTTAGCCATCGCAGGGCCATTACTCACAGGCATTGCAGCCGTTGGGTCTGCTTTTGTTGGTAACGGGTCATGGGCTGCAATAGTAGCGGTGGCTGCGGGGGCTTTAGGTAGCGCGGTTAATGCATTCGAGCATGGTGGCCAAATTGGTATGGTGTTTGAGATGTACAGAAACTGCGGTGGCTTCTTCCGGCTACTCCAAGAATCAATAGAGACCACACTAGGCGAAAGAGATTTGGAGAAAAGAGAAAACGGGAAGTTGTTTGAAATGAATGTGGCTTTAAAACTAGGAAGAAGCTTGTCACAGCTCAAACAACTTGCCAGAAAGTCAGCCTCTACACGAATGGATGGAAGCACCGTAGATGAATTCGCTAGCAAGCTGTTTTAGTTTAAGAATCCTCATAGTTATTCTTTGATTGTTTGATATTTGTACAAACCAATAGTTTATACAAATTACCTGTAACATACATAGAAAAATTCTAATTCTGATAAAATTTTATCTCAGCTACTTCTGCAAAAGCCAAAAAGGAGTGTCCAAAAGAACATACATTTTTTTAGTACTTTCTTGCCAAATGAAGAAACTAAACTGATCGTCGCTCAACACCAAAGCAAACATCTTAATTCAGAGCCTCGTGCCAAAGACTTCAATTCCTTTTTGTCAGCTCGTGCCAAAGACTTGAATAAAGTCAATAAACCAAAAAATGGAACAACAACGTCGTCTATATGAGTTCGGATCATATTTCAAAAGCTTGTAAATCTTAATTAGTTTCGATTGGTACTTGCACTCTTTTACCTCACGAACAATGGGCAGGACGTACAGTTCAATGAAGAAAATGCTTGGCTTACCATAATTTTATTACATTCTCTTCATAAACTCATCTAAAAGTCCATATTTTATGTAAATTAAATATATAGCAGTTAACATACAAATATATATATATATATATATATATATATATATATATATATATATATATATATATATATATATAATCATGGGATCCTTTTCTATCATATAGGAAGGGTTGTTGCACAAAATGTACTTCCAAGTACGTAATTGCTTCATAGATCAATATCTATCTATATGAAGAATAAATCTTATAAAGAAGGGGATTCTTATTTGTACAAATGGTACTTCGAACTTGGAATGAGTATGTGGAAATTAACGATACTTCTTTATCTTTTGAGTTGTTCTGCCGGATCGGTCGCTCAAGACCTAATTTGGTCTCTACCTGGACCTGATGAAAAAAATGGGATCACTTCTTATGGACTCGTTGAGAATGATTCTGTTCAACTGTTTGACCTTGTTCAATTCTTTGACAATATGAAAAAATCAAAGGCCTCTGCCCTTCCATCCCTTGGATAGATAGAGAGGGAGGGCTGGGCAAAGGCCTTTGGTATCCCCTCCAATCAAGAATTAGGCCTCACAATCACTAGCCAATATGCCTAGAATCCCTTGTTCCCTTCGCTTATACTTTGCTTTATATTTTCCTTTCACTTATCCTATGTTATTTTTTTTAGTATCTAGTTGAATTTGATTCTATTAGAATAAAAAACTATTAATACATTCTATGACATTTCAATATGAAAATATTGACATAATCATACCGCTCGAATCTCATTTTTGGATTGAAAAAAAAAGAAAAAAAAAAGAAAAAAGAAAAAAGAAGAAGAGAAAAGTCAAGCAGTCTTCTTCACAATATACATACTATGACTAGTAGGTACAAGTAATTACCGAACTCTGGTCTAAAAGGACAAACTACTATAAAAAATCAAAAGGCTTTTCATAATTTTTTTGATATATATATATATATATATATATATATATAATGCTAGAAACTTAACCCAAACTCAGTTTTGAAACTACTATCTATCACCTTTGGAAGCAAAGAAATGATTTGTTGCATGGAAATACTATACACTACAAAAAAATGTGATATTCGCCACGTGTCTACAGTAATCGTTACTGTAGCCACGTGGCCAGATAGACACTTGTCATGACGAACATGTGGCTAAATGCAGCGAGAAAACATTTAGCCACGTGTATTATTTACACGTGGCCAAATGACCACGTGGATTTCTACACGTACCCATACAGCCACGTATACAAATCCACATGGCCATTTAGCAACGTGTATAATTTTCACATCATTAATTATTATACACGTGGCTAAAATATTCATATTTTTTTAATTTTTTTTTAGAAATTAAAACATTTTTAAAATTTCAAATTTTAGCAACATGCTTTATGAACACGTTGCCATTTGCAGGTTTTGGGGGGAAGGGTTGCGCCTCTGTTTTAAGTTTACCTTTGATTTTAATTTTTTAATTGTTTTTTTTCGTTTCGTTTTAAAAGCCAAGGCAATTGCCTGGCTTATCAATTTTTTTTTTTTTTTTTTTTTTAGAAATCTCTCTCTCTCTCTCTCTCTCTCTCTCTCTCTCATCTCTCCTCATTTCTTTTTTGCTTTTTAGAAATCTCTCTCTCTCTCTCTCTCTCTCTCTCTCTCTCTCTCTCTCTCTCTCTCTCTCTCTCTCTCTCTCTCTCTCTCTCTCTCTCTCCTCTTTTCCTTCTTATTTTTTTCAACTCTCCCAATTTTCTTCTTTTTCCCAACTCTCTCGTCTCTCCCCATTTTTCATCAAAAAAATTTCTGACTTTATTTGTATTTTTTTCTCAGCAGACGACGACTCACCCCCACCTGGAACCACGACTCGATCGCCAACACCCGAAGAAGAAGAAAGTCGTTGATGATGGAGAAGAGGCCGGTCGTTATTTTGGTATTTTTGTTACCTTTTTTTTTTGGGTCCTTTTTGTTTGTCGCCGGAGTAGTTGGTGTCTTTTGGTGTTTTTTGCTCATTCTTGGCCAACTGGGTATTTTTGGAGTGGGTATTTTCATCGATCGGTGGCCGGCGTGGGTGTTTTCGTTGATCGGTGGCGTGGGTTTTCTCGCCGGATCTCAATGACATCGTCGACGACGAGTTGGACAAAGATCCGGCGCGGATCTCGCCGGATACACCGGTCCTTTCTCTGGATCCAGTGAGATATACGTACGTATACGTATATCGTATACAATATTAGGAAGGAAAAAAAACATAAAAAAAAAAAAATAATAAAAATAAAAAGAAGAAGAAGAAGAAAAGAACAGATTTTGGCGACGTGTGATAAGTATACGTGGCAAAAAAAAATATAATTTTCTATTTTTTTTTTTTTAAAAAAAGAAAAATACATTTAGCCATGTGTATAGAATACACGTGGCTAAATAGCAATGTGTATTGAATACACGTTGCTAACTGCACATTTAGTAACACCCACATCAACCACGCGGGACCCACGCGGCCAACTGCACGTGGCTAGCAGTTAGCAACGTGTATGATCCTCATATACGTGGCTAACTGTACGTAGCTAAATATTAAGTTTTTTGTAGTGCTAGGACAGAGGAAGCTCTCGTGGCTCAGATCAAATGGGAGGTTTGATCGATAATTATGGCTAAAGGTTCTGTTAAGAGATTTGCTTGTTATCATAAACAAGATATTACTATGCTAAACTAATAAGCAGCGGATATAAAAAATATTAGGGTTACCTTTAGCCATCTTTACTCAAGCGTTTTCACGAACTTCTGAAAACAAAATTATTATTGTCGTGTAATGTATTTCGCTGATTTGATGTGTAGTATTGTTGTTCTGTAGTGGTTTGTATTTGTTTTCTCCCTGTTTTGGGTGAACTGGTTATGGTGTTTACCGGATCAATTATTAATTTCTGGTTGTGTTTGATTTATAAAGGCTTAATTCATCCAAGAAAAAAAAAATGCTAGAAACTTAAACAATTTAGCTACAACCCACTTCAATTTTAAATTTTCTCTAGCTAAATGGGTAATTAGTTCCAATCATAAAACATATCAGCATGCAATAATCAATTATGTGATTGAAATAAATATTAAACATAAAATAAAGAACATATAACTCTAAAAAATTAATATGCTCCACATGAATAAACAATGTAACGAGGTAGAGTATGTATATTGATCAAACTCATGAGACATTAAAGTAATATGAGAAAACTTTTTGATGTCAAAATATGCATGATAATTATTCAAAACGCATAAATATCATGCTAATTCTCAAAATAATGTCTATATGAGCATTAATTTTTTTAAAATATAATTATAAAATAATATCTGGTATATGTCGAATTTATGGGCAAAAAAAAATCAATTTGAAGTTCTCTCAATATTTATTTGTTGAGCACACATTCAGAAGACGTTGATCTTCCGTTACATCAATTATACACCTAGATAGGATTGAATTCGAGTCCTCACTACACTCGTTGCTTGTTTTACGGTATGTTCAAGCACTTCAGAGAATGTAAGCCGTCCAATCCAAACCACATGTCTGGAATTCATAGCATTCAACCAATCAATTATATGTATATATAAAAGTTTCCTGTTCATATCAACTACGGTCGTAAAATTTTTATGTTCTTTTCATTTGGACACTCATTTTTAGCTTTTGTAGAAGTAGCTAAGATAAAATTTGATCAGAATCAGGATTAGCATTTTTTTATGTTACATGTAATTTGTACGACGAATTGGTTGTACAAATAATCAAAGAATCAAAGAATAGCTATGAAAGAAATCTTTAACTAAAAAAGCTTGCTAGCGAATTCATCTATAGCGATTCCATACATACGTGTAGAAGCTGACTTTCTGGCAAGTTGTTTGAGCTGTGACAAGCTTCTTCCCAATTTCAAAGCTACCTTCATTTCAAACAATTCCCCGTTTTCTCTTTTCTCCGAATCTTTTTCCTTAAGTGTGGCCACTATTGATTCTTGGAGTAGCCGGAAAAAGCCACCGCAATTTCTGTACATCTCAAACACCATGCCAATTTGGCCACCATGCTCGAATGCATTTACCGCACTACCTAAAGCCCCCGCAGCCACAGCTACTATTGCAGCCCATGACCCGTTACCAACAAAAGCAGACCCAACGGCTGCAATGCCTGTGAGTAATGGTCCTGCGATGGCTAAAACCTTGTTGATCTTCAACACCAGGTTGCCCAGCCTTTCATAGTCCTCAATGTCCTTTCTCTTCACCACCTCAACGATCTCTCGCATTTCTCCTTCCAGTTCCTCACTCCACCCGTTCTTCTCTTGCTGTACATGATTTCCTTCACGTGACTTGTTTTTCTTTTGGTGTTTTTTTGAAGGCCACCAAACAGCAGGCTCGTACTTTGCAGGGAACTTGTCAAGCATTGCTCCTAGCAAGGGAAATGGGTAGGCTCTGTCGAGGGTCAAGACCTTTTCCATCATGTCCTTCACATCTTCTTGAGTTGGAGTCCCGAGAGACAGCATACTCTGGATTTTGCTCTGGAGCTGCTTGAACAATCTCGTGGCATTACGTTGTTCCTCTGCAAGTTGTGAAGGCTGTATTTTGTTCATCGCAAGCAACATCCCCGTGGCCGCAGAATACAAGAGCGTGGACGATAATTTAAGAGCCAAAAGGGGCATTCCGGCGCCAGCAATGGCTGCAGCACCAGCCATGGTGGCAGCAGTGAGAGTAATCATGTTGATGGAGTTGAGAAGAAGGGTATTCCAGTTCTCACGCTGATTTCCAATGTTAGCGTGCATCTCCACCCTGTCAGACACGGCCTCTAAGATGGCATAGAGTTGGGTAGTCGTAATGGTGTTGCAGTTGGGTA
The DNA here is from genome assembly GCF_958979055.1 of Alnus glutinosa. Classification (NCBI taxonomy): domain Eukaryota; kingdom Viridiplantae; phylum Streptophyta; class Magnoliopsida; order Fagales; family Betulaceae; genus Alnus; species Alnus glutinosa. The sequence goes on along the minus strand of NC_084890.1, from coordinate 2,352,831 downwards.
ATTTATCATCGATTGGTGCGGTAGTGATGACGTCGATCTTTTCTACCGGGGCTATCTTTATGAACGCGTCCCTTATATTCAATTCCTGGACCTGCAGCTTTCTTGTTGGTATTTTTGGAACAGAGAAATAAGGGATCACTTTTGGAAGTTTTGGGACATGAATAGCAGCATTGATTTTCATGGAAGAAGAAGATAATCGCAGAGTTGAAGCCATTTGATTGTGGTTTTCTTTGAGCTTTTCTGGTGTACGTATGTGTTGTAGGGAAAGTGGGAAGGTTGAGAATGGAGGATAGGGAGGGTGGCTGAGGCTTATTTATAGTATTCGAACAACGTACAACTGAAAAGAGGCGGTCAGATACAGAAAATATTGACCAGCTGAGTGGGTTGACTCAGCCCCTTGGCTGACCTATTCGCTATTCATAATTTTCAAGTTCAAATATTCATAATTTTACTCGCTTGTCTTGGGTCTCCCATGCGACGCTGTAAAACTTGTAAAAGCCGATGGTAAACAAAGTATGCTAATTCAACTAATATTTTAAGCAATATATAGTACGGCTCTCTACAGGATCAAGCAATATGGATATCCATATTAATAGGTCAATATCTACAAAATTGGTGATATTAATAGGTCAATATCTTACTAATGCTACTCGATCTTCAAACGAGTAGATCCCTATATCAAACGTCAACGTTGTTTTGTATATTATTATTATTATTATATATAATATGTGTAAGGGTAGAGGTAGCTGTTATTTTATTACCTTCGTGTATCCTTAAAACCGTTAACCGCACCGCCTTTGGCGATTAGCGATTTTTTTTCTTTCTAACTACCTACTAAAGTGGTTATATGATTATTAAAAGCGGTTAATAACAACTGCCCCCTCGTACACTCCTACTTTTATCATACTACTATTCTATCCTATTAATGTGACACTGTCAATCAAGTCTTGATTTTTATTTTTTTTAACAATGATTTTTTCTTCTTCTTTTATTCATTTTTTATTTATAATCTTATATATATTTATATTTTTTAATTAAAAGTTACTTGGACCGCTTTCTGATTGGGTATGACATGGCAGTACCGTTATAAATAAAGGTTATTTTTTAGGGGGATTATTTGATTGTTGTTAATGATGTGCGTCGTGAGCGTACTCCTTGCTGGAGGAACTGTGATCAGATAATTGAGTATATTTGTTTACATCTACAGGGATTTCGGTCTCATGTTGTTTATCCTGTAAAGAGGGCAGCAAATCAGCCTGCTCATGTGTTGGCTAGAATGGCTTTACAACAGTCTAGATGTTGTCTAGAGGGGGGTTTGCCCAATTCCTATTCGTAATATTGTATTTGCTGAGCAAGATTTTCGGCCTTGATTAATAAAGTTATTTGGTTTTACACTCAAAAAAAAAAATGAAAAAAATAATAATAATGGTGATGGTGTTGCATCTATATTAGAGAGATTGGATTCATCTGAACTTATCAGCATCGCATAATATCTCAGGTATACCCAGTTTTGATATATGATAGCTTATCCATCCTCTCTCTCTCTCTCTCTCTCTCTCTCTCTCTCTAAGCCAAACAAACTTTTTTTTTTGGCAAGTCAAACAACGGTTATGCAGTGCGGTTTGAGCTACAAATAACCATTAACTAAAGTTACTATAAAACTGTTAACCGCTTAAGATAGAGCAATAGCAATTAGAAAAATTTGATAACCACCTAAGATAGTTCCCGTTGCGGTTATTAACTACTAACCGTAACCGCTTGTACACTCCTAAATAAAAGTGTGGTTTTTAATATTACTTAGATATATAACATGGAGAATTTATTGGCATTAAATATAAATATTACATTGGCATGATCTGAAGTGTTGTTTACTATAAATCACTTAAAAGTTGACGTAATAGAAAAAAAAAAAAAAAAAAAAGTTCTGAAAATTTTAATTTAATTTATGGTTTACTTAGAATTTTTGTCTTTTTATATAATTTTATGAAGTTTATTTTTGTTATCGGGGGACATAGACAAAATTTGATAGTATAGAAAAACATTGACATAATTAATAATTTGGAGGAGCATTGACAATATGATGATAGTTTAAAATATATATATATAAAATGACTAAAATAAAAAATCACTTAAAATAGTTAGGTTGTGAGAGTTGGTAGCATTACTCTTTTAATATTATCTTTTACGGGGTAAGCTTAACTTAATTTGTACGTTATAGGATTGTATAAATTACCATTTGTGGTACAAATAGTCAAATTAAAGAATAAGTATGCACGAATTCTTAAACTAAAAAAGCTTGATAGTGAATTCATTTATTCATCTATGGCAGTTCGAGGGAAGAAGCTAACTTTCTACCAAGTTCTCTGATCGAGCTGTGACCGTTCAACAAATTGCAGTAGGAAATTCAAGTTATTATAATATGCAAGAATCTAAAAAAAAAATTAATTGTATATATTCTTTTGGATACTCCTTTTGGCTTTTGCAGAAGTAGCTGTGATCAAATTTGATCAGAATTAGCATTTGTCAATGTTAATGATATTGTACAAAGAATAAAAGACTATATACGGATTCTTTCTTAAACTAAAAAAGCTTGCTACCGAATTCATCTATGGTAGTTCCATCCATACGGGAAGAAGCTGACTTTCTGGCAAGTTGTTTGAGCTGTGACAAGCTTCTCCCCAGTTTCAAAGCCACCTTCATTTCAAACAACTCTCCGTTTTCTCTTTTCTCCATATCTCCTTCCTCAAGTGTGGCTTCTATTGATTCTTGGAGTAGCCGGAAGAAGCCACCGCAGTTTCTGTACATCTCAAACACCATACCAATTTGACTGCCATGTTCAAATGTATTAACCGCGCTACCTAAAGCCCCCGCAGCCACCGCTACTATTGCAGCCCATGACCCGTTACCAACAAAAGCAGACCCAACGGCTGCAATGCCTGTGAGTAATGGTCCTGCGATGGCTAAAACCTTGTTGATCTTCAACACCAGGTTGCCCAGTCTTTCATAGTCCTCAATGTCCTTTCTCTTCACCACCTCAACGATCTCTCGCATTTCACCTTCCAGTTCCTCACTCCACCCATTCTTCTCTTGCGGTACATTATTTCCTTCACGTGACTTGTTTTTCTTCTGGAGTTTTTTTGAAGGCCACCAAACAGCGGGCTCGTACTTTGCAGGGAACTTGTCAAGCATTGCTCCTAACAAGGGAAGTGGGTAGGCTCTGTCGAGGGCCAAGACCTTTTCCATCACGTCCTTCACATCTTCTTGAGCTGAAGTCCCGAGAGACAGCATACTCTGGATTTGGCTTTGGATCTGCTTGAACAATCTCGTAGCATTACGTTGTTCCTCTGCAAGTTGTGAAGGCTGAATTTTGTTCATCACAAGCAACATCCCCGTGGCTGCAGAATACAAGAGAGTGGACGATAATTTAAGAGTCAAAAGGGGCATTCCGGCGCCAGCAATGGCTGCAGCACCAGCCATGGTGGCAGCAGTGAGAGTAATCATGTTGATGGAGTTGAGAAGAAGGGTATTCCAGTTTTCACGCTGTTTTCCAATGTTTGCGTGCATCTCCACCCTGTCAGACACGGCCTCTAAGATGGCATAGAGTTGGGTAGTCGCAATGGTGTTGGAGTTGGGTGATTTATCATCGATTGGTGCTGTAGTGATGACGTCGATCTTTTCAACCGGGGCTATCTTTATGAACGCGTCCCTTATATTCAATTCCTGGACCTGCAGCTTTCTTGTTGGTATTTTTGGAACAGAGAAATAAGGGATCACTTTTGGAAGTTTTGGGACATGTATAGCAGCATTGATTTTCCTGGAACAACAAGACGAAGATAATCGGAGAGTTGAAGCCATTTGATCGAGGCTTTCTCTTAGCTTTTCTGGTGTATGTATTGTAGGGAAAGTGGGAAGGTTGTGAATGAATGGAGGTAGGGAGGGGGGTTGAGTCTTATTTATAGTAATGGTATTCGAACAACAACTGAAAGGAGGCGGTCAGATACGGAAAATATTTGACTGGGTGATTGTTGACTGGGCTTATTGGCTGACCCATTCGCTATTCAAAATTTTCAAGTTAAAATATTCATAATTTTACTCCCTTAATTGTCTTGGGTCTCTCATGCGACGCAGTAAACAAATTAAAGTAATATGGATATCTCTATATATTAATAGGTTAATATCTACAAAATTGGTGATTTAATGGTCAATATCACACAACGTTGTTTTATATATTATTATTATTTAATATATATATATATATATATATATAAGGGTATGCAGTTAGTAGTTATTTACAGCCTTCGTGTATCTCTAAAATCGTTAACCACATAGCCCTTGGCGATTAGCAGTTTTTTTTATTATTTTTTTTCCAACCATCTATTAAAGCAATTATGTGATTATTAGGCGGCTAATAACTGTCTGCTCGTACACTCCTAACTTTTATTTTACTACTATTTCAATCTATTAATGTGGCACTCTCAATCAACTCGATCTTATTATTATTATTTTTTTAACAATGAACTTTTTTTTTTATTATTCATTTTTTATTTATAATCTTATATATATTTATATCTTTTAATTAAAGGTTATTGGGGCCTCTTTTTTAATTGAGTATGATGTGACAACACCGTTATAAATGAGGGAAGTGATGAACATGCTTGTCATGATCATGGTAATGGTGCTGCATCAATATTAGAGAGATTGGATTCATCTTATTTATGATAGCTTATCCATCCCCTCTCTCTCTCTCTCTCTAAGCCAAACAAACAAACTCTTTTTTTTTTTTTCTGCAAATTAAACAACGGTTATGCAGTGTGGTTTGAGCTTCAAGTAATCATTTTTTTTAATAAGTAAATTTAGTTTTGGTGTTATTGGAATGCTAACCGCCCAAGACGGATCGGTTGCGATTACAAAAATCAAGATCAGTAATTGCAGTTGCGGTTGCGGTTATTAATGCTAACCGTAAACGCTTGTACACTCCTAAATAAAAGTATAGTTTCTAATACTACTTATATATATAATATAACGTAGAGAATTTATTGGCATTAAACCTAAGATCTCACGCGGTTTGCAAACAACTTACTACATAATATCCCCAACCAGCGATGTAAAATCAAGATCAGTTGAAGCTTAGTTTTAGTATGCATTAGCACCCTCCGTATTTTCTAGGATAACCCTTGGTGGAATTCTTAAAAACCTAACAATTAATTTCTTTTTCTTTTTTAAATGGTTCAGATTTTGCAAAATTCAGCACACAACTTAGTGTTTAACAATAGATTAAAGAAAAACAAAAGCTCTTATCGAGGTAGTAAATTCTGTTGAAATATTAATTAAATAATTAAATTCTCAATTTCATATAAGCTTAAGCTTTTGAGATACCTAGTGATTTAACATGGTATCAAAGTAGAAGTCATGAGTTCGAATCCTAATTCTACAATGTCCTCTCATTTCAGTTAAATATTTCACATATTGGGCCTCACTTGTTAAAAGAGGGTTCAATATTAGAATATTAATTAAATGATTAAATTATCATCACCCTTTAATTAAAACTAATGCTTAGGCCATTCAAAGAATTTGCCATTTTCCCGATTCATGTGTTACATATATAGCACAACAAAACAGAAGCTCTGGTCAAAATTCTCTTTAAAGAAAAGAATATTTACAAATCCACAAGGAGGTAAAGTGCAGGCCATTTCATTTTGCATTGATATATATCACATTATCAAGTACCTGAGTACCACTCCTAAGTAGTCACCTAATCTCATTTTTGCTAAAAGAAATAAATAAACACACCATAAAACATTAATATTATCTGCTAAAGAATGAAATTCACTGAGACTAATCGAATTCCACAGCTACCTCTTTGACTGTGGTAGAGTAACCGCATGTCGCTTGCGTGTTTGCAGGCCGAGCCACCAGCAACGACCGTTCGAAAACCTAGACGCAAAAAGAAGCGCACATATATAGAAGAAGACGACATTGAAAAAGATGTGGAAGAAAAACCACAATCATGTATAACAGAAGTTTCACTGAAGCAGAGGAGCCACCGGTGGCAACTTTTCGCCTTATGATCGCCCACATAATTTTGCTCGTATTTATTTCCCGAGCACATTTTCACAAAATACGTAATTAGAAATGTTGCTCAGCCCTTTTATACGGATTTGATATAATTGCGTTTATAGATCGAGCGAGAGCGAGAGAGATTGGACCTGCTGAGAAGAAGGTGGAGTTTTTTGGTGGTTTTTCGCTCACTGATTAACAGAAAGGAAAGAGGAAATGTTTGTGTGTACATATATACTCTTTATTACCGTACTTTTATTCCCCCGCAAACACTTTGTTGATCGGTGTCGACCGGAAATGATTTGCTGAAAGACCGTCCCCGGCACCTACTTTTTATTAAAAAATTAGAGACAATTTTTCTTTTGATTAAAATTCATTGTTTTAGTAAAAAGTGGATGCCAGGGGACGGTCTCGTGAACATTGCTCGTGTTGACCTTAGGTCAGCCTATGTTAAAAGAGCTTGTTATTCATTTATCACATTAGGGATTACAAGTTAGTAGTATGGACCCAATTATGGCGGAGGCATGGCAGCTTTACAAGCATTACTATTTAGCAAGGAGATTGATTTTTTTTATGTCATCCTTGCAAATAGTCACAGCAATTTTCATGGAGTCTCCCAATTGGAGTAGATTTGGCCACTTTAACGAGGGAATCAAAGAACAAGCACTTATTTCGATCTTTTAGTGTATCTCACGTGAGAAATGAGGCAAATTCGGCGTCACATTTAGTTGCTAAAGCAGCTTCCACTCAAGTGCTAGATGATATATGGTTAGAAGATTTTCCTCATTTTCTGTCTGACATTGTTTTTAAGGAGGCAATTGCTCCTTTTTTCTAAATCTCTTTGGTGGTTTTTGTAATGGTTTTCTATCAATTAAATATGATCAAATGGTTCAAAAATTTTTTTTTTAAAAAAAAAAATTATGTTAATTATTATTATTATTATTTTAAAAAAACTAATTAAAATACATTACATCGGATGGTATGACATGAGTATGATAAATGAGTGTAAGAAATATTATTTTTATTAAAAAAGAAAAAAAAAATTGACTAATTAACACTGCCAAGTCAATAAAGTGAAATAAAAAATATAATTTCTAACCTTACTCTTAAATAAAATGTTTATGAAAGTGGAGAATTTGTTGTCATTAAATATGAACAATTTGAGCTGAAGTGTTGTTTGTTACAAGACTCTTAAAAAATGATGTAGCATATAATACTCAATAATATGTTAAGTCAAGATAAAGAGAAGCCGGCCCAAGAATTCACTATTTAGAAAGTAGATCTGAGAGGAGGACGGAGCTCTTTCCCTCTCTACTCCCTGCTCCTACCCTCTCTCTCCCATTATGGTTTTTTTTGTTTATTTTGTTTGTAGGCGTTGTCTGACCAGATCAATAATTTTGACCTCTCAGCTATGCATCCATCCATCTACCTCTATGTTGTGCCGTTTATCTCCTCCTTGACCAGTACTGTTGTTTGTTGGTTGTGTTTTTGCTTTGAATAAGAGTTTTATTCTCTTTAGATCTGCCTTCATTGACGATTTATGAGATGAATGTTAGTTAGGTGTGAGGGATTATCTCTCATGACCTGGATAGTTCGGTGTAAGGGTTTATCTCTCACGGTCAGTTTAAATAAATTTTTTTAGGATATTTGACTACCCTTGTCTTAGATCTAATATGCTCGGAGCAGATTTGCTCTTTAACCATTTTTGTACATGGATTAGTGGAAGATGAAAGTCATAGATATATAATTATAGTAACTCAACATTAATATTTTTTCATTTAACTGTCCTGCCAATTGTTCTTAAGGTAAATGAGTATACCAATCAAAACTTCACATAAGATTTATAAGCTTTTGAAATATGATCCGAACTCATATATATAAATATATAGACGCTGCTAGAATTTTTGGTTTATTCAAGTCTTTGGCACAAGATGACGGAAAGGATCAAATTAAGGAACAAGTCTTTGGCACGAGGCTCTATCGATCTGAAGAGGTTTTGCTTTGGGGTTGAGTGACCAATCAGTTTTGTAAGATATGTTAATTAAATGATTCTTAATTATTTAAGGAATATTTTAATATTTTCTCTAGACTCTAGTGGTCCAAAATCAAGCTTATGTTATATAATACCATATTGTTAGATCAGTATATAATTATTTAAAAAATTTAAACAAACAAATAAATGTAAAATTAATTAAGTAATCAGATTGAGTTTTCAATTGAGTTGACTTCCAATTCCAGGGCCAACTCCAACCCCTCAACGTAAATTCAGATAATCTAAGCGGTCCAACCCAGACCGCATGTCTTGAATTCCGAGCATTCAACCAATCAATATACAAGTTCCCTGTTCACATATATATATATATATATATATATATATATATATATATATATATATATATATATATATACTCTAGAACTCTGTCTCTCAGCCACGGTCGTAAAGTTAATGCACCGACCAGAAATTGACCGTTCAACAAATTGCACTAAGAAATTCAAGTTATTATATGAAAGAAACTAAAAAAAAAAACACACATTATATTCTTTTGGACACTCCTTTGCAGATATAGCTGAGATAAAATTTGATTAGAATTAGCATTTTCCTTATGTTATAGAGATTGTACAAAGAATTGGTTGCACAGATAATCAAAGAATAAAAAAACAGCTATACACGGATTCGTTCTTAAACTAAAAAAGCTTGCTACCGAATTCATCTAGGGTAGTTCCATTCATACGGGAAGAAGCTGACTTTTTGGCAAGTTGTTTGAGCTGTGACAAACTTCTCCCCAGTTTCAAAGCCACCTTCATTTCAAACAACTCCCCGTTTTCTCTTTTCTCCATATCTCTTTCCTCAAGTGTGGCTTCTATTGATTCTTGAAGTAGCCGAAAGAAGCCACCGCAGTTTCTATACATCTCAAACACCATACCAATTTGGCCACCATGCTCGAATGCATTAACCGCGCTGCCTAAAGCACCCGCAGCCACCGCTACTATTGCAGCCCATGATCCGTTACCAACAAAAGCAGACCCAACGGCTGCAATGCCTGTGAGTAATGGTCCTGCGATGGCTAAAACCTTGTTGATCTTCAACACCAGGTTGCCCAGCCTTTCATAGTCCTCAATGTCCTTTCTCTTCACCACCTCAACGATCTCTCGCATTTCTCCTTCCAGTTCCTCACTCCACCCATTCTTCTCTTGCTGTACATGATTTCCTTCACGTGACTTGTTTTTCTTCTGGAGGTTTTTTGAAGGCCACCAAACAGCAGGCTCGTACTTTGCAGGGAACTTGTCAAGCATTGCTCCAAGCAAGGGAAGTGGGTAGGCTCTGTCGAGGGCCAAGACCTTTTCCATCACGTCCTTCACATCTTCTTGAGTTGGAGTCCCGAGAGCCAGCATAGTTTGAATTTGGCTCTGGATCTGCTTGAACAATCTCGTAGCATTACGTTGTTCCTCTGCAAGTTGTGAAGGCTGAATTTTGTTCATCACAAGCAACATCCCCGTGGCTGCAGAATACAAGAGAGTGGACGATAATTTAAGAGCCAAAAGGGGCATTCCGGCGCCAGCAATGGCTGCAGCACCAGCCATGGTGGCAGCAGTGAGAGTAATCATGTTGATGGAGTTGAGAAGAAGGGTATTCCAGTTCTCACGCTGTTTTCCAATGTTAGCGTGCATCTCCACCCTGTCAGACACGGCCTCTAAGATGGCATAGAGTTGGGTAGTAGCAATGGTGTTGGAGTTGGGTAATTTATCATCGATTGGTGCGGTAGTGATGACGTCGATCTTTTCTACCGGGGCTATCTTTATGAACGCGTCCCTTATATTCAATTCCTGGACCTGCAGCTTTCTTGTTGGTATTTTTGGAACAGAGAAATAAGGGACCAGTTTTGGAATCTTTGGGACATGAATAGCAGCATTGATTTTCATGGAAGAAGAAGATAATCGGAGAGTTGAAGCCATTTGATTGAGGTAATTTTCTTTGAGCTTTTCTGGTGTACGTATGTCTTGCAGGGAAAGTGGCCGGGAAGGTTGAGAATGGAGGATAGGGAGGGTGGCTGAGGCTTATTTATAGTATTCGAACAACGTACAACCGAAAAGAGGCGGTCAGATAGGGAAAATATTGACCAGCTGAGTGGGTTGGCTCAGCCCCTTGGCTGACCTATTCGCTATTCATAATTTTCAAGTTCAAATATTCATAATTTTACTCGCTCGTCTTGGGTCTCTCATGCGACGTAGTAAAACTTGTAAGCCGGCCGATAGTAAACAAAGTAAGCTAATTCAATTAATATTTTATTCGGGACCAATCGATAATACGGCTCTCTAACTGGTCAACATCTACAGGATCAAAGCAATATGGATATCTCTATTAACGAGTAGAGCTCATACATACTCCGAAAATGAACTTTGCACAATAATATTAGTCTTATTAATGTAAGTGGTTGTGTATCAATCACTCATTTTCAGACTTTCATATTAAGTTATTTTATTGCACATGATCTCCTTTTATATATATATACCTTTTTTATAGTACAAAAGAAATAAATTGAGAAATTTGTAAAATTGTTCTCCACCTTAATTTGTGTTTGAAAATTAGGCAAAAATGAAAAATTGATCTACGTGGTTTACCTGATTTACAATTAGTTTTTGTGGTGTCAAAATAATTAAACTCAGAGGTCCTTGAGGTATATATGCAAAAAATCAATTTACTCTCTACGTACAGTTAAATTATGTCCACTAACTTAACAGATTCCGCTAGTATGACACTCACTCAAATAAGACACTAGCCGAATCTTTTTTAAGTCAATGGATGAAATTTGATTGTAAGGAGTAAATTAATTTTATGCATACATCAAGGACCTTTGATTTTATTTTGATACCACATGAAGCTAATTGCAAATCAAATAAATCACATAGACTAATTTACATTTTTTCCTAATTTTTAAACCTGATGAAGCCAAGAACCCCTTCCCCCCCCCCCCCCCCCCCCCCCAGGAGATTGAGAAGAGAATCAGAATTGTGATTTTGACCAAGAACCCTATATCAAACAACGTTGTTTTATATATTATTATTATTATTATTATTTATTTATATAATATATATTATATATAATATGTATAAGGGTATGCGGTTAACAGTTATTTACCTCCTTCGCGTATCTCTAAAATTGTTAACTGCATGGCCCTTGGCAATTAGCGTTTTTTTTTTCCCAACAATCTATTAAAGCGGTTATGTGATTATTAGGCAGTTAATAACTACCCGCTCGTACACTCCTACTTTTATTTTACTACTATTCCAACCTATTAATGTGGCACTGTCAATCAACTCTTATTATTATTATTTTTTTTAACAATGACTTTTTTTCTTTCTTTTATTCATTTTTTATTTATAATCTTTTATATATATATATATATATATATATATATATAAATTAAAGGTTACTTGGGCCGCTTTCTAATTGGGTACGACGTGGTAGCACCGTTATAATTGAGGGAAGTGATGAACATGCTGGTCATGATCATGGTAATGGTGTTGCATCTATATTAGAGGGATTGGATTTATCTTATTTATGATAGCTTATCCATCCCCTATCTCTCTCTAAGCCAAACAAACAAACTCTTTTTTTTTTTTTTTTTGCAAGTTAAACAACGGTTATACAATGTGGTTTGAGCTTCAAATAACTTTTTTTTTTTTTTTTTTAATAAGTAAATCTAATTTTGGTGTTACTAGAATGCAAACCGCCCAAGAGGGATTGCGATTACAAAAATTTGATAACTGCCTAAGGCAGTTGCAGTTGCGGTTGCAGTTGCGATTATTCACTGCTAACCGTAACTGTTCGTACACTTCTAAATAAAAGTAAAGTTTATAATACTACTTATATATATAACATAGAGAATTTATTGGCATTAAATATGAATATTACATTAATCTGAAGTGTAATTTAGTATTATAAGTCCCTTAAAAGTTGACGTAGTAAAAAACAAAAAAGTTCAAAAATTTTAATTTAATTTATGTTTTTTTTTAAGAATTTTGTCTTTTTATATATAATTTTTATAATTTTATGAAAGGTATTTTTGTTATGGGGAACATTGACAAAATTTGATAGTATGGGAAAACATTGGTAGTTTGGATAAGCATTGACAATGTGATAGTAGTTTAAAATAGATATGTATTTTTTTTTTTTTGGTATATATATATTTTTTAAATGACTAACATAAATAAATCACTTAAAATAGTTAGGGTGTTGTGAGAGTAGGTAGCATTACTTTTTTAATATTCTCTTTTACGGGTAGGCTTAACTTAATTTGTATGTTATAGGATTGTATAAACCATTTGTGGTACAAATAGTCAAATTAAAGAATAAGTATACACGGATTCTTAAACTAAAAAAGCTTGATAGTGAATTCATTTATTCATCTATGGCAGTCAATTCGAGGGAAGAAGCCGGCTTTCTACCAAGTTCTCTGATCAAGCTGTGACCGTTCAACAAATTGCAGTAGGAAATTCAAGTTATTATAATATGCAAGAATGTAAAAAAAAGTATATATTCTTTTGGACACTCCTTTTGACTTTTGCAGAAGTAGCTGTGATCAAATTTGATCAGAACTAGCATTTGTCAATGTTAATGATTTTGTACAAAGAATAAAAGAATAGCTATACATGGATTCTTTCTTAAACTAAAAAAGCTTGCTACCGAATTCATCTATGGTAGTTCCATCCATACGGGAAGAAGCTGACTTTTTGGCAAGTTGTTTGAGTTGTGATAAGCTTCTCCCCAGTTTCAAAGCCACCTTCATTTCAAACAACTCCCCGTTTTCTCTTTTTTCCATATCTCTTTCCTCAAGTGTGGCTTCTATTGATTCTTGGAGTAGCCGGAAGAAGCCACCGCAGTTTCTATACATCTCAAACACCATACCAATTTGGCTGCCATGTTCGAATGCATTAACCGCGCTACCTAGAGCCCCCGCAGCCACCGCTACTATTGCAGCCCATGACCCGTTACCAACAAAAGCAGACCCAACGGCTGCAATGCCTGTGAGTAATGGTCCTGCGATGGCTAAAACCTTGTTGATCTTCAACACCAGGTTGCCCAGCCTTTCATAGTCCTCAATGTCCTTTCTCTTCACCACCTCAACGATCTCTCGCATTTCACCTTCCAGTTCCTCACTCCACCCATTCTTCTCTTGCTGTACATTATTTCCTTCACGTGACTTGTTTTTCTTCTGGAGGTTTTTTGAAGGCCACCAAACAGCAGGCTCGTACTTTGAAGGGAACTTGTCAAGCATTGCTCCAAGCAAGGGAAGTGGGTAGGCTCTGTCGAGGGCCAAGACCTTTTCCATCACGTCCTTCACATCTTCTTGAGTTGGAGTCCCGAGAGACAGCATACTCTGGATTTTGCTCTGGAGCTGCTTGAACAATCTCGTGGCATTACGTTGTTCCTCTGCAAGTTGTGAAGGCTGTATTTTGTTCATCGCAAGCAACATCCCCGTGGCCGCAGAATACAAGAGCGTGGACGATAATTTAAGAGCCAAAAGGGGCATTCCGGCGCCAGCAATGGCTGCAGCACCAGCCATGGTGGCAGCAGTGAGAGTAATCATGTTGATGGAGTTGAGAAGAAGGGTATTCCAGTTCTCACGCTGATTTCCAATGTTAGCGTGCATCTCCACCCTGTCAGACACGGCCTCTAAGATGGCATAGAGTTGGGTAGTCGTAATGGTGTTGGAGTTGGGTAATTTATCATCGATTGGTGCGGTAGTGATGACGTCGATCTTTTCAACCGGGGCTACCTTTATGAACGCGTCCCTTATATTCAATTCCTGGACCTGCAGCTTTCTTGTTGGTATTTTTGGAACAGAGAAATAAGGGATCACTTTTGGAAGTTTTGGGACATGAATAGCAGCATTGATTTTCATGGAAGAAGAAGAAGATAATCGCAGAGTTGAAGCCATTTGATTGTGGTTTTCTTTGAGCTTTTCTGGTGTACGTATGTGTTGTAGGGAAAGTGGGAAGGTTGAGAATGGAGGATAGGGAGGGTGGCTGAGGCTTATTTATAGTATTCGAACAACGTACAACTGAAAAGAGGCGGTCAGATACAGAAAATATTGACCAGCTGAGTGGGTTGACTCAGCCCCTTGGCTGACCTATTCGCTATTCATAATTTTCAAGTTCAAATATTCATAATTTTACTCGCTTGTCTTGGGTCTCCCATGCGACGCTGTAAAACTTGTAAAAGCCGATGGTAAACAAAGTATGCTAATTCAACTAATATTTTAAGCAATATATAGTACGGCTCTCTACAGGATCAAGCAATATGGATATCCATATTAATAGGTCAATATCTACAAAATTGGTGATATTAATAGGTCAATATCTTACTAATGCTACTCGATCTTCAAACGAGTAGATCCCTATATATATCAAACGTCAACATTGTTTTGTATATTATTATTATTATATATAATGTGTAAGGGTAGGGGTAGCGGTTATTTTATTACCTTTGTGTATCCCTAAAACCGTTAACCGCACCGCCCTTGGCGATTAGCGGGGTTTTTTTTTTTTCTTTCTAACTACCTACTAAAGCGGTTATATGATTATTAGGCGGTTAATAACAATTGCCCCCTCGTACACTCCTACTTTTATCATACTACTATTAATGTGACACTGTCAATCAATTCTTGATTTTTTTTTTTTTTAACAATATATGATTTTTTTCTTCTTCTTTTATTCATTTTTTATTTATAATCTTATATATATATATTTATATTTTTTAATTAAAAGTTACTTGGACCGCTTTTTGATTGGGTATGACATCGTAGTACCGTTATAAATAAAGGTTATTTTTTAGGGGGATTATTTGATTGTTGTTAATGATGTGCGTCGTGAGGGTACTCCTTGCTGGAGGAACTATGATTAGATTATTGAGTATATTTGTTTACATCTACAGAGATTTCGGTCTCATGTTGTTTATCATGTAAAGAGGGCAGCAAATCAGCCTGCTCATGTGTTGGCTAGAATGGCTTTACAACAGTCTCTAGATGTTGTCTAGAGGGGGGTTTGCCCAATTCCTATTCGTAATATTGCACTTGCTGAGCAAGATTTTCGGCCTTCATTAATAAAGTTATTTGGTTTTACACTCAAAAAAAATAATAATAATGGTGATGGTGTTGCATCTATATTAGAGAGAGTGGATTCATCTGAACTTATCAGCATCACATAATATCTCAGGTATGCCCAGTTTTGATATATGATAGCTTATCCATCCTCTCTCTCTCTAAGCCAAACAAATAAACTTTTTTTTGGCAAGTCAAACAACGGTTATGCAGTGCGGTTTGAGCTACAAATAGCCATTAACTAAAGTTACTCTAAAACTGTTAACCGCTTAAAATAGAGCAAGAGCACTTAGAAAAATTTGATAGCCACCTAAGATAGTTCTAGTTGCGGTTATTAACTACTAACCATAACCGCTTGTACACTCCTAAATAAAAGGGTGGTTTTTAATATTACTTAGATATATAACATGGAGAATTTATTGGCATTAAATATAAATATTACATTGGCATGATCTGAAGTGTTGTTTACTATAAGTCACTTAAAAGTTGACGTAATAGAAAAAAAAAAAAAAAAAAAAAAAGTTTTGAAAATTTTAATTTAATTTATGGTTTTTTTAGAATTTTTGTCTTTTTATATATAATTTTATGAAGATTATTTTTGTTATCGGGAGACATTGACAAAATTTAATAGTATAGGAAAACATTGACATAATTAATATCACTACAAAAAACTTTGTGTTTAGCCACATGCAGTTAGCCATGTGTATGACCCAATACACGTGGCTAACTGTTAGCCACGTGCAGTTGGCCACATGGGTTACGCATGGTGAATCTGATTGTAGTTAAATGTACATTTAGCAACGTGTAATTTTATATATGTGACTATTTAGCCACTTGACATTTAACCACGTGTTATTTTTAAGTGGCTAAATGTTTTTTTTTTTTTAAAAAAAAAAAAATGAAAAATGATATATTTTTAGCCACTTATTCCTTACACACGTCGCCAGCGTTTGTAATTTTTTTAAAAAAAAAATTACAAGAAAAGAACATATCGATATCTACTCTTTTCTTATTCAGATTTTTTTTTTTCTTTCCGGCGAGATCCAGCGACATCTGGAGAAAGGGCCGGCGAGATCCGGCGATCTGGCGAGATCTGGAGAAAGGGCCGGCCAAATCTGGAGATCCGGCGAGATTTGGAGAAAGGGCCGACGAGATCTGGCAATCCAGCGAGATCGGGAGAAAGGGCCATGCATCCGGCGAGATCCGCGCCGGATCTTCGTCCAAATCGTCATCGTCGACGACGTTGTCGAGATCCAAAAATCAACTACTCCGGCGACTAACAAAAAAGAAACCAACTACTCCAGCGACTAACAAAAAGGACCAAAAAAATTTAACAAAAAGACCAAAAATCACCATCAAAAGGACCCATACACCACCGGCCTCTTCTCCATCACCGACGACGAAAACAATCTTCTCCGGGTGTGAGTCGTGCGTCCGAGTGGGGCTGAATTGTCGTCTGCTGAGAAAAAAATACAAAGAAAGTGAGAAATCTTTTTGATAAAAAATGGGGAGACGTTGTCTGCTAGCTAGAGTTGAAAAAAGAAGAAGAAGAAAATGAGGAGAACAGATTGACGAGAGATGGAGAGATTTCTAAAAAAAAAGGAAAAAAAAAATTAAAGAAGAAAATGAGGAGAACAGATCGACGAGAGATGGAGAGATTTCTAAAAAAAAGGAAAAAAAAAAAATTAAAGAAGAAAATGAGGAGAACAGATCGACGAGAGATGGAGAGATTTCTAAAAAAAAAGGAAAAAAAAAAATTAGGAAGATAGGCGACAGATCCGGTTTTAAAAAGAAATGACAAAAAAAATTAAAAATTTGAAACAAACAGGCTCGTGAGTCTCCCCCCAAAACATGCAAATGGCAACGTGTTCACAAAGCACGTTGCTAAAATGTTAAATTTTAATTTTTTTTTTTTAAAATTATTTGTTGAAAAAAATTAAAAAAAAAAATAGAGAATATTTTAGCCATGTGTTTATGTTCCACGTAGCCAATAAACTACATGACTAAAATTTTAAATTTTTTAATAAATTGATTTTTTTTGAATATTTTAGCCACGTGTCTATTATACACGTGGCTAATCGGAGACGTGTATATTATACACGTGGCTAATTGGAGATGTGTATTAATTACACGTGGCCAACTGACTTTTTCATATTTTCTACTACATCTCGCCACGTGTTCATTATAACACGTGGCTAATGTCTTCTTTGAGGAGTATTTGGAGGAGTTGCCACGTGACTAATTTGGAGGAGTATTGACAATGCAATGATAGTTTAAAAAGATATATATATATATATATATATATATATATATATATATATATATATATATATGACTAAAATAAAAAAATCACTTAAAATAGTTAGGTTGTGAGAGTTGGTAGCATTACTCTTTTAATATTTTCTTTTAAGGGTAAGCTTAACTTAATTTGTTCGTTATAGGATTGTATAAATTACCATTTGTGGTACAAATAGTCAAATTAAAGAATAAGTATACACGAATTCTTAAACTAAAAAAGCTTGATAGTGAATTCATTTATTCATCTATGACAATTCGAGGGAAGAAGCTGACTTTCTACCAAGTTCTCTGATTGAGCTGTGACCGTTCAACAAATTGCAGTAGGAAATTCAAGGTATTATAATATGCAAGAATCTAAAAAAAAGGTAATTGTATATATTCTTTTGGATACTCCTTTTGGCTTTTGCAGAAGTAGCTGTGATCAAATTTGATCAGAATTAGCATTTGTCAATGTTATTGATATTGTACAAAGAATAAAAGAATAGCTATATACGGATTCTTTCTTAAACTAAAAAAGCTTGCTACCGAATTCATCTATGGTAGTTCCATCCATACGGGAAGAAGCTGACTTTCTGGCAAGTTGTTTGAGCTGTGACAAGCTTCTCCCCAGTTTCAAAGCCACCTTCATTTCAAACAACTCTCCGTTTTCTCTTTTCTCCGTATCTCTTTCCTCAAGTGTGGCTTCTATTGATTCTTGGAGTAACCGAAAGAAGCCACCGCAGTTTCTGTACATCTCAAACACCATACCAATTTGGCTGCCATGTTCAAATGTATTAACCGCGCTACCTAAAGCCCCCGCAGCCGCCGCTACTATTGCAGCCCATGACCCGTTACCAACAAAAGCAGACCCAACGGCTGCAATGCCTGTGAGTAATGGTCCTGCGATGGCTAAAACCTTGTTGATCTTCAACACCAGGTTGCCCAGCCTTTCATAGTCCTCAATGTCCTTTCTCTTCACCACCTCAACGATCTCTCGCATTTCACCTTCCAGTTCCTCACTCCACCCATTCTTCTCTTGCTGTAAATTATTTCCTTCACGTGACTTGTTTTTCTTCTGGAGTTTTTTTGAAGGCCACCAAACAGCGGGCTCGTACTTTGCAGGGAACTTGTCAAGCATTGCTCCTAACAAGGGAAGTGGGTAGGCTCTGTCGAGGGCCAAGACCTTTTCCATCACGTCCTTCACATCTTCTTGAGCTGAAGTCCCGAGAGACAGCATACTCTGGATTTGGCTTTGGATCTGCTTGAACAATCTCGTAGCATTACGTTGTTCCTCTGCAAGTTGTGAAGGCTGAATTTTGTTCATCACAAGCAACATCCCCGTGGCTGCAGAATACAAGAGAGTGGACGATAATTTAAGAGCCAAGAGGGGCATTCCGGTGCCAGCAATGGCTGCCGCACCAGCCATGGTGGCAGCAGTGAGAGTAATCATGTTGATGGAGTTGAGAAGAAGGGTATTCCAGTTTTCACGCTGTTTTCCCATGTTTGCGTGCATCTCCACCCTGTCAGACACGGCCTCTAAGATGGCATAGAGTTGGGTAGTTGCAATGGTGTTGGAGTTGGGTGATTTATCATCGATTGGTGCTGTAGTGATGACGTCGATCTTTTCAACCGGGGCTATCTTTATGAACGCGTCCCTTATATTCAATTCCTGGACCTGCAACTTTCTTGTTGGTATTTTTGGAACAGAGAAATAAGGGATCAGTTTTGGAAGTTTTGGGACATGAATAGCAGCATTGATTTTCATGGAAGAAGAAGAAGATAATCGCAGAGTTGAAGCCATTTGATTGTGGTTTTCTTTTAGCTTTTCTGGTGTGGGTATGTGTTGTAGGGAAAGTGGGAAACTTGAGAATGGAGGAATGAGGATAAGGAGAGTGTGGTTGAGGCTTATTTATAGTAGGCGGTCAGATACGGAAAATATTGACTGGGCCTATTGGCTGACCCATTCGGCATTCGCTATTCAAAAATTTTACTGGATCGCTTGTCTTGGGTCTCAACTCTCATGCGACGTAGTAAAACTTCAAACTTGTATAAGCCGTTAGTAAAGGAAGCTAATACAACTAAATATCTTCCGTCGCTACAAAACTTGGTCTCCTAACACGTTAATATCTTCAAGTCAAAAGCTTGGTAATACGCAATAAAAGAAACTAGAAAGAGATATGTTAGACTCAATCCTCCAAATGTTTTCTGTTTTAATTGATTAGAAGACAATTATTTTTTAGAAAAAATTCCACATTTTCTTATATTTTCATCATGCCCCTTCCTTGCAATAACATTTTCATCATTTTTGCTTCGACAAGACGAGAATGAAAAATGAAATTTTCAGCTACCACAGTAACTTTTTTCATCTATGATTTTCTCTAAGAGAGAGAGAGAGAAAGACAACGTACCCTTCCCCACACCATTACTACCTCTGGGAGCGAACAAGTTTCAACCTTTACCCAACTCAGCCTCATATCCACCCTTCTCCATCAATGGTGGAAACCGTGCTTTTTCAACACAGACGAGACCCATAAAATCGATAAAATATCAACACAAAATCAACATCACGCGCGGTGGAACAAATTCGACATTACCTTCTTCAGGCCCACGAGACCCACTGTCGATCCCCGGCGAAATGCAGCGAATAAAGATTTCCATCAATCCAATTTTGGAAGGAAATTTCTAAATTAACATGCATTTGCTATGTACTTATATTAAAGTAATTATTAAAATTACATTTTTATCTCATAATTATTCTATAATATTGTTACGAAATGACTGTTCCAAAAAATTCTCATGGACGTATTTTTTCTTTCTTCTTTTAATGGTGACTAACCAAAATTTGGTTGCTCCAGTCAAATGGATCCCCTTAAAGCTCCTAGACAGGATGAGTTCCCTGCCTGTTTCTTTCCTCAAAATTGGGAGATTTTGCACCAAGAGGTATGTGATGCAATTAAGTATTTCTTTGAAACTTGTAAATTGGATGCCTCTATAAATTCCACTGTTGTTGCTCTCATACCTAAAACAAAAAATTCTATTTCGGTGATTGAATTTCAGCCTATTAGCCTTTGTAATGTGGTTTATAAGATTTTACTAAAAATTCTTGCTAATAAGTTAAAGGTGATTTTGCCTTGTATTATCTCTGGTTCTCAGAGTGCTTTTATTTCTAGTCGGCTTGTTACTGATAATATTATTGCTGCATATGAGACTATGCAAACTAGATTGTGGGGTAAAACTGGTTACATGGGCATAAAGCTTGATATGAGTAAAGCTTATGATAGGGTTGAGTGGTCGTTTTTGGAGGCTGTAATGTATAAGTTGGGTTTTGCTAATGCTTGGATTAAAATGGTTATGACTTGTGTGACATCTGTTAATTATTCTGTGGTAGTTAATAGAAATGTCGTTGGAAAATTTTTTCCTTCTAAGGGACTAAGACAAGGAGATCCAATTTCTCCTTATTTATTTATTATTTGTGCTGAAGCTTTTAGTTCCCTTTTGCAAAATGCTCAAATGAAATGATTAATTTTTGGTGTCCCCACTTCTAAAAAGGGCCCAATGATCACTCACTTGTTTTTGCTGATGATAGCTTGGTTTTTTGCAAGGCAAATCAAGTGGAATGGAGAAGAATTCTGAATATTATTGATACTTATGAAAGAGGATCTAGCCAAAAAATTAATCAACATTAGACTGCTGTTTTTTTCAGCCGCAGCACATGTCTTTCTAGAAGAAAGGAAATTTTGGATTTATCTGACCTTTTGGAAGCAAATAGGTATGATTCTTATCTGGGTCTTCATACTTTGGTGGGTAAAAATAAGAATCATGCTTTTAAAGAAATTAAAGAGAGGGTTATCCGGAAATTAAATAATTGGAAGTCCACATTATTAACTTTGGCGGGTAAAGAAGTTCTTTTAAAGGCTATTGTGCAGGCCATTCCCACTTATTCTATGAGTGTTTTCCTTCTTCCTGTCAGCCTTTGTAAAGAATTAAATCAGCTTATGCAATCTTTTTGGTGGGTGCATTTAAGTAATGATTCTAAAATCCATTGAATGAGTTGGTCTAGGATGGGTAAGTCGAAATCTGCTGGGGGGCTTGGTTTTAGGGTTTTTACTATGTTTAATAAAGCTCTCTTGGCAAAACAGTGTTGGAGATTGATCCAGTATCCCCACTCTTTGATTTCTCAGATTATTAAGGCCAAATATTATCTTAACTCTTTTTTTTTTTGCCTCAAAGTTAGGCAAAAGACCCTCTTTTATTTGGAGAAGCTTTATGACAGCAAAAAAGCTCTTTCCCATCGTATTATTTGGAGAATAGGCGATGGGAATTCTATTAAAATATGGGGAGACAAATGGTTTTCTTTGTGATGCTAAAGTGTCAGATCTTATAGATGTCTATGTTAAGGGATGGAATTGTTCTTTAGTTGATAGCTCTTTTTCTGCCTCCGTAGCAAAGATTATTAAAAACATCCCTTTGTGCCCTTCCTTGCCTCCGGACAAAATTATTTGGAATGGTACTTCTAATGGTTTGTTTTCAGTTAGAAGTGTCTATCATTTGGGATTGGATTTGTTGAGAAGTAAAAAAGGGAATGGTCCTCCAGTTTTAATAGAAGTGATTTTTGGAAAAAAAAACTTTGGTCAATTAAAGCTCCTAACTCTTCAAAAATATTTCTTTGGAGAGCTTGTCAAAACTTATTACCTTCTAAACAGAATTTACTAAGGAAAGGTGTGGTGGATAATGATCTCTGTCCTTGTTGTAACTTTGAAGAAGAGTCTATCATTCATGCTTTATGGAACTACCCTGGTGCTCAAGATGTGTGGGGTTGTGGCCCTATTTTGTTTCAAAAGTGTCCTTCAATGTTCACTGGTATGGTAGAACTTGTTTCTTTTTTGTTTAATAGATTGAATGATGATTTGTTGAGCCTAACAGTAGCTGTTTTTCGTAGTATTTGGTTGAGAAGGAACAAGCTAATTTTTGAGGAGCAGTTTTCTTCCCCGATGACGGTGTTCAAAGAAGCAAATAAGTTTTTTGAAGATTTTAAAAAGTTTAATATGAAGGAACATTTGATAAGGGCTCCAGTTGTTGAAGGTTTAAATAGAGGTAAATTATGGAAATCCCCTGATGTTGGTTTTTTGAACGTTAATTAGGATGCATCATTAAACTTGAATACTGGTATTGTTGGTTTGGGTTGTGTTATAAGGAATGAGGATGGTTTAGTTGTGGGTGCTAAATGTAGTACATGCAAGGTTCAGGTTGGTCCTTTATTGGCAGAATCTATGGCTACCCTTTTTGCTTTAGATTTTTGCTTTGATATGGGTTTTGCTAAAATTGTGAGTGAAGGTGATTCTTTGCAGGTAATTGAAGGAATGTGTAATCCGGATGTTCCTCTTTAGGGGTGTAAACGAGCTGAGCTACTCGTGAGCTTACTCGAGATCGGCTCGAATAAACTCGACTCGTGCTCGAATCGATTATTAAATGAGCTACTCGTGAACACGAAAATCAAACTCGATTATTAAACGATGCAAACTCGTATAAACTCGACTCGACTCGACTAAAGCTTGTGAACCCGCTCGTATAAGGATCGACTCGTTTATTAAGGCTCGACTTATATATATATATATATATATATATATATATATATATATATATATATATATATATATATATATATATATATATATATATATATATATAACTAGTTTTATAATATAGTATATTAATAAATAATATACTATATGTAAGCATAAATTAAGTAATAAATAACAATAGTTATTAGTTAGTATATATTAATTGGTTATAGGTATATAAAATAATAAAAGTGAATAATATCAATAATTAATTATTAGTCATATGATATAATGACAATTTGTATACTTAATCATATTATTCATGTTATATAATAAGATTATATGGCTATATGATCATATAATAATATAACATTGTGCCATATGACATGTAAATATAAAATATGCAATCACTTTATCATATGTTATGAGTTTATCAATAAATACTTAATAATCATTACATCACGTGATCTAAAATCTAAGATTTAAGATCATACGAGTTGTTAAATCATGTTAATATATTAAATATGCTATCATATGATAATACTTAAATCATATGATCATATAATATTAGTACTATTAGTAGGTAGTTATAAATTATGATTTATGACTCATAAATTCATAATGATCAATTTGACCATATTTAATTACTTATTATAGATTCATAGATAATTGTAATTCAGATTATAGACTCATTGGCAATTGCCTTATTGTTTGCTTTTATTGCAAAATTCTAATACGTGCAAGTGCACATTATTTTGAAAATTTGTGGTTTAATTTTTAATTTTTAATTTTTTTTTTGCTAAAGTCAATAATTTAAATTATGATACGAGCCGAGCTCGAGCCGAGTACTCGAGCTCGGGATCGACCAAAATGGCCGAGCTTGAGCTCGAGCTCGGACAATAGTTTTTGTTACGCGAGCCGAGCTCGCACAAGATTTTTCAGCTCGTGTCGAACTCGAGCTCGAGCTCGAGCTTTACTGTTTGTTAAACGAGCCGAGCCCGAACAAGCAATACCCACTTAGGATCGGCTCGTTTACACCCCTATTCCTCTTGACCGAATTGGGCACTCTATGGAGGCAATTAGATAGAAAACTTCTTGTTTTTCTGCTTGTAATTGAGTTTATTGTTGTAGAGAAGCTAATGAAGTTGCTTATGTTTTAGCTAGAAAGGCTTCCTCAAAATGTCTATCTAATTGTTGGGTTGAGGAAATGCCTCTTTTTATTTCTACTGCTTCTTATAGAGACTATTTGGTCTCTAGACTGTAATATTTGGTCATCTCTTTTTTAATGAGAAATTATTCGGTGTTCAAAAAAAAAAAAAAAAACGAAAAGACTGGTCTAAAGGTTTACGGGGAGTATAAGTAAATATTAAAAAATAATTATAATATAAAACGTAATATTTGACCTCCTGTTACATTTTATGATTATAATATAAAATGTAATATAAGGACTTATATTAAAATAATTATAGAAATTATATTTTTATCTCGTAATTATTCTATAATATAGTTACGAAATGACAGTTCCAAAACATTCTCATATATATATATATATATATAATTATGACTAATTCAAAAATTCAAAAATTAATTAAACTGCCATTTCAACAACGAAAAGACTGGTCTAAAGGGTTTACGGGGGAGTATAAGTAAATATTAAAAAATAATTATAATATAAAATGTAATATTTGACCTCCTGTTAGAGTTAGAGATAGCCATATAATTGGGTGATCCACAATTTCAGTTTTATTAGCTTTACCAGTTTTAACGAGTTTTGCTTCGTCCCATGAGAGACCCGGCAAATACAAGGGAGGAAATTTTGGACTTGAAAATTATGAAAAGCGAATGGGTCAGCCAAGGGGCTGAGTCCACCCACTCGATCAGCTGGTCAATATTTTCCGTATTTGACCCCGCGAGTTGTACTTGTTCAATCGAATACTATAAATAGGCCTCAACCACACCCTCCTTAATTATCCTCATTCCTTCATTCTCAACCTTCCCACTTTCCCCACAACACATACGTACACCAGAAAAGCTAAAACAAAACCTCAATCAATCAAATGGCTTCAACTCTGCGATTATCTTCTTCTTCTTCTTCTTCTTCTTCAATGAAAATCAATTCTGCTATTCATGTCCCAAAACTTCCAAAACTGATCCCTTATTTCTCTGTTCCAAAAATACCAACAAGAAAGCTGCAGGTCCAGGAATTGAATATAAGGGACGCGTTCATAAAGATAGCCCCGGTTGAAAAGATCGACGTCATCACTACAGCACCAATCGATGATAAATCACCCAACTCCAACGCCATTGCAACTACCCAACTCTATGCCATCTTAGAGGCCGTGTCTGACAGGGTGGAGATGCACGCAAACATTGGAAAACAGCGTGAAAACTGGAATACCCTTCTTCTCAACTCCATCAACATGATTACTCTCACTGCTGCCACCATGGCTGGTGCTGCAGCCATTGCTGGCGCCAGAATGCCCCTTTTAGCCCTTAAATTATCGTCCACTCTCTTGTATTCTGCTGCCACGGGGATGTTGCTTATGATCAACAAAATTCAGCCTTCACAACTTGCAGAGGAACAACGTAATGCCACGAGATTGTTCAAGCAGCTCCAGAGCCAAATCCAGAGTATGCTGTCTCTCGGGACTTCATCTCAAGAAGATGTGAAGGACGTGATGGAAAAGGTCTTGGCCCTCGACAGAGCCTACCCACTTCCCTTGTTAGGAGCAATGCTTGACAAATTCCCTGCAAAGTATGAGCCTGCTGTTTGGTGGCCTTCAAAAAAACTCCAGAAAAAAAACAAGTCACGTGAAGGAAATCATGTACAGCAAGAGAAGAATGGGTGGAGTGAGGAACTAGAAGGAGAAATGCGAGAGATCGTTGAGGTGGTGAAAAGAAAGGACATTGAGGACTATGAAAGGCTGGGAAACCTGGTGTTGAAGATCAACAAGGTTTTAGCCATCGCAGGGCCATTACTCACAGGCATTGCAGCCGTTGGGTCTGCTTTTGTTGGTAACGGGTCATGGGCTGCAATAGTAGCGGTGGCTGCGGGGGCTTTAGGTAGCGCAGTTAATGCATTCGAGCATGGTGGCCAAATTGGTATGGTGTTTGAGATGTACAGAAACTGCGGTGGCTTCTTCCGGCTACTCCAAGAATCAATAGAAGTCACGGTTGAGGAAAAAGATATGGAAAAAAGAGAAAACGGGAAGTTGTTTGAAATGAACGTGGCTTTGAAACTGGGGAGAAGCTTGTCACAGCTCAAACAACTTGCCAAAAAGTCAGCCTCTACACATATGGATGGAAGCGCCGTAGATGAATTCGCTAGCAAGTTGTTTTAGTTTAAGAATCCTCGATCATAGATATTCTTTGATTGTTTGATATTTGTACAAACCAATTGTTTATACAAATTACCTGTAACATACATAGAAAAATTCTAATTCTGATAAAATTTTATCTCAGCTACTTCTGCGAAAGCCAAAAAGGAGTGTCCAAAAGAACATACATTTTTTTAGTACTTTCTTGCCAAAGAAACTAAACTGATCGTCACTCAACACCAAAGACTTCAGAGCCTCGTGCCAAAGACGTCAATTCCTTTTTGTCATCTCGTGCCAAAGACTTGAATAAAGTCAATAAACCAAAAAATCGAACAACGACGTCGTCTATATGAGTTCGGATCAAATTTCAAAAGCTTGTAAATCTTAATTAGTTTCGATTGGTACATGCACTCTTTTACCTCACTAACAATGCATGGGCAGGATAGTCCAATGAAAAAAATGCTTGGCTTACCATAATTTTATACAATCTCTTCATAAACTCATCTAAAAGTCCACATTTTATGTAAATTAAATATATAGCAGTTAACATACAAATATATATACAAATGTGGTTAATGCTAGAAACTATAATTTCATCATTTCAGTAGTACTATTCCACTTGGCTTGCTAATATGCCAGAGGCAATCAACCATTAATGGACGTACTATTTATTTATTTATTTTGGCAATGGCCATTTTTTTTCTTTTTATATTTATATTTTTAATTTTTCCTTTTCTTTTCATATCAATTTTTAATTAAAGGATATTTGTATCACCTTCTAATTGGGTAGGACATGACAGCACCATTAGCGTTTTTAAATGCCGTAAATAAGCATTTAAATGTTTTTAAATGATGGCATATCATAAGGGGGTCGGGTTACCCCACGTGGGAAATTGGATTTTGTGGGCATTTAAAAAATGCCAATAAAAATTTGAAATTTGTTGACATTTTTGGAAACACCAAAAAAATTTATGAATTTTTCTTAGGCTTTGTTTTTTTTTTTTTTATTAAAATGCCACTAAATTATGAACATAAATAAAAACAAAAAATTAAAACTACCAAAACAATTTCTTCAAGCAAAACATTTCTTGATAAGAAAAGAAGCATATCAAGATCGAGATATATAGCTGAAAATTAATTAACCAAAGAAAAAAGAATAAAACAGAAACAGAAATATCACCGAGAGAAATAAGAAGAAAACCAAAAAGTATATATAAAATCTCGTTTTAAAGATCCAAAAATTATAAAGAGTAAATTTAATTAAAAGCCTCTGTCAAACGCAGACCTTCCAGTCCTCCTTGGTTGTCTCCTTTGCAATGTCCTTTTTGATCTTCTTCGCCGTCATGCATGCACTTGCTCTGAGAAACAGATTAATCGAGTTGCAGATGTTGAAACAAAAAGGCGATGAGAGAGAGAGGTGAAGGGTTTATAAAAGGAGATATGTTATTTGCACATCATCTTATGTATATCAAGACATATTGGGTGTTGGATTCATGCATGTAAGTCTCACATATAAACCTTATAAAGTGATTTGATAAAAAGTCATACCTTTGTGACCTTTGAAATATTTTTCCCCCAAGAATTTGCACTCTTAGTGTAACGCTCCCGGAATTAAATGATCCCTACACTCATTTCTCACAACAGCTCCACAACAAGCTGACGTGGTTGGTAATATTTTATTATTTTTTTGTTTTGTTTTCTTTTCTTTTTGTAAAAAAGTAATAAAATATTACCAGCCACGTCAGCTTGTTGTGGGGCTGTTGTGAGAAATGAGTGTACGGATCATTTCTCATTAATTAATTGGTAATAAACTTGGTTTGTCTCTCCCACTTTTATTTTCCATGTAGATAAGACAAAAGGATAATTAGAACCCTTATATATCCGAGGGAAAATAATAGATGTCTAAGTCACTTGAATTATAAGATAGCTATCACTACGTACGTCAATAACCCCCTCTCTCAAAGAGAGATTAATAGAGTTGTGATTTTGACTAGGAATACCCTATATCAAACGTCGACGTTGTTTTGTATATCATTATTATTATTATTATTATTATTATTATTATTATTATTATTATGTGTAAGGGTAGGGGGTTAGCAGTTATTTTATTGCCTTCGCGTATCCCTAAAACCGTTAACCGCACCGCCCTTGGCGATTAATGGTTTTTTTTCCAACTGCCTACTAAAGCGGTTATATAATTATTAGGCGGTTAATAACTGTTCCCTCGTATACTCCTACTTTTATCTTACTACTATTCTACCCTATTAATGTGACACTGTCAATCAATTCTTGATTTTTTTTTTTTTTTAACAATGACTCTTTTTTTTCCCTTTCTTTAGTTCTTTTATTCATTTTTTATTTATATATATATATATATATATATATATATATATATATATTCATATTTTTTAATTAAAAGTTACGTGGGTTGCTTTCTGATTGGGAATGACGTGGTAGCACCGTTATAAATGAAAGTTATTTTTTAGGGGAATTATTTGATTGTTGTTAATGATGTGTGTCGTGAGGGTACTCCTTGCTGGAGGAATTGTGGTCAAATTATTGAGGATATTTGTTTACATCTACAGGGATTTTGGTCTAATGTTGTTTGTCATATAAAGAGGACAGTAAATCACGCTGCTCATGTGCTTGCTAGAATGGCTTTACAATAGTCTTTAAATGTTGTCTGTAGGGGGGTCTGCCTGATTCCAATTCGTAATACTGTACTTGCTGAGCAAGATTTTCGGCCATGATTAATAAAGTTATTTGGTTTTACACTAAAAAAAAATTTAAAAAAATAATAATAATGGTAATGGTGTTGCATCTATATTAGAGAGATTTGATTCATCTGAACTTATCAGCGTCGCATAATATCTCAGGTATGCCCATCTTTAATATATGATAGCTTATACATCCTCTCTCTCTAAGCCAAACAAACAAACTTTTTTTTGGCAAGTCAAACTAGGTCATGTAGTGCGATTTGAGCTACAAATAACCATTAGCTACAGTTATTTTAAAACTGCTAACTGCCTAAGACGGAGTAATTGCAGTTACAAAAATTTGATAACCGCCAAAGATAGTTGCAATTGCGGTTATTAAGTGCTAACTGTAACCGTTTGTACATTCCTAAATAAAAGTGTGGTTTTTTACATTACTTAGATATATAACATGGAGAATTTATTGGCATTAAATATAAATATTACATTGATATGAAGTGTTGTTTACTATAAGTACCTTAAAAGTTGACGTAATAGAAAAAAAAAAAAAAAAAAAAAAGTTTTGAAAATTTTAATTTAATTTATGTTTTTTTAGAATTTTTGTCTTTTTATTTATAATTTTATGAAGATTATTTTTGTTATAATTGGGGGACATTGACAAAATTTGATAGTATGGAAAAACATTGACAGAATTGATAATTTGGAGGAATATTGACAATGTGATGGTAGTTTAACATTTATATATATATATATATATATATATATATATATATGTGTGTGTGTGTGTGTGTGTGTGTATTAAATGACTAAAAAAAAAAAATCACTTAAAATAGTTAGGTTGTGATATTGTTGTAAGAGTTGGTGGCATTACTCTTTTAATATTCTCTTTTACGGGTAATAGACAAATTAAAGAATAAGTATGCACGGATTCTTAAACTATAAAAGCTTGAGAGTGAATTTATTTATGGCAGTTCGAGGGAAGAAGCTGACTTTCTACCAAGTTCTCTGATTGAGCTGTGACACGTTCAACAAATTGCAATAGGAAATTCAAGTTATTATAATATGCAAGAATCTAAAAAATATATATATATTCTTTTGGACACTCTTTTTGGCTTTTGCAGAGGTAGGTGCATGTGATCAAATTTGATCAGAACTAGCATTTGTCAATGTTAATGATTTTGTACAAAGAATCAAAGAATAGCTATACACGGATTCTTTCTTAAACTAAAAAAGCTTGCTACCGAATTCATCTATGGTAGTTCCATCCATACGGGAAGATGCTGACTTTCTGGCAAGTTGTTTGAGCTGTGACAAACTTCTCCCCAGTTTCAAAGCCACCTTCATTTCAAACAACTCCCCGTTTTCTCTTTTCTCCATATCTCTTTCCTCAAGTGTGGCTTCTATTGATTCTTGGAGTAGCCGGAAGAAACCACCGCAGTTTCTGTACATCTCAAACACCATACCAATTTGGACGCCATGTTCGAATGCATTAACCGCGTTACCTAAAGCTCCCGCAGCCACCGCTACTATTGCGGCCCATGACCCGTTACCAACAAAAGCAGACCCAACGGCTGCAATGCCTGTGAGTAATGGTCCTGCGATGGCTAAAACCTTGTTGATCTTCAACATCAGGTTGCCCAGCCTTTCATAGTCCTCAATGTCCTTTCCTTTCACCACCTCAACGATCTCTCGCATTTCTCCTTCGAGTTCCTCACTCCACCCATTCTTCTCTTGTTGTACATGATTTCCTTCACGTGACTTGTTTTTCTTCTGGAGTTTTTTTGAAGGCCACCAAACAGCAGGCTCGTACTTTGCAGGGAACTTGTCAAGCATTGCTCCTAACAAGGGAAGTGGGTAGGCTCTGTCGAGGGCCAAGACCTTTTCCATCA
The DNA here is from genome assembly GCF_958979055.1 of Alnus glutinosa. Taxonomy (NCBI): domain Eukaryota; kingdom Viridiplantae; phylum Streptophyta; class Magnoliopsida; order Fagales; family Betulaceae; genus Alnus; species Alnus glutinosa. Next base: position 2,321,915 of record NC_084890.1, on the reverse strand, counting down.
CGTCCTTCGCATCTTCTTGAGTTGGAGTCCCGAGAGCCAGCATAGTCTGGATTTGGCTTTGGATCTGCTTGAACAATCTCGTAGCATTACGTTGTTCCTCTGCAAGTTGTGAAGGCTGAATTTTGTTCATCACAAGCAACATCCCCGTGGCTGCAGAATACAAGAGAGTGGACGATAATTTAAGAGCCAAGAGGGGCATTCCGGTGCCAGCAATGGCTGCCGCACCAGCCATGGTGGCAGCAGTGAGAGTAATCATGTTGATGGAGTTGAGAAGAAGGGTATTCCAGTTTTCACGCTGTTTTCCCATGTTTGCGTGCATCTCCACCCTGTCAGACACGGCCTCTAAGATGGCATAGAGTTGGGTAGTTGCAATGGTGTTGGGGTTGCGTGATTTATCATCGATTGGTGCTGTAGTGATGACGTCGATCTTTTCAACCGGGGCTATCTTTATGAACGCGTCCCTTATATTCAATTCCTGGACCTGCAGCTTTCTTGTTGGTATTTTTGGAACAGAGAAATAAGGGATCACTTTTGGAAGTTTTGGGACATGAATAGCAGCATTGATTTTCATGGAAGAAGAAGAAGATAATCGCAGAGTTGAAGCCATTTGATTGTGGTTTTCTTTTAGCTTTTCTGGTGTGGGTATGTGTTGTAGGGAAAGTGGGAAACTTGAGAATGGAGGAATGAGGATAAGGAGGGTGTGGTTGAGGCTTATTTATAGTAGGCGGTCAGATACGGAAAATATTGACTGGGCCTATTGGCTGACCCATTCGGCATTCGCTATTCAAAATTTTACTGGATCGCTTGTCTTGGGTCTCAACTCTCATGCGACGTAGTAAAACTTCAAACTTGTATAAGCCGTTAGTAAAGGAAGCTAATACAACTAAATATCTTCCGTCGTTACAAAACTTGGTCTCCTAACACGTCAATATCTTCAAGTCAAAAGCTTGGTAATGCGCAATAAAAGAAACTAGAAAGAGATATGTTAGACTCAATCCTCCAAATGTTTTCTGTTTTAATTGATAAAAAGACAATTATTTTTTAGAAAAAATTCCACATATTCTTATATGAATATTTTGACAAAACAGGCACTTAACTTTTGCAGGTGTAGGGGCTAATTTATTATTTAAAATCTATATATATATATATATATATATATATTTTAGAAAAAAGTCATATGGTCACTCTTACGAAGAAACTGCATAGAGTAGCTGTAACGTTATTACAACAAGCTAGTTGTGGTCGCGAAGTCACCTTGATAAGGGCAGTTGTGCAACCACCACAGCAGGTCAAGAGTGACCATGCAACCACCTCCTATTCTAAGGTTGTCGCACAACCATTACAATTTGATTATGTAAGTATACTTATAGTTTAATTGTTTAATATTCATAACTTAATTTGTAATTATGTAAATTCATACTTATAATAATGAGATTATGCAAACTCAAACTTATAGCTTATAGCCTTATACTTAGATCATATGATTATACGATCTAAATTATTATCATAACACACACACACACACACATATATATATATACACACACAATAATAATAATAATAATAATAATAAAATCATATGATTTAAATTTTAGTTATAATACTTAATTTGTGATTATAATTAATATTTTGGTGATTATTCTAAGTCCTAAGTATCTAATGATAATACGTAGACTATATGATTATACGATCTAAATATTATCATATGAGCATATGATTTAACAATTAATGTGATCTTAGATCTTAGATTATGGGATCTAATAATTCATAAGTATTTAACGATAATACTTAGATTATATGATTATTTTCATACGAATCATATGATATAATTATTATATAATCATATGACACAATGTTATATTATTATATAATTATATGGTCCTATTATATTATATGAATAATATAATAAATTATCTGAATTGTCATTAGATTATATATCAAAGCAGTTGATTAAAATTGAATACAACCAAAATTATAACGCTTTATAGATGGGACAAGATAGTAAATGAAGAAAATAGTTTAAGAAACTTTATTTAACCCCTTCAAACTATCACAATCACATGATTTTTAATCTCCCTCTTAAATTTTAAACATTTGCAATATAACATTTTAATCTTTTAGCTCATTTTCAATTACCCCTACCGTACCGTTTAAATTTTTCTTTAAATGGTATGTTAACATAAAGACATGTTCGTTATACCCTATAAAATTTATGAAAAAATACAACTATGCCCTTAGATTATAATTTTTTTTTTTTATAAAAAAAAAAAAAAAAAAAAAAAAAAAAAAAAAAAAAAATTAATTAATTTCTTTTTTAAGAAAAATATATGACCGACAACACTCCAAAAACCCACAGCCTGGCAATTATTTTTATTTTTTTTTATAAAGGGGGTATTTTTGTTATTTTTGCTTATTCAGATAAGATTTTAACAAAATCTAGGGACCGATAATTTAGAATCAATATTGCAAATTTTTAAAGTTTAGGGAAAGATTGAAAATCTTATAGTAAGGGCCAAGGGGGCCAAATAGCTTTCATAAGCCTTCTACTATTATTGTTAACAATGAAATAAAAATATTCCTCAAAAGCCTGCCATATCTATCCAAATAATTAGATCATCATAAGAAGCTCTTACAGAAGAAAAACTTACAGGTTGCACTTTCACCTTGAATTACATGACAGAAACTCCATATTCAAGAGAAAATTCTAAAACTTGAACAATTTTTTGTGAACCTTCAACACTAATCGACATGTCAATGAAATTCTGTTTGTAGTTCTACGGATGGCCTTATAATCTTGGACACCTTCCTCTAACTCTAATTGGGGCTGATCTTGTACAGAATGTTTGAGAGCTTCAATTTCATTTACAGCCTGAAAGAGACGAATGTGAGAACACATGACATAATGGATATGCCAAGTTGAATCATAAATTAGTAAATGCTATTTCCATCACATCATTTGATTGAGACAAAATTCATCCATCTCTTAATCTTACCCCATCATATTGCTGCACTTCACTATCTTCTATTCCATGCAAGTAATCTGGAACCATAAGAAAATGTTTTCCATTTTTTAGTAATTAGGACAATCCTAAATTCTATAAAGGCAAAGGCAACCAAAGATACTGACCTGAGTATGCGTTATCCTTGAATATCAGTAGACTACGAGGCATCAATAGGACAGAAAAAGGGCGGTGATCATGTAACCATTTATCTTTCTCAATTTCAGAAGTTCCTCCATCAGAATTGTTATCCTCAGCATCTTTTGTGCATAGTCTCAATCTTGAATGGGGAGTAAAGTTCATTACAACAGGTGACCCTAGTGACAGAATTGCTACGACAGGAAAGTATGCAGGCCCATCCTGGTGTGGCTGTATGACAGACCATTATGTAGATAAGGTGGGGTTCACAACAAATGCGCTGCTAAATATTGTAGCAGAGTATTCAATACGTTCAAGTATTATGGTAATGCATTTTAACACTCATCAAGTGGTAGTAATAAACGGAATTATATTGCAAATTTGAGGTTAAAGACTTGAAACAAGAAGAAAATGAACTATGGAGGAATGCTTGTGAATGAACGAAAGAGGATTCTGTGCAAACCATTATGCCTTGGTTAGGAAGGTATTCATTGATAAGAACATGATTAATTGATGAGGGGAATAACCCTGATTCTTCACATATCTTTTCTGTAATCCTTGTTAGCCAAGGAGGCACTGCAAGAAAGAGTTAGAGAGAGGGTCATAATCCCGCAACAATTAGCAGTGGATGAGCTTCAACTCAAATAAATCAGGCTAACAATAATTTACAACAGTGGCATAGATAATGTTAAGCAGAATTATATGTGCATCATGCCCCTTCCTAGCAATAACATTTTCTCAATTTTTGCTTCAACAGTTTCCAAAAGAATAGCAGGATTCCACTCTTCTTAGCGTTAAATTACTGACATAATCCTTTATGTTCAGACAATTTGTTAAGCAATAAAGTATTGACAGAGTCAACTAAACTTTGTCCAATCAAAACCACAAACAATTGCTTTATAATACACTACTTTTCAATAAAGTGGGCTGAGAAACATCATACACTTTCAAACCAGAACAAGGTATTTTACAGTTACTCTAACTGCAATGGGTCGAAGGGAACATTTAGGGCTGTTAGACACCCATAGAATGTTGAAAAGGCAAGTATAAATAACATGCATTTGCGTCAAAGAGTTCTTGAGAATAAAACAAAGACATTCGAAGTGCTGCCATTTAAACAAAATGAACAAATCTCAAAGCCTAATATATGGGATGTCCAAACACCCCCAAGTAGTAATAAGGTTGTTCGCTGTAAGAAATAAGACCATCCAGTGCTACAAGTTGAACACATCTGAAAGCATATGTAATGTGTACCATGGAGCTTCAATTTTCTTGCAGCATTTAAATACCGGATAGAAAATATAATTACGTAACACACACAGGTTCAGAAAATGCAATAAATTATAATTAACTTTCCACTTACAATCTTGTGGTAGAAGACCCTTTTCATGGACAACACCTCCTGCAGTGGCCGGAGACCAGAAAAACAAACTTTAATCAATATGAAATCAAATGAAAAGAAAGATTTAATGAATAAATACCAACGTACCCCAATTCTGCAGCCTCCTGTTCTTCAAACATTTCCACTTTGATACAGGGGCTCCATGAACCTATGAAAGCATAGGTGAAGCAAGATACAATAATAAATTAATCGAAGGAAACTAAACGTTGAGAAAATAGAACAAGGAAATTGTAACATAGAGATGGGATTGTTACATTATTTAGGAGCACGGTTTGTTCCGTCTCGGTTATGAAGTCAGGAATGTACATTATGGTGGGCAGAGACCCAACTTTGAAGGTGAGGGTATCCAGCCTCTTTTTTGCTTCCATTGTTCCGTCAAAACCCACTATCCCAAATTTACACATATGTTAAGCAAAAGATAAAATTTCTATTGGCTTAAATAACAATAACAGCAAAAAGATTTTTCTTTAAAAAAACAAAGATCAAAATCAAGTAAGAAGTGATGAAATTTTGAAGGATGGTGAGTAGGTAATTTCTCAAGGATTTGTCTAGGTTTCTTTCTTCAAACTCTGCTTTCTAGAGGACCTGCATTAAATCATTACATTGATCGAAAGAAGATGTCCATTGTCCAGAATATTATACGGACCGTATCAAGTAAAGGTTTTTTTTTTTTTTTTAAAGTTACAGAGCGCATCAAGTAAAGCTAAATCTTATAAAGTTCAACCTTAAATCTCAATACTGTCCAAGGATTGAGATTTCGCTCTCAATATGGAAAACCCCAATATCCCGAAAAGACCAAAATGAGATCATTAGTAAACATAATGGCTTTTCCTATCGTTCAATTGCACTGAGGCGAATCCAGAGGCATAGACAAATAACAGCAAACACAACCTTCTTTTACAAAGACAATTCTAAAGAGACTACACACTTATACGTGCGAAGACAAAAACTTTCCTTTCTTTCTTAGTTATAACTTATACAGCTATATATATTCGCAGCAAATTATCGAGCCCCGTCTTCAATGCAACATTCCTAACAAACTCTTCAAACTTCAGCTAAATTTTAGCTAAAAAATCCATTTTTTCTATATTGGCTAACCACTTTTTAAACACAGCAAACATCCAACTCTGTAAATATTTCTATACTTTAAAAAAATATAAATTATTGGTTTTAGTTGGTTACTTTTAACTGTCATGAAGAGGAACAGCGCTGGCTACCAAGAGCTTCTGAGATCAATGCTCTAAACTCCATCATTGGTTCTATGACGGGCAACCAGCATACCCATCCACAAGTGGCAAAACTCATTCGGCCATAAATGTGTCATTCGACCATAAATGTGCCAACATTTGAGAATTATAAATCCTGAAATATTGCTGCTAAACAAACTGTTACAAGAAACAACCCCAGAGATTCACCACAGCTCAAAAACCAAGACCAGACAGACAGCCAACAATACCAGAGAAACTAACACAGCACCTTAGCAGGAATTCCACATAAGTTGCACTGCAGCTATATGCCGGGCTTTAGCCACCTGGCCCACCTTAAGCTGTGTCTTGGCTGCAACACTAGCTCAATCTCTTCCACCCTGTGCTTGGCAAGTTCTGAGTCTTGTTTTGCCTGATGCTCCTCTTTCTGTGCCCTTTCAAGGTTGAGCTTTAGTTCACCTCATTGTCACACATCTGAATTCATTAGAAAGTATCAATTAAACACAACTGGCTAGTTTACCAATTGTAGGAGCACATGAACCTTCGCAAAGAGAGATTACCAATTGTAAAGCAGCTGATCATCCAGATCCCAACTTGCCCTCTGCATCAGAACATAAGAAAACAAAGATTTCTACCCATTTTCAGAGCACATCAAGAATAAAACTGGAAGAAGAAATAAATATGATAAATACCAAATTATAAACAAATCAAACATGAACAAATATTCAGAGCACATCAAGAAAATCAGCAAGTAAAATCCATAAATTTTCCAACAAGAAAAGTCGACAAGACAAGAATGAAAAATGAAATTTTCAGCTACCACAGCAACTTTTTTCATCTATGATTTTCTCAGAGAGAGAGAGAGAGAGAGAACCCTTCCCCACACCATTACTACCTCTGGGAGAGAACAAGTTCCCACCTTTACCCAGCTCAGCCTCATACCCACTCTTCTCCATCAATGGCGGAAACCGTGCTTTTTCACCCCAGAAGAGACCCACAAAATCGATACAATATTGACACAAAATCGACATCACGGTGGAACAAAATCGACATTACCTTCTTCAGACCCACGAAACCCACTGTCGATCCCGGCGAAATGCAGCGGTTGATGACCCCCCGTGGCTTGGTGAGGGCTTCTGGTGCCGTGGGGACAGAAAATTCCAACAAAATTTTATAACTCTCGCTTATCAGATTTACACGTGTACTTCCTGTGTGTAAAATATATGTCGTTTTAATAATGTATATTTTTCATGTGTTTTTTTAATAATATTAATAAAAAAAATAAATTTTTCACAAGTTAAAAAAATACATGTTACTTTTATACGTGAATTATACGAAATTCTTTATAAACCAATTTATAAAAAAAAAAATTTATCTATGCCGTAAGGAGGGCTTTCACGGGTTTAGAGCATCCCATTTAGCTCTTCAAAAGAAATAGCCAAATTTTGGCTAAAATTCACCCCCAAACAATTATTTATCAAATTCGCTTTTCATTCTCTATTATAATATTTTTCTGATTTGTACTCTATATTTAGAAAAATAATCTTCATCTCTGTCATTAATTTACATTTTGTCATTTTTTTTCTTGGTTGGTGGCGTAATTTTGAAAAAAAAATTAAAGTTAAAATAAAACTTATATTTAAATAAAATAAAATGAGATTTAAAAAGTTTATTATGTAGTGCATTTATAAAGTTACTGGTTAAACTAAAAAAATATGAATTTTTTAATCACATTTTAGTTAAAGAGTTTACTATAAATGCTCGAATAGTCTTATTTATATAAATATTAACATTAATTTTCCCAATAATATCGAGACCGATTCTTTGGTATAATCAACCAGTGTGAGCATGTGGTTGCATATTCTGTTTTCGCTTTGTTGTCTCCAAGATATTAATTGGATTTATTAGCCGTTTGAATTACTTAGGAAATGGTTTATTGAATGGGTTTGGCCCGTTTGGGATGGACAAGTCAAACCCGGCCAATCTTTTACTTCGTCCCGTGAGAGACCCAATACGAGGGAGGAATTTTTGAACTTGAAAATTATGAATACCGAATTAGTCAGCCAAGGGGCTGAGTCAACCCACTCAACTGGTCAATATTTTCCGATCCGTATCTGACCCCGCCCTTCATTTCAGTTGTTGTTCAATCGAATACTATAAATAAGCCTCAACCACACCCTCCCTATCTTCCATTCTCAACCTTCAATCCCACTTTCCCTACAACACATACGGACACCAGAAAAGCTAAAAGAAAACCTCAATCAAATGGCTTCAACTCTCCGATTATCTTCTTCTTCTTCTTCTTCTTCCGTGAAAATCAATTCTGCTATTCATGTCCCAAAACTTCCAAAACTGATCCCTTATTTCTCTGTTCCAAAAATACCAACAAGAAAGTTGCAGGTCCAGGAATTGAATATAAGGGACGCGTTCATAAAGATAGCCCCGGTTGAAAAGATCGACGTCATCACTACAGCACCAATCGATGATAAATCACCCAACTCCAACACCATTGCAACTACCCAACTCTATGCCATCTTAGAGGCCGTGTCTGACAGGGTGGAGATGCACGCAAACATTGGAAAACAGCGTGAAAACTGGAATACCCTTCTTCTCAACTCCATCAACATGATTACTCTCACTGCCGCCACCATGGCTGGTGCTGCAGCCATTGCTGGCGCCGGAATGCCCCTTTTGGCTCTTAAATTATCGTCCACTCTCTTGTATTCTGCAGCCACGGGGATGTTGCTTGTGATCAACAAAATTCAGCCTTCACAACTTGCAGAGGAACAACGTAATGCCACAAGATTGTTCAAGCAGCTCCAGAGCCAAATCCAGAGTATGCTGTCTCTCGGGACTCCATCTCAAGAAGATGTGACGGACGTGATGGGAAAGGTCTTGGCCCTCGACAGAGCCTACCCACTTCCCTTGTTAGGAGCAATGCTTGACAAATTCCCTGCAAAGTATGAGCCTGCTGTTTGGTGGCCTTCAAAAACACTCCAGAAAAAAAACAAGTCACGTGAAGGAAATCATGTACGGCAAGAGAAGAATGGGTGGAGTGAGGAACTAGAAGGAGAAATGCGAGAGATCGTTGAGGTGATGAAAAGAAAGGACATTGAGGACTATGAAAGGCTGGGCAACCTGGTGTTGAAGATCAACAAGGTTTTAGCCATCGCAGGGCCATTACTCACAGGCATTGCAGCCGTTGGGTCTGCTTTTGTTGGTAACGGGTCATGGGCTGCAATAGCAGCGGTGGCTGCGGGGGCTTTAGGTAGCGCGGTTAATGCATTCGAGCATGGTGGCCAAATTGGTATGGTGTTTGAGATGTACAGAAATTGCGGTGGCTTCTTCCAGCTACTCCAAGAATCAATAGAGGCCACACTAGAGGAAAGAGATTTGGAGAAAAGAGAAAACGGGAAGTTGTTTGAAATGAATGTGGCTTTAAAATTGGGGAGAAGCTTGTCACAACTCAAACAACTTGCCAGAAAGTCAGTTTCTACACGTATGGATGGAACCACCATAGATGAATTCGCTAGCAAGCTTTTTTAGTTAAAGATTTTGTGCATAGCTATTCTTTGATTCATTGATTATTAATTTGTACAACCAAATCTTCGTACAAATTACCTGTAACATAGAAAAATTCTAATTCAATTCTGATCAAATTTTATCTCAGCTACTTCTGCAAAAGCCAAAAAGGAGTGTCCAAAATAACATACATTTTTTTAGTACTTTCTTGCCAAAGAAACTAAATTGATCGTCACTCAACACCAAAGACTTCAGAGCCTCGTGCCAAAGACTTCAATTCCTTTTTGTCATCTCGTGCCAAAGACTTGAATAAAGTCAATAAACCAAAAAATCGAACAACGACGTCGTCTATATGAGTTCGGATCAAATTTCAAAAGCTTGTAAATCTTAATTAGTTTCGATTGGTACATGCACTCTTTTACCTCACGAACAATGCATGGGCAGGACAGTTCAATGAAAAAAATGCTTGGCTTACCATAATTTTATTACAATCTCTTCATAAACTCATCTAAACACTACAAGAATTTGGCTCATTAGCGGCCATATTATTAGCGGCGAGCTCAAAGTGGCTGCTAATAGTTCACATTTAAAAGTGGCCGCTAATAATTTTTTACAATGCGCGGACTATTGTGGGAAGATATTAGCGGCGACATAGGTCGCCGCTAATAATAATTACATTAGTGGCGAGCCAAAGTCGCCGCTAATAAGATACTATTAGCGGCCACATTTCGTGTCGCCACTAATAGTTAATGAAAAAAAAAATAAGAAATAAAAGTATTATTGGTTTTTGTGGGAAGCTATTAGCGGCGGCCCTTTCGGTCACCGCTAATAATGTCTAATTAGAGGTGACCTCCAAAAGTGGCCGCTAATAATATACTATTAGCGGCCACATTTCGTGTCGCCGTTAATAGTTATTGAAAAAAAATTAATAATAAAAGTAGTATTGCCTTTTGTGTGAAACTAGATAATAAGATCCACATTTTATGTAAATTAAATATATAGCAGTTAACATACAAATATATATACAAATGTGGTTAATGCTAGAAACTACATTTTCATATCAATGCTATTCCACTTGGCTTGCTAATATGCCAGAGGCAATCAACCATTGGACTATTTATTTTTATTTTTTTAGCAGTGGCCATTTTTTTCTTTTTCTTTTTCTTTTTATATTTATATTTATAATTTTTCTTTTTCTTTTCATATCAATTTTTAATTAAAGGATACTTGTATCACCTTCTAATTGGGTAAGACATAACATCACTATTAGCGTTTTTAAAAGCCGTAACTAAGCATTTAAATGTTTTTAAATGATGCATGGCATATCATGAGGGGATCAGGTTACCCTACGTTGGAAATTGGTTTTTGTGGGCGTTTAAAAAACGCCAATAAAAATTTGAAATTTATTGACATTTTTGGAAACACCAAAAAAATTTTATGGATTTTTCTTGGGCTTTTTTTTTTTTTTTTTAAATGCCACTAAATTATGAACATAAATAAAAACAAAAAATTAAAACTACCAAATTAAAACAATTTCTTCAAGCAAAACATCTCTTGAATAAGGAAAGAAGCATATCAAGATCGGGATAGATGAAAATTAAACAAAGAAAAAAGAACAAAACAAAAACAGAAATATCACTAAGAGAAATAAGAAGAAAACCAAAAAGGATGTATAAAATCTCGTTTTAAAGATCCAAAAATTATAAAGAGTAAATTTAAAAGCCTCAGTCAAACGCAGGCCTTCCAGTCCTCCTTGGTTGTCTCCTTTGCAATGTCCTTTCTGATCTTCTTCGTCGTCATGCATGCACCTACTCTAAGAAACAATTAAACAAAGGAATCGATCGAGTTGCAGATCGATGCAGAAACAAAAAGGCAGTGAGAGAGAGGTGAAGGGTTTATAAAAGGAGATGTCTCACATATAAACCTTATAAAGTGATTTGATAAAAAGTTATTCCCTATTGATCGACCTTTGAAATATTTTTCTCCCAAGAATTTGCACTCTTCGTATAACGCTCCCGGAATTAATTAATTGATAATAAGCTCGGTTTGTCTCTCTGGTATTATTTTCCAATTATAAAACAATATCAGCATGCAATAATCAATTATGTGATTGAAATAAATATTAAATATAAAATAAAGAACGTATAACTCTAAAAATTAATATGCTCCACATGAATAAATATTGTAACGAGCTTGAGTATGTATATTGATCAAATTAAACTCCTGAGACATTAAATTACTATGAGAAAACTTTTTGATGTCAAAATATGCATGATAATTATTCAAAACGCATAAATATCATGCTAATTCTCATAATAATGTCTATATGAGCATTAATTTTTTTTTTAAATATAATTATAAAATAATATGTGGTATCTCGAAGTTATGGGCAAAAATAAAAATCAATTTGAAGTTCTCTCAATATTTATTTGTTGAGCACACATAATTCAGAAGATGTTGATCTTCCGCTACGTCAATTATACACCTAGATAGGATTGAATTCGATCGAGTCCTCCCTACACTCGCTTGTTTACGGTATGTTCAAGCACTTCAGAGAATGTAAGCCGTCCAATCCGGACCACATGTCTGGAATTCCTGGCATTCAACCAATCAATATATATACAAGTTCTCCTGTTCATATCAGCCACAGTCGTAAAAGTTTTATGTTCTTTAGGACAATCATTTTTGGCTTTTGCAGAAGTAGCTGAGATAAAATTTGATCAGAATTGAATTAGCATTTTTCTATGTTACAGGTAATTTGTACAAAGAATTGGTTGTACAAATTAATAATCAAAGAATCAAAGAATAGCTATGCACAAAATCTTTAACTAAAAAAGCTTGCTAGCGAATTCATTTATGGTGGTTCCATCCATACGTGTAGAAGCTGACTTTCTGGCAAGTTGTTTGAGCTGTGACAAGCTTCTCCCCAGTTTTAAAGCCACATTCATTTCAAACAACTTCCCGTTTTCTCTTTTCTCCAAATTTCTTTCCTCCAGTGTGGCCTCTATTGATTCTTGGAGGAGCTGAAAAAAGCCACCGCAGTTTCTGTACATCTCAAACACCATACCAATTTGGCCACCATGCTCGAATGCATTAACCGCGCTACCTAAAGCCCCCGCAGCCACCGCTGCTATCGCAGCCCATGACCCGTTACCAACAAAAGCAGACCCAACGGCTGCAATGCCTGTGAGTAATGGCCCTGCGATGGCTAAAACCTTGTTGATCTTCAGCATCAGGTTGCCCAGCCTTTCATAGTCCTCAATGTCCTTTCTTTTCACCACCTCAACGATCTCTCGCATTTCTCCTTCCAGTTCCTCACTCCACCCATTCTTCTCTTGCTGTACATGATTTCCTTCACGTGACTTGTTTTTTTTCTGGAGTTTTTTTGAAGGCCACCAAACAGCAGGCTCGTACTTTGCAGGGAACTTGTCAAGCATTGCTCCTAACAAGGGAAGTGGGTAGGCTCTGTCGAGGGCCAAGACCTTTCCCATCACGTCCTTCACATCTTCTTGAGTTGAAGTCCCGAGAGACAGCATACTCTGGATTTGACTCTGGATCTGCTTGAACAATCTCGTAGCATTACGTTGTTCCTCTGCAAGTTGTGAAGGCTGAATTTTGTTGATCACAAGCAACATCCCCGTGGCTGCAGAATACAAGAGAGTGGACGATAATTTAAGAGCCAAAAGGGGCATTCCGGCGCCAGCAATGGCTGCAGCACCAGCCATGGTGGCAGCAGTGAGAGTAATCATGTTGATGGAGTTGAGAAGAAGGGTATTCCAGTTTTCACGCTGTTTTCCCATGTTTGCGTGCATCTCCACCCTGTCAGACACGGCCTCTAAGATGGCATAGAGTTGGGTAGTTGCAATGGTGTTGGAGTTGGGTGATTTATCATCGATTGGTGCTGTAGTGATGACGTCGATCTTTTCTACCGGGGCTATCTTTATGAACGCGTCCCTTATATTCAATTCCTGAACCTGCAGCTTTCTTGTTGGTATTTTTGGAACAGAGAAATAAGGGATCACTTTTGGAAGTTTTGGGACATGAATAGCAGAATTGATTTTCATGGAACAACAAGACGAAGATAATCGTAGAGCTGAAGCTTGTAACGAAGCCATTTGATTGATGTTTTCTCTTAGCTTTTCTGGTGTGGGTATGTATTGTAGGGAAAGTGGGAAGGTTGAGAATGGAGGATAGGGAGGGTGTGGCTGAGGCTTATTTATAGTATTCGATTGAACAACAACTGAAATGAAGGGCGGGGTCAGATACGGAAAATATTGACTGGCTGACTTGCTTGACTCGGCCTATTGGCTGACCAATTCCCTATTCGTAATTTTCAATTTCAAAATTTTACTCGCTTTTGCATTGGGTCTCAAATCTCATGCGACGTAGTTAACCAAGTAAGCTAATTCAACTAATTATACAACTAATATTTTTCGTTACTATAAAACTTGGTCTATGTTTGTTAGTGTATTTGGATGGTTGTTTTTTTGTTTTTAGTTTTACAAAGTATTTTGAAAAGTATTTGTGTTTTGAAAAATATTTGTGTTTTGAGTTATTTAATAATGAATTTGAAAACAATAATAATAATAATAATAATAATAATAATAATAATAATAATAATAATAATAATAAAAAGTGATATTTGTAAATACATACTTTGTACACACACTCATGACAATGGGTGTGAAATATTTAATGCATGTAAGACTCATTCTACATAGGTTCTATATGCATAGGTCTCACACCCATTACAAATTTGTATAATGTATGTACAAGATGAGTGTGTGCAAATAGCATAACTCTAAAAAAAAAATGGAAGAACTTCACTTATAACTCCTGAACTTTCACTCATTTTGAAAGAATATACCTAAACTTTAAAACATCTCAATTTAGGGTATCCATTTTTCAGAAAGTTTTAATCTCATTCCTCCGTTAGAATTTTCGGTGTTGGTTGAAATTTAACGAATTTTGCGAAAATACCCATGCCTAAACCTTTGAAAAATTTTATAAATTTTTTTTTAAAAAAAAAACACAAGGATATTTTGAGAATTTTAATAGAATTTAACGAAAAATTTTAACGGATGACTAAGATTGAAACTTTCTGAAAAATAAATACTATAAATTAAGACGTTTTAAAGTTTATGTATATTTTTTTAAATGAGGTGAAAGTTAAAAAGTTATAACTTATGATTAAAGTTCTCCTAGAATAAATCTAATTTAAAACAAAAAACAAAAAGAGGATAGGTAATTAGTAGACATTCGCTTGGTTTGTTTCTTTTATTGGGGTTCAAGTACGTAATATGGTGTTTTATTTTTTCAGATATCTATCTATTAGACTTGAGTTGTACGTAGTACTTATCTTTCATCTTTTATATTTGATGACATTAAGACTTTTAGAATTTGAGGTTGTAATATTTTGATATTTGATTTAATTTGGTAACCTATCTTCGACCGAGATACTCGATATTATTTTTTGGTTAAGTTATATTATAATGTTTTAGCATTTGCTTTGGTTATTATTGTGGTATGAATCGTATGATGTATGTAGTGATAGCTATCTTATAGTTCAAGTGACTTAGACATCGATCTGTTGTTTGCCCTCGTATATATAAGGGTTCTAATTAAGTATTTCCTGGAGCGTTATACTAATTAAGAGTGCAAATTCTTTGGGGGAAAAATATTTCAAAGGTGATCATTAAGGTATGACTTTTTATCAAATCACTTTTATAAACCCTTCACCTGGCCTCTCTCTCACCGCCTTTTTGTTTCTTCATCTGCAACTCGATTCCTTTGTTTAATTGTTTCTCAGAGTAGGTGCAATGGTGCATGCATGACGACGAAGAAGATCAGAAAGGACATTGCAAAGGAGACAACCAAGGAGGACTGGAAGGCCTGCGTTTGACTGATCGAGGCTTTTAAATTTACTCTTTATAATTTTTGAATCTTTAAAACGAGATTTTATACATACTTTTTGGTTTTCTTCTTATTTCTCTTAGTGATATTTCTGTTTTTGTTTTGTTCTTTTTTCTTCGGTTAATTTTCAGCTATCCCGATCTTGATATGCTAGCTTTCTTTTCTTATTCAAGAGAATTAAGTTTTGCTTGAAGAAATTGTTTTGGTAGTTTTAATTTTTGTTTTTATTTATGTTCACAATTTAGTGGCATTTAAAAAGAAAAAAAAAAAAAAAGCCCAAGAAAAATCCATAAATTTTTTTGGTGTTTCCAAAAATGTCAACAAATTTCAAATTTTTATTTTCAAATCCATAAACCAATTTATCACTTGGGGTAACCCGATCCCCTTATGATATGCCATCATTTTAAAACATTTAAAAGCTTATTTACGGCATTTAAAAACGCTAATGGAGCTGTCATGTCCTACCTAATTAGAAGACGATACGTATCCTTTAATTAAAAATTGATATGAAAAGAAAAAGAAAAATTAAAAATATATATAAAAAGAAAAAAAAATGGCCATTGTTTAAAAAAAAAAAAGTAGTCCAATGGTTGATTGCCTTTGGCATATTAGCAA
This sequence comes from Alnus glutinosa, assembly GCF_958979055.1. Taxonomy (NCBI): domain Eukaryota; kingdom Viridiplantae; phylum Streptophyta; class Magnoliopsida; order Fagales; family Betulaceae; genus Alnus; species Alnus glutinosa. Next base: position 2,306,121 of record NC_084890.1, on the reverse strand, counting down.
GCCAAGTAGAATAGTATTGGGATGAAAATGTAGTTTCTAGCATTAACCACATTTGTATATATATATATATATATTTGTATGTTAACTGCTATATATTTAATCATATATATATAATAGGAGAATCACTAAAAAGATTGCATAACATTCAGACAAGCAGCATCTTAAAATGCTTCCAAGTGTTCATTTTAAGTTAAACGGTGAGTTTAGGGTTGTATTAAAATGTGATAGTAAACTCAATCCCTATTTGCATGCTAAATAAAAACTGAATCCCTAATTTTTCTCTCGAAAAAAAAAAAAATTTGAACCCTATTTTAGTGTTAAACATGGGAGCCAACTCATTATGCATAAGTTATTTTTTTCTACAAACTAACTAAAACTAGAAAGTAGTGTTTCATAATAACTGTAACTGTTTACTGCACTCTCAAAATCACAACCTTTTACAAAATCGTTCTCTGTACAAAATTCAAAACTATCTACTGCCCCTTGGAGTTCGTCTTCAAATATGATCAACCAAAAGGTTCTCTCTCTACAGATTTGTGGGGATCATATATATTTTTTGATTTACGATTATATGATTTTATTTTATTTTAATTAGTGTTTTGTTGTGTTCTTGCGAATGATGTTATGCTTTTCTCAAAAATAAAAAGAAAAAGATTATGATTGTATGCTCATTTCTTTTTACCTTTACAAAATCGTTCTATACAAAATATACAGTAAATTTTTTTGTTTCAATAGAAACAAACGCTACTTGAGAATTTAACTTGACTCATCGCCTCTGACAACATTTTGTAGGATATGAATCCCTCTCAAATTCCTCATGTATTGTATTATTATTAATTTATTATTATCACTCTCATTATTCAAAAGCCAGAAGCGAAAGGCTTACAGGATTCTTTAAATCTTTACTCTACCGTATTAAACGTAATGATTCATTTCTAGATTTTATTTCCTTTGTAAAAAAACAAAGGTTAGAAAATGCCTTTATGCAATATATGATTAGTATTTCCTTTTTTTTTCTGTGATTTTCTTATTCCTTTCCTCTTCTTTTTTTTTTTCCTTCTAATTTATTATTTTTTCTTTGGTAAATTTTATAGTAAATTTAGTAAAATTATGGTGAGAAAGAAAGATTCACATCGTTGTGTTTTGCACAAGGTATGACATTTTTTTAGTTTACACTATTATTTATTAATTTTTTAAATCCTTTTTTTTTTGGAACGTGTAATACACATTGTTTACATACTTAATCGATAGACAATATTGCTTTCTAGGTTTCATTAGAATGGGAAAAATTATACATAAAATACAGTTATTTTATGTTATATTAGTATGTTTGATTCTTTGTTTTTTGTTGAAATAAATAATACTCTTACTTTCTTATTCTCTTGTATAAGTGGTTTTTTATTTAGACTATAGCAAAAATTTGGGATATATATACATATACTCCATAATTTTTGTTTGCTTTCTTGGAATCGGGAAAATATACAGCAAATAATTATTTTTCATTATTTGAGTAATTTCTCTTCTTATTTTTTGTCTTTATTTTTTAAGGTCATGTTAGTTTGTTATCCTTTTTTTTTTTTTTTTGGTTATAATTTATATATTATTTTTATTTATGTTCTAAAAGTAGTTTATATATATATTTTATTTTATTTTTAACATTATATATGCAAAGGATGATCATAAAAAAAAAAAAAAAAAAAATCTTTATTTGACAGAACTTATTCCTATCTATAGGTATGAATTTCATTGGAACCCAAAAAAAAAAAAAAAAAAAAAAAAAAAAAAAAAAAAACCTATTATGAGTATATTTCGTTTGCCGTTGGTCGTCCTTTTTCATTTTTTTTTTTCCCCTTATTTGATGTTATAATTTATATACAAAAAATGCAGTTATTTTATATTATAGGAGTATTTTTCCAATTTCTATTTACTGTCCATTTTCATATTTTATCCTTATTTTCTGTTCTAATTTATATATTATTTTTATTTCTGTTCTAAATGTAGTTTTTTTTTTTTTTTTTTTTTTTAACTTATATATGCAAGGAATTGTCGGAAAAAAAAGAATCTCTGTTAGACATACCTTCTTCCTATACCTATATATGAGGCTTTGAATTTATTGTAATTGGAGAAAATATACAATAAAAGAAAAATAAAATTATTTTTATACTAAATGAGTATTTTCATTTTTTTTCGTTTGTCATCTGTTTTCATTTTTTGTCCTTATTTTATGTTCTAATTTATATATTATTGCTTCTTCTTTTTTGTGCTTCTTTTATGATAAATATGTGAAGGACGGTCGAAAGAAAAAGAAAAAGAAAATCTCATTTTGTCGGGACTTCTTCCTATACCTATTAGTTTCATTGAAACCGAGTAAAATATACAAAAAATACAAATCTTGCATTTCAATTTTTTGTCCTTAATTATTTTTTGTTCTAAATGTAGTTTCTTTTACGCTATACATGCAATCTTTACATATATACACCTCTAGAATGTTGTATGAGTTACACTTCATGTCATATTGCCCTCAATTTTAAAGGTAATAAGAAAATGATATTTATAAAAATGACTATATAATATTTGGCTTCATGTTTGATGGTTTATAAATGGTTAATTATTCATTATTTTATTACGGTGAGAGTGAGATTTTCTTTAGTTTAAATATGTTAATTGTTAACAAAATTTTCTTTTGTTTTTTTTTTTTTGTAAATATTGAATACAAGTTATAGCAATGATGTGACTACACTATTTTGTTCTTTGTTTTTGTGAATTCATATATTAGGTAAAAGGTTTCTTGAATATACTTCTATAAAAATTGAATAATGTGATTACTTATAAAAAAAAGAATTTGAATGCATGTGATTTATTTTGATTCCTTACAAGATAATTTACAATATACATTTACGTATTTCAATCTTATTTCTAAATTTTTATTTTGTTTCTTAAATTAAATGTAACGTTTTAATTTGTTATGCAGTTTTAATTAGTAAAGACCCACGCATGACGCGGGTTACATGCTAGTTTACATAAAATGTGAACTTTTAGATGAGTTTATGAAGAGATTGTAATAAAATTATAGTAAGCCAAGCATTTTTTTTCATTGAAGTGTACGTCCTGCCCATTGTTCGTGAGGTAAAAGAGTGCATGTACCAATCGAATAACTAATTAAGATTTACAAGCTTTTGAAATTTGATCCGAACTCGATCATATAGACGACGTCGTTGTTCCATTTTTTGGTTTATTGACTTTATTCAAGTCTTTGGCACGAGATGACAAAAAGGAATTGAGGTCTTTGGCACGAGGCTCTGAATTAAGATGTTTGCTTTGGTGTTGAGTGATGATCAGTTTAGTTTCTTTGGCAAGAAAGTACTAAAAAAATGTATGTTCTTTTGGACACTCCTTTTTGGCTTTTGCAGAATTAGCTGAGATAAAATTTTATCAGAATTAGAATTTTTCTATGTATGTTACAGGTAATTTGTATAAACAATTGGTTTGTACAAATATCAAACAATCAAAGAATAACTATGAGGATTCTTAAACTAAAACAGCTTGCTAGCGAATTCATCTACGGAGTTTCCATCCATACGTGTAGAGGCTGACTTTCTGGCAAGTTGTTTGAGCTGTGACAAGCTTCTCCCCAGTTTCAAAGCCACGTTCATTTCAAACAACTTCCCGTTTTCTCTTTTTTCCATATCTTTTTCCTCAACCGTGGTTTCTATTGATTCTTGAAGTAGCCGGAAGAAGCCACCGCAGTTTCTGTACATCTCAAACACCATACCAATTTGGCCACCATGCTCGAATGCATTAACCGCGCTACCTAAAGCCCCCGCAGCCACCGCTACCATTGTAGCCCATGACCCGTTACCAACAAAAGCAGACCCAACGGCTGCAATGCCTGTGAGTAATGGCCCTGCGATGGCTAAAACCTTGTTGATCTTCAACACCAGGTTGCCCAGCCTTTCATAGTCCTCAATGTCCTTTCTTTTCACCACCTCAACGATCTCTCGCATTTCTCCTTCTAGTTCCTCACTCCACCCATTCTTCTCTTGCTGTACATGATTTCCTTCACGTGACTTGTTTTTTTTCTGGAGTTTTTTTGAAGGCCACCAAACAGCAGGCTCGTACTTTGCAGGGAATTTGTCAAGCATTGCTCCTAACAAGGGAAGTGGGTAGGCTCTGTCGAGGGCCAAGACCTTTTCCATCACGTCCTTCACATCTTCTTGAGATGAAGTCCCGAGAGACAGCATACTCTGGATTTGGCTCTGGAGCTGCTTGAACAATCTCGTGGCATTACGTTGTTCCTCTGCAAGTTGTGAAGGCTGAATTTTGTTGATCATAAGCAACATCCCCGTGGCAGCAGAATACAAGAGAGTGGACGATAATTTAAGGGCTAAAAGGGGCATTCCGGGGCCAGCAATGGCTGCAGCACCAGCCATGGTGGCAGCAGTGAGAGTAATCATGTTGATGGAGTTGAGAAGAAGGGTATTCCAGTTTTCACGCTGTTTTCCAATGTTTGCGTGCATCTCCACCCTGTCAGACACGGCCTCTAAGATGGCATAGAGTTGGGTAGTTGCAATGGCGTTGGAGTTGGGTGATTTATCATCGATTGGTGCTGTAGTGATGACGTCGATCTTTTCAACCGGGGCTATCTTTATGAACGCGTCCCTTAGATTCAATTCCTGGACCTGCAGCTTTCTTGTTGGTATTTTTGGAACAGAGAAATAAGGGATCAGTTTTGGAAGTTTAAGTTTTGGGACATGAATAGCAGAATTGATTTTCATGGAAGAAGAAGATAATCGCAGAGTTGAAGCCATTTGATTGATTGAGGTTTTGTTTTAGCGAGCTTTTCTGGTGTACGTATGTGTTGTGGGGAAAGTGGGAAGGTTGAGAATGAAGGAATGAGGATAATTAAGGAGGGTGTGGTTGAGGCCTATTTATAGTATTCGATTGAACAAGTACAACTCGCGGGGTCAAATACGGAAAATATTGACCAGCTGATCGAGTGGGTGGACTCAGCCCCTTGGCTGACCCATTCGCTTTTCATAATTTTCAAGTCCAAAATTTCCTCCCTTGTATTTGCCGGGTCTCTCATGGGACGAAGCAAAACTCGTTAAAACTGGTCAAGCTAATAAAACTGAAATTGTCCATCGCTACACTCTACATACCTTTTTAGTTTCTTTCTTTTATTGTGGATCACCCAATATGGCTATCTCTAACTCTAACAGGAGGTCAAATATTACATTTTATATTATAATTATTTTATAATATTTACTTATACTCCCCCATAAACCTTTAGACCAGTCTTTTCGTTGTTCAAATGACGTTTAATTAATCTTTGAATTAGTTCCGTTTGAGTATACGATTTCAAAAAGTGCGATTTAAAATCACGATTTTAAAACGTGCGATTTGAAAAAAATAATTTTTAAAAATGCAGTTAAGCATTTGGCAAAACCGTAGTTTAGCATTTAAAATTTTGCGTTTTCAAAAAAACACCATCTTACATGCGATTTGAAAAATCAGATTTTCTGCTTTTTCAAATCGCAATTTTTAAAAATGCAGTTCTCAAACGATTTATGTTATCCGATTTGGTTTAAAATTGCACTTATTGTCTACGAAATCGCAATCCCAAACGCACCCTTAGTCATAACTAAAAAGTTAAAAGAAAAAATATATTAGAATTTTTTTGAAACTGTCATTTTGTAACAATATTATAGAATAATTATGAGATAAAAATATAATTTTTATAATTACTTTAATATAAGTCCATAGCAAATGCATGTTAATTTAGAAATTTCCTTCCAATATTGGATTGATGGAAATCTTTATTCGCTATAATTTAGCTAAATAAATGTTTCACATGGATCTCAATCCAATAACATGTGTTCTGAGAATCTGTCAGTTTAATAAATAAAGTTAGAAGAATTTCTTTTAACCTAATTTAGAGAAGAAGAAAAAAAATTGTTCGATTATAACATAATATACTATGTAAATCTCATATAAATTCCAGCTGAAATCTCACACCCTTTAGATTTTAGGGGCCATGAAAAATTAATATCTTTTCATGAAAAATAAATAATTAATCAAAATAACATCAGCTAGCCGGAAACTTTATTGGTTTGTTTTTGTATTTTCCAATCCGAACCGGCTTCCAAAGTAGACTTTGTTAAGAGGGCCCCCACAATACAATAGATTGGGTTTGACTTGTCCATCCCAAACGGGCCAAACCCATTCAATAAAGGTTCCCAACTCTTTTTCCTAAGGAATTCAGACGGCTAATAAATCCAATTAATATCTGAGACAACAAAGGGAAAACAGAATATGCTACCACATGCTCATACTGGTTGATTAAATCAAAGATTTGGTCTCAATAAGGCAGCTAGGCCATCCTACTCTTCTCACTTGTTAGCCGTAATCAGCTTTTGAATTACTCCTTATTTTAAAAAAAAAATTAACGACCGATTGATAAGTGAAATAAAAATGTGATTTATAACATTATTTAATTAAAAAAACCGTCCCTCTAGGACAAGGTTTGAGAGGGTGCAACTATCTGGTTAACATACATATGGGTGTATTTGTTAATGTATTTTATGGATATTTTTTATTTTTGGTTTGAAAAAATTATCTGTGTAAGATAAATATAAAAATATATTTTATGTTTTAAGTAGTTTATTGACATATTTGTTCTCAAAATGGAGAACAAAAGATAGAAAACAAACGTGATCATGTATATATATTTTTTTAATAGTTAATATAAAAAATACCACAATTACTAATATTTAATAGAATTTAAATTAGAATTATGTGCAATTCATCTAAATCCTTCTTAACAAAACATATAACTATCTCTTATTATATTTAATTTTTGCCTTACCTTTTTTTTCTTTTTCTTTTTTGAAAAGAATTTTTGCCAAATTTTGGTAAAAAGACCTCTCTCTCTCTCTCTCTCTCAAAGACCTCCCCCTTTTTCCAGAAACTTCTCCCTACCGGTTCTTGCTGCTTGCCGGGGGAGGGAGGTTACAAGCCTCCCTCCTCCCGGTTTTTGTTTCTTCTCTTAGCCTTTTTGGGCTAGAGAGGTTTTGTTCCTCCCTAATTTTTTTTAGCGAAGGCTAGAGTCTCCCAGCCACTAAGGCTGTTTGGAGTTTTGAGTCCTCCGGACTTGTTCCAATGGTGGCTTTTAGTCCCTCTAGTCTGTTTGGACTATGGAGGTTTGTGTAGTCTTTTAGTTTTCTTTTTAGTCTTCTTTGGTTGGCAGGAAAACATTTCAGAGAGGCGTCGGAGGGGGAGAATCCGCCGATCGTGCTGCTGGCGGAAGATCTTGGTTGGGTTTCAATTTTTATCACTCTTTGAGCCTAGATCTGCGCTGTTTCGTAGCCCCCTAGTCGACACGCACCCCCTTGCCGTGCTCATCGTTGTCCTCTGGTTCAGACGCTGCCTTCTACGGCCGGAAAGCTCAGCGGTGATCGGAGTGTGGTATCCACGCGCTAGGGTGTTCTACACACTTTGGGCCGTGCGTGATGGCCACGTTTCGTATCTTTGCCGTGTCTGGTGGTGCCCGGGGGTTTTATTGTTTTAAGATGTTGCAGGGGTTCGTCCTGTGGCAACTCGTGTGTTACACGCGCCGTCTCCGGTGGTGGTTCTTCCGACGACAGTTCCTGCTTTGAGTTTTTTTTGCTTTTGACAGATTGTATTTAACAGTTTGCTTTGGGTTTGATTTAGTCTGGTCATTGCTTTTAAGCACAGGTTTGTGACCGATTCCATAGTGCAAGTAGATGTTCATATCTCAACGTAGAGGCACATTTCTGTTGGTTAGGCTTATTGGTAGCAGTTGTTGGTATAATCTGTGTTATGGATAACTGTAATGGGGTACTTGTATTATGTTGAGTCCATGTAATTTGTATCTTTGTTACCCTCAAGTGTTCCTCCATCATTAGCCCTCCTTGTTCTGCTCTTTATGGTGAGGCTACTGCTGCTATTCTGGCTGCTCATTTGGCAGTTTCGTTAGGGTTACCCTCTTTTATCTTAGAGGGTGATTCTCTCAATGTTACAATGGCGCTTCAACAACCAGCAATTACTATTGATTGACGCATTGCTTCCACCATTTCCATCATTCACTCCATCATCCCACCAACAGCTAGCTGGAAAGCTAGTCATGTAAACCGAAGTGCAAACTTCTGTGCCCATCATGTGGCAAATTGGGCCGCAACCGGAATTCATTCTGGCTGCATTCCCATTCTTTCCCCTCTATCCTCATCTTTTCCTCCATGTTTTGGAAAAGACTCCCCCTCCACTTTATTTTTTCCTTTGTTTTTGTTTTTCTTCGCAATGTACTCACAAAAAAAAAAAAAAAAAAATGAAATGATTACACTTTCCCTTCAAAAAAAATAAAATAAAATAAAGAAATAACAACTTTATTTAATATATATATATAATTAAGTTATTAACAACGTGGTAAATGTTTCTCGGGAGTACTTGGTACTTGTAAGTTGGAGGTACTATTTTGGAAGATATTTTGAAAGAGTCAGCACTACATTTGGTTCCGCTAGTTGTAACAAAGAAGTGGAAAAAAGCGTGTTTTCTCTCTTGCAAGAAAATCCGAACGAATTGGAAGCAAAATCAAGCATGGGATCGAGTGCGAATAAGGGGTTGTTCCACCAGTACTTGGTGCAGCTTCAGCGTCACCCCCTGAGAACCAAGGTCGACACTTTGTCTATCTCTCATATGATTTTGCTTAATTTTTCGTTTAGCCCCTATTTGGTTGATGGGAAATTGGAAGAAAGTAGAAGAAAAGTGAAAGTCTGAATCTTGATCAGTTTTTCTTTTCTGGGTTTCGAGTATGTATCTTTTTCACTTTTGTGAATTGGGTTTCTATTTTTCTCATTGATTAATCACCGTGTGATATACTGTGTAATTTGTTATTAAATCAGGCAATTACAGCCGGAGTGTTGTCAGGGATTAGTGATTTGGTTTCTCAGAAGCTCACTGGAATACAGAAGATTCAGCTGAGACGGCTTGTTCTGAAAGTGGTAACGCTTTTTTTTTTTCCCCCCTTTTATCCAAATTACTTAAAAGTTGCAAATTCTGTTAAAGGTATGCGACGTTTGTGGCTGCACATGTGGGCTTTGTGTTTTCTTTTGATTATGTTAAAAGCTCAAAGTAAGCATGTTGATGCTCTGTGTTTGGACACTGGGACATTGAGTCTCTTTCTAATTTGAAGATAAACAAGTAATGAAGTGAAGCATTAGCTTTAGTGGGTACTATTTCTGTTACAATTTACTGCTTTGTGCGCTAATATAATGTTCTCATTGCCACATTATGTTGGTTAGCATTTATGGTCTTTAGAATCATCAGAGTTTGTAGTTGCGTTTTACTGCTGGTGCAGTAGTTTGTTTGTTGCAGCTTTTAGTGTTGTAGTTTTGATTTTGCTACTGTTTTCAGTAGTTGAGTCGGTGTTTCCTTTTGGAAGAGGTCCAGTTTTTACTGGAGTGATGTAATGTTTTGGTGTTTGGTTATAAAAGTTTTAATTCATCCAAAAAAAAAAAAAATCATCAGAGTTTTGAAGATTCTCTTTGTAAGATAAAATGTTGGCAAATATTTGTTGTAGACGCTAATGTGAGCTAGAATAGTGCTAGTGCAAACGAGAAAGAGATTTTTTTTTTTTTTTTTTTTTTTTTTTTTTTTTTTTTTTTTTTTTAATGAATATCTATATCATAATTGTTATATGTTATTTAAAAATTTATGGCTGCGAAATTTACGATTTATCATTGACCAATTACCATAATTTATGTATAGTACAATATTTATATATAGATTCAGCATATTCTGGAATGCAGAAAATTTTACCCAAAATACCAACATTTTTGTTTTGCCTTATTTCCTGGTTCAACTATGGAGGCAAGGCACCTTGGACAGAAAAATCAATAAACACCTAAGAAGATGAAGCTCAGGAAGCTTTTGTTTTGTCCCCTTGGGTTATTTTTAGTTCTACCATTTGAATTTCCTGCTCACTTTTTCAAAGCTATTCAATCATTTAGTAGCACTACCATATGTCGTGGCACCAAACTTCAAGAAACTTCAAGTACTGAGGCTTTTTCTATTTTTATTGTTTATTCCTGTTGCACAGTTTGGTATAGTGTCTGTTGAAATGTAAAGATCATGGCTTCATGCTCTATTCCTTCCCTGTTCCCTATTGGTTCTTGAGTGAATCCCTGATAAGCTCAAATTACAATGTGGGGAATCGGGTCCAGGCTTATAAGTGAATGGAATGGCATACATTTGCATTTGATACTTCCTGACCTGCCTGAAGTTCAATCCCTCAAGGAGGGTTTCTGTATTTGGGCATGCAGTCTGGAGAAGTATATTATCACCAAACCCAGTTGTGAGGGGGATGGAGCACACCAAAGATATGGTACCCTAATGGAAAATGCTTACATCACATCATGCTTACTTGGAGTGCTCATGGTTGATTTTCAATATAAAATCATAATTGAAGTTATTATTAGGTGACAATTTATGTCTTTCTATTTGAAAATTTTAAAAGAATGTACATGAAATTTGGTTGGATGAGTATGTATTGAAACACTCTTTGTTCTGACCTGAAAATATGAATGTACTAAAGAGAAAAGATGCTAGTGTAGTAGAGTTTTATGCATGTCAACTACTTATATATTGATTTTCATGTGTGTATCTACTGTTTCATTTGTCTTTCCAGCCATCTTTACTAACATAGCTAACTGCAGCTTTTTGGAGCCGTTTATCTTGGGCCTTTTGGGCATTTCCTGTATATAATGCTGGATAAAATTTTCAAGGGCAAGAAGGATTCAAAAACAGTAGCTAAGAAGGTACCTACCCTCATTCTATGGTCGGTTGCTTAGTGGGTAGAGGTAAAGAATACTTAATCCAGAATTTTAGCATAATCATTGGGAGCCCAAATACAGTAAAATTTAATATTCTCAGTTCTTCTGTTTTATCTTGGTAACCATATGCATAACCACCGCGCCTTAATTTTCATTTTAAAAAGAAGTTTGCTTTCTTATCTGTTCAAGAATGCATGAGGGTTAATCAAGTACTGATTTTTGATTTTAGGTGCCTTGTATTGAAGTAATACTCTTTAATAATTAGCCGCTGGTCATTTAATCTATTAAGTCACTAGCCTAGCAGAACAGCGACAAGGTTGTTCTAAACTGCCTAATCAATTATTTCAGGTGGTGCTGGAACAGTTGACATCTTCTCCTTGGAACAACTTACTATTCATGATTTACTATGGGTCGATCATTGAGGGTAAGTCTGTATTACATGTGAGTATTATATACGGGATCCGTACATGTGAGATGTATAAGTGGAGCTAAGGGATATTGTAAGAGATTATATGTATTTATATTTATATTTTTTGCCCCGGGGGGTGGGGGGGAGTTTTATGGAAACACACTCCAGTCACATGCAAGAAAGTATTGTTACTTTGTTAGAATGAAATATTTCTCATGTGAACTCTTAAATATATTTTGGAGTCAAACAACTCCCTAGTTTTCAAAAAGAGTCAGCCTGAAAGAAGCATGTGACTATAGGCTATGTATGAACTATCATATAACACTACAGAGCTGTGAAAGTTACTGCTTATAATCTTTAAAAAAAAAATTTGTGAAATGCAGGAAGACCTTGGATGCATGTGAAAACTAATATTAAGAAGAATTATCCATCGGTGCAGCTTACGGCATGGACGGTATTGCCCTTTTCTCATTATGAATTATTGTGATACACTGTTTAAGAACATAACTCATATCTTAATATTACCTTGATTATTTCTAACTGCAGTTCTGGCCGGTTGTCGGGTGGGTAAATCACCAGTATGTGCCGCTGCAGTTTCGTGTCATTTTCCATAGCTTAGTAGCATTTGGCTGGTACATACTCTATCTCTCTTATGCACCACTCCCTAACATCTGTTAACTTTTCCTTTCTATTAATACCATTATGAGTCTATGACGGGCGTTTCTTTTTTTCAATTTTTCTATCAGGGGAATATTTTTGAATCTACGAGCAAGATCTTTGACATTGACGAAGGCCAAATGAATAAATAATTAATGTGTAAGATTCATGCTCACAGTTTGTGCCACTTCTCTGTGGTTCATGATGTCTTTTGTGCCGTCATGTATTCAAAAATAAATCCTAACTCTTTTATCTGTTTAGTTATTTATCATGATTTGGGATTCCCTGGGCATTAGTCATTTATAGTTTCAAAATCCTTCATGCATATATGTATTATCCTAGCTGTATTTTCTTACCTGCTATGAGCCCATACATGCATGTGAGGGTGACAGTCCTAAGGGCCGGGGCTTAACTATTGATCTAAAAGTTTTAAGATTATTGGATATTGATTTGGTTAAACCCTTAACCTTTAGGATTGTAACATTACACTACACTTTCAAATCCGATGTCCGCGGTGACGCAATCTATTGTCACGGACTCGATGGAAGCCCTTTCTCCTTTTGACGCCTCTACACATCTATCAATATTTAATTGCTTAATACTATGTCCATGTATAAAATTAAGATTTTTTAATCTAGCCTAAAGGTCCCTTTCTCCGTGACTCAAACTTGTGACATAGTGCTTTGATACCATCCCGGATGAGGATTCTGGGATTGCTCCTTGATGTTGATCTAACTTTGCGTCTTGCCTTGGTTGAGGGTTGAATATCATGTTATTGACTAGAAGTATTTTAACCAAACAACTTAGAGCACTCAAAGTAGTTGATGCATTTTAGAGTTGTATGTGAACTAGTTAACCAAAAGCCTAAAAAATGTATCCATCCAATTCTCTAAACCAAATGCATTTTGTAGTCGAGCTATAATACTTCTTCAAATGTGGGAAAGTACTGTATATTAATGCATGAGTATGCTATGCTTTTCTCTCTCCCACTCTCTTTTTCTTTATTCATTTCTCTCACCTTTTCTCTTTCATCAAAGAAAGAATATTCAAATAATATAGAGAAAGAATAAATAATATGATATAGAGTGCATTTGAAAAGTTATTAGTTAAAATAGAAAAAAAGTAGCTTTTAATTAGCTATTTTAGAAAGAAATGTAGAGAATTCATTGTAAATCATCTTAAGATCAGCATCAGTTTAATGGAGATTACAACATTCATTGCAAACTTAGCCTGAAAATCGACTGTCTTGTTAACCAGGGTGGTTGATTTTAATATCTCCAGTTTAATGGAGATAAATGCTAAAAAATGAAATGCCCTGGACAAAATCACTGGTTATTCACATTCCTTGTATTAAACAAGTGAAATAATATGTTGAACTTCTAAAGATTCTTAGTCTGAATAAAGTTTTTTTCAAATTGGGTTCGAAAAATTTTCTCGAATTCAGTCTACTCAATTGACATGTCTTTAAAGTATTCTAAGGAGCATAGATGTCACATGCTTTGTTAATCTTGTTAAAAATGTACATGAGAATCATATACTCTAAGAATATATGTCAGTTTAATAGATTGAGTTAGACAAAATTTTATCCAACCCAATTTGGAAGAAAATTTTGTCATTTTAACTCCACTTTAGGAGATAGTTTTTTTTAAAAAAAAATAGATGAGTGAAATTAAAATTACAACAGCAGACTGAAGCAAAATAAAATTACAAATAACCAAAATAAAGGCCAAACAATAACATGATCTATTGCATCAATTAATTCCACAGCATTGGAGAGGATCCTCAAGATAGAAGGAGTGATCAGGAATGCTGCCAATGCTGGCGGTAGCAACCCATGTTGGTATTTGCTAGTGCAGAAAGCATTGGAAAAATTCTTAGTTTCAAACCAACTACAGAGAGATGTGAAAACTAAGAGATAAATGTAGATTTAGGTAATGAGTCTCTACCAAAGATTGTGAAACAAATAATAACGAGGCCAGTGTATTTTAAGGTTTATATCTGGATTTGAAAGTTTCTTTGTAGCAAAAGAGCTCCGCAAGAAGGGAGCTAAATGAGTAGAGGTAGAGAACCGTCGGATCTACCATAAGAAACCAAAAAGGGCATTGGCGCGTGTAGCAACGTCGGTGGAGTGTTGGCCAAAAATAGGAGGAGAGACGCGTGATTTCTATGGTTGGAGAGATTGCAGTAGATCCGAGATCTAAACTCCAAATAGAAGTATTGTTGAAACTAAAGAGAAAAGGGAAATGAGGAACCAAAATGAGGTTAGGGAAAATTTATTTGGGTGGTGAAGGTGTGGAGGAGAAAAGAGTCATGACGGGAAATTGGAGATCTAAAAGGGTTCTTGTAAATATAGATTTTTTTTTTTTGGCTGAGAGCATTAATGTATATTATATGTATAATAATTAAATGCATGTGGTCTCATTCTCATTGAAATGTCAACAATTATTTCTGAAATTAATACAAAACTCAACACCACAACTTTCAAGGTTCTACTCCTCATGGGTGTAGAAAGTCAGCATAGTGAAATCGGCAAGTGGTCAAATTTCTAGTGCCATGAGCTTGTAATGTTCATACTTACAACAATAAGACCCTTTTTTTTTTTTTTTTTTTCTTTTTTCTTTTTTTCTTTTTTTATCATCATGGGAAAAATTAAACTTAGTAGCTAGCTAGGTTTTGTGTGATTCTAATTTAGTTATTAAGTTTTTAATTTCGACAATTAGGTTTTTAAATTTTCATCTAATTTCAAATAGATTTCTCAATCAACTTACTATCTAATTATATAATTGACAGTATGCCATGTAAGACCAATCAATTATTATTACATGGCTTTCGTTTGACATGTCATGTGTTAACTATATGTATTGAGTGGCATAGTTACTTTAAATTATAAATGTACTTTAAATAAATAAATAAAAAGTTATTTTTTTAATTAAAAAAAAATATAAGTGACATACGAATTGTGCCACACGTGACACGGAATTGGCACATGACAATATGACACTACAAACAAGAGTCACAAGACATTAATTAATTGGTCTGATGTGTCATACCATTAATTAATTAAACAGTAAAAAATAATTAGATTAAAATCGCATGAAAACTTAAGGACTAAATTTAAATTTTTTTTTTCCATCTATCATTCATTTCCCTGTATCCTCCTCATATATATAGATTCCCAAAGGGATATCTCCATCCCAACTCACTATACAAGCTGGCCATTATTAATATTAGATAGTCATAGAGAGAATGGCAATCCTTTCAGCTCCAATATTCTTCTACGCATTGGCTCCATCTTCCTCCTGTAGTTGTAGAAGGATTATCAGAGCCACAATCAGTGCGCAGAAAAACCAGATGAGTCCTCTATCCATCCCAAAGATCTGCTTGGTTGGTGAGGAATTGGACAAGAGAACTGGTTATACAAGTACTGCAACCACCTCTGATATGGAGAAGGATTACACCTCCACCATTATCAATCTTGACACTTCTAAGAGGCATAGTCCAAATCCTCCGGCAGCCATGCTGACAACTGCTAAGCTTTATGCAATCATGGAGGCTGTTGCTGATAGAGTGGAGACGCACAAGAATGTTGGAGCCCAACGCGACAATTGGAACCACTTCCTCTTAACCTCCATTAATGCAATGACTCTTAACTGCTGCAACGATGGCTGGACTAGCAGCCACCAATGTAAATGGTGCTACACCCTGCAGCCTTGTGGCACTAAAGGCTTCTTCTACCATACTGTATCTAGCAGCCACTGGCGTGTTAGTGGTGATGAACAAGATCCAGCCATCTCAACTAGCTGAAGAACAGTGCAATGCTGTGAGGTTATTTAAGCAGCTTCATGGAGAGATTCAAACAACAATGTCCCTCCGAGATCCTACCATCATAGACGTGAATGAAGCAATGGAGAAAGTTTTGGCATTGGATAGAGCATACCCACTTCCTTTACTAGGTCCAATGCTTGAGAAATTTCCAAAAACAGTGGAAGCCACAGTATGGTGGCCTCCAAAAAGACAAGAAAAGAGGGTTGGGAAGAAATAGATGGAAATGGCTGGGATAGAATGTTGGAGGAGGGTAATGAGAGAGATTGTTGGGATTTTGGAGAGGAAGGATACGTCTGAGTACTTGAGGTTGGCTAAAAAGGCCTTGAAAGTTAGAAGGATCTTAGCAATTTCTCGACCTGCACTTACTGGCATTGTGGCTTTGGGGTCCGCTACTACTCCGGCAACATGGGCCGTGATGCTTGCCGTCATTGCTATGTTAAAGTAACACACATCACCAAGAGATACATAACCTGAACACTTTATAAGTTATGGACACTTCTCATCTCTTAATGTGTCTTTTGAGAGTAATGTCCATTGACTTTATCATGGTATCAGAGCTTCAGGGCCTTTGACAATGTTAGGCATTCCCTCCCGTTGTACACGTGTTTTGACAATAATGCCACACGTGAGGGGGCGTGTTAAGAGTCCCACATTGCTAAGGTATACTTGGATTGTGCGCTTTATAAGCCTTGAATAAACCTCTTTCTTTAAGGTGTCTTTTGTGAAAAAGAAAGGATCAATGAACTTTATCATGCCAGAGCTTTAGCAAGCATTATAAACACTTTGGAGCATGGTGGACAAGTAGGGATGGTGTTTGAGATGTACCGGAGCAGTGCTGGATTCTTTAGGCTCATGGAAGAGACTATCAAGTCAAATATAGGTGAGAGGGATGTTGAGAGAAGAGAGAATGGGGAAGTTCTTAAACTGAAGGTGGCTCTACAGCTTGGCAGGAGTCTATCAGAACTCGAGCATCTTGCTGTATTATATTCTTCAAGAAATGGGCAAGCCGCTGAAGAGTTTGCAAGCAAGCTCTTCTGAGGTGTAGTAGATGATTAACTTTGTATTTCATTATGTCATCTTCTACGTACAACTCCCTCAATCTATTATTCCTGTTGTAATATTTTTTAATCTTTTAATTTGGTTAATATACCATACTGATTTATCATTATGATTAAAATGTTTTCCTTCTGCTCTCAAAATGACAAAAATATAATTAAAAAACAAAGAAGAGAGAATTTTTTAACCATTAATTAGCTTTTTGTTAATTATATATATATATATATATATATATATATATATATATATATATATATATATATATATATATATATTAAGGAGGGTATTATTGTCATTTTCACTTGCGAAACAGTGCACCTCAATAGTAGATCAATAGGGTACATTAACTAAATTAAAACATTAGAAAGACATTACAAATTAGGTGATAGATTGAAAGAGTAAGTGTAGTTAATGTAGCTTTAAATTTGAATATAGAATAGTATATGGAGTTCTACGATAGATGAATTTGAAACCTAATTATATAAAGATTTACACTAGATGTATAGAAGATGAAAGTGTATCATTTCTCACTGTACATGAATTCTACCGTCCTATTATAACATAGACAACTCAAGAAGCCCATTATTACATTATTTTGATGCATGAGAATAAAGAAAGCAACAAGAAAATCAAATTACAAAAGAGTGTCATTCCCATTTCCCACTATCAAGGGAGTCCTGCAAATAAAAATAACAATTGGGAAGGCTTAAAAAAAAAGGGGGGGGGGGGGGGGGGTTGAAGCGATTATGTGAATCTTGGAGATAGACCAATTGTTCAAAGAGCTAAGTAGACCAAGTGAATCAGAAACCAGTGAATGAAAATCTTCAAATATATGAGGTTAAGTTGCTATGGTGGATGCCAGGCTCTACGCAGCAACTATCTGACCCAAACCGGCAAACCCATCAAGAATTCTCAGATTTAATATGGCCCATGAGTTGTAATGGGCCCTCTTGTCCAGCCCAATACCTCGCATTGGCCTTTATTTTATTCTGCTAACCCAATTTAGCTATGGCCATAGACAACCACTGAACCACATAAGGTCTGTGATTAAACTATTTAATATTGCATCCAGTCATGACACCCACCAACTGTAGTGTGGAATGATTTATTGCCTGTCAACAATAAAGCAATTTGCTAAAAGGAAAAGGATTATAAAAATTAAAATAAAAGGGTGCTGCAAAAGGGCAGTATAGTTTTTATTATATAAATCTCAGATAAACTGGCGTAATAATTCAAATTACACTTATCATGTTAGCTCTTAAATAATTAAATTTGCCTATTTAATTCTTTCATCACGTGGCACTTACCCTTGTTAGACATATAAGTTTAATTCACATTCGACTAGCTAGTTGAGATGCAAACTTGGGTAAAAATATAGCTACATTCGGCTAGCAAATTTAGCCTAAAAATTGGTGAGTAGAGTAATTCACCAAACATAATATATATATTAACTCTTGATAAGACGTATATATACACGACTTAAAAAATAAAAGGTAATTTTTTAGTTAAAATAGAGAAGAAATTTGCTAACACGTATGCGAATAAAAAAAATTATAGTAAATGACGAAGAAAAAAAGAAAAAAATCTCTCTCTACCTGCCCCAAATCCGATTCAGAGGTGGTTAGTTGATATGATTATTAAACATCACGTTGCCCAACTACCCGTATTTATTTTGCCAAATAGGGAAGCCGCCATCCTTTTCCTCGATCTATTTTATTTCCAGCATTCCTCTTAAAATAATTCAACTAACATGCTCCCAAGTCCCAAAAGCAGATGCTTAAATTAGCAGAGTAGTGTTTGAAAGAAGAAAGTGAAATGGAGAGAGTTCAAGGAGAAGGAATTCAGTTGTGTAGTAATTAATGAGGTGGGGAGTGTTATTTATTGATTATTTTTCATTAATTGTTTGAATAAAGCTTGTTGATGTGATAATAATTGAAGTCGATTGGTTTTAGGTAAGAGTACCGAAGTTGAAGGAATAAAATGAGGAAGGAAGATTTAATTATTGGAGGCTTTTTCTTTTTGTGGCTCTCTTTTTCTCAGTTATCTCTCTCTTTCTTATTCTTCATCTTGTTTGATATTTTAGCCTGTCGGGTGATTTTTTTTCTCCGAAGAAAGGGAGGAGTTGTTGATGTTGAGATGAGAAGCAATGAAGGATATGAGAGAGAGAGAGAGAGACAGAGAGAGCCACAAAAAGAAAAAGAAGGTGGCTCTTTTGTAGAGAGGAAATAAGAGAAAGCAGGAAGGATTTTTTTTTTTTTTTTTTTTTTTAAATTTATCTCACATCAAAACACTTTTTAAATAATTTTTTTTTTTTTAAAAAAAAAAAACCCATTTTAAAAAAGTACTAACGAACATAAAAAAAATAAAAATAAAAAAAGAAAAAAAAAAAGAAAAGAAAGTGCAACTCACTAACTCAATATTTTTTAAGAGACCACCTACTCATTATGATACTACCCTCGTTCAAATTTACTTAATTATGAAGTTTGGATGAAATCCAGTGCATTAATTTTGGTGCATTTCAAATTAAAATTGGTACCAGCCATTGATGAGTTTCTTGTCATTGAGCCTAATAGCTAGCTTATGGTTTAAGCTAAACCTTTTAAAAATTGCCGTGTCATGCTTTTAGAAAATTGACTATAACATTTTTGCTGATAAAATATTGGACACATATAATGTGAGTCTTCAATCATACTTTAAATATTCCTTGTTTAACCTAAACCTCAATAACGACATTCAAACGATGTTATCATAAGTTGTTAAAGTAGCATTGGTTCTCTTTTACCAAATAACGTGATATGTGAGACTTAACACGTCAATCAATAAATTAATATAACAATTTATGTGACATCTACGTTAATCCTTACCATTAAAAAAAACCACCTCTTTGACCGGCCGTAGCTTTCCTTCCATAGAGACTCATAGCCGGGCCGTGAATTCGAACTATGTAGCTAACGTAGCGGACATGATAGTACCACACGTGGCTTCCGTGTCAATTTGTAAGAAAACAAAATAAAAAATCAGTAGTAGTCTAAATAATACTCTTTCAATTTCTAGTCTTTGTCATAGATGAGCAGCTTGATTAATTCCACGTAGTTTTCTGATCTAAACTAGTACTCTTTCTCAATTTAGATTGCATATTGTGCCTATTCTACTCTCAATCCCCATTTTGCTAACCATTAATAGGCATTTCTTTTTTGTTCTTTCTTCTTCTTTTTTAATGATTCTATCAAAATAGACAATATCATTTTCAATTATAGCCTACAGTAACAGATAAGATGGAGTTGATGATTGCCATCACCTGCACAATTAGTCGTTTCTTACACCCAATTCTTTATATGTAATCAACTTGCTTAGCAAAAAATGAAAAAAAATAAAATAAAATAAAATACATGATCAACTCAAGCACAAATATCAACTTTTTTTTTTTTTTTTAATTGTGTTTTGGATTGTTTGTTAATATTTTTTTTAAAAAAAAAAAAATAAAGGAAAAAGAAAAAAACGATACCATCTTACTAAATTATATATTGGGATAGTAATATTTGGATTATTAATTTAAAAATAATAATTACAATTTAAAACCTCCGGTATAAAATTATCAGATTATGATAATTTAAGATATTCTATCATGTAGAATTCCTTAAATTCCAATTTTTTTTTTATTATTATTAAATAGATGAGATTTTGTCACATAAGTATGTATTACTTATAAAATGTGATAAAATATGGTAAAATACTGAGATGATTAGGTTGATAAAATTAATAAATACTAATATGAACAAAATGGTTGAAATTTTCGGACATGAATTAAAAAAATAGTTATATAATTGTTTATGTTTAAAAAAATAAAGAAAAATGTCTTTAAAAAAGTAAATTAGAATTGTATTGTAAGAGTGTTTTAAAGAAATTTGGTTAGAATTAATATAATTCCATTCACCATATATTGTATTGTACCAAATAAAAGAATACAAATTCAATATTTTATTCCAGTTTTACAACTAAATTAAGAATAAAAATAATAATTTCATTATACTCCTTCCATTCCGAGTAATAAATAGCTATTCATTTTTTTTTTTAATGAAATAGTTATTATGCATAAAATCTAGACAGTCTTAATACAAAATTAGCCTAAATTTAAGACCCTAATCCATGAATGGAAAATGCTATACTCACACCCAAACCCTCACACCCATTTTTTTACAACCTGATGTGGAATTTTCACATCAATTTTTTTTTTTTCTTTTTTAAAATGAAAGCTCTCTCTCTCTTCTCTTTCATTCTTCTTCTTTTCTCTTTCGGTCGGCAACTAAAAACGGAGACGGAGACAGAGAGAGTGTCGGAGAGGGAGAGTGCTGGCCGGCTGGACAGAATCCAACTGTTTCCTGGCCAGAACGGCCGGATCCTAATTGACTGGCCAGGATCCGGCCCTTCCCAGGCCGAAACGGCCGGGGATCCGATCCTTTCCCGACAAGAACAGTCGGATCCTGGGCGGGATTCGACACTTTCCCGACCAAAACGCCTAAATTCTGGCCAATAATCCGGCCTCTCTGGCCGAGGAAGGGCCAGAACGGGTGGCCGAAGGTGGGAGGGAGAGGGAAGATGGAGGGAGGAGGCAGAGAGGAGATAAGGAGGGGGAAAAAGAAAACGAAAAAAAAAATTATTCTGATGTGGCATTCCACGTCATGGTGTGGGGATTTGGGTGTGAAGAGTTGGTTGTGAGTGTAGCAGCCCTCTTCCATGAATATCACATAACCCACGTGGCCACATCATGAATAAGCAAAAAGTCTTTGATTATAAATAAACAAAGGGTAGGGACTCTTTACGAAAATTTCAAAAGTCCTCCTTCAATGCTTCTAGCAGAAGAAGAGAGAGAGCCCCCATTTCTTCATTCATATCTTTCCGTTCCGCTCTGAGCCTCTGAGCGAGAGAGCGTGTGAGAGAGTCTCTGACCCAACAATTCGTACCTCCCATACAACCCATCCTATGATAACTACCTACACCCAACTGATCTCGACCAATCCCTCGCCGTCCGATCTGTGATATAAAAAATGCAACAGCTATTGTTCGCCGTGATATTCTCGGAGATGGGTCTGATACTGGTGTTGCTGTTCAAGACCCCCCTGAGAAAGCTGGTGATCGTGGGCCTGGACAGGGTCAAGCGCGGGCGTGGGCCCGTCATGGTCAAGACCGTGGTGGGAACGGTTCTGGTGGTGCTCATGTCCAGCGTCTACAGCATGACCAAGATCCGTAGACGTTGGATCGACGAGGGCGCGGTCAATCCCACGGATCAGGTACTCATGGCCAAGCACCTCCTCGAAGCCACTCTCATGGGTAATGGTCAATTTTTTTTATTTTTTATTTTTCATTTATTTTAGCGAATTAATTGTAGTTTTTTTTTTTTTTTTTTTTTTTTCAGCCCAATATTGCATTATAACTTGAATTTATGGTTAAACTATTTGAATTTTATCATCTTTATAGAGTTGTAGGTTTTAAATGCAATGCCATATCAATTGGATGTGATTTAGAGTTGTTAAAATCATAATTATTATTTATGATTTAACTGTTTGAATTTTTGTTTCGTTTTTTGGATTTTGTAGAAGAAGAAATTGTTTTTTTTTTTGAATAAATCATAGGGTGGAATCATGGTAATCTATTAATGAAACAATTTTCTTGATCATGATTTACATAATCCAAATGATTTGATTTTCTGGGTCATGTTAATGAAGGAAATAAGACCTCTGTGGTGTGTGGAAGGCTTACTTTATAGATCTTAAAGCTAACATGTACTGTTAATTATTTTAAATCTACTCGAGAGATCCATTTTATTCATTGAAATTGTTTATAGTAGTAGTCAATGCTTGGATCACCACATTGCTTGTCGTGGTTATTAAGGAATGAATCAATCAGCAAACAAAATGCTTGTCCTGTATTTTTGTTAAAAAAATTATAATTTATTATCTGTACCCTTTTCATTTTGAAACCTCTTTTACTCTTAATTAGACTGGTCTTAATTACACGGCTCATGATGCACTAGATTTTCCAGATATCTCAACGGTAGAGTTTGTAAAATTCCAACCAATCTTTTGAATTAAATTATTCAAATTTTACCACCTTAGCATATAATTTAGTCAAATAAAATGAATTACTAAACTGGAAGTAGCTCATTTCCAATTCAAGCATCTCCTGTTTCCTCCCAATTTTTTATTGAATGAATACCTCATGCTAAAAAGTGAATCTAAAGGCCAGAAAAATACTTAAATACCACGTCATTTACACAGAATACTAACTAT
Organism: Alnus glutinosa; assembly: GCF_958979055.1. NCBI lineage: Eukaryota > Viridiplantae > Streptophyta > Magnoliopsida > Fagales > Betulaceae > Alnus > Alnus glutinosa. The sequence goes on along the minus strand of NC_084890.1, from coordinate 2,283,040 downwards.
AACATCATGGTTAACTACAGATTCTCTTGTGGCAGCCGCTCCACCTTCTTTCCCGTCTTCTCAGGCTAATCAAGGAATCCCTACCCTTCTTCCCGCTTTCTCTTTGCATAAACATTAGCAAGTAGCAATGATTCTATTTCCATTAATATACTATTCAAGTATCTAATGATAGTTTCCACTTTATTGAAGTCACTCATTCCTCTAAAAAAAAAAAAGTGCTAAGATCTTCACAGCTGACCATCTTGGCCTCGGCATCGTCTGGAAGCTTCGCCAGCAGTTTAGCCACCTCCACTTCGCTGTGATCCTCCTCCAAACCCACTCCAAACACAATCTCACTTACCAATTGCTCATCAAGTCCTTAACTGTTAAAAAACCTCAATTTGCCTTCCTCACCCTCACCACAATTTGGTATCCACACCAACACCTACTTCACCGGTTTCATCACCGTCATCCTCCAAATCAAAACCAATACCATCAATGTTTCCTCCTTCAGCATTAACAAAATGAGTTCAAAAACAAGTTTGACATTGGATCAAACAACAGATCTACACAAACAAGTACAAAAAAAGCCCAAATCTCAAGCCATGATTCCTGAAGCAACTTCAATAGCTTTACGCGAGTGGGTGTTTTTGAGGTCTCTATTGGTTTACTGGAGTCTTTAAGGGGGAGTGTCACTGTCGCAAGAGAGGAGAAGAGATGGATTTGTAGTAAAATTAACGTTATTCTATGTAAATGGCATGGCCTTTTTCTAGCCTTTGGATTGATTTTTTAACATGTGGCATTCATTCATTTAAAAATATGAGGAAATGGAAGGTGCTTGAATTGGAGGTGAGCCGCTCCCCCTTAAAATTTACACATACAGGATTGCATTATGTTCTTTTATTTTGTAGCGATATAATGTTTTCAGGATTTTTGTTTCAGGACTGAGCTTATTGTTTGAGTTTGAACCCTATATTGCTCAGTGACTGACTTGTTAGCTGTTGAACTATATTAAGATTTAAACTTGGGCTTAATTACTTGCAGGGTCTTCTCTATTCCTTGCGCTGATGATAGACAGACTACACCATTATATCAGAGAGCTCCGCGTACGAAGAAAGAGCATGGAAGCTGTTAAGAATCAGAAGCAAGGACCCGAAGATGGGAAAACTGGTGGTTTGGAGGAAATCAAAGCATTGGAGGAAGAGACAGCGACACTGCAGACAAAACTCAAGCAGCTGGAGTCGGAGCTGGAGACCAGGGCAAAAGAAGTTAATGCTGCAGAGGCAAATGCGGTTGCATTAAGAAAACAATCGGAAGGGTTCCTTCTCGAGTACGATCGCTTGCTTGAGGAAAACCAAAATCTCAGGAACCAGTTGCAGTCATTGGACAGGAGATTGTCACATTCTGGTAGCAAGAAGAATACTTAAGGAACACAGCACCTCTTGCAATTCTTTTTAAGGTTTTCTTTTTGGTTTTCATGTTATTTTTTGCGAGTTCCTGATTACAGTCTATGCCCCATATGTGGTAAAAATGCATCCCCAACCCCAAAGAAAAAAAAATAGGGTTTTCAGTCTGTGTGTTTAACTTATGTAGTGCTTAAGTGACGAAGTAGAGAGGATCAATTTTGTGCTGACAAATAGAGAAAATATTTACTGCTGATTTTGGTTTCTTTTTATGAACATGTGCTTTTACCTTGTTAGATATGCTGTACTATGAATGTTGCTGCACAACAGTTGAACAACTCAAGATATTCATGAAGTTACAGAAGTTTCCAATATAATTTTTGGCAGTCTTCTATCAACAGGCGTTGAGAGTAGACCATAAGTCAAGATTTGTTATAGTATGCTAGCGATCCCTGCCCTAGTTTTTAAGTCCTTGTATCTGCAACTTGTGGCTTGGTTGCAGTCCTCCTTTGCTCATGCAAAAGCCTAGTCTTTTTGAGTGCAGTGAGCAGCATCAAGCCCCAGAAGACCAGGACAGAGAGAGTTACCAAGACAAGCATTAGCCCGAGTGCTATTTCACCTTTCAGCTCTTGTGCGTATTCCACAGAGGCTAGAGCAAGAAAGGTAAGCGGGAACGAATAAGCCCACCATGCAACATTGAACCTCCTCAAGGATTTCTTGAAAAGGGCTGGCCTGCAAGCCTGTATATAAACCATTAAGAAGATTAGTTGGATGTCTTAAATAGAAACGCCTTCAATCAAAATCAAAGCAAAAATTAATGAATATATTTCTACTACGTACTTGACCTCAGGAAAACTGGGAGGCCATGGTAATGCTGTCCAAAGATTCAGAAAATAAAAATAAATAATAATAATAATAATAATAAATTCAGTTTGATGAATTGTGTGCTTCTCGGCATTCTCTTAAGGCTTTACCTAGATGACATAACTTTTGAAGCTAACATTCAATTGCTTCTTTTGTTAGAGCAGCCTACTCTAACTAACACAGTAGCTCACTAACTGTTATACAAAACACACTATACTCTACACAAAACACATTCTGCTAAACGCAACACAAAACAAATGAAACGTGTATCTTCTAGACTTTTCTATTGCCATCTAACTATTTTGAAATGAATCTTTATTTTACGTTACATTTGCCATGCATCCTTAGAAAACTAAGCTTTGTTAGGCGTGTGACTCTTCGAGTTCACACATGTCTTCTTCCAATGCATTGCTTTACCAAAATCCTTTCAATTTATTTTGAACAAAACCTCTGCAACTTTATAAAGCTCATTTCATTGTTACCCTTTTCAAACATGTCTGTTGCTACCCATAAAATATTAAAGGAAAAAAGTTTTGACAATGAAACTATCGTTCTTAAATGAGATGAAACCAGCTGAAAATATGATAAAAGGGAAAGGGCCAAGGGGCCAAAAAAATTTCTTACTAAGGACCAATAGGTAAAAAACCTTATAATTTTTTGAACCTTATAATTTTTTTCTTTTTAAGAGTTGATGCCGGAGAGGGGGGCATAGCCTATACCAGCCTCCACCTTCCTCCATCCCTACTTATAACTAGAGACAGACCAAGGGAGGAGCCGTAGGAGTCAAGGCCCGTTCGCTGTCTTGACAAATTTATATATATATATATATCTTGGAAAAGATTTAATACCTTTAACATTTTTTTAGTTAAAAATAAAAATATATTGTAGGGTCAATAGAGAGTCTGTACGACATTGGTTTATTTAAATTGCACGAAGTTGGCATGCCTAAGTGCCGAGTATAACAAATATTTAATGGTCCCAGGTGGTCCCAGGTGACTCAACTTGACTAGGAAAAAAAAATAGAAACAACTTCATCTATAATTCTTGATTTTTTTTTTTTTTTTTGAAAAAATACACCCAAACTCTAAAAAGTGTCAATTTAGGGTATCAATCTTTCAATTTTTTTCAATTTCAACCATTTTTTAGAATTTCCTGTTAAATTCTGTCAAAATTTCTAAAATACCCATTTTTTTAATACCTTTAACATTTTTTTAGTTAAAAATAAAAATATATTGTAGGGTCAATAGAGAGTCTGTACGACATTGGTTTATTTAAATTGCACGAAGTTGGCATGCCTAAGTGCCGAGTATAACAAATATTTAATGGTCCCAGGTGGTCCCAGGTGACTCAACTTGACTAGGAAAAAAAAATAGAAACAACTTCATCTATAATTCTTGATTTTTTTTTTTTTTTTTTGAAAAAATACACCCAAACTCTAAAAAGTGTCAATTTAGGGTATCAATCTTTCAATTTTTTTCAATTTCAACCATTTTTTAGAATTTCCTGTTAAATTCTGTCAAAATTTCTAAAATACCCATTTTTTTATAACCAAAAAAGAAAAGAAAAAAATTGCTAGGATTTAAGTATTGGTAAGAATTTAACGGAATTTGCAAAAATACCTATACTTGAATCTTAAAAGAAAAATTATAATTTTTTTTAAAAAACAATAAACACGGATGTTTTGGAAAATTTGGTAGGATTTAATGGAAAATTCTAAAGGAGCTAGCGTTGAAATTGAAAGATGAATACCTTAAATTAACACTTTTTAAAGTTTGAGTACATTTTTTAAAAAGTGATAAAAGATCCGGAATTATAAGTAAAGTTTTCTCATATATATATATATATATATATATATATATATATATATAAAAGATCCGGGATTATAAGTAAAGTTTTCTCAAATATATATATATATATATATATATATATTTTGGTAGCCTCTTTTATAGATTTCTTTATCAATTTTTTGTATTATTTAAATATATGATAATAGAATTAGCTAATTAAAAACTGAGTAGTACTGTAACTTTTCCTTGATTTAGGGAAGGGAAGGGAATATGGTGCTGGATTTTTTTTTTTTCAAATTTAAGAAAGAAAATAGGGTTTAAGGAGTCTGCTAGCTGATTGTACCTTAATAACAGAAGTTGTTGAAATCCAAATGGTAATTTATGAAAGAAGGGGAAAAAAAAATTACGTACCAGAGACATGAAAAGGAAAAGAGAGAGGAAGAAGAGCAACTTTGATGAGGTATCAAAAGCTCCTGAAATGGAGCTCCAAGCTAAACTTGCCATGCTTGGTGCAGCAACGAACAAGAAGAAGGCTGGCCGCAGCATTACTGGAAAACGCTTGCAACCATATTGGCGCTGATAGAGCGTAACAAAGAGCACTAAATAATGTATCATGCCTAAAGAGAACATGAAAACAGCAATCTCTTTCCACCCCATCTGCGCGGCTGCTCGGGCGCCTACCAAGTTCCCCAACACTGACATGTGGCTTGTCGGATTCGCCATCATTGACAGAAACCGCTTTTCTGTCGTAAACCATTGCCCGTATATTTTCACGTCGAGCACCATGACTGGAACTGCAAAAACCAGCCAAAGAACCCGATAGGTAAGATTCTCTGGACTGATGAATGGCGCTGATTGAAGCATGAGAAGCCAGGAAATCCAGGGAGCATACAAGAAGTTAACTCCTATATGGTGCAAGAACTCTGCCTTCACCATGTGGAAGTGAAAGAAGCACCGGAGAATGTAGAGCGGAGAGAGTGTTATGAGCACCAAAAGCGCGAGACACCAGAGCAAAAGAAAAGCTGTTGAAGGGAGCAAGTGGGATACATGCCGGAGAGCTGCTTGTGATTCATTTGCATGCTCGATTGTAATCTTCCATAGCAAAGCTTGGGCACCGAGAGCGAGGCTTATTCTGAAGTAGCCTGCATGGAGCCTTGTTAAGATGGACGATTGTAATGGCAGGTTGGCAACGTCGACGACAAATGAGTGGCCATGAGATTCATGGCTACTGACGATGGAAGCATCAATCACGACCTCAATTTGTGATTTCAGTTCAGCTTCTCCCATTAGTATATATATAAGATGATATGCATTTCACAATGCATACATGGGTGTTTATATAGGTTAGATGTGAGTGAATGTGAGACACAAACATTTCAAAATTGAGTCAGCATCCCACGTAGAAAAACCAGTACCATATAAAGTGAAAGTTGAGGGAATTAGATAATCTTAACATAAAGTGAAAGTTGAAAAAGATCTTTCATGAATTAGGTTTTATTATTCTTTTATTTTAATTTTAGAGATAATTGCACTGTTGATCCCTGTGGTATGCCATAATTATTTTTCACTCTATACGGTTTAAAAAGTGTATGGGAGGTCCTTGTGGTATGCAATAATTACAAATCGATCCCTAGCATCAAATTCTGTTCAAATTTTTAACAGATTTTGTCAAATGCCACGTCAGCGCCATGTGTCGCCATCTTATTGGAGACACGTGGCGCTGACATGCACATCTTAATAAAATAATATAAATTTATTAAAAAATAAATAAATAAACTTATTTTTTTTAAAAAAAAAAAAAAAAAAATGGGGCAAGGGGTGGCTGGCCCAGAGGCCGCCTGGGGTGGCGCGCGGCCAACCCAATGGCCGGGGGTGGCCATCGGGCCACCCCTAGATCTACTAGGGGTGGCTTGAAGGCCACTCCTTTGCTGCCTTTTTTTCTTTTTCTTTTTCTTTTTTTCTTTTTCTTTTTAAAAAAAAATAAATTTTTTTTAATAAATTTTTATTTTTTTATTAAATGGACACGTGTCGCTATCTTATTGGCGATACGTGGCATTTGACGGAATCTATTAAATTTTTTAACGGAATTTGACTGTAGGGATCGATTTGTAATTATCGCTAACCACAAGGACCTCCCATGAACTTTTTAAACTATAGGGAGTAAAAAATAATTATGGCATACCACAGGGACCAACGGTGCAATTATCCCTTAATTTTATATCATGGATAATGTTTCTTTTATTTACAAATAATTTTTGTTATAAATGTTTGCTAGAAATATGCATTTGAATATATAAAAAACTGCAAAAAAAAAAAAAAAGAAAAAAAAAAAAAAAGAATAAACAAATTAACTGAAACTCAAAATAAATTATACAAAACTGATAGTAGCAATATAATATTGAATTTCAATAGCTATAAAAATAATTTTTAAATAAAAATATAATATAAAAATTAAAAAATATTATATTTATATTTATATAAAAAAATGTCTCATTTAAAATTATCGCTTTAAGCCCCAAAATATATAGAGCCGGCCGTTATATATATATATATATATATATATATATATATATATATATATGTTAAGGTCTCTGTTATTTTATTCTTATTGCTCCATTTGCTTGCTACGTGAAATAAGTGGTGGAATATTCGATGGATTCTATAAGTGATGTGATTGGTTAAATGCTCAGTTCCATATTAATTGGAGATATAACAGTGATAATAGTGAGTTATATATTGATATATATACTAATGTTTAGGGAAAACTATATTTACGACCCTTCAATAATTACCATGCATTTAATTTAATCGTAATGTATTACTAAATTATCTAGCCCTTCTTTCTTTTATATTTTTTTGTTAAATCCAACGTAAATGGGTTACATGCAATACACGTGACACAAAATAACAATAATAGCCCTACATCAAAATTTTCAAAAAAAAAAAAAAAAAAAAAAAAAAAACATATTGTACGTATGTAGGAGGTATTGAACCTGACGAATATTTAAAATCTTTGAGGTATTGAAGCATATACATATATGGACGTACGTGTGCACGCTAGCCACGTTAGCGTACGTTAGCAAGCGGTGGAGGAATACAGCACACAACGAGAGGCTATGGGAGCGACTAGCTACGCTCGGACCCACGCTAGTGAAGGGGTTTTTTTTTTTTTTTTTCTCAATGGCATAATTGTATATTTACGCATATAATAGGGAATAGTAGACATTTTACTTTATTTATGTCGAATTTAACAAAAAATTCTATCAAGAGCTAGAGGGGCTAAGTTAAGGGCAAGTTTAACTTGCTAACTTTTTGAATAACGTGTCAACATACTTATTACATGACATTATTTATATAATTAGATACAATAACATTAAATCATTATAATGAAATGACTCTCTCAATTAATTTGAGTAAAATTGGAAAGACCCTATTGTGCACGGTTGGTCCAGCACTGATGGTGGTTTTCTCTTAGGAGTCCACTCAACCAACTAGATAGTAAAGCTAGATACAGTTTATACACCAACCAACCATATTAAAAAAGATTATCTAAAGGCCATATGATCTTTCTTGGATCTTTTGGAGACGAGTGGGAATATAATAGACATGCACTGAGGACTTAGGGCTGGCTCAACCATAAGGCAATTAGTTAGGTGGTCGTTTAAGGCTTCCAAGTGGAATAAAGCCCCAAGGATAGGTTTGTTTCAAAAAAAAAAAAAAGTCCAATCATAATTTGGAACAGTTTTGAAAAAAATAAAAGAAGGCGTGGTCTCTTCTTTTAAGACTCTTTAACTTTAATAGAAAAATAAATAGTTAAAGGCTCAAGAACACAACAATTAATACAAAAAAAAAAAAGAAAAAAGAAAAAGAGTACATTTTCTCTCCTATTATGAGACTCAACTAAAAGGGTGTGAACTACAAAAAAGCCAATGAAGAGAGCTGGACCCGCGGAAAAAGACTCGTTGAAATAAAAGTCATAACTCTACAAAAACAGCAATCACTGAGAGTAGGGCCTACAAAAAAAGGCATCGTTTAAAATTAAAATATATTGAGCCAACCCTGGAGGACTTAGAGCAGCTAGTTCCATAGATATCAAGTCCTAGAGCACCTCCATATAGTTCTTTTACTCATTCAAAATATATATTTTTGTCTAATTTAACTAGAAGTATTTTTTATTCAAACTCTAATAGATTAATTAAGGCTCGTTTGAGCGTGTGATTTTTTTGTATTATATTTAAAATTATGAATACCGAGAGAAGAGAACTTATTTTTTGAAATTATGTTTGAATGGTTTAGAAAACTTAAGATAAAATTAAAAAAAGTTGAATAAAACTTAAGTAGAATTTAAATTTCAAAAAATAACCAAAACATGTTTTTGAAAAATAATAAAATATAATTAAAAAAAAAAAAAAAAGCGTTACCCAAACATGCCTAATACCAAATAATAAAATATAATTAATTATTAAATATAATTAAACCGGCCATAATACCACTACACCCCGGCCAATATCTCCTACCACTTCACCACAATGATCAATCATCAGAACACAAGCCATAATACCTCAAAAATACAACTTCCAGAAAAACAACATCAAACAGTCGGTTCCCAACAAAACATCAAACTCTTAAATTCGGGATAGGAATTAATGGATAAATTTAATCATGATTTAATCAATACTTTTAACAAATTAAACTCCATTTCAATTAAATTCATAACAACCAAAGTCTCTCCCATATATACGGCTTACACAACCCTTCCAAAAATCAACTAACCAAATTAATTACACCCAGAAAATCTACCCAATTTTGATTTAGCCAAAACACCACAATCGGCCTCCATGTAGAAATTAACCACAAACCGAACAATCTTTGAAGCTTAAGTGGGTTCATTTTCTTATATTTAAATATTAATTAAATTAAATTAATTTTAATGTTTATATTATTTTATTTATTTAAAAATCATTCTTCTCACTTTTTGGAATGAAAAAATTACTAATGAATTAAGTTTGTATATTCAACTTTTCTAACATCTCATTTTCAATTGATAATATGGCTAATATATTTAATATTTCTTATACTACATTTTTGATCTTAAGTAGGATTTTATCAATTTTAATTTTGAAAAAAAAAAAATATTTCTGCATAAGCAATTCTAACATGTTCGGTCAATACAATTTTATAAGCGATATATGTATTTGGAAAAGACTTGCAAGTCTTTTTTGGTAATTTAATATGTCAATCATAGCACCTTCTTATATTTGTAAAATTTCTTTTAAAACTTTTTTTAATCACTTATCATATATAAAATGACTTATTACTTGATTCAAGGACTTGAAATAATAAAACTTAGAGAAACTTTTCATGAACATGAAGAATGAGACTTTGAATTAGCAATTACTTTTACCACAATTGAGGGCATTAATTAGAGATTATTTATTAACTTTTTACCATATTAGAGCCTTATTTTTTTTTTTTTAAAAAAAAAAGTTTTTATTCTCTAATTATTATTTAGGGCCATTGGGCGACCGCCAAAGTCCAGTGAGCAGCATCAAGCCCAGGAAGACAGAGGACAGAGAGAGTTACCAAGACAAGAAAGGTAAGCGGGAACGAGTAAGCCCGGCCACCATGCAACATTGAACCTCCTCAAGGATTTCTTGAAAAGGGCTGGCCTGCAAGCCTGTGTATATAAACCATTAAGAAGATTAGTTGTACGAATGTCTTAAATAGAAACGCCTTCAATCACAATCAAAGAAAAAATTGAGGAACATATTTCGATGGCTATTCCAAAGCAAGCCTTCAAAACATGGTTAGCAGCTCGTGTCAGCCTTAAAACAGGGGAGAGACTAGTTAATTGGGGTTATGGAGGGACAATTGTTTTTCCAATGTAGTTTCTGTAACAGGATCTGGAAGGGGTACGTGCTTGATCAATAGATGTTTAATAGATGACCCTCCTTCTGATTGGGAAGATATCATCGAGCGAGGTGTTAAAGAATGGAGAGGCAAAGGATTGAAAGCTGTGCTGTGAAGATTGTGTTTGGGCGCTTCAGTCTACAATATTTGGAAGGAATGGAATAACGTTAGGCATGGGAATCAAGTGCAAACTGATCAAAATTGTTCAGAAGATTCAGTGGGAAGTTAGAATGAGAATAGTGTCTAAAGGAAGTTTTCAAAGAAGCAGAGAAAATGAAACGTTGTAGGAATGCTCAACCCTCACATTAAAACTTTCCAAATTAATTAATTAGCTTTTATCAATGTTGATGCAAATTTTTGTCCGGTGACGTGAAATCATCAGAGACGTTCCTTCGTCTGTGTCTTGGCCTGCAAAATAGCAAAGATTCGCTGGGGGTTGGCCGGTGAAACCTCCTCCGACGGTCAATTTAGTCAGGTGTTTAAAGAAGGGGGAGAGAGAGAAAAAAAAATAGATTTTAATACCCCTTTTATACCTCTGTATGCTATATGTCCATTTTACTCCTGTCAAGCATAAGACTCCATGTAGACGTTTTATATCACCTCTGACTTGATTTAACTGGTTTAATAGATATTGAAGGCTGAAATGTCCAGCCAAGGCTAAGATCCAAGGTTTCCCCCCCCCCCCCCCAGAGTCCGGGGTCAAGGGATCACTCTAAAGACTGATCTGACTCCACTAACCACAATTGAGCAAATATTTCCCTAACAATCAACATACAAGTGATAGTAGAAATGCTTGCTGTCTGCAATCTGCCGAGATGCTAATGGTTCTCAATCTCCCCTCTACGCTTAGACTAACTAATATTATTGAGGAAGCACTAGCAGCCTCCATGGCAGTTCAAGTTAAGCTACCTCGCTCGGGCTTGACAATTTCATTATGATAACTGGCGATGGTGATTTTCTCCAAGGTGTCCACTGACCAATCAACTGACCAAATTAATTAAAAAAGATTATCTAAAAAGGCCATATATATGATCTTTCTTGGATCTTTAGGAGATGAGTGAGGATGGAGATTGAGGAGGATAGCATGGTTGTATTAGCTAAGAAAATGATGGAAAATAGAAAGGAATTAAGAGACAAAGGAAAAAAAAAAAAAGAAAAAAAGAAGAAGCTATATGGTCTTTGATGGAATAGCCTTATTGAAGGTCTTATTATTTTCTGCTTTTCCTAGCTCCCCAACTTTCTTCTTCGTGGAGTCCACTTCCTAATTAAAGGTTGCTAATTGAACGCTTTAATTTGCTTAAGTAAGAAGCAATTAATTAAAGTCAATTTGTGAATGCACCGGTCAATACATACATGCATGATATTTCAACTTGTTAAGATAGAAGAAAGAAATAAGACAAAAGAGACTCTGAACGAATAAGGTCATATATTGATGATATCGATCAGTTTTCGCATGGCCAGATCATGAGGTAGCTAGCGGGTACTTGCAAAACGAGGAGAGAGCCACCGGAGTGGTGCTGGCTCGGGACTAGCGAGGGAGCCTCCAACCGTCAAGTCAATAACTTTGCTAAAGATCGAGAAAGAGAGCGAATTAACCTTTATTTCAATTGAGCCTTATGTTCTAAATAAAAACCTTTATTTAAAGTCATTACTGACTAGTCATCAATTAAAATTCCCTATATTGTTACAACGATGTTAAATTGAACCATTTCAATGTAATTGGATAATGGAGATCGATGAAGTGAGACATGAGTGTACGTCATCCTCTCTAATATTATTATCCAATTAATTACTTTGGTTCAACTTTTCTATCATGCCACTTGTTTCCCTATAGAAACCAAGCTAATTATATATATATATAAAGAAAAAGAGAGAAAGAGAGAAAGAGAGAAAGCTTTTCATGGTGGACTGTCAGCATTTGTATTTGATGAGTCGAAAGATAGCTAAGGTGGGGAGACCTAATGGCCGGAACTATGGAGTGCCGCCACGACGTTGTTGTTTGGGGGGAATTAATTAAAGGATTGGTTGTGATTTAGCAAAGAAATCATTTTAGGTAAAAAGTGTTGGTTATCAAGCACTGGCTAATTTAATTAGGTATTAGCTAGGTTGACCTAATCCGGCCGCAAAAAGCAAACTAGAATATTGGAAGGGTATTGAGAGTTATCGATTAGAACAAAGTTCTGGCTTAGTTGTGTTGTTGATATTAATTAGTTAATTAAATGCGTAGACTTTCATAATAAACAGATTATATATCTTATATATATTATCTCCATAGCTGTCACGACTAGACTATAGTATTCATGTTCAGTGTACCTGAAGAGATCGAAGCAAATAGGCTTAGTGTTTCGATTCTTTTTTATGTGTGGGGTTTGTTATGGAAGAGATCACCTCTGAGCGCTCAGAGGTGTGACGAACGAAAATGAGTGCTTAAATTAATTACTCCAATCCCAAACATTATTACACCTAAATACATGGATAGATTTAAGTTTTTTTTGGTTGAGTTGGTCTGTTAAAAGTATTTAGGAGAAATTACTTATTTAGTTCATATGGTTTGCACTTGTATTAAATTGATCAAAGGGATATTAAAGTTTTCTTAAAAATCCTTAAGGTAAACTATCAGTCCAAAATAATTTTTACCGATCTCCGTTTGATAGAAGAAAAATGATTAAAACACTTACACTACACAACAATGACACAACACCAAGGCACAATAGAGTGGGACCCACACATAGACCCCACTCCATTATGCTTTGGTGTTGTGTCATTGATGTGCATTGTGAGTGTAACGCAAACGGGTGGAGCCCACCAAGCACTGACATAAGCTGACGTATTGTAACGCAATAAGGTAGTCCTATTGCACCGGATCGAAACCCCTGTACCATATGGTTATCAAAGAAAGAAAGAAAGAACTCGAACAGAAAACATGTCCTTGTTATTTTCAAATCAATGTTCCCACATAATGCATGTTTCTTACACTTAAAGGCCTCCTTTTTGCATTCATAGGCCATCAATGAGACGCTCCTATTGCTACCATCAGTACTACCATTGCTACTAGTAATATTACATTTACATGCCCCGGTCCCACTACTCCTCGTGGGTTCAATGGAGTACACCAACACGTTGTCCTGACTGCGAGTCAACATCTCTGGCTCTTTGCTGCTATTGCTTCTCACTGTAATCCAACCTTCATCCCACACCCAATTGGGCATTCTTTGAGACGATGTCGTGCCGATTCTACTCAGCCGCCGGATTCTTTCAGTGGGGGAATTCAAAGAACTTTTATGGGTCGGGCTCGGAATTGTTTCCGGCTCCTCTATTGAGTCCCAAAAGCCTTGGTCCAATACGGTTGTCGGCGTTTCAGAATCAAAACTGTTGGCTTCCTTGGAAAGAGAGAGAGTTTCTTCAAGAAAAGCATGCTTAAGAAGTTCCGTAGCTGACCACCTGTCTCCTTGGTCTCTCTTCAAGCACTTGTCCAAGAAATCCTTGGCCTGCTTTGACATGAAGCTAGGAGCCTCCGGCACATCACCGGAATACCCAATTCGGTAAAGGGCCGATACCGGGTCAGAAGCGTCCCCCCATGGGGCTCTCCCGGTCGCCATCTCGATCACCGTGCACCCCAGAGCCCACACATCAGCGGGGAACCCCTGTTGCTCTCCACGCGCCACCTCCGGTGCCATGAAGACTGGCGTGCCGGCGATTGCCAAATCAGCACTCGTTACACCATCAAGATCAATCCGCCTAGCGCAGCCCAAGTCAGCAATCTTCACACCATCACTAGTGACCAAAACATTGCGACACTTGATGTCACAATGCACAATACCATTAGAGTGAAGGTACTCAAGCCCCAACACAATGCTGCGTGTGTAGGCCTTGATTGTTGCCTCTTCTAAGCCACCACCTTGGCTGCGAATTGCGTCCACAAGCGTGCCACGAGGTGCATACTCCATGAAAATATTGTATAGAAGCTTACCATTTTCACATGTAATGTCACATCCATTGTATGCCACAATTTGAGGATTGGTTAATGTAGAAAGAATCCTCTGTTCCCTTTTAAGGAATTCTGATTGCGAGAGCTCTGCTGACTTGACGGCAAGAACCCGACCGGACCCGTGAGCCTTTGCGGTCGAGACAGTGGCGGTCGAGCCACGGCCGATGGTTTGGCCCCTGGTCCAGTCCATTGGGAGAGCTGAGACTGCTGAGAGCTGATGGTTATGAGGTTGAGACACTGAAATGTTAGGCAAATATGTTTGGTGGGGGTTCAACTTCAACATATATATATAAGCAAAGTCTTTAAACTTTGGTTTGGTATGGTTGGCTTAATGTGAGTAGTTATGCCTTTTTTTTTTCTCATAACGGTTTGGTCTTTTTCTTGTAGCCAATGGGCGGCCGCAGTCTCTCTGCCTCCACTTGGCAAAAGGAGGAGATATGGTAACTTTGGCCGGCCTTAGATAACTTAGCTATGAATTTAATTATACTTTGCACATGGCGTCATGTGAGCATGGCAGGCATGGAGAGAAGTGTCATTGATGAGCATGGGATACAATGGATGGGGATCATTGGGTGGGGATATTCCATTGTTTGGTTTGTGATTTTTTAGTATTAAAGTGCTTGACTTTGTTAAAGCTTTCCTCTAAATAGTTTAAACTAAACCCTTTAGCAATAATCTTCCATAAAAGACAAAGTTGTACCTAAAGTTAAGATGGGGGGCTCTACCAAACCGTCCTTGAAGATTTTACTTGGACGGGGTTGGTGTTTGCCATTTTTTTTTTTTTTTAAAGTAAATAAGAGTGCATGAGAGAAGAGAATAAAGACAATTAACAAGGCGACCTCTCCACCGTCTAGCCAGATTAATAAAGATAAATGAAGTTGGGGAGAGATAGGAATACTTCTTGAAAATGATCGATAGGAGGCCGCAGCTATTTTGTCACATGGTAGGTGCAAAAGTAAACTTTAACTTCCCAAGAGTATGTCATAAATGACTGAAAAAAATCTTCCAATCGACTGTTAGAGAGCCGCCCTTCAATATATATGGTTAGTGTTTGCTATTTGAATTAGTTTATATAAAGATTGGGAATTTTTTATATAAATCGTGAATTCGACATAAATTCCAACACAAAATTATTGAGTTAGGGTTGGTTGGGGGGTTTTATTCGTTTAATTAAATTGGTCAAATTATGGTTGACCTATATAATATTGTGCCTATATTTCTTCACGACCCAAATCTAACACACGACATTTAGAGTTGGCAATATTTTATACGACCAGTAAATCTAACACGAAATTAGCAAAGATTTGACTTGTTTAATTAAATTGGTAGAATTATAGTTGATCTATATAATCTTATATTTATATCTCAACACAACTAAAATTTGACAGACGAACACGAATTAATACTCCTAGTTTATATTGTGCAAATTTTGCTCCATTCATGGGGGTGCAGATAAAGTGATGGCCATATAGATGATCCCAATCAGTGCCCACAAATTGATTATGTGGAAAAAGAATAAAAATGAAGACCAGTCCAAACCTTTTTGGACCACATGCAAGGAGGTAACTTGTTGGGCATTTCAAGAGTAAGAATAAACATAGAAACACTCTTTTCAAGAACTAAGACATTCATAGTTTTTTGGGTAAGTAAGATGTGTACAGTTCCTACTAAGATTACTTGCATTGTGGGTGAAGTTTACAAGAAGAAATGAAGAATCAAAGCAAAGGCAAAAGGGAAAAGGGAAAAAGAGGATAGGAGTAGCTTTTGTAGTTTGTACAAACCAACCTCAAAAAGATAGGTATCTCCGTTCAGTTGGAATTTAGCTGAAAAGGTGAAAAGCCAAAACCGTCCAACCAAAAGGTCCAACAATCACATTCTCCCACCACCCGTCCAAGTGTCCAACCCATAACCCCATTGCAAATCATCCACTAATTCGTTAGTTATTATAGAGATTTTCAATAATTTTATTATTAATAGTGCTAATATTTTAGACAATAAATAAGAGAGAGTATTAGTTACAAATTGGTTTATAACTAATTTTTACGAGTAATACTACATCATCCCCTTGTCCTCTTTTTATCCTCCCAAAATTGATGTGGCTCTTAAAATCACCATTGAATTTATGATAGATCATTATTAGATTTTGATCCAATGGTGATTTTAAGAGCCACATCAATTTTAGTATGACAAATGGATGATATGTAGTATTACTCAATTTTTACATACCAGTCTAATAAAATGATATGTATATTTAAAGCATATGAAAAGCATATATTTTCTTATTAATACACATTTTGCTCCTCACGTGCTTTCTTCATAGCTTACAAGACGCATATTGCTTTTAGAAGCTTGTTTGTATAATTTGTGTCCATTAAAAAAAGAAACATGTTACTTAATATTCTTTTGTCCTTCTTCGACAATGGCACATCAATGAAAAATTATAAGAGAATACAAAGTAACATTTCTTATTAAAAAAAATGAGTATTTCTAGAAATCACTCTTAAGCATGTCCTTCGTGTGTCCCTTCAAGAATGATGTAGCTTTTAAAATCACCACTCGATCAAAATTCAATAGTGATCAATCACAAGCTCAATAGTAATCAATCACAAGCTCAATAGTTACTTTATTAGACTGGTTTGTAAGAATTTATTACAAACTAAGTTGTAGCTAATTTATCTCCTTAACCTGTCTGTCCGAATAGGTCTCGGTTGAATCTTATAAAAACTCTCATATATATTGTCCAAATTGCTAAAAATTAGGACAACAAATTGACGAAAATCCAGATAAGTTAATTACACTACTTTTTGAGGCTTTGGAGCTTTGCTTTGCTTGTGTGTGCATATGGTATCCATGGCGCGTCCCTCTCAAGCAACCCAATCGTTAAGGTTTCTTTATTCTCCAATATAATATCTATAATGAGTGAGCTTTAGGCAAAAGCTGAGGGGGACCACCGACCCAGGTTTTGCTTTCCACATACACAAGCACCCAACCGTCCAACGTCTCTCAGCCCCGCCATAAGAAACGTGAATCCCTGGCCTAGCCGCTGCCATGGCGTGGGAATTGCTATGCGGGTATATCTTCTTTTCTCTCCCTTTTTATTGATGATGTCCAAAATATAAATAAAAAATATATTCATTCGGTGTTAAGAAAATACAAGCAAAATAGAAAAAGAAAAAAAGACGACATAATTAATATTTTTTAATATATTTTAATTTTCAGTACAATCACATATTAAAACGAAACTCGATCGGTGTTCTTTTAGATCCTGAAAATCATCTACGACGAATATGTACTAAATTTTGCAGTAATTTCTCTTTCGATCTACAACATCAACGAATCAGTGAGAATCTCATCTTTAATGTTGTTGTGAAATTTAATTTTGACAATATTCTTAGTTGCGGTAGAAACCAGAAGAGTAAGCATAAGTATAACAACTCGATAAGCAAGTTGGTAAACAATTGATCTTTTAGAGGTTACCAAACATTGACACAATACATTATGCTCATAACACTAAAGTTCTATTTTTAATTATTCTTTTTCATAATGAGTAAAATCTTGCAAATAAAACTTGTTTACCAACTGACAAATATCATCGATTCTGGTGTAAATTTAAGCCAGATTTGTATGGAACCACTTTTTCTTTTTCTAAGCCGTATGAGATCACATTTGTTTATATACTTAATTTTTTTTTTACTGCTTTTTAAATGACCAGAAGCCAAACTAATTTTTTTTTTTTTTTTGGCCTATGCTGGTTCCCCAAGTCCGTCTCTAGCCGTCCACATGAGTACATGCCATGCGGCATAATATGGATAAAAAAAAAAATTAAGCAATAAAAATTGACGTAACGAAGTATCACATGAACCGTTACGTTAATGTATACAAAATTCGTAGTAAACTCATTATTTTTTTAATTTTAATTATTTTTACGACAATTAGCTGTATTCTCTTAATAATTATATATTGTTGTAAGCGTGAGTGGACAAAACAATATAAAAAGATTTTATAAAGAGGGCACGCTTGACGGCTTAACAGTATAAAAAGAGAAATGGCCCGGCTGATGATGCAAGATCGTCAAAACAGCTCGTGGCCTGCCTAAACTGCATGCCTTAATTAATTAAGAAAATGGAGATTTAAGGCTAAACTCTATTTGGAGAATTAAACAAATGGCTTTTTAGCAATTTCTCACACATCTTCTGCGAATCGAACCTCTTCGTGTCTCATGCTCAAAATGCTTACCTACACGTGACGAAATTGAATAGAGTTTCAAAGAGGAGGCGCAACTATGCCCTTTCCCGGCATGAAAACAAGAACCTCTTGAGGAAATAAATAAATAAATACGCCTATTCTCTCTAATTAATTAACATCTAATTTGTAATTTCCTCCTAAACTACAAAGATTGCATCAATGTCTCCCCATATGATTAAAAATAACAAAAATACCCTTAATAAAAAAAATTAAAATAATAATTATTTTTTAAAAAAGTGGTGACAGACCCGCTGCTTCTTTTTTTTTTTCTCTTTTTTTTGAATTTTTCCAAGTCATGCTTCAGAAAAAGCCCAATTTCTCCGATCCAAATTTTCCATATACAATTGAAAATTACCAATTTCTTTCAACCTTTGTGGCAGGCAAAATCTTGGTCATGTTATTATTTCTACCTAGTTTTAACGGAGCTTTTAGAGAGCATTTTGAAAATCCGGATCAACAAAATAACGACAGCAAATCCATAGCCCTCACTGCACATACATATTACATACCACTTAAACTATTCAGGTTCATAACAGAGAATATATACAGGCAAATTAAGATTCCACCATTTCACTTTGAAATGTTTAAAGAAGTTACACACATTGAACAGTAATATATAGAGATTACGGTGCAGGCTAGATTCTTATGCTGCCTCTGCAAATCCGACTCTCAGGTCACCGAAATCGAAGACGGTGTGGTAGCGACCCATGAAGACATCTCCCAAGATCCTGCATTGCACAAAGTGCCCTCAGGTGAGAACCATCAACCCACAAGCATCACCATGAACAGATGCTTTGCGATAAAGGATTAAAAGGAAAATTGACAGAATAGAAATACCAGAGAGGTCCACGAGGCGGAGGAACATCTAAAGCTGTAAAGCCGCTGATGCACTGAGCTGCAGAGCCCTCGCCCACCTTGAGTATGTACTGATGACACCGTCCACAAAAGTCAACATCAGTACGATGATATTCTAGTAACATATTCAGGAAGTTCGCTCTTACTGCTACATATCCAAACACACAGACAGGATAATAGATGACCAAATCTAAGATAACATTAGGACTAGATTCTTACTAGATGGTGCCACTAAACTGCCACATCTTTGGGCAGTCCTAATGATAGATAGTTTGGTCAAAAGCTGGTTTACCCAAATCCAGCAGCCTTTAAAGGCAAAACAAATTCTTTTTCGACATTGCGATGAACCAATAGAACCAAAGGTAAAGAGCTCAAAGAAAGTCTACTCCTTGCTGGAAATGAAATATCCAGGTCACAGGTGCATGCTAAGAAAGAAGAAGAAGAAGAACTAGGCCATTGAGTAAAGAGCATTCACACCAGCTGACGTGACATGTTTTAAGTGACTTTTCATGTCAGTTACTTAAAAAAGAAAAAAATGCTATTTAGTAGACTGTTATACTACTGTCATACAACTGGGATGACGTGATAGTGAAAATCAGCCTTTGAATCAACAAGAGCTTATAAAAAAGACAAATAAATGGCTGATTTTCACTGTCACGTTATCCCAATTGTATGCCAGTCGTATAACAGTATACTAAATAGCATTTATTCTTAAAAAAAGCAAACTACCTGATCTATACACCACTTGATTACAAAACAAATTCAGAATCCAACTAAATGGCAACAAATTTTTGAAATACAAAAGAAGCCAGGGATAAGTGGGATGACATTACCTCCTGTGAAGAGAGGTCAAAAACCTTGCCGCCAATTGTGAAGGAAACACTAGGCATGGAAGAAACCTTTCCACAGTCCACAGCAGATTCTCCCATCGGGCTTGGCATCCGGTCACAAAGCTGCAGAAGTATCAGAGGATCAAGTCAGCATGAGCAGAAATGTCCTCAGGATATATTACATGCAGTATTTTATGTGTATTGTACCTCATTGACATAGTTCAATATACGGTCTTGTGTCTGATTCTGCTTTAGCTGGTTTTGCATCCACACGACAGCCATCTCACAAGCAGGGCACATAGCATCACGGATTCCACTAGAAACTTTGCCACTGCTCTGATGCACGACACTCTCAATGCCCATACTGTACAAAGATTCACAGACCAGTAAGTTTATCATCTACCAACCAAGTCCAGCTGAAACATTTCATGTAGAACAATGACAATGTGTATCGAGATAGTTTTAGACAAAAAAAAAAAAAAAAACAATAATAATTAATTATAAGGCATCACAAGAGAATAATAAGAGAACTTGAGAATTATATCAACAGAAAATCTTTTGAGCTTGAGCTAGCCACATGGGTAGCATCTAAATTTCACAATGCAGTCTGGCAGCAGATAATAAAATGAGAATAACAAGAGGAATAATCGCAAGGAATTGCAGATAATGATAAAAAGCCAGAGGACATAAGAATGTTTGAGCTTGACCTAACACCATGGGTACCATCGAATGTGCACAATCCAATCTGGGAGCAGATCTTCTTCGGGCTTGCCTGTATGTACAGTATGAAAGCTAGATATTATTCCAATAATGTAATTAACTGGAACACGCTGTAAAGGAGATAAGTACTTTGATATGCTATGAACCTGAAACCTTTCCCACTCAGTTTGAAAAGGATAAAATAAATTCAAAAGCCATATTATCTGATTAGGAAAACAGAAATTTAGAATGGAATGAAACACAAGTATTACCTCAGCTAAGAGCAAATCCATGATGGTTTGTCCATACTGCTCAACCACTGCCTTGCACTCCTGACTAACAACTCCAGATGCTCCAATTGCATGATTTATCATGGTAATCACGGTCTGCGAGAAAAACCACCATATATTTCAAGGATCAGTGTGTATAACAATGTCAAAGATGTCACATTAGAAATATAAGGTAAGGTGCCAAGCTGACAAACCCGCAAGCCTTTAAGACAGCCAAATTAATAACAGAAATAGATGTCAAATTCACACATCAAATTAAAGAAATAGAAAAGAGAAACAGAAGAATGTGACAGACAAACCACTGAAGCATATGAAAAGCACAGAGATGCATTCATTCATCAAATCTCACTTTAATTGCTACAGTAGCAGGGAGAAAAAAATACATGGACAAGAGTCTGTAAAATGTGTTTCTCACTTTTTGCTTCCATTTTGTGTCATCTTGAATTTCAAAGATATTATCATCCCACACCATAACTGACAAACAATATTTTCTGTTTTAACCCCAACAAAAACTCCACCCAAAAATGAAAAATGAAAAAAAAAAATTGAAAAAAAAAAGAAAGAAAGAGGAAAATCAACTAGACAACATATCTAGCAAGAGATTGATAAACACAAAATCAAAATAGCTCAAAATAATTTGAACTATTATACATACCGTTGGACCTGCCACCAGGGAAGTTCCAGAATCTGCGATAGCTGAACAACTGCCAGAACAATACCCTGTATAGTAGTAAGGAAAATCAGACCAACAAACAAAATCATATGACCCAAATCATGATATTTATATCTTTCTTAGACTTTTAAGTTGTTTCTTCTATTCCCCATTCTCATAAAAGAATTGTACTAGGGATCATGAAAGAACATACCAGTTGGTTTACCATCGATAAGAACATCACCCATGTCAAACTATCAAAAACAAATATAATTGATCAAAATGAGAGGATAATTAGGAGAAAAAAATTGTTGAACATCAATGAACCACAGTACAAGATAAAGTTTTTAGATGACCTACCTGCCAATAACCTTTCTGTGTCACAGGAACATAAGTGTGCTTGCCCTTGTAATGATTTGGATCTACCCCGCCAAAGACGATTTCGCCCCCTTCTTCTTCTTCTGCATTGCGGTTGAGCCAGAATGAAAATACAGGTTCTTGGATAAGACCTTGTTCAACCATGTTGTACCTGTAAGACAAGCAAGTGCCTCATCCAACATGCAACATTAAGATTTTTTTTCCCTAGTACAAAGACCAATCATAACTAAAGATGAACACACGTACCAAAAAGGAACAGCATTTCCAACTGAAATCTCTTTAAATCCAAGTCCTAATAGACCATCAAACTTTGCAACCAAAAATGTGACACTAGGCTCTCTAGTTGCCTCAATAAATTCCTGAAGGGATCAAAAGAATTTAGAACAGTCTAATCAAACTACTATCATAAGAAGTAATGAAGAGGGAAAAATGCTCAAGGTACCTGATTCTTCACAACTAGGTTACCAACTTTGACATCATCATAGCTAAAGAAACCGGATATTGCACCAGAACCATATTGGATAGAAGCAGATGTCCCTGAATGATGGAAGGTATTGGAGTTATATCTGACAATATAGTTTTTTTTTTTTAAAAAAAAAAAAGATTGCAACGTTCATATGGTAAACTCCCCAATTCAACCCCCCTTGCACATTCATATGGCAAAATCCATTATAAAGGAAGCAAATACAAGTCCCACAATCTTCCTACCTGTCACAGGCACTCAGGCTTTGGCCAAGGAATGGTTGGATTGGCGGGGAAAAGGTCATAAATCCAATATCCCCAACACCGAAACACAAACAAGAACGAACCTCACTAGACTACAAAGGACCAGCCTTAACGTCTATGAAACTTCACATGACTCTCCCATAGAAGATATCATCAAAGAATTCGTAAACTGATGAACTAGTTTTTGAATCAATAAACGACAATGAACCAAGTCTAATGTGAGGACGAAACAACTAACCATTCTTCTGGTAGGTTCTCGATTCACTTGACTTGTACTTAGCATGGAAATAACATGCCACCTGCAATCAAATATGCAAAAACATGAATCCTTTCCATGAATCAAATTTTCTATACAGAAAAGAAGTTCCATTTGACAATCATTCACCATAGGCATAAACATAGAAGCTCACCGAGAAATAGCACTTAGCTGATGGCACCCACAGATTAGAGCTGCCAGTGTCAAAAATTACAGTGAACTTCTGTGGGGGAGAACCAATGGCAATCTCACCATAATATTGAGCATCCAAGTAGTTCTTTAACACAACAATGTCTGTGTCCTCAGAGTCTCCGAGATTATTGGGTAAACGATACTTCCTAATGGAAGCTCTTAAAGACTGTGCGTCCTTGGACTCAAGTCGTGCAGCAAGCCGGTCGTTTTGGTCCAGTTTAATCTTTTTCAGCCCAATCCTGACCAACCCATTCGTGGAAGCAGAGGTGACCAAAGAAAACAACAGGGTCGAAAGGAACAGAGACAACACGACTACTGTCAAGTTGGTTCCCATGTTCACCTATTGGTCCACATTGAAAAATTCAAGTTCAGGAAAAGTATTAACGAGCCAAAACAAATAATACCCAAATATATGGTTTGAAAAAACATTTTCAGGAATTTTTTTTAAAAAAAAAAATCTAAAAAGGTGTTTGGTTGCCAAGAAAAAGGTAGTAGACAAAGCGATAACTAAAACTGAATTTTTGGCTTAGTTAAAGATCAGTTATATATTTTAGCTTCATATGTTAACATTGTAGCTTAGCTAAAGGTCAGTTATGGATATTTAGAACCAGAAAAAAAAAAAATTAAAAAAAAACCCCACAAAAACAATTCTAAATCACATTTCTATCCTTCCAGCAATTTTCTAAGCCACCGAACATACAACAATGGGGAATGAAACATAATTACGCTTAACTGCTTTGAAAATGTAGGGAAGTGAAAGTAATCAAGGTTTTAAATCCTTTATGTTAATTATTTAAAAACAAAATCCAAAACATTGCCTAATTCAAACATTAATTAAATGAGTTAAGACATTTACAAACTAAAGTTTTTGCACATAAATGCGCTTAACTCAAAATTTCCCTTCTAACTTTATTTTCCTCCGTTTTCTCACTAAACAAACAAAGCTTAACAAGAAAAAACAAAAAAACAAAAAGTCCTATTCTTGAACACAAATAACCACATTTAACAACAAAAATACAATAATTATTTACAATACTGAAAATCCTAACATGAACACATCGATCAAGCACATTCACAATCCACGAACCAAAACCATCAACTTTTACACAGAAAAATCCAAAAATAAAAAATCACATACTCAAACCGTCAATTTGTATCCGAAATTTTTCAAAAAAAAACCGCCGATCTCCAAGCCAAATTATCGACTACAATCAATGAATTTATAGAACTAGAAACATTATGATCCTATCAGAGTAACCAAATCATAATGAGAAATTATAGAAAACAATAATAATTATAAATTTACTCACCAACATTTAGCAGAGACTTTAGGAGAGGAAAGTTGAAGAAAAAGAGAAACGAATAGAGAATTTAAATTAGAGAAAGAGAGAGAGAAACTGTCAAGCCCACTGGGGCCCAGCTAAGCTATCCTGTTTAAAAAGCTGGAATCTGAGGCTCTTTTTGCAACGGAGAGAACGAGGGCTTGGCGTGAGATTTCGATCCCGACCGTTGAGCTTTCTGACAGAGATGGCTTTTAACCGTCCATTCGAAGCACGATGGACTCGTGTTGGGAAATGTACCTAGATAAGCGTGATGGCTTGTGATTCGGTGCTTCTGTGTTCATTACACTGAAGCTGCTCCTGCGGGTTAAAGCAGTTGATTGTGGGATGAGTGGTTGGTGATCGAGATGTGTGACGATTTTAGTAGGTCGGGAAAAGGACGCGGGATTGTAACGGAAATGGTTACGTGGCGATAAAGCATGCAGTTCGCTTGCTTTAACACGCGACACCTCCTACTTTGCCGTTTTCTACGTGTTTGATTACAGTTTGAAATAAATTATCTAAAAATAAATAAAAATTACATTTTGAAATTAATTTTCTCAGGAAACTAGAATGAATTCAAGCTTTTCTTTTAATTTTTATGATTATTACTTAGTCATCATCGACTATAATCTATAGCAGAATTTTGTATCAATCTTACCCTTATTCTATGGACATAGATATGCATTTACTGTACGGCTAATATATATAAATTCTTAAATGTCTATTTTGTTTATTATTTATTTGTTTTGTAATACTAAAAGGAATGTCCAAATAATTATTTTAAATTGATGTGATTTTTAAAATCAGATTAAATGTGTGATGATAGATTGCTGTCAATTATGAGAGGACTAAAGAAGGACATGGGTCCGCCGTCCTCCTTAGAGCACTCCAACGACTTGTGTATATCTCAATTTAGAATAGCTAATCAAAATTCATTTTATCTACTTTAGTTAATGGGTTTTAAAATGCATCGTACATCGATTATCTATTCTTAACTATATATTATTTTTTTATTAATTTTCATTAATTTTTTCATTATAATATTTTTTTTGCCATGTGGGTCCCGTTTGATAACTCCACTACTTTACACACTTTCCCTTAGATCTCCGCTATAAAGGAATAAAAAAAATGAAGAACATGGAGTCGTGGAGGGAAAATGAAAGAAAAAAAGCGGAAAATGTGGAGA
This sequence comes from Alnus glutinosa, assembly GCF_958979055.1. NCBI lineage: Eukaryota > Viridiplantae > Streptophyta > Magnoliopsida > Fagales > Betulaceae > Alnus > Alnus glutinosa. The sequence continues at coordinate 2,257,478 of NC_084890.1, read as the reverse complement.
TAAAGAATTAAAAAAAAATATAGATAAGTGAATAGTATAACTCTACTTATAGAGTTGTACAATTTATGGAATTAAGAAAAATCTATTTTAGAGTTGGAATACAGAAGCCGATGGAGTCTCTTTTTAGCACTTTTGTTATCTATTTTAACTTAAAGTTGCTAATAGATAATCCATTGGGAGCGCTCTTAGAGCATTCCCAATGGCTTATATGTATTTCTTAATCTATAATAACTAATCAAAATCCATTTTATCTAGTTTAGCTAGTGAGTTTTAAAATGTACTATACATCTGATTATTTATTCTTAATTCTATATTATTTTTTTATTATATTTCATTAATTTTTTTCATTATAGTATTTTTTTTTCACGTGGGTCCCGCTTGATAATTCCATTAATTTACACACTTTCCCTTGGATCTCCGATCCACTATAAAGGAAGGAAAAAAAAAATGGAAAAAGATGGAGATAAAGAATAAAAAAAAAATAGATAAGTGAATAATATAACTCTATTTGTAGAGTTGCACTATTTATGGAATTAAGAAAAATCTATTCTAGAGTTAGAATACATAAGCCGATAGAATCTATTTTTAGCACTTTTGTTATTTATTCTAACTTACAGTTGCAAATAAATAATTCATTGGGAGTGCTTTTATAGCATTACTCTTGTTCGTTTATGTCAAAGTTTAGAGTAATGCTATATGCAAGACTTATATCTCATTTTATCCTCTCAAATGTGACATGCAATTTAAAATTACCATTAAATTTGAGATGAATCATTATTAGATTTTGATCCAATAATAATTTTAAAAACCACGTTACATTTGAGAAATAAAATAGAGATAAGAGTCTTGTATAATGTATATAGCATTAATATAAATTTTAAACGTAATGATCCAAGAAAGAGCCGGCTATAATTTCTTTTTTTATTACTAATTTGTTTATGTTAAAGACCACATGTAATGACTTAGGGAAAGCAATAGCCATCGATTTTTTTTACTCAGCATCCAGTGTATCAGCGATATGTGATATTTTTATGTTGCTCTGATACCATTGTTAATGACTCAGATAAAATGTTAACCACATTTGTGCAATTACTCCAAAGAGTAATGCTACTCTAATACTCTTCGTATCCATTCCATACTGCACAAATGTGACATGTTTTAAGTTTAAGTGATTTCCCACATTAGTCACCTTAAAAAAAAAAAAAAAAAAAAAAAAAAAAAAAAAAAAAAAAAAAAAAAAAACTTAAATAGATCACGTCAACCAATGTAAAATGGGTGTGAAAAGTAGCAGATTGGAAAATATCAGAGACGGAGGAGGGGGCCGCCCAAATTTTTTTTTTTTTTATAAGGTTGAAAAAAAAATTCTTAAAAAAAAAAAAAATTATTTTCAGCCCATTGGCGCCTTCTCAAGTGTCAATTTATTTCCGAAATATATTGTTATGTATAAAAATATTAATAGATGTTAAGTTTTAGATTAATTTCTCGAGTGTCACACCATTGATAATTTGTATCGAAAATTTTATGTGATTAACCTATAAATTGGAGTAGGAGATGTAGTAGTCATTGGAACTTTAATGGGCTAATAGGATTCTTGTCTCTATATTTTTCTCCTTCTCACAAATAGGGGTGTGCACGGGGTGGGGCAGGTTTCTGCCCTTTTTGCCCCCGTTTTGCACCCCTACGGGTCCCTAAAATCACACCCGCGAACCGCACAAAAAAGGGAGAATTCAAGTAGTGCGGGGCGAGGGGTGCGGTTTTTGCGAGGCGGGGCGGATTTAATACCTAGATCTAGAAACATGCTAGATTTTCTCATGAACCAAACAAAGCATAGAGAAATCACAAACAAATCAACGATTTTCACAACAACCAAATTCTAAACTAAACTAAGCCAAATAAAAACGAACCAATTTTTTAAAAAACACTCACCTTAATCACCATCGTGCCCACCCCTAAGCTTCACAGCTCACCGAAATGCCGAAGTATGTAGGAGGATCTCATCTAAAGGCTAAAGAGTCACAGGGTATGGGTATTGGAGGGATAGATATGAAGAGTGAGAGTTGAGATGAGAGATAGATGGATTGAACTGTTGCATTTTGGAATCTGGACCAAGGGAAAACGAAGAAGATGAAGTGGCACTAGGTTAGAAACAAAGAAAAGAGAAAACGAAGGGAAAAACGAAGAGTGCAGCTCTAGGTTAGAGACAAAGAGAAGAGAAAAACGCTAGATTCGTTACAAACAAAGAGGAGAAATGATTCAAATGAAGAGTCTAGAAGTAAGTAACCTAAGTTTTCTTTTTAATACTTTGTTTTAACACATGAGGTGAGGTGGGTATTCAGAGTTTTTTAAAACTCTGACCCGCAACCCGCCCCGCAAAATTTTAACATAAAATGACCAGTACCCACGAATTATAAGGCAAAACCCGTAATTTTAAGGGCGGGGTGGGTTGTGTAGGTAGACGGGTTTTTGCCCACCCCTACTTGCAAATTGAATTTAAAATCTCTTCCTTTTAGTTAAAAAAATTCACATTTTTTATTTTAGCTATTTGTTTCTTAAAAACACTCCACATCTTTTTTTAAAATTTTCTCACTACAAAAAAATTAATATTTAGTGATGTGTTTACGGTAATTCACTTTTTGACACATCACTAAAATGACGTGATAATTATTATCGCATCACTAAATTTTAAGTTAATATAATTTTTAAAAATATAATAAAATTTAAATTATTAATTACGCCGCAAAATTTATCTTGTTAATAATTAATGACGCGGCAAACTTTTGGCACTCGTGTCCTTACTTTACGCATTTAGTGGCGTATCAATTTTAGCACGTCAAGAACGTTTCCTAAGGGAAGTAATGTCCCGCGCAGAGTGCGCAGTAGTACTCGGACTCCCCCATTTTCTCTCAAGCTCTCTCACTCTACTCTCTCACTCTCTCCGGCAGTACTGCGGCTTCTCTCCACCACGAGCACCGCCGGCCAACCCACGACCACGCCGACCAAGATCTCTACGGTAACTCTCGCTCTCTCTCTCTCTCTCTCTAACTTATTCATGGGTTTTGGTTTAATTTCATGAAAGTTGAAATTAGTTCTTTGATTTTTGATAATTCTGAGCTTGTGTATGAGGTTTGTGGGTTATATTTGGTGTATCGTGCTTGAATTTTTGTGGGTATTGGGTGTGTTAGATTGTTTTGGAATTTGGGTTACTTGGTGTCACTACAAAAAATTTGGAAATCTCTCAGCCCCGTGACCTTGTTGTGGCTCTCCACGTTCTTGGAAATGACGGTAATTGAAAATTGAAGAACCTTCAGTTTCATTGTTTGTTTTTCGAATTCTTCGTTTTGTTTTTGTTTTGGGTTTCTGGGTTTTGATGGGTTGGAGTGTGGCACTGAGTGTTTGTGTTTGGAATGGATGATTTGTGTAGAAATTGTGGATCGAGATGGGAAGTTCATTTTTGGGTAAGTAGGGCTCTGATTTCCATTTTCTTGTTTGTTTGGGAAGATTTTCAGTAGAAAAACCATGGGTATCGTGAATTTAGGTGAAAATTTTGGGTTTGATTGAAGATAAAACCTGAATGAGTGGATAATTTTTGTTTTGAGTTTTCTTCCCTCTGTTATGGCGGAATGGATATGAAATATGTCTTATTAAATGCATAGGTTCTCCATCTCTCTCTTTCGTATACCAATACATACAAAAAAGCAACATTTGTCTGTATCTATCTCTTCGATGATTTTAATTTTAATTTTTTTGTTGTCTGTTTGGTTTGGCTTGTTAAATCGTGTTTGAAATTCAGTTGGTTGAGTTGCTTTTCGTTGAGTTTTGTGAAATTGTTAATTGGGGGTTTTTTGGAGCAGAAATTAATGGATTGTTGTGTTTTCGTTGGGGTTTGTTGTAGTTTGTCTTTATTACTTCATGTTTGTTTGCGGCTGTGGTAGAGAGAGGAGCGCAGAAGAAAATTGAACTGTGTTTATACGTATGTGGGATTGAATTGGTTCATATTATTTAGTAATTGCTAATTAGTTTTTGAAATTTCCTGAAATCTTTGTTTGAGTATCTCGTTCTGCATTAAACCCTCAATGATGTCTACATTATCTCCTTTGCTCAGGTTACACTAGTTTGACTTCCTAATGGTCACATTGAGAAATCACCTAGAAAAGAAAATTTGATAATAACCAATAGAAATTATTTATGTGAGAAAAGCGTGAAAGCTGATTTTAACCTCTTTTGTAGATTTCAAATGTTTACTCTTCTTTAATCTCCTGAACTGGATTGTGCAATGCAATCTACTGCACTTGTTGGGTTAAATAGATATCTTCTTAGCTATTTACAGCTATAGAATTCCTGAATAGTTGGCAAATTCTAGTGTAGATTTCACCATATTGGACTTGTCACTATGAATTATTCCTTTTTGGTGTCAGGCTGGTATCAATTAATCTATGCCATGTTTGCTTAAAGATCTAAGAAAAGTGCAACTGAGTGTGGGGGATCACTTTCAGAGAATTTTTAATGACCACGAAAAGATTAAGCTTGAGATGCGTGGGATGGAATTGGAAAAGCGTGATGCGCAGAGTGAATGTGAAAGAAGAATGCTCGCTGAAGAGATTGAAAAGGTATCATTATTTGGGCTTGATTGCTGTCACAATTTCTCTTATATTTCATAATTCACATGCTTTGATTATTGAAGAGGTAAAATTTCTTTGATTAAAAGAAGTTTATTCAATATGAGAGAAATGGTCAAGAGTGTCTAGCACCTGATTAATATCCCAACATCTAAATGCTGTCTTTGGTAAATATCGAATGTAATAACCATAGAATGATTGATTAGAAAACTATTTAAACTTGATGCTGTCAATGTAATTGCTATTATTTGCTTAAAATTGATTCAACCAATTACTGCATTAGTTGAAATGTTTTTGTATGATTATATATGAATTTTGCAAGATGATATGCTCGACCACCCTGCTTTTGGTTATTCTATCAGAATGCCATAAAAAATAGCTCTCTGCAATTGGCCTCTTTGGAGCAACAGAAGGCTGATGAAAATGTATTGAAACTGGCTGAAGATCAGAAGGTCTGTTAGTTGTTTTTTAGTGTTTAAACATTAATCTGGACATTTCCTTGCCAATTTCACAGAAGAAAATTTGTTATATGTTACTATTGATTTCATACAGAGGCAAAAGGAGGAACTCCATAATAGAATAATTCAACTGGAAAGGCAAAAGCTCCTATATAACTCTCTTTGTCCCCTAACGTAAACAAAACTATCATTTTCTCATAAATAACGTGTCATTTACTACCGACAAGATTGAATATGCTCTTTTGTATTAGCCCCCATTAGGCTTCTTCTTACTGCTTTTTATATTTCAGGCATGCTCATTTTAGTCTTAATTATATAAATATTTTCTTATATACATTTTTTTTTTAGAAAATAAAATATGATTTAGTGACATGCCAAACATTGGATATAGTATTCTTTTTAAATATTCTTTTTATTTTTATTTTTGAGACATGCCATTTAGTATTCTTAGATCCTTCTCACATCCCTCTATTCTGAAAATCAACCATTAGATCTGTATAACCCACTCTTTATTTTTTTTCTTTAGAAAACCAATTCAAATCCATTTGGAATGAGAGAGAATGGGAAAAAAAAAAGGATTTTGCTTTGTTGAGTATTGTACCACTCAATAAAAAACATAGCTAATTTGAAAAGCCGAATCAAGTGTTTTTTTGGTGATTTTTTTTGTTACAGAACTAGCCACATTAGTTAAAAAATTAATTTGACTAGTCGATTGTGAATACTTTAACAGTAACAATATTCTAAATAAAATGCTAGACTTACACTCACTTTTTACTCTCTGACGTGGCAACACCTGCATCACACATACGCCCGCGCGTGCGCGCGCGCTATATATATATATATATATATATATATATATATATATATATATATATATATATATATATATATATATATATATTTAAGAAATAATGGAAGAAGGAAGAAAAAGCCAGAAAAGAAGAAGAAGAAGAAAACAAGAGGGGATCGCTGGCGCTCGGGACGGCCGGAGAGATCTGCTAGGGCCGGGTTCGATTGGGCTACGACAGGGAAGCTCAGGTTTCGGCCTCTCCTCCCACGGGACGCTTGGGTTTCGGTCGGACGCGTAGTTTCCGGCCTATCCTCCCACGGCCGGTGTGTGTGGTTTTATTTTTTATTTTTATTTTTTCTGCTTTTTTCTTCGCCCGTGCCTTCTTTTCTTAAAAAAAGAAAAAAAGAAAAAGAAAATGTGATGTAGATGTTGCCACATCAGTGTATAAAAAGTGGGTGTAAGTGTAGCAACCCTTATATTCTAAATATGCCTTGGACAAAGTGATTTATTGCCCGCCCTCTTCATATTACTGTTTTCAAATAAAGCCATGACTTTGTTAAATAACACTTTTTTCATTTTTTTTTTAAAAAAATAATACCAAACAACCCAACACAAAATATTCAAAAACTAATTTCATCTTTGTGCCACATTAAAATAATTTTCAAAAATAAAAAATACCTTCCAAAAATTATTAACAAATCGAACCCTTTTTGTTCTATCAAAATATTGCCTTAAGATACTCCTCATGGAAGGTCATTTGCTTATACAATTTTTTTTTTCTTAAAAAAAAAAAAATTAAAGAATATTGTGGATGACCCACTACAAGGTAGTCCCATATGGTACTACCATTCCTCAAAGACAAGAATCCAATCATTGCATGGTAGGGTTGGGTTGGGTTTGGCCTTAAAATATGGTAGGGTTGGAGAAAATAAGAAGAAGAAGTTGCCGAGAAGCAAGGTCAATTACTTAGGATGATCATAGTTGATGCAATGTCGTCCAAATGAAAGGTACTCCTCCACTGCAAGATATTAAGAGAAAGCCTGCTCATAGGGCACTGGTTGCCAAAAGCTGCACCACATGAATATGCTAAAACGTGTTTCTCTTCTTTGATAGGTAAAAAGTATGGAGAACCCACCGTAGAAAAAGTTAATAATGTCTCGGTGTCAAGTGTCTCATATCAATTAAGTGTCTCGGTGCGTGTGATTATAAGTTTTTGAAATGTTTTTTTTTAACAACCCGGCTTTCAAGAGTGAGTTATATCCTGTCACGGAAAGAAAAACCTATAAGTTAAAGTGTACCAGTACTATAAATGTTAGATTCCAAAGCATGATAGCATGCCCGTTCTTTTTTGGAGGCCGTAGAATTCACCTTTAAAAACCGACTTACAAAAGATTGAATTCACTTTCAAAATCAATGACATTTCAGAGAAGGGATTATGATCATCTACAATTATTTTATTGAATTTGAGAGAATTCAGGCAGATGATTGGGAAAGATTATTTATAAGATCTACTTGACCAAATATAAATTGGGTTGCACAACCACTTATCTGGGTCATGTGGATTTCATAAATGGTCTTTTAAAATCATTTGCTCAAATTCGGACTAATAATTGTATAGGATCCCAATTCATTTTATTAGCAACTTTAAAAAAGAACTATATCTGATTATGAGGACTTAAACATGGACTACCATGAAATTAATTTATTCAACATCACTATAATACTTGGAGCTTCATAATTAACACCTTTTGCAAATTACACCATAATCTTTGGTTGGTCAACTACTCTGACATTGGGCCTTAAAGTCTTTGTTTTGGCAAGTAACTGGGCCTCATTGAAACATAAAAAGCCTATTCCCCTTTGCGAAACAAAAGTAGTTAGGAGGCTGGATATATAGAAAACTAACCCATGATCATTCATAAAAGGAAACAAAGCACTTTCTCAAACCCAAAGAAATGGTCATTTACACGAAATTTGGGCACATAGATGCAGACTGTGTGAAACTAAAATGGACCTGGATTTGGGTGTTGGAAAATGATGAAAATTTTGCTCTTAATTTTTCTTGAAAGAGGGAGAAATAAGTAATAACTTTTTTTATTTAAGAGTAATAAAAAAGTATTGATGTAATATAAAAAATAAAAAAAATTAAGAATGCTTTGAATTTGATATATTTTTTTTGGAAGAAGTAAAAAGAAGGGAAAGAGAGGAGAAAGTGAATTTCAAACATGGCCTAAACTATCTTAATTAAAAGTCAGATCTCATTAATTTTGAGGTGACTTTGAGATTATTCTTAACGCGCAACCATAAACCAGTATTCTCTTTCTTAAATTCACTTAACATAAAAGCAAAATAAATAGAAAAGTAAAGCTAGCCATGCAACCCACCAAAAAAGAATTGGTTAGTTCGACCTACCCTTGTTAAAGCCTACCCAACAATTGTTACTGCACCAGTGGGAGCACTGAGCAGGGTCCCAAGGGCATAACCCCAACTCCACAATTTTTCTTAATTTATTTATTTTTAATATAAAAAAAAAATGACAGCTCTCTAAAAAAAAATTCATTGTATTTTAACCCCTTCTTCGATCAAACTAATTTTGACAAATTTTTTCTTCAAAATTAGTTAGAAAATTTCTTTCAAGTTGAACAACCACTTGATTGTATGCCAAAATGAATCAAGAGCATTTGTAAGACAAGAGGAAAGTAAGCTTAAAGTGTCCTTTCAAGAGTACAAGTGTATAACAAGGATTATTTGATGCTTAAGTAATTGTTTGGAAGGAAATTGAAGAAGATCGAAGTAAGTAGTTTACGTAGTGATGGCTAAGATATAATAGGCACAACCCCGGCCTCCTTAGGCCTAGTGCCACAATTTCTCTAAATTAATGAACATGATCTAACCAGTCTAATAGAGAAAGATCTGTCCAGCTTAAGTTAGGTTGTTCTAGAGTAAATAATGCCCAATCGGCTTATAGGCCGGTCTCATTGTTAATAGGCTAACTTTAAGTTGTGCTGAACATACATGAATCGGTTCAATAATTGGCGGAGGCCCGCCTCTAAGAGAGGTTCATTACGTGATACACCACAACTCAAATCAATAAAATTCTTCCGATTCAAATGAAAAGAAAACTTTATCTGACTATTCGTTAATTGTTTCCTATCTATATATCCATACAAGGCTACATATCTTTTATAGACTTAACAGTCTCTTCGAATACGGCATTGCCGTTGTCAACATTGGTCATGTCTACTTTCTACAATTTCCAAAAGCAAGGTCGATCTCACTTGCAATGACTAAGAAATTTCCCAGCATGGGAAGAGAATTGCTTGGAAAAGAGGGAGACGAATATATAGACGACGGGATGAGAAGAATCATGAGATAGATTAGTCTTCCTGTTCACATGCAGCCACGTGGGGGACTTGTTTTCCATTTTCTCTCTCCCACTCGGTGGGCTTGTACGATGGATGAGGTACGGTGCGACTCACAAACTTCCAGGTTCGGTCTCCTACGATTTTTATAAATATCATCACGTACATGATTGGATTGGACGGCATAAAATAACGTGATGTCAATCAATCAAGGCATGCGCTTAAAGTCAAAAACGTATCCCAATTGTCCAATTGAGAAAGAGCAGCTCACGTTCACAACAATCCCACGAACCAACCACTACCAAACGTTTCTTTATTATCTTTTCTTTAGTTGTATGAAGTTGACCCTCCACACGACGTAGTAGTTGCCTGGAAGTCTCTTTCTCTCTTAACTCTTTTGGTCTGATATTTCTGGTTGATTAATTGCCCCCCCCATCGTTTACGTGTCAAACAGCGTCGGCCGGATTCCTTGACTACAAGTTCACGAATGTGCCAAGAAACCTTGATATTATTCTCTCTTTTGTCTTTCTCGTTTACAAGATTGGTTCAGAGGTGGGAACGAAATTTAAACAAAGATAAGGAGGTAAATAAATATCTAAAATTCTTTTTGTGTATTTACTGAGAAATGTTAATGGAATTATTCAAAATGAAACAATAAGAAATAATGAACATCTTGCGCTCTAAACCGGACCCTCCCTCCCCCAACAAGGACAAAAATTATGAACATGTAATCACATTCTCATCCCCCCAAAAAAAGGAAAAATATTTAATGACAAACAAAATGATCAGACCCAACTCCTAATTCCCTTGAAAATTGCTGATTTTGTTGCTCGTGGTCACGTTGGCAGTACCACTGCCGGTGTTGGTGGGGGAGGTGTTTGTGTTATTGTTTGGATGACCTCCGCTAATGATGGATGAGATGGCGGCTGCCAGAGCGGCCGTGAAGTTTGGATCAGCCGTGATGGCGGCTGTGGCAGCGCTCACCGTGTCAGCCAATGAGGGCTGCTGTTGCTGGGGTTGGTGTGATTGTTGGTGTGGTGCATGGTGGGCTAATTGGGAAGGTCCCATGTCTTGAGATAGCTGAAGGCCGGCGAATTTGGACTGGTTGTAAAGAGCTTGACCAAACACCTGCGGCAGTGGTTGGGTTGGCACTGACCCAAACACCTGCGGCAGTGGTTGGGTTGGCACTGACCCAAAGTTCTGCGGTTGGCCGGAAAACTGGACCGGAAATTGCCCAGCGGGTCTTTGATACTGCAACGGGTTCGGCGAGTGTGTAAGGTCCAGTGTCACAGTAGGGAATGGCGCCGAAGCTGAGATTGTCGCCATGCTTGATGAGCAAGGAAGAATTGCTCTTGCGAGCAAATTCGGGTTCATTATCCCATCGGCGCTTGACATGGACCCCGACAGAAGCATGCTAGCAGCTGCTGCTGTGGTTGACGCCATGGCCATTGCAGCTGGTGGAAGCGGGTGATTATGGTTTCCTTCATAAGTAGTTATCAGAATTGATCGGTCTTCCGCACAACGTTGAACCTGCAAATCATTTCCCATAATTCCTGTTAGTTTTAATTAACTAAAATTTGGACCGAAAACATAGTTCAACTAATTCAAACATGTTAAACTATCACTTATTTGAAAAATTAAGTTGATAAGAAAAAATAATTTAATCGTTTAGTTTATATTCTAACAAAACAAAGAATAAAACATACTTGTTTGCGGACTGGACAACCAACTGCCATGGTACACCGATAATATGCCCGGGGACATGGGTTTCCTTTTGCCATCTTTTGTCCATATTTTCGCCATTGGCAACCATCGGAGATCTGTGTAAATTGTTCAAACTAGATTAGTTTCGCACAAAATGAGACCTCTTTTGTTAAATTTTGTATAAGATTGATAATATTAGCTTACCATGGGAGCTTCTGACCGGGCACGAACTGAGACACGGGCTTTCCTCATCGTGGCTTCTGCGGATTGTTCAATAGCAGGTTTGGAGGCCGGATTCAGTTTGGGAACCTTGTTAGGAACCCAACCTTGTGATTCGGACTCGGGGCTCTCTTCCCGACCAACCCGTTTACCTTCCCGGACAACCTCGTTCTTGTTAATGTTCCTAGGCGATCCCGAAATGGTTCTATCTTCCGATGAAGAGTGAGACACCTCGTCTGCCTGATCAGCTGGGGCACCAGGGCCTAGATCCATGAATTGTCTTGGCACAACTGCTCCTCCATTAACCTCATGTTTTCTCTCTTCAGATTTAGCTTCAACAACCTGATCATGATCACCACATACCAATTATAATTAACTACTTAATTCGTTAATTATTTGATAATACAAACTGTTCGAGTAATTAATTATTAACTAATTACCTCTTGCTCTTGTGTGCTATCGGCTCCATGATTCTGTTGCTGTTGCTGTTGCTGTTGCATGAACGCCACAAGATGCATCTGGAGGACACTGTAATTGTTGGTCACCTGACCAAGCATGTCTCTCAACCTTTGGTTTTCCGAATTCATACGTTGGAGCTCCGTTTGTAACTGTGCTAGCTGAAACATATATGTGACGTCCTTTAATTAATTAATGGGAAATCTTTGGAAATCATAAACCCAGAGAAGAAAAATTTCTTATCTTGAATAATCATTAAGTAATTTTGATCATTCTTAATTACCTCATTCTTTGCTCGCTTCTCTTCAGCGTCCGATGAAATCCCATCATCCACCATTGATTGATCACTTCCAGTATTAGCAGTAAGAAGGTGCAACCCAGTCTATAATTAGACAAAAAAACAAAATTAAAACCATGAAAAAGAAAATATCTAACACAACCTGAATTGGATTAAGCAGATAATAATCGTTCGATCTGGGTGCTTACGTTGACATCCAAACCAGGCCTTGGAGCATCTTCCCCATGGGAATTCTCCTTCTTGACACTGACTCTAATGGTCTTGGAACCATGAATATTATCATCACGATTCTCATGGCCAGCGGACCTACCCTTGTCCGCAAAGAAGTCAACCTCACCGAGGGCGACCCGGTTTTCATCTGACGGTGGAGGAGCGGCCTGCTCGTCCCTACGGCCGAGACCCACCGGAAACTGAATACCCTGGAAAATCATGTCGTGGCTGCGCTTGTTCTTGTTGAGGAGAAAGTTGCCAGGGGAGTCAGACGAGTCCAGGGTGAGACCCCATCCTTTGTCCATAAAAGCAAGAAAGTTGGAGAGAACAAGGAGATTCACAGAGAGAGAGAGAGAGAGAGAGAGAGAGAGATATGGAGAAAATGAGTCTGAGAAATAGAGAGGTGTGAGGGTTGAAGTCTGTGAAGTCTTTTACAGGTGCAATGGGCTCGCCTATAAAAAGGGTTTGGAACGTAGACCAAATGGGATGGGACTGGTTATGTAACGTCAGATGGTGCGTCAGTGATGCCAGATGGCAGTGGGGCCTACTTTGACTTCCGGATTTCCCATGGGTTTTGCCCGTTTCTCTTGTAGTTACCCGAGTTTGAGTCGGAAAACAATTTGGCCGAAAAGATAATGCAATAGTTTTTTTTTTTCCATGCAACAAAAGGGAAATAGAGGAAAATTACGGGGATTTTTTTTTTTAACTCCTAATATGAATGAAAGTAATGGGAAAAATGCGTGAGAATATTTTCAAATATACGGTGAAAAGCGGCTAATTTAACGATCTAGTATGCTTTGAAATTAATTTACACGTAATTAATTATTTTTAAAAAAATGCATTCTATTTTTATTAAATCTAAATACCTTTTGTACACTAGTTAAGGTTTATTGTCCCTTAATTTAGAACTTATAATTTTTTTTTTTCCTGATATTGATGGCGATATTCTATATCCATTATTATCTTTAAATTAAAAAAAATGTTAAATATTGGTAGATAAAGATAATAAATGTCAATATGAAAATTTTCAATTAATTAGTTTCATAAAATTCTAGAAAATCCTGGTCATCAAACTGTTACATTTATCAGGAATAAGACTAAAAGAAAAACCGGGTCCGGGTCAGTCTCAATCCAAACCAAAAACTCGGTAGCCGACCCGGAGAGAAAGAGGGAGAGAGGGTGGGGTAGGGTGAGGTTTCGTCTACATTTCGTCAAGAAAGAGTTTGACCCATTCACAAATCCACCGCCCCGAATGGTGCGGCGCGTTCCACGTGAGGGAAAAGAAAAAGAGAGCAAAGAAGGACACATTGGCAAGCCAAGTCAACGGATTTGACGGCCCGGCTCTCTAGCTCCCGCTGTGTATGACTGGGAACCGGGTGGGGCAGTTGCCTAGTCTCTCACGGGGCCCACGTTGCATGACATGGGACACCACGTTTCAGATCTGCCCGCGAACCCATCTTGACTGTCCACACGTGGGACCGAGTCTCTTGCTTTGACTTTTTGGGGCCTCTTCGCTATTATCTATTTTCATATTCAATTTCTTTTCTTCTCTTCCCCCTTTTGTTCTCACCGGTGGAACTTGTACCTGGAGTATAGGAAGCCATTTTTTTTTCTTTTGACTTTCTGAGTAAATATTACTAATTTAGGAATAGTAAAAAATGTACTCCAAATTAATTTCTTTCTTTAATTTAATTTAATTTAATTTTTTATTTTTTAATTCAATTTAAGTTTTCTTCTTCAAAAGCATGACTAGCAGAGCATAGAAATGAATTTCATGATTCAATTGGTACAGTTGCTTGTACATGTTTTGCCTTCAAATCGACATAACAAGACTTCCCAGGTAAAAAAGAGAAGAAGATTTTAACAAATCACCGAGTTCGTTTGACAAAATTCTTTACAGTGTACGTTTTCTCTTGTTTTTTCCTCTTTAGCTGTGACGTGACATAAAATAATAATCAATTTTATTTTATTTTTTTGGTTATTTTTTAATGAACCCTAAGATATTAATTACCAAATGAGCCCAGTATAGTTCCTAGAAAAGCCAGTTATTTAGAGTCCACAATGTTCTTTTGATTTTTCAAACATGTATGAATTAATTCTTCGGTATCCAAAGCTCAGCCAATTAGAAAAGTTGCTGAAAAACACAAATGATAAGGGTTTCTGATGATGACATGACACATGCACCACTGGTCACCGACTCACCGTCGCCCGTGCATCACTTTCCTACCATATATTCTTCCTTGGATGGCATTGTTTGCATTGAAACATGTGGCCAAAACTTTTAGAGTCAGAAGCTTAATTTTGAGCTTCATGTACAAATAAATACCATTTTATATATGAAACTATGAAAGAGTGCTACTATATATATATATATATATATATATATATATATATATATATATATATATATATATATAGTCACTTAATTATGTGTGCGTGAGCCCGATTATGTAAGAACAGATCGAATTTTCTTTTAAATTGAGTTGGAAGAACATCTTTGTATCCAATTTATAAAATTGATACACGTTCTTAAATATGTATGTAAAAAACACTTGCTTTGTTAATAGTAGGGATAAAGTTTGAAGAAATTTTATTAAAAAAGTATATGCATCTCATATATATGCTATTAAAAAAGTACGTATTTTTCACGCGTTATAAAACACATGTCACTTTTATTGGTTAGGTATGGTAAAGTGTCTCACATTTCTAAGAGATTCTTGTCTTGTAGACTTTATAAGTCATGGACACTCTTTCTCTCTTAAGGCGTCTTTTGAGAGTGAGTAAGGCCCATGAATTTTTACATGGTATCAGAGTAGGCTAGGTTCCTTTGACAATGATGGGCCTTTCCCTCTCGTTGTTGAACACGTGTTTGGTCAAAGATGCCACACGTGAGGGGGTGTTAAAGTGTTCCACATTGCTAAGAGATCTTTGTCTTGTAGACTTTATAAACTATGTACACCCTTTCTCTCTTAAGGCGTCTTTTGAGAGTGAGTAAGGTCCATTGACTTTTACAAGGTACATTTTTTGAAAGAAATTTTTGTCATTTATGTAAAATATATGGAAACAAATTAAAAGTCGATCTTAAAAAGTTAAATGTCTATATAAAATCATCTTTTAAAAGAATTTTTCTCTGGAATACAAAAGTTTTCTAATTTGCTGTAGACAATGATGTACAAAAACAAAAGTCTCTATATAATATAATATATGAAGTAAGCTTTTCTTCTTTCCTTAAAATGCACCCGGTTTTCAACTTATTGTGACGTTCTTTTTCTTTACTGTCTTTAATTATATTTAATGCTTATTTTGAAAATAGTTGGAGAGAAAAGGCAAAGCTAGCTGGCTTCTTTTCTTTACCTTGACTAACCCTAAGTTTTAAATATGTAGGAAACTTCAACATCAAAACCTTGGAACGTACGTCTCTTTAGCTTGGTTGGTCGATCGATCTGGCAAAAAAGAGAAGAAGATGTCGACCTAAAATTGACCGTTTGATTAAATGGGAAGACATCCGGGGTGCACTTTTACCTGTATGATTTAACTTATCCTTATTGTTGTCCTGCTTGGCCCGCCATCCCATGCGTTGGCTGGATTGAGTTAGAATCGATCCGGCCATCAAATAGTACTGGAGAATTTCTCCATGCATGGCGTTGTCTTATTAAGACATTTGTGTGTACATGTGGAGGGAAAGAAGAAATAATAGAACGAGTTCAAAGGCTTTCTGTTCAAACATACGGCGCCCAAAGTAAGGGAAAAAATAGTCTCACATGACCATAGAGATCCATTCAAAGGGTACAAGGAAACTAGGAAAGTTGTGTTTTGTTCATTTGCTTTAATTAAACAGCAGGTGTAGAACGTGGTGTAAACTATGGGCTTATATAATTACGTACAGTCATGACTTTCCTTCTTCTTCTTCTTTTTTTTTTTTTTTTTCAGATATAGATTTCCCACAATATTTAATTCTATATCTTAAGAGGAGTTGGCAGGGAAAATTGTAGGCTCACACGGCCCACACATCAAGTCCATTTAATTTGGATATTGGCCCATTAATCCGAGAGTATTGAACGTGCATAGCGTGGAGTTCATTCCCAAACCATTATGGCGCTACATGGCCACGTAGTTGTCACTTGGGTGTAATCAATATATAATTAAACCGTGTGTTCCTAACTTCAAGAATAAGCGGTTTGTTTTTTTATTCAAGTAGACGTGGGATCGATGAATCATCCAAAAAAGATGGATCGTGGCATAGGAGTCGACATGAAGCAGTCCAAAAACAAGTCACTATAAAAGATAACTCATAATTAGGTAAAAACGATTTTTGGTCTCTGTTCATTAGCAGTTTATCACTTACCTTCTCAAAACACTTTGCTGAGTTAAATATTGAAGTTATCCCCCACTGGTACCATCCAACAGGCTCTATTACTAATATTTTTTACATGTGCGAATTGGTTGGCGTTCGACAAGAGAAAAATTGTTTTAACAATAAGGGAGCTGTGAGAGGAGGGGCTCATGTCCAAGTAGGGGTGGCGGTGGCCCGGGTAAAACCCTTGGTCAAATAGGAGGCTCCCCTATCCAATAATAGAGGCGGGAGTAATAAGAGAGATCCCATGACCTAAAGAAAAGGGGGGATTTATTCAAAGTGTAAGAAAGCTCTGATATCATGTTGAAATATATATAAAATATAAAATAAAGTAATAAGAAAGAGAAGAGAGAGAGAGAGAGCGGAAGCTGAAAGAGACGTATGGGCTAACTATATTCCGACTGAATTGTATTATCTTTTTTAATGTTAAACTGTATTACAATGCTATATATATATATATATATATATATATATTCTAACACAAAGGGTACAAGGAAAGTTGAGTTTTTGTTCAACATAATTTTGGTTTGAGCAGCAGGCGCAGAAGTAGCAGAGCGTGGTGGAAACTATGGGCACAATTACAGTGACTTTTGTGTGCTTTATTTACGTACCACATGTCTTATTCCGTCGCCGGATATTTTAATGTCAAACATAGACAGGTCCTTTGTCTATGCATTTTCTCCCAAAAGCCTTTATGGTAGTTGGGGGTTTGAATCAAAGCAATGGCGCGCATACATGCATGCATCTACAATATGTATCCTTGAAGAAAGGTATAAACTTCCACCTACCAATTAATTACGTGCTTTAAGAAATATTTAAGATTGCTATTATTATCAAACAAAAGAGTCAAATTACTTCAAGAGTTAATGGACTATTTTACAAATTTTAACTAAACTTCTTACCAAATTAAATCCGCCGCTGTCTCTAAATATGGATTTTAGAGTAATGTTTAGCATGCAATTAGAATATTCTCCATTATGTTGACTAAAACGTTTGTATGATGTCAACAAAGTAGGTAAATCACCCGAGTAATTCTAAAAACCATTTTTTTTTATTCTTTTTTTTTATTATTATTATTTTTGTGTCATTCTAAAAATGACGTGGCTTTTAGAATCACAATTTTCATTATTGAATTTTGATCGAGCGATGATTACTCAAATCATTACCTTCTTAATTTGCTTGCCTCATCTTGGAAAGAATTTAAGGCCCTGTTTGGCAATCTCTTTCCCTCTTTTTTTTTTTTTTTTTTTTTTTTTTTTTTTTTTAAATTTCAAAACATTATAACTTTTTTTTTTATTTTTTATATCACATAAACAATTTATTATTATTATTATTGAAGTAAAAATATTAATTACAATACAAAACTTTTTTGTTTTTTTATACAAATTCTTCCTATTTTATATCACATCAATCACATTTTACTACTCCTAAAAAAAAAAATCCCTCCCCCAATATGAGGAAAGGGGGTTGCCAAACGGGGCCTTAGTCCCTCTTGGATGATATTCGTTGACATAATTTTTCGCACGGTGAGTACCTACAAAACAAAAGAAGATCACCGGCCGGGTTTTTAGCCATCCCTTTTAATAGATGGCTTGTAGAGTTGTAGGACCTCTCGGAGGGTCGATGTAACCAAGCTTTACTTTGCAGCTCCTGTTTTGGTTTGTAGTTTGTTGACTGTTAGCCGTATATTTAGGTGCTGTTTAGTGTTTAGCACCTATACAGTGGTTGGCTTGGGGCAACATTTTCAGACCCTTCTTTTGTAATTTTTGTTCTTCAATTTAATTTCATTCTTATTCATAAAGAAAATCTCAAGAAAATTATTTAATGCAACTTTGAAAGGCATTATACAACAGGTAGTGAAAATTATTTTTAAATTTATTGCCGTGATAATTAAATTGATGCCTTTAAAACCTACAAAGTGGCTTAAGAGGTGCTTTTTGTAACAAGATTTTTCACAGTTGCCAATAGTACTTATCTTAAGATGGCATCTTTGCATGCCCTGACAATATTTTATGTGGCCTTAATTTCCATTTTCCAACTACTTTAAGGATTCATTTTTTAAGTCTTTTGGAGGAATGGGGCGAGGAAAAGTGGGATATTCGGTTACAAGAAAATCTCCAAAAAATAATTATAAAAAAAATGGCATGCACATTGCAAACGGTTAGAGGCGAGCCATTATAAAAAGCTGCAAGCGATTGCTATTATTCATCTTAAGTTCTTTGCTAACTTAAGCATCGGAGCTATTCCTCACCCGCAAACTTTAATAAGCTCATTTTTTAATTTTTCTTTCTCTTGGTGGCATTCATGATTGGTACTCTGGCATGCAGTTAATCTTTTTATAAATTTTTATGTGTATACAAGCATATATTTGATCCTAGTAAATGCTTCTTCTTCTTTTTTCCCTAAAATATATAAAACAACCTAATCCTAAAACATAAAACAAAAACCCCAAACCCCCAAGTTAATAGCCGAGAAAAACAAATATATGCTTGATATAAAATGCATCTCATAAATTTGTTAAAATGATATGAGCCATGCCACATGCACCCATCATTAATTAATTCATATATTGCTACAAAGTCCAAGTCCAAAATATGATTTATAATAGTTATTAATCATTGTGGTCATGCTTGTTAGAGTGCCATCATCTTCGGACACCGATGTGAAGATAACACAACCTCCTTTGTTCGACAAACCTCCCAGCGTGCAGCATATATATCAGCAATATTTCGAATGACTCTGCAGAAGATCATGGAGTCTATCTGATCGGATCCCAAAATCACCCTTTTTTTTGTTGATAAAATGATAATATATTAAAGAAACATCATCTTCCTAGGAAGGCAACAAGCTAGCTTCTAACAGAAAAATAAGGAGACAGTAACAAGCATTATTGACAGTCCATCTATAACCTTGAAAAAGAAAAAGAAAAAAAGAAGACACAAACATACCAAACCAGGGAGAGTACTAGGGGAGCCAAAACAGCAAGAATAACAACAAAAACAACATGTGTAGTAGCTAGCTAGGCAATCATAGTCAATAGCAATAACCTTAATTTACCATGATTAATTCTTTAAACACCGCCATTCACTATTATTGTCATTTAGAGAAGAGAAAAAGTTTCCTTTTCTTCTTTTTCTTTCTTTTTGTTGGGGGGGATGGGGGGGGGGGGGATAAGGGCTCTCGATTATAATCAATTTTAAAACAATATTAATTATATTATTACATGGCATGAGAAGCGCGCATCCAAAAGAGCGATTCCAAATGTCAATACCCTACCTCATTAAACTACTAAGATTTTCAACCAAACAGAAAGCAAATTCAGCAGAGAAGAAAAAGACACAGTTGACTGAGATTAGCATTGACCACGTAATACTACTACCCTCGATCGTGGCTTACTTTTGCATGACGTAGATGTTTGGTATAATGTTAGGTTGGACATCTCTTAGGGTTAAACAAAGTCAGCACAGCATGATCAAGAACCATGCGGTGAACGGCATCCAGACGGTTTGCGTACGCCCACAATTAATTGTAATTTAAAGATACTTTTCACACACTCTCTCTCTCTCTCTCTCTCTGAGTAATCTCATATTAATTTCTGCACTTGTTTGAATGAATAAGTTACCTTCGATTCTTTTCTTCAACAACTTTGGATTCTTCTGATTATAATTCTCCTTTCTTTGTTTGCGCCGTTCAAACAGGTTTCTCTTAACTTTCAAACCCCTTTGAGGCCCACAAATTGATGGCAATTTTGGCCATAAATGTTAATTAGGATAATGTTTCCTTTCGAACGTAACCGGGCTGATCATGAGGAAAATTTTTCCAACTCATTCTTAAATTGACATTTGCCATTAGAGCATGTGATTCTAATATGCATTTTTAATAGAATACAGATCAAATGCAGTTAGATCACCGGTATATAGCACAAAAACCTAAGTTGGTAGGCATTTGTGCATTTAATCATTTAATTAATATTTTAACATTTTCCCTTACGTGTAGGTTCAAACTTCTTCCTAATACGTGAGCTAGGCTCAAAAACTGAAATATTTAGTTTAAATGGGAGGTATGAATGACAGAGACAATGTTTGAACTCAAGACTTCTGTTCTGATACCATTTTAAGTCACCACTTTTCTCAAAAACTTAAGTAAATAGAAAATGGTTAATTAAATCATTTAATTAATATTTTAACACATGCATTTTAAACATGTATGTGAGAATCACGTACGTGCTTTAAGGGCAAATGTCAATTTAGTAGACTGGGTTAAAAGAATTTTCTCTTATACAGTTTGGATGAAATTTTTTTCTAAATTTTATATGAAACTACAAATTATATATCCTTGAGTACCTTTTTTAATAGAGTAGAAACAAAAGAAATCCATCACGCATTGTCAATTAAACAGCCAACTCTTTCCAGGCTTTAGTCGTCTTCTGTTTGTATTTTTGTTAGTACACGCACACATATAGATATTATTGCACCCAACAAGATTAATTTTCAAAGCTTTTTTTGTTTTGATGCTCTATATATGCATGGTTTGATTAGGACATGAATCGTGCTTTTTCAAACCTGATTCAATTATGAAGCTTATCTCAAACCCTCAACGAATCATGTATCAAGATCTTTCAAACTTCGTTTGATTAAAGCTAAGACGTGGAATCGTTTTGTTTGAACACGAGCCGAGTAATAAAAATGTTGAAATTTCAGACAATGATGGAGTTAGGATTTTGATTAACGCAGAGAAAAATTAAAGTCCCACAACTCCCACCCATCTGAGTTATCTTTTTCAAATACTTTCACTCCACGTTAGAATTCTTACAAATTAAGAATGGGCTTCTATTGTTTGTCTTTCCCCTGTCATCCTCACAAACCTAACCTCCTGCCGAGGAAAAAAATTACCTTACCCTAGCCTGCTCAAATTACTCGCTACATGAAAAATAATTATACAAGCCACTTACATGGAGAATAACTCTCACTACATAAAAAAATGACCGCATCATCGATAATCAAACGGCTCCAAGCCCACCAAGTGACAAGCATCTAACAGACCATGACTATGCCGTTTTGCCCCCTCCCAACGCTCAAGCTATGCAGTTGACTTCAAAATTTGGCTTGAGTCCAGTTTTAATTGAAACTAGACAGAACACATATCTTAATCCCAACTGCTCTAGTTTAAACTAAAACTGACCCAAGCCAAACCCCGCCGAATAATTGAACATGAGCTAGCTCTAGATCGGCCCCTTATTAATGCCTTTAACCGAAAGCCTAATTAGGTTATTTGACTTTTTTGTTGATGATCGAATCCAAGGCCTTGCTCCTAGGGCGGAATAAATCTGATCTCACGGACCTGATCACCCCATTTCAAGATCGGAGCTTACTGTCACTTTCACCAGCCAAAAGGGCCGGAAAGTTGAAATATAGACTTGGAAGGCATCGCGTTCAATTCGTGGGGTTTGTGTTGGACCGTCAAATTAAAGAAAAGCCTTGACTTTTCATGGCCAATTAGGCCAATGACGGTGGACTTCAATGACAAAGTTTCCCTTAACAGCAAGATAAAGGCATGTGGATCGATGGAGATACCTTTTGATTGGCACCATTTCATGGAAATGGTCAGAAATTTCGGGACTTTTTCGTGCATGTTGATTTTTCCTTTTTCAATAGCTAGCCTCCGTTGATTAAAAGATTTTCACTTGGGGTCTGATTTTTCATATCCTTTTTTGCTTTTTCCCGAACTTTCAGCGGATTTCTCAACGTTATGACATCTACTTAGACCAACTATTCAGTAGTACATCTATACGAAACCTGCGGTATATGTTCCTCCCTCTCAGATCCATTATTCGGTGTCATTGTCAACCTAAATGCTTCTCCCTTCAATTCCCCATCTCTTCGTCAAATATATGTATTTAAAAATAAAACACCTCTACTAATTAGGATTGGGATTTTTGTTACTAGCTAGGGAGGGTGGTCGCAGGATCCACGTGCATCGAGCAAGTGGTTCTTCCATTCTAAACTGTTAGAGACAACTAGATCCTGCAACTAGTTAAGGGTGGTAGTTCGTATTCGAGTGTCGAGTTTAGATCGTATCGATGTATATGTATAAGATTATATAGGTCAACCCTAATTCGATTCATTTAATTAAATAGACCAAATTCCACAACCCTAACCCTTTAATTTTGTATTGGGTTGATATCAAGTTCGTAGGTCATGTAAAAATTTGTTTACGATTATGTTGTGTGTTGGGTTTGAGTCGTATCCAGGGGTGGAGCTATCAAGGGTCTTGGGGGGCCTTCCCAAAAAAAAAAAAAAAAAAATCCTAAAAAGAGATTTAAAAATTTTCCCCCAAATGTTTTATTTTTATTTTTTAGTTTTGTCCCCTCAATTTTTTTTTTTTCAATTTTGCCCCCCCAAAATCCTAGTCGTGTCGAAGCATAGTTATAAAACTACGTAGATCAACTCTAACCGGACTTATTAAATTAAATTAATCTGTCCGACTTCTCAACTTCAACGCTTTAAGTTAATGTTGAGTTTACGAATCGTGTCAAAATTGTCTGCCTATCTACCGTCAACCCTTTCTCTCAAGGTGTTCGAATTTCAATACCTCTAATAAAAGCTTGTAATTGTGTTAAAAAAAAAAAAAAAAAAAAAAAAAAAAAAAAAAAAAAAAAAAAAAAAAAAAAAAACCGCGTGAAGTGGCGGTGGCCAAAAGTAAACGAGTAATTTCTGTAAAATTCTAGTAGTACGTGTAGCTACTAGCTAGCTAGTAACATAAATCCTCGTCTCCTCTAATAAAGGGGGCCGGGCCGGGCCGGGCCGGGTAAATATATTGTGCACAAAACCGCGTGAAGTAAAAGCCTGTTTGAATCATTATTGCATGAAAGCTTGTTGGCTTCCTTCTTCTGGTTTGCATAAACTTAAGACTTTGTTGCCCCCAACAAGTCAGGCTAGCTCTCTCGTAGGGAAATGCATGGACAGCGACATTAATATGTATGTACACAAGTTTAAATGATGATTTTCCTTGACTGTATATATCCAAACTCAATGCTGATTAGTGATTGCTGCAGGAGAAAAGCATTTTTTTGACAATGATATATGGTACAGTATTATTTTGTCCATATATGTATTTGATATTAAAGTTGGTGAAGTGCATGATTGATATTTGCTCACTCATTGATCAATAGGTAGCTGATTGATTTCCCTCCTGTCCAGCAGATCGATGAGGCGTGCTTCTAATGCTTTCTTTTTCTTTTTTTAATGAATAAAAGCTTTATTAAGAAAAACAAAGAATACTAACTGATCAGTAGAAAAGAAAGCGGAAAATTATCACAAACAGAAGAGGAAAACCAACAGTACTGTTGAAAAGATCGAGACAAGATAAAATTCCGAATCCCAATATTTTTTTTTGTTTTCCCGAGAAATACTGCATATTCTTTAATGTGACAATAAAAATTATTATTAAATTTTAGAGGAATTAATTTATATATTTCACATCAACAGTATACTACTCTCTTTTTTTCTTCACTAAGGTGATGCGTTTGCCATTTGCCATTTGCCATTTGCCAACTGGACATAGGGCCTAAACTTTAGGGGGCTTGGGCTTTTGCTCGGCCTTGGTTGTGAAGGAGTCAATTTTTTGGTTTGTGGTCTTAATAGGGGGGTCTGGGTCATGTCCTCTTTTTGGGCCTTGGCTGCTGCCTGCTGCACCAATTTGGGATTTGTATTTTGCACTTAGAAAATTATAACGCCTCTTCTGAGGGTTTAATCTTCCTTAACATAGGTCAAGCAAAGAGGAAGACCACCTTCTTAATTTGTAGCATCAAAGAGCTAATCAGCATGTTTAAATTCTATAACATGGATGGATGAGGCCCTAAACTTTGGTTTAAGTGACAGAGCCTGATTATGAGACAACGACAACAGGTGGCAGGGAGAAAATGAGAATGCTTCCACTAATATCAATAGAAGCGGCCCATCTAACTAGGTTTGTGCAATTCAAATAGGATTAGAGTAACGCTAAAATTCACATTTTAATTTCACAACAATCCCACACTGCTCATGTATTATCAGTCATAACCAACTATTAAATTAGTTGTAATAAACTTTACTTGTCCCCCAAGGTAAACCTCCGGCCGTATTAATTTTTATTATATATATATAAAAGTTGAATTAAATTCGGGCTAAATATTCATTGGGTCACAACATATAGTGAGTGAGTGCATGCAGCAAATGAGACATGTTGGTTTGGGTATCAATTCATTTCTCCCCAAGCCTTGTGATTCGTTTTTGTTTTTCAAGAAAAGAAAAGGATAAAATCAAGTCAAGCAATGAAGATTCAGACATTCTGCTCTTTAATTAAGATCACACTCACACATGCTCATCCATCATTAGTCAGAGTTAATTCTTACCTTCAAAAGCCAGAAATTAATATGCATAAAAATAAAGCAAAAGAAAAAGGAGAAAAAGAGAGACTAAAGAACACCCTTGAGATTCTCTCGTACTAATTAAGACATCACTTCACTCATCATCCCATCACTGCTTTCCTTAAACCAATACAAGTTCTTAAAGGGCAACCATCTAAAACTCTATCTCATGTCTCTCATGGATTCTCTCTTCACCTACAGACCCCTATCAGAAAATAGGCCCTCTTCAATTTCTTTCTTTTTCTCAAGTGTCATTCAACTTATCATCGTCCTCTCATTTCTCAGCCTCACAACAGCTCTAGCCAGCCATTGCAGAACCTCCTGTGGCAACATTCCTATCAACTACCCTTTCGGCATTGATGACGGCTGCGGAAGCCCCTATTACCGACACATTCTCGTCTGCTCGGAGCCGGGAAATCTTGAGCTCCGAACACCTTCCGGGAGATACCCAGTTCTCAGCATAAGCTATTCCGATCCTCACATTTTAGTCACCGATCCTTTCATGTGGAATTGCCACGACGGAGACAACTTCCGTCCCACCAGGCCATTTAGCCTTGACACAAGCACCCATTTCTCACTCTCCCCTCAGAATGAATACCTCTTCTTTAATTGCAGCGAAGATGATGTGATCATTCAGCCAAAGCCCATCTTTTGTGAACACTTTCCTGAAAGGTGTGATTCGTCTTGCGATAGTGCCAGCTATCTATGCAGGCACCTACCACAGTGTCCTTCTTCATTGAGTGGAAGTAGTACTTCTTGCTGTTCTTACTATCCCAAAGCCACTGAATCTCTAAGGCTGATGCTCAAGTATTGTGCTAGTTTCACTAGCGTGTACTGGAAAAATATCGGCGAACCTCAACCTTACGATCAAGTCCCTGAATATGGGATTCGGGTTGATTTTGATATTCCGGTGACCACACATTGCCTTCAGTGTCAGGATACGTTGAAGGGAGGTGGAACTTGTGGATTTGACACCCACACACAGAGTTTCTTGTGTCTATGCGGGGAAGGAAATGCCACTACTTATTGTAAAGGTACGTTCAATGCTTTTCAAAATAGACTGTTAATTTATTTAGAAGTTCAATGGTATTTATTGAATCAATCCTGAATTCACAAATTTTTTATTTTTTATTTTTTTTTCGTTCGTTTCAGATTGCGATTTTCAAACGTGCTTAGCTTTTATAATCGCAATTAAGCTTTTGAAATCGTGCATTCTTTAAAACTTACACAATATATTTTCTATGTTTTCAAATCGTAATTTTTTTAAAATTCACTCTCAAACGATACATTCGATGCAATTTGGTTTAAAGTCGCAATTTTGGTCTATATATGAAATTGTATCGCCAAATGCACTCTAATTTCTACGTTTTCATAGACCATTAATCGTAGTGCGATTTTTAAAAATGCAGTTAAGCGCTTGGTATAATCACAATTTGACCATTAAAATCGCAATTTAATCTTTAAAATTGTATTTTTTTTTTTAAAAAAAAAAAAAAAAAACAACCCCTTACTCGGATTTTTAAAAATCCATTGCACGCACACTCATATTATACATTAATTTTCTATGATTTGATTTAAAACCACACTTTTAGTGTGTGGAACGCACTCTAATTTCATGATTAATTGTGGGTGCCATTGTGCAGATCCTAGCCTTTCTGGGCATAGTGGGAGGGTTGGAGTTATTGCAGGTGATAAACTGAAATTCGATGTGAAATTATTTTTATTAGGACTTTAATTTAATTTGTGAAGCGATCAGTTCCTTGACAAATGTATTTTGTTTTGTTATTTGGCAGGCACAGTAAGTGCAGTTTCAGCCGCTGGGGCCTTAGGAGTGGGAGCTGGTGTTTGGTACTTTAGGAAAGTGAGAGCCAAGGCACCAGTGACATGTGGGGTTCAAAGCAATGAGAATAGGCTTTTCTGAAAGACATTCAGCAGCAACGACCAAATATATACCTTGCCTTTTTCTTTTCCTTATTTTTTGATTGCTTTTTACACTTTTAACATGCCTCTTTGATGGCCTCTGTTTCTTTGTCTATCACAATATATACGAGCCCATGATCTTGCTTTTCCAGTAGTGCTAGCTGGGCCACAATTTATCCTCTTTGATAATGCATCTTTTGGATGATATTACACAAAAATTGTTGATTTTACAGGAGAGCTAGAGTGTAAAAAGATCAAGTCCCATACTGAAAAAAATGTTATAATTGTGCTTGATTAATATAAATTATAAGTTTAAACTTTTAGGTTGAGTGATGTCCCAATGATGCAGGAGATTCAACAGCTAGCTCAATTAATTTTAGATACTGAATTAATGATGCTATAATATCTTGATAGAGAAAATCATCACAAGAATGATAAGAATCAGACATTACTTAGTTTTGAGGATTATTTTTGATCTTTTTAATTTGTTTTGTCTCCAAGTTTTAGGATTATTTTGGTATTTTTTATTTTCTTTTTCTTTTTCTCCAAATATTTTACTTGATGAGCACTCAAAACTTAGCCTGTATAAAGACATGATATGATCAGTGTTATTTTTCAATTCAGTTTTGAAGTAATAATTAATTTTCAATCAGAGTTATATATTCTCCTTTTCTTTTCATTTTTTGTTCTTTTCGGCAGCTAGGGTTTTTCTCTCCATGAATAATAATTTCCTTTATATCCTTCAATTTCAGTTCCGCTCAGCATCACCCAACATACTATAACATGATCGAGTACCATATATAATAAACTCAATTTGGATAATCTCCAAAATGATATTTAAGATTCATTACAAGCCCTCATCACTACAAAAAAAGAAAAAGAAAAAGAAAAAGGCATTTCTTGACATTTATTATGTGTCAAGAAGTAGGTATTAAATGTCAAGAAACAATTCCTGACCTTTAATTCCCCACATATCTCTAATGTCGCAGCTTTGTAGTCAAGAAAGTTCATTTCTTGGCATATAACTTATGTGTCAGGAAAATTTCCTGACACATAAGTTATGTGTCAGTAAAATTGGTTTTCTGACACATGATATATGTGTAAGGAATTAATTTTTTCTGACACATAAGTTATGTGTCAGTAAAATTGGTTTTCTGACACATGATATATGTGCAGGGAATTAATTTTGCTGGCACATAAATCATGTGCCAAGAAACTCAATTTTCTAGCACATATATAACACAATTTTGCGCACCTAAATAGGTGCCAGCAAACTATATATGTGCCATAAAATCATGTTTCATTGCACATGATTTATGTGCCACTAAACCTTAGTTGGAAAGTTGATTTCCAATTTAAAAAATTTAATTATACTGGAATTATTCCAGTATAATCAATTTTTTTAAAACCTTATAAAATATATAATCAAAATTGATAAATAACCAAGGGAAAACATATTATATATTTAAGTAATATAACAAAATAACATACAACAATCCCAACTATTAATTAAGAAACAACCAAGTACTATACTAGCTGCTACAAAAAATTAATATGATCAATTCCATAATCATCAACAAGCTACAAAAGTATTTAGTTAGATATTTAATCAATCTGGACTGTGTCTCCCCATTTCTGAAGGTGTATATCCCAAGTCCCTGCATTTTGTCTGCAAAATATTCCCCAACATGTATTCCCATTCATGCATTTTCATATGAAGCACATTAGTCTGAGACAGTAAAAAGTAGCAAATAAAATGAATGTCAATTGTAAAGTAGTTCAACATACACATTGAACAAATTGTCCTATACACCCATGACCCATCAATCCAACATGTGCAAATTAGACTCTAAATGGCCGTATTAGTAGCCATCAAAACCCCAAACATTCGAGGACAAAAGTCATGGTGGTTCAAATCATGTTCAAGCAAAAATAGCCACCTCTAGGCCATCAAAATGCAGTATGGACGGTCCACATACATTGTCGAGAGAAGAAGTAGCAGAAGTAGGACTATCAAACACATAACTCGGGCAAAATTGAGATAACATCGCAAGCATGTAACATTAGAACATCAACTTTTACAACCTGATGTCAACATCGACATAAAAAGAGAAACATCAACAAGAGAGATCAAACTAAGTCTCCGTGGCATTGACCCTATTCAAAATTATTTTAGACACTTGACAAACTTAAGAAGCATTTGAAATGTGTCCCTTGACTCATAGAAGCCTATATATGTCCGCTGACCCCTACGAATATTTCATTTGTCACCATTCAATAATTAACCCATCTAACACTACAATTATAGTCATTGGCCCTTTATCATCTACCTTTTCTCAATTCAAATAATGTTTATGATTCTGCATATTCATTTTAACATCTAAAAATGGGAGGACAAAAGAGATGTTTCTGCATATTCATATTCATGGACAAGCACATCACTGTTTATAAGACAATTTCCAGTTTAGGAAGGTTCTCCCCTTACTAATGCTTTTTCTATGAATATATGAAAACATGGAAGGCAACAAGGGCCAAACATCCAATTAGATTCTCTGTCCCTTTCTTCAATAAATATATCTGACCAAACAAAGTGGAACCATACACTAATTTCTTTTCCATATTCCTAGCTACCTACTCCCGTGGTGTCCCATTCTTAACAAAGTGGAACCATACAATATCATAACAATATTTCCCAATTTTCAGACTCTAAGAGCAATTAATGAATAAGCTTAAATTAGAAATAAAAAAAAGTATACCTAATCATTAACCTTGCGTCTCATCATCATCTTCTTCATCATCATGGTCCGAATCTTTATCCCCATCAAAGTTAACATTCGACGCACCTCCATTCTACATAGATCGGAATATTGGTTAATAAGAGGAAAATTTATTTCATTGTATATGCTAAAAGCCATCTTTTGAATTTACCTGCGACAAGCCAGCCGCATTCAACTGCTGAAATACCTTCTCAAAATCCATGGCCACTTCTTTTCTAAATGCATCAAAATTCGAATGTGCAGGATCATTGCAGGTACCTTTTGGCATCAATGACGAAGTCCATGCCGATGACTTAGGTGGAATACCTTTTCCCAGACCACGTACATGACCAGGCTTTTCCTTGCCAAAAACTTTGGAGTATACATCATTTGGATCCCAAGAAATTGTCCCCTGTGTGGACCCTCGAGTTGATTGCAATTGTTGTGCCATCAACTCTTCCATCTGCGACTGCAACGTACATGATAAAAGTGTTAGCAATTCACCATCATTCATTTTAATGTTGTGCAAAAAAACAAATGGAAAAATGTCATTAATAAACCTATTAATATTAAAACGACGACGACACATACAATTTTGGCCGCGGCCTCTATAGAAACTGGGGTACCATCCTTGTGCTTGTGAGTTTTTATGAATAGCTCGCCTCTTGGGACCCCTCCCTGATTTCGACTCCTACATATTATTAAGCTCAAAAAATAATTATCACACATCACATTAAGAAAACCTTGTAATGAATATGTCTATATATATATATACACACGTACATCCTTGAATGCACTCCTGGCTAAGCTCTTTGACCCACAAGCGTGGACTAATGTCTGTTTGCCCTGGCTTTCCTTATTTTTCAAGGCTTTGGCCTAAATATTCTCAACAAGATAGTAATAAATAGATTTATAAAAAATGGGAAACGATACAAACTATGCATTGTTAATTACCTGGACTTTGGGATCTGTCCAATATTTAGCCATAGTTTCGAACTCCTCAGGATCTTCCATGGATGCGGGCGCTACTGACGCAATGAGACTTTGAGCAGTCTCACCCGGCTGGATGTTCAGCGAACGCTTTAGTTTGTATTTATGTTTCCTCCTTGTTCCCAACCCCTGGATGATTATCTTTTTGACCGCTTCTGGCGGCAAGCTTGTATCAAAATAGAATTTTCTCTACAATCCAAGTAAGAATAAAAACAATGTTAGTACTACTTGATCCGCATGAAATATCTTAAATATACTTACAAAAATATATTTTACCCGCATTATTTCCCACATAGGATCTGTCTGTTCATCGGGTACTGTCCTAGAATCTGAATCATCTTATTGCTTTTTACTGTTTTTTTCTTTTCTTCTAAGCCACAAGTTACAATATGTCAAGATCTGATCATTTAAAATAAATAATTAAACCTCCAAAAATTTCACAATAACAAGACTCATCACGCCCTTGTAGCTGTAATGTGTAGACCAAGTCTAAAAAAGACTCAAGGAAGTGACTCACACTGTCCTTTTTACAGACTTGGTTTCTTAGACTTGAGCTGTAAAAAACTTTTTTTAGAGTTATTTACAGAATAGGTAGATAACTCTTTTTGAAGGGGTAGAGTCTGTAGACTTGACTGGTCATTGATGACCCTTTACTTTTTAAGACTTTCAAACAATACGTTTTGGAGATAAAAAATAAAAATGTTGCAAGCTTTTCTTCCACCTACGTCTCTTCGTCTTGAACCTCTCATTTTTTTTTTCATGACCTATTTACCGAAGAACAGAAATAAGGAACGTTTGAGTTAACGACAGAAAGAAGAAAAGAATCCTAAATCTGACCTCACGAAAACCCTAAATCTGACCTCACAGAATAAGAAAACTCTAAATGAAAATCATTAGAAGTTTATCATTCTCTAAAGATAACATGTATGGAAGATAGAGAGAGAGAGAGAGGGGTAACATACTGATGGAGTGTTCGAGGGAGGAGATAGAGCTGGCGAAGTGGGTTGGAGTCGATGGTGTCGTGAAGAGGTAAGGCAACGCCGGCGACGATATCGACGAGGGCAGCGCTGCGTTTGGAGAGAGATCAATAAGCACTCATGCATGAGCAGCGCTAGCTGCGTCCCAGAGAAAGCGAGAGAGAGATATCAGTGAGATGGAGAGATATGAGGGGAAAACAATTAAAAAAAAAATAACAAATAATGATTCACAAACGGGGGAGAGATATCAGTGAGAGGGAGAGATATGAGGGGAAAAAGATTCAAAAATAACAAATAATGCTTACATATGGGAGTTGAGGGCAAAAAGATAGGAAAAAATAATGATAATGAGTACGTGTGCATCAATTAGTAAAGGAAATTTGACTGAATCGCTCATATCACTCGCGCAAGCAGAATTAGTTTTAGGCGGGATTTTGATTTTGACATAAAAAAATCTGGCATATGTTTAAACGTCAGGAATCTGAAATTATATGACATTAAATTATAATATTCTGACACATTTAAACGTCATAAATTTTTTTACAATTTTCTTGACCAATAAAATTATGTATCAAGAAAGTTCAATATTCCTGGCACATTGTAAAATGCCATGATTTTTTTTTTTTTTTCCTGACATTTGTTGACAATGTGCCATAATAAAACATATTAACCTGACATTTATATAAATGTCAAGATTAAATTGTCAAGAAAGACCTTTTTTTTTTTTTTTTTTTTTTTTTTTTTTTTTTTGTGTTGATTAACTCTTTAAATTTTTCGCATTTTTTAATTGGGCCATTTCGCCACTTTTTTATCCAATTTTGCAAACTCTGTTAGTGTCACGTGTCCATTTTCGCCACATCACCTCAAAATATTATTTTTTTAATAATTTTATTTTAAAAAAAAAACAATAAAATAATAATAATAAAAGGTGTTGGGGTGGCTCGCCCCTGGGGGTGGCAGCACACCACTCCAGGGCCCCTAGGGGTGGCTTTCGGGCCTCCCCTAAATGGATCTTGGTGTCAATGTTTTTCAAAATTTTGTTTTTATTTTTTTTAAAAATAAAATTATTAAAAAAATAATATTTTAAGGTGATGTAGCGAAAATAGACACGTGGCACTAACGAAGTTTTCAAAATTGGATGAAAAAGTGATGGAAGGGCCCAATTCAAAAACGCAAAAAAGTTAAGGAGTCAATGTTAAAAATTAAAAAGTAAGGAGCATTTTCAAATCGTGTTGACTCAGAGATTTATTATACATTTACCCTTTTTTTTAAGGTTCGGGTGACTCAGTTTTTAATTTCTAATTCCATTTTGTTTGGCTTCATCATATCTTCTAGTAATTCTTTGGGGTGCGTTTTACTAGAAAAAATTATTCTGTTGGGGAATTCCAGTTTTGCTTATTTGTTACGATAAAAGAATTGTGAAGCCAGATTGATGAAAGTAATCCCGAACCTACGGAGCCTAAGGAGTTGGCCAAGTGGAAGGTCAAAGATGCACGTGTAATGTTCTGGATTTTAGGATCTGTTGATCCTCTTATTGTGTTCAATTTAATGGCATACAAGACTGCGAAGACTATATGGGAGTACTTGCTAAAGGTTTATCACCAAGATAATACCGCACGTCGATTTCAGCTGGAATATGAGATTGTTAGTTTCACTCAAGCAAGGGAATCTCTCCATTCAGGAGTATTTCTCTAGTTTTCAAAATTTATGGGGAGACTTTTTTGATGTGGTTTATGCAAATGTATCTGTTACATCTATCCTTGCTGTTCAAGCTGCTCACGAGCAGAGCGAGAGATCAATTTATGATGAAATTGCGCCCTGAATTTGAGGCTACTCGCTCAAATTTAATGAACCGGGATCCTTCACCATCTTTGGATATTTGCTTTGGAGAATTACTTCTGGAGGAGCAACGTCTTCTCTCACAGGCTACGTTCCAACAAGATGCCAACTCGAATCCAGTTGCCTATGTAGCCTACGGGAGAGGGAAGGGTAAGGATATGCGCAAGGTCCAGTGTTTCAGTTGCAAGGAGTATGGTCATATTGCCGCCAACTGTGCAAATAAAGTTTGCAACTACTGTAAGAAACAAGACCACTTTATCAAAGAATGTCCCACTCGGCCTCCACATCGTCATGCTACTGCTTATCAAGCTACAATGAACACTTCTTGTGCTCCAGGGATGTCCTCAGCTTCTTCTGCAGTCGTATCCTCTAGTCTTACCCCTGAAATGGTTAAGCAAATGATTATGTCAACATTTTTCGCCTTAAGGCTTCAAGGTAATACTTCGCATAAGTCTTAGCTTATTGATTCTGCTGCATCCAATCATATGACCAAATCATCTGATGCGTTGTGCATTGTCCGTCCATATCAAGGTTCATCCCATATTCAGGTAGTTAATGAGAGTCATTTAGCTATTAATGAAATAGAAGATATCAATCCTTCAATCAAAGATATTTATATATCTTTTCGACTGTCTAATAATCTTATTTCGGTTGGCCAATTAGTTGAGAAAAACTGTGATGTCCATTTTTCTCGCGATGGTTGTCTTGTGCAGAATTAGGTGTCGGGGAAGATACTTGCGAAAGGGCTTAAAGTTGGCATACTCTTTCCACTGCAATTTTCTATTCCTAGCAATTGATCTTTGGCTTGTATAACCGTTAATACTTCGAGTGAAGTATGGCACAAACGTTTGGGCCATCCTAACTCTGTTATTTTGTCTTATATGTTCAATTTTGGTTTGTTAGGCAATAAAGAACATGTTTCTAAACACTTGTCATTTGATTGTTATGTATGCAAACTTGGTAAGAGTAAGACTCTTTCATTTCCTTCTCATGGTAGTCGTGCTATTAAATGCTTTGATATTGTGCATAGTGATGTGTGGGGCATTTCTCTTACAATTTCTCATGCTCAATATAAATGTTTTGTGACATTCATAAATGATTTCAGTTGGTATACTTGGGTCTATTTTCTTCGGGCCAAATCTAAGGTCCTATATGTTTTTCAAAACTTTGTTGCATATATTGAGAACCAATTTTCTACATGTATTAAGATGTTGAGGTCTGATTCTGGTGGAGAATACATGTTCCACGAGTTTCATGATTTCTTACATCACAAAGGAATTATCTCTCAATGTTCTTGTCCTTATACTCCTTAGTAAAATAGGGTGGCGGAACGAAAGAACCGACACCTCTTAGATGTTTTTCACACTTTATTGCTTCAATCATTTGTTCCTTCAATTCTGGGTTGATGCATTATCTACTGTAGTTTACTTAATTAATAGACTGCATTCTCAGACTTGAATTTTGATTCTCCACATTACTGTTTATACCATCAACATCTTAGCTATGTTAATTTGTATACTTTTGGATGTGTTTGCTTTGTTCATTTACCTCCTCATGAATGTAACAAACTCTCAGCTTTGTTTGGTAAATGTGCCTTTATGGGTTATAGTATTTCCCACAAAGGTTATGTTTGCTATTATTCTTGTGTTAACAAATTTTGTATATCTCGTAATGTTGTTTTATTTGAGAATCAGTACTTCTTTCCTACTCATGTTGCATCGTTGCCTGAGATTAGTATCTTACCTTGTTTTGATGAATTGCCACCCCTCCTAACCGATTCAAACCCGAACTTGTGTATACTCGACATCGACCAACTTTGCCTCTTCTCGAGACTGACCCTTCATCTAAAACTGTTCCGACAACTTCTCCCAAGATTGACATGACAACCGAGACAGGTCCAATCAATTTTCCCATGCCTCTTGAGCCTGGTCCTCGAAGATCTACTCGGGTATCATGTCCTCTTGAGTGGTATAGTGATTAAGACACTTCTTTTAATACTACTTTGTTGTCTATTTCCATTTCTACATGCTTTTAAGAGGCTATTAAATATGAGTGTTGGCAAAAGGCGATGGATGAGAAACTCTAGGCTCTCCAAGATAATCATACATGGAATGTGGTTCCTTGCCCATCTACTGTTAAAGCCATTGGTTGTAAATGGGTCTTCTCGGTTAAGCTTCGCTCTGATGGGACTTTGGATAAGTATGAGGCATGCTTAGTTGCACTTGGGAACATGCAAGAATATGAGGTGGACTGTGAGGAGACTTTTGCTCTGATGGCAAAGATGACTACAATGCAAACGATTATTTCTATTGCCGCTTCCCAAGGCTACCGACTTTAGTAGATGGACGTCAAAAATGTTTTTCTTCATGTAATCTCAAAGAGGATATTTACATGAGTCCTCCTCCGGGTTTATTTTCTTCAGTATCTTCCGTTATGTGTAAGTTAAAGCAGTCTCCGGTCTCTCTATGGCTTAAAACAGGCTCCTCAGGCATGATTTGAAAATTTTAGGTCTACTTTGCTTCGCCTCTCCTTTGTTCAAAGCCAATATGACTCATTTTTGTTTCTGTGCAAGACTTCGACTGTTCTCGTTCTCTTACTTGTACATGTGGATGATATTGTCATTACTGGCACTGACTCCACCTTGATTGGCCACCTCAAGCAGAATCATCAGGTTTCTTTTCATATGAAAGATCTTGGTTCTCTTAAGTATTTTTTGGGTTTGGAAGTATACATGGATTCTTCAAGTATATTCTTGAATCAGCGCAAATATACCCAAGATTTGATTGGGCTAGTGGGTCTTCAGGATTCGTCTTTGGTGGATACAACTATGGAGGTCAATGTGAAATATTGAAGTGAGGAGGGTGATCTTCTTATTGATCCCACTATGTTCCGATAATTGGTAGGGAGCTTGAACTATTTGACTATTACTCGGACTGATATTTCCTTCGTTGTACAGCAGGTTAGCCAGTTTATGCAAACTCCATGCCACCTTCATTTAGTTGTTGTTCGCCGTATTATTTGATATCTTCGGGGGTGTCTTGGTCGGGGGTTGTTATTTCCGACTCGCTCTCTACTTTGCCTTGTTGCTTGTAGTGTTGCTGATTGGACCAAATGTCCTGATACTTGGCGGTCCGTTACAGGTTGGCCCATGTTTCTTGGTGATTCTTTGATCTATTGGAATAGTTAGAAGCAAGCTTGCGTTTCTAAATCCTCTACTAAATCTGAATACCGGGCAATGAATGCTGCTTGCTCAAAGATTATTTGGTTTCGTGGGCTTCTGGCTGATCAGCTTGGTTTTTCTCAATCTGATTGTACTCCTCTTCATGCTGATAATACTAGTGCCATTCAAATCACTGCTAATCCTGTTTATCATGAGCATACTAAGCATATTGAAGTAGACTATCATTCTATTCGGCAAGCCATGGACATTTGTGTTATATCTTTTCCTTATGTTTCTACTAATCTCCAGATTGTTGATGTAACGACACACCCCCAATGACACAATATTGTCCGCTTTTGGCTCTTCAAATCAAACTTTCCAGGAGGTCACCCATCCTAGGATTGCTCTTTCAGGAGCACGCTTAACTGCGGAGTTCTGATAGGTTCATAACCATCACGGCTTTAAAACACGTTGTGTCATAAATTGTGCATTTATACATATAAGCACATCCTCATTCCTAGGCGATGTGGGACGTCACAATCACCCCCTCTTTGGACCCAACGTCCACACTGGCGTCCCTCATTGGCTTGTGCACGCTCCCACCATCTCAGGCTGGGCAATGGCTCTGATACTATTTGTAACGACCCACCCCCAATGACATAATATTGTCCGCTTTTGGCTCTCCAAACTAGACTTCCTGCTCTCGCAGAAGTACGCTTAACTGCGGAGTTCTAATAGGTTCATAACCATCACGGCTTTAAAACGCGTTGTGTCATAAATGATGCATTTATATATATAAGCACATCCTCATTCCCAGGCGATGTGTGACGTCACAGCTGACGTCTTCACAAAGGCCAAGACAGGACAGAGCTATCAGTTTCTTGTCGGCAAATTGATGCTTCTTGATCAATCAGCATCAATTTGAGGAGGGGATGTTAGTCAAATAAATAACAGCTAGCATATATTTGATACCGTATATATTTAGCTTTAATTATATTAGTAGATACTCTGTAATTATAGTTGCCTTATTAGGTTGATTATAGTTGCGTTATTTGGTTTCTTATTTGTTGTAATTGCTGATATTCAGCATTGTAATTATGGTTTTCTTTTCTATATAATACAAGAACCCTCAAAAAGAGAGGTATTCAATCCAATTGACACTATCAAGTATCAATTATGGACTGATAAATCAATTTGTCAATAACTTTGTAGTATTCCAAGCAATTTCTAAGGCTATAAATATGTCAATAGGGCTCTTCATGTGACGTCAAGATTTCCAGCCATGACGTTCTATCAAAATGGTCATTACAAAAAATTCACATATTTCCGGTACTATGGTATATCTAAATTTGTTTCATTATTTGCAAAAGTAGATTATGAGGCCATGGCCGATCTTACCATGACAACAACCATACAACATGGTTATCTTATTGACCGTCCTAAAAATAAAAACAGTATCGAGTCAATTAACCTTAATTCATAAGAACAGCAATGTTATTGGTGATGATATATATATATCTCCAGAAACTGAAAAGAAGCTATTTACGATCATGAAAAGATTAAATGCAGCTTGACCAGTAACAAGAGGAGGTTACCGAGATACTCCCTCGCCAGAGCCAGTGAACTACCGCTCACGAGGTCATTACACACCACCCTACTAAAGGGCAATGTGTGGCAAATCAAACTATATATGAGATAAAGATATATATGGCCTTCAGTCGGGAAGAGCAGAATATACAAGGAAAGGTAGGCACGTACGCCACTCATTCATTTGAAACACACATGCACTAGACTATCTCTTTTTCTCCGCTAGAAGCTGGAAGAGTTTTTAAGTTTCTTACTACTTTAAGCATCAAAAGTATTCCATGTCAACTCACTCGACATGCTTTTAAAGCTTTATTTCTCAGTGTTTGCACGTACTCTCCGCCGAGGAAGTGGCACATGCATGTACAAATTCCAGCTTCATCAAAGATTAATGAATAAACTTACATGAATTTTATATAAAAACCTTAAAACTTGCACCAAACCAATTAAGAATATCTAATGAATAAATAGCTAAGTACATAAACCAACGAAAAGAATAATAAATAACGGGCAAATTAAGCCCATCAAATAGTGATGGCTCGCCTTTAGATAGCTGGACAATGAATCGATCCTGATTGCTTAATTTGGAGTTGGTGTCTTCTTTACCCATAGAAGGCCATATATATCATCACCAATAATATTTTGGTATTAAACCTCCAAGTTTTAGGATTTTTATTTTTTATTTTATTTTTATTTTTCTCCAAGTATTTTACTTGAAGATCATTCAAAACTTAGCATTTATAAAGACATGATCTATGATCAGTGTTATTTTTTAATTCATTTTTGAAGTAATAATTAAATTTCAATCAAAGTTATTCTTTTTTTCTTTTCGGGCAGCTAGGGTTTTCCTCTTCATGAATAATTTCCTTTATATTCTTCAATTTCAGTTATGTTCAGCATCACCCAACATATATACTGTAACATGCATGAGTACCATATATAATAAACTCAATTTGGATAATCTCCAAAATGATATTTAAGATTTATTACAAGCCCTTGGATTGAAGTTTCCTTCCAACTACGTACTCTCGAGTGCAAACATGCTTCCAAGAAGAAGCAAGTTGTGTATATATATATATCACTTCAGGGAGGAAAAGAAGGAAGAAAAGAGTCGTAAAAAAAAGAAAGAAGCTTTAAGCTTGTATAGTTGTAAGTAGGCAAATCAACACGCTTTACCAGCAACACAAGTGAGAGTGCCAGCCTTGGAAGTGAGAGCAGGCACCATCACTCCATGAGCAACTGCAAATGATTGAGTTTGAGAGTAATATGGAGCGCAACTTCCCCACCCAGATTGAACAAAATAAGCTCCATTCACAAATACATCCCTAGAAGACCTCCATTTCCAATTATGCCAGTTTCCCTGCTTGTTTGGGTACTCTCTCTTCGTAACCTATCATGCAACAAATGCCTTATGAAAATCTAAAGCTAATTAATCAAATTTGCAGTAGAAGATATAAAAATTAGTCGTCTTTCTACTTATTAATAATTACAAATGGTAATTTTAGTTTTTCAATGGTCAAAATGAAGGTGTTTTCATAAAATTTTGGTCAAATTTGATTTTTTGTAAATTTGATTTTCGTACTAAGTGTTAAACTTGTCAGTTGATAAAGCTAAGTAAAAAATCAATGTTAGTTCATGAGACTAAAGTATATTAAAAAAGAAAAAAAGAAAAAAGAAAAAGAGGAACAATTTGTTGATTTTGGCACCTGTTTGTTGGAGTCCTTGTTAGGAGCTATAAAGTAGTTTCCTTCGCTGAAGATGGTTGGATCAGCACTGCCGCCGATGGCATACATACTCCACTGTTCATACTTATTGTTGGCGACATGGGCATATCCAAACCTGACCCTGCAATATTAATTCACCTGATTAATATGAGAATAATATTTGAAGAAATCTAAAATAGAATAATAAGTGTAAAAATAATAGAAAGACAAAAACATAAGGAATTACGCGCGGGTTATTCGGTGTTAGATATTTACTTGCACTACTAGAATTAGCCCTAAAGACTACATTGTCCTCGTTGACTTATTTGTCTACAATATAAAGATCCTTATTTATAGGGTTTAGAGTAAATACAAATAAGGTAATCAAATACCCATGATTTGATTACAATCTCAGTATTTGAAAGCAATTAACTCGTAAATAGAGAATATTACAATATCAACCAAAATGGAATATACGGAAAATATAATATACTTTCCGTATATTCTAACATCCCCTCAAAATCAAAGTGGAAGATCCTGAAACCTTGAGTTTGAGGGAGATGTTAGAATATATGGAAAATATTTTCCATATATTCCATATTTGGTTAACATTATAATATTTTTTATTTAGGGTTAATTGTAATCAAATAATATATTTACTCTAAACCCTATAAATTGAGATCTTTGTATTGTAGACAAATAAGTCAATGATCGAGCACAATATAGTCTTTAGGGCTAATTCGTACTGGTGGACGAAGTGTGTAAACCGAACCACCCGTAATTTCTTGTGTTCATTTCTCTTTCTTATTTTTGCATTTCTTATTATATAG
The DNA here is from genome assembly GCF_958979055.1 of Alnus glutinosa. Taxonomy (NCBI): domain Eukaryota; kingdom Viridiplantae; phylum Streptophyta; class Magnoliopsida; order Fagales; family Betulaceae; genus Alnus; species Alnus glutinosa. Next base: position 2,216,845 of record NC_084890.1, on the reverse strand, counting down.
ATTTCTTCAATATTAATTTCCAGCTGGCATTGGAAATGATTAGAAATTGGTCATCATCAGCCTCCCTAGCTAGCTCACCTGGGCATCCTCTCAACAAGGCCAGCACCAAAACGGTTAAAGACTATTGTGACTCTCATAACTTTATCTTCACTATATGCGTCGTTGTGTCCAAGCAGCATCACCTGTACACACAATTACTTGCTCAATTTGTTAGTTACACATCAACTAATCTGAAAAATAAATTAATGGTGATGACGGTTAGAATATTAATTAAATGATTAAATTTATTATTTTTTATTAGTTTAAGCTTTTGGGATAATTTGTAATTTAATATGGTATCATTGTATCATAGCAAAGATCTTGATCGAGTTCGAACTTGTCTTTGTAATTTACCTCAAATTTCAATTAAATATTTTAAATGTTGGGCCTCACTTATTAATGAGAAGTGTTAGAATATAGTAAATAAAAAGTATTAATGCAATTTAATATACTACTATATGACTGTCATACAACTGGGATGATGTGTCAGTAAAAAATAGCCCTTAATTTTTAACATGATAACACAGCAATAGATTATGAATTTAAACCTTGACTCCACAGTTCATCTCCAATTTCTAGACAAATATTTTAATTATTGATGGAGAATATTAAAGTATTAATTAAATAATTCAATTTATTCTTTTCTATATATCTGTTTAAGATTTTGAGATAACTTGTGTTCATTTAATATATAAAAGTAAAAGTAATGTTACGTACTCTTTACATCTATTTATCACACTCATTTCACACCGGTTGACATATCACGTTTTAAGCAACATTTTTTTTTTTATGAAACGGGGGTGCAGTGAAGATTACGTACCATTTTTTTTTTACACAGCTCCATCTCATATTTAAAAGTTAAAATTACATTTATTATAAAAGCCCTATTCATTAAACGGGAGCCTAGACCTACTCGATCGTGATCAGGGAGACTGGCATGCAATTTAGCTCAAATTAATTACAGAAAAGAATGACGAACGAAGGAAAACGTTAATGGGTGCTTACCTTATCGTGCTGGGAGAAATAGTTGTTAGAGATGGTGATGGCAGTTGAAGCATGGACGACATCAATGAGGCCATCCGCGCAACGGGCGAGAAAGCAATGGTCAATCCAAACATTCGAGGATGCAAACACAGAAATGCCATCTCCATCTGAGCCTCCACGACGCCCGACATGGGTCGGGCTGCTCCTAACGAGGCCAGACTTCCCCGGCTTACAGTCATGAATGCTGATCCCATGTATAATAACATGGCTTACGCGTTGCACCGTGATGCATGGCCCGTACGCAATCTCCACTTTAGCCCCTCTACCATCAATGGTCTTGAAACTGTTCATAATAAGCTCGTTCTTGAGTTTGATAACCATGTCCTTGGCGAAAACGATCCACAGTGGCTGCGTTTGGATTACACCATATCGAAGCGTGCCTGGTTTGGGGTTTACTGCGTCATCGTAGGGCGTGGTAACCACATATATCTTCCCATATTTTCCTCCTATTGCATCTTTGCCGAACCCCACCGCGCAATCTGCCAAAGCACGGCGGTTGGCCGCCCAGTTCGATTTCGTGCGCCAGCACGAGTCTATTGCGTTCAAAATGGGCTTAGGAGTGCCGGGGGCATAAGGAGTACTCCATGTTGCTGGGGTGTAATAGGCTGCCGCCGAGGTTGAAGCAAAGCATGCTAGAAAACATGTAAGCACTAATATTGGGAGAGGGGCTAGGGCGGCCATGGCTGGCTTAGCTTGTGGGTGGGGTGAGATATGCAACAGCAGGAGATGAAGAGAGGATTAAATAGGCGGTGATGAGATCGAAGGTGCTTCCCACGATTTAGGAGTTGATTTTTTGTGGCAAAGATTTGGGAAAAACACAATTAAAGACGTGGTTGCACGAGCTTAATTAGTTTAATTGGTTGACTTGCTCGATCGATGTCAAGGCAACTCCAAAGGCCAGGTGGAGCTGATTGTGGAGAGTTGCCTTAATTAACACCCGATGTACAGATATTATAGAATACTTTATGATCAGCTTGTATTCCCTGGATACATACATACATACATACGTACGTACGTATGTATGTATGTGTGTGTGAGAGACTGGAAATAACAAGTGTATCTATTAATTCTGGAATATATGGAGATGGCCGGGGACGTGGGAGCTTATGTAGATACTTTTTTTTTTTTTTTTGCTTCACTATGGGGCCTCTAATTAGGGAAAAATTAAAACAAAAACGCAGTTGACATACCCCAAAATCAAGACATAAATTATGTCAATTTTAAATAATATTTTTGGTCAAGGCAACATCTAACTACTTGACCAATAAGATATGCAGATCCAAAAGAATTAAACCAATAAACTAAAGTTTTTTTTATTGGAATATTAAAGGAGGAAATTCTGAAAGGCCTGCCACATTAATTAGGCAATGTAATCAAGATGGACTCCCATATATACGGCATATACCAACATTTTGGCTCAAGCCACAACGCTCATCTGATCCAAAACAAAATTCTATTTAATATATATATATATATATATGGAGGAAGGTCAATACTAAATTCTACCGACTGAATTCCTTTCCTGGCCCCAATTCAAATTAAAAATATAAATATAAATTTCATACAAATTAGATTATAGGAAAATCTCTAAAATTCAATTTCTAAAAGTGTTGTGTGTCTTTTAACATCTAATAAACGCATATTTTTTTAACAATATATTTTTTTCACATGTTTTTTTAATAGCATTAGTGAAAAAAAAAATATGATTCTCATATGCTCAAATGGTACATGACATTTTTAGAGACTCTGTATGAAGAATTCTTACCGCCCATATTGTAGGAAATTTATAATAATAATAATAATAATAAAAGGTTCTCTCAATTTTAAGTAAAATATAGAGGAGTTAATCATTTCATGGTACAAATTAAATTTCACAAATAGATGATCACCTGATGCAGGATATAGATGATCAACAATGGAAAATTTTAATTCTTTTTTTTTTTTTTTTTTTTTTTGACATGTCCACACAAGAAGGGGAAGGAGATTCGAATTAGTGACCTTCGCTTCATGAGGCGTGGTCCCTAGCCGATTGAGCTACCCATCGGGGACGGAAATTTTTAATCCTAGAACAAAATCAAACTACGAATCAAATTAAACAAGGGAATCTGCCAAAAATATGGCAACAAAATCCCTTCTAAATTGCAAATTAAGATATTTTCCTAAAATGGAAAAAAAAAAAATCTTAAAACAACGGATTTTGATGCCCACAACGATACTCACCTAGTGTAGTTAACTGCCCACGACATGGGCATCAAAATAGTTAAGCTTTTCGATTAGGGTCTTACATGTGCCTCTGATACCTGTAGCAAAAATTATATATATAAATAATTAATTCTAGCTCGTTTGAAATTTTCTGAAGGAGCTGTTGTGATCATATATTTAACAAATAATGTTCAGGCAACATACGTGATTAGGTGGCCAGCCGGCCGGGCGGGGAAGAAATTACACAAAAGTTGAGTGAAGCTAGCTAATACACCATATATGATTAGTACGGCCCTCCAAATATGGAATCTTGTCACTTGATGCCAATTAAGGATTCAATAGGGTAGTTCTAAGGTTCAACTCCCTACTCTAATTTTTTCTCTGTGAAGTATATATACACTGAAATAAAATTACAATTGGTATAGAAAATAATTTTGTTGGTGGGGATCCCTCCTCGAATTTACTACAAAATCCTTTACAAAATAACATGGCAATTCATAATTTGTAAAGTAATTAATTAAAAAAATTAGCTTATCAATTATGGACTGATAGATCGATCAATTTGTCAATAACTTCATATTCCAAGCGATTTCTAAGGCTATAAATATGTCAACAGGACTGTGACGTCGAGATTTCTGGTCATGAAGCTCTATCAAAATGGTATTATGGTATATTTAAATTTGTTTCATTATATTTGCAAAAGTGGATTATGAGGCTATGGCCGATCTTACCATGACAATACCCATACAACATGGTTATCTTATTGACCGTCCTTAAAAAAAAAAAGTATCGAGTCAATTAATCTTAATTCATAAGAACAACAATACTATAGGTGATGATATATATCTCTTGAAAGTGAAAAGAAGCTATTTACGATTTTGAAAAGATTAAATGCCGCTTGATCAGTAATAAGAAAAGGTTACCGAGATACTCCCTCGCCAGAACCGGCGAACTACGTACTGCCCACGAGGTCATTACACACCACCCTACTAAAGGGCGACGTGTGGCATATCGAACTATGCGATAAAGATATATATGTCTTTCAGTTGGGAAGATCAGGATATCCAAGGAAAGGCAAGCACGCCACTCATTCATTTGAAATACACACTAGATTATCTCTTTTTATCCGCTAGAAGCTATATAGAAGAGTTTTTTGTAAGTCCTCTCCACCGAGGAAGTGGCACATGCATGTACAGATTCCGGCTCCATCAAAGATTATTGAATAAACTTACGTAAATTTTATATAAAAACCTTAAAATTTACACCAAACCAATTAAGGATATCTGATGAATAAATAGCCAAGTGCATAAACCAACGAAAAGAAAAATAAATAACGGCCAAGTTAAGCCCATCAAATAGTACTGATGGCTCGCCTTTAGATAGCTGCACAATGAATCGATCCTGATTGCTTGATTTGGAGTTGGTGTCTCTTTACGCATAGCTGCACATCCCATACGCACAGAAGCCCCCTTTCTTGCAATTGTTGCCGCAGCTTCCACAATGCTTTTCGTTGGACATGGGGCTCACACACTTACCTTGGCAGCAAATCTTTGAGTAGCTACATTTCTTTCCACAGCTCCCACAGTTGAGCCTGTCTGTCGTCACATTAACGCATTTCTTCTGGCAGCAATGTGGCACCACGCTGCCCTTGGCATCACAAACCAATGGATACTTGTCACATGTCTTGACGGCCCGGGAGTCCTTCTGAGCAAGGAAGCGGCTTGTCCCTCGGAGAGAAGTTGCTTCTTTCTCTTGGGTTTCAGCCATGAGAAACAATTCTTCTTCAGATGGCGTGGCGGAAACTAGAGTAAATATGGCCGAAGCCATGAGAATGGCCAGCACAAAGAATGTCTTCAGGGACTTCATGTCTTGTGGGTACGTGTGTTTGTGTATAACGTAAGAACTGGGAATGACTTAGATGAAGAAAATGGAGAGAATTTGAATGCTGTTGATGGAAAGAATGGAGGGAAGTAGAGGTATTTATAGAGAAAAATGGAGGCTGAAGGAGGTAAACGTGTTTGGTTGAAAAAGAATAAATTGCATATATTCTATTCTAATGCCCTCTTCTGTGAGTGGGATGGTCTAATTTTCAACGCGCGGCCACAATTAAACTCAAAATTAGGTGGCAAATTGTGTAGAAGCAGTACTCGATCTAGATAAGGTAATGGTTAGGCAGGTGATGAGGCTCCTCTCCTTAGTCCTTACGTACGTACCAAGCAATTCCTTGGGCCGATCGATGTGTCTTAAACAATTATTGGCTTGAAAATATATAGGTGGTCTTGCATTTGTCAGAAACACATGAAAACGTACCTATAGGATCGATCTTTATCCGGTACGTTGTTTCACACCTCTACGTTCAATTTCTTCTCAACTCGTGGTCCATGGTGTTTGCTATATATTAGAGCAAAATCACTTAGAAAATCAGTGAAAGAGATCTAGAGTGCGACTTTGTGTGTATCGTCACTTTTCGTTCACATGCGAAGGCACACTTTTATTGAATGATTAATTAGGAGAATCAAATATAGTCATTACAAGCAGAACTCATAATTTTTTACACGATTTGTGAATTTGACACAAATCAAATACAATATTAACGAGTTAGGATTTTATATAATCCAGTTCGGATCAATTTCGGTTGCCCTGAATTAATTTGTTTAATAAACAAGTTAATCATGGGTCAACTCGCTTAACCTATAGGTGATTGACCTGCATAATCCGTACAAAATATAAATTAAATTAAATTATTCTTTACAATTAAAAAACAAAAATCTAAAAGAATAAATGCTAAAAGTACTCCAAAGTCGATCGCAGTAGGCAGTGGCGCCACTTCTCACTCACTCACTTTTGTCTGATATATTCTCATAAATTTTTAAATAAGCATTTTTAATATATAGGCATTTTTAATAAAGCTTTTAAAAATGAATGTAAAGCTCGACAACACTGTTTGTAATATGTAATCATTAAACTTTGTGAGTCTGATTGTATAGCATGCATGTAATAATTAAACTTTATCAATCGCTAATGATCTAGCAATCAAGTATAGTATTTAAGTACTATCGGATATTGAGAGAAAATAGTGCAGGTTAGAATATGTACGTTCGTTGTTAGTTTTGTCTTTGTAACATTTAAATTGTATATATATATAGAGGTCAAAATGGGCCGAGTTATGCCAATCGAATTGCATGTATCACTCACTCATTTAAATAAGTCATGTCAGATCGATTAACATGTGGGTCAACTCAACACACTAACACAAATTGCCAACTCTAATTGTCAAATATGGAAGATGAGGAATAACTATGGAAAACAGAATAGAGAAGAGAGAAAAGAAGAGCTGCGAAAGTAGAATGATTTCCCTTGTATTGAATGAATTAAAACTGTTTACAAGACTAAGTATATATATACATTAAGAGTTAACTACAAAACTGAATCAGTTAACTCTTAACTATAGTAAACTGAAACTAACTTGCTAACTAAATAAACTCACTTGCCAGCTGGTATGTAACTAACATACCAGTCTGGTTTATACAGTAACACTAAAACTCCCCCTCAAGAAGAAGCATCAGTAAATATATTAATGATGTTCATCTTGGACAATAAATGGTGAAAAAGATTGGAACCGAGAGCTTTAGTAAACAAATCAGCAAGTTGATGAAGAGACTTCACATGAAGTGTGCGGATAACATTTTCTTGAATCTTATCACGGACCAAATGACAATCTAGCTCGATGTGTTTGGTCCTCTCGTGGAAAACTGGATTGGCAGCAATGTGGATGGCTGCTTGGCTATCACAAAACAACAAAGCTGGCTGTGGATGAGGAGACTGAAGATCATGAAGCAAGTGCAGTAGCCAAGTGATCTCACAAGTAGTGGCAGCCATGGACCGATACTCAGCCTCTGCAGATGAACGAGAAACAGTGTGTTGTTTCTTTGACTTCCATGAAATCAAAGAATCCCCCAAGAAGACACAAAAACCAGTAATAGAGCGTCTTGTGTCGGGGCATCCAGCCCAATCAGAATCACAAAAAGCTTTAAGATGTGAAACTGAAGTAGAGGGATAAAAGAGACCTTGGCCAGGAGAAGATTTCAGATATTTAAGAACACGAGTGGCTGCATCCATATGAGGCTGCCGAGGTGTATCCATAAATTGGCTCAAAATCTGCACTGAATAAGAGATATCCGGGCGAGTAATAGTGAGATAAAGAAGTCTTCCAACAAGTCTTCTATAACTAGCAGGATCTGCAATGGAATCACCACTATGCCGAGATAACTTCAAATTTGTTTCCATAGGAAACTTGGAAGGCTTGGCAGCAAGCATACCACTGTCCTCCAAGATTTCTAAGGTGTATTTTCTTTGACATAGAGAAATACCCTTAGAAGTGCGAGCAATTTCCAAACCAAGAAAAAATTTTAAATTACCAAGATCCTTGAGCTTAAACCGGTTGTTCAAAAACTGAATCAGTTGAGTAATAGCATCAACATTGTTACTAGCTAAAACAATGTCATCCACATAGACAAGAAGAGCAATAAAGCTTGTTCCTTGTGATCGAGTAAACAAGGAATAATCTGACTTGGATTGAATAAAACCATGGGAGATCAATGTAGATGAAAATTTGGCAAACCATTGTCGTGAAGCCTGCTTAAGGCCATACAAAGACTTGGTGAGCTTACACACTTTATTCTCCCCCTTAAGAGTGTATCCCGGTGGTAACTTCATATAAACTTCCTCATTACGTTCCCCATGAAGAAACGCGTTATTAACATCAAGTTGATGTAAAAACCAGCCTTGTGCAGCAGCAAGAGCAAGTAGACATCTCACTGTTGTGAGTTTAGCAACCGGGGAAAAAGTCTCATAATAGTCTAAGCCCTCACATTGTGTGTAACCTTTAGCAACTAAGCGGGCTTTATAACGTTCAATAGACCCATCTGCCTGAAGTTTCACCTTATAAACCCATTTGCATCCAATTGGAACTTTATTGGAAGGCAAATCTGTTATAACCCAAGTGTGGTTATCTTCAAGGGCAGCAATTTCAGCATTCATGGCATCACGCCAATGCTGAAATTTGTTGGCTTGGTGAAAGAATTGAGGTTCATAGGTGGAGGAAACTTGCAAACAGTAGGTTTTATATGAAGGAGACAATTTATTGTAACAAAGAGAGGAAGAAAGGGAATACAAATTACCTGAAACAGAATGCATGGAATCCGAAGATGAAGCATGATGAGAAGCAAGTTGACAATGGTACTGCTGTAAGTAACCTGGTTTTTGTTTAACACGAGATGATCTTCGGGGAAGAGATGAAGAAATAGGATTGGGGACTAAATTAGGAACTGAATCAGATGCAGATAATGGAATAGAATAATGAGGTTCAGAATTAGGTGGATGTGATGATTGAATCACAGAATATGATGGTGAAGATTCTGATTGTGTTTGGATGGGAGATTCTAAAGGTATTTGAGGTGTAGAATGGAAAGGAAAATCAGAATGATTTTCTGAAAGATCAGAAACAGGATGTGGTAAAACAAAATGAGAATTAGAGGGTAAGAAAACACCATCAGAAGATGAATGTAGTAAACCAACAGCAAAAGGAAAGATGGACTCATGAAAGATAACATCTCTAGAGATAAAAACAGAATGATTATGAATATCCAACAACTTGTAACCTTTTTGCTGAAAAGGATATCCAAGAAACACACAAGGTTTGGCTCTAGGATCAAATTTATGTCGATTTCTAGAAAGAGTAGATGCATAACATAGACACCCAAACACTTTAAGATGATCATATGTAGGAGGTTTAGCATAAACCAACTCATAAGGAGAAGTGTTTGATAGATTGGGTGAAGGAATGCGATTGATAAGGTATGCAGCAGTTAAAATGCAATCTCCCCAAAACTTGAGAGGAAGATGAGCTTGAAATCGAAGAGAACGAGCCACATTTAGAAGGTGTTGGTGTTTTCTTTCAACTACAGCATTTTGTTGGGGAGATTCTACACAACTAAGTTGATGTAGAACCCCTTTGAGAGAATAGAAATCACTCATGTTAAATTCTGGACCATTATCCGAACGAAGGACTTTGATTCTAGAATTAAATTGAGTTTCAACAAAGTGAAAAAAAGATTGAATGAAAGTTCGGGTCTGATCTTTGGATTTAAGTAAATGAATCCATGTGAATCTACTATAATCATCGACTATAGTTAGAAAATAATGATGATCATTCCTAGAACCAACAGAGAAGGGACCCCAAATATCACAATGTATTAAATCAAAAGGAGATAAAGAACAAGTAACACTGTGAGGAAAAGATAAACGTTTTTGACGAGCCAAAGGGCAAATTGTACAAGGATTGTCCAGCAAATCACATGAAATATGTGGATTATTGGAATGTAAAAACTGAAGTCTAGAATGGGATAAATGTCCCAACCTATAATGCCAAAGGTCTGTAGAAACAGACTTAACATTTGCAGAAAAAGAAAAAGGTACAGGATTAGAAAATGAAGTCATAGCTGTTGAAGATAAAACAGGTTCTTCCAGCAAGTAAAACAGTCCATTTGCCTCTCTACCCACTCCAATCGTCATCCATGATGTTAGATTCTGTATGAAGCAGTAGTTAGCAAAGAAAATGAAACAAAAATTGAAGGTTTGAACAAGCTTGCTAACTGAAAGAAGATTAAAGGAAAATGAAGGAACACACAAAACATTAGTGAGTGTTAAGTGTGCTGAAATTTTAACTGTACCGATGTGGGTAACAAGAGCAAATTGACCATTAGGTAATTTGACTTTGGTGGAAATGGTGGCTGTGATAGAGGTGAAAAGGGAAATGGAGTTGATCATATGATCAGTAGCTCCAGTATCAATGATCCATGTATGAGGTTGAGGTGAAAAAGAAGTATGACATGAAGAAAAAACAGAGTATTTATGGTTTAAAATCAATGAAGTACTATGAACAAAGGAAAAAGGTTTACCTTCAGTAGATGGAATCAAGCGGTCAGAAGTAGTATTGGAAAGACTACCTGCTTGAAGAGCTGAGGATGAAGAGTTGGTCTGCATGTTGTGCATGAAAGTCATCAATTGTTGAACTTGGGCTTGAGAAAAAGGCATAGAAGGACTGTCTGTGGTCTGAACTTGATTAGCAGAAGAAGAAGAAGACCCAGCAGTCTTGTTGCGAGTGAACTTGAACCCGGGAGGAAAACCATGAATCTTGTAGCATTTTTCAACCGTGTGACCAATCACACCACAATGGCTACAAATGGGTTTAGTTTTGCGAGAAGCCTGTTTGACATTCTGATTGTGAACATAAGGGGCAGAAGGTGATTTGCTTGTTAACAAAGCCGAACTATCACCAAAATGAGTGGATTGAGATATCCCTCCAGAAATTTCCCTCTGTCTTTCATCTTGTAAAATCAAAGAAAAGACTTTGTTGATGGGAGGAAGAGGCTCAAGTAACAAAATTTGGCCACGGATGTTGGAAAAAGAATCATTTAACCCCATGAGAAAGTGGTAAATGTATTCTTGATGAAAGAAATCCATGATCGTCTTAGTACAACCACAGATACAAAGCCCACAAGAACAATGAGGAACAGGACGATAATTGGAAAGCTCATCCCAAACACTTTTAAGATGAGTATAATACGAGCTTACCGAGTTGGAACCTTGAGTAATATCAGCAATCGACTTCTGAAGCTGGAAGATGCGAGGGCCATTGCCCTGAGAGAACCTTTCCTTCAGGTCTTTCCACATGGCTTCAGCATTGTCGATGTAGATTACACTGGCTGAAATCTCCTTTGAGACGGAATTGATGATCCAACTCAACACCATATCATTGCATCTCGTCCAGGCCTTGAAATTTGATGAAGATTCAGACGGTTTTGGCATTGAACCATCGATCAAACAAAGTTTGTTCTTGGCATTGAGAGCCATCAGCATCGATCGACTCCAAGAATTGTAGTTCTCACCATTGAGAACTTGAGAAACCAGAATGGAACTCGGACTGTCTCCATGATGGAGAAACAGTGAATCAGAGAAATCATTGATGATTGCGGAAGTAGAAGAAGAAGAATTAGGGTTTTCCATGTGCTCTGATACCATGTCAAATATGGAAGATGAGGAATAACTATGGAAAACAGAATAGAGAAGAGAGAAAAGAAGAGCTGCGAAAGTAGAATGATTTCCCTTGTATTGAATGAATTAAAACTGTTTACAAGACTAAGTATATATATACATTAAGAGTTAACTACAAAACTGAATCAGTTAACTCTTAACTATAGTAAACTGAAACTAACTTGCTAACTAAATAAACTCACTTGCCAGCTGGTATGTAACTAACATACCAGTCTGGTTTATACAGTAACACTAAAACTAATTACAAGTCTACCAATTTAATGCAATGCTAAGTTGTGTAGTAACGTTCCAAACATTACTCTACTCACACACAAACGGCAGGCTGCCCGCTGATGGGCCGGCGCCCAGTCATATATAATATTATTACAACATTGCAAATAAAAATTGAAGTGTCAAGTAGTTAAGCTTAATTGGTAAAGGCTTATTCGTGATACAAAGTGGTCTAAAAATAAAATCCTATTTATCCATATTATTATTATAAAAAAAAAAAAAAAAAAAAACGTACGTGAGAATGTTAGGCTTGAATTGCAACTCGATCTGGTCTTGCCGTAGCCAGTTGAATGTTTCATTTTCTTGTTCAAAAGACACGAGAAAGCCAGTTGAATACTGTTTCATTTTCTTGTTCAAAAGCCACTAGAAAAGCCAGCTGGTAAAACCGTTACAAGAGCACTTCCTAAGAGCCTGTTTGATCTCTCATATAAATTTATTTGAATTATATATCTCAATTCACATGACAGCAATCAAGGAGACAAGGAGATAACACGTACGTGTATAATATTGGATTTCCTCTTAAAACTACTCCTTTCTTCTATTTCGTGTCCCCCATTTCCCCACCAAAAAAGAAAAAAAAAAACCGATAGCTCTATTTCTTTTTTAACAAAAGATATGAATATTTTATTACTCAAAGATTACGAACATAAAACTTTTACATCACAAAACATAAAGCTTTGCAAAATCATAGTCGCATGCCATGAGATTACATAGTTAAATAGATACAAACAAATTTTTTACAATAAAGTGTTATCTATGACTTTCATCTTCCGCTAATCAATGTACAAAAATAGTTAAGGAGCATATTTGCTCCGTTTGTTAATGTGTTTTAGAGATTTTTTTTTTTTTTTGAAAAAATATTCTTATGTAATATAAAGGTGAAAACAATTTTAATTTTTTTTTTTTTTTTTTTTTTGAGTGTTTTGTATTTTAGGTTATTTGTTAATGTCTTTGTTTTGAAAATAGAAAACAAAAGTGGGAAGGAAAAAGTAAGGAGAATACAAATATGCAATCAAATCTAAGGAAGAATATTTAATTTAGTATCAACCTAATATAGAAAATATATATTAATTCTAACAAATTCTTCAGAAACTTAGGGCGTATATAAAATACGGTTTTAGAATGAGAATGTGCAGTTTCTATGTACGTAGTAATTAAGTTCACATAATACCTACTGTAAATTCTACTCAATTTGTTTTGAGATTTAGGGAATTAAATATATCAAATTAAAATAATACATTTTTCTAACTATCTAACTTTTTATATAACTTGATTGGCTCGATGGTCAAGGTATAGGGTGCGTTTGGGATTGCGATTTCGTAAACAATAAGTACGATTTTAAACCAAATAGTAGAACATAAATCGTTTGGGAATTGCGTTTTTAAAAATAACGATTTGAAAATGCAGAAAATCTGTTTTTTCAAATCGCAGGTAAAATGATGTTTTTTTGAAAACGCAGAATTTTAAAGATTAATTTGCGATTTTAAATGCTAAACTGTGATTTTGCTAAACGCTTAACTGCGTTTTTGAAAATCATTTTTTTCAAATCGCACATTTTAAAATCGTTATTTTAAATCGCATTTTTTGAAATCGCAAACTCATACGGACCCATAGTATGAAAATTGGAATTAAACCCTATTAATTAATTTTTAGGCCTATCTTTTCGTTTGAAATATTTTCAAAAAATTATATATTATATTATAATAATTAGTATAGAGTAATGCTATTTGGTATACTGTTATATAATTGCCATATAACTTGATGACGTGGTAATTATCAGACATTAAATAAGCACTTGTAAAAAACAATTGATGACTGACGGTCAAATCATTACCGTTCATTATATTTTTAGTAGTTGTACTTATGTGATTTAATGGTTTGATTTGGATCCTATCGTGTTTATAAATATGATCAGACGGTTAGGTACGTATTTTACAAGGCCAACAATAAATTGGATTGCAAGATTAAATCGAGTGAGATCTAACAGGAACTAATAAATATGATTTAACAATCATAATTAAGTAATTAAGTACTGTTAACAATCCGTCTTGGAAAACTGATAAGTGAAATCAAACACTCAAAATTAATGACTGTTAATGAAAATTATTTTTTGTTAATTAAGCGTTTAAATATTCATGATGATTGTTATTTAGAAAATATATGATTTATTCTACAATAACAACCGATCACTCCATGGTCATTTTTTGAAGCAAAATTATATTAGGAATTCATAAAAGGAATCTCCATCTCTTTACACCGTACGTCTTAAACGGAGAAAAGTAACTTTGACCAGATCCGATATTTGCATGAAAATCTTCATGTTGACAATGTATCTATACTAAAGCAGGCATTATGAATTAATCTAGTGATCATTGCTAATTACATGTGTAATAGAATGAATAATGAAACATTGGCAAGCCCATCAAATGTTGATGCTGGCTCGCCTCTATTGGATATACACATTTCACAAATTTATAAATAGCTACGATATAATGACCTTCGTCATCTATACCTATATAACGGATGGAGATCTTCAATAATGTTGCTTTTTGGATCGTTAACAATTTAGATAACAAATATAAAAAGTTTCTGTGTGCATGTATCATCGTTTTTCCTTGTCGGACAGGTAAACCACACAGAAATTCTCTTAATATGTTATCCGAATTGCTAGTAATTCAAGCAAATTGTTGAATATCTGAATCCATGTGCATATAACTGGTTTGATTTTGGTTGCTTTGAAGGTGGTTTAATTTCTTTTTTATGCGTAGCTACACATTCCATACCCACAGGAACTCCCTTTCTTGCGGTTGTTGTTGCAGCGTCCACAGTGCTTCTTGTTGGACATCAGTTTCACACAATGACCCTCGCAACAGATCTCAAAATACTTGCATGTCTTCCCACACTTCCCGCAGTTGAGCGTGTTTGTCGTCACATGCACTCTTCATGCAGCAGTCTGGCCCCCAGCTGCCCTTGGCAGTTGGCACTGCAAACCCAAGGATGTGTGTCACATGTCAAGACGTACCGGTCGAAGTTCAGAGCAAGGAGGCGGCGGCTTGGCCCTTGGAGAGAAGCTGGTTCTTGGCCTTGGGCTTCCATTGAATAATCTCCATCCTCATGACCACTGAGAAATGAGCCTTTTTGATCAGACGGTGTTGCCGTGAGAGTAGCGGCGCTGCAATGCCCAGAAAATTAGAGAGAAAATACACATAGGTTAATGATCTTTAAATGCTAAAACACCTATAATTGTGTAAGTGCGTGTGTACATGTTTAAGATTAAGTATGGTTTAGTAATTTGTTGCATAATTAATCATATATGAATTTTTTAACTAAATGAATTTATAAACACATATGCTGATTTGGTGCAGGAAGCAATTTCTGTGTAATATGGTGTTTCGTGTGAGTGAGAGCTGTCAATTTTAATTTATTAAATCTGTAACCCAGCATGGTTTAAGCATTTCAGAGGATCATAACTAAAGGAAATAAACTTAGTTACATTAAATTAGTTACGATTAAATGGTAGTGTGTAATACGGTGTTTCGTGTGAGTGAGAGCTGTCAATTTTAATTTATTAAATCTGTAACCCAGCATGGTTTAAGCATTTCAGAGGATCATAACTAAAGGAAATAAACTTAGTTACATTAAATTAGTTACGATTAAATGGTAGTTAAAAAGAATGGAATCTAGTTTGTTATAGATAAAAACCCTTGAGGTCAAGTCTCGAGTCTTCATCCGAATCCTCCACCTGCAGTTAATCCAGCCGTTTGATTGAGTTTTTGTTGACTTAATCTTAACCTTCCAAGTGTTCTATATAAAGAACTTATTAATCAACCAAAATTGCACCAAAGAAAACTGAATTTCAGCAAGAAATTCCTTTGTTTATTCTCGGTAGATTGCAGGAACTTTGTTGCTGTAATTTCTGTGTTCTTCCTGTTTTTCCAGCACTTGTAAAACCAGAAATGGGATCTTGAATCATCACTTATTTCCCAACCATACAGCAGAAATAGAAATCAGAAACTTCCCCTGTTTTTGATTCAAAAACCAGCAAAGACAATTCACTTCCAAGTAGTTTATCTTGGACAGCAACTCTTCCTCCCTTCTTTGAATTGTTTTATCCAAAAGTTGGTGAGTAATTCCTTCAATTAATTTTCAGAAATCAGTATCTATTCAGCCTTATTCATGATTCTGCACTCCCCCCTCTTCCTCGAGATATTATTGCTGAATGCCTGAATGTATATATGTATATAAGTGACGTTCTCTTTTTCTCTTCTTGTTGAAAGCAGAGAAGTCTTCCTTTGAGAGCAGAGTCTGATCATCAACAGAAAACTAGTGAGTATATAATGACTTGAGAACACTTATATATATGTATATTAATGGATAAAAGCGGCTAGGAAGAGATCAAAGTGAAAATAAAAATATTGCTGCCTTTAAATATTTGCTGTCATGAAAATATGTTGCTGTCAAGAAGAAATTCTGCTGTGAATTGGGTGATTGCCGTGAGTGTAAATGATGTGCATGTGTCTAAAAAGGTAGTTTGCATGTGATAAAATATATATATATATATATATATATATATATATATATATATATATATATATATATATATATATATATATATATATATATATATATATATATATATATATATTTTGGTGAAAGTGATAAGTATAAAGAAATCAAGAGTTAATTAAAAGACGAAAACACTTGTAGAGTAATGCATATATTGCTGTCATGGGATGTTTGTTGTTATGTAGTGGCTGCCGTGATGAGTACGTGCTTAAAAAAAGGGGGGTGTTTTGCTTGTTGAATATATAATAATATATAGGTGCAAGTGACCTGAGTGTGCATTAACGTGTTAAGGTGTGAAGAAAGCATTTTGTGCTTATGTGTTGTGCTGTCAAACGAGTGTGTTTAAAAGTAGGTCATGTGTGTGTGTTTTAGTTTAACAAGTGGTTTTTGTTGGAAAAGAGAACAAGGCATGTGTCTTTGTTAAAAATGCTAGGCTATTATGGGTTCCACGTGGGCTTGTTTTAATATATATATTAGTAAATTCTAAAAATGGTTATATTGGGTTAATTTATAAAGGGAAAATACTTCCAAAACATTATTATACTATTTAATTTTATATAGAATTATTAAGGAGTTTCTTGGACTAAATTAAGATTAATATAATAACTATAACTTTTGTAAAGCTTAATCGAATAATAAAAAAATAAAAAAATATTCATATAGTACTTTTTATTGATTTATTATTTGCATGGATATAATTATGCAGTTTTACGGATAATCTTTGGAGCGAGAATAGTAAGTATCTCCATACTTACTGAGGACGAAGCTGGTGGATTTTTCTATGATATTGTGTTTACTGCTTTATTTAATTTGTTTGTGCATGTGAAATTTACATATTTTATATTTTAATTAAACTGATTAATAACAAAGTTGGTGAATGGAGCGGGGGGCGAAGGTATTGCCAGTGGAATCTTTGGTTCCCATAAAGATAATAATAATCAAATGTTGTAACCATAGGTTTACAGGCCAGCTAGGACCTTTGGTTCCTAGTCCCAGATAAAATAAGCTTTAAGTGAGAGTTGGCTAATATAGCGGGGGGTGAAGGTATTGCCAGCTGGGACCATAAGTTCCCACAACACGCTAATCCGGACCGCTGGTTCCATCACGAGAGGAGTGTAAAAGTTGATAATTAAACTTTAAAATTGTCATGCCATTTCCTTATTTATTTATTTTATTTTATTTCATTGTGTTGCATTTCATAAATAAATCAGTATTCATTATATTATTAGAAACAGTAGACTCACTTAAGTATTTTGTATTACTGTTTTCATTTTATATTATATATTATTATAGGATATGAGGAGGAGGAGTACCAGGATTACCCAGATCCTTAGGTGAATCCTGTTGTCAATACTTGAGGCTAACTTGCCTCCATTTTGTGGACTGCTGTGTTCCAGTCCTTTATTATATTATCTTGAGAACGATAATTATATTTCTGTTGGTGTGTATTAGCTATACTCTAGTTATTTTGGCTTGTAAATTATTTGTGCCTTGTGTGGCACAAATACTATCTTATGTGTAATTATTCAGTTACACTTTATATATTTATTTTGAGGTATTTCAGTTAGAAACTTTGATGTGTTATTTAATTTCAAGTCTGTTGGATAAAAAATATATATTTCACTGTCAATTTATAACTCTGATGATGTCGTAATATCACGTGAAATATCGAAATTTTTACTTATGCCTTTTTATAAAAGGCGGAGCGTTACAGCGCCCATAGCCATGAGCATGGCCAGCACAAAAAAAACCTTTGGGGACATGTAAGGCCCATCTGCCTAAACAAATAGATGGACGTACAACTCAAAATTTATTTAGAGCGCAACTTCCCCATTCAGATTGAACAAAACAAGCTTGCATTAACAAATACATCCTTAGAAGACCTCCATTTCCAATTATTCCGGTTTCCCTTCTCTCTCTTAGTAACCTAGCTGTCATGCAACAAATTAAATGCCTTTATGAAAATCTATAGCCAGCTAATTAATCAAATTTGCAGTGGAAGATGGAAAAAATAGTCGTCTTTCGACTAATTAATAATTACAAATGGTAATTATAGTTTTTCAATGGTCAAAATAAATGTATTTTTAAAAGATTTTAATCAAATTTAATTTTTCGTCCAACATAACGGTTAAGACTGGTGCCAAATAGGGCTAAACTGCAATAAAATGACATTTTGATGTACTAATTGTTACACTTATCAGTTGATAAAGCTAAATAAAAAATCAATGTTAGTTCGTGAGACTAAAGTATATTTTTAAAAAAAAAAAAAAGAAAAGAAAAGAAAAAGAGGAACAATTTGTTGATTTTGGCACCTGTTTGTTAGTGTCACTGTTTGGAGCTATAAAGTAGTTTCCTTCGCTGAAGATGGTTGGATCAGCACCGCTGCCAATGGCATACATACTCCACTGTTCATATTTATTGTTGGCGACATGGGCATATCCATACCTGGCCCTGCAATATTAATAATTCACCTAATTAATATGAGAATAATATTAATTCACCTGCAATATTAATTTCCAGCTGGCACTTTGAAAATGATCAGAAATTGATCATCAGTCTCCCTACTCACCTGGGCATCCTCTGAACGAAGTACATTTTGGCTCAAGCCACAACGCTCATCTAAAACAAAATTCTACTCAATAACCAGGAAGGCAAATAAAAATTTTGTAAATGTATAATAAATATATGAGTCAATGCGTGATTTAAAAATGCTTTCTAATTTTTTAATTTTTAAAATTGGCTCTTTAAATTTTTCGCATTTTTGAATTGGGCCATTTCATCACTTTTTTATCTAATTTTGCAAACTTTATTAGTGCCACGTGTCCATTTTCGCCACATCACCTCAAAATATTATTTTTTTAATAATATTATTATTTTTTTTAAAAAAAAAACAATAAAATAATAATAATAAAAAAAAGTGTTGGGTGGCCTGCAAGCCACCCTAGAGGTGGGCGAGCCAACCCTGGCCCCTTGGGGTGGCAGCACACCACCCCAGGCCCCCAGGGGTGGCTTTCGGGCCTCTCCTAGATGGATCTTGGTGTGGCCAGAAGGCCACCCCCAACAGTTTTTATAAAAAAATTTTGTTTTAAAAATAAAATTATTAAAAAAAATAATATTTTAAGGTGATGTAGCGAAAATAGACATGTGGCACTAACGAAGCTTTCAAAATTGGATGAAAAAGTGACGAAAGGGCCCAATTTAAAAATCGCAAAAAAGTTAAGGAGTCAATGTTAAAATTTAAAAAGTAAGGAGCATTTTCAAATTGCGTCGACTCATAGATTTATTATATATACATTTACCCTTTTTTTTTTAAGTTTCGGGTAAATGTAGTCATGTTCTAGTATTTTGTGTTTAATTTTTTGAAAATATTTTATATTTTGTTTTAGAAAGAGTGTTAGTCATAAGAGCATCAGCATTGAACTCTCCAACTTAAAAGTTTCAACAAATTTTAGAGAAAAACCCAGAAATCCTTCGTGCAGCAAACTCTCCAAAGTTTCTCTAAAATAAGTTATGTCCAAAAACCTCTCCAAATTTGACCCCAAAATTTCTTAAGCCATCTATTTTTTTTTTATCATTTTCTTTCATTCTCCCGCTTCTTCCCTCTTTTCCTTAGCGCCCCCTTTCCCTTTCCTTTTTCATTTTCCTTTTCCTTTTTTGTGACCCACCGGTGATGACAGTGGAGGCCTTGGAGTGAAACAACGAGTTTTATTTCTTCTATTCCCGAATCTTCATTTCCCGTAGACCTCTTTGCCTTTGTCTCTGTCTCTGTCTCTCTGTCTCTCTCTCTCTCTCTCTCTCTCTCTCTCTCTCTCTCTCTCTCTCTCTCTCTCTCATTCCGCCATTTTCTTTGTTCTTGAGCTTCTGGAATTTTCTCAATCCTTCTTGGTGCTTCTCTGCTGTTCATTTCTTTACCTGCAATGAAAAGTTTTATAGAAAGTGCTTGAAATTAGGGTTTCTTGGTTTGTGGTGGAGCTGGTTGAAGATGGTGGACCCAGTTGCTGTTTGAGTGCAGCTGTTCTTTATGATCTCGGAAGGAGTAGTGGAAGGTTTGTGTTATTTCCTCTTTGTTAATTCATGGGTCTGACTGGGAAAGATGGGTTTGATCGGAAATGGGTCTAACTAGGAGAGTGAAGCTTTTTAATTTTGATCGGAAATGGGTTCTGAGAAAGATGGGTTTGTTTGTGATGGAGTGGATTGGGAATGAGATTAAGAGGAAGGGGTTGTTAAAGCGGTTGGTCTTAAAAACCAATAAAAAATAATATTCAGTTAAAATTGAGAAAATTTTAGAGAGTTTGATGTAAGAAACATTTTAAAAGTGATAAATAAAATCAAAAAGTAGTTTCGTAAGCCAAAATTTAGAAAAAATTTAAATAGCTTTACGAGGATGCTCTAAATGTCACATCTCAAATCTTGTTTAGATAATTATTGTTTGAAAAGTAATTATTAGTGTTTAAAAAGCTATCTATTTTACCGACAAAAACCGTTACTGTTAGCTCAAAAAAAAAGAAAAAAAAAAGGCTACCGTTAACTCCCGGGAGTCGTAGTAACAGTTGGGCTTCAATTACTGGTTATAGAGGAGCATGGTTTTGAGAGGCTGAAGTTAAGCTTTTTGTACAGATTGATTTAGGAGGCGTCTTAGGCGGGGAAGACTTATCCGTGTGATAGTAGGTTCCAGAACAAGCGTCTCCCAAGTGACGAGTCCCATCCCCCCACGTGATTTTGCATCACTGGTATCCATAAAGAGCCTCACAAAAAGACATTTTCCCGATTCACCTTTGTTCAACCAAAGACGCCCACTGTACACTGCTGACTGCTAGGTTTGTGATTATATCATAACCTGACAAAATTATTGCATAATTTGGGCTACACTCGATCGGTTTTGTGTTGGCAGTATTTGGTATATATAATTGCTTCCATCTCATATTTAAAAGTTAAAATTCCATTTATTATAAAAGCCCTATTCATTAAACGGGAGCCTAGACCTACTCGATCGTGATCAGGGAGACTGGCATGCAATTTAGCTCAAATTAATTACAGAAAAGAATGACGAACGAAGGAAAACGTTAATGGGTGCTTACCTTATCGTGCTGGGAGAAATAGTTGTTAGAGACGGTGATAGCAGTTGAAGCATGGATGACATCAATGAGGCCATCCGCGCAACGGGCGAGAAAGCAATGGTCAATCCAAACATTCGAGGATGCAAACACAGAAATGCCATCTCCATCTGAGCCTCCACGACGCCCGACATGGGTCGGGCTGCTCCTAACGAGGCCAGACTTCCCCGGCTTACAGTCATGAATGCTGATCCCATGTATAATAACATGGCTTACGCCTTGCACCGTGATGCATGGCCCGTACGCAATCTCCACTTTAGCCCCTCTACCATCAATGGTCTTGAAACTGTTCATAATAAGCTCGTTCTCGAGTTTGATAACCATGTCCTTGGCGAAAACGATCCACAGTGGCTGCGTTTGGATTACACCATATCGAAGCGTGCCTGGTTTGGGGTTTACTGCGTCATCGTAGGGCGTGGTAACCACATATATCGCCCCATATTTTCCTCCTATTGCATCTTTGCCGAACCCCACCGCGCAATCCGCCAAAGCACGGCGGTTGGCCGCCCAGTTTGATTTCGTGCGCCAGCACGAGTCTATTGCGTTCAAAATGGGCTTAGGAGTGCCGGTACTCCATGGTGCTGGGGTGTAATAGGCTGCGGCCGAGGTTGAAGCAAAGCATGCTAGAAAACATGCATGTAAGCACTAATATTGGGAGAGGGGCTAGGGAGGCCATGCCTGGCTTAGCTTGTGGGTGGGGGTGAGATATGCAACAGCAGGCCGGAGATGAAGAGAGGATTAAATAGGCGGCGATGAGATCGAAGGTGGTGCCCACGATTTAGGAGTTGATTTTTTGTGGCAAAGATTTGGGAAAAACACAATTAAAGACGTGGTTGCACGAGCTTAATTAGTTTAATTGGTTGACTTGCTCGATCGATGTCAAGGCAACTCCAAAGGTGGAGCTGATTGTGGAGAGTTGCCTTAATTAACACCCGATGTAGAGATGTTATAGAATACTTTATGATCAGCTTGTATTCCCTGGATACGTACGGAAGACCCTTCCGGGGAGATTTAGAAATATCATATATATATATATATATGAGACTGGAAATAACAAGTGTATCTATTAATTCTGGAATATATGGAGATGGGGACGTGGGAGCTAGCTTATATGGATACTTTTTTTTTTTGCTTCACTATGGGGCCTCTAATTAGGGAAAAATTAAAACAAAAACGCAGTTGACATACCCCAATATTAAGAAATAAATTATGTCAATTTTAAATAATATTTTTGGTCAAGGCAACATCTGACTACTTGACCAATAAGATATGCAGATCCAAAAGAATTAAACCAATACAGTAAAGTTTTTTTTTTTTTTTTTTATTGGAATATTAAAGGGGGAAATTCTGAAAGGCCTGCCACATTAATTAGGCAATGTAATCAAGATGGACTCCCATATATACGGCATATACCAACATTTTGGCTCAAGCCACAACGCTCATCTAAAACAAAATTCTATTTAATATAAATGAAGGAAGGTCAATACTAAATTCTACCGACTGAATTCCTTCCCCGGCCCCAATTCAAATTAAAAATATAAATATATATTTCATACAAATTAGATTATAGGAAAATCGATCTCTCCGAGTCAGTTTTTGAAAGTGTTATGAGTCCCTTAACATCTAATAAACACATATACATATTTTTTTCACGTGCTTTTTTAATAGCATTAATGAAAAAATATATGATTCTCATATGCTCAAATGATATATGACATTTTTAGAGACTGCTTGAAAAATTCTTACTACCCATATTGTAGGAAATTTATAATAATAATAATAATAATAATAATAATATATATATATATATATATATATATATATATATATATATATATATATATATATAAATTCTCTCAATTTTAAGTAAAATAGGAAGGAGTTAATCATTTTATGGTACAAATTAAATTTCACAATTAAATAGATGATCGTTCACCTGATGCAGAATATAGATTTAAGATTAATCTGAGAGCTAAAGGAAATATAAATAAAGGAAAATTTTAATTCTTGAGCAAAATCAAATTAAATAGGGATTCTGCCAAAAATATGGCAACAAAATCCCTTCTAAAACTCAAATTTGGATATTTTTCTAAAATGGCAAATAAAATAAAATAAAATAAAATCTTCAAACACTAATTCAGAGGGAAAAACAACGGATTTTGATGCCCACAACGATACTCACCTAGTGTAGTTAACTGCGCACGACATGGGCATCAAAATAATTAAGCTTTTCGATATATGAGCAGGCCAGGGTCTTACATGTGAGTTTGATATTTGTAGTAAAGATTAATTATGAATGTTTTACTACATGTTATAGCCTCAATTACGCATAATTAATCATGCCGAATCTTGTCAATCTTGCTTTGACTCTCTCTCGGACAACTCAACATATCAACTACGACTCCCTGCATCATCCAAAAAAAAAAAAAAAACCTCTAGAAATTGTTCTAGAAGTCATATATATATATATATATATATCATTCTCGTTTGAAATTTTCTGAAGGAACTGTTGTGATCATATATTTAACAAATTAATAATGTTCAGGCGACATACGTGATTAGGCGGCCGGCCGGGGAAGAAATTACACAAAAGTACTTGAGTGAAGCTAGCTAGCTAACACCATATATGATTAGTACGGCCCTCCAAATGGCATCTAATTGTCACTTGATGCCAATTAAGGATTCAATAGGGTAGTTCTAAGCTTCAACAATAGCCTACTCTAATTTTTTCTCTGTGAAGTGTACACTGAAATAAAATTACAATTGGTATAGAAAATAATTTTGTTAGTGGGGATCCCTGGCCTCCTCGAAATTACTACAAAATCCTTGACAAAATGACATGGCAATTCATAATTTGTAAAATAATTAATTAAAAAAAATTAGCTTATCTATACAATATCAATTATGGACTGATAGATCGATCAATTTGTCAATAACTTCATAGTCCAAGCAATTTCTAGGGCTATAAATATGTCAACAGGACTCGATCTTCATGCATGTGACGTTGAGATTTCCGGTCATGAAGCTCTATCAAAATGGTACTATGGTATATCTAAATTTGTTTCATTATATTTGCAAAAGTGGATTATGAGGCTATGGCCGATCTTACCATGACAATACCCATAAAACATGGATATCTTATTGACCGTCCTAAAATTAATAAAAAAAGTATCGAGTCAATTACCCTTAATTCATAAGATCGAACAACAATATTATTGGTGATGATATATATCTCTAGAAAGTGAAAAGAAGCTATTTAAGATTTTGAAAAGATTAAATGCAGCTTGATCAGTAATAAGGAAAGGCAAGCACGCCACTCATTCATTCGAAACACACACTAGATTATCTCTTTTTATCCGCTAGAAGCTATATAGAAGAGTTTTTTGTAAGTCCGGTCCTCTCCACCGAGGAAGTGGCACATGCATGTACAGATTCTGGCTTCATCAAAGATTAATGAATAAACTTACATAAATTTTATATAAAAACCTTAAAATTTACACCAAACCAATTAAGGATATCTAATGAATAAATAGCCAAGTACATAAACCAACGAAAAGAAAAATAAATAACGGCCAAGTTAAGCCCATCAAATATATAGTACTGATGGTTCGCCTTTAGATAGCTGCACAATGAATCGATCCTGATTGCTTGATTTGGGGTTGGTGTCTCTTTACGCATAGCTGCACATCCCATACACACAGAAGCTCCCTTTCTTGCAATTGTTGCCGCAGCTTCCACAATGCTTTTCGTTGGACATGGGGCTCACACACTTACCTTGGCAGCAAATCTTTGAGTAGCCACATTTCTTCCCACACTTCCCACAGTTGAGCCTGTCTGTCGTCAAATTAACGCATTTCTTCTGGCAGCAATGTGGCCCCGCGCTGCCCTTGGCATCACAAACCAATGGGTACTTGTCACATGTCTTGACGGCCCGGGAGTCCTTCTGAGCAAGGAAGCGGCTTGTCCCTCGGAGAGAAGTTGCTTCTTTCTCTTGGGTTTCAGCCATGAGGAACAATTCTTCTTCAGATGGCGTGGCGGAAATTAGAGTAAATATGGCCGAAGCCATGAGAATGGCCAGCACAAAGAATATCTTCAGGGACTTCATGTCTTGTGGGTTCGTGTGTTTGTGTATAACGTAAGAACTGGGAATGACTTAGATGAAGAAAATGGAGAGAATTTGAATGTTGTTGATGGAAAGAATGGAGGGAAGTAGAGGTATTTATAGAGAAAAACGGAGGCTGAAGGAGGTAAACGTGTTTGGTTGAAAAAGACTAAAATGCATATATTCTATTCTAATGCCCTCTTCTGTGAGTGGGATGGTCTAATTCAACGCGCGGCCACAATTAAACTCAAAATTAGGTGGCAAATTGTGTACGAGCAGTACTCAATCTAGATAGGGTAATGGTTAGGCAGGTGATGAGGTTAGTCCTTACGTACCAAGCAATTCCTTGAGCCGGTCGATGTCTCTTATGATTCGTTTGTTTTGACGTAAAATGATTTTTGTCGTAAAATAGTTTTAGGGAGGTCATTTTTTTAAAAAATATTTTTCGCTGAAAACATTTTTCGGTATTTAGTGCATACGAAAAATTACAAATATTTTTTATATTTTTATTCAATCATATTAACCTATAAAAATTAATTTTTATTCAAAACATATAAATATTAATGTAAAATAATATAAAAGTCACCGGAGACGAGATTCCGTCACTGATCGACAGGATTCCGACCACTTTTATCAGATTTTGGCTATAGGATAAAGTCTGGAATCCGGACAGTCTCGTCAAAATCTGGGTTGGCTGGATTCCGGCGAAAGTGGCCGGATTCCGAGAAAAATACCGGATTCCGGCCAAAACGGCCGGACTCCAGCGTACTGGCCGGAAACTGCCAGAACCGCTGGAATCCGGCCGTTCTGGCCAGATTCCGGTCAGGTGGCCGGAATGCGATCAGTTTGGTCGCCAGAATCTGGGCCGACTGGATTCTGTTACCGGATTCCGGCGACATTGACCTGAGGTTGTCGGATTTCGGTACCGGCAAGATTTTAGTGATGGTCGACTGCTTTAACGTGAAGGTCGATTGTGTCATTTAAAAGGGGTCAAATATGTCTTGCGTCTAAAAAAGCGTAAATCATTTTCCGAAATTTACAAAGCATTTTTGGTCAGACAGAAATCATTTTCTGATTGACTATTATTTTTGCCCCTACTAAATACCAAAAAATACCGAAATCATTTTACGCCGAAACAAACAAAACATTAAACAATTATTGGCTTGAAAATAGCTGGTCTTGCATTTGTTAGAAACACATGAAAACGTACCTATAGGATCTTTAACCGGTACGTTGTTTCACACCTCTACGTTCAATTTCTTCTCAACTCGTGGTCCATGGTGCATGTTTGCTATATATTAGAGCAAAATCACTTAGAAAATCAGTGAAAGAGATCTAGAGTGCTACTTTCGGTACTTTGTGTGTATCGTCACTTTTCGTTCACATGCTAAGGCACACTTTTATTGAATGATTAATTAGGAGAATCAAATATAGTCATTACAAGTAGAACTCATAATTTTTTACACAATTTGTGAATTTGACACAAACCGAACACAATATTAACGAGTTAGAATTTTATATAATCCAGTTCGGATCAATTTCGGTTGCCCTGAATTAATTTGTTTAATAAACAAGTTAATCACGGGTCAACTCGCTTAACCTATAAGTGATCGACCCGCATAATCCGTACAATATATAAATTAAATTAAATTATTCTTTACAATTGAAAAACAAAAACCTAAAAGAATAAATGCTAAAAGTACTCCAAAGTCGCAGTGGGCAGTTGCGCCACTTCTCACTCACTCACTTTTGTCTGATATATTCTCATAAATTTTTAAATAAGCATTTTTAATATATAGGCATTTTTAATAAAGCTTTTAAAAATGAATGTAAATCTCGACAACACTGTTTGTAATTTGTAATCATTAAACTTTGTGAGACAGATTGTATAGCATGTCGTAATTAAACTTTATCAATTGCTAATGATCTAGCAATCAAGTAGTATTAAAGTATTGGATATCGAGAGAAAATAGTGCAGGTTAGAATATGTAGGTTGTTAGTTTTGTCTTTGTAACATTTAAATTGTATATATTGTAACGATTCACCCCCAATGACACAATACTGTCCGCTTTTGGCTCCCCATACCAGACTTCCCAAGAGGTCACTCATCTTGGGATTGCTCTCGCAGCGGCTCGCTTAACTGCAGAGTTCTGATAGGTTCATTGCCATCACGACTTTAAAACGCGTTGTGTCATATAGGGTGCATTTATACATATAAGCACATCCTCATTCCCAGGCGATGTGGGACGTCACAATCACCCCCCCTTGGGACCCAGCGTCCTCGCTGGCGACCCTCATGGGATCACCCCATTCTTGGCATCCCAGCGAGTGCCCGCCGGCAACCCTCTTGGGCTTGTGCACGCTCCCACCATCTCAGGCTGGGCAAGAGGGTTGCCGGCGGGCACTCGCTGGGATGCCAAGAATGGGGTGATCCCATGAGGGTCGCCAGCGAGGACGCTGGGTCCCAAGGGGAGGTGATTGTGACGTCCCACATCGCCTGGGAATGAGGATGTGCTTATATGTATAAATGCACCCTATATGACACAACGCGTTTTAAAGCCGTGATGGCAATGAACCTATCAGAACTCTGCGGCTCGCTGCGAGAACAATCCCAGGATGGGTGACCTCCTGGGAAGTGAGAAGTCCGATATGGGGAGCCAAAAGCGGATAATATTGTGTCATTGGGGGTGGATCGTTACATAAGTAGTGGTGATTATATATGGTCTAAACAATGAGAGTAATTAACTTCTCCTATTCTTCATATCTCACGTACGTACATACTTTCTTTTTTTTTTTTTTTTTTTTTTTTAATAATAATATGGATAAATAGGATTTTATTTTAGACCACTTTGTATCGCAATAAGTCTTTACCAATTAAGCTTGAGAAATGCTAGGGGTACTTACAAACTTTTACAAACAAATGCTTACAAACTGATGTAGAGTCCTACATGGTTTTTTTCAATAAAAAAAATTAAAGATGTGTAAATTTTTCCCCTCTCTCTCTCTCTTGTAAATCTCCCCCCTCTCTCTCGTCGCTGCTAGTCTCACCACTGTCAACTCAAGATCGCCACTGCTGTTCCTGTCCGTTCTCTATTGTCGTGAATCTGGCCGATCAGAACCGGTAGGTGATGGCCGGAAACCCACCCCCAAAGTAAAAGACCTTCGTCTGACGAGATATCCAACGTGGGTTTGCTTGAGTCCGTTCGGCGTGGGCTTGGTGTGGGTTTGGTGGGTCTGTCCGGCGAGAGATCCAGTCGGAAACGCACGCGGTTTGGTGGGTCAAGGCGTCGATGGTCGGGGTATGGGTTTGGTTGGGTCCGTTCGGTGTGGGTTTGGTGGGTGTGTCCGGCGAGAGATCCGGTCGGAAACCCCACGCGGGTTTGGTGGGTCGGGGCGCTGGTGGTCGGGGTATGGGTCTAGGTCGGTGGTCGTGGTCGGGGTCGGGATATGTCGTCGGACAGATCTATCTGTCACCAGATCTATAGCCTCTTTCTCTCGCGTGGGTTTCCGATGTTGTTAGGAGCTCGCCGTGGTCGGGATCTGGATTGGGGTCTGAGTCGGTGGTCGGGGTTGGGATCTGTAGCCTCTTTCTCTTGCTAGAATTTCTATGGAAACCCACGTAGCATTTCTCAATTATACACGTGTTTAAGAAAACGCCACATATACTCCACATCAGTTTGTAAGCATTTGTTTGAAAGAGTTTGTAAGTACCCTAGCATTTCTCATTAAGCTTAACTACTTGACACTTCAATTTTTATTTGCAATGTTGCAATAATATTATATATGACTGGGCAGCCTGCCGTTTGTGTGTGAGTAATGTTTGGAATGTTACTACACAACTTAGCATTGCATTAAATTGGTAAACTTGTAATTAGAGTTGGCAATTTGTGTTAGTGTGTTGGGTTGACTCACATGTTAATTCTGACACGACTCATTTAAATAAGTGAGTGATACATGCAACTCAATTAGCATAACTCGACCCATTTATTAAATAGGCCGTGTTGGTTTAAACTGAGCAGACTTGACACACATAATATATTTAATTAACAGATCATGTTGGGTTGACCCAAATACAATCTATATATGTGACGTCCCACATCGCCTGGGAATGAGGATGTGCTTATATGTATAAATGCACCATATATGACACAACGCGTTTTAAAGCCGTGATGGTCATGAACCTATCAGAACTCCGCAGTTAAGCGAGCCGCTGCGAGAGCAATCCCAGGATGGGTGACCTCCTGGGAAGTCTGGTATGGGGAGCCAAAAGCGGACAGTATTGTGTCATTGGGGGTGGATCGTTACAAATGGTATCAGAGCCATTGCCCAGCCTGAGATGGTGGGAGCGTGCACAAGCCCAAGAGGGTTGCCGGCGGGCACTCGCTGAGATGCCAAGAATGGGGTGATCCCATGAGGGTCGCCAGCGAGGACGCTGGGTCCCAAGGGGGGGTGATTGTGACGGCCCACATTGCCTGGGAATGAGGATGTGCTTATATGTATAAATGCACCCTATATGACACAACGCGTTTTAAAGCCGTGATGGTCATGAACCTATCAGAACTCCGCAGTTAAGCGAGCCGCTGCGAGAGCAATCCCAGGATGGGTGACCTCCTGGAAAGTCTGGTATGGGGAGCCAAAAGCGGACAGTATTGTATCATTGGGGGTGGATCGTTACAACTTAGCTTGATTTTAGCCATTGAATAT
The DNA here is from genome assembly GCF_958979055.1 of Alnus glutinosa. Taxonomy (NCBI): domain Eukaryota; kingdom Viridiplantae; phylum Streptophyta; class Magnoliopsida; order Fagales; family Betulaceae; genus Alnus; species Alnus glutinosa. The sequence continues at coordinate 2,186,689 of NC_084890.1, read as the reverse complement.
GTATTATAACTGCTAAATCATCGTTATCCTGAGATCTATTATATAAAATATTTAATTAAAATTAAATATAAAAATGGTAAAATTAAAGCAGGATCATCCATCTTAAAATTGGTACTATACATGCGTACGTAGAGAATGTTAGGCTTGAATTGCAACCCGATCTGGTCTTGCCGTAGCCAGTTGAATGTTTCATTTTCTTGTTCAAAAGACACGAGAAAGCCAGTTGAATATTGTTTCATTTTCTTGTTCAAAAGCCACTAGAAAAGCCGGCCAGCTGGCAAAACCGTTACGAAAGCACTTCCTAGGAGCCTGTTTGATCTCTCATATAAATTTATTTGAATTATAGGTTTGACTATATATCTCAATTCACAAGACAGCCATCAATGAGACAAGGAGATAACGCGTGTATAATATTGGATTTCCTCTTAAAACTACTCCTTTCTTATATTTGGTGTCCCCCATTTCCACACCATTTGTTTTTTTTTTTTTGTTTTTTTTTTTTTAAAGAAAGATATGAATATTTTATTGATCAAAGATCACGAACATAAAACTTTTACATCACAAAACATAAAGCTCTACAAAATTATAGCTACATGCTATGAGATTAAATACTCATAGATACAAACAAAATTCTTACAATAAAGTGTTATCTATGACTTTCATCTTCCTTTAATTCATGTACAAAAATAATTAAAAATCATATTTGTTCCGTTTGTTAATATATTTTAGAGATTTTTTTTTTTTTTTTTTTAAAAAAAAGTATTCTTGTGTGACATAAAGGTGAAAATAGTTTTAAATTTTTTTTAATGCATTTTTCTAACTATTTAACTTTTTATATAACTTGATTGGCTCGATCGTCAAGGTATATTATGAGAATTGGAATTAAACCCTATTAATTAATTTTTAGGCCTATCTTTTTGTTTGAAATATTTTCAAAAAATTATATATTATATTATAATAAGTATAGAGTAATATTATTTAGTATATTGTTATATGATTGTCATATAATTTGATGATATGGTAATCAGACTTTAAATAAGCACTTGTAAAAATTAATTAATGATTGATTTCACGGTAGTAGACGGTCAAATCATTACCGTACATTATATTTTTAATAGTTGTAATTATGTGATTTAATGGTTTGATTTGGATCCTATCATGTTTTGATCAAACGGTTAGGTATTTTACAAGGTCAACAATAAATTGGATTGCAAGATTAAATCAAGTGAGATCTAACAGGAACTAATGAATATGATTTAACAATCCATATTGGAAAACTGATAAGTGAAATCAAACAGACAAACATTCAAAATTAATGACTGTTAATGAAAGTTATTTTTTGTTAATTCCAAAATTAAGCGTTTAAATATTCATGATGATTGTTAATTAGAAAATATATGATTTATTCTACAATAACAACCGATCACTCCATGATCATGTTTTGAAGCAAAATTAATTATATTAGGACTTCATAAAAGGAATCTCCATCTCTTTACACCGTCTTAAACGGAGAAAAGTAACTTTGACCACATCCGATATTTGCTTGAATTGAAAAACTTCATGTTGACAATGTATCTATACTAAAGCAGGCATTATGAATTAATCTAGTGATCATTGCTAATTACATGTGTAATAGAATGAATAATGAAACATCGGCAAGCCCATCAAATGTTGATGCTGGCTCGCCTTTATTGGATATACACATTTCACAAATTTATAAATAGCTACGATATAATGACCTTTGTTATCTATACCTATATAACGGATAGAGATTTTCAATAATGTTGCTCTTTAGATTATTAGCAATTCGAACAGCAAATATAGAAAGTTTCTGTGTTTATGGTTCATCGCTCGCTCCTGTTCGGACAGGTGAACCACACAGAAATTTTCTTACATTTGTTATCTGAATTGCTAGTAATTCGAGCAAATTGTTGAAAATCTGGATCCATATGCATATAACTGGTTTGATTTTGGTTGCTTTGAAGGTGGTTTATGCGTAGCTACACATTCCATACACACAGGAACTCCCTTTCTTGCAGTTGTTGTTGCAGCGTCCACAGTGCTTCTTGTTGGACATCAGTTTCACACATTGACCCTCGCAACAGATCTCAAAATACTTGCATGTCTTCCCACACTTCCCGCAGTTGAGCATGTTTGTCGTCACATTCACACACCTCTTCATGCAGCAGTCTGGCCCCCAGCTGCCCTTGGCACTACAAACCCAAGGATGTGTGTCACATGTCAAGATGTACCGGTCGAAGTTCAGAGCAAGGAGGCGGCGGCTTGACCCTCGGAGAGAAGCTGGTTCTTGGCCTTGGGCTTCCATTGAATGATCTTCATCTTCACCACTGAGAAATGAGCCCTTTTGATCAGACGGTGTTGCCGTGAGAGTAGGGGCGCCCATAGCCACGAGCATGGCCAGCACAAAAACAATCTTTGGGGACATGTAAGGGAGAGAGATTTGATGTTGAGGAATTCAAAGAGGTGGGAGCCGTTGGGGTGGAGAAGAATGGTGATTGACAGAGAGGTCTTTTATTGAGGATCCATATGTGTGTCTGTTAGTGGGGTGGTCTAATTCAATGGTTAAATAATATTTTAATTAAATCGAAGTTAATTAGTCTTCTAAACAATTATTAAACACCACAATAGGGGAAAATTTAAAAAGTCAATCACACAAATTAGATAGATAAGTGGTATAGTTTGGCACGTATGCTACCTAACTAGCTAGCTCCTCTCTTTCACACAACTAGTTATTTATGAACTAGTGTGATAATCAATAATCAGTGAAAAGTAATGTTACTATAATTCACACTAATTTTATACAGATCGATCTGGTATGTTTTAAGTTACTTCGCTTTAAAAAAAAAAAAAAAAAAAAAAAAAAAAAAAAAAAAATCACTTAAAACACACCACATCAGTCGATGTTAATTGAAGTGAGTGTACGTGTGAAGAGTAGTATTACTCTAAGTGAAATAGTTAGCCAAAAAACTTGATTTGTCAATTTAACTTAGTGCCGAGCTGACTTATCATTTTATCAATTATGAACTGTCACATCAATTTGTAAGAAAATTATGATAAAAAGATGTAATGCCCCAAACTAATATTAATTAAAGGGTGCATACAAGAATTGCATGAAATAATTGACTTTAATACTTAAATTGCAAACACAGTTGTGAAAAAAGAAATATTCTGCCAATTATTCTCCAGAAAATATTAAAATGATTAGTTCGAATTAAATTGTCAAATATATATACCGATCAATTGCGCGTAGCATGGCAAGATTAGCGGTTTTAATTGTTCAAAAGTTTGAAGATCTCAAGTATTCCATTTCCAAATTGGGAAAAAACCGGTACATAAGCAATTACATGCATGTAGTCTATGTTTTGACCTTTTATTATAGAAATTATTTGAAGTTCAGAATATTGACTATCTGTGATCTCTATTTAATCAAAGAAATTAATAACGGTGGCCCTACAATTTGAATAGAGCCCACCAATTTTGCTACCTGATTATGAGTAATTGGGGCATAAAATGTTTCATAGTTAATATAAGGTTTACATGGGGAAATAAATTTTGAGTTGTCCATATATCGATCTATTCGGGCAGATGAGCCGTAAAAGACTTTCTCAAATTTATTACTTGATTATTAGCAATACAAGCAGCAAATTACTAGAAATTTGAATAATCTTTCTTTTTTTTTTGGTTTTTTATTTATTTATTTTAATTATTTTGGTTAATAAGTACAAATTTTTTTGATATTCCTTTTAATAACTAATGCACGCGAGAATAACAGGTTTTAAAGACATATTTCAATTGAATGAACTGGTCTTCCAATCTTCTTCTTTCTTTTTTTTTACCATTTTGAACAACAATTAATTAAGGAGTCATAAGCAAACACAATGCACATTAATACTCCATATCCCACTTGGCGTAGCTAGGAATTCACCAAAAAGCCATATGGATTTACTTGATAGCTTCTCCAAATTGCTAGGCTCGAATACCATATCACATGATAATGTTGATGTACAATTAGTCTATAATTCTTTTATAATTTACTGACACGTACGTACGTGTCAGCATGTAATAAGAAGATATATGTTAAATTTACTTTAATGATCGTTGGTGAGGCTTCAATCACACACATTGGAACGTGTCAATAAATTATAAAAAAGTTGTAAACTAGTTGTACGTAATTCTAACATTACTCTATTACGGTATTACCTACACGTACAGCCTGATTCGACTTTACTTTTCTTCCTACTCATGGAGCAATGAATTGTGGTTTCACAAATAAATAAAAATAGATATGGTACGGTGAAAGGAATAATACTTCCCATGATGCATCGAAGAGATGGCTATTTTTAAACTATGGGATTATGAATTTCTCTGCTTTGCACCCTTTCACATATTTTTAATTATGGAAACCCTCGCGATAGCTTTCTGCCATGATCTGTATGCTTTAGTTATCGATGTGTCCGTAAATTGTAAAAGAATTATAGATCAGTTGCATGTATGTCTAGTATTTTTCTTTTTCTAAAGAGCAAATATATAATTTCAAATAATTATGATAAAAGGACAAAATACCTTCAACACTCCACACCCCTCTTGCAATTCTTTAAAGATAATTGCATACCCTATTACATAGAAACATAAATAACTACATCACAATACTATTTTACATTAACACTATTTCACTTTGTTGATGTAGTAGTATGAATCAGCTATTAAATATGTCTTTATTAAAAAAAAAAAAAAAAAAAATCTGAAAACGGGTTTATAGTGTCACGTGAACATGCAAGGTAAAATAATGATACGATAAAAGTGTAGTTTTACTCTGTAATTAAGCATAGCTGCATAATCCGTACTGACATGAGCTTCCATTCTTACACTTTTTGTTGCATTGGCCGCAGTGTCTCTCATCACTGGACGGGTTCACGCAGTCTCCTTGGCAACACATTTGAGAGTAGTTGCACTTCTTCCCGCACTTCCCACAGTTAAGTTTGTCTGTCATCAGATTAACACATTGCTTGCCGCAGCAATCAGGCCCATGGCTGTCCTTGGCACGACAAAGCTTAGGGTACACGTCGCAGGTGGTGCTCACGGCCTGGACCCGTTGGGCAAGGAAGCGGCCATTTCTTACGAGAAACGACGGCTGCTCGCTCTCAGGTAATGGGTGTTCATTAGCATTATCTTTCTTTATGTTGGCATATGATTCATCAATGGTTGGCGCTGCAGCTGAAAGAGAATTGGCTATACTCATTAAAACCAGCAAGGTCATCATGAGCATGATTTTGGATGAGTTCATTGCCATAATGTATACGTGTGTCTGTTTGTATGAATAAATATTATTGCAGATGGGGAAGAGGAAAGGATGTTAAGGTATATATACGGGCCGGGCGGCTCTGTATATGCATGTTCTCTTGGAGGAGTCTCTATCAATGGCGCCTATCTGAGATTCAAGTAAATGGAAGTTGGGCATCCAATTTGATCCAAAATTTCAAATGTTAGATAGAAATTTGGGAAAAGGAGAAGAACCTCAAAATCAGTACGTATCTAGCTAGCTAGCGATAGACTAATGCATTATAGCAGGCGCTCCCGAAACTTCCTTCATCAGGAATGGATGGTTGGGTACGATACCAAGGACCTTGCAATTCGAGTCCGCTCATTACGCTCATTCCTTTACTGGATGGAGACCATCAGCAATTTTGTTGTCTGAATTGTCGAATTGATAGCAATTCAAATAGCAAATGTGAGAAAAGCTTTCTTGAGATTCATCTGTTCAAGCAGGTCTCGGGTAGTCTGCTTATTTATTTGGATAAGTAAAAGACTCTCGCACATGCATTTACTACTTAAATTGCTACCAATATGAGCATTAAATTGATGAAAATCCGGACTCTTATCACCCATCCCAAAAAAATATACACGTCATTGTGCTCTTTATAATTAGAATTTCAAGCCTATATATAATACGAATAAGATATTCGTTTAGAGTGTAGCTAAAGAACTTTTATTATAAGTCTTTTACAAACTTACATGGTAGTCAATTAGTACATAGCTCATATATACCACATCAACCATTAAACAATTAAATTTATCTGTCAAATTTTGTTACTTAATTTTTTTTACCCATTTAGCACTCATGCATATGGACTATCATATAAGTTTGTAAGAAATTATAATAAAAATTGTAATAGTTCAAACATTTTCCATCGGTTCAACACATTCCTCTTTTTATATATAAGGAGCTAAGGAAACTTGGTACGTTATATGATACATACACCTCATTTAAAACAAATGTCTTTAATTGTGGTTAGGATGTGATGATGAAACGATATGGTAGGTTATATATATATACCATCAAGCAATGAGAAATTATCCCATCCCGTAAATACATTTTAGAAGCACCAGTACTATGTACAAGTGGACTTTTTGTGTGGGATTGTTACCAATTATCTTAAAAATTTAAATTGATAAAAAATAGTAAATTTAATTATTTAATTAATACATTAACATTTGTTCAAACTCTACCACGATGAGGTCCAATACAAGACGTACATTTTTAATTAAAAATGGGGTGTTAAACTGTATAATATTTAGGGTTCGAATGTGCAAAAACCAACTGTACGTACGTACGTAGGCTTCGCTTAATTACATGCGTGACGAAGGCAAAGCCGACATGCAGCCCACGTTCTGGTTTGAATTATATCGATCAGTTACAAAAGCACTCGGTTTTTCGAATAGCAACGTACATATATGTTGAATGTTGATCATACACGTACATATTCACATATGTCTCTCTTGCGTTTTGACTTGGGATGCATGCGATTAATACAATTTCTCAAGTCCAATTGGTCGGGCGGGGTTTGGCTATTTTGCAGTACTGACTATAATCAGTTATCACATCGGAGAGGGAATCGATGGACAGCGGGTTTGATGCCGGCGGTGTTGACGCCCACGGTACGGTGGCCCCTCCCTTGTACGTAGCTAGCCCTTGTAATCCTTACGTGGCACATGATCTAGACAATTCGTCCTTAATTTAGAAAATGACTAAAATCCCCGGCCACCAACCCCCAATTAGGTGGCAGTTCGATAATTCTCTGGGTTGCAGTCCTGTAATTTGGAGGAATTGCTGGGTCCCATGACTACCATTTAATCTAATTGAGATCGGAGTATAAATTTAATAGACTGATTTAGAAGAATTTTTTCTAACTCAATTTGAAGAAAAAAATTTATTGAATAACTTATATAGTACGATATATAATGTGTACGTACATCTTATGCATTACCATTATAAGGTTGCTGTACTTCATTGATATAATTCAAGAAAAAAAATTTAAAAAAAAATTAAAAACATAAAACACATATAAAAACCAATAAATAAGTTAAGAAGAAATTAACATTCAACTAGAAATCAATTTCTAATCTATAATTATTTGCAAATAATATAATTAAATTTGGTTTCGTTGGTTGGTGGGTGGGCTACAAATCGGATTCAATCTTAGATGCAAGAATTTAAACCCTAGCCTAATCCAAATATAATTCAGAATTTCAGATTAGGATGTTCGATCAACCCAGAGCTAGCTTGCCGAAAGTCCAAGTTATGATAGATCTGAAATCTGCACAGCCAACTTTACATAAAGAGAGACCTACATTAATTAATCACTAAGCTAGAAATACTGGTTTAAAGATATGTTGGGATGAGCTGACAAGAGATACTCTCAATGTTTAAGTTAGTAAAACATTTGAAAAAACTCTCATTTCTAGAGATCGAGGAAGAAGATTTAGAATTAGTGTGTACTTTGAATTGATCAATGAGTGAAGTGTTTACCTTTCATTTTAAACCAGGTTCCCTCTAATAGAAGGGCATGCCTTTTTCGTACAACCCTGCCAACTGCCATGTGTCATCCTTGGATTGTGTGTAGTTTGTTCATGGGTGGGTCACCAATTTTGGCAACGGTTGTTCCTGTCATGGCTCAAGTGGCATTAAATGTCAAATGCCTCCATAATGGAGAAGACTAGAAGAGTGATGCTCCCATGCCTTCTTTGTTGTGGGTTATCCAAAAAAAAATTAGCTACCACCTCAAGGTTTGAGGCATTTTTGGGTTGGGGGAGAGATTGGGTACTACTTTTAGCCCATTGTGATTCTCTTGCCCCAGTCTAAATGAAATTGAATGGCTAATCCAATTCTAGGCTGGTTCGCGCTTAAAGTGGGCTACTTGACCCAGGCCCGGGGTATAAAATTAAGGTGTATCAAGTTCAATTTTCAATTAAAACTTTCAAATGCATATGTATTAAGATTCATTTTATGGTTAAGATTTTATTTTGTTACATCTAACGATGTACATTGTGCTACGTCATTTAAAATTTTAAAAGACGTGACAAAATATTTACAATGTGTCACCATATATACTATTAGACCTATAAAATCTAATAAACACCACAAAATAGATACTATTCATTTATATTTTTAACCAATATTTTGCTTTTCTTTCAAGAATAGGAAAAACTCTAGGTAACGACCCCTCAAACTACTACCCTAAGTCATATTGGCTACGTTAAATTGAAGGAATACGTACGTGTTTGGAAATATATGTTAATTAAATTGAAGGAATTCGTAAACTTTTTCCGAAGAAGAAGATAAAAAAACACCCATGATACGTACGGTGTACCTTCCCGAAGCAGACGGTGGAGTTTGACGAATGGACTTTTAACGTGGCCTCACATTTTGCAATCTCCGTTCAAGTGTGTGCATTAGTTATTTATTTATTTTTGAATTCGTGTGCATTAGTTATTAATTACTTCTTTCGGTGACACAACACTGTTCAAAGCTTCCTTTAAGGTGGGTTGCTTGTTTGATTTTGATTTTTCTTTTTGTTTCGTATATACGGATGAAATTGAAAAAAATTGAAAGATTAATATATTAAACTGAAAATTTGTAAGTTTATGAAGTAAATAGAGATGTGATGAAAGTTTATGAAGGTTAAGAGAAGTTTTCTTCTTCTTCTTCTTCTTTTCCATTTTTTTATAAGGACATTTTTATCTTATTGAAAAAAGAAATTATGGTCATTTTTATCTTTTTATTGATGAAAGTGGTAGACTGATCATAGTGGTGGTGTAGCATGCAATAGAGCTTATTCATCGGATAAGATCAAAACAATTAATAAATACTACAGAAATGCTTCAGTTTCCAATAAATAAGCTATATATCATCTTGGTGTCCATCTCTTAATAAAACATTAGTACAAAGTTAATGCATTAATGTATATATATAGTTGTAGATCTAGTAATATCACATTTATATATGCTTAATCATAATGCAACGTTAAATTCGTTTCAGTCATGATCACCATGTACATACAGTACATTAATTTCCTTGGCATGAAACGAAGAATCAAGTTGCTTGAAGCTAGAGGGGATAAAAGCATATATTATATACAGTTGCAAACTATATATATGTAGTGGGATGAATTCATGCATAACCGCACATCCCATAAACGCAGAACTTCCCTTTCTTGCACTTTTTCTTGCACCCACCACAATGGCTTCTGTCAAACGAAGAATCCACACATTTTCCATTGCAACAAATTCCAGTGTACTTGCACTTGTATCCACACATACCACAGTTCAGGCGATCGGTCTTCACATTGACACATTTCTTATTGCAGCAGTCCGGCCCGGGGCTGCTCTTCCGACGACAAATCCGAGGAAACTTATTGCATGTCATATTGGCTAGCAGGTTCTGCTGTGCAAGAAAGCGGCTGATCTGCACCCCTCGTAAAGGAGTTGCATCTTGGCTTCCAGGCAATGCGACTTGCCTTTGCATGTCATTGTCCATGTCTTCGTTATAATCATCTAAATCCGAAGCTGCAACAATGGCTATTGCAGCTGACAGAAAAAAGAAAAGGTAGAGCAACTTCATGGCTGCTATAATCATAAAGCTTTAAGGACTCTTGGGAGAAAGGAGAAGAGTCACGGGTTTATATAATACAGCAAAATAGGCTGTAGAGTTGACAAAAGAAAAATGAAGGTACACGTATTACTTTCTCTGTGTGGTCCTCATTCATGAGACTGCTTACAAATTACTGAATATCTCTTAAATATATAAGAACTCATTTGATTGCACGTCAAGAAAGTTAGCTTCTCTGTATCTACAATATTGTAAATGTCAAAGACGACTGATTACCCCGGAATTTCGGCTTCTAGTATAGTTCCCATGTCATGCTTTGCGGAGGCCAGTAATTCACTTTTTCTTGTTTGAAGCAAAGGAAAAATGCATAGAAGAGATCGATCGAATCGGATGGTGTCTGAGTATGGAGGTAAATGCCCGCTCAAACAAAGAGCTGAAAACGTTTAAGAGCCACCTGAAATCTCAATAGCTAATAACCAAAACCGACCAGGATCCCTTACAATTTTTTTAAAAATTATAAATTCTCAAATCATGTGAATTTAAGTCGTTTCATACATTGAACGACATGAAAAATGTTAAATATTAAAAATGTGACATGTTAACAATGAGATTTTAGTATATTTTTATCACGCTCTTACACTTTATGTCATATAAAAGCTTTAAGCAAAAATCTGTTTTTTGATTTAGTAAAGAATAAGCGTCTCTTTAAAAGTGAAGAAAAAACATTTTGGAATGATTTTTTTTTCTTTTTGTTGCCTCAATAGCATGTTATATATATCTTTAATATGGAACATTTTTCATGTTGTTCGATGTAAAAAAGGGCATGAATTCACATAATTTGAGAATCCAAAATTACTTTAAAATTGTAAAGAATCCTAATCCATAAGGAAACACCCACCAAGGACCACCTCTTAAAAATGCGGCACGCGGCATCTCCGGCACTAGAGTTAAAATACCTAATAAAAAAGTGCAGATTTCTATTTAGCCATTGCATTTCTATACACATTTCAAAAGATTTTCTAATATGCTCTTTATTTTATTCAAATATTATTTTTCAAAGTCTTTTTTTTTTTAATTGTTTTCTTAAAGAAGATCGAAGAGAAAGAAAGAAAGAATCTATATTTTACTGATGTAGAATGGCTATTTTCTGTATCACAAAAGGTATTTTGGTTAATCTGCTGGAGATGCTCAGGTTACGAGCTCCAGAAAAGAAGTATAGTCTCTACAACTCTAAAACACTCTCTCTATTGGGTTTTACTTTCAAAATTATTTATTGACTTAACCATCATAAGCTCCTTAATTAATCCTTTGGAGGCCACTTAAGTAAAGCATGCATATATGAGATGAGCGTCGCAAGAGGTTGGGCTTGGCTTGCAGGCTTAATTCGTGTTAAATCTAGGTCGGGTAAAGCTGAGCTCCTCTTAATTCTCCTATGAATTCATAGACTTTTAGCAAATTAGTTTCTTTCTTTACTAAATCCCACATAAATGATAAGTCATTATTCTCTCATTATTATATATCTAAATTAAATGAGCTTAAAACTTTTTGTTAGTTGTATAAGTTATATTTGGCACTTATTTTTGAAAGATTAAAAAGATTATTCTAAGGATCAGAATAATATCAGACAAGATTGCCTATTTCGATAAGAAAAGCACATATTCCCGACACCCAAGTAGTAAAAAACTCAAAATTTTATGCCATAACATCGATGTCGATCCAACAAGTTTTTGTTGGATCCTAAATAACTGTATAGTTTCCTACAACATTGAGATTTTTGATTGATGTTGCAGGTTAGAACTTCCCATTGTGAAATACATTCTTGAAAGAGAGACCATGAGTAATTCCCATTGCCTTATGTTTCTTAGTATGGTGTTTCCCCTCCATTCTATCTCTGCTCAAGCCTCTTCATGCAATGGGGGTCTCTCTCTCATACAAACGGGAAGAGGTACTATTGATGCGTGGCAAGTTGACTCCAATGTGGAAGATCTGGCGCCCCAGGTTCAAAGCTCAAATCGTGAGGTAACAATGGACCTTAGATCAAGGAAGGGTCATCATAGCATGTGGCATCGGCATCGACATCGACATCGTCACCTCAAAAATGTAAGATCAGTCTTCATTTCTTTCCTAAAATATCAGTTATATATCCTTGGGAGCCATTCCAAAGTTATTTCATTATGGACCGGGATCGGTGGCAATTGGCTGGCTCTATATATACTCGAATTGCAGTCAATTCAAACAGCTAGTTGAGAGAGAGTTCTGAAAAGGTTTATCTATCCAAGCAAGTGTCCTGTATTTTGGACTGTCCAATTAATTAAGGACCTATCCGAGCATATGGGCCGTGTCATTAAACCCTCTCTCGATCTCATTAGGGTTCGGTTAAGCTGCAATTCGGTCGCTAAATATGAATGAGGGTGATTATTGATTTTCTTCATCTTTGGACAGGTGCATGAGGCTTTAATCATCATAGGATGGGGAACTATGTTGCCCATGGGGGTGATTATCGCAAGGTACTTCAAAGAATTTCCCATGACTTTCAACGAATGGTACCAATTTCACATCATGCTCCAGAGCATTGGATATATTCTGGGCACCATTGGATGGGGAATTGGGATAAGCCTCGGAAATACTTCCAGACAATCCACCTATAAAACACAAAACATTCTAAGTACCATTTTGTTTACCTTCACAACTATTCAAGTAAGTCCAAATCATTTAATTTGTATTTTTATAGAATAAGATCCTCTTTATTTTACTTGAAATGGAAATGAATCAATTCATATATAATCTAGCTAAATAAGATTTCACAGCATTTAACAGTTATATATTACTTTCACAGTATTTAATCTGGACTATGAAATGATTCATTTTCATTTCAAGTTCTTGTTTTTCCGTGTAGGCTCAAACTTCGCTTTAATATTAGAACACAGAACTTCTACTCAAATACCCTGTTAAATTTTCAGTTATCTCAAAAGCTTAAATTAATTGAAAATTATGAATTTAATCATTTAATTGATATTCTAACAATTAGTTGATCAAACTAATGGTTTTTCCAGCAATTAACTTGCTAATCGTGTTAATCAGATGCTTGCCATCTTTTGGCAACCAAAGAAAGAAGATGAATATCGCAAGTGCTGGGAGAAATGCCACCATTTTCTTGGGCATGCATTGCTTGCATTAATTATAGCAAACATACTTGTGGGGATCCATAATCAAAGTCCAACTGAAAATTGGATATGGGTTTACGTTGTAATTCTTGGAGTTTTAGCGTTAATAGCCCTTGCATTGGAAAGTTATAGGTGGGTTAAGGGACGTCAGTGGAATTGAACAGCAATATGTACACTTCCCCATGTTTAACTCATTGTAATTTTTTCCAATATTTGGTTCGTTCTTTCTCTTTCAGTTTTTTTTTTTTTTTTAATCACATTTGGAAAATAGACAATCCAAAATGAAATCATGATTATGGAGCCTAAATTATTAGCAATTCGAACAACAAATATAAAGAACAAAATTTGTTACAGTCATTCCGCTCATTGCGTCAATTGTCCAAAATGCCCGAGACACAAAGTCACTTCAACAAACTTATACTCCGTTTGTTTCGACGTAAAATGGTTTTCGTCGTAAAATATTTTCGACGAAATCATTTTCAAAAATAATAATTTTCTCGAAAATATTTTCCTGTGTTTGATTCGTAAGAAAAAATTACGAAAGGTGAAAATGCAGCTGTCGCCAGAATTCGGCAATGTTCGGTCGCCATTGCCGGATTCCGGAGAGTATGTTTGGCCGGATCCCGGCCATTTTGACCAGATCCGGCCGGCTTATGACCATAGCCGAAATCTGGTCCGCCAGCATCCGGCGACAATGGTCGGATGTCGCGGATTCCCGCGCCGGCAATATTTCTGGTGGCCTGATGTTGCCGGATTCTAGTGCCACTTGGATTCTAACGACCGTCCACTGCCGGATTCCGGCAATCGGATGTCAAACGTGCGTGTAAGGACAAAGAGTTTAATTTCGAAAAATGATTTATGGTTTTTAAAACCGTAAATAATTTTCTAAAAATTAAAAAATGTTTTACGATCAAACCGAAAATAATTTTTCATTGACAATTATTTTCGCCCCTACCAAACACCGTAAAATATAGAAATCATTTTACACCAAAACAAACGAAACATTAATAGAAAAGAAATCTCAAATCTGAGACGAAGAATAAATAAAGAATTTGTGTGACGGCTTCAAGAGTGCCGTTCTTAAAATTAAATGAGTCAACTAATACTAAAATTTTATTAAATAAATTATACAGATCAAATCGTATCATTCATTTATTTAAATAGCTTATTTAAATAAGTCGTGTCATAATTGAAAAATTTAACTCATTTAAATTTAGCATAAGCTAATTTCAGACTTTGGGCCGTTGGGTTTTGGCTAAGGCCGGCTCAACAGAAAGCCCACGTAGTAAGCACAATTAGTTAAGCTTACAGTACTTGTCGTCCATACGCACCAAATCGTCTATCACAGAAATTCAAAACGCAACGTTTCACACCCCCTCCGCTTGATCTCGGCGAACAATCTGGACCAAAAAGAAGGCCAGGAGTACGTGGTGGTGGAGCAGAGTGGCTCTGACATGGCCACCTCGGCAGCCCCCATAGACGGCGTCGCAGCGGCGGCCCTCCGGTCCGTCCTGCAGCGAGTCCAACGAGCCACCGAGCTGTCTGGGCGCGCGTCCCACCAGGTCCGAGTGGTGGCCGTGAGCAAGACCAAACCGGTCTCTCTCATCCGCCAAGTCTACGACGCCGGGCATCGCTGTTTCGGAGAAAACTACGTTCAAGAGCTCATCGAGAAAGCTCCTCAGGTTCTCTCTTTCGTTTTCTTTTTCTGGGGTTATTAAATTTTCGTTTTTTTCTTCCTTTCTTATATACAATTTCTCAGCAACCAAACAGAGTAGGAGGATCAAGGTAAGTATGTGATTAAAGAAGTCGTTTTTGCTTATGTAGAGGTCCCAAATGATGAAACTTGTAAAATGGATTTTTTTTTTTTTTTTTGGGGGGGGGGGGGGGGGGGGGGGTCATCTTATAAGTAAAATGTAATTAACTTTGGTACTTGTTTGGCTTTTGCAGCTTCCAGACGATATTGAGTGGCATTTCATTGGGAATTTGCAGAGCAATAAGGTTAAGCCTCTTTTGGGTATGTTTAATCTGAAAAAAAACTATGTGGTTTTGGGTGAGGGGGAAGTGAGTGAACTTTATTTTTCTAACAAATGAGAGCTTATCGAGAGAAATCCAATTTGAAGTTATTTATTTATCCAATTTGAAGTTTTATCTTCTTCAACATAGCTTAGACACTTTTGTCTTTGAGAAGTCATGTTCATAGAACTTGGTTATGCTTTACTGCTGCTTTCTTTGTATGCCAATCATAGGACGTAAGTTCGATCTCACAGTGATCCATCTTTTAGTGCTGGAGAGAGAGAGAGAGATCACGATCTGTAATTATTCATCAATTGTCATCTAATATTGCTCACGTCATCTAATATTGTGCAGCTGGTGTACCAAACCTTGCAATGGTAGAGAGTGTAGATGATGAAAAGGTAACAGCTTTTGCCGATATCTATTAGTAATTTTTTGTTAAAAGGTCTCTGTGCTTGGTGTCAGGAGGTCTCAGTTAAAAATGGCTTGCTGAGCTACTCAGTTTAAGCATAAACTAGATTACCATTTTAAATATGATGAAGAACCACAAAGTGAATTGAAAAGAAAAGAAATTTGACATACTTAAACTTTGACGGTTTCGTATTGATTTTCCATACTTATATGTGCTTTTCAGATTGCAAATAATCTTAATCGTGTGGTTGGGAGCATTGGGAGAAAGCCTTTGAAGGTCTTGGTCCAAGTAAATACCAGTGGAGAAACATGTAAGTTGATTATGTTCGCTCTTCTTTACATACTTGCAATTTTCACTTTTTCTTTCTTTTTTTTTTAACAGATTTGACTTGTCTAACTCAAGTTTAAAAATCCTGTGACCTTTATGGCTGCTTGAACAGTATAATAACATGCTAGAACAATTGAGTTGGCTATATTGTACAACATTTTGTTTTTGAAAATCATAGTAACAATCAGCATTTGTGTTATTTTAGGTTTGTCATTCCTTGTTCATATGCTTAGTTGTTGATCACCGTGTAGCGGTTGTTTTAAGTTCTTCTCCCATTCCCCCAACCCCACTCCGCAGCAATATGTGCCATAGATGGTCTATCAAAAATTAGTTATGATTTAGTTTCTTTTTCATGTGAAGTTTGAAGTAACCTTTCTATCTATAGGCGTGTCTCATTTTTCTTTTAGCATTTGCCATTTGGTGATAGAGGCTAACCATTGTGTGGATGTGGTGTACCTTAAGAATTATACAAACCGAATATCTTAGTCACCCTTGCCTAATTTTGGTGGGAGATGCGTTATAGGGGCATGATGGGTTAACATCTGCACTAGATTCTGAGCTCCTGTGAAATAGTTTTGTTTTCAACAATTGTTAGCTATTATCCTAGGCATTTATAAAAGAATCCTATTTATTCGTTTGGTATATTTAACTGTCATTTTTTTTACAGCAAAATTTGGTGTTGAGCCCTCTGGGTGTGTGGAACTTGCCAAACATGTTAGTTTGGGCTGCCCAAACCTTGAGTTCTGTGGCCTAATGACAATTGGTATGCTGGATTATTCATCGACCCCAGAAAACTTTAAGGTGACAGTCCCCACATAGTTGTGTGATCAAGCCGTTTTGCTTGTGCTCCTATAGTTCTCTTGAACCTGTCTGTTGTCATCAGAGATTATCAAACTGCAAAGCTGAGGTTTGCAAAGCACTTGGAATTCCAGAAGAGCGATGCGAGCTGTCAATGGGCATGTCTGCAGACTTTGAGCAAGCTGTAAAGACTAATCTTCTGCTGCTCTTCTTCAGACTATAATTTTCAATATAAATGTTCTGTTATTTTCTTCTTTAGGGTTAGGATTTCAAAATATCATGTAATTGAGCTGTATACAGAGTAGGACTAAGAAATCATTTACTTTAAACAACTACAGTAGTGCTACCATGTTTCCCTGCTGCCGTATTTATCATTTTTCTGAAAGTCAAAACGGTTTTTAAAACACTCAAGAGTAGAAATGAGAATTTTAACTTGAACTTGCACCATTATGCAAGAGTTGCCTTGTGGTGTGTCCTTTTTTTTATATGTACACTGTAATATCAGGGGCAAAGATTTAGTTGAGAGATTTTACTTATAACTAGAAAACTTGGCGGTTTTGCAGATTGAAATGAGCAGCACGAATGTGAGAATCGGATCTACAATATTTGGAGCAAGGGAATATCCAAAAAAGGAAGTTCAAACTTGAAAAGTTGCAGGAATTATGGCTCTTAAGCCATAGAATTATGGGCTTATTCTTGTAATCTTATGCTGGTTGGATTTGTTATTCGACCTGTTTGCTTTGTTACTTGACTAGATCAATTAAACTTGAATAAATATTCCAAATTGGCGTGGCTGATAAGAACTGTTACATTTACAGTGATCTTTGAAACTGTGAAATCTCTGTATGCTGTCCGGGAATTCAACTGTAACACAAAGAAGTGGGTTTAGTTCTTCCATCAGTATTTGCCATTGAAAAATATTGTCAGCACTTCCTCTGTTAATGCTTTTTTGAGGGAGTATTTTGTTTTTGTTTGAAAAAGTGTAAGTAATTGTTGAATTGTTTGCTAATGTTTTTGTTTTGAAAATAGAAAATACAAGGGAAAAGAAAAAAAGAGCGGTGCCAAGATAAGATGGTTGAGCTTAAAGTTTTGATTCTAATATGATCAGAACCTCCAAAAACAGAGAAGGGAGATGATACCAACCATTCTGGCTCTTTGTGGCGTTTCATTCCTTTTACGCCTTTATATACAGAATAATGATTCACCACTATCTAAAAGATACTATTTTTTACCACCTTGTCACATATTGGCAAGGTGGTCCCTGAAAATGTAGTGGAGGACCACCTTGCTACATAGGCAAGGTGGTGAAAAGTTGTATCTTTAAGTGGTGGTGAATCATTACTCTTATATACAACTCTCACATAAATCTGTTCGGACCTCCACTTACTTTCAGTCTGAGTTTCATTCATTATTATATTATCCGGTCTGCAAGTTCAATAAACCTAGATTGTGTTTGTGTTGGCTCACGGGTTGAATAAAAAATTGTCAGTTTTAAATGTTGTGTGTTGAATTCGAGTTATTTAACTCATTTAATTAAATAGATTAGACCCATCAATTTTAACCCATTAATTTTATATTTGGTTCACAGATTATATAAAAATTGATAGTTGTATGCTAGGTTCGGATCGTATTGAACAATGAGTATAAAATTATATAGATTAATTATAATATGACAAATTTAATTAAACCGGTTAAATTTTTCCATCCGACCACAGTGTCCGTACCGGATACGCAGGCTATGTTAAAAATTACAGGCCCTACCTCCGGGGACTATCAGATCATGCCATCAATTCAATCACATAGTTTCAGCTCATTTCGTTTCATGGCATTGTGAATCCTAGGTTTGATTGGAGCCGACTCGACCTCTTAATGAATTGTCCAAATCGGGGAAGCCTGTAAAAAATGTTTGACAAAATGTCTGATGGGGACGAGTTTAGTTGGAACACGATGATTGCTGCTTATGCTAATTCACGAATGCTAGCTGAAGCTAGAAAACTTTTCGATGCGACTCCGAACACAAGTTCTATTGCTTGGTCTTCTCTTGTTTCAGGGTATTGTCGATATGGTTGCGAAATGGAAGCTTTTGAATTGTTTCGAGAAATGCATTCCGAGGGACAAAAGCTGAGCCAGCAATACGTTGGGCATGTGAGGAAAGCCACCATATAATCCAAATACTTTGTGATACTGTTTCCTCTTCAGGTGTCTTTCCGCTGCCCCATGCTTTCGGTAATTTCAAGCCAACTTTCTTTCATGTCATGCGGCCTTCTAACATGAGTTATGAACAAGCTAAAAACTTCTCTCTTCAACCCCTTTAAACCGCCGCCGCCGCCGCCACCACCACACCCTACCACCACCAAGTCATTCAACGCTATCATCAACCGTCTCTCATCGCAAGGCGCCCACCATGAAGTGCTCCTCACCTACTCCTGTATGCTCAATACCAACACCCCTCCAGACGCCTTTACCTTCCCTAGTCTGCTCAAAGCCTGCACCTCTCTGCACCTGTTCTCGCATGGCCTCTCATTCCATCAACGTGTCATTGTTAATGGGTACTCTTCTGACCCTTACATTGCGTCTTCTTTGATCAATTTATATGCCAAATTCGGGCTCACAAGCAATGCTCACAAAGTTTTTGACATAATGCCTGAGAGAAATGTTGTTCCTTGGACTGCGATCATTGGATATTATTCGCGCACGGGTGATGCTTATATGGCGTTCTCTATGTATAATGAGATGCGGCGCCAAGGAATTGAGCCCAGTTCAGTTACATTGTTGTGCATGCTCTCTGGAGCTCCTGAGCTTGCCCATGTGCAGTGTCTGCATGGTTGTACAATTTTGTATGGTTTTGAGTCTGATATAGCTTTAGCAAATTCTATATTAAACGTGTATGGTAAATGTGGAAGCATTGAGGATGCTAAGGAATTTTTCAAATTTATGAATCGCAGGGACATAGTTTCATGGAATTCTTTGATATCGGGCTATACCCAGACTGGCAATATTAGAGAAGTTTTGCAGATTTTAGATAGAATGAGAATTGAAGGTATGGAGCTTGACCAGCTGACATTTGGATCTCTGCTGTCTGTGACCGCAGCACAGAGCAATCTTGAATTGGGAAAGTTAGTTCATGGGAAGATTTTGAGAACTGGATTTTACTTGGATGCACATATTGAAACATCACTTATAGTCATGTATTTAAAATGTGGGAATATTGACATTGCATTTAGTATATTTGAACAGACCTCAGATAAGGATGTTGTCCTGTGGACAGCGATGATCTCAGGGCTTGTGCAAAATGATTGTGCGGATGAGGCACTAATTGTTTTCTGTCAAATGTTAAAATCAAGAGTGGAGCCATCTACTGCTACAATAGCTAGTGCTCTTGCAGCTTGTGCACAACTGGGTTCTTTTGATCTGGGGACCTCAATTCATGGTTACATATTAAGGCAAGGAATGACATTAGACGTCCCTGCTCAAAATTCTCTTGTTACTATGTACGCTAAATGCGGTCATTTGGATCATAGTTGTGCTGTTTTTAATAGGATGGCTAAAAGAGACTTGGTTTCTTGGAATGCAATAGTTGCTGGGTATGCTCAAAATGGCCATATATGTAAAGCCTTGTTCCTCTTCAATCAAATGAGGATAAACCTTCAAAGACCCGATTCAATAACCGTTGTCTCCCTTCTCCAAGCTTGTGCTTCCACTGGGGCACTCCATCAGGGAAAGTGGATCCACAACTTTGTAATTAGGAGTTGCCTTAGACCGTGCATCTTGGTCGACACAGCTTTGGTTGACATGTACTCTAAATGTGGTTACTCAGATACTGCCCAGAAGTGTTTTGATGGAATGGCAGAGCAAGATCTGGTCTCATGGAGCACAATAATTGCAGGATATGGTAGTCATGGCAAAGGGGAGACTGCTTTGAGGATGTATTCAGAGTTTCTGCGCACTGGAATTGAACCAAACCATGTCATTTTCCTCTCCATACTGTCCGCTTGCAGTCATAATGGGCTTGTCCACGAGGGCATGAGCATCTTCCAGTCTATGACACAGGATTTTGGTATTGCGCCAAACCTTGAACACCGTGGTTGCATTGTTGATCTCCTCAGTCGTGCTGGAAGGGTAGAGGAGGCATTTAACTTTTACAAGAGGATGTTTCCAGAACCCTCAGTGGATGTTCTGGGCATACTCCTCGATGCTTGCCGGGCCAATGGTAATGATGAACTTGGTGACATAATTGCCAGAGATATTATCATGTTGAGGCCTGCAAATGCTGGTAACTATGTGCAACTGGCACACAGCTATGCTTCAATGAATCAATGGGATGACGTGGGTGAGGTGTGGACCCAAATGAGGTCTCTCGGCTTGAAGAAACTCCCTGGATGGAGTTTTATTGAAATGCATGGGACCATTACCACATTTTTTTCAGATCACAATTCACATCCTCAATCTGAAGATATAGTGACAATTTTGAAAGCTGTGAACTGGGAAATGAGGAAAATGGATATTAACGATAAGACCACCGAAATACTCGATATCTCCTGAAAATGTGGGTAAGTGAGGACTAAAGCTTCTTAAACAAAAATCCCATCAGCCAATGTTTTGGGATGCCTGTTGCTTCGAGGGATATGAGATTTAGAATTCTGATTTTTACTGAAACATGCTTAAGAAGTTGATGCACTCAAGTAGAACAAGGATTTGACTTTTGGAGCTTATAGGAATGTTGTAGTTGGAACTACATGGGACCATTAGTTTAGTCCATTACGATGTTCATTATAGATGACAGTTCTGCACAAAAGAAAGTCAAGCTAAGATGCTCAAGCATTTCGTTCATGGAAAAAACTATGTGGAAGCCTCTTTTGGGTATGTTACTCTGAAGAAACTATGTGGTTTTGGGTGAGGGGTAAGTGAGGGAACCTTCTTTTTCTAGCAAGTAAATCAATGACAGAACTGGGTTGCTCTCTATAAGCTCTCATTTGTAATTTGTTAGAAATTTGCATTTTACTATTGCTTTATTGTGATAAATTCTACTGATGCATTGGGCCTTTTTTTTTTTCTTTTTTTTCTTTTATTATTTATGGGAATAATGAAAGTTGATAAAGAAATAATATTTTACATAGAATAGTGAAGTGAATAGCTATAATAAAAAGTGTGACGTAAGTGTTTTAAGAAAAAGAAAAAAATGATTCTTTAACTAAAATTTAATTAAAATTTGTTGAACAGGATGTGAATGCTCTACATCCAAATAGTATTTAATGCATCAAAATAATTTGGCAAATACCTGTTTTGCTCCCTAAAAAGTACACTATGTAAGTTTAATTTGGCCCTCAATATTGAAAAAGTACAATTAAATCCAAATTCAAAAATAGTGATTAAATTCTTTTCTTATCTCCCCGACTCAAAATTGACAACGGTCGACTTAAAAGGTGAGTAGATAAAATTTCCTTTTATTAAAACAACAGGAATAACCTAGCCTCAATAAATCTTCAATTAAATTTATATTACATTTTGCTTTCTTGTCAATTTGAGACGAATTTAAGAATTTATGTACCTTTTTGAGATTTATGTCGAAGGATGGCATAATATAGTTGACATAATTTGTTGATATTGTAAAAGTAGATTTTTGGACGATCGGACTGGACGATGCAGAACCGGAGTGGCGCCAGCTGACGAGAGAGCTTCGGGTACTTAAGTTAATAAATTTGTTTAAAAAAATAGAAAATGAATAAAGTTCTAAGGAAGAAGAAACTCTTATCTCATTTGAAATGGTTACTCTTGTTTTATATTAATAAGAGTGTTTTTTTTAACCCTCGACTAAAAATATTTTACACTAGATCAAATTTTACAAAAGTACTTAAAGAACAAAAAATATTCCTTTTTTTTTTTATATATATAAAATGCTTTATGTCGAAACGAACAAACATAAATCATTTAGATTTTCCAGCAACATCATTATCACTTTTAAAATATGATAAAAAAAAATAAAAAATTTAAAAAAATTTAAAAAAATTTAAAAAAAAAAAAGAGAAAGAAAGAGATTAAAAAAAAAAAAAAATGTTAACAGTAATATTCCAACTATTTGATTTTAAAAATAATAATTAAAATATATACGTATTTATATTTCAGTTCCAGGTGTCAAAGCCTCTTTAATAAGTTAGCAGGTTTTCTGCTGTACACAAATACACATTTCTCTAACAAACAATACGGCGTCGTAGAACCTTGATCATCCTCTTCCACCTTTTCTTCTTCAGGCAGTTCACTTCCTAGGGAGAGAGAGAGAGAGAGAGAGAGAGAGATGGGTAGGTGCCGTACGCAGCAAAGAGCATTGAAGGTGGGGATGGTCCTGATGGGCCTGTGCTTAGCGGGCTACATTGTGGGCCGGCCCTTGTACTACCATCTCTCCGAGGCCCTCACCGCCGCCCGCCGCCACGTGTCCTCCTCTTCCTATCATCGTTGTACTCCTTGCCTCTGCGATTGCTCTTCTCAGCCCCTTCTTTCCCTCCCCGACGGTAACTTCTTTTATTTCTTTTTTTACTTTTATTTTTTTCTAAATTATAACTAACTTTGATCCACATGTCACTTGCCATTATTAGGATTAAAAAAATTATCTGTATGTGTGAGTTTAATCTAATTTTTTTTTTTATATATATAATAATACCATTTTAGTAGAATTGTTTGATGTTTAGATTGTAAATTTGGTTGGACTGTCCAAACTGGGTTGAAAGAATTCTTCAACTCCATTCTAGCTCCAACAATTTTTTATTTTTTTTTTTAAAATCAGTAATTGGATATGTATGAAAGGTTGAATGAGAGTTGAACAGGAGTTGGAGAGGTAGCAGGTCTCATAATTCTTATATGCATTTTTAATACAACACGTAAAAATCTATGTAATAATTACGTAACTAAGAACAAATGTAGTTTAATATAATGAGTCGGAGGAAGTTTTTTCAGCCCAATTTGAAAGAAAACTTTGGCCTACGTGAGAGTGTGAGGGGCTTAGAACTTAGAAGGATAACCATGTTAGAAGTGTGATTATGATTGATCAAGTCCATGGTCGAAGTCCCCTGAGTTAATTCTTACTTGGTTGAGGTTCGAATCTTGACTGATTTAGTGTTTGGGTGTGAGACAACTCAAGTATTCGGGGTTTATTCGTGCGTAAGCACAGTATAATCTTGTGGTTAATTGTACGTATGGAGTTTCTCCTCGTTATTATAAAAAGAAAGTAGTGGTCTAAATGGTAGTTATAAGACTTGCAACCATATAAGTGTGAGTGTTAATTTGGTGGTCATAAATTAAGCGGTTGATATAATATAATATAACCGGGTTTAAGCTTTTGGATTAAGGTGGTCGTCATGTGGAGACTTTCCAGGTATTTACAGGAAAGAAGTTAAGCATATTAGACATTAGGAATAATTGTGTCGTGCCAGAAGGTTTGGCCTATTTAGTCCTAGTATGCTCTTTGTTTACTTGTGTAAATGTTTTGTGTTGGAGTGAGGTGTTAATTGTGAAATTTATTTTTTGTTTCTAAGCTGAATTGATAGTTATAGTGCATGCTTATGCTTTATTAATGATGGTGTCTCTGTGTCTGGGTTTTTTTTTTTTTTTTTTCTGCAGGATTGAGCAACCATTCCTTTACAGGTCAGTTTTTCTTCCCCATATTACAAAATGGTTAAATCTGTTGCAGTTAGACTTTGTAAGATATGACTTTGGGGCAAGCCAAGCTATAAAGTATAAACCATCCTTCAGAGATGATAGTGAAGCCAGCCAACAACTAAACTATTTTGTTTGACGTTATCAGAGAGTTTTCTGTTTCTTATCTTATTAAGTATTACATTTATATAGTAAAAGAGAAGAATGGTCTGATTAGAAATTACTGCTCTATAATATGATAGTTGCATGTGGATGACATTCACCTGGGTCCAACGGCAAAATTTACCCATTGAGCCCTCTTAACCCCCTATATTAACATGGGCATGGAATTCACATTTGTCAAAGGATTCACGTGTTAGTGTGGGGTGATTAAGCTCCACATCAGGTAGTAGTCAGAAGATTGAGTGATTGATATAATATAATTGGGTCCAAACTCATAGGTTTAAGCTTTTTGATTAAAGTTGTATACTAATATGTTATATCAAGCCTCACTTGGAGATTCCCTTGGGTTTTTAACTTCCCAAAAACGTTTGCCTGCAGCACAAGTGGAAGAACCAATGATGGCTATGGTAATAATGTTGTGAATGTGCGTGGTTTTTGTAAAAGAGGCAAAAAATACTGCTACTTTATAGCATAAGTCTCACATTGCTTTAGATGGGTATCAGGCACTTGACACAATTATTTCATGGCTGGTATTGCTTAACCCGCCAGGGTGCAGCCTAGTGGACAAAGAGCGGGCTTGGGATAAGCTGTAGACTCGGACATTTTGGGTTTGATTCCGCACTAGGAGTTCTCCTAGATTACCTAATACACGATTCTAGTGGGTGGGGTCGTGTATCCGGGGTTTACTTCCCAGAGATGGGGCCTTTTGGGCCCTGCTTTGGTGAGGTTCTGCATCATTTTATACACACACACACACACACACACACACACACACAAAAAAAAAAAAAAAAAAAATCATGGATGGTATTGCAATTAAGCTGTGGAATCCTCTGAATCTTGAATTGGTATTATTTCCCTTAGGTTGTATGAAGCGTGACCCTGAGGTCAGTGAAGAAATGGAGAAGAGTTTTACGGATCTATTGTCAGAGGAAGTGAAGCTTAAGGAAGCTGAAGCTCTAGAAAATCAGCAGCGTGCTGACATGGCTCTCTTAGAGGCCAAGAAAATGGCTTCCCAGTATCAAAAGGACGCAGACAAGTGCAGTTCAGGGATGGAAACCTGTGAGGAGGCAAGGGAGAAGGCTGAAGCAACACTGGAAGCACAGAAGAAACTTACTGCCATGTGGGAGCTCAGGGCTCGTCAAAGAGGATGGAAAGACTAAAGAGCATCCTCTTGAGCTCCGTGCTTAAATTTGATAGATATCACTGAGCTATACATATACACGATGTGGGACGGCATATTAATCCACGATGTATGATCCTTGTGCCCATTATCCGTTAGGAATCTGTTAGCAATCTTCGTCTTGATCCTGTCCATGGCCATTGATTTATTCATTCTTTTATTATTTGTTTATTTTGTTAACTTTGTCGTTAACTTCTAAATTAGGTACATATACAGAATTCCTACTCTTGTTCCTTGGTTGTTTGAGGCACTTTTGCTTCATATAGTAGCTCATTATGATTTATTGCTGGAGACCATTTTGACTATAGCTTATTGTCCTCCACTCTCTTTCCGGATTTGCAATCCGATTGAGCAGCTAGGGATATTGCAGCTCTTACAATAAGTTCCTTGTACAGTGATATTATAACTAACAATTTTTTAGGTGATTCACGAACTAGACATTAACCCAATACAAAATTAGCGGATTTAAGTTGAGGGGTTTTACTTGTCTAATTAAATAAATCGGATTAAAGTTAACATATGATTATACTCCTACCTCGACACGACATTTAAGGCTGACAATTTTTTATAGGATTCGCAAGCTCAACATAAATTCAAGATGAAATTAAATAGTTATGGTTAAAGGGTTTAACCTATTTAATTAAATGGTTTGATTAGAATTGACTTATATAATCTTTTTTGCCCACACCTCAATTCGAACCAGACACGCGAACACGAATTGCCATCCCTATCTGACGTGGCAGCCCATGTGATACTTACTATATCAGCCACTAAAATATAGATTAACATGTAGTAGTCCACATGACATTTGTAATTTTTATTATTGCATATTATTGGCTTTGTTTGTTAACATTTTTATTATGGCTAGTTTGACAGACCCCCCCACCGCACCCCCCACTATTCTTTAAAAAAGTTACACTTTTTACATCATATCATTCACTTTTTATTACTATTAAAACAAAAAACCCGGCAACTACAAAACATAACTTTTTCATTCTTCCTTATAAAAAAATTCAAAACTTCTTTCTACTTTTGTTCATATCAATAACTTCTTATTACTAATAGAAAAATAAAAATAAAAAATAAAAATCACTTCAAAAAGCCTTACCAAACACACCCTATATCTTTTTCTCTTTTTTTTTTTTCTTTTTTTTTTTTCAAAATAAAAATATTAACAAACAATTCCAAACACAAGCACTCTTAAAAATATAAAAACAACTTTTACCTTTGTATCACATCAGAACATTTTTTTCAAACCAAACACAAAGTACACTCCCTCAAAAGCCATTTAGTTTCCATTTTTTCATTTTTACTTCCCGGCTAGGTTAAGCTATTTAAAGATATATGTTTCCAGAGTAAAATTTAAATCAAATGATGATTTTTTAAAAGTCACATCATTTTTAAATGGACACAAGAGAGACATGGATACGACGTCTAGAATTACTAATGTTCTCAGCATCACCATTAGTCATTTAATTTGAAGAAGAAAAAAATACATTTAGAATATGAATTTTTTTACTAAACTATAAATTATAAGCTTTGTAAAGAATGTAATGGATCAAACTGCTGTGAAAATACAATCAAGTTACACTACACAATAAGATCTCCCGGTGGGCATCAGAGAATGATGCTTACTCAAGCCCCTTAACGATCTCTCTGGAAAAAACTTGATCAGCTGCAACTACGATTCTTTCGGTCTCTAGTGTCAAAACATGTGCCGTATGTAATGTATGATATCTGTAAGCCTCTAGTGGGCATTCCTCTTGCTGCCCAAATTATATTTCTAATTGCGTCACTTGATTGTTTGCGAGCGCTGTAAGAACAAAGCCATAAATCACGGGGGCGAATCTAGCAGTTCAGAGGCATCGGTGCGACCGACCACTCCATCGCTCAAGAGGCGCATAGCGGCTCCCTGAGAAAATTTCCTCGCAAACAAAAAGCAGGGAACAAGGGTAGAATTACTACGACACCATTCTGTTCGGAACTCGGTCTCATAGTATACATGGTTGACGTCCTGTTGAATTAAAACAGACAAGTTAAACGACAAAAGAGGTAAAGGTACAAATGACACTGAACTAAAACCAATATAGTGATATTGCATGTTCAATGTATGGGTTGCAAACGAGGAGAAATGACAGCAAACAGTTCTGTATCAGAATCTCGAAATTTACAAACCAGGAGAGACGAAGATTTTTAGGACATCATTGTTAATCAACAAAATTTTCACGTTTCATTTACTTCAAAAGGTGAAAATGTCTTTTCATCATTTTTTCACTTGCAGTCTTTTTCCCATCTCTTTTCAAGAAACCCATTTACATTTTCAACAATCCATCGTAAGGGCAGATTAATTTTGGCCCATGACGCAATCACAAGGACCAAACGCTTAAAAGAAGGTGGCTAGATTTAAATGAGATAATCACATATCGGGCCAATTCATCTATAAGTATATAAAATCAGCAATCAGAGGAAGTGAGGCGATATGATAACCTTTAGGTCCTGGATCTGTTTAGGGCCAGCATTTGCAAAGTTGAATGTAAAAGGATGCCAGCCTTTATTCTCCATTTTTGTAGCAGACTGATTCCATAGGGTGTAGGTCAATGTTCTTCGTTCAAGTTCACCTTCAAGATCACTCATCTAAGAAGGAAGCATAAAGAACAAAAATAAATAATAGTGATCCCAATTGGAACTCATGATACTTGTGAAAACCAATCAATATATAGCACAAAAATAAATGAACCTGTCAATATTAATTAATTGATGGAGATTGATCATTAGATAAGAATTGCTTAAATAACAATGGTAACAGTGCTGAAAGCACAACCACAATATGCTGCAAAAATTTAACAAAGATACAAGGGAAATGTAAGACATACCGCAAGCAATGTCTGCACATAGTGTTCATCGGGAATACAGTTATGTTGCTTCTGAAGTTTCTGCATTTGGTATTTAGGCCAAAATCAGAACACATTATCATTCAATTGAAAGGGGAACATATATATTCCTTTAGCATAAGATAAAGGGAACTGTCGCAAGAACATCTGCAAGACAATCTATAAGATATAAGCTTAACTCCTCCTTCACTATAAGCCATATAAACCTACATGAAGAGAGTAACTTTATTTCCTTTTTGGCATTTATATGCGTGCCACTTGATTTACTATGGGCATATTCAGTGCTGCTGCTAGAAGAGCAAGGGAAAATACAAAAGAAGAAGAAACATCCAAGTGTAGAAGTTATAATAAAATCTATATGTCAAAAGGGTATGAATTTGCAAGTGCATTTCCCATATTGATGAAGCTGATGCTTCAGCTTCATCAAAAAAAAAAAAAAAAAATATTGATGAAGCTGATGCTCTTCAAATTATTGACTGCATATAAACTCTATTATGGACTGATACCTCAAATTTATTTACTTAAACTAGAAACCAGTAAATTGTTACACATGAGAAATTGTTTTTGCAAAATATGATATTAAAGAAATTGTTTGTCGATAAAGGTAGAGAAACTATCTTCTACATCTATCAACAAAAGTCAGCAATCAAAGATCACTTACAATATTCAGCTTTCCCTTTCTTGCATCTACAGGGGGGCGTCTCTGCAATATGAGAAGCACTGAAAATAAGTTGTTGCATATTGAAAAAACTGAAATTTCAGCTTTGGACTACTTCCTGTCAACTAGAAATTTTCTATAGCGTAAGGTCACAATTGCAAGACCAACCATGCATTGTTTTAACTTAGAAATAAAGAAGAAAAGCATAAGAATACATATAAAAACAATGTCATACTCTCAACATGGTAAAGGTACACATCATTATTTTTTAATTAGCAAAAGATATGAATGCAAAAGTTTTTAATGGCGGACAAAACATTTATGCAGAGGTAGCTTTCAAAACCAGTGTAATTTTGCTAATTAACCTTACTTTTTTATAAATGATCACAAAGAAACACATTTGAAGTTTTGAGCACCACATCAGAGTAAGGGTACACGTGTATGAAACCTGATATAAAACACTCAATTACATACCTTGCAAAACTTCTTGAATACTGAAAGAATATCTTCATCATCTACAATGACTTCTGCATGGCTTCGAACTAAAGTGATCCACTGCAATTGCAAAATCAAAATCATCTTAGAGCGCATAGTATGAATCTGTAGCAATAAAAATGCTATCCTGATCCTAGGTTAAATGATAATGACATCTAAACAACTAGCGCTTTTGAAGACTGTTTATTTCGCTGCCCAAACAAAGAAGACTGGCTCTACAACCTACAAAGTGGAACTGATGGTCTTTAACAAAAGGTAGTTCCCAGAGTTAAGGCCAGGCTCAAGAAGCAACATCCTGTGGGTATCTACAGCAACTTCTTATATCCACATTTCACACAACTTAAACCCCTGAATCCAGATTTTGCTCATCTTTTCTCCACTTCTGGGTCAGCTGAGACTCCAGATTTCCTTAATTTATTTGAGCCAATGATATCCGATGAGGTTAACCAGGACCTTTGTGCTATTCCTTCGGAACAGGAAATTTCTGAGGTCCTCTTTAGTATTGGTGCTACCAAAGCCCCTGGACCTGATGGATTTACGGGATTTTTTTTTTCAGACATATTGGAGTACTGTCAAAGAAGTGGTCCTCAATTGTGTTTGGGATTTTTTTAGGGGACATCACCTTCTGCGGGAGCAAAATCATACCTTTATTGCTCTTAACCCGAAACGTCTGGGACCTTTCATGGTAAATCATTTTCGACCTATCAGTTTGTACAACCTTGTCTATAAACTTATTTCGAAGATTTTGGCCAATCGCTTAAAAGGTATCCTTCACCTGTTCATCTCTCCCCAACAATCTGCTTTTGTTCCATCACGAACTATTCAAGATAGCTCCATCTTGGCACAGGAATTGTTGCATACTCTTAAATCTAAACAAGGTCGGGGGGGCCTTATGGCTGTTAAAGTAGACATGGAAAAGGCTTTTGATCGAATGGAATGGGACTTCATTTTATCCATCTTGGGTAAGCTGGGTTTTCATCCTACCTGGATTTCGTGGATTCACATTTGTATATCTACCACCTCCTTTTCTATTCTCATTAATGGCTCTCCATTTGGGATGTTTTCCCCCTCCCGAGGTCTTCGGCAAGGGGACCCTTTATCCCCTTTCCTTTTCATCCTCAGTACAGAAGTTCTTTCTCGTTTGATTCATCATTAGGAGTCTATAGGTCTTCTTAAAGGCATTAAAATAGGGAAGCACTGCCCCCCTATAACTCACATTTTATTTGCTGACGATCTCCTCATTTTTGCCAAAGCTACTTTAACCGAGGCTCGTACTATCAAATCCTGTTTAGATTCCTATTGTGCTTGGTCTGGGCAACAAGTTAATGAGGCTAAATCCTCCATTCTCTTCAGTAAAAATACATTGGCCTCAACGATCAGAAGCATTAAGGGTATTATTCATTTCCATGATACATCCTTATCAGCTACTTATCTCAGTCTTCCGTTCTTTCTTGGGAACTCCAAGAAGAGAGCGTTTCAACCGATTCTGGATAAGGTTTTACATAAAATTGAGGGTTGGAGAGCCAAAACTCTCTCTCAGGCTGGCCGTACAGTTCTTATCAAGGCTACTGCTTCGGCTATTCCATCTTATGCCATGAGCACCTTTCTTCTGCCTGATTCCCTGTGTTCTTCGCTAGATCGCCATTTTAAAAATTTCTGGTGGGGTTTTCCTCGTGGTAAAGCCAGAAATCTATCTCTCAAGTCTTGGCGTTCCATCTGTCTTCCTCAGGATAAAGGTGGTTTGGGGATCCGCACTATGAAGTCTACCAATTTAGCTCTTCTGACAAAGCTTGGATGGACATTTATAAATCAGGGCCATAAAGTCTGGGTTCATCAGCTGTCAAAGAAATATATTCCTTATGGGAATTTTTTCTCAGCCCCCCTGCCCCATCTTCTTCTTGGCTATGGAAAGGTATTCAGAAATGTAAACCTTTCCTTACTGCAGGTGCCTGTCTCCAAGTTTCAATCTCTTCGGATTTTCCTATCAGGACTACTGCACGGGTTCCTACTCTGTCATCTTTTATTCCTCATGCAAAATTCCCAAATAACAGGGAACAGCCGGTGGGTTTTATTTCGGATTTTATTCAGACTGGCACGAATAAATGGAATCTCAATGCCCTTCACTCCGTCTTTGATGATGTCTCGGTTTTGGAGATTTCAAAAATTCATATTTCTCTCGATACCCAAACCCGTTATTTCTGGACCTTTTCTACCTCCGGCAAGTTTTCTACGAAATCTGCATATCTTCAGCTTCAGGAATCCCTGCCTGCTCTTCCTACTTTGGATGGTGTGTCCTCCTCTTTTTGGAAAAAGCTCTGGAAATTAAAGCTAAATGATCGTTTGCGACTCTTCCTCTGGAAAATTGCTTGGAACATCTTGCCTACTAGAGAACGCTTACAGTCTATTTTTCTTTCACCAGACTCCACTGACTCCTGTCCATTACGCAATCAGGATGTGGATTCTCTATCCCATCTATTTTTTCGCTACACCTTTGCTCGGATAATTTGGCGTCTTTCCCCCTGGCCGATTGATTCTTCGGTTCTTTCTTTTTCATCAAATGTGGATTGGATTAAGGTGATTCTCTCTCCTGGGAAATACTTGCATATTCCTCTGGACGAACATCATCATTTCTAAATTTTTGCTGCTGTGGCATGTGATTATTTATGGACTTCTCGGAACAAGGCTTACCATGACAGTATTTCTATCAATGCCTTATCCTTATCTTGTCAGATTAATAATGTGGCTAAGGAACACTCATAGGCTTGGTTTTCTCTTAGCCCTTCGCCGATTATCGAAAAATGGCTTCCTCCTCCTCAGTCTTCATTCAAGATAAACTTTGATACTGCCATCAGGGAAAATTTCTCAGACCAGTCAGCAGTTTGCCGCAATCATCAAGGGCAAATCACTAAAGCGGTTTCAATCATCAACCCTCCCTGTCAACCAAATATGGGGGAAGCTCTTGCGGCTCAATTAGCCATCTCCTTGGTTGTCTCTTTGAATCTCTCATAGGTTCTTCTTGAAGGTGATTCTCAAACAGTTATCTATGCTTTGCAGGATCCCTCTATTACTCGGGATTGGACTATTTCTTCTATTATCCATCATACTATTGATTCTATATCACCGCATCTTTCTTGGCTTGCTCAGAAAGTTGATAGAAGTACAAACTTCTGTGCTCATTATTTAGCACAAAGGGCCGCAGCCAGTGTCACAACTGGCAGCATTCCCAGTTCTTTTTCAAGTTACTTGTCTCCAGGCTCCTCAATCCAAATTGTCAACGGGAAGGATCCACCCTCTTTTGGTTTCTTCTAGTTTTTTCTCTTAGTTTTCTCTTGTTCTTGTTTTTAGTTTCGGTCTATTGTTGGGTTGTTCCCTACGTACTTATAAAAATAAAAATAAAATAAAAAATAAAAAAAACCCTGAATCTAAGCCAACTTGTCTAACATTTTGTCACACATAAGAGTACCAAAGTAAGAGAAGTATATGTTAAATCGAAATTTACTTCTTTGTCAACTCTGCAGTACACAGTAAATGGAAACATAAAACAATAATTCTTTTTATAATTGACCACCAAAGTGGGAGTGGAGGGGACTATGATGCACACAAAGGTCATGAAAGAT
Organism: Alnus glutinosa; assembly: GCF_958979055.1. Taxonomy (NCBI): domain Eukaryota; kingdom Viridiplantae; phylum Streptophyta; class Magnoliopsida; order Fagales; family Betulaceae; genus Alnus; species Alnus glutinosa. The sequence goes on along the minus strand of NC_084890.1, from coordinate 2,153,418 downwards.
ACATAACCTGGGACCCTTTTCGCCATTTCTCCCTTGGTATTATAGGTGACATCTTGGGGTTGTAGCGGCCCTCCTTCTTATCAAGAAAGCTACAACAAAATTAACGACACAAATCACAACTTAAGAATTCTTCGATTGACAAACAAGTCGAAAGGGTGAAATAATAGCAAAGAAAACTTTCCATTGATATTGAGCCATCTAAAAAGAATTAGTGCTCAGCACCTCAAGAATTAAAGCCGTCCATCTACCTGTCCACAAAACTCCTTGGAGAATACATCACATAGTTGTATATGTAGCTAAAGTTGTACAGAGGAACACAACTGCAATATAGAGAAGAGAAACTTTGATGTATACAACATTGCCAAGTGAACATGACTAGAATATAGAGAAAAAGAAACTTAGATGTACAAAACGTTGGCAAATTAATTCCCCCCCCTACCCCCCCCCCCTACGCCCCCACCCCTACGGTGGGCAAAAGAAAGGACGACATAACAATTCTGTTGATGGGTAAGCAGACATAATAAGATGCAAAAGTTCATTTTCTTGTCCTAGAAGCCACAACACTCTGAATAAAATAAGAAAATAACCAAATTCATTTATATTGCACAATAGCATAATGAGACTAGTGCAATGGTGATTCTAAGTCGTATGCAGATTTTTTAAGCATTTAGAAAGCCCCTGAATAACGGAAATATATATAAATCATTTAATGCTACTTTTGTCTCTTTGATTCCTAAGAAGACTGGTGTCATGGATGTGAGAGATTTTCGCCCTATTAGTTTGGTAGGGGGGATTTACAAGATTATTTCAAAGGTTCTTGCAAACAGATTTAAGTCCGTTGTGGGCAAGATTATCTCCAACACTCAGAATGCGTTTATTGGTGGTCGACAAATTTTAGACTCTATGCTTATTGCAAATGAATGTGTGGATAGTCATATTCGATCGGGGGAACCTGGACTCCTGTGTAAGCTAGATTTGGAGAAGGCTTATGATCATGTGAACTGGGAATTCTTGCTTTATTTGCTGCAGAGATGTGGTTTGGGGGAGAAATGGACGGATTGGATACGTTTTTGTATTTCTACGGTGAGATTTTCTATTCTTGTAAATGAAACCCCGTCGAGTTTTTTTAGTAGCTCTCGTGGTTTGCGACAAGGAGATCCTCTTTCTCCTCTATTGTTTGTGGTGGTTATGGAGGCTTTGAGTCGGATGCTGACTGCCGCATTGGAGCAGGATAATTTGACAGGGTTCTCAGTGGGTTCTAGGGATTCCGAGGCCTTAGTTGTAAATCACCTGCTGTTTGCTGATGACACATTGATCTTTTGTGGTGCTCAAGAAGAACAAATTCGACATCTGAGATGTATCTTCTTAGGCTTTGAGGCAGCTTCTGGTTTGAGAATTAATTTAGGAAAATCAGAAATTGATCCAATTGGTGGAGTAGAGGATGTCAAAAGGTTGGCTAATCTTCTTGGATGTCGGGTTGCTTCTTTGCCTATGACTTACTTGGGTTTGCCGTTAGGTGCTTCTTACAAGTCCACCTCTATTTGGAATGGTGTTATTGAAAAAATGGAAAGGAGGTTGGCGGGTTGGAAGCAGATGTATTTGTCGAAGGGTGCCCGGTTGACTCTTATTAATAGTACGCTCTCCAACATCCCCACATATTACTTATCTTTGTTTCCTATTCCAGATAGGGTGGCTAATCGTCTTGATAAAATTCAAAAGGATTTTCTTTGGGGTGGCATTGGTGACGAGACCAAATTTCATCAAGTGAATTGGAACAAGATTTGTACACCGTTGCATGCCGGTGGGTTGGGAGTTCACAATTTCATCCAGTTCAATCAAGCACTCTTGGGTAAGTGGTTGTGGAGATATGGTAGGGAGAGAGAGGCTTTATGGCGTTTGGTGATTGATGCCAAATTTGAGAGTTTAAAGGGTGGGTGGTGCTCGAAAGAGGTATCGGTTTCTTTTGGAGTGGGTGTATGGAAACATATAAGGAGGGGGTGGGAGAAATTTCGCAACTTTGTTCATTTTGAAGTGGGGAATGGATCAAATATTAGTTTTTGGCAAGATTGGTGGAGTGGGGATAGATCCTTGAAGCAATGCTTTCCAAATCTTTTTAGTATAGTAAGGAACAAAGATGCAATGGTGGCGAATAATTTGGTGGTTCATAATGGTGTATGGTCTTTTCTTTCTTCGATCGACTATACTCCACTTCGGCTCGACATGGAGAGGGTGACAAGTTAGTGTGGAATCCCTCTAAAAAAGGTGTATTTGAAGTGAGATCCTTCTACGAAGAGCTTATTAGGAAAGATGGCCCATGTGTTCCATATTTTCCTTGGAAGAATATTTGGCGTGTTAAGGCTCCAACAAGGGTGGCTTTCTTCGTATGGTCAGCTGCTTTGGGCAAAATATTGACGCATGATAACTTGCGTAAGAGGAATGTTATAGTAATTTAGTGGTGTTGTTTCTATAAGAAGAGTGGGGAGTCTATTGATCACTTGTTGCTTCACTGCGAGGTCGCCCGGGATCTTTGGAGCTACGTTCTTATTTTATTTGGGGTTGAGTGGGTTATGCCACGAACGGTGTTGGAGTTGTTGAATAGTTGGGGGGCGGCGATTGGGTGTGCTCATGCTAAAGAGGCTTGGCGGTTAGCACCTCTGTGCTTGCTGTGGTGTATTTGGAGGGAGTGGAATGCTCGACTGTTTGATAATATAGAGACATCTATGGTGGAGCTACGAAAGCGGTTGCTCAATACATTATATTTTTGGATAGCGCCCCATCATAGTTTGAGTGTTTTTACTTATGTAGACTTTTTAAATTTATTCTCTGTTCGTCCCTTTTAGGGGTTCTCTTGTATACTTCTCGTGTATAAGGATTACGCCCCTTTGCGCTTTTTAATAAATTGCAATTACTTATCAAAAAGAAAAAAAAAAATCATTTGTTATAATGGTAAGGGCACCGACCTGTCAGAGAGCAGAACAAATCTTTGATTTGCTGGATCCTCAAGAGCTGCCTCAAGTAACAACTTCTCCGCGGCAATCATACTTGATTCTCCCCATCCCACCTGCAATACATGACCACCCAATTCACATTCATGTCAACAACATCCAATAACCAAAAGGAGATTAAAACAAAAGTAATTAGCACTACATTTGGTCTCCAAGAATATATTGGAAAACAAGGGAAATAAAAATTTTAGTCTTAAATTTTCAATACTGAATATATCTTAGCTCGGTTATCCATATCATCACTATTTATCTTACTTGTCAGAGGTTTCAAACCTTTGCTGTTCAGAAAACAGAAAAATAAATGTAAATTTTATGTCTTTTAATATCCTGTGTTGCTAAGAACCGAAACAGAAAATTTCAAAAAATACACATATATATCCTTTTTTATGTTTGCTAAGCAACCAAACAGAGAAATTTAAATTTCTTTTTTATTCATTTCCAAGAAGTTATTATAATTTCCAGAACATAGATTTTTCAAACAACCACGACTCAGCTCAGCCCGACAACAACGAAATTAAAAAAAAAAAAAAAAAAAAAATCGATTTTCATTTCCTTTCCTCCGTTTTCTCAGCTGCCAAACAGAATCTAAACCAGTAAATCAACAAACTCACCCGAATGCTGTTCTTCAATTCTCGCCCGCGAAAGATCAGCGACATCGTCGTCGACTCATCGAACACGAACCCCGGCGCCGAGTGCACATAGATCGAGAAGCTCGCCACGTCAGCAGCCTGCCAATTCGACAGAAGCCCCAAACCTCATAAACCCTTCGAATCCCAACCAATTCATCGTTCGAAAATTCGAACAAAATTTAAAAAATATTAAAAAAAATAAAAAAAGGCAGAAAAACCTCAAAGAAAGAGTCCCAGAGAAAATCGAGAGGAAGGTTACGGCGGGCGAGAAACAGGAACGCGATCTTGGGGGTGCCCTCGAATTTAGGGCGATAAATTCGAGGCCGCAGACGAGATGAAGAGGAGGAGGACAGGTCGGAGTGAGAGTGGAGTCTGAGGAGAGCGAGGGCACAGAGGGCGACGGAGAGGAGGACCACGAGCTTCCAGCTCAGCCAGATTACGTGGCGCGCCACTATTGGTTGGGCCCCTTTCTTCATCATCGCTCCTCCTAAAACAGATCAATTAGAATGAAACAAACGAAAATCAAAATATATAAGAGTGCGTTTCAGAGGGAGAAAAATACATTGGAGGAGTGGCGGTTCTGAGGGTGGAACGGAGAGGAGCATTTGAAACGGTGAAGAGCTGTCGCTTTCTTTCTGTGTTTCTGAGTCTTGGACTGTGATTTTCGGTTGAGGTGTGAATGGGAAGAGGAACACTGACTCCAGGATCAACACGTAGACGTTGCAGTCACGGAGTCATGTGCGGTGCGGACCGTCGGGCCTTGTCCCCGTGGTCCATATGAGGTCGTAGCACCTGTGTAGCAGCCGTGTTCCAAACTTCCAATTTGGCTAATCCGACGGTTCAGTGGGGTCCCAGTATCTTACTGACTAAAAAAAGCATCTGTTTCGATTTGTCGTGTGATTTAAAAAATAATTTTAATTTTTTTAAAAAATAAAATAATTATAATACAACTCATCACACAATTTTTATACAATTTTAACGATTTTTTTTAAACTAACTATTAAATCTGTTTTCTAGTTATAGGTCTTAAATATATATATATATATATATATTGAGAAATAAATATCCAATGATTAATATTTAAAAAAATTGTACGAATGTATCGTATCTTTAAAAAAAAAAAAAAAAAAAAGTGTGATGATGGCAGTTAATATTTGATAAAATTATAATTTGACTTTCAAAAATATGCGTATTTAAAAATAAATTTATCTTTTGGGTAATTTTTAAAAATACATTATCAAACAATATACTTTATGTGATTTTATTTAAAATTACATTTTTAATATGCGAAATCGTTGGGCAAACGCACGATGTGAACAGAGGATATGATATTCTTTTTATTATTATTATTTTATGTTTGATTTTTTTTTTTTTTTTTTGGGAGTAGAGTGGCAGCTATTAAGAATGATTGGTGTCCAAGTTGTTTTGTTGGGAAGCAACTGGGACAATTGGCTGGTGGACGACTCAACCTAAAAATGTCAGAACCTATAATGAAATTTATTATAATGGGAATCAGAAGCTTGACCAATACATTCTCTATCAATATTCCTCCACTACTTCCAAACAAAGAGAATTTGTCTTTATTGTTTACTAATAAAAAATTTCTCTAATTATTGTTTACTAATAATACTGCCCTAAGATGTATCTAAAAAGGTTCTTGGATGTGCATTCAGAGCTGGACAGCTGTATTGATGAAATTGTTGTAAATACTAAATTTTAGGCAGAAGCTTCCTTTGCTGTTATTGTCTACAAGGGAATAGGGTGATGAAAGCATATTCTGTAATCACCTCAACCTTCTTTAGATCTGCATCCAACAGAGAAGGTTGGTGGGTGCATGCAAAGTTGCAAACTCATGGCTGCTTCTTCCCGGTTGAAATGCATGCGCTTCACCGACTTCGACATGGTGTCGTAGGGACTACCTGACACCAACCTCGACATTTTGACGGTCCAAGATAACATTCAAGATCTTGCCAGGGACATAAATTTTCTTTTTGATAGACTTCCCGACCAAATATTTGGACAGTTTTTCGTCCTCCGACGCTAATTTGAAAGCATCCTCCTCTGTACAGGCTTCTTCGACCTGGATCGTACCCCTTGTCTTGCCATTGATCTGAACTGGTAAGACGATAGTGGAATCCCTCAAGTAATCAGGGTTGGCCTGCAATTAGAACATTCGAATATAATTGATCATGTCAAGGAAAAAGTCCGTCTTGCTAACATAGCATTAGTGCGCCTCCATATCACAGGCTAAGAAGATATAAAATGCATTCATTTCTCCTCATTGTTTGGGCCACAAATCTACAAATCTCTCACATTCTAGGGGATTAGATTTTTGCATCATAATATATTCTGCTGGTATAATTCAGTAAAGAATAAACAACAAAGCCATATGACTTCCTCACGTTTCATATGTATACATGCGTGTCTTTGTGTAAGTGTGTGGTGTGTGCAGTGTGCGTGTATATACATACATTTATGTAAAAGAAAGTGTGCTCCTCCATATTCCAATACTTTACCTATACTACCAATAGCTACTCAATTATGAAAAATAAAAGTCAACTTCCTTAAGCTCAAAGTTCATAGCAATTATTCCCGAACAGAGCATCTTTTGCTCAAGAATATCATTTTAGTTTATTGCGACAAAAATCCATAACCACAGCCAGAAATCTCCCAGCCAAAATCAGCATGATTAATAACCTTCACTCAGATTAAGATGTTTCTATGCTTCATGTTTAAAAGAAGCTGCTAAAAGAATGCCCCTAAACATATATTAAGTGGAGCTGCATATAAGTTTTTCAAATTAGGGAAAAACATATGCAAATGACAAATTTGTAATATTATCATAAGTCTGAATACTCGAACCCTACACTTTTGTTCCATAATATATGAATATTGGTACTCGGATTGTATACTAAAGGCCTCAAGAATAAAATAAAAAAATATATATTGTAAAATTAAATTGATAAGCAACTGAAAATTCCAAATAATTTGAAAAAGATACAAAATAATACCTTGGGCAAAGGCTCATATGTGAGTGATGTTGAGTGTCCTAGGCGTAACCAGAGCTCCTCTGCCATGTGAGGTGCATATGGTGAAAGCAACAATACAAAGGCTTCAATAATTAATCTCGGATGTTTATCCCACTGAAAACGCGAAATAGAGAAGAGATGAGAACAATTAAAAAAAAGGAAAAGACAAGAATTAAAAAATTAAAAAATAAAAATAAAAATAAAAAAAGAAGAAGAAGAAAAAAAAAAAAGAGGCTGGTAGGATGGGGCACATTCTTTAAACTATCAACAAATATTAAAAAGAAAAAATTATATTGTACACTATCATAAAATAATCACAAGTAATATCGCCAAACCTTGCCTCTATCAAGACAATAAATGGAATTTCAAGAGATGCAAATAGCAGAACCTTAGTTTTCTCAAAACCTATAGATAATAATCTTAATAGGGTACATCATAAAGCCAGCCAGCCTCCTCAATGAACATAATGCTACACAAATATTGAGAAAGTTTTCTCCCTATGCTCACTGACATTCCTAGTCCACCAAAAGAGTTTTTTTTTTTTTTTTTTTTTGTTTAAACTCAACAGAAAGCTCAAAATAATGAAAAGCTATATTAGAATCCTTCCACATGCAGCAAAGGACCTGCCATAAAGTCAACAAACTGCCAGCCACCTTGGTCAGCAAATTCTCAGTTGAACCAAAATGAAATAGTTAGAAGACAAGTTCTAAAACGTTTATGGAGAAAACCTTATATGCTGCATTAAGGAACTCCATCATTGCAGAAATTCCAGTGTTGAACCGTGTCCCTTCAATTTCCTCTGTTACCTGCAAATTGCAATCAACTCATCAAAGGATTCTTAAATTTATAAATGCCAGAGATTTATGAATATGTCATGCACCATTCCTAGGCAGGTGTCAGATCCAGACACTCCGAATTCTTGTACAAAGAATCCTAACATATTTCATTCTTATAAGAAGCATCAATTATTATGAACCTAACAATACAAAGCTGTTAGACTGATCTGTTATCTAATTACAAGCTTAAGGATATTATGCACCTGAAGCCTGACAGAATCATGCAAACATTTGCACCCTAGCCCTCTTTTGGGATTTTTCTTCAAGCAATCTAGCATTCACAAGATGTGATTACACCTATATTAACAACCATGATAAATTTGCAGTAATACCCAGGCTGCTCACCTTACCCATCCCATATGGATGTAAATATTTGACACATGCCATATGGCTGCTCATTTGAGATATCAACCTCCAGTTTAAGAGATCAATATCTGCTTTATGTGGAACTCTACCATTTTCCTTTACAAATAAAGAACATTATAACAAGCACACTTTCATAAGAGCTTTGCTGCACATGATGGTTGCCAACACCCAAGACCTATATCCATGTCCATGCAACACGTGTACTAATACAATGTAAGTAAAATATGGTTGTGCAGATACACACTTTGAACTGCATCTAGAATTAAGAGATTAAAATGATACAGATTAATATGAGTGTGGACAAAAAGACTTGTAAGGGAGAGAGGAGCAACCGAAACAAATATCACAAAGAGAAGCTACATTCTCAGAAATTGAGATGTGACCTTAGCAATGCATCTATGGAGAGAACGAAGTTGTTCCAAAGTAGGTTCCTCATCAACAGCCACTGTACCATCCTTGAAAGTACCATCAGGTGAAGGTGAACCAACAATTAGTCTCCAAGTTCTTCCTAAAAATCGATGGACGCCTTCAATACCACTAGTATTCCAAGTTTTTGAGTCTCTAGAAGCACAATAAAAAGAAACCATATGTGAGACATGAGCATATCTTTGTAGGTGCTCTTTATTTAGAAGCATTGCCTAAATTAACAGATTGATCAGGACAATCTCCTCCAAATAAGATAAAACAAAACATTCAAGGGAAACCTACCTAAGTGGTCCCATGAACATTTCATATAAGCGAAGAGAATCTGCACCATACTCAGAAACAACGTCATCAGGATTCACAACGTTTCCCCTACTTTTACTCATTTTGTGAGCACGAGCCAGCAAACGAATTTTTGGATTTTCTTTCAGTACAAAAGAATCCCCAGATTTCACAACCTACGTAAGTATTATTTTGTTAAAAGGGGGGTGAGAGAGGGAGAGGGAGAGAAGAAATGCCAGAATACAGCCTTAACTCTCTACCAAGTGAATGAATGCATTAAGATGGAAAGGAACTACGTTTATTGAAGCATCCAGAAGGACATACTTTCTCCTCAGGAATTCTTTCTTGGTTACTTTCACCCAACATATCAGCAAACTCTGCAGATATAAAGTTCCCTTCCAAATCACGGAAAGCCATATATTGAACCTGCAACCTGAACCATTAAAAAAAATGTAATGGACTATTACTTTATTATGCATAAGAAACTATACTTACTTCTCCAAGGATGAGACCCTGGTTTATGACACATTGAAAGGGTTCCTTGGTGGACACAACACCAATGTCATAGAGAACCTGAAATAGAAAAATGTCATCACATTAAGTATCGTAATGACAGAGAAAACAAAATTGAATAAAATCAATTCACTATCAGAAGACAGTTCCTGGCAGCCTTGTTCCCGGCTATACTAGCCCACCCATTATTCAGTTGCAGGCAGCCCACTTTCAATTTTAAGTGCTGTCCTGCCTCACTGGACCTCTATAAGAAGCTAGCACGACCAATCAGATCCAACAATCCTAGCTCAATTTTTTATTTCTGAAGCTGATAAAACATATCACTGAGGATTAGACTCACTCAGCAAGCATGCAAGCGAATCTAGAGAAACCTTAATTTCACAAGAGATGCACAATTGTTTGTTATCCCAGACACCAACAACAGTAATGGTGCTGATAGATGATGCAACAATTATAAGGATAACAGACATGGCACCTCTAGAAACAGGTGGAATTTCCTGTGGGTCACGATCCTTGCACCCTAGGGAAATTGAAGAATAGCATGTTCACAAACCTTGTGCCAGAACCTGGAATAAAGTAAATGAAGAACAGCATGTTCAGCACCACCAACGTACACATCAACAGGGCTCCAATACCTGCAGAAGAGAATATGCTTCAAAAGCTAAGAAATTAAATCATTTGAAATCGAAAACTGAAAATGCCAGAGATTACCCATATAGACACAAATACATTAAGGAAAATAAACTTTGTGTTGTTAGAATCTGCTCTTACCTTTCTTTTTCCTTATCAACTAATTCTTTGGAATTATTTGGATCCATAAATCTCAAATAGTACCTGGACATGGGAAATAAAAGCATCAAAAAGGTCTTGCATGGGGAACACAAAAAAATTGAAAAAACAAGGATAATGCTACTTCCTTTCAACCTGAATCCCCATCATCCTAACAAATCTAACTAAAATTCAGACTATTGAAAGTCATAATCACTGACAAAAACTAAAGAGCTAAAAAAGAATCTAACTGTAATTCAAACTATTGAACATCATAACCAACACATTACCAACAAGAACCAGCCCACTGTGGCATGGTGCTTGTCTCTCGTTTAGCTGCTTTTCCAGATGAAGGATCTGTAGTTTTAACCTGAAAATAATTCGCAAAAGTGAAGGTGTAAAAAACTAATGAAGGTTAAAGGACTAGTCAAAGTACTGCTGAAAAATAAAGTAGAGAAACTGAGAAGAGACCAGTGAGAACTATCTCAGAGAGTAAATAAAACATGGCTAGCTTAGAGGTTCATTTCTTTTCCTCTATTTTTCATAATCCAAACAAAATCATGCATCTGGTGGGATTAACATTTATTTATTTATTTATACTGAACAAACATTTAAACTAATGCCTCCCCATCCCCATCCCAACTTTTTACCACCTGCACCAATGCCTAGGTCAAGTTTATCGCCTAATTTTAAACTGTTCTGATATCTTGAATACATGTTAGGAGACAATAATTTTTATAAAAATAAAAACATATGTTTTGCATAGAGAGATTATAAACCAGCAAAAAATGCATCAGCCATTTTGAGATTAAAAATAGATTCCTATATGATTTATGATTCACACTAAATTTATTATCTACATCATGTGAACTTAAAAAGTCAAACTATTAAGCAAACCAATTCATATATACAGAGGAAATGAAAGAGGAAAAAAAATGAGTTAAAAATACCCAAGACACTGCTTTTGATAGTGGCGGTTCCCCTGTCCCAGTGGGTGTAAAATCATCCAATTCTGGTAGGGTAAGAGGCAGTTCGGTTTCAAGAAGTGGAACAGTCTCACCAGTTCCATCCAAAAAAATTACTGGGATAGGCTCCCCCCAATAACGTTGACGAGCAAAAAGCCAGTCCCTCAACTTGTAGTTCACCTAAAGAGAGACAAGTTTGAGCCAATGCAATTATATCATATGTATAACAGAGAGAGAGAGAGAGAGAGAAACCCCAAGGTACCTTTTTCTTCCCATTTCCAGTTTTCTCAACCCACTCAATCACTTTTGAAGCAGCTTCTTTGCTGCACAAGCCATTAATGTCAAGCCCCAAAGTTGAATTTGATGAATTTATAATTGTGCCTTGACCCGAAAAAGCCTTTCCAGAATCACTGAGACTTTTGTCATCTGGTGCCACAACGCAACGGATCGGGATATCATACTTCAAAGCAAACTCATGGTCACGAGTGTCATGTCCAGGAACAGCCATAATTGCTCCTGTTCCATAACTGCACAAACAATGAAGTTTTCAGTAAAACTTTTTTTTTTTGATAAGTCAAAGTTTTCAGTAAAACTTTCCAAAAACCAGTAACAGATAAATGCTATAAGATGGGAAGAAATGAAGTATAAGCCAAGCAGACCTTCCAAGGACATAATCAGCAACCCATATAGGGATAGCTTCCCCATTAGCTGGATTTCGGGCATAGCAACCAGTAAAGACCCCAGTTTTTTCCTTCTGAAGCTCAGTCCTCTCAAGGTCACTCTTCCTTGAGGCAAGATCTTTATATTCCTCCACCTGTGTTCAATATCATTGTTTTCTAAGTGCCCATGGCTAAGAAACCTTTTGAGACAAATTGATCAAGGAAACACAGTAACATACGTATTTGCTCTGGGCTGTGGATACCAATGATGACAACAAACAATGCTCTGGTGCCACAACTAAGTAGCTGCAAACAACCAACTGATAAGAATGAATCCTAATCCAGGGACAATTATGACCAAAAACTTGCCTTACAGGCATACCCAATGCATGAAATTTATAAAATGCAAGCAAAAAGAACTAGAAGTAAGAGGAATACGTCGCTCCAAAGATGGTATCAGGCCTGGTAGTAAAAACTGTAACTTTTATCTCTCTTTCCCGTCCATCACTGTCAAGAACACAAAATTCCATCTCAGCCCCTTCAGACCTCCCTATCCAGTTTCTTTGCATTTCCTTGACACTTTCAGGCCAGTCTAGGTCATCTAAATCTTCAAGAAGACGATCAGCATATGCAGTAATCTTGAGCATCCATTGCCTCATTGGCTGCTTGGTAATAAACAATGACACTGTAAAATTATGCAACCATTCAAAAACTGGAAATAAGAGAACTTTTATAACTCGGACTCATGGCTTATAAAAGATAGATGTATTAAACCAGAATACCTTTCTTATAACTGGGTGACCCCCCCGCTCACTCACACCGTCTACCACCTCCTCATTTGCTAAGACAGTGCCAAGAGCAGGACACCAATTGACTGGAACTTCAGCCTAAATGCATAGTACGTATACCATCAGAGCTCTTTTATACTGGGAATGAACAGAAAATAATGCAGGCTAGATTGTACTAGACCTGATATGCCAACCCTCTCTTTAACAGCTGAAGAAAGATCCACTGTGTCCATTTATAATAATTTGGTTCTGTTGTAGAAATTTCACGATCCCAGTCATATGAAAAGCCTAATGATTTAAGCTGCAAAGCAAATATCACATTGAGATCAAAATCAGACCATCTGCTGGAAATGAGCAGAGGGATGCTATTTGTGAGGGTGAATGATTAAAATCAAAATAAACAAGATTATCACTGATAATTTCAAAGTGTAATTGCAGATTAACAATATCTAATTCGGTTGGGAGCATATCCAAACACAATGAGTTTCCTATATGCAGGCTACACTAAAGCCCACAAAAGAGAAGCTCTCCCATGATGCTTGGTGTGCATAGAGATGAATAGGGTTGTAAATCCTCAAAATAATCGAACATCATGCTATAACATAAAAGGTCCAGAGGCTATGAACCACTACTGTTAAATATAAGATCAAATTTACAAACTTCCATGCCACACATAACTTTAACATAGAACCTTAATTTTAATGTCAAATATAGGTAAACAACATTTTGAAGTCTATCTTTGAGTCGCCCTCAGGTGATTCTAGACATGTACTTGATTCTTAGTTCTTTAGAGAATTCCAATGGAGTTCAGAGCCACAATCAACATTGAGCCATAGATTGAAATTTATAAACTCTCTATTCATACAACTTATATGTATTAAACATACCACAATTGCAAAGAAACAAAATAAAAAGAACATTACATCACCTGGGAACGAAAGCGGTTGATGTTTCTCAATGTCGTAATTTTGGGGTGAGTTCCAGTCTGTTAGACACATGTAATAGCCTATCAACAAATGTGCATAACCACCACACAAATTCAAAATAATGTAAGCCATACATCAAATCCATATATCAGAATAGCAAAACAAACCTCAATTGCATACTGCTCTGCAGGCAATCCAAATGCATCCCATCCCATTGGGTGCAAGACATTGTAGCCCTGCATGCGTTTGAATCTAGCGAGGATGTCAGTGGCGGTATAACCCAGCGGATGGCCAACATGTAGCCCAGCTCCACTGCATCAGTTGATGAAAATGAGTACAGGAACCTCGGTCACAACCACCCAACTCACAGAAAGTACATTACTTAAACTACGAATTATCACAGGCACATAAAAATCAGATTTTGTCAAAAATTGCCAGTCAACCTCAATTGCTTATACCTAGGATAGTTACCATAGAAACCTCAAGCAGTGAATATCTTCATTGATCAAATTTCAAAACATAGACTAACTAAAACTGGGTTTCCACTGTTTTACAAATTCATTGCCATAAACAATCTCAGGCACATAAAAACCAGATAACCCAAATAGGCTAACAAGTCCAAAAATGCTTAATGCTTGCATTCTTAGCGGGTAGTAACTGATAGCAGGGCAACTTTTATCAATCAAAACTGCAAAACATAGAGTGACCATAACTGGGTCCTTGCTCTTTGAGAGAAAGAGAGAGACCTGGGATAGGGGAACATGTCGAGGACATAGAATTTTGGCTTGGAAGTATCAATTTCATCTGGGGTTCGAAAAGTGCGATTCTCCTCCCAATAGCGCTGCCATTTGGGCTCGATTTTGTGAAAAGGGTAAGCCCTCTTCGCCACTGGCTGCTTCTCCTTCTGCCCATCTTCTTCTTCCACTTCGTCGACTCCCCTAGTGACCGAGCTTCTGATACCACTCCCATAACCGAAGTTCTTGTTACACAGTTGGAGACAAAAAGCGCGTCTCTTAGTGGTGAATTTCCGAGACCCAATTCTTTGTGCGGGAACGAGGAATGCATGTGAGCGTGGTGGAAGCGCTTGGACTTGTAAGTGAGTCAGCAAATTCGTGTTCATTTCGCATAGGAATTGGAACGAAGAGGAAGGAGTTGAAGTGTTAGAGTGAGAGAGCGGCTCAGGATTGAAGAATTGGATAATGTAATGTAGTGGCGGTTAAACCGATTCGCTGGTTTTTATAATAAGGGTTAAATGCCCCGATGTACCTGAGTTTTACGTATTTTTAAATTTAGTACCTCAGTTTCATTTCGTATCATAGGTAGTACTTAAATTTGGAAGAAAAAATCATTATCAGATTTCTCGTCCAAATTTCAACTTCTCGCCACGTGTCAACCGCTGAAGTTGACACGTGGCACCAAAAAAAATTAAAAATTAAAAAATTAAAAAAATGATTAAAATTAAAAAAATGAAAAAAAAAAAAAAAAAAAAAAAAAAAAAAAAAGAGGGGTGGCTCCCCTTGGCCACCCCCATTTTGGCCAAGGAGGTGGCCCAGCCACCCCCAGACCGATCGGACTGGGGGTGGCCGAACCATCCCCGTGGCCCTAGGGGTGGTTCGGCCACCCCCTAGGGCCAAAACCCTTCAAATTTTTTTTTTTTTTTTCAACTGTGGGGTGGCCGAAACACCCCCTATGGGGTGGTTCGGCCACCCCAGACCGGCCAAAGCCACCCCTCTTTTTTTCTTTTTTTCTTTTTTTAGTTTTTTTTTAAAATTTTTTTAATTTTAATCATTTCTTTATTTTTTAATTTTTTAATTTTTAATTTTTTTTTATGTGGTGCCACGTGTCAACCTCAACGGTTGACATGTGGCGAGAAATTGAAATTCCCACGAGAAATCTGACAAGTACTACCTAGGGCTTTTTTCTTCCAAATTCAGGTACTACCTGTGATACGAAATGAAACTGAGGTACTAAATTTAAAAACACGTAAAACTCAGGTACCTCTTAGGTATTTAACCCTTATAATAATCTCGACAAAATCAACTCAAAATTACGGATTAGAGTTTCTTTTTTCTCTTTTTCTTTTTATTCAAAAATCCCTTTCAATATATTAAAAAAACCCAAATGATGTTGTAAAATCAAAGAAAATAACAAGTCAATATAAAGATATTACAATATGTGAAATTAGTTCTTCAAGAACTATGTATAATTCTTCTTTATTATTGTGTGTCTTTATATACAACTCAACACTCCATTTTATAGACATGGAATCATAATAGGAGGTTAAGAAATATGAAAGGGTAATACTTGAATTAAAAGGGTACATCAATGTATTACATAAATGTTATGAAATTCTAAAAGATGACATGAATGTGTAGAATTCCAAGAGATGGAACTAAATGGTCATCCACCAAATGCATGAATAAATTCATAACACTTTCCCTTGAATTTAATTATTATTTTTAAAATAAACATTTTACTAATTAGGATTTACCTAATAAATATTTTGACATATTAAAATCTCAATTACTTATTTTAAAAATAATGATTGAAATTTTAAAATTGTGAATTATAGAACACACATAAATTATAGGGGATCTTGATATGTGAGCATCAAATATGTGAGTAATCACGATTCTATAGACTTTATAAACTTTGATATATTATTTTAGACAAACGCTATTGACTACACATTTGTTTCACTTTGCTGATGCGGCACTCAATCCAACTCTTGAATCAACTATTGTTTTTTTTTTTTTTAAAAAAAAAAAAAAAGAGTCTCTTAAAAGCTGATTGGTAATATCATATCAACAGCAAAGTGGAATAAAAGTGTGGTACGAAAATACAATACATAGAATACAAACAATAAATATAAAATGGGTCAAAAAAAGGGCTGATCCTCTATATTTTGGTCTAAAGACCAAGAAATAAGTCGAACAACGTCGTGTCTGAAGCAAGCCAAGAAGCTTACCATCTTGAAATCTGCAATAACTATCATAAGGGAGTTGTTGAAGGTGAAGTATTGTCATTTTCCAATTAGGAGCCATTAAAGAGGATGAACGAAATTCGATTGCACAAGTTTCCACAACAAGATTAAACTATAGAGGTACATAGAGACTATAACCCACAAAACACAATAATAATAATAATAATAATAATAATAATAGAAAAACAAAACAAAACAACGTAAGCACAACAAAAAATAAAAATCCAAAAAACAGCAACGTCGGCGAAGTGGAGCGTGAGTGCCACGCGTGACGCAGAAAAAGGCGTTGGAAAGCGGAGAGGCCAAGAATAACGGTGGTGTGGCGTGACAAGTTAGTGGAGCATGAGAAGCTAGCGCTACTTTTTTTTTTATTAATTTTTTTTTTGGAGGAAATGAACATAAAAAGTGAAAGATAACAAGAAGAAAGCACAAAGAGAGAAGGTTGAGGACAAGGAAGAGAGAGAAAAGGGAGGAGGAAGGAAAATGGAGGCTTCACAAGAATGAGGAAAATTTAAAGAGAGGGGAGAGCTTTTCACTCTAAAATGAAGAAAGAATCGGGGCTTTTCCACCTTACATTGACTAATGTACCTTTTATCATGATATCAATAGTGGATACATTTATAAAACAAATTGTCTTTCATATAAATCTCCAAAAAGTTATATAATATTTTCTAAAAATAATCCCATCGGAATGAACAGATATTATAACCTTCCTGGCTTCCATAACTATAGTTTAAAGAGTTAGGACAATGTTTAGACATTTTAAGGTAAAATAAAAAATAAAAAATAAAATTGTTTTTGTTTCAACTAGTTATTTCATAGATATAAAATACCCGAATCGAATTTATAGATATACTTATTCAAACCAGTCTGTATAATTTTATTTTTTTAATGAATAAAACCAATCTATATAATAAGAAGCTAGTTGAAATTAATTAAATAGAAGAATAGAAATCTTCATCTTTATTTGAACTATATATTATAATTCATGTATTAAAAAAAGAACAAAAATAATATAAGAGACCATCACACGTGGAAAATGAATGAGGGGCTCATAGACCTTGATGATGCATGATCCTCTTATTATAGATTAATTTTTGAACTGTATGATGTTCCCCCCACAATTTTTTGATGGGTGGTCATCCCCCCCCGGCGGGGAGTATTTTATATAAACCTCAAAAGCATACAAAATTAGAGGGACGATTGGCCGACTAATTACAATTAACACCATGTAAACGGTTGGCCCCTTGGTTACAATGCAGCTTCCGAGATGCTCCTCTGGGTTGACACCAAGGCTTCAAAATCTTTGATAGCTTGATCAACTGCATAGACTATCATTTTCTTTATCTGTTCCACCCAAATATCACAGCAGAAAAATGGTTTTAGAAATAAGAATAAAACAGAGAAAATGTCACACACACACACACACCAAAGATCACACCAGAGACCAAAGTGAAATCAGAAAAATTCGAGAAAATTCAAAGAGAAAAGGGAGAGATGTTCGCAGCGAGGGGTCGGCTTCCAAGAATTGTTTGAGTAATTGTGGTTTTTCTTCCTTGAATTGTGACCCTTTTATAGGGGGATTTCTGCCTATTTTAGGAAGATGGCTATTACAAAATATCATCCATTCCCTCAATAAAATTATTCCGGAAATTATGAAAATCTGCAGAATATTTGGGATCCTATCATCCCTGCAATTAAAATAAACTTGTCTTCAAGGTTTTTAATTAAGGAATTCAGGAAATTAAGCCTTAAAATCTTGAGACCAAAACTTGAGATTTTGGTGTTAGAGGTTTCGTTTTCAAACTTTACCTTGTGTCTAAGTTGGGAAATGAAACATGTTGGGGACCTAGAACAACCTATATGGAGTGAAGAAGAGATTTTTGAGTCTGGAGTTTCTGTGCAGGAAACATCCAAACGATTTTCAGGCATAATCCAAAAAATTAAGGTTTTAGATGCCAGGTTATGATTTTTGGATAATAGGTTTAACTAATAATAGAATACCTTACAAATGAGGGAACAAACCCATGCGAGGGAGATTTCATCAAGGCTTCCTACGCACAAGGTGAGTAATTATCACATGGACCATGAACAATGATTTTTTAACATGATTATCTTGATATGAAACGTGCATCTTTATAACATCATGGATGCTTTCTATTTTATTGTTGTGAGCCTTAATTTTCCAAAGTATTATGACATGTGTGATATTTACACCATGATTTACAGGCATGAAATGAAAATAAATCTCTAATTGTATGACAGCCACAATTGTCAAATCTTGTGAAACTTTTGTGAAAGAACTATGTTTCATGCTCATACTAGCTATATATAGAGTTGACATTATAGCACATAGTTGTGTGAGTAAATTTCTGCCTTGGATTCAACAGCAACTGTAACTAATGCAATCACATATGGGTGGCTCACATCACTAGTTGAGTGGCACCCAGAATCATACTCGGTTGATCAATTAGGGGATGCTTGTTATGTGCATCACCAGGGCACCAGGATTGTACTAGAGGTCCCACGGTTCCTACCGTAAAAGGGTTAAAGGCGCAAATAGATCATATCAAACATAATAATAACATTAATATTATGTTTATATATTAAATGCATTGTATTAACATGATTTGTTGCCTTGTCACACTGATTTGCGAACGGCATGTGGAGCTTTATTTTTATGACTCGTACTAAAGGGCTCACTGCATAATGTTTTCACATGGGATTAGAGCACTAGCAGCAAACACCTAACCATTTTCTCTAAATTTAGGAAATAAACCTACTTTTTACTTCTCTATCTAAAAAACTCAACAATAGTTTCCCTTAATTTTTTCCTAAACTATTAATTTTTTTTTATTTTTTATTTTTACTTTTACTTTATTTTTTTTCTTTCATTTTATTATTATAAGGAAAAGAGAGGTGAGAGATGAGGAGAGAGAATAAGTTTATAATTATAATAATTATTGGAAATGCTTAGGGAACTTGTAGGGAATCTGCTACAAGTGATTTTTTTGACATTTTTCCTATATTTAGAGAAGTGAATCACCTATAGGATATCTGCTACTAGAGTTCTTATACTCACTAAGTTGTAGACTTACCACTTTGTGTTCCACCTGTACAACATTGTTTTCCAGATGAGCCTTTTTTTAGTATGGTGACTCGAACCTGAGGTTGGCACTCAAAGACCTTATCAAGATGTTGCGCCCTAAGTTGGCAGTCTTAGATGAGCATGTCATCAAGCCGGATGACCCTATCTTGATATTTCTGGTGGTATGCTACAAGATCTAACTCATATGTGACTTATGATGTTGCCAAACTATTTATGTATTGATATGACTTGGCTTAACTTTGATGCATAGCAATGATGATTAACTTGTGGTGATACCATTATGGTTTTGTAGTTGCTCTAGTTTAAACTCTAGATGATTATTTTGTGGTAGGAAAAAAAAAACAAAAACAAAAAAAGAAAGATATAAGCTTTCCACTGCAAATTACATGATGATAAGGAGTTAGTGGTAACACTTCAGATTATTTACTGCTAAATAATCTCAAGGTATTACAATGGCTCCCTTTATGGCTGCACCCACATTGCACGTCACACAATGTCGCCAATCAAATGCACGACTCCTTAACACCATCGTTAGAGATTCAAACATGCTATAATACCTGATGATAGGAACCCCCACTCTTATCTGATTGAAATCAGAAAAATGAAAGAAAAAAGAGAGGCACTATGGTCGTCAATAAGAGTAAGAATAAAAAAAGTTTCTCCCCTTCTAGGGTTCGAGGGGGTGACAGACCACCTCCTCACCCCCACAACCTTCTTTGGAATGGCTAGGATCGTTCGACCACCCTAACCACAACAATGGGGTGACTGACAACTCACTCAAAGGGTAAAACAGTGATCAGCCACTCCACAAGGAGGGTGATCTTGAGGAGTGGCCGAACGACCGACCGACCGACCCCTTATTTTGTTTCCTTTTCTTTTTTAAAATTACGTGGCTAGATCCAGGCCGTTCAGGGGACTTTAATCTAAAAACCTCCTTTGTTGTGTTGTGTTTTCTCTCCTTTCGTAGTCCCATGTATTTTGGTTATTGCAATTCCAATCAAATGCACGGCTCCTATGAGACTGCACCCACATTGCACACCACCCGGCTTCAAATGAACGTCTCCTCAACACCACCGACAAAGATTCAGTCCTACTCTGATACCAGATGATAGGAACTCATGATCCTATCTAACTGAAATCAGAAGAAATTAAGAGGAGAAAATTAAAGAAAAAAGGGGGCGGGGCAGGATAGCATGTAAGAATAAAAAAAGTTACTACCCCTTCCAGGGTTCAAGGGGGGCCTGATCACCCCCTCTACCCCAAGAGGGTGGTAGGAGAGTGGTTGGAATTGGTCCAACCACACTAACCACCCCCTGAAAGGGTAAAATGGTGATTGGACACTGCACACCGCACAGCTTTGCCAATAAGATGCATAGCTCCTTTATGGCTACACCCACGATGCACACTGCCCGACTTCAAATGCACGCCTCCTCAACACCATTTACAGAGATTCATACCTGCTCTAATACCAAATGATAGAAACCCATGCTCCTATCTCAGTGATATCAAAAAACAATTAGTGAAAATTAAAGAAAAAAGGGCAAGGCAGCAAGAGTAAGAACAAAAAAAGTTACTCCCTCTTCCAGGGTTCAGGGGGTGACTAACCACCCCCTAACCTCCAAGAGAGTTGTAGGAGAGTGGCTAGGATGGTTCAACCACCCTCTCAGATTGGCTGACGACCTCCTCAAAGGATAAAAATGTTATTGGCCACTCCTTAAGAGGGTAACTAACCACCTCAAGGGGTAGTTTGACCACCAATGATGAAGTCAGGATTTTGGTTTACAATGAGAAAAATCAAAAGATTATATATATATATATATATTAAAAATACTAAAAAATAGAACTAAACAAATAATAAATAATTCAACAAAACTTCAATTATAGAATATTCAAGTGTAACACACCGGTCCCATATTGGAAAGAATATTTGCCTGTGAGTAGCTTATAGAAAGAAACTCATCAATGCTAAGTCTTACATTGGCTACTTACTAAATGAAACTGAGCTTTATAAATGAATCTAAGAAAATTTCAAACTGACTAGTCATTTTAGGGTGATAGGGCAGAAGTGACTAGTGTTTTTCCCTAGGTCATTACATAATGTGTCATAGATATATTTTAAAAAAAAAAAAAATCAAAATTGAAATTAGACCTATTTGAAACCTCAATTCGAAAACTCCTTTTTTGAGTTGTGTTTTCTCACCTTTAGTAGTTCCCATGTATTTTGGTTGTTGGAACATTAGGGGTTCAATGGTCATTAAGGGAGGATCGGCCTCCAAGAATTGCTTAAAGCAATTGTGGTTTTTCTTCCTTGAATTGCCATACAACATCTATACCCTTTTATAGGGAGATTTCAGCTTATTTTAGGAAGGTAATTATTAAAAATATCATCGATTCACTGACTACAGTTATTACAGAAATTATGGAAATCTGTTGAATATTTGGGATCCTATCACAGAGACAAGTTAAGGCGACTAAACAAAGAAAGGAAATGTTATGCATATCGACATACACACAACAATCAATAAAGTAGTGGGAAGAAAGGCTAATTATCATAGAAAAGACCTATTACCTCGAGTTTATCTTCTCTGGCTTTATGGTTTATGGGAAGTAGTCTGAACTCCTCAGTTAAACGGAGGCACTCACCGACATTTTCAGGCGAGACAAAGTCAACAGCAACTTTGGTACATGACTGTGCATGTTCGAATAGAATAGTTGGAATCACACAAGAAAACCTCTTTGGTGAAAGAAGAAAACATAGCGGACAGAAGATTAAGACTGATGATGTTAGGAATTGATTACCTTGAGATTCCTAACTTGGTGCGGGCATCCAGCAGGAATAAACACTGCTTCTCCAAGTCTTTGCTCGAATGTCCATGGTTCAACACCTTTATGGGTGAAACAATTGTGTAAATAATTATGCATGGGTATCACAAAAGCATTTCTGCATTTTTTTTCTCATCCTTACCAAATTCTTCCTTTAGCTTCCTTTTGTGCTCCGAAGTTAAATAAAAAGATTGGTCATGAATTGGGTGGACAACCTGAAAAAACAATATTAGAGCCTGCACACAAGACATGGCTTATCAGAAACTTAAGTTGCTATAAATTACCTGCTCAACAGGAGAACAGTAGGAGTGCCTAAATTCTTTCGAGTGATTTCTAAGATATGCCTCTAATTTAGGAATATCTTCCCGCCGAAAAATATCCCACAGAGCACTTCCTGTTTCCTCTGTTGCTTGTTCTGAGGAAAAAACTGGAGAAGCATCCCTTTTTACCTCAATTTTTGAAATCTCGAATTTTCCTATAGCTGCAATTTCTGAGATCTCCATCTCCTCATTGTCGCTTTGACCAACTTGATCAGAGTTTAACTTCTCTCTATCCAGATGCTCCTTCTCATCTTGGGCCTTGTGTATTTCTTTCAACCTTGCAATTGCAGAATGCTGCTCATGACTCAACACTACTTCTGCTGTATGAGTCAAAATATTCACCTGTGCCAATCAGTATTCTAAAAAACGTCACTATGTTGCTTGCACAATGCAAAAAGGCAAAATTTAATGCGAGGTTTTTCAGCATCCTGAGTCAACAGAAAATGGGTATTTTATCAGTAACAATTACAAAAGCACACCTAGCTATTCAATAATGCATTTTGGACCATTAACTTTAAAAAATAAACAAATACAGGAAGCCAAAATGTACATTTCCCAATTGATGATGGAAATCTATAAGATTTCTAAGAGCTATATATTCACACATTGTCACACCTTGATATGCGATTTAAAACCAAATTGACATCCCCACAAACTTCACCAAATAGACCACGTTTTCTAAACCGTCTGTTTTAGACAGATTTACAGCTAAGCAAGCATGATTACAGGACTTCCTATTATAATATGAAAGGAATCTGAATGGCAATTTCTACCACCACATTCAGAATTTTTTTTGATAAGTAATTTCTACCACCACATTCAGAATTGTTAACAAGGAAAATATAAGCAACAAAAAGATTGCTAGTATTTGTAATATTTGCGTAAAAGGCCAAACTAAAACCATTCCCCATCTCAATATGAACCAAAATGCAGGTTGTACATCTCAAAATCTAACAGTTCGAATATACAGTGCATATATTGCACTGTCATGGGAGAACTCAGTTTGTTAGAACATACCGCATCTGACATGTCACAATGAAGCTTAGTTACAGAGTCCCCTCTTCCAAGCTCTTCTGCAATCCCATAACCAATGTACGTTTTTGGACCTAGGTCTGGTTTCAAGACACCTGGAGGCAACTTGACAGCTAAGTTAAGGATACCAGCCCTAGGATCTGTGTACTCTTGAAATGGCAAAACACAGATAAATTCATCACAATGACGGGGCAAAAGATCCTCAAACTTGTCAGAGGGGGGCCAATCCTTTAGCTTGAGCATCTCCGGCCAGAAGTTATAGTACCTTCTCCCTTCTGTATAACCTCTAAAAAATTGAACAGTACTAATCTCCACCTGAATTTTTTAACAAATCAGCATTGGAAATACGATATCGAGCAGGCGTAACCAAGTAAGATGAAAATATACTTGAGCAAAGAAGAGAACATTTCTAAAGTGAAAGTCCTGAAAAATCATGGATTCAGAAAACATAAGGGAATGTGATGGGTGCGTGCAAGAGAGTGATGTATAATAAAATAAAGCAAAAAAAAAAAGACATAATTCCAGATAAATGGTTTTGACGAATAGTCTTTGGATGAAAAGTAAAAATGTGTGCATCAAGGGAATGGAAGCTAAACCTCACAACCAGCCAGGCAATCAATGGCTTTCACTTCTGACATTTTTGAGCTGACCTCTGGATCCACGTTTTCGCATAATGCACGCCACATGACCTTTGGCTCCCAGCTTAAACCAGTTGCCTGATCAAGAACATCACGAACTATAACAGGTTCACCATTAGTCCAGCATTGCCGGAACTGCAAAAGCTTTTCTTCTTGAAGAATGTCTCTTGAAGCTGGACAATACAAGTAGTTGTCATCAGAATCTACTCTAGAAGCTGCTCTTCGCAACATCTTCTTGCTCGTTTCAGTACATTTGCGCTCAACAATTCTAAACGTCTCCAATAAATCTACTGCTTTGACTTCTAAACTTGAAATCCACCCTTGTGGAAGGATACGTTTGAGCTCCAATACACATTTACCACACCCACCAATTTCCCTTGGAGCGCAAATAACACTTCTGTCATCATTAGCACTCCACTTGGTAAAGGACTCAGCTTGTTCTTTTGAAATTTTTGAAAGAGAAGATTCTGGTAGAGGATCTCCACCGTGAACATACTCATAGCCCCTGTTGACGTATTGAAACTTCACTTCACGACGGCTTGTAACACTTCCCTTACGAATTTCTTGGCAACAATGGAGACAGAGTTCATAGGAACATTTAGGACAGCTTCGATGAAGGTCTATAATTGAAGTTGCACAATGATCACTGCACCAAGACCAAAAGATAAAAATTGAAAAATACACATAGGACCTCTAGAATGATAGAATTATAAAAGAGGAGATGCCTACCAAAAGACACGCTCATCATTATGACAAAGGGCTTGTGGTACTTCAAGTTCAGAATATGATTTTCCTACCATCAATATTTCCGGTAAGTAATTTTAAAAATTCAGAGAGAAAACTCAAACCTAAAGCTGAAAACCATACTTACTCTGAATGGTAGCCTCAATCTCTATCTCCCTAGTTTGCTCTTCGCAAATTTGTTTCAAATACGGTCGCAAAGAATAAAGTAAATGCTGGAGATTCTGGATCTTTGCACCATCAGAGATGACCCTCTTTGGAGTCTGAAGGTTAGAAAGACACACACACAAAAAAAAAAAAAAAATCAGGTTGTTTCTTTAGAGGTAGTAATTTAAAGGCATTTACAGTCCAATAAGATAACAACCAAACCTTAATCATCCCATTTGAGTGCAAGCAAGCGTTGCAGTTGCAGTTTCCACGGCAAAATGGGCAAAGCTCCGAAATTTCTTCTTCTTTTAAGCGAGGATACCTATATACACAAAATTCAGCAAGAATGACATGGTTAAAAATTGGTTTTTTGGAATAAAGAGACATTTTTACAAAAAAAGTTGAATGTATATAGAATACCCCACCATTGCTTGATACACGGGATGCAATACATTTTCTGCTTACACTTGGTGCAAGGGACAACAGTTCTTTTCTTCATACACTGATGACATTTTAAGCGATCTTCTCCGTTTCCCTGTTTAAGGAAATAATTATAAATAACTTGCAGTATAAGGAAAAATATTAAAACAAAAGATAAAGAACTGATTTCTTCAATTGAATGGGAAAACAATGATAAGCATAGTATCTAAAGATTGAAAGACATAAGATAGATGAACTACCTTCACATTTTTCGGAGTGCATGTGTTCTTGCTTGCGCTACATGCATTAGTATTCCTTAACCGATAATTCTTCTCCCTTGCATCCTTTGAATTTTCTTCAGTCATCACACTGTCGAAATTGCT
Organism: Alnus glutinosa; assembly: GCF_958979055.1. Classification (NCBI taxonomy): domain Eukaryota; kingdom Viridiplantae; phylum Streptophyta; class Magnoliopsida; order Fagales; family Betulaceae; genus Alnus; species Alnus glutinosa. Next base: position 2,127,633 of record NC_084890.1, on the reverse strand, counting down.
ACCTCTTTTCCGCGCTCTTGCCTTAAGCAAAAACTTAAGTTCTTCATCTTCTTCAAACTCAAAATCAAGGCAATCATCCTCGAATCTCCTTCTCTTGTTGGAAGCATTGCGGCGCTTCTTTGCCATTTTTTTACCACATGAGGACTCACTTTCCCGATTGTTCTGTCTTTTTTTGGATGAGAGTTTTGTTCTCAGATCTGATGACCCAGAATTGCCATTCTCTTCCTTGTTTGATATTGATTCTTCACTTCCATGTCCCAGGATTTCTCCTACTTCCCCATTCCTGGGAACCCTGGGAACTGTTGAGAATTTAGAGATTCTCCGCACATCGTTTTGATACCTGCTCAACCTTTCTTGCTCTGGAATCAAAACCTCCATTATCCCTGCAACATATTAAGTGGCACGGATGATGCTTATTTATTGGCATCCAAATCCAGTTCTATTACAGTCTGGGCAATTAAAAGTAACATATTGCAATCAAACAGAAACCATGAGGAACCAAACTACAACTAGTAAAAATTTGTGTGCGCGCGTGATACCAAGTTTCAAAACTACACCAGTCAATGGATGATATGCTTGATTTATTGGCATCCAAATTCCATTCTATCACAGTTTTAACATGAGGAACCATATATATTTGTTTTTGTTTGTGTTTGCGTTTGCGTGTGTATGTGTATGTGTGCACCGGATTCTAAAACTACGCGAGTCAATGCAATTCGTCAACATCTTTTAGCCCAAAATAGTTAAAGCACACAAGATGTCAAAGATGCACTAAAAGACAAGCCCAGACGCACTTGCCATTGAAACTTGCATTCAGAAAGAATCTCCAAAAAATCTCACGGGCATATCACAGTGGTTTAAAAGAAAATAATTCCCAGAAATCATGAACCCACCAAGCATTTACAACACAAAATAGGTCAACATCTTTTAGCCCAAAAAGCCCACAAGATGTAAAAGAAGCACTAAAAGACGAGACCACACGAACTTGTCATTGAAACTCATATTCAAAAAGAATTTCCAAAAAATCTGACGGACATTACAATGCTGTAAAAGAAAATAATTCCCAGAAATCATAAACCCACCAAGAATTTACAACACAAAATACAAAACCTCAAAACTCCGTCCTAAAAATGTATAACTAAATAAAAATCCCATTAGGGTCATTCATGAAAAAAAAAAAATTAAAAAAAAAATCCCATTAGAGTCCGTAGGAGGATAATAAAAAATTTTTTTAAAAAAAAAAAAAAAAAAAAAAAAAAAAAAAGAAAGAAAGAAAGAAAGAAAGAAAGAAGAAGAAGAAGAGAGAACAAGAATCTAATAGGAATAAATAAATTGGGGACTGTACCTGATTATCCAAAAATGAGACCATGTGTGAGTTCGAAATTGGGGCCTGTAGAAATCGACGATGCAATGATCACGAAAAAACAGATGGCGATTCTAAGGGTTTGAATAACAAAGAAGGCATTGTGAGAGAGAGAGAGAGACAGAGAATTTAAGGTAAACATGAAGAAACGGTGGGTATTCGTATAAATATATATACAATTGTGGTCGGCGTGGAGAGGGTCTGTTCGTTGTAATTTGCTATATATGGTTTCTTTTTTTTTCCTAATCATTGTAATTGCTATGGATTGAAACTACCTAATTACCCCTATAGATTTGGGTGTCTTAAAAGGGTAGAAGATCAAATGACTCAATGAGTAGATGTTACATCACACTTTTACGTAATTTCCACTTCCTTATTTGGAATTTTTTGTCAGTATATATTGTTTTCCTTTTTTATTTGGTCAATTATGTTTTATTTTCTTTCTTTAATTGAAAAACCACTTGACAACCAAGACCCACAGAAAAGTGGGGTAAAAAAAAAAATAAAAAAAAAAAGAATAAAAGGGCGATTAGGAAGTAGTCGGATGATATTCAAATTTTAAGGGGTTGGCCGCACGCCACCCCAAGCCTGCTCTTTTTTTTTATTATTTTTTTTTAAATATAAGTTTATTTATTTATTTTTTAATAAATTTATATTTTTTTATAAAGATAGACACGTGCCGCCATCTCGCCAACTTATTGTCGACACGTGGCGTTAACGTATAGGGTTAAAAGATTCCGTTAAAATGGTGGACGGAAAACCGATCTAGGAAGTAAAACGTAATTATTACATACCACAGGGACTTTCTATGAACTTTTTAAACCATAAGAAGTGAAAAATAATTATGGCATACCACAATAACCAACGATGCAATTATCCCTTTTTAAAAACATAGTTAAACGTTTGATAAAATTGCAGGTAAATCTTTAAAATTTAGTATTTTTAAAAAAACACTCAAATGCCTACTATTAGAAAAAATAGTTTTTTACTTTTTTAAATTGTAATTTTTTTAAAATGTATTTCTCAAATGATTTTTTTTATTATTATTTGGTTTAAAATCAAATTTATTTATTTTTTTTTTTTTTACAAAATTACAATCTCACCTATAAATAGGTGAGATCTCGATTCGATCCTCACCCACTTCCTCGATATTGCAAAAACTGAAGGATTTCAAAGATTATGGTCGGACTCTTTTGAGGCTGTACGTACTGTTTTTGTAAAGGTTTTATGTTGAAAAAGGCATTCACTTTTGCCATAGTAAAATAAATTATTCACTTCATAGATTCTGTGGGGGCGCACATGGTTTTAGTTTAGGGCACGTTTGGTATCAAACTTCTAAAATGTATTTATTTTTAAAAATAGTTATTTCTCCTACTAGGACTCTAGGAGCGTCTCTAGCTGACTATAGCTAAATTGTTAATATTAGTTAATAGACTTAAATGCCTTTTTGGTACTTAAATTTTGAAAAATTTATTTTTTGGTATATGAGTTTCAATTTGCATCATAAATAATACATCAGTTTTGAAAAAATATCAAATTGGTATCTCAATCAAGTTTTTCGTCAAAAAACTAAGGCCTCGTTTGGTTTGCGGATTAGACCCATGGAAAAGAATAGCTATTCCTACGGAATAGCTATTCCTTTGTTTGGTTGTATATTATTTAAGGGAATAGTTATTCCCACGGAATAGCTATTCCCTTACGAAGAGGAATAGGTATTCCACTCAAAAAGGAGTGGAATACCTATTCCTTTCCTGTGGGAATAAATAAAATTCGTCTTTTACCCAAAAACCCCAACCCTCTCAACACCCAAGTCTCTTATCCTTCTCTCTCTCTGTTTCTCAACTCATAGTGTGTTTGGATACGAAATTTTGACAATAAAATATAATTCTGATTCTACTTTTTTCAAAATAAATCATATTTTATTCAACTTTTTAAAAAAACAAATTATATTTTATTCAACTTTTTATAAACAAATCATATTTTATTCAATTTTTTTTTTCTAAAAAGTCAAATCTCAAAATTCGCAAACAGAATAAGAATTTAATTCTGATTTCAAAAATTCATCACTCAAATGCACCATCAGTATCTCTCTCCATCTCTGCAATTATATTCTCATCCTCCTCTCTCTGTTTCTCAACCAACTTAATTTGTTGTGGGGTAGTCTTTTTTTTTTTTTCTTTTTTTTTTCTTTTTTTTTCCTCCTCCTATGATTTAGCCTACAGAATGCACTTAGACGTAGCAAAACGAGTACCTCTTAATATTGGGGGGACTCCAATTGTCTTGTGGAGGTTTGAGAAAAACTTTGTAAGCAAATAACGATTGTTTATTGCTGAAAAACAAATAAAAAATAATAAAATAAAAAGGGCTTTGTAGATGATTTATTTTTTTTATGATGATTATGTTTTTTTTTTTTTTTTTTTTCTTATAAATCATTTTACTTTGTAAGCAAAGAATGAATGTTTGTTGCTGGAAAACAAATAAAAAAGAATAAAATAAAAAGGGCTTTGCAGATGATCTATTTTATTTTTATTTATTTATTTTTATGATGGTGATATGATGATTATGTCTGTGTGTGTGTGTGTTTTTTTTTTTTTTTTTTCCCTTATAAATCATTTTGTAGCGTAATTGTATATGAAAAAAAAAAAAGAAAAGAAGCCATGAACTCTATGAAATTAAAAACAAAAAAAAACAAAAAAAGGTCATAGTATGATTGTTTATGTTTCTTAAATAAAGAAAAAAAAAATGTCCTTAAGAATATAAATTATATTTGTATTATAAGGGTGTTTTAGGAAATTTGATTATAATATGATTCCATTCACCAATGTATTGCACTGTACCAAACAAAAGAATACATATGCAATGTTCTATTCCACCGTTACAACCAAACAAAAGAATAGGAATAGTTATTCCATTCCACCTTCATCTATTCCCATGAATAGTTATTCCTTTTCCTAATGGAATAGACATTCCGCAAACCAAACGAGGCCTAATAGTCCGCCACGTCACTATCACTTAGTACCACTAGAAACACGACACATGTTCCTTGCGACATGTCAATACTCACATAATTGTCAAATCACCCAAACACTTCTACATCACATACACACGTCATTTTCAGATTTTGGGAGGAAATTATTTTTTTGTAATTATTAGTCAAGTTTTAATTTAATAAAAAAAATTGAAAAAAAAAAAGAAAGTGGGTGGTTGAGCCACCACCCCCCTTGGCCACCCAATGGCCAAAACTCATCAAAATGTTGTTAAAGGGTTTGCCCATGAGGACCGGCCTGGGGTGGTTCACCCTCATGGCCTATGGGGGTGGTTCGACCACCCTCAAGGGCCAAAACCCATCAAAATGTTTTTAGAGGGTTTGCTCATAGGGTGATTCAGCCACCCCCAAGGGCCAAAACCCAACAATTTTTTTTTTTTTTCCTTTCTTTTTTATGTCATGAGATGGTTCGGCCACCCCAGATCAGCCAAGAGAGTAGCTCAATTTTTAATTAATTTTAGTATTTTATGTGAGAGCTAATGTGTTGCAAGGGACATGTGTCGTGTTCCTAGTGGTGTTAAGTGACAATGACGTTGTGGACCGTTAGTTTTTTGACGAAAAACTTGACTGAGGTACCAATTTGCTATTTTTTCAAAATGTGGTACTATCTGTGATGCAAATTGAAACTCATATACCCAAAAATAAAATTTTCAAAACTTAAATACTAATAAAATATTTAACCCGAATTAATATTACCATTTTTTTCATCTTATGTGTATTAGCGAAAGATGAGCTAAAATACATTCAGTGCGCTATACTGAACACTAATATAGCAAGAATGTCTAAATAAAAAATTGTTTGTCACCATCCCTCTATTTCAAATGAAAATATGAGAAATAATATTTAGAACTAAATAGATAATATAATAAATAATCTGTTGAAGTGAAAAAGAAAAAGAAAAAAAAAAGACTAACTGTAATTAAAATAAAGAGTTTCGTCCCCAATAGGTAACTTAATCGGATAGGGATTACGCCTCGTGAAGCAAAGGTCACTAGTTCGAATTCCCCTCCTCATTTTTTGTGGACATATCAAAAATACAAAATAGAGAGTTTCACACTTTCACTTTTTTACTATGTTGTTCATAGGAATAACTATTATTTTTAAGTGGGAATATCACATTGATTAATCATCCCACAAAACCCTTCAACAATGAGAAAACAAAATCAGCTCCTCTCCTCAACTCCTCTCTCTCCCTCTCTCTCTCTCTCTCTATGATGTGATCTTTTATTTACCAAAATATATCAATAATAAAAATTATCACTCGCAATAGTACGAATTCTTATAGGATAAGGCTATATTGAGGGTGTCGAACCTCATTGACTACGTATGTGTTGTTATCAAGCTTTTTTGAGATTAAATAAAACTTAATTTAAAAGATGTTGGATTTTTTTTGTTTTATAAAAATAAATACATAAAGTAAAAACATAAAAATAAAAAGAGTAGGGATGAGAGAAATAATAAGGGATTGATTTCATTACTCCCACATAACAATGGTCAATCATAAATTAACAAGGAAAATTCATATCATGCATGATATATGGCTCGTCTCACTCGAGTAGTCAATAAATTACATTTAAATAATAAGTATAATATATTTTCGATTGGCACGAATCACTCACCTAACCACTAAGATGCGGTATGACCTGTCTTTCTTAGGTATGGATTAACTACGTCTTTAATAGGATACACACAATCAATGGAAAAGTATAACCCATCTTCGGTTGGTACGAACTGCCTACTTAAATTATACTAAACTAGGGTGTAATATAATCCGTATTCCCTAGGTATGGCCTATCTAACCCTCTTGATCATATGTCAATTAAAATCGTTATATAACAATCATTCACATAATCACAGAAAATATGAATGATTGAGTTAAATCAATATAAAATATTTTCTAAGACAATATAAAAAATTCATAATGATTGAATATAAAATTAAGATCAATTCTCACAGTTATACAACCACCATACATATAGAAAATCCCAAATTAAAATACAACTAAACCATTGTTACTTGAAAATGGCTACATCAACGCCTTAGTACGAATTTAGCCGCAGTGTTGGGATGGCCTCCCGCCATATTATTCTCTCCTCTTCAACTTGTCAAGCCTCCAAGAAGAATTTTTTGTCTAAAGTTAAGTACAAGCACAAGCACACATTCTTTTGAAGCTTAGGAATCTATTTATAGAGATTAGGAGAGGCCTAAAAGCTCTTGAAATTCCAAAAAAATTGTGTCTTGAGTCTTCTTGTCCAAGTAGGAGATTGAAACTTCAATTCAACTAGGAAAATGATTCGAAATTCGTTCAGAATTGCGGCTTTTTATTGCGGGGATATTTTGGCATAGTAAATGTCCGATTTCGGAAAAAGTTATTTCTGACATATTTGTTTCATTTTTTATTAGCTTCCCAATGCCACCAATTTCATTGCAATCTGATATCTGAACCAAAATTTATGATCAAAACATTGAGACATGTGCAGAATCCAATTCAATTTTGACTCTTAGTCGAGAAATTTCGATTTAATCATTTACTTGATTTGATTAAACTTAACCACATCATATAGGTCTTCTATTATGATTGGTTAAGCTTAAACATATATTATAAGTTTTCTCAAAGTGTGCTTTAAGCCCAAAATTAATGGAGTTAATTGCATCTTTATTTAAAATCTGAAAACAATAAAACAGCATAAAATCAAACAAATAACAATGCTAAGGAATTAACATATATAAGTTAAGGGGTAACATTCGATGCTTATCAATATATATATATATATATATAAAAGTTCCTAAAATATAAAACTTTTTCAGCCTCTCTCAGGAATCTTACTTTGGTCATTTAATTTATTTCTCTATGTTACTGTTATGACAATATAACAAAGGGATATTGCATGCCGTAGTAGAGTCATTATTGCGTACTTATTTGCTTAAGTCTTGTTTTGATAAGAGTTTATATCCCTAGAACTCTATCTCCACGGTAGTGTTTATCTTTGTGTTGGAGTCAGTATGTTTACTTAGCTTGATAGGGGTGGGGTACATCTCTCCTGGTTGGTAAGTATAGGAGCCTAAGTCTAGGTGTCGATAAGAGTAATATCCTATCCTAAATTATTGTAGGAGTTCTAATCTAAGTAGGTGTCATTGTATTTCTTCTATCTAAAGGGTGATAATAAATAAAGGAGAATGCAAATTTAATCTTAAACCTTTGTGTTTGAATAAAGTTTTTTGTTTGATGTGTCTAATCTAATGCTTCGTTTGTTTCGACATTAAATGGTTTCCGTTGTAAAATATTTTCAACGAAATCATTTTTCAAAAAAATTGATTTCCCTTAAAATATTTTCCGACGCTTAGATCGTACGAAAAAATCACCACCGATGAAAAATTATCAGTGACGAGATTCTGACAGGATTCCTGCTATTGTTGCTGAAATATGGCAAGAACGACCAGAATCCTGCCAAAATGGCCGGAATTTGACACAGAACGGCCGAATCACGGCCAGTTGGCCAGAAGTCGACCGTTCAGGCTAGATCCTGGCCAGCAAGCCAGAATCCAGTCGTTCTAGCAAAATTCCAGCTGAAAATTCCAAATTCTGACACCAGTTGGTGTCGGAATTTGATGACGATTGCCGAATTTTGGCGATGTTCAACTACTTGAGCGTAAAGGTCGATTGCGTCGTTTAAAAGAAGGTCAACTGCGTCTGCCGTCTGAGAAAAATTGATTTATACTTTTAAAAAGCGTAAATTATTTTTAAAATTTATTAAGTATTTTTTGTCAAACATAAATCATTTTCAGGTTGATTATTATTTTCTCTTTCACAAAATATCAGAAAATATCGAAAACATTTTACTATGAAACAAATGGAGCATAAGCACCCCCTTCTTCTTTTTTTTCTTTTTTTTTTTGTATTGAAGTCATTGTTTTCTGTAAATTGCTATGGAGGTCGTGATGACAAAATTCTATACCATCAAAATAAGAAAAGCTCTCTAGAGCCTGTTGGTGTCGGTATAAACCAATTACTCTCTAACACTATTTCCTTTTGTATGGAGTAAACTTTTTACTTTTTAGTCTTAAGAAGGTGCTACTTTAAGGAATGAGTTGCATAGAGTCATAATTTATGGGTGTGAGTGCAAATAGAATATTAATTTGGGGGACAAAGTAAAATTAACCCTAAATTTAGTCATGTTTATATCATCATATCCCGCACATACTTGCAATATTTGTAACGAATTTAGAACCCCCCACCGCCCACGCACTTGTAGTCTTGTACCATGCCTTTCCCCTAGCCTCCTAATCCACATGAGCATGCGAAGGTGACCATCGGTTGGGCCTTTTTATTTTATTTTTTATATATATATTTTCTAAAAGCAATATACAAAAGAAGGTGAAAGAGAAAAAAAAATCAAATTAAATAACAAAAAATGGCTAGACAACACAACAATAAGTCCAATACAACTAAATAAGTGCTATTACAACAAGATAAGAAGGGAATCAATTGAATTATTGGCATAAAAGCCAAGAAAATTGACTGCCATTTAAGGTGGTTTGTGGCACAAAAAAGGCAAGAACTTCATGATGCCTCTTAACCCTTCTTGTAACAGAGACGGCTAAGCCATGAGACACAGAAAGGGGCTCGAACTTTATAATATCCCTCAACCCAACCCAAATCTCAACAAAAAAAAAATCATTGCTACAACACACCAAAAGGAGATCCATAGCAGCAACGAGGGCATTGATTGAGGTTGAAACAAAGGGAGAATGGAGGAGAAAGACAGTTTCTAGAGAGAGACGGTGCTCAATGTGTGCTATATTTTGACAATATAGTTGGAATTACTTTGAATATATCAATGCAACTGACCATACGTCAATATAAAAACATAAGCATTCATTAATACCTTTCTCAAATTGCAATGGGTTTCTTTTGTTATAATCTTTTGTTAAATCTTAACGGCTAGAATATAATTGACATTTCACGTGACTCAAAATGACATTAATTAGGAGATATCATATATATATATATATATATAAAAGTCGAGTTCTTCCTTAGAATGGCATAGAATAGTGACACGTGGCATGAACCCATATTTTTTAGTGACTAAACCGGTCCTTTAAATACTAAACCGGTCTTTTAAATAAAATTGAACCGATCTATTTAATCTCTCTCTCTCTCTCTCTCTCTCTCTCTCTATATTAATGATACAAGTAGCCTCTTTCTCCCTCAATTAATGATATAAGTATAATTCTTTGGTATTTTTATATTTTTGGTTGAAATCTAAGTATGTTTCCATTTTGTTTGTGAAATTTGTGGTTGAACTATTCTTCATTTGAATATTTATGAGATTTTTTTTTTTGTTCATTTGCTTTTTCGAATGTTTAGAATTATATATGATTGAAATATAATAGGTATCACATCAACATTAAAAAAAATTCCTGCTAATTTTCTATTTTATATTTTGATAATTAAAATCGTGGTTTTCTTCTTGCTATTTTTCTTCTCCATACTTATTTTCATTATAAACTACACCTATGGGAACAAATATGTTAACATGTTTTAATTTATATATGAATTAAACTAAAAATAAGGGTCTTATGTATTAATTCATTTAAATGTTTTATGGGATATTTGTTTTTCTTTTATGTGATTTTTACGATTTTCACTTATTTTTTGTAAGTGTTATTCTGCTTTTGAAAATCAAAAAAGACAAAATTTTATTTGATTATTGTGCACAAAAGGAATATAAATACTTATAAATACTTTTAAAACACTAAAGAGTTAATTAAGCATTAAATTTGAAATGTTTTTTTTTTTAATACTCAAAATTATAAGGATTTTATTTTTATTGAAACATATCATATATATATATATATATATATATATATATATATATATGTGTGTATGTATATATAAAGGCTGAGTTCCAACTTCGAGTTGGCATAGAATTAGGACACGTGGTATGAATTCATACTTTTTAAATATTGAACCGGTCATTTGAGTGAAAAACTGGTAATTTAAGTAAAACTAAATCGGCCTGTGTATTTCAAGTAAAATAAACGGTGCATTTAATATGACTAATTAACTCTCTTATATTGAATAAAAAATGAATAGAAATGTCAATTTTTTTTTTGTCATTAAATTCTCACTAATTTCTATCTCTTTCTATTCCTTTAAGTAAATCTGGAAAAAAAAAAAAAAAAAAAAAAAAAAAAAAAAAAGGCAAAATTGAACTGCTCCATGTATTTCAAGTGAAATAAACGGTGTATTTAATATTCCTAATCAAATCTCTTCCATTGAATAGAAAATGAATAGAAACATTTAATTTTGTTATCATTAAATTCTCACTAATTTCTACCTCTCTCTCTTCCTTTAAGTAAAATCTTTTACTCCAACACCGCTTCCCCTCCCATTAAATATCCGTTACAAACTGAACCTCAAAGAGTCAAACGTCAGTTTTTTTTTTCTTTAGGAAATGTTAAAAGTCACTCTAATATCTCTCGCTTTTTCAAATAAATATATGGAGAAGTAATGGTTTGTGGCTATGCAAAACTGCAATGTTGTTTACATTATTGGTGCTCAAAGCAAAGAGAGCAAAGTTTTTGCTATAAATGCTCAAATCAAAAAAGGTAAAATTTTATTTGATTATTGTGCACAAGAGGAATATAAATGCTTTTAAAACACTAAAGAGTTAATTAAGCATTAATTAAATTTGATTTTTTTTTTAATGCTCAAAATTATAAGGATTTTATTTTTATTGAAACATATCATATATATATATATATATATATATATATATATATATATATATATATATATATATATATATATATATAACAGCCGAGTTTCAACTTAGAGTTGGCATAGAATTAGGACACGTGGTATGAATCCATACTTTTTAAACATTGAACTGGTCATTTGAGTAAAAAACTGGTAATTTAAGTAAAGCTAAACCGATCTGTGTATTTCAAGTAAAATAAATGGTGCATTTAATATGACTAATTAACTCTCTTATATTGAATAAAAAATGAATAGAAACGTCAAATTTTTTTTGTCATTAAATTCTCACTAATTTCTACATCTTTCTATTCCTTTAAGTAAATCTAGAAAGAAAAAAAAGGAAGGTAAAATTGAATTGTTCCATGCATTTCAAGTGAAATAAACGGTGCGTTTAATATTCCTAATCAAATCTCTTCCATTGAATAGAAAATGAATTGAAACATTTAATTTTGTTGTCATTAAATTCTCACTAAATATCCATTACTAACTAAACCTCAAAGAACCAAACGTCAATTTTTTTTTTTTTTTTTTCTTTAGGAAATGTCAAAAGTCACTCTAATATCTCTCGCTTTCTCAAATAAATATATGGAGAAGTAATGGTTTGTGGCAATGCAAAACTGCAATGTTGTTTACATTACTGGAGAGTGGTGCTCAAAGGAAAGAGAGCAAAGTTTTTGCTATCGTTGAAACATTTTTGTTTGTAATACTGCTATAGCCTTTTTTTTTTTTTTAGTTTGCCTTTCAAGTTTGTTGGGGTTGTGTTCAATAGAATTGTAAATAATATGTTTGTATTTATTTTATGTGTTTTTGTTTTTCTGATTTGATTTTCTATCCTTATTTTTGCATTGATAATTTATATTATTATTATTTTTTTTTTGTTGAAGAAGTAGTTTCTTTTACGCTATATATAAGAATGATGGTTGAATTAAAAATATCTATCTGACTGTAGTTTCTTCTTATACCTATAAATTTCTTTGGAACTAGAAAAAGTAAATAATAAAATAGTTATTTTCTATTATATTAGTGGTTATCATTTTACATTTTTTTTTTACTTTATTTTCTATGATTTTGTTTTTTCTTTACACTTTTTTTGTCCCTATTTCCTAATTTATATTATTTTTTTGTTCAAATTGCTTCTTTTTTTTTTTTTTTTTTTTTTTTTTTTTTTTTTTTTTTTCTTTTTCCTTTTCTAAATTTTACATTGAATTTAAGGAAACTATGGAAAGAGAAAGTTTACATTAATTGTTGTTTTGAGTACGAGGTATGACGATTTTTTAATTTACATTGTTCACTGATTTTTTTTTCTCTGTATAATGCACATTGTTAATGTGCTTAATTGATAGACAATATTGATTTTCAAGGTTTCATATGAACTGGAAAAGCATATGAGAAAGAAAACTCTACTTTATTCTATTAGTATTTTTTATTTTTTACTTTTTGTCTATATTTTCTATGGTTCTCTTATTTCGTTTCCTCTCCTTCTTTTTTTTTTTATGCAATTAATATATTATTTTTCATTCAAATTGCTTATTTTATCTTTTGTAAATTTTACACTAAATTTAAGAAAATGATGGTGAGAGAGAGTTTTCTATGGTTGTTTTTTGTACGGGGTATGATGATTTTTTTAGCGTATTATATTTATTGAATAGTTTTTTATTACTTTGTATAATACAAAAAAGATAACACAATTATATGGACATAAATTTCCTACAAACCGATTTATAGGAAATTTCTTACAATCCACATATAAGATTGACATGTGTCCTTTGGCATGTGAGAAGCACATGTTATTTAAATAATACATGCTTTTTTAATAGCATTAATAAAATAACATGTGCTTCTCACATGTTTAAAGGATACGTGTATTTTTTAAATGTGAGTTTTAAAAAATTTCCTACAAACCAATTTATAAGAAATTTTTGTCCCTATTATATTATTTTAGAATTTTTCAGTTTTCATTTTTTATCTATATTTTCTATACTTCTCTTCTTCCATTTTATTATTATTATTATTATTATAAAACTAAATTATAAGGAAGAATCCCGTGCATAGCACGGGTTATGAGCTAGTTTATATATAAAAATAGAGTAATGCTATACATCATCCCCTTGTCCTCTTTTTGTCCTCTCAAAATTGATGTGGCTCTTAAAATCACCATTGAATTTTTAATATATCACTATTGAATTTTGATCCAATGGTGATTTTAAGAGCCACATCAATTTTAAAAGGACAAAAGGAGGACAAGGGGATGATGTGTAGCATTACTCATAAAAATAACCCCCCTATTTGGGAGTGATGTGCGGCGTGGCCGTAAGGCCCATAAACCAAGGCTAGGCGAAAGAGTTTTCTTTTTTCTACATTAAGGGTATAATTATATTTTTGCAAATTGAGTGATGCATAAATTAAAACACCGGGAGAACATTACAAATTGCACGGTAATTCAATAAGTGCAGTATGGGTGAAGATGAATATATAGGGTGTTCCGTTCAAGGAGAATTGGCAGTCAATATAGCCCGAAAGTATTTACATTTCATATTTGTTCGTCAAAAAATGGACATGAACTGTAACCTAATCCAACAAACACTAAGCAACAACACATGGATTCACACTAGAAGTACTCATTACATGCTCAACTTGCAACCGACTGCCAGATAAAACAAGACCTTGCTTTGTTGCTGGAGTTACTGAAGTCTCTATCCCTGGCTGTATATGCTATTTGTGCTGTTTAATCTACAGCGCCATCCTGTTCCATTGGTATAGTTCTGTGAAGGCGTAATGTACAGTAAGAAGCAAAGTTTCCTGCTGAAAATTACGGCTGTGAATGTTCTTGAACAGTCTCAGGCGGAGATGGGGGGGAGGATGCACCACTAACTCTGCTGGGAACCGGTGTATTCTTTCGGGACTGGCGCTTTGTGGGTACAATCACACTCTCGCTCTCCCACTTTTCATCAAACACCTCCTCCTCGTCTTCATCGTCTTCGGAAGCTTTAAAAACCGGATGTATATATGCATTTTGAAGAAAGCCTTTTAAGTTCAGGTGCGGTTCCCTTGCACGTTCTAGAGTATCTTTCATCATTGCTTCCTAAACCCACATGAAATAATAGTAAAAATGAAGTAAATCCCACATGAGAGAGAGAGAGAGAGAGAGAGAGAGAGAGAGAGAGAGAGAGAGAGAGAGAGATTAATTAATTAATTAGAGAGCTGAAATCGAGTGTGTATTCCCCTAGATAGAACTGAAAGTGATGAAAAATTGCTTTCTTCTTGAAAGTAATGGCCAATATTTAGGGACATAATAATGCCAATTTACTTTTTATGTCAAGAACCAAAAGGAGAAAATGCAGGTTGGAAAGGGACAGCTACCAAGTTTAGCTCCTTTTTCTCCAGTTAATAGAAATTAGACACTAAATTTCAGAAGTCATCAAAAGCTGGACCAGACTTTGATATTGTTTTGTTTAGATTACGAGGTTATAAGCCTAGAACATTGTTCGACACAATAAATAAACTCTTGGCAAGAAAAAAAATGAAGTATTCCTACTAATATATATTGACTATCAGACTCAAAAAAGGTTTAAGCATTCTCATGGCCACGCTACACAAAATTCAAGATCTACTATAACATCACATGTATGCCCTAGAGAATTTAAGCATTTGGGATAGTGTTCAAGATGTAAGACATAGTGGAATTAGATTAACACAGGCAAGGCTGCAACCATGCAATCGGGCAACTCATACACGGTTCCACAAGTTCAAAAGTGTGACACATCTACTTGGCAACTCAACTAGATTACAGCTCCATAGCCGAAAACATATACTGCAACCCAATGTACGTCTTAATTGTTTAAGTTGCATCATGCATTTGACTAAAACAACACAAAGAAAATTTAATATACTTATAGTAACATATGATTAAAACAGTGCACAAAAACATTCTCTAACAGATGCATTCATGTAGACACAGGCTTCAAATCAAAAGCCAAAGTGTGACATTAAGCATAACAAACTGAGCAATCATATGTATTACGTAGTCAACACTATCATATAATGATTAATTTAGGAAAAAATCAAATGTAAATCACCATTAATGATGACAGACAAACCAGCAAGTTTCCGTTCGTATGCATGCAGTTATTTGAAATAATAAGAGACATCAACTATGCATGTTGTAAGCTCCAACAAACCTGTAATGGGTATCTAATAAATGCTGGTTCATAACGGCCTTTGCAGAACCTATGGAACCATATGGTTAGAACTGGAAGTGCAAGGAGAAATGGTGTTGACTGGGCAGCCTCTTTCGTGCTCAACAATCCCATAAGAAGTACTTGAGAAATCACCAATGCAGTTACAACACGCCCATGAACATCAGGCCAAAATGCTGCAGCACTCTCATACTCTTGGTTGTAAACATTTATGATCTGCATTTTCCGAAATGAGGAGTGTTTAAGAAACAACTAAAAAAGAAAATGAGCCTACGACACTGTATATAGTGATGCTAAACATGGAATAAATATTTGAAAGCAAACATATTTGGGTAGACCACATAGAGAGATCTGACAAACAAAATACTTCCTCATGAAGAAAATTAATTAGAAAATTCTTATCCAGAAAATACTGTATTTAGGTAGACCACCTTAAGATTTCATGTTTGCTGGTTTCACTAGGGCAAAATAACTGGACATGAAGCACTGAATGTAGACCTCCCTAGCAATTTTTCTTAAAAGTTTCCACAATTTAAAATATCAAAGTAAAATAAAACGGTGAGTGTGTGCACGCGTGCATATTAATAAAGTTTATGTTGGCCCTATAGATTTCTTTGCTCAGAACTATAAAAGTTGCAACCCAATCATTGGACTGATACTGCCATGACCACAAGCACGCCTACTTAAACCCTAGATTGTCCTTTAAACAACAAATTGTACAGTAAAAAACACAACTTTGTACCTGATGACGGAACACAACATAAGCAAAGCCGAAGAAAATGATTATGAAAGGAAGGATAGCAGGTGTCACTGTAGCATACACGAGGCCCAACAAAAAATAAAACTGTATACGAGGTTCTCCTGTGTTGAAACCAAGACTTCCAGGATCCATCGCCTCCTCCCTATCCTTTTCTGTCTTCACCAAGAAGAAATTCTTCAAGTGGTAAATTATAAGAGGTTTCAACATTAAAATTTCCCCAGCTATACCAGCCCATCCATCAACCATAATATAAGTTATGAAGAAAGTTGCTTTGATCGGTATCGCCACACCAATTGTTTTAGGAATGCTGCCAAAAAGAGAAATAAATATACTTAATTTTATGAAATCTAAGTCTCAAAGAAGGTGGTGCAAAGCCATTATCTAGCTCAAATCATGTAAGCTTGATAGATGAATCACATTATGAATGGAAATGCCTGATATGATTATCATAAATCATGTAATTATATCGAAGGTACAGTCAAAGATTTCCAGCATTTTGATGGTTATAAGAAAACACAAAATATGTATGAACTGTGGAGATACAAATCCAAGACATGGTCCATAAAAAGCAAACCACATCCACAAACAAGTGTAGAAAGCCTAGTGCTCATACGCTAAAAGAAGCAAATAATGCCCACCAAGATACTCATTCATTTGGTTACAAGATGTCCTACTTCATCCATTCCTAATGACATCACGCCATTCCATTTAATACACTTTCCTCATTAAACACCACTCAAGTTCTTGATAGGAACTCTAAATAATTATCGCATATCATCTTCAGCCTCTATACTTCTACAGAATTTTTATTTGGAAGTTTATAGTCATTCATGAAAGTTGCAATTTCTTGGACAAAAGAGATCAATTTTGATAAAAAGGGATATCAACAGACTTCATACTTTGGCATAAAATTTGCCTATAAATTCTTAAGTTCACATTATAACTAGTGAATGCAAGCGCAAACCAATTAATATCCAGATGCTCAAGCAGGCATATACAAAATCTATAGAACACCAGCTACCAACACATACAAATATATTTGCATTGCCAAAAACAGACATACTGAACAACAAAGGGAATAGTACATCTTTGAGAAAAACATACTCGCTTGCTGATTGGTGAATAAATGAATCTAGCTGATCGAATGCACTTCCAGTAATTATGCTCCCGAGGAAAACATTCACAAAGTTGAAAAGATAATATCTAGAGGCTGCTCTCCTTTCTAGAGATGATAGAGATATAAATCCTTCAAATCTAGACATGATCATCAATATGGTTGGCAGAAAGATAAGGAATAACTTCAATACAATCCCAGGTAGAAAACCTGCGATGAGTGATTTAACGAAGGCCCTGCATTATGAAACAGAGGATTATAAGTAATTTGTAGCATAGTAGACTAATTACTGAGTTGAGAGGCCTCAGGATGAGAGCAAGCTCACTTTTCAACAACAGGCTTCAAGAATGGTGCTGCTTTCTCGATGCCCTCAAGACTTGCAAGAGATTGTACAATTGCAATGGGGATCATGAAAAAGAAGGTCAAGAAGAAGAATGCAACAGCTATAACTAGCCTTCTAACTGAGAGAGAAACATATGGAATGGCTAGGTTTGGCCAATATACATCACGTGGCTCTGGAGCCCACTCTGTTAACCAAATAGTTGGGTTTCTGGATTGTTGAGTTTGGGCACAAACAGCAGTACCCCAACGAGTTTTGAAAGAAACAAATGCTGCAGGCATTATAGAGTTTGGATCTTCTGCAATTCTTTCCCTTTCTGCAGTTATCTGAAGGAGAGGTGATCCATTTCAATAATATGAGACCTTGAAGTGTACTCAAATTGCAGACAAAAAAAAAAAAAAAAACAAAAACAAAAACAAAGCAGCATTGTAAAATGCAGCAAATTTTAACTTAAATGTAATTAGACCTCCAAATGCAACACAAATGCACCATAAAAGTCCAGTAAAAAGCCCCCATCAACATGAGCATTTAGAAAATAGTTAAGGACAGACAAACAAGAAAGTTTTCACCAGATGGTCTTTTATAATAGGAATTTGTCCCTCCAAAATGAAAAATCATATGCATATTTTGTTGAAATCTCAACAAGATATGATAGTAATTAATCTTTTTTAGAAAAAACATCCCTATAATTTTTAATGAAGAGGACCATGGATGATGACAACCAACGGAAAATGACAAAAAAAAAAAAAAAAAAAAAGAAACTGAAGAGAAAAAAAATGTCCAAGTAGGCCCCATTAGAGGACTATTGGGTCCTATTATAGGAGCGACATGATACTTGGAATACTTTTGGTGGGTCATGGTTGAGCTCGCTCACTTCTAGCCCCTTTGAATAAAGCAGAATTAATATTTAGGGGTCTTTCAATAATCCTAAGATTGCATTAATGAGGTAAGGCTATTAACGCACAACACACTCCTAACTCTTCTGTAACACATAAGAGATCTAGTGAGTATATTGATAAGACTTCCGGTAGTTCACAACTCCTAGTGACAACCAGTTCCTAGAGATAGGAGTCCTACTTGTATTGAGTGAAAGAGTTTTACTTGTATTTAAGTTAGTTTAGATTACTGATTACAGTTTTGAATTAGATAAGACTTATCTCTAAGAGATAGAATTAGATCAGGAAGCTAGAAGCTACAAGTTATCTTGTATTCTATGTAATCTCTATATATACTGAATAGACGCTCACTAGATGGGCAAGCATTCAAAGCCAAATAATCTGTGTTTCTATAAAGGCCAACAAGCAGATCAAATAGAGCACCGAACAGCTTGGCTAAGGTTTTTGACAGTGAAATCATATTGCTTAAGGTATCAATGGGACAACAATTTGTCAAAGTCAGCCAATAAACATTATGGATTAGTCCTATATTTTGACGCAAGTATATGATCCTACTGGAACTTTTTCTTTTTCTGTTTCTATTTTTTATTTTTATTTTTGGGTGGGGAGGAGATGCTCATGGGTAAGTCACCACAACAAATATTCACAATCTTACATTACGACAAGAAAAAAAATAAAATAAAATAAAATAAAATAAAATAAAAAAGGAAGAAGAAGAAGAAGAAGAAGAAAAGAAAAGAACTCTCAAAGGAGTGGTACTTACTTCTTTTGACAGTTTCTCAATTTCAGACTCGTGATGGTCAATTGAATCCACTTTATTTCCCCAAAGCCCAAGAAAACCAGTCTGGAAGACAGAATGCATGCACAAGTTGGGGTTTAAAAAAAAAGTAGTAAATTTGAATGCTGATGAGAGGAATCAGATTGCAGTGAAGTACCTTCATGAAGGGCCTCTCAGAATTATTTCTAGAATATTTATTTTTGTAGTAAACAAGCCAGTTCTGCATTTTTTTCTTCTTCTTGACCAATTTGGCAAGCTTGTTTGCATTATATACGACCTGCATATTGCAGAGAATACATTGTAAGTTAGTAAATACACAATCACTTAAGATAACTGAAGTGCATAGTAATAAACAAAGATGATTGCATAACTTAATTTTTGCTCAGGAACCATAGATCCCTAAAATAGTAAACATGTTAGCAACATTAAGTCCTCATGGCCTGCTACTAAAACAAATGAGTTTTCCACATAGCAGGAGTTCATGCCTCTTAAACCAAATCAGAGTCCATGACATGATCAGTTACCAGCCAAATTTTTTTCAGAATATATACTCTGTTTAGCGAGAACCAACCTGATGAGTGAGATAGTGATCTGGATGATTGACTAGAAAAAAGTGCTCCACAAGCTCACTTACAGATTCATCGGGGTCAGGTGGAACATTTCTGGCAAGGACCTGAGAACAATCAAAATTCATAAGATAAGTTTGTATCAGGACAGGGAATCAAAAAATTGTTCTATTCCTATAATTTAACACTTGAAACTATCATAACACTTGACCTAAAAAAATGTCATTACAAGTTAATTGCCAAATGCTGCAAAGATAATCTGAACTAATTTATGAGACAGAGATTTTATGTCACCGTAAATTGATCGGCACGGCGTCTTTCTGATGCAAGAAACTGCAACCGCATTGACGCAACTTTTGCATACTCCTTTAGCAACACACAGCATGTCCAAAAGGTAACGGCATAAGCCATCACTATATGACCCCAAAACCTGCGATCCAGGACTTAATATGATTATTATGCAGAGAGTATAAAGACAAAGCAAAACATGAACAGTCCATCAGGGATGAAATTGCTAAAAATCATAATTTTGGATGAGTCAACTGAAAATTGCGTCAATACAACTGAAAGCATAATAAGTTGAAATAGCAAGACCTCACAATCACTGATAATTTGGTAAATAAGCTATGTTTTGCATACACTCAAAAATTAGGGTTTCTATGGATAACCACAGAACATTTACTAAAGAAAGACAAAGTTCGGAATGGCTCATCCATATCTAGAAAAGACAAGGTAAAGGAAGTTAGCAAGGAAAGAGGGTTTCAAACCTTTGTGATTTAACTGGGATATTTGAAATAGAGAGCTTATCAATGTCACTAGAAGTTACATTGTTTAGCTTGGCTAGCTCTAAAGTGCTATTCGTCCAGTTAACCGGCACCAGCATAGCCCATGCAAGGAAGGCTATAGGAACAAAGATCTTAAGTCTGCATGAATGATTACAGAGAATCAGCACAATAATAATATTACATACTACACTCTCACATAAACATTCTTCTAAGAAAAATTTGACAACATTTGCTACATACCCTATCAAGTAAATCCGCAAGTAAACAGCAGAATCCAGTCCTGCATGGTCAATGAGTTCAGGTTCCGGCATTCTCAGTGCATCTGGCATCCAATTCAAAAACCTTAAATATGACCTGAAGTCTAGATTGACAAACTTGCGTACAAATGCTCCGGAGTGAGCTGGATCCGATCTTAAACCCTTAAGATACCACTTCGGGAAGTACACTCTATCATTGAAAGGTTGAAGCCTTAAAATGGCAAATGCCACTAAGAAAATGAATGCACTGAGAATGTTAATAGCTGCTGCCACTCCAATATCTTTAATTGTAGCCATTTATATATCTTCCACAAAAAATAAGTATTTCCCTGTATAAAAAAAAAGTAGGAACATATACATGAGGGAGTAATATCAACTAAAATGGCACTTTGCAAAACCAAGCAAGAAGCAAACTGTAAGAAAAATATAACAAACTTTATTGTTTTTCAAACATCTTAAAAATGAAACTTCAATTCCAAGTGCCATGACGAATTTAAACAATATACCGTCCATTTAGGCCTTAATATATTGCCCTGTTTTGTTCTAAATCTTACATAGCATTCATCGTCACCATCAAAGAGACCATTTTACACAGCCAAAGCCAGTAACAAAACAAATCCAACACCACCAGTTCCCATCCAAAATGACAAATTTGTACTTTCCTAACCACAAGCGTACCCAATTCAATTCCCACTGAGACAACCAAATGCACCCTCAACGTTCTGGCTTCAAATTATCATTCCAATGCTCGCTACTAAGTACACGATAGTTTCTAAATTTGACGCTGCTAGTCCAATGAAACCAAAGGTAATTAAACTTTAATTAAGATAATAAACAGATCTATAACGCACCTACTACAAGAGAAAATAAATAACCATTCATCTTTTGATCCTGAGGATTTTTCGTTTTCCGGAAGAAACTTTTCCCGGAAATAGTTTCCCTAGAAACTAACACTGCCGGGCGACAATAAAACTACTCAATCAAAGCCACAGATCAAAAATATCATTCCGATGCTCATTATTAAACACGACACAGCTTCTACAGGTAACTAAACTTTTAAGAGAAATATTCTTATTACGACCATCAGGATAAGAACATTATTCTTTACAAGTAAAGTTTAGCTTTTTCCTGAGGAAAAAAAAAAAAAAAAAAACTTTCCCCGAAAATAGTTTCCCTAGAAACTAACAAAGCCGGAGGACAATAAAACTACTCAATCAAAGCCACTGATCAAAAATATCATTCCGAATCTCCGATGCTCATTATTAAAACAGCTTCTACAAGTAACTAAACTTAAGAAATATTCTTCTTACGACCATCAGGATAAGAACCTTATTCTTTACACGGAAAGTTTAGCTTTTTCCTGAGGAAAAAAAAAAAAAAACTTCCCGGAAAATAGTTTCCCCGAGAAACTAACACATCCGGAGCACAACAAAAACCGTTCAATCAAAGCCACTTCGATCCACCATTTCAGATCAAACGTATCCAACGCAACCACCAAACTTTCACACACCCACACACTAATCATAACCAATCAAATGCAGAAACAAACAAAACGCATCGTTTAAGAAGTTCACACCTCGTGTCAAGCAGGAGACGACTCTTCCACTTCCAGAGATGGAGAGAGGGAGGGAGAGAGAGAGAGAGAGAGATAGAGAAGAGAAGCTCGCGATCTGAAACTGAATTACGGAGTGTTTGGATCGCTTACGAAACCCAGCCGAAGCAAGGACAAGATATTCCTCCACTCCTTCCCAGGAAAACTACGTCGCTACGCTATCAAGTATCAATAATAAGAAATCAGAGAAAAAGGTAGTCCAAAATGTGGAATTTGGTGCCGTTTGGGGATTTGATTCAACAGAGAGATGCTTTCGTTTGGAAACGGAGGAAATGGGGAAAAGGCAGTGCTCGTTGTGCAGCTAGTGCCAGAGAGGTTGGGTTTTGTTGATGTTTACGGGTTTTCTTAAGCTATCTGATTTAGTTAGAAAAAAGCCGTACTTCGAGCAGAGTAAATATACTAATATATACTGGATTTCCTTAGGTGTCGGCAATGTGCCACGTGGGCACCAACGGCTACTTTTCGCGTGGGGCTTCTGCGTTGGTGACGTTTTGGTTCACGCGCGGTTGGGGAGTGTGGATTGCGTGTGATTTGGATTGAGGGTGGATCATGAATGGCTCATGGCTCCACTAAAATTCTTATCATTTTTTAATATATTGTATTTAAGTACATTTACTTGAATCTCAATCGTTGTAGTAATTAGTAAATCAAATAGTTGAGATTTATTATATTAGTATTTATTATTTTTAATAATTTATGCTATGTTTCTCTTTATGTAAAACATTTTTTTTTTCATCTTTTAGTATTTGGTACAGATGAAAATATCAATTAATTAAAAATGACTTTCAATTTGTCACTCCTAAAAATTGCATTTCCTGAAAAAAAAAAAAAAATAAAATAAAATAAAACCTCTCCTTGCCCTATTGCAGTCCTCCCTCCATATTCTTGGGGTTTTATAAATATTTGGCGTTATTTGTCAATTTTGAGTAGTTTTCTGTTAATTTTCAATTGTAATTGAAAAATATTTTTGTACGAACAAAAATAATTTAAATATTATTTTCAAAATCTCAATCGAAAAATAAAATATCAATAATTTTTCCCAAAAATAATATTTTTTCTCAAACATTCATTCTGCTTTAAAATAAACATGTTAAAGCGTTAATTAAATAATTAAATTTATCATTTTTTATGAGTTTGAATTTTTGAATTAAATAATTAAAATTTAAGCTATAGAAAAAAGAGGTAAGTTAACAAAACTAAACCTAATATTTTTTTTCAGTTTTTTCTTTTCTTGTGGGTTTTTGCAACTGAGAATTTTCTTGTGGGTTTTTGCAACTGAGAAGTTTTCACGCGTGGGTGTGAAGGGTTGGGGGAATGGGCCGATGAATAATGATAAAGGTTGGGTGGGGGTGACGTTTCGGGTGGGTGAGAGGGGTTTGGCCGCGTGGAGATCGCGTTGGTTGCGTAGGCCGTAGTGGTGGTTATAGTGGAGACAGCCTACATTGGTTGATGCGACCAGCGCGGGTTGGACACGATGGAGAGCAGCGGAGCTGCTGTGACTTTAGCATAACAGGCGAATATGACGTTGACACAAAGGACCCACAATAAAAGTCCTTTATGAAAATGACAAAACATATTTTATTCCTTTGTGTTTTTGTTAAAGACAAAAATATCCGTTTTTTTCTTTAAAGAAAATTAAATGCAAATTTACTGTGAGTCATTTTGTTAAAAAAATTGCTTTGGGTCCGTTTAGGTTTACAATTTTAGAAAGTGCGATTTAAAAATAACGCGTTTAAAATGTACGATTTAAAAAATGTGATTTTTAAAAACGCAATTAAGCGTTTGGCAAAATCGCAGGTTAGCTTTTTAAAATACCGCGTTTTCAAAAAAACACCTCATTACTTGCGATTTGAATAAATATTTTTCTGCGATTTTAAATCGCAATTTTTTAAAAACGCAGTTTCCAAACGGTTCATTATCTGCTCTTTGGTTTAAAATCGCATTTTTTCTCTATAAAATCGCAATCCCAAACGCACCGTTTGTTTCCTTTGCTTTTTTCCTCAAAACAAAAGTATTAATAAATAATTAAAATATAAAACATTCACAATAGAGAAATGCTCGTATCTCGCACCGGCTAAAATGACATGTTTTAAATAGCTATCATAAAAAAATCACTTAAAATACATACACAAACAAATCCTTTTAAGATTCTTCCCTTTTATGGGTAAACAAATTAAGTAACAAAATTTGAAAATAAATTTATTTGTTTAATGACAGACGTAGTAAGTATCAAGTAAATTATTACCAGTATATTAAACTGGCACATATTTTTATTACATGCTATTTACAAATAATTTTAATAAGATTAACAAAACACGTAACATTTATCATCGTTGTTACTTGTATTTTAAAAATATATATATCAACTAAAGATATTTTTTAAAAAACAAATCCAGAAGCTTCATCCATTTCAACCTAGCTGGCTCTCATTGACAATTTAATATGTAGAAGAAAACAAAGGGAGAAAATGCTACTAATCATGATTAGTTGGCTAAGTGCATGCCGTCCACACGAAATTTCAGGACCAAGTAACAAGATTTTTGTGCTTCATTATCTATTCGTATTCTGGATTTATTATTTTTATATTTATGGATGGCAATTGGATATGGATGTCTGATTGTGGGATGGCAAATCGTTGGACCCAATTGGATGCAATAGATAATTTATGGTACTGTGGCCACGTTGTCCGTCTTCATTGATTATTGATTTATTTTTGGAAAATGCAAATGAACAACTTTTATTATAACTTGACGAGATATGTTACATGCACATCACTTATATATTTTTTGTACATTATTTTTATAAATTAAACATTAAATTTATGGGATCCACATGTAAATCTTTTTGGGTCCTACAGATCTAATGGTTGATTTATAAAAGTGATGTACAAGTGATGTGCAAAAAAAAAAAAAAGAATACTTAAATAGAACAATAAAAGTTGATAGTTAATCTCTAGCAATAATAGCTGAAGTAGCTATTGAAAATATACAGCTTTCAACTTGAGCTACTATTTTTTCTATACTCTTTCCGACAGATTATTTATTCTGTCTTTTATTTTCTTTAAATATAATTTTGTGTGGAAGAGAGTGAAAAAAAATAGGGAGAGAGAAAGTGTGAAGGAAGGAAATAAAGAAAGAGAGAATAATAAAAAACTGTTTGTAATAAATAGTGAATATATTCGTTTGCATATTTACTATTTACACTAAGAAAAAAATTATATTCGGCCTATTTTGTTGGAGAATTTGCCTATTCTTTTGGAGATATTTTTAAAAATAAAGAGTGAAATGTAGTCTTCAAGGGGTAGCTTAATCGGCTGAGAACCACGCCTCATGAAGCGGAGGTCACTAGTTTGAATCATCCTTCCTTTCTTGTATGGACATTTAAAAAGAAAAAAGAAAAAAAAGAGTGAAATATAAGTAGTTTGAAACAGCTGATAACTAAAAAGAATGATTAAGAGAATATAATTAACTAATTACAACTTGACACATTAATTGATAAAAAAAATAATTATAATAAAATCTATAATACCTTTATCAGCAATTTTTTTTTTTTCTCGAGCACTGTCTTCATTAAATTGATATTAAAGATATGTGGGACCAATGTAATCACATTGAATTGAAATGGTGATGGAATGGGGATAGACAGCTTTCCATCCATGGCATCAAGCAGATATGTTTGAATTGGCGTAGGAAAAAAGAAAAAAAAGCGTAGAAAAAAGAGGAATATATGTTCATATATTCGTATATCACATTATAACTTGACTTAGAACATCCATATATTCGGCTAGTCAAAGGTTATTTTGGCTTAGCTGGAACATAAATTTGAGTAAAAATGTTATTGTGTTCACCAAATTTTGTAACTCACTTACCTAAAAACAAATAAAAACAAAAATGGTTTGATTCCTCGTAAGACATGCACATAAATTTGAAATACAGGTGTTTTGAAAAGAAAAAAAAAAACTTAAATAGAATAATAAAAGTTGATAAATAAAAATAAAGAGTGAAATGTAAATACTTTTAAACTAGCAATTTATAATTAGTAAAATGATTAAAAATATATGAGTGATTAACTAATTACAAATTATAAATTGACATATTAATTTATAAAAAATAATTATAATAAAATCTATAATACCTTTATCAGCATTTTTTTTTTCTTGAGCACTGTCTTCATTGAATTGATATTAAAGATATGTGGGACCAATGTAATCGCATTGAATCGAAATGGTGATGGAATGGAGATAGGCAGCTTAATTTCTATATGTGGCATCAAGCAGATATGTTTGAATTGGCGTAGAAAAAAGAAAAGAAAAAAAGCGTAGAAAAAGGAGGAATATAATTTTGAATTGACAACTTCACAATGGATGTAAAGAAAGGGGCCAAGCTGCCACAAGAGAGTGGGACTCTCCAAATTGTGATGGCTACATTAAGCAGTTTCATACTATTTGTTCCCTTGTATTTCTGCTCCATTTGTGACAAAAAGATTGCTTTACTTTTGGAGAAAATGATATGCATTAAGAAATGCCATCCACGCACCCTCCATTTTCACTTATATTGTGTCACGGTCTGCCACGTGTCATAACATGAAATGTTTGATCGGAATCTCTTACAATTGACTGTTCGAATTCCAAGCAACCCCACAAAGAGGAAGCTGCAGGGCCACGTATCTCGAGTAGGTAAGCTCCGCACGCCCGAACTACTCAGAATAAGTAGGTCATGCAGCTCCTTTTTGTGCGGCCAATTGCAAAGAACTTTTATTCTAGAATGCTTTTTATTGATAGCAGATAACACATACATCAAAGTGTGTTAAATTACAAAGGAGGCCTATAAATTTTGGACAAGTTAGACATCCATTACCTAACTATTTCCTACCCATCTCTATACAATTAAGTTTTAAATCTACCTTTGAATATGTGAGACCCAATGTGTTGATCCTACAAGTCCAATGATAGGTTTGAAAATGATATAGGTATGGGATATATTTATATCATTTCTCATAAATTTTATAGCAGCCGACACATTTCCTGCCTTTGTGTGATCTCCTCTTGGTTTCCTCCAAGCTGAAAATATTAAAATTCCAATGCCACCATCACTCAGAAGCATAGATTCAGACAGCAGAAAGAATGGGACAAGTTGAAGGAGTACCCGGAAAATCCTTATGCCTCAACATGGAATTAATATATATTTTTCCTAACAACATGAAGTTAATATATATATATACACACCAGGTAAAACGCTCATGATGAATGGTAGCACAGAAAAATCTGCAGAAAATGGAACAATTTAACATGACCTACCAAAAAACATATGCTTTTCTATACAACCCTCCCCGGCCAGCTTCTCTCAAATCTCCCATGGTGCTTTGGCTTCATGAGTTACTGATGAGCATGGCTGCATGAGGCCTCATGAGCTACCTTCCTGACATTAGATGGACTAGAATTTGATT
This sequence comes from Alnus glutinosa, assembly GCF_958979055.1. Classification (NCBI taxonomy): domain Eukaryota; kingdom Viridiplantae; phylum Streptophyta; class Magnoliopsida; order Fagales; family Betulaceae; genus Alnus; species Alnus glutinosa. The sequence continues at coordinate 2,099,712 of NC_084890.1, read as the reverse complement.
TTCATAGAAAGAACCAACATCCCAATCCTCAGTTGAAGATGAAAGTGTCATTAGTGCAACCACAATAGACCTCATGCTTGGCCTTAGCTGAGGATTTTCTTGTGTGCAAGCTTTGGCAAGGTGAGCCATCTGCAATCAAAATTACAATAGCTGTTAAATCACCACTTATCCCAAAAATTTAAACCAATAAGAAGAGATGACCTAACACGTAAAATATTTAATTGAAATGGGAGGTAAATTATGAAGATGGGATTCAAACTCATAACCTCAATTCTAATATCATGTTAAATCACCACTCAACTCAAAAGTTTAAGCTGATACGAAAAGATGAATTTAATCATTTAATTTTTATTCTAACAGTAGCTTTTAAGATAAGATTAGCAGTCCAGGATTTGCAAATTTATTGGAATGGGAAATAATCACCTTGCTGACTGATTCAAGCGGGCAATTATTTCCAAGCCTGGGGTCTACAAGTTTAAGAAGATCTTCTTTTGGATCAGGCTGGCTAAGAACATCTTCAAACTGCATCAAATCAATGGATACAATTTGGGTAAATTCTCATGAAGTGAGTTTAGGAGAACATGCATAAGTAGTAACTAGAGAGAGTGCAGAGGAAATAACCAAGGCAACAAGTCCCATTGATTCGGAAACGAATTCATTTGTCTTGACAATGGCATCTTTGGCAGATATTAGCTCATAGAGGACAACTCCAAAAGCATATACATCTACCTTGGGGGAAACATCACCATATTGAGCATATCTGCACACCAAGTGCTGCATTCAGCTTAACTGTATTTTGGAATATATATGAGAACTAAGAAACATATTTACACATTGGTTTAGTTTTCCTGTCAGGGGTATCTTGGTATATACCCAAATACATGTTCATAATTTAGGCTCATCCATGGAGGCTAACATGAATTGAGCTTATATTATTTTATTTTATTCAATTTAGAGGATTGTGTGTATAGATCTGCCCCTTATTCTGTGTATGATTCAGATTATCAAGACAAAGCTATTCTTGTAGCCAAACAGCTTCTGCCAATCAAAAGCTATCTTCTCTAAAGAATTAGAAAAAGAAATGTTCAAGCATGTTAGTATGGAAAATGCACAAGGGGTTCTATAATCTTTTCTGTCAACATGTAATATAAAATTAGAAAGATAAGATATAGAATCAAGCAAATATCAAGAGTCCAAAACAATTATGCCTGTTTGGTTTAGTGGTTTCAAAACTTGTGGTTTGAAAACAAAATGCAGCTAATGAAAACACCGTAAGTGTTTGGTAAAATCATAGTTCGGCCTTTAAAATCATGCGTTTTTAAAACCACACTCCCTTGCCTCGGGGCCAAATGCACTTTAACACAAATTTGTAAAATGAAAATGCACAATTGTGGTTTAAAAAGAGTGGGAAAATAAATGAAATGAAGATTGAAAAGAAAAAAGAAAACACAAATTCTTACTCTGGAGGCATGTATCCAAATGTACCCGCAAGACGCGTGTGCAATGAAGAACTTCCATATTCAGACAGTTTTGCTAGCCCAAAATCTGCAACCTGCACAAAAATTAGTTGGATTAATAAAAGTGATTTCAGAGTCTACCATATCAATACAAGCATTTTACTACCTTTCCACGGAAGTTCTTGTCTATTAATATATTTGCTGATTTGATATCACGGTGGATATAGACTGGAACAGTATGCTCATGGATATATTCAAGTCCTCTAGCTGAATCCAGTGCAATTTGGACTCTAGTTGACCATGGCAATGGTTCTATATCCCTCTCTGAAATCAGAAGTACAATATACAGCCCTGAAGTTAAATTGATAGGATAACTTTACAAAATTATATCGAATTATACGCCGTTTTGAGGTAAGGGTATTGAATTAGCAAATGCCTCAAATTGGGGTATTCACGTTTCCAAACGTCTCACTTAATGGTACTCTATTAGGATTTGCTGTAAAATCCTGTCAAAATTTTCAAAATACCCTCATTTTAAAAAAAAAAAAATTATAAAATTTTTCAAAGATTCATGCATGGGTATTTTTGCAAATTCCATTAAATTCTGACCAATACCTGAATCCTAGCATTTTTTTTTCTTTTTTTTTTTTTTCTAAAAATAAAAAGGGTATTTTGGGTACTCCATTACGATTTTACAGTAAATCCTAACGGAGTACTCTTAAGTGAGACGATTGGAAATGTGGATACCTCAGTTTGAGACGTTTGCTAGATAAGTACCTTATCTCAAAACGGCATATAATTCGATACCATTTTGTAAAGTTATCCCTAAATTGATAGAAGTAAGATATTCAGTAAACAAATGCATTAACTTTCTCACCCGAGCCATGCAAATGTTGACTTAAGTTGCCATTCTCGATGTACTCATAAACTAGGAATAAGGAGCCTTCAACACAATATCCTATTAAGCGAACCTGCATGAAGTTTTGACATAGAACCACACAGTCACTATAAGATAGTTAAACAATGCAAGTGTTATTTGGACAAAATAAACAACTTGAAATTAACTAGGCAATCTCATAGAGCAAATACAAGCTTGACCAAAATGCCTGTTTGACAAAAAGTTTCTAAAAGTTATCTATAGTGCCAAAGTTGAATCAAGCTTTTCTCCTTAGGAGCGTCATGTCATGAACAAGCCAAGTATCTTATAATTGTCATACATCAGTGAATAATATAAAACATTAGTAACTAGTTACAAAATGATCGGTTGAGGCACCGAATCTGTCAGCCACGGATGAAGATGAGCCTTTTGACCGAGTTTGTTAGGTAACTAACCGATATGCCAAAAGCTTCAAAGTTATTGGAACGCTGAAAGTTAGGCCCTTAAACCCATCACATACTAGGTTGGCTCGAATTAGGCTCCACCAGAAACATAACAATCCACCACACTTCCTTGTCGACATGTATGGCTGGACTTTTTATGGCGGCTTTCACCCTGAATCTTGTAGCCCTTTCTACTTTTGTGGCAGCTTCACTTAGGCACAATGTAGGCTTTTATTTTCATAGGTCGCCTCCTCTGAGATTCGAACACAAGAGGTTGTTCCTGCTCTGATACCAATTTTAGGTACCTAACTAATATGCTAAAAGCTCCAGAGCTGATGTAACGTGGAAAGTTAGGCACTTAAACTTATTTTATACTAGATTGGCCCAATCTAGCACCCATACCCCAAATTGGGACCCATTGGGAACATAACAAAGTCTACTAATGTACAACCTGCTATAATCAAGTTAGCATAATGCCTTGGCCAACTGTCAAATTTATTTTGAATTTTATAATGTTAAATATAGAAAAAAAAAAAAAAAAAAAAAAAAAAAAAAAAGGATTAAAGTGGTGAATAGAATAATAGGGAAAAAATAATACCAGGTTCAAGTGATGAACATGTGTTAAAACCTTCAGCTCAGCAAGAAATTCTTTTGATGCTTGAGTATCCATCTTCTTAATTGCAGCTTTCTGCATGATAGTAGGAGGAAAGAGTCAGCCACTCAATGTTGCACAGAAGGGATGAGGATCAAATATGGATTAGAAAAAGTTAAAAATAAGCAGAAGCAATGAGCAACCCAAAAAATACATAGTTTTTGAATTCTCAAAGAAAACTAATATGACATACAATGGTTTGAATTTATATGATTAGAATCTAAGTTCTGACAGTATGGCTGTCTGCTCCAAAAATGCCAAGATAATTTACTTGGCGTCAGTGATTGTATGTGAACCTTTTGCTCTTACCGTGGTGCTTTCTGGACAATAGGGCTCATGTCACATTAATGGTTTGAGTGTAAATGGGAATTGGTTTCTGAAATATTACAGCAGGACAACAAACCTCTCCTCTTAGTTCCGCATAGTAAACGGATCCAAAGCCACCTTGCCCAATCTTATTATCCAAGCTGAAGTCATTAGTGGCCTTTGCAAGCTCTTCATATGAGAACTCAACTGATTTGTCCACAGTAATACCTGTAAGCCCTGGAGAAGCACCACCAACAAGAGCAGCTGCTTCTGAATTTTTCTCGGGGGTACTTCCAGAACCTATTTCAAAGGATAGTCATATCAATTATAAACCTTCCTTATCCAAAAAACAATCAGTAAAACTTCCATAATTCAAATTTGACATTAATAGACTAATAGTCTACAAAGTCTACATTGTTGCAAGAGAGAACTCACTATATATATTTCTTAAATAAGGCAAATTATGAGAGAACCATGATCTTGCAATTATAAGCTGTCACTGATAGACATTTCTGCAATTATTATGTGCCCTTCCATTGAAAAACTTACAAATATTTTTAAGCATTAACAGAAGAGTGGTGGGTCAGTGGAATGAGCCTTGATGTAGCTAAACCATATTCATAGCCAAAGATTAGCTAAACTATGCCTATTTCCACCATTAAGGCCAAGGCAAGGGCTGGTAGCCAAGAACAAGAAGGCAATAAAGCAGTATGCACTGAGGGAGTCACCATTAAGATAATGAGGTCAACTTCTAGAGGTACACTAGGCTTTATCGAAAATACTACTATGGTTTGGATGTATATGGTAAAAGGTTGTATGTTTCATGCATGATGTCAAATAGGCCACCAAAGACTAAGCACATGTCAAATGTGTGTTCTAAAATTAATGAAGGTGTAAACTTTTTACATCACAAAAGAAATCTTTATGGGTCTTACAGATCCTGCTTAAGAAGTAGCCGTTCTTCCAAATTCAGAATGCTCATTAGTTGAGATAATATATGTGAAGGATAAATATCAAAGTATGGAAAGATAAACAAAAAGCATAAACCAAAAATATATTTTGCAACTCATGACAGTTACTCATATCAGTACTAATTCAGATGAGTGACACTTTCCAAACAACCATGAGATGGTCCATCAAAACAGAAGGATTACCATGCCTGTGTTGAACATGCTGGTCTTCGGACGATGCAGGAAGAACTGATTCCTCCGCAACCTTCTTCCTTCTACAAACTACAGCATATAGACAAAATGCAAGAATTGAAGCCCCAGCAACTGCTGCAACTGATATGCCAGCAATGACTCCACCTGAAATACCTGCTTAAAATGACATCACAGTGTAAGCTTGAAATAACATAAAGGCCCATCTTGGCACATCAAATTTGACCACATACACCAAAAGGGAGGAAAATTAAGCAACATTCAAGCAAATTCTAGAGAAGACCCAAATACCTGCTCTGCAAAAAAGAAAGAAAGAAGGACAACGGGATGTAATTGTCAGTCAAGATGAAGAAGTGTTTCAAGCATAAAGGAATGATATAACATTCATCTCAATTGGAGAGCATGTCAAGATGGTATGACTTACTTTAGCGATGGATATTTTCCGTTTTGATCTGCAAAGTAAGAAAGGCTAACTTTAGCAACGTTTCCACAATTCCAACACACGTGAGAGGCTAAACTTGTTAATTTCTACTTAAGCTTCAAATTCATTTAAATTGCAGGCAATATTCCCTTGATCAAAACCATTTCTTCTTGGCCAAATTCAATACCTAAGACAGCTTTTAACTATCTTAGAATAATGGTTCAATTATTTCATTCACTCTTTTCTACTGATCTAAGTTTTTCTTGAGACAAATGATAATTACCATAATATCAAAATAACGAGTCTTAGTGTGAACACGTGTTGGGTTTCACTCATTGAGGTCACATATGAGAGGAACATAGAATAACACTAGTAATTGTTATATGGTCTAATATATGTTTATAAAAGAGTTAAACTTCCATATTATAGAGTATGATGTTTTTTTGATGAATAAGATGAGAGAGTAAGATGTTAAAGCTTAATAACAAAACAAATCGGCAGCATTGTTTTGTTTTACAACAAAATATCTATATAATCATTTTACTAGTGACAAAAATGTCAGCATCACATGCTATAATGGAAAGTGAACTTATTGAGTAGAAAATGAATACTGACATCACAAAACTAATTGGGCAGATTAATGATAATCAAAGACGACATTAGAACAATTTGAGGACTAACCAACTAAAATACAAAGTTTTATAGAAAGAGTTGGTAAAAGTGGAGCCCGCATACAGCACATATATAAATGACGAGCATACAATAATAGCAGCAATATGCCATTAGTTGGTTGGATCCTTGGGATTTCATCATTCTTTATTGGCCATAAAGGGCCATGCCACAACCTTCAAAGTGATTTGGAGCAACTAAAGGAGGTTACCATCTTGAAAAGTTAATGCATTAACTTGTCACAAAAACCAAACTTTTCAATTATAAGAATCTGACAAACCAATTGAGTTTTATAAAGAAAGGAAGATAAATGATCCAATTATCAAATTATTTTTTTGCTTGAGGCCTGTCCAACCCAAAGTTGTTAAAAAAAAAAAAAAGTGAATATGTCTGAAAGCAAATGATATAGTCCTTTTTTTTTTCTATGGGATCCTAGGAATTAAGGTGCTCGGATTGCAAGGATCCCTTGCAATGCAATCGCGAGAGGCCCCAATATACAAGCAGACAAGGATCCTCTCTGATTCAAATGAACTGGAGAGTATTCTGTTAGTTTTATTTTAAGAGTAAAATTGTCTTTTCACATTTTTGTAGACAACTGTACCCTTCAAATAAAACTAACTGGATGTCTGGATGCTGAACCGGAGAGCATCCAGATGCAATACAAGCGGGCCCTATCAGCATAGACGGAACTAGAAGGGGCTAGTAAGGGCCATGTCCCCCTCCCCACTTCTAGTTACAAATTTACATTCAATTAAAATATTTATGAATTTATGGTTAAATATTTATATATATAGCTAAACTTTTTTTCTTAAAATATTTATACATAGTTAAGTTTATATATTTATAAGCCTAAAAATTAAGTTAGACCCTATCAAAATTAGAATCGGCCCTTTATTAATGTTTTGGCCCCTCCTAATAAGAAATTATAGTCTCATCCCTGCCTTTAAGAAAGCCTCTCACAATTGCCTATTGGACGGACAATCCCATAAGATTCCCAATTACAAGGGATTCTAATCCCTTTTTATCTCGTGATATAGAAATTTACAACCCCTTTGAAGGGATACGACTTGGGACGATAATTGTCTACCCTATTGCAGAGACAGACAATTTGCAGGAGATCCCAATCCTTGTTTCCCTTGGTACAGAAATTTACAACCCCTTAGAAGGGGTAGGACTTTGGACCATTGTTACCGTGTTGACGAGGCCATGGCCAGCTTAGACAGCTTCCATGTTTCTCTTGACTGTGTTCGTGACCAAATGCCAAATTGCCAGCCAAGAGAACAATGAGAGAGTAAACAATATTTGTCTCATTGTCCGACGCCAGTCCTCATCTCCCACCGGCCAAATTAAGCCACCCTCATAACCTCCCATATAGAAAGAAACAAAATCGCTTATTGGATCCAGACGGATTGCTCCATAGATCCACTTGTTCCAGCAGGTGGGATTCATCGAGAATCTCTTACAACTGCCTTAAGAAATCACAATCCTTTAATTATTAGATATTTTCCATAAAGATATGACAAACTCTTTTCTACTATATAATAACGTGACCTTGAATATAAAAGATGGGCCCTAAGCTTAGGATATCGAGATTTAGAAGATAAAAAGTATAATTTTAAATTAAATTGATTTGCGTTTTAGAAAAAATTACGGATAAAAAATTTACGTTTTCAAATTGCAGGTAATTAGTTGTTTTTTTTAAAATACAATTTGAAACCTAAATTGCGATTTTATCAAACGCTTGATTTTATCAAACGCTTGATTACGTTTTTAAAAATCAAGTTTTCAAAAACGCATATTTTAAAATCCGTTATTTTTAAATCACGATTATTGAAATCGCAAACTCAAACAGACCCTTAATTATTGAATCCAGAGGGGCACCTATCATGTTTGAATTGTAGCCTGCCTAACTGCCTAATTTCAATTGTAAGAGGCTCTTAATAGGATCCACTTGTTTGGAAAAGTAACTCTACGGGGACCTCTCACAATTGCCACATTTATCTAAAATTCAGATCCTTTAATTTCTTAGTTTTTCTATAAAGATATCATAAACTCTTTTCTACCAATATGATAATGGACTTTGAATACAAAGTTTCTAACCTTTTGCCGGCAAATACACCAGCCCAGTCCCAGCACTAAAATTGGACCCCGGGTTGTACATCTCTAGCAACATGGCCGGCAAACCGGACTCGGCCGCCACCGTCGACAAATTCTCACCTGGCCGGAGTGGGTATGTCATGAACAACCCGTAATCCTTCGACACCTTTCGATCGCCACACGAGCAGTTAACCGTGACATTGATTGGGACATAGTCCGGTATCTGAGTGGGTGCATAAGTGTTCACCCTGTGTACCCAGTCCTCGGTGGTAAGGTTGGCAAAAACTTTCTGAGCAACCTTATCATAAGTGTCACCAAATTGAGTTATGTAAGAAAATGTGTGCCCCAAGAAGTCACCGTTCAGACAATCACATGAGAAGGGCACGTTGAGTCTTGTGCCAGTGTTGATGATATTTGGGTTGGAGATGTTGGGATTGTATTTGAGAATTTCTTGTATTGGTTGGCCAAAGATTCGGCTAATGTAAGTGAGGTTTGAGCCTTGCAACACATAGTATGAGGCCAAGGCATGGTGGCAGCCATGTTTACACTTGGCGTGGGCTTTGGGAGAGAAGAAGAGAAGAGCATGGAAGGCTAGGAGTGTGATTGGGAGGTAAATGCTCCTCCTTGGCAGTTGGATCATCTTGGGAAGAGGAAGAGGAAGAGCAAAAGGAAAAGGAAGTGGGAAGTTGTGAGGTTGGAGGAGAAGGATTTATTGGTTTTTTGAGTCTTGGGGATATGCTATATTCCTCCATGACTGATGGGGTGGGAGAGCTTATGTTTGTTTATTCTGATGAAGCAACAAAGCAAAGGCTATCGATGTCGACTTGTCGTCATGCTTTGTCTCATGCTTGGTCTTGCTTTGAAAACTTCAATTCAAAGGCTTATAGAATTAACATATTTCTATAGATTATCTGTCACAAGTCTAGGAAGTCAAAGTCACCTCATGTCATTGAACCTAGACTTCCTTAGTTCCTTACTTTGAGAAGGTGTACCGTACCAGATGTACATGTGAAAAGGAAATAGAAATACCATGAAATGGCTTTCATGGTATATAAAAGGTTCAATCTGCTGGTTAATCCCCATTTGTCTTAAAATTGGATGTTTGGTAAAGAAATGTCTTAAAAATGTATTGTAATGAATTTTTTATTTTTTATTTTAATAGTAATAAGAAATTATTAATGTGATATAAAAACTAAAAAATGTTTTAATGTTTTAAAGTTGATTGTTTTTTAAAAAAGTGAAAATAAAAATAAGGGGAATGGAACACCCCCACGAGGTTCATAAAAAATGATGAATTTAATTATTTAATTAATATGTTAACACTTCCTCTTACATATCTACTCAAACTTCTTCTCAATAAGTGGAGTTCAACATATACGTAGAATATTCAAATGAAATGAGAAGTAAATTACGAAAACTATATTCAAATTCAGGACCTTTACTCTGATAAGTATGGTAACATTGGTGCATGGAAATTGATTTTTCGGTTGGAAGATCGTGCCACATAAGCTTTGGGGGATGAGGATGGTGTATATTGTATAGCATTACTGATGCAATAATACCATGTTAAATCACTACTTATCTAAAAAGTTTAAACCGATAAAAAATAATGAATTTAATCATTTAATTTTCATTAATATTGCAATAGAGTTAATTTTTATTTACTTTTCGAATATGACACTGTCAATTAATCCTTGGATCATACATTTTTAAGAAATAAAATCAAAAATTAAAAATTAATGGTTAATTGGCAGTATCACACCAACAAAGTAGAATAAAAAAAGAAATGCTACATGTACTTTTAAGTGTTTATCTAAGATTCAATGATAATTTTTATTGCACGTTGAAGTATATATATAACATTTCTCAAGATAAAAATGAGATAAAATATGGTATATAGGAAAATACATAGCCCATGTGTATTCACTGCAGAAGATATGGACCCATGGGTTCCACGCCGCAGAAGATTGAACCGGGAGATATTTCTGTTTGAGACAGTATTTGGGCTTTCAGATCGGCCTTTACCGATCCCAAATCTTGGCCACTCCAGCTCCTGTATCATCTATGGAATCCCCCGCAGTTCTCACACTTTCTCAGCTCCCTTATTTTTCCCCGCAGAAATCCAACAGAAAGAGAGCTTCTCCTTCATGGCCATGCCAGCCAAGGAGCTCTCAACCCACTCGCTTGCACTGCCAAAAGATGTACGTCCCTGGTGGGTACATATATATGTATATCTATGTACCTATATACGTATGTTTATGGTAGCAAAAAGAATATTTGTTATGTATATTAGTCTTGGGGTTTGTAATTGAATGCAGGATTTGGAGAAGCATCACCAGAAGCCAAGGCAGCCAACAACCTCCACAATTTCTTCACTTACATTGCAGTAAGGATTGTCACAGCACAGCTTCAGGTTCCTCTCTTCCCCCCCCCCCCCCCTTTTTTTTTTTTTTACTTAGCCTTTTACTTCTTCATATTCAGTTAATTTTATGCATGCTTCATAGCTTGTGTTGAGTTGAATTTGCGTGTTCTTCTTTCAATGTTTAGACGCTTCTGTTAGCAATGGAGAATGGGGAATTGACAAAGTTTGCCTTCAAATTAGGTCGGAAGAAATTCCTTTAATTTAGTCTATTAATACGTGATTCTTATATGCATTTTTAATATAAAGTAAAAAATGCACATGAGAATCGCGTGCTCTAAGGATAAATATCAATTTAATAGAATGTGATAAAAAGAATTTTCTGACCTAATTTAGAGAAAAACTTTGTCGATTAGAAATTGTCAATCTTCTAATACATTTTTTATACTAGCTTACCAAAACAGAAATTGTTAATCAAATATGTGTATTAGCACAAAGCTTTTGGATTAATGCAATGATATAATGATATTGATTATTGTATAATACACGTATCTTACTAGTCTTGTACCTGGGGAGACTATAACCAGTACCATCGACAACTCCTGTATTTTTTTTTCTTTTAAAATGATTTAGGGAATGATGTTCCTTTTTTATAAAAATAAATAAATAAAAGTTGGTTGTGGTTCATTACGATGAAAGTAAGACTTAGCTTGAACTAATAAAAATGGTAAATTAAATCATTTAATAAGGGATGTGAGAGAGACAATGTTTGAATTAAAGATTTTTGCTTTAATATCATGTTAGATTACCAATTGTTCCAACAATTTAAGCTAATAAGAAAGATTAAATGTAATAATTTAATTAATATTCTAACGTATGGCATCTAGGGTTGGTTAAATCATGTATATTGGATTAATTTATCTGTTACCAGTTGTTTGCCGGAGCAGAGTTATAACCCTGAGGCATATGAGGAATTGATGGAATTCATGAATAGACACTCGTTGAATGATGGGGACAAGTTCTGTGCCAATTTGATGCGAGAATCTTCAAGGCATAAAGTTCTAGGTACGTTCATGATAAATATATTTTCAATCATAAACTATGACATGTAAAATGTCAACGATTCTTGTTTTCTTTGGGATTTTGTAAGCCAAACTCGCGTTTTTAACAAAATTTCAGAAATTGTTTCGTTTGGAGTGCGTTTGAAAAAAATAACAGTTTGGCGGCGTAAAAAAAAATCCAAGTTTTTGTGCAACAAGGGAATGCAGTTTAAAAACATGAAAAAGTTGGGGTTTTTAAAAACTAGGGCCACACTTCACGTTTTGAAATCGCTAAACTAGACGGACAGTGTATATTTTATATTGTTAGCATGAAAGATCTAACTTTTGATTTAATCTATGGGAATCACAATGTCGTCCATGGAATCTGCATGACAGCTCTTCGTATCTTAGAGGTCAGTAAATTAGTTGTGATGGTTTATTTGTCTAATTGTTAACTAAAATTATTAACATCATAAGGCATCTCGGTGTTTTAAATTAGGTTCGATCTGCTTATTGCAAAAATGATTTTGAATGGGACAACTTGAAGCGACTAGCTGTTAAGGTCAGGAATCCAATTTAACTTTTTTCAGTCTATTCTTTTTATATTTTTCTCAACATAAACATGTTAGTCTAATGGACTGAATTTGGGACACATTCACGTCTGCTAAACTGGATTAGAGGAAATTGTTTCAACCCAGTTTGATAGAGAACCATATTCTTTTTGTATGATATGTGGGCATTTGTTTTTTTTCTCTTGATTTCTTGCAGATGGTCAATGAATCTAACACGAGAATCATGAGGGATTATGTCTCAGAAACCAGTCCTGCAGAGAGCGAGAAGTAATCGATCACTGCAACGATCTGCTTCTCCATGTGTGAGCTTGAAGTTCTAGTCAAGCAATGTAATATAAATGTAATATATGTAATGATTTAGCTTTTAGAAGCGAATTGTCCAATGAAAGAAATCTTAAAATCCAATACAATCAAGAGATATGTTTGAAATAAAATGAACTATATGGCCTAAAGGCCCTAAACAATCTACAGGATATGCTATAGACATTTCTTTACAGTTTTGGTTGCAGGATAAAGAGAAAAGGAAACCAAAAGTGCCGTTGCAGATAAATCATATATATATATATATATATAAAAGCCGAGTTCCAACTTAGAGTTGGCCTAAACTTAGGATACGCGGCATGAACCCATACTTTTTAAATATTGAACCGGTCATTTAAGTAAAATTAAATCGGTCCACGTATTTAAAGTAAAATAAACGATGCATTTAATATGAATAATTAACTCTTTTATCATATATATATATATATATATACCGAATTCCAACTTAGTTTGCCTTTTAAGTTTGCCGGGGCTGTGTTCAATAGAATTGTAAATAATATGTTTGTTTGTATTTATTTAATGTGCTTTTGTTTTTCTGATTCGATTTTTTATCCTTATTTTTGAATTGATAATTTATATATTATTTTTTATTTATGTTGAAAAAGTAGTTTCTTTTACGCTATATATAAGAAGAATGGTTGAAATAAAAAATATCTATTTGATCGGAGTTTCTTCGTATACCTATAAATTTCATTGAACTGGAAAAAGTATATAAAAAAAAAAAAATAGTTATTTTCTATTATATTAGTGGATATCATTTTACATTTTTTTGTCCCTATTTCCTAATTTATATTATTTTTTTGTTCAAATTGCTTCTTTCTTTTTCTTTTTTTTTTTTTTTTTCCTTTTCTAAATTTTACATTGAATTCAAGGAAATCATGGAGAGATAAAGTTTACATTAGTTGTTGTTTTTAGTACGAGGTATGACGATTTTTTAGTTTACATTATTCATTGAATTGGTTTTTTTTTTTTTTTTTTTTTTTTTTTTTTTTTTTTTTTTTTTTTTTTTTCATGTATAATGCACATTGTTAACGTGCTAAATCAATAGACAATATTGAATTTCAAAGTTTCATATGAACCGGAAAAGTATACGAAAAAGATAACTCTATTCTATTCTATTAGTATTTTTTATTTTTCATTTTGTCTATATTTTCTATGGTTCTCTTATTTCGTTTCTTTTTTTTTTTTTTTAATGTAATTCATATATTATTTTTCATTCAAATTGCTTATTTTATCTTTTACAAATTTTACACTAAATTCAAAAAAAATGATGGTGAGAGAGACTCAGAGAGTTTCCTATAGTTGTTTTTTGTACCGGGTATGATAATTTTTTAGTTTATACTGTTTATTGAGTAGTTTTTTTATTACTTTGTGTAAAACAGAAAAGATAACACTATTATATTATATTAGTATTTTTCATTTTTCATTTTTTGTCTATATTTTCTATGTTTCTCTTCTTCCGTTTCCTCTTTTTATCATTTTTTTGGTTCTGAAATTAAATTATAATGAAGAATCCTGCGCATAGCGCGGGTTACAAGCTAGTAATACATAACGGTAAAGCCATTGGCTGGTTTATCCTCTATATAGATGTGTCCGAAATTTACAGATAAATCTGTTTAAATTCTCCTTCATTCAGACATTTCTAAACTATATATTGAGACAAAATCATATACTTAAAATCTCTTCAGGGAAACCTCCTACTTAATCTGTTTTTTCTCCATGTTCCTCCAATGGCTGCAAACCAGAGTAAAGTTAGGGATAGCAAATATGAGAAATGAATGGCTTTTCTTGAACATGTGAGTTTGCTCGCTCTTATGCCATCTGTGTGTGCTAGTGCACGCATGAGCAAAAGGCAGATGTGGCGTGTGTTATACAAACTTGTACTTCAAGTGTGACTTCATGCACAACATATTACCTCAACATACCGACGGAGATCAGCTGAAGCATGGATATGCCCTTTGCTGAAATATAATTGAGCATATTCTTCTATATTCTCCAGCCTGCAATTCATTATTCAACATATTTCATGTTATTCAGGATCGAATTTCTATTACAATCAAGATTTCATGCACTAAAACCTACAAAATGTTTTTTTTGCCCCCCAAATCAATCCAAACAGATAGCCACAAACACCTCAGCCTTCTTTTTTGTATAATTACGCAAATTTCATATGAAAATTTATGGTCACTGGTTTAGGTATGGGCATGTGTCGTGTCTTCCATATCAAACCAGTCATATGACACATGTTGGAATCTCAGCTTTCCTCATCAGAGAATTGATGACCAGATCAAAGAAAAACAAAAGGGCATGAGAGGAAGATTACCTATATACATAATTAACCATGACACCTCCACTTTGACGAAGACCTTTTTCTGATCGATCTGCCATCCAATTTATTCTTTCCATCATCTGTCCACATTGAGAAATTTTGCAATAAGTAGAAATCAAATTTCCAACTTGGGGAACATCCTTTTTTTGGTCATATAGATCCCTCAAGTGCTGCTAAACTTTTGCTGTTAAAAATCGTTGTTACTTCATGTGTTAACAAATATGGGAACTACATATCACCTGAAACATATCCCACCCTCCATGGCTACATCTAAGTGAAAGATGTTGCCATGTAAGTTATGTAACAGCTAGTTTTGGCCAGAAAACAAGTCATTGCCTAGAAGGAATAGATTTTCTGTTCTGCTAAGTAAGGTTGCATGACATACCGCTCCATTTTGCAAGTGAAAATTTGCAACAGAATCTAAAGCTTTTCCTCTTTTTTTCTCTTGCAGAAGGTACCTATAAATGGAAAACAAGTATCTATTAATTGAATCGTCAACAAAACATACAATTTATGCAGTACTTCAGAACTCTATCGTATGACATCATTTCCAATTCACTCAAATCTCACTTCCAGGCTTCCAGCTGATTTATATTATGTACCTGGCACACAGTCGCATTAGAGGGGGTTTTAATACTGAAAGCAATTCAGCCGAATTGGTCCACTCATAGTTTGTTGAACTCAGCAAATTCAACATCACTTCCATGCCATTTTTCCCAGCAGCAACACCCCTGCAACTCAAAATGGTAAGGTTCCTTTAAAAATCACATCTCAAGAACATAAGATAAAAAGTGGAGTGGCTTAAGTTCAGTTATTAGGATGTGCCATGGGCAGTATCTTTCATGCTCCAAGGACCTCTAGGAATACATATGTGCAATCACTTGGTTTTGGAAGATGACAAGTTCACATAAAGGAGGGCTAAGTACAAATAATTTATCGGAAGATGGCCTGATCCCTTCATAAACAGTTCCAATAGTTTCATTTTCCTTCTATCGGGATGTAATACAATTCATTTTCATTTTTAATAATATATATATATATATATATATATATTATTAAAGAAAAGAGAAAGAAATCAAGTACAGAGGGGGGCATACAAAAAATGCCCCCTGAATTTACAATCTAATGTTTCTAAATGCAAATGCAGTTCATTCTAAAATTTCATCTGGCATTCCCAATTTTTGAGAAAGCAGGTGCTCAGGGATCAAGATCATTTATCTCATGTCCAAACACAAATGCAAAATCAACCAGTTTCCTTCTAATAAAAGGAGGGTAAGTTTTTTGCAGAATAAAGGATGAGAAGGATGTACAACAGGAAAAAATCAAACACTAAAGCATGGATCTGAACCGTACCCAAAAAAAAAAGGGGGGGGGGGGGGGGATGGATTGGAAAAGCATTTATATCCTCCAGGTGAGACTTTTTCTTTTTTTTGTACTTAATGAAATGGAGCCATTTCTATCAACAGGTATAATAGAATGAAGATGAAGCTTACTCAGATGAATCCATAATCACTTTTTCCTCCTCCGGTTCAAGTATGTTCTCCCAGAAAGTGGAACCTGATCCATCTGCTGATGACAGTGACATGTCTTCTGCTTCAGCAAGCTTTGATTGAGATGCCAACTTAGATAGGAGCCATTGCATGAACCCTGGGATGGGGCTGAGAGTTGCAAATGTCTGTAGACAATTGCTAAGGGTCAGTAAGTAATGCCAGGAGCAAGACATCAGAACTATGATTAAACCTATAAGACTGACAGCAAACTTCAAGACACATATAAAATTTGATATACCATTCCGTCCAATTTAATTTTATTGCATATGCAATATATAATACTTGTTTCATAGTAAAACTAAGACCAACTTATGACAAAATTAAAAATTAAATGCCGTATGGTAAACATCATAACAAAATACTAATCTCAGAGGATAAGGAAGCTAGATATTACCACCACATCCCAGGAAAAAGATAATCAACATGACTAAAAAAAAAAATTGGGGGGGAGGGGGGAAGTACAAAGCTATTAATTTTTTGGGGAAAATACACTTAGCCCCTCCAAACTTACACTCCTTTGGCACTCATACCTCTAAACTTTAAAAAGCGACACTTTGTCCCCTCTAACTACCATTCTCCGTAACAATTAAAAACCTACGTAGCATTTTCCATCAAATTAGACGAAAAATGTGTCGAGTGACGTTCGAGTACCTTTTTTGTACATAAACTACCCAAAATACCCATTCATGTGCGTCCTCTCTTTTTTTTTTTTTTTTTCTTTTTTTCTTTTTTTCTATTTTTGTGTATCCCTATTCTGAGATGTTCTCATTCCTCGTCAGACTTGGAAACCCTAAAACGCAAAGCAAAGCAAGAAGTCGAGATTTTTATTTAACCTTATAATTAACAACATGGGGGACTGGAGGTCATATCCGGTAATATAAAACGTGTTGACCGCAGCCAAGGCCGCACAACGATGCGCGTCGACGGAGAAAGCTCGAAGAGCTTCCCTTCATTCACTTCACGGGAGCTACAAAGCACATAGCTGGAAGTTGGAGGGCCCATACTAAAGATGAACGGGTTTCGGTTGGAAGTGGGAACCAGTTCAAGGGAGAAGGGTAGCAAGCCTCACTAAGGGTTGCAGAAGATGAAGGGGTGTATTAAATATTGATACTAACACTGCTGGAACTAGCAGTGTTGAGGCTCGGGAGGAGGTTGCCGCAGCCGGTACATCACTCGCAGTCTCTAGGTTGACTGCAATTGGTCTTACATCGGTCTCTCGGACAGCTCCCTAAGGTTGAATCTTGTGCCTCTGATGTCGCCCTATCATGCTCCACCATGTCTGTGACTAGGGCCTCTTATGCATTTTTTAGCATGAAGGTTGACTCTCATCCAAATATGCAATTATGATTGGTGGCAGCAGTATTTTGGAAAGAGGGTGTTGTAGACGATCTCAATTTATTCCACAGTGGAATTGAATTGCATGTCAGCATTTTCCGTCAATTACGAAGGGTCTTGAATGGATTCATGAAGTACTTCTGGAGTGCGTCAATGGGGGTGACATAGTAGACGACCTGGTCCTGGAAGCCATTGAGGACAATGATGACAAGCCGGTGATGCAGCTGAAGGTGAGCGCGTAGGTTCAGAGGCACTGAGTCTGGAGCTGCCAGGTGCTGATGTCTACGGTCTTGGGTTGGGATGGGTGTCGCCAGGCTATGGAGAGGAATTGGAGGGTGGATAGAGGAAGCTCGTAGGGGATGGACAGTGAGGATTTGATGGGGGAGAGAAGGGTGGTTGTGGTTGTGCTGAGGTGTGGGGGGGGGGAGCAGGGTCGGGGCAGCTATGATAAATGATTACATTTTGATAAAGACTGTAGCAGGAAATATTTATTTGGAACAGGTCCTGGCTCTTCCAAATTCATAAAGCTCAAAAAATCTACAGAAATGCTTACAGATATATGCGGCATGTCTCTTTTCACCAATGTTATCACACGTTTAATCAGAAACTTTCCTAGGTTGATCCCTGATAAGCCAGCCTGCAAAATTTCAGAACCTGATCAGGGACACGGAAGCAGACTACTAAATAGAAAGTTTGATATTCATTATTCAAAATATAAAGAAAATAAATAAATAAGTGGAGATAAGAGAAGAACAATACATAGATAGTTCAGAGACCACGGATATGATTTATGACCATCCATGTCTATTTATCCATCGAATTTGTTGTGCTAATTCTCAAATCTAATAAATCAAAATATTCAATGCTTACATTATCGTTCCATTACCAGAAAAGAACAAACAGGAAAAAAAAATTCAAAACAAACAGAAATGGAGGAGACCAGAACAAAATGAAGAAAATTCTTACAAGGGTAGAGAACATATAAGCTAAAGAAAATTTCATTCCCTATGATTTCCAATGAACAGAGGTGAACATGGAAGTAGGCAACTTAAGATGCAAGAAATAAATGGTAACACATGATATGGTTAACATGTACAAGAAGTGGTCTCCATCACCGAACTTGCATCATAAGATAAAAATACTAGAAAACATTAATAAAATATCTTTGACATGCTTCCATTATGTTTTGATCCTTCTTGTTATTCATCTAGAAATGAATATCATACCTGAGTTGATGATATAGAGTAAAATAATGCACATGTTGCCTCACATTCAGATATAGGAGGATCATCCCACAAAACTTCCTATACAAGAAATATTTGTTAATTATGAATCACCTTGTGGAACAGTGTAAGATAAGGTAAAAGAAATTTACCTGTATTGTTTGAGCCACGTTCTTCAGAAGTGCAACTTCAATGAAAATAAGGGGTTCACCTGAAACAAATTTTACAATCAGACCACATCAAATAATTTACATGTAAAAAACAAGAGAACTTTTGCAAATGTTGTGTACCTCTATTCCAACCCCTCAAAATCAATACAGCAAGATAATCTATATGATGCAACTCCAGACTAACTAATAGATAATTTCAAATTATTTTCATACATTTACAACCATGCCTATAATAAAACAAATGCTGGGGTTGTCATAGATCAGTGTATCTGATTGTATCAATAAGCACTAAATAATTATAAAGAAACACCTGAATTGCCACAGGAAAAGACAAAAACCCATATGAAATGCTCAGATAAGCCAACAATAGATAAAACATACTACCACTATGAACACCAACGATAAAAGGGATTGCTAACCAGGTATTGCCGGATGTAGATATCCGAAACAACGACGACCAACACCCAGCCTTCTCTTAAGATCTAAAAGATTACTGATTGGGTGCACAGCCTATGAAAATTTATTACAGATAATAAAAGCCATGCCATGAAACATTGAAATCAAAAGGCAGTACAAGAAAGGGAAGAGAAAGGCACCTCATAAGCCACAATTTTCTCCAGCAAAGAAGCAGGATCATCCCATGTAATTTGGTGAAGCTCTAAGGCAGCAGGACTAAGCCACGTACTAAGTTTCTCCTTTAAATAGGAATCCAATGCCCGCAAAGATGCAATATTTTCCTCTCTGCATATTCAAAAGAATCAATTCATCACATTTTAAATTCCTTGTTCCTTATTAACGACCTTCATCTTGTAGTTCACTGGTTAATATGACTTAGAATCTAAAGAAAAACCTTATATGATGAATAATAATAAAACCTATTAAATTTAACCTCCTCGTAAAGGCGCCAGATCCCAATTGAAAGCCCTTTTAACATATTGTCCACATGTTTTTTCGGGTTAACAAAATCGTCGACATGCTAAAATATTACTAGAAGCATCCAACAAATGATTGCTCTAAACCACTCAGGATTTGCCATTCATACTATTCTCAGGAATTCTGTTTCTATTTGATTCAAGTAACAATATGACTACACAAAGTGTCACGTGGATCATAACCTTACGCTAGAATGGATAGAATATCGGCTCGAAGACTGGACAAGAACCTCAACCCTCCAGGATGCGTGTTGAGTCGCTCAAAGAGAACCTCATACACCGGCTTGAGAGCGTGTCTCAAATTACGCTCAGTACGATAGAAAGCCGAGAGCAAGCCTTCCTCCTCTAGTCCAATCGATTGAGCATTCTCGCCTGAAACAATAAACTACCACTCCGGCTCAATCTCACAAAATTCAATAAACAAAGATTAACACATTGAAACAAAAACTCACCACTAGGTGGCTCAAGTCCAAGATACTGCTTTATCAATTCACGGACTTGTGTCCTATTAAGATCGTACTCTTTCGCGAGTGCTAGAAGCAATCTCCGGCGGTTTTCATGATCAAGGTTAAAATAACCCTACATTATCAATTTCATCACAAGAATTGTAACACCAAAATTCCACCAAAAACGAACAATGCAATTAGTCACGCAAATTACCGCCGAAAAATCATTAAGCACCGCATCGAGAACCTCCGCTTTGTTCATCGATATCGCCGAGTGCATCGACTCCCGTACAAGCTCAAATTCCCTGTAAAAAATAAATAAAATAAAATAAAAAGAAAAATCAACAACAAGAACAAGCATTTGAAATGTATATATATATAAGAATAGACCTTTCGGTATTGCTCGAAGCGGATTGGTTTCCTTGAGAATTCGTTTGCGTTTGGTTTAGCTCGTTCTGTAATAGAATAATTCAACAAAATTTGCATAATTAACAGCTCTAGCCAAACACGGTGCAAGGATTGGATGTGGAGTATGAGTTTACGGTGCTTACAGTGAGAGGGGAGAGAGAGAGCTTGGCAGGGCGGTTGGGCCTCATTCTGATTCGCATCAAAATGGATAAGCCTTTCTTGTTCATGCTTCTTGTTTGATAATTTCGCTCACAAATAACACGAATTTCTAGTTGAGGTGTCTCAATTTGACAGTTCAGAGTTCAGACATCAACTTTACCTATTCTTTCGTATTCGTTTCGTTCTCCCCCCGTTTTGAACGCCTCCTGCGTTTTGAACCCTGTGAAACGACGAGTAATGTTTCGTTGCGGAGGGATGAAAAACAGGTGTCGTTGGGCTGGGCTGGGCTCTAACTGTACTTTCGTTCGTATTTGGACATACTTTTCCTTGGATGTTAATAAATTTTTGGGTTAAATATGTTTTTCGTTAAATTGAGTTTTAAAGACTTTAATTTTTTTTGTCTCATGTAGTTCATTTTGTATAGTAGATGATACATCGTTCATGGCTAAAAACAGAAATGGTACCTCTGTCTAATTTCCCTCTAAAAATTAACAGAAGTCAACATCAACACCTCTAAAAAGTTAACACGTATCTTATGCCAATTAAAAATTAAAAAGACAATTTCTTTATGAATTTGTCATCCAAGTTTATGTCGGATGTAATTAGAGACCAATCAGCATTTTTTATTGGGAGGGCAAAGCATGAATAGGTCCGGCCGAAACATGAACAGAGGGTCAAATTTGCCAAATATATATATGGGAAAATTATATTTAAGCTCCCAAGCTACAAACCGTTTTGAAAGTAGCCTTCCAAACTATCAACCTTGGACTATGGCATCCTAAATTACCAAAAAGTGTAAAAAAGACTCAATTTGTCCAAATATTCTCATAACACCCTTGCTACGTGTTTTTTTCTTTCAATTAAAAAATAATAAAATTTAAAACAATTTAAAAATAGTATTTTTTTAGTTATTTTTTTCTTGATTTTTAAATTGAATCTTTAAATTTTATTATTTTTTAATTGAAAAAATGAGACGTGACAAGGGTATTATGGAAATATTTCGACACATATGATCTTTATGGCATTTTTAGTTGTTTGAGGGCCAGAATCAAAAAATTGGTGGTTCAGAGTGCTTAAATGTAATTTTTCATATATATGGGACATTTAGCCTCCATTGTCTATAAACTTTTGTTTCTTACCGACTTGTCGTTTAGTAGGCACTGACTGCAAGCTAGATACTGGTAAAATTCCTTATGGCCCAATATAAGTAGATCTTATCTGAATGAAGATTAGAAAATGCCAAATGGTGAAAGATAGGGACTCTACTGTACATGGGCCTTATTAAATTCTGAAACCATGTGTCTTTTCTATTTTGATCGTTCAGTCATTATCACAAGGCCATGAATATGGTCACGGGATCGGGAGAATATCATTTCCAGTTCATTTGAACTGGAGTAGAGTAAGTTAGTATAAAAAGAAATGATAAATTTGTCTTTTTCATGTTTTTTTTTTTTTTTTAACAAATTTATCATTTTATTTAAATTAACTAGCCCATTTTCAATTCAAATAAACCGGAGAGGATCCAAATGCCACGGGATAAAAGGCCGTGGCATCAAGTTTTCTCTCTCTTTTTTTTTTTTTTTTTGGGTAAGCTCTTTGCTAAAACATCCACAAGATTGATTTTGAAATTTACACATACTATTTTATTGAAAAAAAATATTAAAAATCACGCTTTTATTTAATTTTGTTGATTAAAAGCAATTAGTATTTTTAAAAATTGTAATTTTTAATATCCCCAATCAATCAGTGTGAGAGCGTTTTGTACGGGTCTGAAGTTTGCCTTTCGGTCTTTGAGGGAATGGTCCATGTACTTTTCACTTTCTTACTCAATGATATAGCATTTTTCATGCTATAAACTATATTTTTGCCTCAAAATGATGACATGTTAGTTATAACAAACCCTTTGACTTTTTTTTTTTTCCTTTTTTTTTTAAAAAAAAATAGATTGATTGCGACTGCTACACCAATATCTTTCACAACTGATGTAACAGGATCTAATAGCAGTTGAATATATATGTATTTTTTTTAACGATAACTAATATAAGAACTATTAAACCCTATCGCATCAATTTTATAAAATATATATAAGATATTTGTGCATAATTAGCTATACTCATCTCCCAAGCAGTCATGATCTTACTTATGATTCAAGAAAATGACAACACAAAGTGGATTTATGGCAGCAAATGGATTTATTCTTTGCTTGCTTCAATGCAATAAAAAAAACTTAGCTCCCTCTTAGGCCTTCCCATTTAACCTCCAACTCCAGGCAAATTATCTTGTCCCTTTTTGGTGCTGCCTGCATAAACAACCTTAACTTTACGCCTGTTTTTTTGTGGACGAGTAACCTTACTTGTCCCTTTCACTTTCAGTATCCTTTTCTTCTATTCTTCGACAGATAGATACGGCGTAGATCACCCCTGTCCCATTAATGTGGAAAAAAACCCATAACTTGGATTGAATTCAGTACAGAGCACATCTCGTACATCCATCGACCACAAAAGAAGAAAGGTTTGAAATTTCTGTTATAAAAAGATCCGTGGATTTATTTGAAGCTTTTTTTAAAAAAAATCCACAGGCCATGATATTTTCTGAGTGCACGTACGACGGTTCATTTGTGTGGTCTAGTTTCATCGGGGTACGTGTCGTAGAATTTTTATGGATGATAACACATGCACTCAACTATGAAGCTATGACCCACTTTACAGTCCCATATTAATTATTAAGCAAATAGTTACATATTTTTCAAACGTTTAGCCTATAAGAAATTGTCGGCTCCTTTGGTATTTGTTTTTTTGAATTTTTGTTCGAATAATAATAATAAGTGATTGGTGTGATATAAAAATTAAATAATATTTAAATTTGTTTTTTTTTTTTTAAGTGAAAAAAGTTGTTTGATAATAAAAAAAAAAAGGATAAATGCTCGACTTTCCAAAATTTGGTTTTCAAATGATGTATTACAATCTTATGAAATTATGACACATTTTTCAAAATAATAGATCACATGAGATTGTGACACATCAATTAGAAATCAAATTTTGCAGAACATTTTTTAAATACATAACATTTCCCATAGAAAAAAAAAAAAAAAAAAAAAAAAAAAGAAAAAAAAGAAAAAAAAGAAGAAGAATGAGTTGTCATGGTACCCTCCTTCCCTTGCTGATACCGGTAGGTACACCATAAGATACCTATATCGTAACGGCAGAGGAGAGAAAGTCAAAATAGAAAAAAGTTAAGAGCTTTCCCTTACTAGTACCGGTAGGTAAACAATAGGATACCCATGCCATAACGGCCGGAGAGCGAGTTTAAATAGAAAATTTTAATCAGATCACTATAGTCTGGGTGTCCCTTATTTTCATTTATCCTAAATAAAATAAAAGAAAGTCAATCCCATTTTTTCCTATTCCCAAACAACTTTATTCACTTTTCTCTAAAAAAAAAATTAAAAATCAAAAAAATCAAAATTCATTTTACCTTTATATCACACTTGTTAGAATATATGGCATTGTTTGGCGATCAGGAATTTGTTTAGCGGTGGTAAAAAATTATTGATGTGATATAAAGTATAAAGAATTTATATAAAAAAGTGAGAAAAAAAATAGTACTGTTGTGAGTTTTTTTATTTAAATAGTAATAAAAAAATTGATGATTTGATATTAAAAAAGTGAAAAACGTAGAATATTTTAAAATTGATTTTTTTTTTTAGAAGTCAAAAAAAAAAAAAGAGAGAGAGAAGGGGAAGGGATGGGAGAGGGTTGCAAAATAGGGCCTATATTTCATATTACGTCAATTATATTACAATCAAACCTAAATTGAAAATATTCTTATAAGAAAATACACCAACATAATATGAAATATATATTCTAACAAAATCAATGAATTTTTTTTTTTTTTTTTTTTTGAAAAGTACACATAATCCTCTTAAACTACCACTCAACTGTGAAACTACCAATTATATCAATGTCCTCTATCAAACTACCAAAATATGTCAATGTCCTCCCTAAAACCAACAAAAGGACAAAAATGGCCTTATATTTTTTAAATAAGACAAAGTTGTCCTTATAAATTTGGAAAAAAAAATGAAAAAAAATATATATATTTTTTAAAAACTAATGAAATTTTTAAAAAAAAAACGAAAAAGAATGATTTGTTTAAAAGAAAAAAAAAAAACTGAAAATCATAAAAATAAAAAGATAAAATAAAAAAGAAAAAGAAATTTTTTTTATTTTTTTATTTTTTTTAATTTTATTTTATCATTTTTTGTTATAATATATGTATTTTTAAATTTTAATAATTTTATTGAGGATATTTTTGTTATTAGGGAAATATTGACAATTTTTATTAATTTGATGATGGACATTGACACAATTGGTAGTTTATGGGGGACATTGATAATGAGCTGGTAGTTTGACGGGGTTATATGTACTTTTTTCTTTTTCTTTTTTTTTTCTCGCACAAAAAGTCAAAGTTCTTTTTGCTCATTACCAAACATCTTTCTTCACTTTTCTCTAGCAAAAAAATAAAATAAAAAATCATTTTTATATCACATCAATCGATTCTTATTACCATTTCAAAAAATAAAAATGATAATTGTTTGCCAAACACACCTAGTAAATTTAATTAATTTTTTTTTTTTTTTAATGTGTAGGCTTAAATTCCATCTCAAGAGTAAAATTCAACTGTTAAGAGCCTGTTTGAGATTGTGTTTGAAAATAAAGCTTTTATAGTCAAAATGAGCTTTTGAGAAAAAAAAAAAAAAAAAACTTCATTTTCAAGCTTTTCTCAAAAGTACATTTTGGTTAAGGGCAAAAAAAGTCAAAGAAATACTTATTGAGGTTTTTACCAAACAGACCAATTTTTAAGTTTATTAACGCAATCCCAAACAAACCCTAAATCACCAATTTGTTCAAAAGTTTAAGTTAATAAAATATTGCTTATTTAATAATTTAATTAATATTATTACAGCCTCTGTAGACTCAAATTAGGTCCTATTTATTAACTAAAATTGGGTGAATTGACGGATACAAGATTCAAACTTACGACTTCTGTTATAGTATCATGTTAAATCATTACTTATTCAAAAAATGTAAGCTAAAAATAAATTGTTGATTTAAGCATTTAATTAATATTATAACACTTTTTCTCACGTGTGGACTCAAACACCCAACAAGTGAAATATTTAACTAAAATAATAGGTGAATTGATAGAAACAATACTTGAACTCACAATCTCTTATCTGATATCATGTTAAATCATTAATTGTTTCAAAAACTTAAACTAATAGGAAATGTTTAATTTAATTAATATTTTAACACCATCAAACAATATGTAAAATATTTAATTAAAATTAAAAATAAATTATAAAATTAAGATTCGAAATAAAAAATAATAAAATTTAATTCGTTACCGACATCTGGCCAGTAGCCACGATACGGTGCATGCGTTTTGTATATTTTGGCGAAGGGAGATGGAACTGCAATTGCCTTTTAGGTGATCAGCACATGCAACGTGTTACGTGTGACAAATGACAGCGGAGGTTTTTGTACTGTTTCTGATGCTTTTCATGTCGTTTTAGTGGATGCAACGGATAAATGGTTTATAGCCAATGGAGCACAAAGTTTGTGACAATGAGTCAATGACTGTGTCCATTCAAAATTGACTCATTCTATTATTCTAACCACTTTAATTTTTAATGGGATCCAGCTTGCACCATTTTTATTTTAATAAATAAACAGTCAATCAAAAGAAGAAAAATGATAGTTCTTCCTGCTGCGAACCCGGAATGATTGAACAGAGAAAGATGAGAATGCAGTCGTAATTAGAGTCATATGGTCGGTGTTGTCTTGGGTAGTTGAATGCTCTATTTTGGTCGAGTTGATAGTTCATGGAGGCATCGCGTATTTTTTGGTAGTTCATGAGGGAAAAAGATAATTACTCCTTATTTTATTTTAATATGAAAACACTTTCTCTTTCCTCTCTCGTTCTTCTACTATTTATTTGAAACAATATTTAAATGATCTTTCATTTATCTCTTGTGCAAAACGTTTAATTTGAAGAATATTTAAATAGTTTAAGGAAATGATAATGGAAGCTATTATAAATTGCATTTAAATAGAAAAGTAAAAAATAGTTTAATTTTTTAAATTGAAAAAAAAAAGGTTTAAGAGAAACTATTACTAGTACTCCAAACTTGGATATTAGAACAAATATTCAAACCTCAATTTATGACCTTGCAATCAGCTTCTTGTTGCCATCTTACCATCATTAACAACTATAAAAAAGGAAGTGCATAATTAAAAAGGGATAAAGTTTATTTTAAACTGGCTTAGAGTTATTTTTTATTTTTTTTAATTAAGTTTATTAAATTAACATCTATCTTTAAAACACATGATTATTCGAGTAATCATATAAAGAAAAAAAAATCTTTCTTGTGTCCTCTCAAATATTATGTGTCTTTTAAAATCATCATTAAATTTGAGATGATCGTTATTGCATTTTGATCAAATGGTAATTTTAAAAATTACATGACATTTGAAAAGACAAAAAATACTACAATCCACAATCCACACATAAGATTAACATGTATCCATTAGTACGTGAGAAACACATGTTATTTAAATAGTATATGCTTCTTACATTTTTTTTAATAGTATTAAAAAAAATATGTAATTTTTACATGCTTAAAGAACACGTACAAACTAGTTTGTATAAATTTTTTGTCCTATATAATTTATGTTAATTTTATTAAAAATACATGCAAAAATTATATAATTTAAACACATGTCAATTTAATAAAATAGAGTAAAAAATTATTCTAGTATAATAATACAGAGAAACCCTTTTTCTTTTAAAAAGGTTATTCACGTGAATTATTTTTTTCTGGACATTCCACGCCTAATTATTTAATTTATTTCTCATCGCCACCAGAAAGCCAAAAAGGCCATCCACTACTTTCCAAAGTCAAAAAAAGGGAAGAGACGAAGAGTCCCCACGGCTTACAATTTGAGCTACTTTCGCAAATTTCCAATACGTGCATGCAAGTCCAATCTGTCCGTTGGGGCCTGACTGGTCCTCCCCGACGAACGCACAAAAAGCGGAAGATCGATGCTTTTCCCGCTATAATGGTTGTCGGCTGAGACTCAAGGGTATCCACGACATTTTCCAGTTTCCACCCCTTATGCGTAGGTGGGTTGTGATCCAAACCAAACCTAATGTTAGTTTGTTTAAGGGTGCGTTTGAAAATTGCTTTTATAAAAAATTGTGATTTAAAAACGTAAAAAAATGCTTATTTAAATTGCAAGCAATAGAATGTTTTTTTAAAAACACAGTATTTTAAAAGGTTAAACTGCGATTTTAAAGGTCAAACTGCAATTTTGCCAAATGCTTAACTGCGTTTTTAAAAATCATTTTTTTAAAATCGCACATTTTAAAATCGCAAATCCAAACAGATCATAATTTGTTTACGCCTAAGGCGCTAAACAACCATAACTCTTATCCCATACGGCTCTAATTCAAATTTCTATAAGGGGCTATGTTTTAAGAGCCCCGAATGCCCTTAAACCATGTTTAGCAGTATTTGAAATGCAAATCCAGATAACATTTAATAGCTGGCAGTATTTGAAGAAGATATATAATGCATGGGATTTGCATGATTCCTACATAACACCACCATAACAACTGCACAACACCTCTTCACATGGGGATGAGCCCCACACACTGAACCCCATTTCATGTGAGGAGGTGTTGTGCAGTTGTTGTGGTAGTGTCGTAAATCTATCATTTTCCATAATGCATTGTCACTTTAAAATACAATCCTTGATTTTGTAATTTATATCTCTTTGAATAATTATGCAACCTTGTAATTTATTCCTTCATTTTATTTCTTAGGGGATAAAAAAAAAAAAAAAAAAAAAAAAGGAAGGAAAATCTAGATGCTGTAATCGATGGCTTGATTAATTAAGACTTAATGATAAAAGTTTAAGCGAGATATTTTTAATTTTAATATAATAATACAATACCCTTTTATATTGAATATATTGTTGAAATACAAATGAGGTTCCTCTCTTTCTTCTTTCTAAAGAAACAAAAATACTTCTTTATAAAGTAATTTATTAATTACAAAGAAAGAGAAGGGTCAAAATAGGATCTCGATCTTTTCTCTTTTCAAAGAAATAAATCTGCATGACCAAGATGAGACTTGTTCTCAACTCTTATTCGTAAAGTGATTAATATTTTATTTGCATGAAAATATATTATTAGTTGAAAAAATCTTAAACAAACATCTTAACTATCTACCCTATAAACTAACCCTATAATAGATCATCCTTCTTGACTTCTTGTATATTATTTTGTTCTCCACTTCCTATATACAGCTGTTTTTCTTTTGAACTTGCTGGTGAAAACTGAGATATATATACGATTGGAATTTAAAAAAGAAAAAATAAACCTATCAAGATTATAGGTGATTCAAATACAACCCATCTAATACTCGGTTCATGAGATGATCCATTTTAAGGTTTATATTTTGTTTTATTAAATTGTACATAGGGTTACGTCATTTCAAATCTTTAAATAACATAGTAATGTATATTGTTAAATTAATTGTTCGTGTGCTGATATGACGATCAAAAGTATCTACAAGAAGAAAAGAGCTTAGCAGAAGAGTTTGTCGAATAAGGCCAACGAGAGATAACACTGATGTTGAAGTTAGTATAACTCAAGGAGAATCATTTTAGGAAAGCAACGGTAACGTGAGAGAGAAGGAGATGATAGTCACTTTTTTACCTTGTTTCCTTTTATGGCATGATTTGGCGTAACCGTCGACCACTTGGCATGTCCTCATCGAAGACCCTCATATTACTATGTTTCCTAGATTCCAAGACTCTTTTGTGCAATTACCTTATATTGGGATTACATAAATAATTACTGACGTGTCAAAAAATAAATTTAGTGTAGTATCATCTAACTGTACTAGAGTTAATTGATTAATGGACTGTGTATCATATTCATAGGGCCAACATATGTTATAAGTAGGAGAAATGCTGTAAACACTCTTATTTTCATATTCACTGAAGTAGTGTTAAAAATTATTATTAAATTTTGAATTCCAATTATAATTTTTAGTGCTACTTCGTGTATATAACATTTATTTATTATTAAATTTATAAAATTTACGCTTCGCTCGAGTCGGCTAGACCATAAAATGGATTTTGATCCGACACGTGCATTCCAATCTTGGACTGCCGACAATCGACATGGACAAAGGTGTAGAACTAGAAAGAAAACAACGTCCGTAGAGAATCCAAAGCCGACGTAAGAAAACCCATATCGAACAGAGTACAGAGGGAGGGCGACCTGAAAAGCATCGCCCACTCATACGTTGCTTACCTACTCTACTCTACTGGAAACCAAACCTTCCAGTTTACATTATTTTTCTCATTTTTTTTAAATCCCTTTTTCCTTTTTCGCCGACACACACCCACACACACACTCTTTCTCTCAATTCTCCCTCTCTCTCTCTTCATTACTCTAAGCTTCGAATCTCTGACTCTTGGTCCCTTTCTTAATGGCAATGTCTCAAACCATTTCCCTGATCTCGGCTCCAACCTCTTCATCCTCTTCTTCTTCTTCTTCTACGGCTGCGAGTCCATGCTGCTCTTGCATGCGCTCTGCCTCACCTGAACACCGCCTCTGAACCACCACACTGGAATCAAAATGGTCGTCAACAACAACCGCGCTGTTTTTCCGCTCTTTTCAACTCGTCCACTCACTGAGTTGGTGTTGCTGGCCTTGATCTTTGTGGCTCTGCCTCTTGTTCGAGCCACTACTGACCCTTCTGACGGTACATTTTTTTTTTTTTTTTGTTTTCACTGCGATCAGTTTGCTTTTACTGTGTATTTGTTATTATTGTTTGTTTTTTTGAGATTTTAATTCATCAGAATCGCATTGGTTGTGATTGGTTTCGAAGCTTTTTTTGTTTTCTGAAAATGGTAAATGTGGATTTAGATGTTGATGCAGTGAAAAGAAGTGATACAATGGGCATTGACTTTCCGGGTTTTCGTTTTCTGATCTTATTTTGTTAAAGCTCGATCCTTTATACTATGTTTGGTTGCTGAGAAATGTTTGAAAACAAAAGAAGCTGAAGCTGTGAACTTTTTACTTAATTTTGTGTTAAAAAAAATGAGAAATTAGCCCTAACTGGGCCGGATACTTCTATTAGGATAAGTTGAGCTCAGGTAACAAATGGTGAAAAATTTCAGACTGAATTTGTTTGTAATTTTGATTTTAATTTAATTTAATTTTTTTTTATTTTTTGACAACTTTCTCAGCAACCAAATGCAAAATTTATTTTATGCATCTGTCATTTTTGGAGTTTGATTTTTTCCTTCGTTGAATTGCAGTTCAACCTCTTCAGGTTTTGTACACCTCGTTAAATAGTCCTTCCAAGCTAACTAATTGGAAAAGCAGTGGCGGTGATCCATGCGGAGAGTCATGGAAAGGGATAACCTGTGAGGGCTCAGCTGTTGTTTCCATGTATGAATGTATATGGCAAATATGGTTCTTTGAACTAAATTTGGTGGTTCAATCAGTTTGAGATTTAGTTAATGGGTCGTATTGTTGTTGTAACAGTGATATTTCTGGACTAGGACTCAATGGGACTTTGGGATACTTGCTTTCCAACCTCAAGTCGTTGAGAAAACTGTGAGAATTTTATTGCTTTATTTTTATTATTGGGTTATGAAATTATATATATAAAAAAAAAGGTTTGGCTAATTGAGTTATTACTTTAATTTTATTTGTGTTTGCTAGCGATCTGAGTGACAACAGCATTCATGATACAATCCCATATCAATTGCCACCAAATCTTACAAGCCTGTAAGTTCATTCTCCTTGTTGATTGTTTCTATCTTTTTAAAGTTGTGATTTTTGTAATTTTATGCAATATATCTTGTTTATTGTATCATGCAGAAATCTTGCTGGCAACAACTTAAGTGGGACTCTTCCTTATTCTGTTTCTCTCATGGTTTCTCTCAGCTATCTGTGAGTGGCTATTTTGAATGCTATGAAACTTCAATAACTAATGCTACTCAGTTGCCATATGGAGATCCTACTTATTGCTTGTTTTGAAAAATCCTTGGCTTTAGGAACATGAGCCAGAATTCACTTTCCCAGTCATTCGGAGACATTTTTACTAATCTTGTTGGCCTCGCAACCTTGTAAGATACCTTGCTTTAACTCTTTGTTTATGATATACTATTCTATTAGTAGTTTAGCTGTCCAATGGTGCCTAGTGACTGCATTTTGATGCTCAAAACATATCCTTCAACCATTTTCTGTTTTGAGTAACCCACAAATAGGTAATTTCCGTACTTTTGAGATCGCTTTTGCCTTTTTCATGTATTATTCCATCTTGCTTGTGATTGCAGGGATCTCTCTTTCAACAACTTTTCTGGAGATCTTCCTAGTTCCTTAAGTTCATTGTCCAATCTCTCTTCGCTGTGAGTGTTTTATGGTGCTACTTTCATTTTAGAAAACCTCGTTGCAAATCTTTATGCAGTTTGTTTTTAACTTCTCATGATATCTGAACTCGTGGCAGCTATTTGCAGAACAATCAATTGACTGGCTCTCTTAATATTCTTATGGGTTTGCCTTTGACTATTCTGTAAGTTCTTTTCTATGTCTTGGGATTTCTGGTTGCATTGTCTACCTTTCTATTGTTCTTAAACCCTACTTTTTCTACAGAAATGTTGCAAACAATCATTTCAGTGGATGGGTACCTGAGGAACTTAAAGCAATCCCTAATTTTATGTAAGTTTTCATGCATCTTTCTTATATGCCAAGTTGTTTTGTAATGCAACATTTTGTAGTACTCATAACTTACACTTTCTATAAATAAAACAGATATGATGGAAATTCATTTGACAATGGTCCTGCTCCTCCTCCGCCGCCATATACCCCACCTCCTACCGGCAGATCAAATGCTAATCGAACTCATGCTAGATCTGGTGGACCTTCACCACGGGGTTCTAATGGTGAATCATCTCATTCTAATAAGGGGTTGACAGTTGGGTCTATAGTAGGCATAATCCTGGGTTCCATTTTCATTGCTTTAGTTCTACTCCTTGTTCTTGTCTTTTGCATTCGAAAGAAAAGGAAGGACACTGGTGCTAGAACCCCAAGGGGTAGTCTCTCGGTTGGAACAAATAATGGTAGATTCTCTTTCCTTGTTATTGTTTCTCCCAATGTCATTTTCCCTTTTTAATTGATCTATTCAGTTGTTTATGACAATAAAAGTTCATTTCCCTATAGATGCAGAGGAGTTAGATGTTGTAAATAAATTACTAATTTGAATCTCCCCTTCCCCCTCCCCTTGAGGTCAATTACTTAGATATATAAAAAAAAAGATGTTGTAAATAAATTTGTGCTGTTTAATCAAATGTAAATTTCTTCTTTCAAAATGGTTTAGAATCTTTCATTAATAATTTGGGTCTGAACGCTTTTGTACGAACATCCTGACCGCTTCCATGATGTATCCTCCTTTTTTTGTGCAGTAATTACTGAGATGCAAGAACAGAGATCAAAAAGCACGGGTGCTGTTGCAGATCTGAAGCCTCCACCTGCAGAAAAATTGACGGTTGAGAGGATACAAGGAAAAAATGGATCTGTGAAGAGAATAAAGTCACCCATCACTGCTACTTCATATACTGTTGCTTCTCTCCAGACAGCAACAAATAGCTTTAGTCAAGAATTTCTTATTGGTGAAGGTTCCCTTGGTCGTGTTTACAAAGCAGATTTCCCTAATGGAAAGGTGATTTTGCTGTGTTATGGTTATTTATTAAATTATTATCCTTAAAAAATTAGTAGTAATATCTTTCCTTTGTGCTGTCATAATCCCAAGCCCCCTTCCCAAGCATGGTCAGGATATTTGGCTTTTAGTCATAACTTTGGATTTTTTTGGATGATAGTGAATTAACACATTATGTCTTCTATTTTATCTTAGATTATGGCCATTAAGAAGATCGACAATGCAGCACTGTCATTACAGGAGGAAGATAATTTTCTCGAAGCTGTTTCAAATATGTCACGCTTGAGGCACCAAAACATCGTTACACTGGCTGGATATTGTGCAGAGCATGGTCAGCGTCTTCTAGTTTATGAGTATGTAGGAAATGGGAATCTGCATGACATGCTCCATTTTGCTGAAGATGGCAGTAAGAATCTGACTTGGAATGCTCGTGTTAGGGTAGCACTTGGCACTGCTCGGGCCTTAGAGTATGTTATATGTGTAATTTTAAGTCTCTCTCTCTCTCTCTCTCTCTCTCTCTCTCTCACCCCCTAAGTGTGTACGCGTGATGGAAATGCACATATGCCCCAAGCTTGCTACAATTTCCTTTCTAAATAATAGCTTTGACCATCAGGTACTTGCATGAAGTGTGCTTACCATCTGTTGTACATAGAAACTTCAAGTCAGCAAACATTTTACTTGATGAAGAGCTCAATCCCCATTTGTCAGACTGTGGTTTGGCTGCTCTAACTCCGAACACAGAGAGGCAGGTAGATAAAACAGAGTTATGTTATGCCTGTGGATTAGTGAACAAATTTGATTTCCTTTGTGCAGTTTGGTGCTTGATCTATATATAGATTTTGTTTTGTTCTGGCTTGATATATTATCTCTACTTCATGCTTCACAGGTTTCTACTCAAATGATCGGTTCATTTGGTTATAGCGCACCTGAATTTGCCTTGTCAGGGATATACACTGTAAAAAGTGATGTGTACAGCTTTGGAGTGGTGATGTTGGAGCTTTTGACTGGCAGAAAGCCGCTGGACAGGTAAAGCTGTCCTACATTACTGAAAACACGTGTTTATGTTCTTTGATTCTCTTTGGCAGCTTTATCATTAACTTAATATTGATATATCTGTAAAGTTTTCCCCTTCCCTCACATCTTCTGTTGTTTAGTTCAAGGGTGAGGTCGGAACAGTCACTTGTGAGATGGGCGACTCCCCAACTCCACGATATAGATGCGTTGGCAAAAATGGTTGATCCTGCCCTCAACGGCATGTATCCTGCAAAGTCTTTGTCACGCTTTGCTGACATCATTGCCCTCTGTGTTCAGGTAAATTCATTACTAATGCTAAAGATCAATTTCACGTTGAGCTCAGATTGTGATGAACAAAGAGAAATCACACATTTATGGCTTCTAAAAGCAGCTCAATGCTATATATTACATAAAATTGACCTTGTAAAAGTTTGATTTAAACAAATTTTTCTCCTTAATATGAGGGTTTGACATCTTTATCGTGTTATCTTGAGCCCTTTTATCTATTTGGGTACTATTTTTGGTACTTTGATGTATTCCAGCATTCTTATTTGATTTATTTTCCTTATTGGGTTGTTCCCACTACATTTTCAGGAAAGTTACCTACTTAATGTATGAATGCCTACTAAATTTTGTCCAAGACTTTGAGTTCCTGCTGTTCCATGAAACAGCCATTCTTTATGAAATCTGACCAGTCTAAGAACAATTAATGCAATATATTAAACACCATTTATTCTAGAAGTAAAGATTTACAAAAAGTGAAGTAAATTCCTTTGCTTGGTTGTCACACTAAAGGTAAATAATCTCTTAAAAAAATATGATGAATGATGTACCCTTTTTACTGTGTTACCAGTGGTCAAAATGGTAGCCCAGATGTAAAAACATACCTAGAAAACCCTAGCTTCTGTTTTTCAATTTTTTTTTTTTTTAAGATCCATTATGCTTTGGTAGCCCTGGGTTCAATTTAAATGAGATGGTTCTGGATATCATTTTTCTCATTTTTTAGAATGTTCAATTTACAATTTTGGTTTTCTGTATAGCCGGAACCCGAGTTTCGGCCTCCCATGTCCGAAGTGGTGCAAGCATTGGTGAGGTTAGTGCAAAGGGCAAGTGTGGTCAAAAGGCGTTCAAGCGATGAATCTGGTTTTGCATATAAGACACCGGAGCATGAAGCAATCGACATGCCAGTTTAAGCAGCGCAGCCATGTTGGACTTGCAAAATGGCATTCACAGTTTTGTATACAACTACACAAGGTCAGGGGATGGCTAAAGCGCACAAATGAACGTTTGTGAAGGTGCATCAAGATCAAATCAAAAGATAATGTAATTATATGCCATACATTTTTCAGTGGCCATTTTATACTTCAAATTGAAAATGAAGGTATATATTTAGCTGGAAAGGGTGCTATATATTGTATTTTGAAACCTCCGATATTTCGATGCTCATTCTAGAGGCTTTGCGGCATAATAAAATTTCTCTCATTTGAGCAACTTTTAGTGGCAGCATAGATGAGATCAAATGTTTGATCACTCTGATATGAGCTTGAAATATGCTGCCAAATGAATTTTATAAATTTGGAAAAATTGACAGTTTATTATCTCTTGAATTGCAGCTTTTCCATCTCCATATACAAATGTGCTGAAGTTGCCTCACCTACTAACTAATTTTCAAATGATTTTCTAGAGAAAGAAATTAGTGGTAAAGTCACTGCTTACCTGTGCATTTACATAGATCTTCTCAGTTCTTACTGCTATATGTATAGTATGATCAGTCAAATATAACAATCTAGGACATTAGTAGTACCTGTATAGTGTATAGTAATTAATATAACTAAGATATCAATACTACTCATATTTTAATAATGTGATTTCTTGGTTTGGTCCCAAGGCAGGTTTCTTTCTTTATTTTTGGATAGTCAGTTAGCAAAGTTCATTAACTAAGCACCTCTATTTTGTAATAATCTTTCATATTTACATGCATTTTTGTTCAAATCACGGCCCACTGTGTTGTATCTTAGTGCACTGTCTCTACTTTGCACCATGGGCAATAGGCTCTAACCTGAGTTGTTATTTTAAGAGTGCGTCTTCTGTCCGGTCATGGCAGAAAAGAATGGGTTTTTGTCCACCAATAAGCACTCAACACGTCAGTTAAAAACAAAAAAAATAAAATGTTGTTGATGAAAATCTTCTCCAATTGGAAGAGCACCATTACTGCCCCACCGTGGCACTGCCCCTGCCGGAAATCCGTCACCACCGACTGGGCCGGAAGCTACCGCCAGTGAATGTTATTACTCCGATGGTTTAAGCACTGCTCTACCGATAGAATCAAAACACCCGATTTTCTTCAACGTCTGCTACAAACGTTGTCCAGGCTCCAAAATCAAAACACCAATTATCTAGATTATTTGGGTTTTATTGGTGATAGTTGGATTAAACACCAATTATCTAGATTATTTGGGTTTTATTGGTGATAGTTGGATTTTTTTGTTTTGGGAGTGTGGAGTTGGACCATATTTGATGCTGTGGAATTTGTATTTAACTAAAGTCATTTGATTCCTGAAATGATTGTATTCTCCCTCTCCCTGTGATTGCTGTGGAATTTGTATTCTTCCTCTCCCTGTCTTCTCCCAGGCTTCATTGCAAGCCCATTGGAAGAAGCAAAGGATTTGGGATTTTTTTTTTTTTTTTTTTCTGAAACATCCCAAACCATGTTTGCACCCCCTTTTTTATTTTTTTTGGGGGGGATTAAATTTTTTCTTCGAAATATTGCTTTTTTGGCAGGTGATTTATGAGAAGACAACTGGAAGAAGCAGAGGATTTGGATTTGTTACCATGTCTACGGTGGAGGAGGTTGAAGCTGCTGCTCATCAGCTCAATGGCTATGTAATGCTGGTTATGGTAATGCCAATTTTGGTTCTTCCAACCATGTTCATGTGGGCAACTTCGCCAGTTTTGTTTGGTTTAGTTTTGTTGGTGGTTTTACCGTTGGGTGGCATATGGGAATAACGGCGTTCGGCCTTTCTATGGTGTTTTGAAGAAATCAGAGTGAGTCTCTCGGGTGTTTTGTAGCAGTGTTGATAGGCTGTTTTGATTCTATTTGATGTTTATGTTCTTTGCTTATGTGTCAACTTCTCATTGGAAACAAAAACCAAGAGGTTTTTGTCATTGCCGGATTGAAGTTACCCCCTTATTTTAAATGAATGGTCTAATCCAATATGCCACATCATTTAAAAACATAAATTTTTCTTTTCAGTCGCTGTTACTCTCGTCACCCTTGCTAGGCTCACCGCATTTAAAATAAATTGCTCAAATTAGAGCTATTGCACAAGATGCAACATCTTATGCGTTGCACTTGATCTCAATCCTTGGATATTGGGTGTTTTTTGAACCAAAAATCGAACCCAACTCAGAGCTTGATAGAAATAAGATCAGAGTTAGTAGGCGAGTTGGAATATAATTTTAACTTGTTAGGATTAGATTATTTAAGTTATGATTAAACTATTTAGTATTAGGATTATTTAGTAGTTCTTATCGATTTATGTTTCATTTTATTGTACTCAATTTAAAGGTCATCTTGTTCTAAATAAAAAAAAAAAAAAAAAAAGAATTATTAAGTAAAAGCTTGTTTTTGGTTTATTTCAAACCCTAATGGATTCACTTGTTTTCTCTCCTACTCGAAAGGAGCTATTGTGATTTCTCCCATCCAAAAGGAAATCAATATTATCAATATATTTTTATTATTAGTTGTGGGGTTTCATCAGAGCCATTCTCATGTACTTTAGATTGGTTTATCCTGATTATGACAATTCTTAACTGACAATTTTTTTACCATAGTGGGTTGAAGAAAATCTTTCCAATTCAATATTTTAAATATTTGGGGGTGGGGGAGGGGCCGGTATGGATCCCTTCCAAAAGCATATTAGTTGCCCCTGGTGTGTTAAAGATCATAGGGAAGACAAGCAAAATGCTGCCAAAAAGACAGGAAGGTCACGTGAGAAGTTCTTGAATATACAGCATACATTGGACCGCAGCAGAAGATGAGTGATACATGTACAGCAAAAGTGTGCGCATGAGTCTCACTCATGTGTTTTGTTGTCCACACTTTTGTTGTGTAAAAATAATTTTCCGAAAGAAAATGTGAAGCGCAACACTGCATCTCTGATTCATTGGACGATTTGGATCAGGCTGTGTCACGTGTATTCGAAATAATATGGATAATTGCATCATTGAATGGTTAGCTTAAATTACAAATCATTTCCTCTGAAATTAACATTAATTCAGAGATATATGTGATTGACTTAATTTACAAATCGATATTTGGAATCAAATTTCGTTAAAAATTTTGACAGATTCCGTTAAACGCTATGTAAATGTCATATCAGTGCTAATAAGATGGCGACATATGTCCATCTTAATAAAAAAATATAAATATATTAATACATAAAACATTTTTTTTAAAAGTAAAGGGGTGGCCGGGGCTATAGCGCATGGCCACCTCGAAACACAATTCGGGGTGGCCCGAAGGCTACCTCCAAGATTTGGGTCCTTTGCTTTTTTTCTTTTTTTCCTTCTTCTTAATTTTAAATTTTAAAAAAGTTTTATTTATTTATTTTTAATATTTATTTATTAAGATGAACACGTTTCGCCATTTTATTAGCGTTGATGTGACGCTTATGTGGCCTGTCAAAATTTTTAACGAAATTTGACTATAAAGATCGATTTGTAAATTAAGCCAATTACAGAGATTTTTGAATTCATGTTGATACCAAATGAAATTGTTTATAATTTAGGTCAATCACAAGGATCAATGATGCAATTATTTCAATTTTTATATATATATATATATATATTTGTAATTATCATTATATAAATTGATCGAAGAAATATTGGAACAAGAATAACGAAGTGAGTAAAATATTATTGATTTGGTTTAAGTTAATTTTAGTTGAATTTAGATCGGTTGAGATTATAATGTGTTTTATTATTATGAGACATGTTTTTCAATCCAGACAAATCCAATTCGAATCGAAACTCGATAAAAGCCAAATCCATAGACTTCATGAATTACGATTATTAATCAATAAGATCGATCAAGATCTTTTTAACTTTTTTAAGAAACTCATCCCGCTCAACTAAAAGGTCTTTTAGTTTTTATTTAAAAAAAAAAATCAATTAGTTATTTATATCTCTAAAGAAAAAAAAAAAAAAAAATCTCAAACAAATAATCAAGTGCAAGATATATGTCATAAACCTTAAATGTTATCGATCTAAAAATTCTTTTTGGGTTTATTGCGTAAGAATATTAATTAAACGGCTCTGTTGAATTTGGGAAGGCAAAGCGGCAAACTTGCGACTTTTTTAAAACAACAAACAAAAACCGGGAGTCGTTGCCGGAATTCAGACAGCTCCGACAGTCCAGCCGATCTTTAAGCATTCCGAAAGAAAAATCTTTTTCTTTTTTCTGGTACCCGGTCGGACCCGATCCATGGCCTCAAGTAACCTATCAGACACCGTTCTCGAATCCAACGGCAAACCAAACGAGCAAGAACCGCCTGAGTCTGATGAGATCGGGGTTTCGGATCGGACCGGGCTCAACAAGGCCCGGGCCAGCTCGTTCCACTCCCGGCCCAGCTCGCCCACCTCTAGGAGCCGGCAAGGCTCGCCGAGCCACTCACCGCGGCTCGGCCCGAGCCGGCTCTCGAGCTCCGACCGGTCCCATGCGTCGTCGTTTTGGGATCTCAAGGAGTTAGGGTTAGGGTTTCGATGGGATCAGAAGCAGCAATTGAAGGTGAAGAGGAAGGCAGCCAAGGCGTGGTATTATAGAAAGCGAGTGAAAGGGCTGGTGGGTCTGATTGGATTGGTGGGTTTGTTTTTCTTGGTGAATTGGATCATGCTTTTGCGGTTACAGGATCAAGGGGTTGATTCCAAAGCTGGGGTTTCGGGAATTTCGGGTTCAGTTTCGATTCGGGTATGTAATGATATGTTGTTTTTTATTTTTTATTTTCAAAATAATTCAGTAATTATTCCCAGTATGCCGGAACATGAGAAAATTGTAATAAGCACTTGAAATTTGGAATTTGTTACTTTTTATTGGCTTTAGGCCGTTAAGATCAAACCCAATATATTGCAATGTTGATATTTATGGAAAAGGGGGGGGGGGGGGGGGGGGGGGGTGGGGAGGAGGAGAAGTGCGGGGTTGGGTTACTTGGGTAGGAGTGGTAAGGTGTGTTGAAAATTTGAAAAAATATTGGGGTAATTGATGTTATGAAGTTATTAAATTTTTCCTTTTGGTTTCTTTGCTTGAAATGTTTTGCAGGAGAAATGGAGAAAGTATGGTAAAGGTA
The DNA here is from genome assembly GCF_958979055.1 of Alnus glutinosa. NCBI lineage: Eukaryota > Viridiplantae > Streptophyta > Magnoliopsida > Fagales > Betulaceae > Alnus > Alnus glutinosa. The sequence continues at coordinate 2,058,623 of NC_084890.1, read as the reverse complement.
AAAGACCACAGAAAGGTACTTATGGGAGGATGTTGGCTTTGGCTGCCCATGCCTTGGCCGAGGTATTTGCATTTCTTCATGTGACTCTACTTATTGTTCCTATAGTGAAGAATGCAGATATTTTTTTTGGGCAAGTTCTGTTGCCTGATTTCATTTTTTGTGTTATGACATGCAGGGACAGAATAAACCTGAGCCGAAAGATTTGTGGCAGGAGCCTTTTGTTCCTGCTTCTGCTTGGAGACCCTGTGCTGATCAATGCAACTGGGAAGCGAGTGGTGACTCTCTCTCTCTCTTTCTCTCTCTTATTGAAAACATGGATCTAATTTGTAAATTAATAATTCAAGCTGGTTCTCACAATGCACTGTTTGTCATACTGTAATAGAGGGAAAAAATGGATACATTATGGTAACTGCAAATGGTGGGATAAACCAGCAGCGAATTGCTGTAAGTAATGCTTGTGATTTAAGTTTCTGCTTTTAACTTTACTCATGTCCCAATCTCATGAATCTGCCTTGACTCTTAAGGAGAAAAAAAGAGAAAGAATAAAAGCTTTCAAAGTGTTAATTTGTTCTTATCTATTATCTGAATTCATTCTGATTTGCAACAGGTTTGCAATGCTGTTGTGGTTGCACGATTACTTAATTCAACTCTTGTTGTTCCCAGATTTTTGTACAGTAGCGTATGGAGAGATGTGAGGTGACATGCTTCTCTCTCTCTCTTCCCAATCACGTAATTACATACATTTGTTTGTTTGTTTCTTTATGCCATGGTTAATGTGCTCTTCGATTGGAAAAAAGAGAGGCTACATTTAGTGGCTAGATTCAAAATCATCCGAGGTTCTGGAAGTCCTTTTTTTTTTTTTTTTTTTTTCCTTCCCTGCTATATTTTGTTGGGGGTATGCATCAGAGTCATCATACAATAGAAGTGGCTATATTTAGGGAAAATGCTTCTCTCTCTCTCTCTCTCTCTCTCTTCCCAATCACGTAATTACATACATTTGTTTGTTTCTTTATGCCATGGTTAATGTGCTCTTCCATTGGAAAAAAAAAAAGAGAGGCTACAGTTAGTGGCTAGATTCAAAATCATTCGAGGTTCTGGAAGTCATTTTTTTTTTTTTTTTTTTTCCTGCTATATTTTGTTGGGGGCATGCATCAGAGTCATCATACAATAGAAGTGGCTATATTTAGGGAAAATGCATCTTTCCCATCTGAACCATGAGCTTGGTTGTGTAATGTCCTACCTAAACTTTAAATTTGAGCAATTAACCACTTAGCGTTAAGGTTTTTCCAGTTTCCGTTATACTTTACCTTAAAAATCAAGTGTTTATCAAAATATCACATAATCACATGTTTATTTTTCTTTAATTTTTTTTTTGTGATCATATAATAAACATGTGGAAATTAAGATTAAATGTGACAGAAATTAGAGAAATGTTAATAATCAGGAGCCATTGCAACTAATCACATAGTTTAAGGGATTTATTGTTCAAATTTAAAGCTTAGAAGAACATTGCAAATGACCCTATAGTTTGTAGCGAAAAATGCAATTTACCCTATTTTTATAAATTAGGGGTGGGAGGTGCGTGGGGAAAAATGAGATGTTATAAACTGCCCCTTAGTTATATGTGTGTGTATTGTGATTGTTACTGTTACTGTTTTTTGAATGGAATTGCTTCATGCATTGTGTTTGTTATTTCTCAATATGTCTATTGGTTTTAGACAGTGTGCACTCTTTTAAAGCCTCTTATTTTTGCTTTAGATGGAAAAGTGACAATATCAAATTGTATAATTTCATAGTCAATTCAGCGATATCTATCAGGAGGAGCATTTTATTAACTACTTGACTCCTGATATTCGGATAGTGAAGGAACTTCCTGAGGATCTGCGGTCATTGGATTTGGAGGCTGTTGGTAGTGTTGTAAGTTTATCGCCCAATTTGATTCTGAATGGTTTGTAATTGATAAGTATTAACTCCAATGGTGAGTTATTTGTGGTGATCGATGGAATGTTATTCTAGGTGACAGATGAAAACATCATGAAAGAGGCCAAACCAAGTTTCTACTTGAAGAAGATCCTTCCTATCCTATTTAAAAATAGAGTTGTCCATTTTGTTGGATTTGGGAATCGCTTGGCATTTGACCCAATACCATTTCAGTTGCAGGTAAATCACTAGCCCTTGACACTCCTGTATATTACAAGTTTCTGATAGGTTATAAGCAATATTTATTGAAACATCACCCTTACTTGGTCTTCCTTAGTTTGTTACAATCTATCTTTCCTACTTTGATCTTCCTAATTGGGGAACTTCATATAGAGGCTTCGATGCAGATGTAATTTTCACGCCCTGCAATTTGTTCCCAAAATCCAAGAAACTGGAGCTTTGCTTCTTCAAAGGTTACGCCAGCATGCAGGTCACCCTGGACGACTGGATCATTATCTTATTGGTCCATCTGCAGAATCAATTAAGAAGGAGAGCAACAATCGTACTAAGAAAGCTTCCAGATATCTAGCTTTACACCTGAGATTTGAAATTGACATGGTAGCACATTCTTTATGTGAATTTGGTGGAGGTGAAGAAGAGAGACAAGAGTTGGAAGAATTTCGGGAAATCCATTTCCCTGCATTGACACTTCTCAAGAAGACCACAAAGTATGTGCCACATCATTTGTGCTTTCTATTTATTTCATGTATGTAATTGTGCTTGCCAATATTATTAGGTGAGCTTATTTTGCTGTTAATTTGCGATTCTATTCAGCAGATAGTTTCAATATTTGTGGAGTTTCCATCTACATTTTAAATACATAATTTTACTAATCAAAGAAAACCCTTAAAAAGAAAAGGAAAAAAGTAAAGTGAAAAGGACAGCATTTGTCTTTCTTCAACTCTTTTTTATGATCTAATCAAAAATTTTAAATCTTTGCAGGTTACCTTCTCCTGCGGAACTCAGGTCAGAAGGCCTATGTCCTTTAACACCGGAGGAAGCAATACTTATGCTTGCTGCTCTTGGTTTCAAACGTAAGACACATATATTCGTGGCAGGTTCACAAATATATGGAGGTCAGTCGAGATTGGCTGCTTTGACCAGCTTGTATCCTAATTTGGTTACTAAAGAGAAGCTGCTTTCATCAACCGAACTTGAACCATTTGTGAATTTTTCATCTCAGGTAATAATGATGCTTTTATTATTGTCGTTCTCCAGCTTGAGTGTGATTACATGCCTAATTCAGTAACTTGCGCTTGGTAGTGTATGTTCAATAAAGTTATAATCCCCTCCACCCATAAATGAATTTCCTCGTTTCATTTTTGTTGTGTCTTAAAATGAATCTCCATTGTTCAATTGTCAAAGCATAGAATAAGCGTAATTGTGAAGAAAAAAAAAACTATGAAAAGTGCAAGTTGTTCTTGCATTTAATGTCTTTTCGTAATCTTTGTATTTGATCAAATAGGACGCTCATTATGGGATCAAAGGAGCATGATTCTTTGATATCATCTCTTTTTTATTGCACACTAGCTAATGTTTTGATATCATCTCTTTCTCAAGAAAATGTAAACGGGGAGAAAGGGTGGCTCTTAGGGATTTTTGAAGCAGTACTCCTGAAGAAAATTCATACCTTTGTTAAGATAGAGGTTTTTTTTTTTTTTTTTTTTAAAAAAAATTATTATTTTTTTAAAATTAATCACAAGCAGGTTATAATTGATGTATGAGATATGACAACAGCAACTCGATAGATCTGCTATGAATGTCATCAGCAGTTTGTAGAAACTTTAATCATACTTGAGAAGACCTAAATGATAAATTCACTCTAAAATGGCTAAATACCTCACAAACCATGACTGTCATAGAAAATGATTCTATATCTATTTATTTTTCATATGGAAAGCCATCATAGCTTTTACCATAGCTTTAAGTTGGAAAGCTATTTAGTAGGCTTCTCTTCTAATATTGGGTTAGGCCCAATATGAACATTATGAACATTGTCAAGTTCTTGTCCATCTTATGTACTATACAGAACAATTTTAATTTTTTTTTTCATCATCGTGAGAAAAAAAAAAGTCTTTTAATGTTTTTCGTTCTTAGGAGTTTCTTGAAGAATAATGAGCTTACTTCTTCTGCAGTTAGCTGCGCTGGACTTCATAGGGTGCACTGCTACAGATGCATTTGCCATGACCGATTCAGGGAGTCAGTTTTCATCTTTAGTATCTGGGTATCGAATATACTATGGTGGAGGGAAAATGCCAACAATAAGGCCAAATAAACGCAGGCTTGCAGACATATTTTTGAAGAACTCCACTATCGAATGGCGTGTGTTTGAGCAGAGAGTGAGGAAGGCAGTTAGACAAACTAAACATGTCCAGACGAGACCGAAGGCAAGGAGTATTTACCGGTATCCAAGGTGTAAGGAATGCATGTGCAGGACAGATTAGTATGGTTACTATTACTAGAACGTTATTACCAACTGTAATATGTGACAATCATTTATCATTCTTTTGTTATGATTCAGGCTTTATGCAAAAATATAGTCTAAACTGTTCAATATTCATTAGTTTTTGAAAGCTTGTCACTGAGAGATCAGAGAATAAGACATGAGATTCGATTTAGTCATCTAACCTTTGACAGAACTATAAGCATACTATTTGAATTCATCTGCTTATGTTATTATACCAGTTTCCAATTACAGAGAGAATTTTAACTCTTTAAAGCATCAGATTATAGAGTATGGTCTTTCTCTGCATGTCCCGAGCATCCCATTTGGTGTATATCATTGTAATTATAGTCAAGATACTGTGAAATAAAGCCATCAATCCTCATAATGATATTGAAATGGGCAAAACTGACATGGGTATTCTCACAATGTGATTTAAGCTTCCTGTTAGGACAATTTCACCAAAGCGGAAGGCATTCATTGCTTTGGTCACGTTAATATGTATGTCCAAATCTTGCGTTCCTTGTGGAGCTATGTTAAACCAAGATGGATACAAGCTAACCATTGTCCCATTTGGCGGCAGCACGGAGCATAAGTATGTCTCTGGCCTGAGTCCTACATTCTTGACCGTTCGTTGCACTGATCGAGTTCCGGCCAGGGCCGATATTGTCACAGAAGGGAGGTTCAGGTTGGCTGGGTGGCTAAGTGAGTGATTGCAGAACTCTCCAGTACAGGCCTTGATTGTAACCGGGTCAATGTTGGGCAAAGAGCACAAGAAGCTGATGTAGTCATCATATCCTGCTTCAGGATTAAATATCACAAATGGAAGAAGAAAAATCTCCATAACTAGTTTTAGAGTGTAGTGTAGGACTATTAATTAATGATTAAATTCACAAATTTTTATAAGCTTAAGCTTTTGAACTAAGTGTTGAATCTAACATCGTATTAGAACAAAAGTTCTGAATTCGAACCTTGACTATGTCCTAAAATGATTATATTCAGTATTTCTTATAAGTTTAAACTTTTAGGATACGTGATGATTTCACATGTAATAAAGGTAAAATTTTTACCTGAAAAGAACACCAGACCGGGATCCATGGCGCGAGTAGGACTGACAAGGCCGGCACCAAAATCGAAAGGAGTGGAGGGAGACAAGCTGCCGATATTATTTCCTTCTGCCATTATCAGTTCTCCTTTACTGTCATACTTGGTGGCTGTGGTTGAGATTGCAGATGCTATCATTGATGGAGTCCAGAGAGGATTACATTGTTTGATGAGCGCCGCTATTCCTGCAATATGAGGTGCTGCCATGCTGGTACCAGACAGTAGTGCAAAATTGTATCCTAAACCACCAGTGAAATTTGTCTAAATTATCAAAAGAAAATTAAGAAAAAGGGGAAAAATTGGAAAAGAAAGCAAGCAAGAACCACCATGCACCGTTGTTGCTGCATAATTAGCCAATAATCCATGATCATAATAACATAAAAGATGCAATAAATGTCAGCATTCAGACTTACCCTTTAATATTGGATCTAAGGAGCTAATGGGGCTCCAAGCTGCCCAAACTTGGTGCCCTGGAGCAAGAATATCAGGCTTAAGAACGTCAGCAGGATTTTTGTTAGTGTCAATGAAATCTGGTCCTCTTGCAGAGAATCTGCTAACAATAGGCCCTTCCCCCTTGAAAGAAGCAACTCTTCCATCTCCTATAGCCGCTCTAGCACAAAATTTGGTCACAAATCCTCTCTCATCCCTGTTTGTTTGTTGCTCATAGTATTGTGATATAATCTACATAAATAAAACCATCATGTATTCTTTAAGATTTCGAAAGTGCTGCTTAAGCACAATGACTTAGATTTCACAGATTTAAACCAAATTCTAGAAAATTTATTGTTTGAGAGTATGTTTTTAAAAAAATTGTGATTTGAAAATATAGGTAAGGAAAGCGTTTTTAAAAATGTACGATTTTAAAGGTCAAATTGTGATTTTACCGAACGCTTAACAACGTTTTTAAAAATCGCGTTTTCAAATCGCACGTTTTACCTTAGCATCAGCAACTGAGGGGATCATAATGGCCGGAATAGGAAAGGGAATGGGTTCTGCAATATAATCACCGTAGGTTGGGTTTGCAAGTAGAAGAAAACCCATGAACCCCAGAGTTCTTGCAGTATCGATGATGGCGGTGAGAGTAGAGGTCTGGTTGAAGAAGCCGGCAGAGAAGGTGCAGATGACAACACTGCCTTGCACTGCATTGGGGTCCAATGCTTCTGGATATTGGCACTCTTCAATATACTGTGGAGTCCTTGGAAATGTCCCATTTATCTTAACTGCATCCTTGGCCAAAACCAGCTTATAGAGAAATAACCCATTTCCAAAGGTCGGTCCTACGTGAAGAAATATAATATCAATTCCATTAAAATTTTAGAGTGCGTTTGGAAGTGCAATTTTTCAGGCTAAAAATGTGATTTTAAACTAGATCGTAGAATGTGAATCGTTTGGAAATGCGATTAAACAAATTTGCGGTATGAAAACGAAGAAAATACTACGTTTTCAAATCAATGGGAAATCGGAGCATTTTTAATAACGCACTATTTTAAAAGTTAAACTGCGATTTTACCAAACGTTCAATTGCAATTTTAAAAATTGTGTTTTCAAAATGCATGTTTTAAAATCACTATTTTTTACCTGCTTGGCACAACGATTTCGCAAACTAAAAATATGATTTTAAAACCAAATCGAGGGTATTTTTTTAAAAAAATTGCGACTTGAAACGTAAAAAAATTTGGTTTTTAAATCATAGGCAAATGTGCATTTTTAAAAACATACGATTTTAAAGGCTAAAACGTAATTTTATTAAACATTTAACTATATTTTCAAATTGAACATTTTAAAATCGCTATTTTTAAATCACGTTTAAAAATTAGAAATCAAGATAGAATTTATTTATTTTTGGAAACTGAAAATAACCTGATAATCCCACACCACCAACTTTTTCACCATTTCCAAGGATAAGAGAAGCAGGGAAACTTCTGTCTGTGCCGGAAGCAGCTACACCGACTGCCCAAGGGCTATAAGACAGTACAGTAGAAGGGTCCGGGCCATGATTGCCTGCTGCTTGCACCACAAAAACTCCAGCTCGTCGTGCAAACAACATGGCAATATCAAACAGGTTTAAGAAGGTGAGTGTATCTTCTGGTGGTTCATCTGGTCCAACAGAGAGTGATAATATATCCACTCCGTCTCGCGTTGCCTGAGATAATTAATATCAGAACACCAACATATTCATCAATGAGAATGCTGTCTATATATATACATACATACTCGGAAATATTAATGAAACTTTCACTCATGCACTTAAAAGAATGCTAGTTTTGGCATATATATTTATAAACAGACACAGTTTTGAAGAACAAGGAGTTAAAATGCTTCATCATTTTGCCAGCAATTAATTACAGATTGTCACATCAAATTTGTAGTAAAAAGCTGTAGTACTCTACTACTCTACTCTCTATCAACACTATGTCTGTTTGAACTGGGAATCAGTCTTACTTGATCAATTGCTGATATGACATCTGCTAAAGTTCCCACAGTTGGATAGACAGCCTTATAAACAGCAATCCTGCATGAAAATAAAGAGATGTCAACGCATACAAATCCATCCCAAACTGCTCGCGATGGGCATGATATGATCAATCATATCAGTAATGGAAGAAGAAATTAGATAAGAAAAAGAGAAGTACTTAAGAATTTTTAGAGAAATAGGATAATTTGTGGAACCCTGCTTGTAATCTCCATCATAGGATGGGTGGACGTATAGACAATCCGTTTGGATAGGTCAATTCTATATATCGAGAAACCTCTCACAATTAACACCCCAAATTACAAACATATATAATTACTGGAGATCCTCCTATATATTATCATAAACTTAATTGAATTCATAGAAAATAGACAATAGAGAAAATACCGTGCGCGTGGTGCCATTCCACTAGCTTGCCCATAAAAGAAGCCATCCGCGACAACTGGAACTACAGCATTTCCCGCAGCAGTTGATGCCACGTGACTAAGCAAAAAGCATATCGATTATTCTAGCTAGTCAATATAACAAATCTATATATAGATAATTATCACCTCTATATGAAGTATATAGCAAAATTTAAATTTCTAAGCATCACCATCGATCGTTTGATACTAATTAAGTGATAAAATATATTAATTAGATGATTAAATTAACAATTTTATTATTCATTTTTTTTTTATAAAAAAAATGACCCTTTTACATCAACTTCAATTTTTGGTATAAGTGATGATTTAATATAGTATCAAAGCAAATGTTCTAACTTCGAACCATGTTTATGTAATTCACTTCCTATTTCAATTGAATATTTTACGTGTTGAGTCTTACTTATTAATCCATTAGTTTAAACTTTTAAAATAAGTGATAATTTAACAATGAGCATGTTGAATTACATCCACAGTTGAACCTTTGGACTGCCACTTTCGTGATATTATCTACCAGTCTATATACTTGCAACGATATGCACAACAAGATACGAGCTTGCATTTTAGGGTCCGTCTAGGTTTGCAGCTTCAAAACATGCGATTTGAAAACGCGATTTTTAAAAATGTAGAGAAGCATTTTGTAAAATTACGGTTTGATTTTTAAAATCGTGTGTTTTTAAAAACGCACCACCTTATTACCTGCTATTTGAAAACGTAAATGTTTTCATAGTTTTAAACTGTTATTTTTTTAAAAACACACTCTTAAACGAGACACTTTTCACAATTTTGTTTAAAAACACTTTTTTCACGTGTAAAATCGCAGGCCAAATTAATAGACTCCTAAACTCATAACATGACTAATTAATCCAAATGATTAAACCTTTTTAAGAAACTAACCGCCAGTATTATATATAATCAGTCATTAATTAGACCAAGTAATATATATATATATCAAAAGCATGGTCATGGCTTACCTGCCATGTCCAACTGCATCAAAGGGTGAGAGAAAATCTACTGATGTATTGAGAGTTGCAACTGCTTCAGCCCCGGCTGAGAAGAACCTTGCTGAAACTATCTTCCCGTTGCAAGAAGTGGCTGGGAATCGAGGACCGGTCTCACAAGCTCCAGAAAAGTGAGAAATATTCGACTCAAAAGGCTTCATGGGATCATAAGCGAAGCTTGGGTGAAGAGGGTTGATGCCTGTGTCCACGAAACCAATCACAATCCCTTCGCCTTCATTTTTGTCTCCTCCTTCCTGTGTCCATACTTCTGGTAAGCCTAGGAACTTAGGAGTGTATGTTGTCATCAATTTGGCTCCTCTATCTCTCTCTATCAGCTTTACTCCTGGAGCAGCTTTGAGTTTTCTAGCCTGAAATTATCATGTCCGGGAACTTTTTCAAGAACCCTTTTTCTGCTTCTTATAGGGAAGATATATATATATAAAAGCAAATTTAAACAAGTGGGAGAGAGGACCTGGGAAGGGGTGGTGTGTACAGAAAAGCCATTAAAGATATGTTTGAAGCTATGGAGCCTGTTGTAACTTCCAGTCTCCAGAGTGCTCTCTAGAAGTTGGTCATGAGAATCCTCCAACTGCTCTGCATGGACCTTGTCTACTTCACTATCCATCCATGCAAAGAACAATAGGGTTGATCAGTACTTAATTAAGTACCACAAAAATAAGGTATATATGCATTTGATTTTTTTTTTTCTTAAGAACAAAACGAGAACTAAAATGCTTATATATATATATATTTGTTCTCTTCGAGTAAATTCTGGATACACGATCCATCGGTTGAATGAGGACTCAAAATCTAATAGTTTTAATTAACTAAACGAGTCGACCCTCGTGGGCGCTCCATGCTTTTTTTCTTTGGTCTTACCACAAGTTTTTAATCCAAACCTGTTTGGCTGCACAACTCTTCTCCCATCTTCACGAGGTGGATGACGTCTGTGGAATGCAACCGGTTGCCCTTCCATTAAGACCAAGTATATTTCTCGCTCTTCTGCAATAGAAGCCACGAAATTCACACAAAGAAGAAGCGCCATGAACTGTAATGAGGTTATTATATCAACCCATCCTCCCATGCTTGCAGCAGATAAATATTATGGTGTAGGGTATTAATGTTTCAATAATTTAAAATGGTGATCAAAGAACAGCAACTAACCCTTATAAAGCATGCAAAAAGACAAACGGTAATATTAAGCCCAACGTTAACGTGAATAAAGCAGTTTGTAAGAGAGTTAATTATAAGCTCATTTTGAACCACCCGTACGTTACGATTCTCTTCTCCTTGATTTCAAAGTTCGGCGGGTATGAGGATGTGTCTTGTTCATGCATGTTGTCCTTGCCATCACACCAAACATGTTTGACTAATGGTTTTTAAATGTGGGGTTTTAAAAAAATAATAATTTCAAAAGATGGTTAACAAAAATTCAATTTTTAAAGATAAAGAGCATTCCTATTAAATTCACCAAATTTTACTCATCAAAGTAACTAAAAATTACTTTTCTTTATTCTGGTGAGCCACTTTTTTAAAATTCATCCAGCAGTCTCACCATTTTAATTATTCACTATCACTATTAAATAATACTTTTTCAGATTTCTTTATTTTTTCTCTATTTAATCTTTTTATACAACAAGCAACCATACATTTTCATCTTGAGATTAGATCATTGCTAAGAAATTCACAGAAATTTTCATTTGTTTTTCAACCAAATTTAAGAAAGAAAGAAAAGATAAATAAAAGAACTACAAAGTTTATATTAGGGACAAAGAAACCTTCATGTCCATGAAATAAGGACATCATCATGTGTGAGAGATAGAAGAAGAAAGGAAAAAAAGTGTGCTATGATCATGTGAGAGAGAAAGGAGAAACAAAATTGGTGATATGAGAGAATTGGCGAGTGAATGTTACTCATCAAAATTGGTGAGTATTTTCACTCATCAAAACTTTTTTGTTAAAGTGGTGAGGCTACTGTGAGCGATTTTTTAGTGTTTTCATTAAATTGGCTCACCAAAATAGCTATTTTAGTAAGGCTACTAAGAATGCTCTTATTAAGTGTTTGGTAAAATAGCGGTTCAGCCTTTAAAATTATATGTTTTTAACTTACGATTTGAAAATAAGAAATTTTTTTTTTCACGTCATTAATTAAACAGCTTTTTTTTTTTTTTTTTTTTTTTTTTTGTTTAAATGCATTCTCAAATCCAACACTTTTCACGATTTTGTTTAAGAATGCATTTTGACCTGGGAAATCGCTGATGTTGGCTTCTTGACATGCCACTTAATCAGCTATGCTATACCGCCTAACGATCACCATCAACATTGTCCAAACGTTTCCATGCAGCAGCTTCACCATGGATCTGACTTCATCAACAGTACTTTCTACCACGCATTCCCACGATAGAAGACTAGGAAATTATCACATTTTTCCAACATCAATAGAAGGCAAATCATTCCTAAGAATGGTTGTTGGAAATCGAGAGATTGTGAAGGCGAGAGGAAGGACGGTAATAGGGACTACTCTTTCTGGTAGAAGATAGAAAATTGATCCTAGAAAAACTGCTCCCTCGTTCCTTCCTTTCCAACTCCAAGTGCTTACTTGAAAAGCAGTGTACAGCAGATGATCTGCAGATGCATCACGTGTTGGCCACAACATAAATGGAGAAACCCAAATCTTTGAAAAGTAACTCAACTAAACAGACGAGGAGAAAGAACTACAATGTATGTCACAAAGAGTAATGCTACTCTTCATATCGGCTAATATGGCGTATTTTAAGTGACTTCTCATGTCAATAATCTTTTTAAAAACAAAAAACAAAAAGAAAGTTACTTAAAACACGCTACAGCATCCGGTGTAACATGAGTGCGATAAATAAGTGTGAAGAGTAACATTACTCCGTCACAAACTACTGGAAGAAATTCAGAATCCAGTTTCGTTTTACTTAAAAGGTCTCTGGTGACCAATGTGATCTTAGAACTCCACACTGGAACTGAACTGAAATCTCTTTTTGGACAGAAAGAAGGTTTAATATGCTAATCTAGCAGAGATACATATATCTTAGTCAAACACATAAGCTACTAATGGTCACCAGTCTAAGCTGTACATTCCACACAATAACAATCAAAGGGCTATCTCCTCACAAAATAGTTGTGTCCTCATTTTGCAGCAAGAGTTGTCTCCTCCAGCAAACCCCTAATTGTGGTCATCTCTTCCGGCGCTTGGGCTCCACCTGGCAAAGATGAAAAACTTCATCTATAAATCAAATATTACAAAAGCGAGAGCTGCAAGTTTCAACTGACAATAGCTATGCAAATTATTCTCAGGTAGTTATCTAGAGTAAATTCTCCCTTCAATTGAAATCGGGGATCAATCACTTAAAACCTCCACGAGCATACAACTTAAAACCTCCCTTCATTGATGAGTAAGATTTGTTTCGAAGCTAAATTTTTGTGACAACATAGAAATCAGATTCAATCTTTTTAATAGCAGAGGCCTCTAGCTAAAATCAATTACAGAGTATACTTGAAAGAGAGCCCCTTCTATACGGTAGTGGCAAAAACCAGTGGTTTTTTGCCAACCAATAACCACTTGACACATCAGCTAAAAGCAAAAAATTAAAATGTTACTGAATTAGCCAATCCCTCCCCATCTCTCTTCTAAACTCTCTTCTAAAGCCCACGATTCCAACAAAAAAGAAAAACCCCACTGCCCAAAAACCCCTAAACATATCTGGTTAAAAGTCTAATTCAAATCTGTGCTAATAAATTCTTACCAGTTAAAAAAGAGAGTAATGCTGTTCTTACCCAAATCTGGTATAGAAGGGGCTCTCAATTAGAAATTAGGCGAAAAAAAAAATGGTTGAGGCATTTCATCATACACTTTGTGTGCGATTTGCATTTTTGTTTCCTATAGATTATACATAAACTTAAGAAAAAAAATCTTTTACTCTTAAATCAGGACCAAAGAGTGAATTAATAGAAAAAAAAAAATTCCAAAATTATGATCCATTTGTTGAAGCAATCCATCATGAGCATCCACAGATCTTCCTCGGTAAACATTCTAAGGAACAAGGAAGGAAGTCACAAAAAGGAATTAGGGATGTACTAGGCCTCAGCTTCTAAGACTTTCATCTTCAAGAAGATTTCAGTGCCCTATTACAAAGGTTGAAGATTGGGAAGAACCTACATGAGAACTTTCAGGCAAGAACCAGTCCGGTCGGTGGCGGTAGCGTCCGGCCCAGTCACTGGCGGCGGCTTTCTGGCCTGGGCAGTGCCATGGTGGGGCGGTGATGCTCTTCCGGTTGGGGGATTTTTTCCTCAGGCTGGATTGTGATATTCTTGGGCAGTGGGGAGGGATTTTAGAAGGGAAAAATGGAGAGTACCTGGAATCCGCCATGGTGGGGCGGTGATGCTGCTCTTCCGGTTGGGGGATTTTTTCCTCAGGCTGGATTGTGATATTCTGCTGTGGGGAGGGATTTTAGAAGGGAAAAATGGAGAGTTGCGAATGGAGAAGCGAGAGGATCCTGTACATCAAGAGCATCCCATTTTTTTATTTTTAGTTGACGTGTCCATTTTTTATTGGTGGGCAAAAATCCCATCCTTTCTGCCACGACCAGACAGAAGTTATTCTCTACTTGAAATTAGTAGCTCTAAGAGCAAGCTAATCAACAAGCATATCAAGATATTGGCTTAGCTACTTATCAAAAAAAAGATATTGGCTTAGCTCCTAAGTAAATAAACATGCATACTAACAATGATTGGGAGTAGACTAACATAAACGTAGCATAATTCTCATATTTCTATGGCTAATCCACAAATGCTAGTCTGTTCTCACCCAAATCCTATTGTACTATTTAAGCATATGTATGGTGCATATATGGTGGATCAAACTACTAACGAGGAGAGAGAGAGAGAGAGAGAGAACATAATGGAAGGCATGAGTCAAATTTATGGATTTTTCTTGAAACCTATGAAAAAGGTATAGACTATGAAAAAGTAACCATAATCCAGTTGTTCCAATCAAATGTACAGATCAAGACAGTCTGCCATACAAAACACAGATTATGAAAATGACAATATCACGACCTTGAGAATTATGCTTGATATTGTACAAGAACTTCAACACATCAAATATGCTGCAGAAATTTTAGTACAAGTGAGGATATTCCTGGAAAGAGCACAAAACAGGCATGCTACAAGTGTATGATTATCATAGCCAGACTGCTTGGAGACCCAAGGGATCAACATTGTACTATGGGTTGCGCCCCTTTGCGTCTCTTGAATATACTTTACTTATCAAAAAAAAAAAAGGGTAACAAAAGATCCCAAGCGACAATTTGCTTTGAGAGTATTTTATGATTACAACAGGCCAAAAGATTTTGGCATAGTATAAATTGTCAAGTGTCAAGCAGGATCGGGAGAGATTTAATTTACTAAAAATATTGTTTTTCACCAACCAGTATTGGCCTCTATAGCACTACTTTAGCAGTACTATTTCAATCACCAAATCTGATACTCGAGTCTCAAACATTAACATTGTCTTACATGTATCCAAAATGGCACATAGGACCATAAAGATAAGGGGAAGAATGAAAAATCAACATCGAGACTGCCAGATAAAATTTTTACGGAGATGAGCGAATCAAGGGTACTCTAATATTACTCTGTCAATCAGTTCAAATATATAGGTTGTTGATATATCAAATATTTTCCTTCTGAAAAAGAACCTGTTAATTACTAAATGGTATAGACAAGCACAATGTTCAAATATAAAGGGAAAAAAACATAATTTGGGAAAATGTCAGAAATTTACCTTCTATTTTCAAAACTAACACTCTTAACCTGAGATATTTTTTGATGAATAATAATTTTATTGAAAGCAAAAGGCAAATCCCTCATATTTGTATGAAGAGTATACAAGAGAGACAATCAACCCAAATCTAAAAAATTAACAAGATCTAAAAGATTCGAAGAGGAGAAGCTAGGAACATAGACTACATCCCAATCTAAAAGAGATCTCAAAAAAAAAAAAAAAAAAGAATTTTAAACATATCAGGCTGGACCTCGCAGTCCACCAAGAAACACCGATTCCTTTCTCTTCATATGTTCCACATTAAAAAAGCAGGAATAACTTTTTCAGATGGCCTCTTTGGGACATCCCCGCCCATGAGTGTTCCAACAATGAAGCAGCTCTAAGATGTCGCTAGGCATAGCCCACAAAACTCCGAATAAATTGAGAGCAAGTGCTAGAGATCACTAGTGTACTCACAATAAATGAGAAGGAGATTAACAATCTTCTCATTATTTTTGCATAGGCAACACCAATTCACAAGAGTGAAACGCCGCCTTCTAAGATATCAACCGGGACAATTCCACCCAAAGCTACCGTCCATATAAAGAAAGTCATATGAGGCGGGGCCTTAGCCTTCCATTTTCAGGAGAACGGACAAGGCTCTCCTGTTTGTAAAGCTTTATAATAGCTCTTCACTTCAAAGTTGTGATTGTTAGACGGGGTCCACAACATTCTATCTGCCTCTCCCAAATGAGTTTTCAAGGAGTATAACAATTTGAGAAAGAGTCAAGAGATTCCAGCTCCCAATCATGCACTGCCTAGCCTAATGAAACTCGGATTCCAATGGATAGAAGAGCAGGAGGAAACCAAGTAATCCGACATCAAGGCCTCTTTGCACTCTTCCCCTGAAATTGCTATTTTATTTTATTTTTTCCATAATTTTATTGGGTGTGTTTGGCAACACACTCCTCCCTTTTTTCATTTATCCCCAAAAAAAAGTCAACCCCTTTTTTTCCTATTACCAAACAACTTTCTTCACTTTTCTCTCACAAAAAATTCAAATCTCCTTTCACCTTTATATCAAATCAATCCTTCTTACTATTCAAACCAAAAACCCACAACAAAACTCTTTACCAAACAGGCCCATTGTCATCTAACCGGTCTAATCTATAACCCTCACCGTATCTCCCTTTCGGCACTAAAATGGAGCACATCAGGTGCGTAAAGACAATGGGCTTGTGTTGATAATCTGTACTTCAACTTTCAACTAGATGACCAAGGGAAATTTTGCTAACCAACAGCTTACCACAGCAAGTTACAAAGCAGGATGAAATATCAATAATGGTTGACTGCCATTCAACTCAAACTATTTGTTATATATAAAAAAGAAACAAGTACTCCAAAGCCTAGAAGTAGATCCTGTAAGTATAACTTTTTACTTTCAATAAAATGATTTAGAAAATGTCATCCAGAAAGAAATCCACAATACGTAATAACATTTTAGGTATCATCACGTATATGCATAATATAAATCCTGAATGCACCTTCAGTAGTGAGAATGAGATGAGAATATCCATCATGCCAAAGGACAGCTTCCAATAAAATAGGGAAAACAAAAGTACATCCGAACTTATATGAGCATTAGCAGGAATGCCAATTTATCAGACTATTTCATCTTAATAGGTATTCAACCAAAAGTTATAAAGTAAGACTGAGATTGATTGTTAACACTAGAGAAGCCTGAATTCTTACAATCTTCATATGCAGAGACTGCATCTCAAAAGACTTGAATAGAATCTGTAACCAAGGCAGCATATCCATTTACAACATTCACATCTTGACCAATTTAACAGTAAAGCAGGTAGCAATACTTTTCAACTTATGGTTCACGTGTTTAGATTTGCTCATATATCTTCTTCTTCAGCACTATAGTGCTTCTCATTACAAAGGAGGCATCTTATATGTTTCCTTTACCAAACAAGAACAATCCACCACAGGACCAGCTACACCAAATGCAAACCATCCACCGCAGGTTGAGTTTCAGACAGTATAACACACCTTATGTTTCAAATACAAAAAAGAGAAACAAAGATAAAAGAACCATGTTTTACATGAGAAGAATATTTCTAGAAAACTTATTCCCCCCACCACCAAAAAGAAAAAAGCACATTGTGTATCATGCACAAGTTGAGACAAGAAAATGAATTAATGCAAACAAAGACATGAAACATGAGTCTACAATTATGTGGAATTGAGAAACACAGTCACACCTTGGCATCAGCTCCTGGTGACTCTGAAAATACAGTCTGGGGTTTTTTAACATCATCATCCGATGAACATTCAGAACACATAAAACGATCCAGTTTTTTAGCTTCTTCGATAGTCATGCCCACACAAGCAGGATGATACCTATAAGGCAACGGTAAGCGTTACAGTAAGCATTTAAGCAAGTGACTAGAAATCCAAACTCAGTATACTGTGGAATACAAGGCATACCTAAAGCAGTATAATCTAATGCATGAATAACATCAACACCAATGGGTTTTCCATTTTTCTACTGAAAGAGTTATCACAACAAAAAGAAATTAAGCCTTCATATGATGCAATTTACATCAGTTAACCTCAATCACAACAAGTCATAAACCTACAGAATTATGACACAAAGCCTAGATAAGACAGACGGATATAGGCCTATCCCTCTATTAGTAGTGATTCTAATAGAAATCTAACATTAAGTGGGTCAATCCTCCAAATTTTCATAGGCCCAAAAGCTCTTTCTCTTTCAACAATCTTTTCACTACAGAATTTTAACATACTAGAAACGTATATAAAAATAAAAATAAAAAATGAATTTCAACACTGAAAAAGCACGTGAAAAAGAAGAACCTAGATCAATTTACCAGTCCTTGCACCCCTCACACTGCACCATGAGGTCGTCCGGGTTGTAAGGCATCTCACATTTGCAGTACCTTCAGCACAAAACCCAACAAAAATCAAAACCCATCAATGTACTTACCCAAAGCAAACAAAACACTCCCACACGCATTTCCATCAAACCCATAAAAACCCAAAAGGGCAACAACAAAAAAAACTCACACAGCCACTCGGTCGGGCGTGAATCCCCCAGTAGCAGCCTTGTACTCAAATCTGCAATAGTAATCCTCAGCCCCAACATTCTCGAGCTTGGTATAGTTCTTGAAAGAGTGAACCGTGCACTTCCCTTCAATCGTGTGAGCGCTCTGCACGTCGTAGTGGTCGGACAAGAACAACTCCTTGGCCCCGTGGAACTGTCTCCGCCCACCGATCGACTCCTCGGGCCGATAATACCACCTCACCCTCACCTTCACGTTGTTCCTACCGTCCGTCTCGATCTTCTCTATGCGGGCCACGTATGGGGGCTTACCCGTGTCCGATGGTCGCATCAGCACACAATCCCCAGCTGCAAAAACCAACAAAAAAGCTAACATTTTTTACACCCAAAACCAAAAAAAGTTTCATTTTTGAGAGGTGGGTGTTCCAGCTTGTACCTCTGACAATCTTGTTGGTGCCTCTGATGGTGTAGGAGTCCAAGTCCTTTTTGCCTGGTCTAGTTTTTGCCATTGAGTAGGGTTTACAGGGAGCCTATGAAGGTTGAAAATGTAGGGACTTTGGAGCAAAAAATTTCGGTGGCAAAAATGAGAGATTTTGTTGTTTCAAAACTTGAATTTTGGGGGAGAAGAGAAGAGAGAAACCGCAGGGTCGTCTTCAATCTTCATGGAGGAGGAGGTGGACAGAGTGACTGTGACGCTTGACCTGAGAGACACAGTGACTTTATTGGTACAAGGGAATTGTCGTCGTTTTGTTTTCCAAATTTCTATATAAACCCCGTTTACGGTCTCTGCCTTCTATTTTTTCAAATTAAGGTTTTTGAGGCGATGAGTTTCGTCGTAATAAGTAAATTTAGTAACGAGTTTGCAAAATTCGTTAGCTGTCGACGCCCGTTAAGGATTCTCGGTTCTCAACAATTAGTTGTCCCACTTGTAGTGTCTATAATTGTTTCGACAGTTATTAGTCTTTAGATGGCCTTTAGCAGCAGGACGTCGTACCCTTCTCTCTTGGAACTACTCAAATTGTCTAAACTTTCGAGCAACCAATCGTAAAGACTCTAAAGAGTGTCTCAATTTTGGCTTTAAGATTAAAGAGTTTTCATAATTTTCGTAACGTCCATACAAAATTATTTATTTGAATTTGATAAAATTCAAACAAGTGATTATAAGAGATCATTTATGAGACCTACCTCGACTCAAAAAAGACCTTCAAATTTACGGCATAAATATTCTACAATTGAAAATCCTCTTATTACCCATGTCCTCTCTTTTTTGGGTAGGAGTTTGTTAAAAAGGGTTTTTCTATCCGAACAAAGACCTCCCTTTCTTTTTGGGCAAAAAATGGTAGGAAATCCAAATCCAACATTTTATACTTTTGGCCAACAAAATCTTATAGCTTTTTCATTGCGTAGTCACCCCATAAAAGTCGTTCCCAAAGGCGTTTGTCCAGGCGACAATAATGGCCACAGTAAGTCTCAATAGAATTTCAAAGTTCAAGGTCTGTTTAAGATCTATGAATAGGAAAATAGAAAACTATAGCCTATAGTTCGTTCTATAGGAGAACAAGATGAGACAGCTCAGGTGGGACATTGGATGAATCCTGAGACACAGTTTGTTGCTTTTCAAAAGAGAAAAACAAATCAGCCTGAACTTGATTGTCTCATGAACTAATCATGAAGTTTTCACCGTCCAAAAAACTTTAATCAAATTTAGATTACCCCATTTGACAAGGATAGAGATTTATGATTTTGCTGTCCAAATTGTTAGTAACAACTGTGAAAAATTTCTTATAGAGCCTACCAACCCGAACAGCTTACCTGTCTGCTCGAACAATTAAGTCCCATAAGAGCTCTCACATTTGTTGTCCGAATTGCTAATAATCCCAAATTGCTAGGCGTCCAAATCCACTACTTTCACATTCCTATTGCATCCTTGAAATTATGAGTCACGCAGTGTTAAACATACAATGTATTTGAGACCGTTAGGCGTCATTTCACACCAACCAAACAAAGTTTGAACTTGAAATCATACACCATGTGATGTAACATGAAAACACTTCTCACGCAGACCCAATGACACTTGATTTTAGCCAGAAGACCCACAAAGCTGTTTACATACTGACCTAAAAGAAAACAGCATGCTGTGATGCGGTAACAAAAAGCAGCTGTTCTTCCAAGCCTCCGTGCTTTATCAGCCACTGAATTCCGGATGCCTACTAGTTGGTCAGGTTTCAACAGTAGAGGGAAATACTGAAATAACTTCACTGCAGCAAATTCTTTATAATGGAAGTCAGTAGCACATCAAGAAAAATATGGGAGAAAGTGACTGCTTTCTGGTCATTATGATTGAGAATAGCCAAAATTCATCTGCAAAACTCCTAGCTGATGACTACAAGGTCAATACACAAGAAAAATCAACATATCCAGCCACGCATCTGCATGGTTTTGACAGAAACGACATGATTACTTTTTGGGTTTTTCCTTTCCCTCAAAAGGGAAAATCATTCCTATTCTCAGCTACTGGAGTAGAGCTTATAATTTTGATAGTGCTTTAACGGTTAATTGGAGTATGCATCCTCTCAACAATTTTGTTCACGGCGTCACGGGACATCACCAGTGTGTCATGAAGCAGAAGGCTATAGACATTCAAACCCTGCAAAACATGTGCAACAAGCATCAGCAGTATGTGGAAACCAACTTTAGAGGTAGCTGATTAAATTATCTACCATGGCTTGAAATCACTGTCATGGGTTTCATCACCATTGTGCTGAACACAGTAAAGCAGAGAAAGTCTACCCAGATCAAAGGCCAGTGTTCAATACCAAAACAATCCTATCAAATATTCAAGAGGCTGAGACTGATCATTAGGCTATATTGAAGTTGAATTTGTTACGTGTATGTATTCCTTACACGTGACTCTGCCTTTAGCTCCGACTATCCTTTCTTTTCATAGGATATCGGTGACAAGGCAGATACAATTTTTTCTCTTCCTTCTTTCTTACTTATCAAAAAAATATTCAAGAGGCTGATTTTTTTTTTTTTGGTGTCGTGGGGGATTATGCAATCACATGTTTGGATGTATGTTTTGTAACTATTCAACATCTTATGCAATAAATCAAGAAAAAATAGGTACGGTGAATTTTTTTTATTTTTTATTTCTTTTTTAGCTTTAGAGGATTTACTCATGCACCCAAGGGAACTCAAACTCCCAACCTCACCCGCCAACCCATACAAGGAGGGATGACAGTCCAACATTCCTGGGAATTTGAAATTTTTGTCACACTTGTTTGTACCCCTGATTAATTGCCTAAAGAAAATAAGGCCTGTTGCTTCCAGGAACCACATCACATGTCTGAACTTATCTCGACTTAGACCTGCAAATTAATTAATTGGCTTCCATTTGAGATACACCATGGAACAAGGATCAGAAGAGCAACTTACTATCGATGGCAATACATTGACATAATGTAGATTTTGTGTGGCCAACTTCAGCTTTTCATTTATGGGGCCACCGTCCACCAGCAGAACTTTCTTCGTGTTCTCCATTTGCTTGACATAGTTCACCAAATTCTTGGTCTTATGTGTAGGAACCTCCAAATCATCAAAAACCAGAAGCTGTACATTTGAGCAACTTTCTCTAGTTAGGTTTCATAAATCTGATAGAAATAAAAGATTCAAGTACTCGATACATAAAAAATGCACAGAAAATATGATAGCAGGCACTATAGCTAAGAAAATAAGCACAAAAGAACGTTCATAGGCACAGCAAAGAGGTAATGATTTACACTCGAGAATACACATAATAGGCTAAATTGGTGAAACAGGGCTCATCCAACTAAACCAACTATAGTCAATATAAGGCTTCTTAGCAGTACTTTTCACAACTATGATGATGATGATAAAGGCTAAGAAGAACTCCTGAAAAATAACAATAAAAGAACAAACATATTTCATTTGTGCTTGGTTACCAAGGTTATTGTGCTTCACTATGTTCAAAGCACACCTCATAATCATAATTCCTAACCAGAGACATTTCCATCATATCTCGAGGACATCCCAACCTCATCCAGACAATTCGATGATTCTCAATTTTTCAAAATGCAGAGGGGCAGTTAAAGCTCCAAACTGAGCAGTAACTCACGTTACTACAGAAGACAAGCGTGGAAGCTTAAAACCAAACTGGTTAATCAAAGAGAAAAAATAAGCTCAGAACAGCCTAGGGCCTAAAGATATTACTATATTTCCTTGTAGTACACACAGAATCAATTCCCAATAACTCTAATCATTGTAAGCCAGATATGGAAGATCTGGGAGAGAAAGACTTGCCTTTCCTTCTGCTGCACGAGCTGTCAAAGCAATTCTCAGCCCTAGACGCCGAACCTTCTTATTCAGCTTGATAGCATGACTTCGTGGCTTAGGGCCATGCATAGTAGCACCACCCCTAAACTGTTACACATCCATTAAATTCATTAAGGTCTACAAAAAGCATCTTAATGTCAGAGCAACAATAAGAAACTTATAATTCATAAATAGTGTAATTACCTGGGGCCCACGCAAAGTTCCATGCCTTGCTCGACCAGTACCCTTCTGTCGCCACGGCTTTCTCCCAGTGCCACTAACCTCACTAATGGTTTTTGTTGAATGTGTTCCCTGCAGGCCAGCTCAATCAGGAACTAGTCTTACTGACATCCACATCTAATACATCCTCACAAGTCACAAGAGAGGATTAATAATCTCTTTTCCTTTAATGGCTAGATTGCAGACTTACTACATACAATATGAACAATGAGAATCTGCATAGACCTGAACATTCTAATCAAAAAATGACAGGTGACAATGTGAAACCAGAAAAAATTGGTCAGTAAGCTTCCTCTAATGCAAGAACCCAAAGGCTTGATATCAACGATATGCGTAATTAAAACAGAATTTTCCTCCCTCCCCTACAGGAAATATGGAAATTTAAGGAATGAGAACAGCAATTGGAATCCATATTTGCTACAGTCCCAGGCTATAATGCATCCATGTAGCAAGGATACTAGTATTAATCATAGTTTTGTTTTTTCTTGTTCAGTGATATGTACAATTTTATTTTAATACCACTACTGTCATTACAACCACAAGCTTCAGGCACCAAAAGTCGAAAATAATAATCAATAACTACCTGTTGCCGTTTTGCAAGTTGCCATAGTACAACACGATGAATAATATCCTTCCTAATAGGCACGTCAAAAACATCACCAGCCAAAACCATGAAGCCCTTGTCTTCATTGTGAAAATTTGTTACTGGAATTACCAGGTCCTGATAAAGCCCTATGCCATGATACATTACATCATTAAAACGTTTTGATAACTTGGAAACAATAGTAACGCTTAAATTATTCCAGAAATTCATCATTAGCCACAACATAAAATATAGGATACAAGATAAATGAGACAAAGAAGTCAAAATCTACAGTGAACAAAAGTAAATAATCACATTTGTCAAACTACCACATAAGATTGATGCTAAGTATAGGAACCAAAAAAACAGGGTCGATCTATAAAACGTAAAGGTCAAATTTCAACAAACTCTTGAGCTTCAAAAGAGAAAAGAATTATTATCATATTTATTATAGGTGAGAATGCACACTCATACACACTCTCAACAACAATCATCATCCTTCAGAGCAACAAGGTACACAAATATTCATGCATAAAATGTTTTAGCTCTTCCTCATACCTATAGTACGCTCCGTTGTTACCATAGGCTTCTTGGACAATAAATCAGAGGGAAATGCTCCTTCACTCGATTCAGGAGTCAGAATGGAAGTTGAAAGCCATCGATTAGCGAGGATAGATGATCCACCCTACAATAATGCATACAGTATAGGCTTGTAACCGAAATGCCAGAAGTATGGAAGCAAACAAAACCAAACAAATTGGCATGTTGAATATATGATTGCCATATAACTCTAATAGTATAGCTTTTGACACCTAAAAATAAAACATCGAACTTTAGAAAATGGGTGAGGAAAGCAAATATAACGAGAATGTACCTTGAAAAGACCACAAGACCCGGAAGAAAATACGCTATCCCGATAAAGATGGCCATACAAATCTGTTAAAAATGGTGAAAAAGTAAACAAAAAAACATATAAATAAAGATTTACAAAGCCACAAAAGGACCCAACTTTGCAATCTAACAAATAATGACCTACAAAGAAAAAACAATAAGATACATATATCGCTTACCATGAGAAGTTCGAAGCGATTGACATGTGATACTTGGAGAATCATAGCGGCCAAGTGCACATAAGGACCCATAAAAGGAACGCAAAAGCTTTCGGGACATTGACACCGCCATAATCCCACAAACTTGTAAAGACTCCCCCGAAGTTTATTCCAACTAAAGCAAAAAAAAAAAATTACCTGTCCATTTACCCTCCCAAAGATTAGTTTCCTCAAACCAAATCTTAAAACAGACATTTATGAACCTTCAAAATAGGAGAAAAAATAAATTATAAGTTACTTGATGCAAAATACAAGATGCACAGCTAAGTGCATTATATATTCAAGCACTGTATTAAGTGGATTGGAATTATTTTAATGTTATTTTTTGGCATTTGTGCTGTGCTCAGTGAGAGAATTAGACGTTTCAGTATTCGGTTAAATTCGAGCATTAAGAAGCAGTATATATAGCTCTCTATCACTGACCAATTGAACTGATCTCGACTTGTTCGACAAAATCCCGCAGAGAATAAAATTACAAAATAAAGACTTAAAAACCTTGGCTACCAAAAGGAAGGGCAATCTGAGGAAAAGTGGTACTGCTTCAACGGGGCTGCTGAAATTGATGGCCGTCGATGCTCCAGCCGGAGAGTGTGTTGGGTGCAAGGAGGCAAGTGACAGGGAGAGAGAGGAAAATGAAAACCTCAATTTAAGGAAGCTGCGTGCGTGTGGATTAGTTGGGGCCT
The DNA here is from genome assembly GCF_958979055.1 of Alnus glutinosa. Taxonomy (NCBI): domain Eukaryota; kingdom Viridiplantae; phylum Streptophyta; class Magnoliopsida; order Fagales; family Betulaceae; genus Alnus; species Alnus glutinosa. The sequence continues at coordinate 2,033,371 of NC_084890.1, read as the reverse complement.
CACTGCGCGAGCGCATTCCATGCGTTGTGGGCTTTCACCAAGCCAAGGAAGCCCAAGCACGATTTCAAATTGGGTTGAGAAGTCAAGCCCCAGGCAATGCTCGGGTTTTTTTTAGAAATCATTTGTTGGTGACCAAAAATAAAATAAAATAAACACAAGAAAACCATTATGTTGTTTTTCCTCATTTTTTTATTTTTTTATTTTTTTTTTAGAGAGTAACGTTAGATACTATGTTTTTATTCTAGGATTTGGATTAGGTGGTGTTAAAAAATTACAGTATATGTGTTGTATTTTATTCAACTGTTCATATTTAATTTCTTTTTTTCTCATAAAAAATTTAGAATTAAATTTAGACTATTAAAAAAACTATAGCACATATGTTGTAATTTTTTTACTGTACCTAAGTCAAATCCCTTAGTATAAAATTATTCAACAATGTTATCGTGGCACTTTAAATCAATCATTGGATTTTTATTATTATTATTATTTAACAATCATTAATTTAAGGGTTAGGAGTGTCGGTTTAAAAAAAACTTGCAATTTCAAAACGCAATCAATAAAATATGAGTTTTAAAAATGCAGTTAAATATTTGGTAAAATTGTGGTTTGGCTTTTAAAATCGTGCATTTTTAAAAATGCACCTATTGTGATTTGAAAACTTAAAAAAAATATTAAAAAATCGTTATTTTTTTTAAATGCACTCCTAAATGAGATTCTTTTTGTGATTTTTATAGAAAATGTTTTGTATTTTTAAGCTTTTATTATTATTACATCCAAGGGCAAACAGAAGGGGTCCGAGGGCAATGGTCCTCCTTCTCGATGGTATGTAGGGATTGCAAAACGAGTTTGTGTCGGGTTGACCTGCCAACCCGAACCGGACACGATTAATTAAATGGGTTCACACATGAAACCCGAACACAACACATCTATGAGCCAAAAAACCCGACATGACACGCTTGACCTGTTTAGCTTATGAGTCATGTTGGGTTAACACAATCCAAATAAGTTAAGTTAGCACGTTTATAGACCGTAACCCGTTTAAATAAACCCAAACCCTATAACTTTATGTTACGTTTGTGAGTTGTGTCAAAAATTAACAACCTAATTTTAAGACTGTCGGTGTTTATCTTATAATGGCACTTAAGAAAATGCACCACCAGCTGTTTTTCTTGAAGGCTGAGGCTCTTGTCGGTTGGGGCCAGGACGTTTTGCTCATGCACGTAGTTGTTTTCTCAGTACTTTGAGCCACGCGTTTGATTCGTTTTCGACCATCTCTTAACGTATTGTCCAATCGATCGAGAAAGAACTCCATCAGTAATGGGAAAATGACAAAAGACAATTAAATTACAGATTACAGATGATTCCAAAGAGCCACCATGACCAGGCCATCACTACTGCATGCAAGATGATAGAACATTTCCAATATTATGATTTGTCTAGTTTTCTCATGGGTTTATTCTCTTCTTTATTTAGCCTAGGGTTTCTTGTTCATGATATATTGTAATACAGTTTATGACATGTAGCCTAAGGGCCTTTGTCTATCACTTTCTTTCATATTATATATTTCTACACAAAACAGATTACATGCATGGTCAAAGCTGGATTAGCAGCTAAGACAACAGAACACTCTACTGGTGTAGAAAAAGGACCGCTCTCTCAAAGCCACATTCAAATACTAGGGCATTATAATACCAGTTCTTTTCAAACGCATGAAATGGCTTTCATAGAAGTTCAAAACGAAGTGCTACAAGCTTTCAGCTTAGAAGTACAAACTTAGTAATATATACTGTTAGTTCTAGTCCCACCCAAATGGAGCAACTCCAACTATATGAAAAGCAGCACTTTAACCCCTCTATATAAATAAGAGAACTGATTAAATAGACTCTACATGAGTTAATATGATAACATGATATAAAGCGATGTCAGAGGATATAGTTTAGAGGTGCAACAACATTCCATATATATATATATATATATAATATGATATTGTGGATAATTATAATCTTCAGAGCAGCGTGGGCGAAATATCCATGGGAAAGGGGTTGCCCAAGACATTGTCCATGTAATAGTGGGGATTGGTAGCATCCATCACCACAAACTGCATGTCTTCTGAAGGCTTCCAGTGCCGTTTTCTTTGATTAATGAACCAGTTGTTTATTTGCTTCTGATCCAGCCCCGTAGATTCTGCAAGAGCCAGCTTTTGCGACTCCTGTTGACAAATTATTAAGGTTGATTGCATACTCTAAAGCAGGCAGAATACATTTTTGTTAAAAGTATGAATAGTAACTATTGAATCACCACTTATTTTAAAAACTTAACCCGATAGGAATGAATAAATTTAATCATTTAATTTTTATTCTAACACTTACCCTCACATGTAGGTTTAAACTCCCCCTTATCAGATGAGGCTCAACACGTGGCATATTTAATTAATTGAAACAATAAGTGAATAACGGAGACGATGCTCGAATTCAATACTTCTACTCTGATACTATATTAAATCGATCACCACTTATCTTAAAAACCTAAACTAATTAGAAGGGATGACTTTAACCATTTAATTATATCCTAAACAATGTCCAATGGGTGTTAAGGATGTTTACCGATGGGTACGGCCATTTGTAATGCCTGCTCCACCAATCCAGCAACTGCTGCCTGGCTTCTTTAGGCAGTTTTCCTTTTTTCCTCTTCTTCATGAACTCCTGCTTCAGACTGCCTAAATATCCACTGTATTTACGCAAAAGCTGACCTTTAAGCTCCCGGTCCTCTGCCTGCGGATCAATGAAGTTATTATTCAAATCAACCTCTTCTTCAGACGATCCATTCCTATCCACAGCCTCGCCAAAAGCTGATAACAACAAAGAGTAGTAAGCACCACAACATGAAAATAGTTTTCATGAACAAATTGCAGCCAGTTCTGTCACATGCTTAGGAAGCAGTCCTATAGTCCTTTATTAATATAGCAGTTGTAAATTAATATAAAACTATTCCATAAGTCTCTAAAGGAATCCATAAATTCCACAGCAAGAAAGGAACATATGAATTTACTATTTGTACTTCCTTCCAACTTGTACAAATTGAAATGCTGAGAAATTCAAATTAATGAAATAAAGTACTATGAAATATGTTAGACTAAGACTATACCATTAGCAATACACACACACACAAATTGTTCAGCTGAATGGAAGTTCTTTAATTCCCTTATGGACTAATGGATCTGATGTTTGTAATTAAAGCCTGTTTTTGGTGGCTAAAAGGAACTCCTTTTAGATGCATAGATGCCCTTTTCTAAAATCCCAACAAGGTATGGGAAAACTATGTTATACTTTATCCGTGTACATCAAATTTAGCTATATATGTAGACCTAGTTAACCCTAATACAGGATTCTTTTAGTGCATATCTTTCTTTCTTATCATTTCTCACCATATAAATATGGTGGCACCATGATAGCCTAATTGCAGACTCCCTACTTCTTGAAGCCCGCCCCACTGGTTCATCCTGGTACCTTTCCACAATACAAGAATTTCTTGCTCAATAAAGAAATAATTAAGGCCTTCATTAGTATTTAACACTGAACTCAACATGATAATTAAAACAATGCTTTTAAACAAGAATTGGACATGCATTCAAGTTGCTGAGACTTCAGGAAAGGACCTCATCTCTTGATACAAATAATAGCGTAACAAGTACACTTATCTAAGCAATGGGAAACTGCTTTAATAGAGACTAGTATAGCAAATGACATTAATTATCTAAATAGCTTTGATGGATTATAAAGCAATAGTATCCATTCTCTAAGTAGGAACTACCCTATATATTAACTCAAAACGCTAAAAGGAAAAGAGCAACACTTCTATCAGATGGGAGAAACTAACCTCCATGATATGCTCCTGATCAAAATTAAAAAGACCAACTAATTCAGAAAAACGGAGGAAATTAAGGATCCTCAGATCATGGACTTGTGCTAAAGTTATACAAAGAGTGATTTCTTGAAAGGTTCTAGTATATTGGATTGTGTTCATGGGCGCATGCCGACAAAACTGTATGATCCAGAATCATGGATATAGCAGCTGAAGCATATATTGCTCCCAAGAGAATATCCCCAGGTCATTTTTCCTACCCAGAGAAAGTTATGCTACTCATAAGAGAAACCTAATTTTGAATATCAAAATAATTTCACATACATGGATATTATATTATATTAATATAATAACCTCACAGGTGTATGTGTATGGCTTCCTGTTATCCCCCTTTACTCCTAAACGTGTATGCCCTCTTGTGACTGCTCTTGGTCTTGGAGGAATATTTTGAAGCTAATTAGACCACTTGCCCATGGTAAGATTGTTCGGGTAGTGGGACCTGGTCCATCCTTTGACTCCTTTGTCTGGACCAGATCCCCTTCTAGCTCCATTTCCATCAAATCTGCTTGGAAGAAGTTCTGCCTCTGGGCTGCTCCTGTTTTTTGACATAAGCTTGTCTAGCATGACAAAGTTATCCCGCATCATGCCTTCATCCCTAGGTTGGTCACTTTGGGGAGGCTTCCCACGAAATATGTGCTCTACAAGCATAGTATGTCTATTGACTTGTCTTATGTTCTCTAGAGTCAAGAAGAAGAGACTAGGCCGCTTCAATTGTAACCTTAACTAGTCCTTCTGATATAGAGTGCAGATGCGACTAGCTAGTGTTTTTCCCAGGTCATGACAAATAGTATCAAAACCAATCTAGTAATGCCATATGATGCCGGATCGAGTACTATAATACAATGGTTAACCCTATGAAGACGTCATTAATTTGAGTTAGGGCAATTATGACATCCCAAATTACGAAAGCTAGTAAGTTCTACACCCAGTGTGTAGATTATGAAGATGTGTATGTGCCAAACCCAACATCTGTTGTGTATTGTGCGAGACTAAGGAGCCCCAACTATAACTTTGACTAATTCTTTTGAGATATAGCACTACATGACATTACTATGTTAGCTTTGATACAATTTGGCACTACCCAAAGACTACATTATACCCAAAATAAAAACCATGGGAACCTCAAAATACAAATTAAAAAATTAAGAATTGGACTATTTTATTAGGCTTGGTCAATAGGATGAGACTATTATGTGAAGCATTAAAGACATCATAGTACAGGCAGGCAGCTATGAACATAAGGAGCACTGCTAACTAAAACAACATTAAACACCCAAGTATACCATCTATGCATTTGAGGAAAACTTGGGAGAGATCACTCTTTCTTCAATAGCATTTAAACAAGCACAGCCACTTCAGTAGCTCAGCCTATATATGCACCTAAATACATTTTATCATATGATAATGGTAACTCCATATGACACTAAATTAATTATGAAAAACACTAAAAGCTTATTTAATCCCATGGAAAGATTAAACCTTTTATTAGTGCACATAACCATCTACTGCGGTCCCGGGTACCACTCTCACTTCCAAACATCATCCGCTTACGTAGTTACATACTCCAAATGGCTTCTAATCTCTAGACCTACCTGTAACTGCATTTGCATAGTCCATTGCACAAAGTTCCAGGATCAATCTGCGCACTGAGGGCAGAAGAAACCCTATTTCTACGAAACCTTAAATTCAAATGAATATAATAGCTAAATGGCACATTTTTCAAACTACCAAACTTAAACGGGGACATTCACATATAATTAAGCAGAATTTAGTCGCTGTTCCAACTTCCAGACGTCCAGTCTTCACTTTTGAAGTCCCCGAAGGGATTTCCATCCAACTGGCTGTACGGACATTACACGTAGGTATCTTCTTCGTCAAATTACTCAAGCCAGAAGAACCGTACCATAGGGGAAAAACCTGGACAAGCTATTATCTCATCTTATATATGTTTCTGGCATCGGCTAAAAATATAGCAATATTCATGAGCAACCAAGCAAGGCATTTAATGAACAAGAAGCAAAAAGAAAATCCCACTACTAGAAATAACTTGTTTAAACAAATACCCTAGCTAGTATCTAAACAAGCACTAAAAAGAAAAAGATTAGGAATGGGGAGATCACAAGCAACCACTTTGCGATCGAAGCTCTCTTCCATATTGTTAACAATTAATGCTAATTAAACCTATATGTTCTTCGAAACAAACCCATGCATGGCTGGTAGCTAGATATATATATATATATATATATATAGTAAACAAGATAGAGATGAAGGGTAGCCACCAGAATCTGAAGAAGAAATTGTTAGGGCTTTGAATTGGCACTCGATCCTTTGAAGAAAAATCATGGCTTCCTTAAAGGGTTTTGAAAGCTCTTGCTCGTACTTAGTCAGCATCTCACAGTAGGCCTCCATGAACTGATCCAGAGCCGGATCTTCACCGATGCAGCCGGTCCCTGTCTGGCCCGTTGCCGCCGCTGATGCACAGACTTCTTCTAGCCTTGCCACCACTTCAGGCGGTGCCCCAACCTGTTTCGTTCAAGACCTCCCATAAGAAACACGACGGGAGCCAGGAAAATCAAAAAAGGAGAAAAAGGCAAACACTTGAAGACTGTCTCTATCATTTCGGTTGAAAGGGTTTTGACTTCACCTTTTTTTTTTCTTTCCTTCTTTTCCTGAGACTATATATAATTACTCTGAAACATGTTATGTGTATGAAATCTGAGTCAAAATTTTGAGTTCTCTATATATACCTTTTGACAATTGACATAGGCAGCCAAGAGTCGGTGATAGTGAGGATGACCCATGATCTTAGCCTTCACAGCAGAATTGTTGCCGTCGTTGTTGTTATTGTTGTTGCTCTCCATGTTATAAAAGCCGGTGTTGCTATTATTGTTGTGGTCATGAAGAACGAAAGAGGAGGTGTTAGTGTCACGATTTTGATTGTTGGTGGGAGGTAAAGGGAGGAATAGAGTATTGTTTGTGTCTGTATTAGGATGATGATGACCATGATGAGAAGTCATTAGAGGCATCATCATCATCATTGGACATAAGCCATAACTGTTTTCTCCAAAAGCCATCATACAAGAAGTGCCATTAGAGCCACTCTCCATTATCTCTCTCTATCTCTTCTCTCCTCTCTCTCTCTCTCTCTCTCTCTCTCTCCGACGCAATCTTTTTGCGCTAAAGAAGGTTGTCTCCAGGGCTAGCTCTCCCGGGTTTTATGCTACAACATTCAGGGCTTTTTACAGGAAATCCTAAAAATAATGATAGTGGTAGTGGTCTGGCAAAGCCTGCTTAGATTTCCTTTGGAAAATGGGTGTTATCTTTCTGCTCGCGCGTTAGCAGCATTAACTCTCCCTCTCTCAGAGTCTAAGTAGGATGTATGAGTAGAGTGAGACAAGGGATTCACAATCACATGCACAGAGCGCACGCTGGATAGGCAGAGAGAGTCAGAGAAAGAGAGAGAGAGAGAGAGAGAGAGCGCTTATAGAAGAAGGGGCGGTGGCTCATGTAAGTGTTTTGATGCACAGGTGCAAAGCTTTACCTTCCCAATGAAAACTCTCCACCCTTTTCTTGCACTGCCACTGATGCACTGCCATTACTGGCAAAGAATGAGAGAGAGAGACAGACAGAGAGAGAGAAATATATTTGGTAGAGAGAGAAAGAGGAACGATCAAATCGAGGAAGAGCCAAGAGGTCACCCAACTGAGTGATGGACGGAGGAAGATAAAGGTTTTTGGGGCACGGAATCACTCCTCCTCTCTCTCTCTCCTTGTAACTATTGTGGCTTGATGATAGCAATCTGTCCACTCATTTAATATTCGCACTTTAGTTGTCCTCTTCTTCATCCCAAACCCCTCTCTCTCTCTCTCTCTCTCTCTCTCTTTCTTTATATAATTTTGTTAAGAAAGAAACAAATAAATGTTTGGGAACTGATGCTGTCAAGGCAGGATGCGATCAACAACAACTACACGACGTCGTTGTACTCTCTTCTTTGAAAGTCTTGTTTGAATATGGTCAGCTAAAATCTTTACCCTAGTTTGTAATTTCTCTGTGTGTTATTAATGGTCTTTGAAGTGAAGAAGGCATATATATACTTACTAAAAAAAAAAAGGCATATATGATATATATATATATATATATATATATATATATATATATATATATATATATAATCCGCAGTTAATTGCATAGAAAAAAGTAGGTTTAATTTGCAGCTAGCTGGAAAAAAAATAAAAAAGCTGGAAAAGTAAATGGGACAGTCCGAATGTCTCTTCCTCTTTTCCTTTCCTCTAGGCTCTAGGGCTCTAGGTTTCTCTCTCTATGACTAATGACTAAATAGCTCCACTCCTGTGAAAACTCGTGGGGAACAGCTCCAATAACTGGTCATCAAATCGTTCCTTCTCCATTGTCCCCCCTACTTCAACTGTACCTAAATACTCCTACAATTAGCAATATTAATATAGTATATGGATGGCTTTACACCCCAAGTATTTCTAACAATCCTTTCTCTTCTTTGTCGGTGTTAAATATGTTGAAAAAATATACGAAAGGATGAGCACCAAAAAGAAATAACGGAAGTATATAATTGACTACATTATATTACAATATATAGTATATGTAATAATATTATATAGGTCTTTATTTATAAAGAGACAATGATTAATAAGTAAAAAATTTTAAGAGCATTTCTAGTGAGCTATTCATTTCAAAATTTTCACTAAAATTTGATGAAAAACTCAAAAAAACCCACTTCAACAAACTTTCTCTAATTTATCTATTTTAGCTTTTGTCAAAATTTCATTTTAAATTTGGCTCACAAATTTTATGAGATATTGAATATCTTCTCATTTCTCTCTCCTTTTACTTCACTTTTCATTTTTCCTCTCTCCTCATTTGTTAGTGGTGGTTACTTAAAACCAATAAAAAAATTAATAGTTAGTTGAAATAGATAAAAATTTAGAGAGTTTAATGTATGAAGCCTTTTAAAATTGATAAATAAAATCAAAAAAGTAGATTTTTAAGCTAAAATTTAGTGAAAAATTAAAGAGCTCACTATGGATGCTCTAAACTATATAAGATAGAAAATAAACTCTAATAGGAAAGACAATAAACCTAGAGAATAATATAATATTCTTAACATCCCTTCTCAAACTCAAAGTGCAAGCTTGAGCTTGGGGAAAAGAAAGGGAAAGTTGTCGGAGATGGCCATAATAGGCTGCTAGAAATCCTAACGACGGTGTCCGGAGATTGCCGACTTGCGGTGGCAAAGAAGGTTGGCAATGCCTGACCTGAAGGAACAGTTGGGAAGTGATGGCCTTAGGCCTATGTGTGGGTTGGAGTCCATGAATCTGGTTGACCAAGTTGAATTGGGTCGATTTAATGGGCGAATCTGGCTCGAAACCTGTGGACCATTTTCATGGGTCAGTTTGGCTGGAAAATAAATTACTTAAGTCTAACCCACTAGAGCGGGTTGAGTGGTTTGAATTCGAGTTGACGATTGGCTTGGACAGCTAGGCCGAAGGAGGATTGGGCCGGTTCGGGTCTTCAAACCCAATGGACTGAACCCGCTTGTGTCAGGTTGGATGCTCAAAATCGATGACCCAGTTATAAATTGGTTTTTGACAGAGCTGTATCGCATGAATTAGACACGCAGAGTCGCGTGTGAAGGACACACCCTGAGGAAGTAAGAGATGCATGGGAGGTGATGCCGGCAAGTCCGGCGCGTGACAAGATCTTCCCTGCACGTGGATGCGCGTAGAAATTTCAGCAGATGTCTTAGAAGCATGTGGCAGTGCGTTCATGGATAGAAGATGCTCAAAATGCACAGATCCACCAATTTGGGGCTGAGACACCACTTTTGGTGGTTGTTTGGCCGAAATGAGTTTTGGTGGTGGCACATGGAGATATTGCCAATTGCACGTGGTGGCGCGTGCAATGGCCGGGGGCAATAAGGCTTCCACATATTGGTAGATCTGCACCTTGCATACTTGATTATGGTATTATTTTTCTAGATGGAGCTGCAATGAAGGCGTAGAAGAGATTAAAAGCAATTTTAGAGGCTGGTGTGAAGCGACGTGTGGACGACTGAAATTATGAGATAGTAATAGAGTACAAGGACATCTGAAAACGTCAAAGACTTTTATTGAAGGCCACAAGAAAGTTGCTTTAATACCATGTTTAATATATTGGAAAAATATATGAAAGAGAGAGCGTGAAAGAGAAAAAACGAAAGTATATAATGGACTACATTGTACTGAAATAGTGTATGTAATAATATCACATATGTCTTTATTTATAGAGAGACAATAAGTAGTGAGTAAGAAACCCTAAAATTAGATAAAATAAAGAATAAATCTTAATAGAAAATACAATAAACCTAAATAATAATATAATATTATTAACAATTAGGGAGAGCTAGCGAGAGAGTTGTATCCTCTATCATGTATTCGCACCCGGCGGTGCTACAACGTTGGTCGAGGAATCTCCCCTAGCCTCCCCATTATTATGTATGCAGCAGATATACGTCGTCGCGCGATCGTACGTAGTGAACAATTGCTGTAATTATGCGTTTGTCTTTTCTCTTTAACCGTATAAAATAGGCATACACAAGGTACATGATGGTGTTTTTGGGTTGAAAGATAATCAGAGGAGGACGGCAAACCTCTTACAAGCTCACCTCTCAGTTCATGTTTTATGAAAATTAGTATTATGGTCACCTCTATATTTAAATAGACATCACATGATAAATATTGCATGGTCTGTCGTATGACCACGTCGATTTTTGTAAATATGGTCTTATGTGAATTACTACGTTCTTAATTTGTTTTAATAATTGACATGATAATAAGTATCACATGAACTCACATGTATATTTATTAAAATAAAACTACAATATTAATTCTTAAGTCTTAATGTTCTTAGACTATGAGTTTATTTGGATTTGAAGTTTTAAAACGTATGATTTGAAAGTGCAATTTTTAAAAATAAAGTTGAATACTTAGTAAAATCGCGATTTAGCTTTTAAAATTAAAATTTATCATTTAAAATCGTGGTTTTAAAAATGCACATCCTCACATTTTTAAAACTTTCTTTTTTATTTATGTTTTCAAACTGTAATTTTTAAAAAATATATCGATCTCGAACAATAATTTTTTCACAATTTTATTTAAAATTACCTTTTAACCTGCAAAACCAACTCTAAAAAAGTATATTCCTAAAGCACAACCATATGTTTTTTTTCAATGAACAAAGGGAAGGGGTAAAGCATGAGCATATTATTTAATGACATATTCTTAGTCCTGCTTTTTCACTCGATCGGGAATCATATATATATATATTTTTCTGAAGGCCAGGGGGAATCATATATTTGGTTTAACTGGAAGTTGTTAATCAGTACCGTATCTGGTATAATTGGTGCAAGATGCTGGACTTCGTAGCAGTTGCACGTGACAAAGACAACCTTATCATTGTGACATTATGTTCTATGATCGATGAAGCATCTTAACATATATTTTGAATTTTTGATTGGAATGTGCACTCGATTGAAAATGCTTATTATGGACCAGCTACGATGTTAATTTTGGGGGGAATCAATGATCAATGTATCAGTTGCCGTGGCCGGCTTTCTTTTTATTTTTTTATTTTTTTCCTTTTGGTGGATCAACTTTTTCAGAAAAGCCTAATCCTAGACGGAAGGAGATTCATTTGATTAGGTATTATAGGTCATTCTCTTCTAATTAATTGCTAATTAGAGTTGATTTTTGAATGAGTACTTATTAATTAATGTTGGACGCGTCTTTGTCCTGTATTTTACTAAGTTACTTTCAACACGAAGGTCATCATTTAAAGTGATATTTTCTTAATGATCGAACACCCTTTTTTGCAAATTTGAATAAGGAAAACTTTTTCGACCAGTTTTTCTTCTGAGATATAATCTACACAGCCAAGGTTCCGTAACTGACCATTGATCAGATGTCTTACGTTTCAATATTGCAAGAAATCTGATAATAATTTTGCAGGAGTAAACAAAAAAATAGGGAAAAGAAAAAAAAAATTAAAGGGAAGTAAAGAACAAAACGCTATAATAATTATCTTATAAGTTGCAAAAAAGGAATCTGATAACACGAAATAAATTGATTGGTTGTTAAAAGTACGTAATAATATGATAAGCACAAGATAGTTTTAATTAATTAAGAACTTATCTTTTCTAATTTTGTGATAATTATCGTTAGTGTCGAATCTATTTTTTTTTTTATTTCTTTTAGAGAAATAGTGTCGTATATTTTAGTTTCTAACTTTCTTCAACGTGAGATGTTGATATATTGCCATTACCATTATTTTAGACATGATCGATGGAAGAAAATAAACCAAAACAACCATGAAAACAACGACTATATATGTTTGTTTATGTTTTTGTTTTATATCTTTTGTTTTATAAATGCAAGACAAATATATTAACAAATCATTTAAAATATAAAACGCTTCTCAAACACAGAAAAACATTTTTTTATAAATCTATCTTTTTTTTCTTTTTTTTTCAAGGAATATTTTGACAAAATTAGCAACTTTTGCAGTGGTAAAAGCTAATTTTATTATTTAAATAATTAAGTAATTTTTTAAAAAATTACACAGCTACCTTAAGTGGAGGCCGGAGGGGTGGCCACCCCAGCTGTCTTTTCTTTCTTTTCTTTTTTCTTTTAAATTTTTGTTTGGAATTTTGGATGCCAGACCCACCACACTCCTATCCACCTACACCAGCCACATGCCCCTCTTCCGTCATCATTGGTCAACCCTCCTCCCTCCGCCGATCCCCGTTGTTGGCTTGCTGCGTATATGGTATGCCACGCAACATCGCCCATTTTGGTTCCATATGGTAGATTTGGAAGTCCTTTACACCTACTTATTTGGTTCTCTTCCTTCTAAGTCCTCGAGCTACCCCTACATCTAAATAAATTTTAGATGTACTTATAGTCGGACCACAAAATACCCTCTCCTTCTTGTTTTTTGTCTTACACTCTTTGGAGGCATTTATTACTAATTTAGTTATCACTTAGTCTCTCCAACTCTTTTAAAAGTATGGGCTAAAAATAAGAATTTTGGATCCCTTCAATTGCATGCACCAACAATTTTTATCATGGACCGCGAAAATCAGTCTTACTAACAACTTTCTTGTTTGCTTCTTCCATCACGTCACGTCACGTCACGATGATCCTCCTCTAGACTTTGTAGAGGATTACTTGCTTAATTTTGAAAGGTGAAAATTAAGGATATATGAAGTTCTTTTTTAAGTGTATATGTTGTTTTTAGTTTATGTATTTTCTTGTTTAGTTTCTACTTATTGTTGTAGTTCTTGTTTCACTTACTTTTTATAAAAAAAAAAAAAAGAAAAAAAAGAAAGAAAAAGAGAGAGAGAGAGAGAGAGAGAGAGAGAGAGAGAGAGAGAGAGAGAGAGAGGTAGAATACTCTGTTATGGCTAGGGTTTGGAGGGGACGCGAATCCGTCAAACGGCGTTAGAATAAAAGCAAAGTGAGAAAGTTGAGAGACGTTACTGGTGTTTAAGTGTTAAGGTGAGGTGGGTGGGGGTGGAGATAGAGGACGGTATATAGAGGGGGCCGGAACCCTAAGCCTAAAGCCCTCTTGCAAGCAAGCAAACCTTTTTCTGATTCACTTTACGTCATGTCCATAGCAGTAGCATGATAGAATACAGTTCAAAGCGATCAATAAAGAGGCTAGGGAACAAATTAACAGGTGCTACATATATGGCTTAATTATTCAATGTGCGTATCCATGATTGAATATGTACGTTAAAATATTACCTACTTTCTTCAAAACCTTAGGTTTATAAATAAACAAAAATAAAATAAAATTGAATTTAACTATTTAATTATTATTTTAGCACTTGTAAAGTTCTATCCATAAAATATTTAATTGAAATATAAAATAAACAATAGAGACAGTTATAATTCAGAACATTTATTTTAATATTATGTTAAACTAATATTTATCTCGAAGGCTTAAACTTATATAATAGAGTTCAAAAAAATTGCATTGCTCTTAGATCTCATCCTTTCATGATCAATACAAGTCGTGCACACTAATTAACTGAACACTTTTCAAAAGTTCAAACTTGTTTATCTTTCACTTTATCAAGTTATTAGTGTAAAGTAAATCCCCTTTTAATGTAAATCATTCTGTTTGCTACGACACTCCACACCTAATTTGGCCTTCAATTAAAAATAAACAAGGCTTATTGAAATGATACCTATCATGGTCTTCTAGTACGTAGACAAGAGAGAGAGAGAGAGAGAGAGAGAGAGAGAGAGAGAGAGAGAGAGAGAGAGAGAGAGAGGGGAGGGGGGGCAAGCAAACCTTTTATGCCTTGCAGTTAAATGAGAGTGCCTCTCTCCCTCCCTAGGGATCGAATGCATTTTTAGGGATAGAAAATTTTGAATTCATATTTTTTATGGCTTATCTTTGTTTAAAAATGCATTTCAAGCTTAATAGTAGTATAAAAAGAGTGTTAAATAAGATAATCTTAAAATATAAATATGTGAATCTAAGCGGTTAAATGTGACGTAAATAATATTGCCGCATGTTATTTGGCGCATGGAATTAATTGGTCGACAAACACATATTTTTCTAAATTATCATTCTAAAATATGTTATGCTAGTTCCACATATTATTTTTTATGTTCCAAGTGTGCTCGAGAATTTTGCAGCTTCCATCGACTACTTTTTTAATATTTTGAATTGTTTGTTAATAATTTTTATTTGAAAATAGAAAATAAAAAGGAAAAAATAAACTATCAAATAAAGCCACCTTCGGCCAAAGAAAAAACGGGGGAAAGAAGCTCCATGAAATACATATCCATGTGAAGTTTGCTCTTTTCAAAGACACCATTCAATGATAAAGAAACATAAGATATATGAGCCTACTCTCATTAATGACTAAAATCCAAGCATAATTTCACACACTAGCAAGTAGCAGCTAGTATTAAGACCGACATGCTTTTTTTTAGAAAAGGAAAAATTATTTTAAGGGGTGGTAATTAACAATCTTGTAAAGTTAATTTGTAGATGATACTTGAAGTCGGACATAATAGTGATTATTTTACAGGTTATTTAATAGGCAGTTTGCAAGGAATAAACAAAAAAAAATTATCCCAAAACACATAGACAATCTCTGAATTTCAATGAAAATATCAATAATCAGTGATACCGGAAAACGCCCACAAGCTGGATTAATATAGCTGAAAATTCGATATTTATTCAGTTTTTTCCAAAAATAACAAAATCCCAATAACCCTAATAAAATGAAATACAGGATAAAATAAGTAGGCTGCCAAAATCTGGCCCAAATCGAGCTCAGAATCATCTCCTAAACAATAAATGAAAAGTTATCATAAATGGAAAAAAAAAAAAAAAAAAAAAAAAATCTATAATTAGGTTTTTTGAAGTGAAAACAGCGAATTTTGGGCTCGAAACGAGGCGCACCAGCATAGCTCAATGGCCATGACGTGCGCTCTAAAGATAACTTTCTAAATTGGGGTTATATGCGTGAATCAGACACTCGTAGCCAAAGGTATGACCAAAATACTGTTGCGCACTCAGAAATTGCTCCAATTAGGCCAGATCACGATTTCTTGCCAATCTTGCGCTGATCTGCCCACTCCAGGTAATTCAGCACCATCAACATGCAATCTCACAGCTCAGTATCGTCTGACTTGAATCCCCCTGCATCAATACTGTACAAGAAATTAAATCAACCCTAAATTTTACTTCATTCACAATCTGAAGCAACGATATTTGGTATAATATTGTTGTATGATTGACAAAATTTTGATGATATGGTAGTAAAAATTAGTCTTTAGATCAGCATTTGCAAAAAAAAAAAAAAAAAAAATAGGGCTGATTTTCGTTGACATTTCATTCGATCTATTTGTTTGACAGTTATATAACAGTCTACTAAATCGCATTACTCTTGAAAAATCACAGCATTACAAAATTTGGGGCATTTTTATTTTTTATTTTTAAAAAAGTATTTTGATGTGACATTAAAATAAAAATTATTTGTATTTTAAGTTATTCGTTAATATATTTGTCATAAGAACAAAAAAACAAAACACTCATAAACAAATAGAACATCTAGGGCATGTATCAAGATTTGTTGTCCAAAACTTATTGTGACAGATGAAAATCTTATAAAAAATCTATCACATTTATTGCAATTTCAACAGTAAAATTACAAAAGAAAAAAAAAAAGTAAAGAAAAGAAAAAAAGAGACCTTTACCCCATGCAATTCAAAACAGGATGCATGCCATGTATAAGTGTGAAAAAGAGTTTAGATTTCAAGATTGCTGTCGACGACATGGACTAAAAAACAATAGAAATATAATATAGAAAGAATGGGGAGATGATCTCAAAGATATGGATAACATTTGAGGCCTCCTTTCTTCTGGCGTAGGCCAAGTAATTAATGATTATTCCCGTGCTTTTTACTAATGGACAGCTAACATTTGGCACCGTTGACTCGTACTTGATTTCCTTACGGCTTTAGGGAGGCAAGCATTCTTATTAGTTCTTATTAGTGCTATAAAACACCAAGATAATAATCATTTGAGCACCTTCGTGATTTTGACAGCGAAAGAAACCACGGCCAATACTTAAATATATTTATATTTATTTATTGTTTTCCAACCAAATTACAATATTGGGTTTGCTTAAAAAAAATATGAAAAATTAGTACTCCAAAAGTTCCCCACAGTTTTCTTCATCTAATAAATTAATAAGAATCTAAAGTTTCTGATTTTGATAGAGTTTGGGTCTTATATATAACATGCAAATGGGTTATTCCGGTCATATTTTTTATTCAACTTTTAACAAAGAACTTTTGCCCATTTTTTTAAAAGAACAAAAAAAAAAATGAAGATGGCTGTAGGGAGGGAGAACCACCCGTCACCACCACCCTATGCAGTCTACACCCTCCATCCTCGCATAAAGGGGTGGTATGGGTTGGCTCCATACCCCTTCACCCGTCCTTCACTCTCACAAATATGAGCGGCATTAGTGGTCACATGCAATGCCGCCGAGAGTGGTGGTCATCGCCCCTCCACCGCCCATATTCGCCTTCTCTATCTTTTATTTTGCTGTATTTTAATTTATTTTTTATGGCATGATTTCCTATATATGAATATACGTGACATATTTTTATTGGTATGATATGGAGAATGTGAAAACCGGCAAGTCTTTTGTTAAAAGCTAGATGAAAAATATGACGAAATGAGTACTTATTTGTCAATTGTCACAATGCTAAAACTTGGACATTTAGTTATCAAAATTAAAAGCTCAATAACTTTTGGAGGAAAAAAAAAATGCATGATGATCGAATACGATTAAAATGGAGTACTCAACTTCTGAACATATATAGACAAGGGACACCCATTTCAAAGAAACAAACAAAATAGTTTGAATGGTGATTCTCGTGTGCCATGCAAATTATGCAATGCATGTGTGCCACACAAATAATGCAGACTTTTCTTCGTCCATCAAGGCATGATTTTATGATTATTATTAAATCAGTTACATTATTGTAATTAAATCTTTTTTTTTTTTTTTGTGTGTGTGTATATATATTTATTTGCTGACATGTTTGGTGTACATAATTAAATATTAATTTTAATTCAAAATCAATCATATAGAGATAATGAATAGAGAATACAATAGAAGATAAATAAATTATATTTTTCACACCAATTTCACCTTTGAAGCTGGATCATGGACGCATGCATCATGCATTTCATGCTTGCTCAAAGCTGAGTTAAATGTTTCTCAGTGGTCTTTGATTCACAATTGTGCATTGAAGAGAACTCCTCATTGCTCATAAAAAATAAAAAAATAAATGAAAAAAAAAACTTATTGTTTATCCCCATCTTGCCTATCTCTATTGTTGGGAATAATTTCATTCGGCCCAACCTATTTCGGATGTTGTAAGCCTTTGAGCCCACATTAGCTGACTTATGAATATGGGCCCGTGGCCCACCGAATACGAACTGCACAACGGACTTAGAATCTGTTATACGCGATCCCAGATATTTTGGAATCGCGTCCCGTCCCTAGAAATCCGGGACTGACACTAATCTTGAATTTGTTGCCGTGAATCTCATTTTGAGATTGTTTAGGAAAATACCTCGATTTAGAAGGAAGGGGATTCAGAGTCAAGATCCAATTCTGACAAAGCTCTCGGTTTAAGGAAAGGAAGGAGACGAAATCCTAAAGTGGTGCAGGTACTTATCATTCAACCTATAAATAGGCTGAGATTTCAGGTATGAAAAGAAGACTGATATTATTATATTTGCACATAATTTACACAAAAACACTAATTTAGGCATCGGAGGAAGGAACACCAGCCAACTCCCGACGTATGCTCTTGGCTTTGCATATTTTATAGTGCACATGAGACCTAGAGACCATTATAAAGTGAACTGTCACACCATACCGAAAACTATACCTACATCTATCTTCCTCGTCACATTATCAAAGATTTCCATGTACTATTAAGCCATTGTATTTCATTGGAATTATTCCTGCGTAATTCGGACAGTTCCATAAAAAAAGCAAGCGCGACAGATGAATTTCACATCCATCTTTTCTATAAAAAAAAACTGTCGAAATTACGTGCAATTCGAGCAATAACTGTGCAACATCTTGATTACCAATGCTTGTGGGGAGGGGTCTCATGTGCTCTCCTCATTTTGATGCGTGGGTAGCCCATGAAAATTAAGGGCCCCAGTCGACCAAACCCTAATTAATGGACAAAATTCTTCAAGGTACGTGGCAGCATTGATGGCTGTTTTGGCCGACAACACATCGCTTTTTCTTGTCAAATCGATGCCACAATGAATGGAGGGTAAACTGTTCCGCCGTGTGAGATGCCTCCTTACTCCCCTTTCCACCCCCAACCTTTTCCAAAGATTATCAGATAGAGAGAGCATGCATTCATTAAGCCATGCTACCATGACCAATGACCATTACGATTTGTGTCATGGAGGTTCAACATCACATTTTAAGCTTAACATATAATATTTAGGTTTCTGTTGATTTTTCGATTTCAAATTGTATTATTTAAATTTAAAAAATATGTAATTTTAAAAAATACTGTTAAATGTTTGGTAAATAATTTTTAAAATTATGCGTTTTCAAAAATATACTCATTTACTTGAGATTATTTGAAGAGTCTGTTTGGCCCTGAAACAAGTGTATTTTAAAACAAAATCGCAGAAAGTGTTTCGTTTGAAAGTTTATTTTTAAAAAGAATAATGATTCACTACCACCTAAATATACAACTTTTCACCACCTTGTCTATGTGGCAAGGTGGTCCCTCACCTTAATTTATTTTTAAAAAATAAAAAAAACTCAAAAAGTAGTGGGGGGCCACCTTGCCACATAAGCAAGGTGGTAAGGTGGTAAAAAATTGTATATTTAGGTGGCATTGAATTATTATTCTTTTAAAAAATGACGATTTGAAAACATGACAAAATTTATGTTTTCTAATCATAGGCAATGTAATGCATTTTAAAAAACGTGCAATTTTAAAGGTCAAACCGCAATTTCACAAAACTTTTAACTGCAATTTTAAAATTCACGTTTTGAAATCGCAATTCCATACGAATTCGAAAACGTATATTTTTCTATGTTTTCATACTATAATTTTTAAAAATACACTACTACACAGGACATTTTTCACATATTTATTTAAAAACAAACTTTTAACCTATAAAATTGCAAGGCCGAACAGTAACATTTCTTCTTACTAACTGATGTGGAGCTTGTTCATTGGTACCAGTAACATTTCTTTTTATTAATTATTTTAATCATCTCTCATAAATAAGCTTTACATCAATTAATAAGACTTCTTCTATAAAAATTTAAGTAGAAGAAGTATTTCTTTTTTTAATCATGGGCAGTGTATTGAACTGGAAAGGGTCGTCGTAAGAAGGTTGGAGTGGGTTATGTTGGTGTGCAGGGACTAACTAGGGGGGAGCCGGGGGCCATGGCAAACTGAAATTTCACTTATATATATATATATATATAATCCTGATTTCGTCCTTGTTTGCCTTTATGGAAAATTGAGATATCTTTCGTTCAAGGACTTGGACATAGACTCGCCTAAAGAAGCTGTCTGAATATAAGAAGGTTACGTTACCTTTAAACAATAACCAACTTGGTAGAACTATTTGGTTGATGGGCTTGGGTCTTTCCTGGTCTAGATGAGGACCTAAACGTTGTCAATTGATGTCAAGCCCGACTTTGGGAAAATGGATTATATATGGGTTGTTTAAATTTGTAGTTTCAAATTATGCGGTTTAAAAAATAATAATTTAAAAACATGTAATTTAAAAATGCAATTTGGCAAATTTCTCTATTTTTTCAAACCTTTATTTTTTAAAAAGCACTACCCAATAATATATTTTCTACAATTTTGTTTAAAATTGCAAGGTCATTCGAACTCTAAGGTGAGTACTGCTGCTAAATCCCAAATCTGATGTATGGTGGCTTGAGCCAGAATTTAGAAGGGAGTGTGATCCATTAATTCAAAGAGAATTCATTAACACCTCTGCATGGAGCTGGACTACTGTTTGGTTTTATGTGAATGGCGTAACTTGTCCCTAGTAAAGTTTCATTATTTACACTTGCATTCATATTACCTATTTACAATCCCAAAGCACACTAGTTTCTAGAAAGCATTGAGGCTAAACTAAATAACTGATCAAGGGAGGGCAAAAAAGAAGAAAAAAAGGCTTAGTAAAGTTCAATCGACACAATCAGAATTTGATCTTTAATTGTTAACAAAAAACACAGCCTTTAGAAAATTATTTCACATCATTTATCAACTTCTGAAAACACATTCTGGGTCTTAAGTAGATAGGAACTGGTTCACTTCTTCAGTACAGTAACAATTATGTCATGACCAGAGTGCAAAGATCTTGGCGCAGCTAGCTAGAATTTCTGGATAACAACTGAATTGGCAAGACCTGCCTGCTCAATCGTTTGAGCTGGATCACTAAGAAGCTTGGGAGGGAACCCCATCATCTGAAGATGATAATTTCCTGCACCTCCAGGCCTAGATGCATCAATGAAGGAGCGAATGTCATTGATCGAATGGTGGTAATTAAAATGTGCTATCAAGCGGGTCCCATCAGCCAATCTAAGCTGAATGGAGGTTGATGGTAATGTTTCATCCACAACCAGGCCCATGGAAGCTGTTGGGGCAGAGTTGAGAGAAGTTGAAACTACAGTTGGCTCGGGTGCCATTGGTGTAGAGCTGCTACCTAGAGTTCTTCCCACCCCCTGAAATGGAACATGTTGCTTCTCTGGTTCCTGCAAGAAAGGAAAAAAATATAAAGGCATGCTGGTAAAGTACTTATCCTCTAGTGGACCCTTTTTTCTTAAAAAAATAAAAAATAAATTATTATTATTATTATTTTTTAATTACGTGGAACCTCACCAAAGTAGGGCCCTTCGGACCCACCCTTGGAGAGTAAACCCTGGATACACAACCCCACCCACCAAAACCGTATATCAGGTAATCCAGGAAAACTACTAGTGTGGAATCGAACCCAGGATGTCCGAGTCTACGGCTCATCCCAAGCCTGCATTTGATCACATCTGAGAGCACATAGATGACTTCATAATTGTAATACCCTGACTGGGGTTACAATTCAATAATCATTGAGTGATTTTTTTACACAATATTACAAGTTAAGACCGACAACATATGTTGATCTAGTCCCATATCATGATTGTGGAATGCAATGCAACAGATAAACGTTAAAGAGAGTACTCACAGGGCAGTTCTCATTTCTCCTTATCAGATTGACATGAACTGAGGACCTCCTATCTGCAGGTTCAAGCTCTTTTGGGCACTCAGACTTTCTGATACTCTGCATTTAGATGTAACAGAATCATAAATACAACACAAACACCGATGGTACCATGAAAAAGAGTGGGAGAAACCCAGAGCTGATGAATGAGTAATTGGTTAACAGTCAATGAACAGAGAAGAAAGTACAACGTAAAGTCAAGGATAAACAATCAATCTGCATGATCACAACCAAAGTCATTCACATTAACTCATGAAGAACATGGGAAAGATAAGACTGCATGCAACACCTAAGCCTGCAAGACATTTTTTTTTTTCTCATACAACTAACAAATGCAATAAAAATAAACTGAAACCATCAACCTCCAACAGAGAACTTTTTGGTCATTTTCTGTTTCTTCTTCTTGCTCCTTTTTTCTTAAAAGGAATCAAAGCCATTATGGCTATTACCTCTAAGAAAGCCGCATTTTCAGGATCGTCCAACCTCCTCAAAGGGCCATCATTTACAGTAAAACCATTACTCCAGAAAACAATGTTGTGAACAACACTCTCAGGCTGCTGAGGAGCAGCTTGAACAGTTTCCCCTGAAAGTAATCTACCAGTTCCTGTAAAGCTGCTTGAGCTTGAAGATGGACCAAGTTGTTCAATAGGCCCTTCAACTGCTCCCAGTTGCCTAGCTTGATTAAATATTGCATCCACATCATTAGCCTTAGTAGGATCTTGGACGAGCATTCCACTGCAATTATTAATACTACAGATATTAGCCATATTATAAGCACTTCTATGCTGTAACACAACTCCATAAATGGTATCCTCTATTATATCAGTTTTTAAAACTTGGTAAATTAGATACCATAAAAATTATGGCAAGTATGAATTTGAGGATCATGCTCGATTACAATTTCCAATCAATCATGTAAAATATAGCCAATATTGGTTAAAAATCCGGTGTAACCATTACACCTCATGATTTCAGCATCTGTTGTGATTATACGGAAAATATTCTCCCAAATCAAGGGTTTCACAACTTTCATGCCATTCTGAACTCTGATCATTTTCAATTTCCTAAATTTTAGCACATTATGATCAAGCACCTCTAAGCAAGGTTCAGTGACTCCTGTCAGATTGTTGGAAATATGGTAAAAATGTTGACAGCAGTTGGAAATGTGGCAAAATGGCAAAGACATGTCTTTGATCTAGTCGGTGCGTGTTAAGGAAACAAAGGAAAACCCATCACATATCCCACTGTGATTGTTCTCTTTTCATAAGCAAATCTTAATCAGAGCCCTTAATGAACTCTAATTATACATATTGCTTCCCACGCACATCCCTAATTTAAACAATCGTCACTTCCTTATTTGTTTCATTTTTTAAAGTTAAGCATTCATTCTTCGACTGCGTCAGTATTTTCTAAAACATATAAATTTTCATTCCAATATTCTCGGTAACCAAACACACCAACAGAACATCTAAACAGACCTACTTGGGCAGCTAATAAAGCTCTAATACAATGAAATAAAGTGGAATAATCATTCTCCAAAGGCGAAAAAGATAAAATTTGAACAAAGGAGCTTAAAATTCGATTTAAATAGGGATTTAGAAGGCCGAATAGAAAACTAGGGTTTAGAGAAGGGACCTCTTCTCGCCACCGGTGTAGTACTCTTGGGGGCCATCGGAGTCGCTGTCAGAGTCAGCGGACGGCCGGTTCAGATCAGAGAGCGTGCGTATACCGCCGGTTCGACTGCTCGAGGGCTTCGAAGGCTTCTTGTCGCGTGACGCCATTGATTTCTGCGATTCCGAGAGAGAGAGAGAGAGAGAGAAAGAGAGAAAGAAAGTTAGCTTTGTTCCTTTGGGTTATATCGTAATGTAACTCGCGTTCTTCTGAAGCGCGTGAACCAATGATTGGAAAAGATTACATAAGTTAATTGTAATCCGATTTATTTATCATACTTTATAGTTTTAATTGTTAATTTTGTATTAAGATTACGTTGAATTCCTAAATTATATAAGAAATTGTCAGTTTTAAATATTGCGTGTCAAATTTTGATCATGACGAATCATAATTTGTAAACTATATGAGTTAATCCTATCTCGACTTATTTAATTAAACAAATTAAATTTCAATCCTAATTTGTTAATTTTTGACATGATTATATCGAATTAATGAATTATGTCAAAAATTAACAATTCTATTTATCTTTTGGAGGAGCAATGATAGGCAGGGGCCAACTTGCCGACCCCTGCCTGTCCCTTTCCATTAAAAAAGTATATTTTTTTATTAAAAAAAGTCTGCTGGGGGCTGGCAAGTTGGCCCCCAACTATCATTTTTCTTTTTGGAAATGCCATTTTAGTAAAGAGAAATGATACATTATCGTTTTAAGAAATAATTTTTGATTACCTTTGTCTATATGATAACTTTTACTTAATTTTTTATACCCTAAAGTTAGTTAGGAAACCACCTTACGACCCTTATCACATGGGTAAAATAGGAAAAAAATTATGTCTTAAAGTAATAAAATATCGTATCTCTTTGATAAATAAGGGTAGTTTCGCGAAACTAAATTGCTGTCCTAAATTTAGATAAAAGTCCTCAAAATTTTACTAAAAATTGACTTCTTTATTTTTTGAGCACCCGCACCCGCCGATCACTTGTTTATTCACTAAAAAGTAAAAGTTAAAAAGTCTTTCCTCTCCCTTGACTTCATATTTCTTTTTTGGAAAATGATAAAACTACAACCCCATCACAACTCCTTTATAACCCCATTCACAATAGTGTGGGACTCATAAGTGTGGATCCCACATCATTGTGAGTAAGATTGTGAGAGAGTTGAGTAAAGGGGTTGTGAGCCAATCATATCTTCTTTTTTATATAGATTGACTTTCAATTTCTTATACACGGAGCCTTTTCTCTCTACCTCTTCCTTTCTCTTTCACGACATGCTTGGTTCTTCCCTCTCCAGCGAAAGTGCCATCGGGCCTCCTCCTTCTCGTCCTTCTCTCAGCTCCTGAGGTTAGTTTCACATATTTTTCTTTTATTTGGTGATTTTAATCTGTGTTTGGTGATTTTTGTTTCACTCAGTCTGTGATTTTCATCTTTCCTAAACGTTGCTCTCTGAATCCTTTTTCTTTAATGGTAATGAGTGGTTTTGGTGCCTTGTGTCCTTTGAGGGTTTGAAATTTGGGAATCTTCTTGGTAAGGGTGGAAAAAATTTAGTAACTCTGGGTTTGTCTGTGAACAGCTGGGTGGTTTTTGGGGCAGAAGATTGGAGGGGTTGACCTAATTTAGGTGTCTGGTTGAGGGATTTCTTTTGGGGCTGTGGCCTGGGGGAATAGATTTGGGTCATTTTTAGAAAGTGGTTTAAGTGGATATGTGTAAATGGAGTGTTTTAGGTTTTTGATGGGTTTTGGACTGTGTTTTTGAAGGCATATGCGTGGTTCACTTAAATCTACCTGTAGATTTGGGGCAGTTTTGCTGGAAAATTTAGTGGGATTCTGCAAATTCAAGTGCTCTCTCTCTCTCTGTTTCTTTGTGATTTTTGTTTATTTAGTTTATCTGAAACATATATAATACACAGAATATAAAAAGCGGAGTTCAAGAATCCAAGCTACACTGATAGTTTACTGTAGTTATTTCATAGTCTTCAGCTGTAGGTAGGTGATAATCTTCGACTGTAGTTTGGATTTTTGAACTCCTGATATACTCTGACATTGTCTGTCTCTAGTTCTTGGTGGGGGCTTTGGGTATTTTTGGGTGGAATTGGTTGGTTTGATTATGTGGGTTAGTCTTGGTTTTGATGGAATTTGTAGATTTGAGGCAGATTTCCCTTTTTCAAATTAGGGAAACTTAGCAGAGTGGGATAGTGATAGTGACGAGATAAAAGTATGGTTTCTGATATGATAGTAGAGTGAAAAGAATGAGGACAAGCAAACAAGTACAATTTATTAATTATTTTAGATAATTCACACAAAATACTATAGAAATCATGAAACTGATTTTTTTCTCCTTAAAGTGTACTTTTGTAATCAAGTTCACTATCTTCAAATGTAAATTTCCAAAAATTAACTTCTAAATAATTTTTACAGGTACATTTTTTTTACCATCTTGCATGATCGATGCCATCTTTCGTATGAAAATTTTGAATATTTAGTGTTTTAAATTTTAAAAGGAGTCTAGATGGGCATACGTCTAGATGGACCGATCGATATGGATAATCAACATAAATCTCGTACTCCTAACCCGTAAAACTGGTATCATGATCTCTGTTCCTACACCCTTGATGGTTGCACAATATTCCCAATGGTTCAGGGTGGCATGCAATATCCTAGGTATTGATTGCAGTATAATAATTTTAATATGGACTATTCATTTAACCAAAATGCAACTACACACAAGAGAGAAAAGAGATGGCTTGCATAAGGGTGGCCAGGCCACCCTTTTAGCCACCAAAATGGTTCAGCCGCCCCCACCCAACCATTGGCATGGTGGAACCACACCTTGTGGCCGAAAAGGTGGTTCAGCCGCCCTGCGGTGCAATCAATTCCTTATCTCTCTTAGGTGATGACATTTTGGGCACTTCATTTAAAGTGAAGTGTTAAGATTGTACAATATTTGCACGCATTTTGATAACAACTTAAGCATGTTACTGCTGTAATTTTGCCCATTTCTTAAAACTATAGTTGAGTAAGGGAGTTAAAATAACTTTACCAACAGGCCAGTGGCGGTTGTTAAGCTTCTCTTGGACAGGGGGAAACATAGGGCAATGGAAGACCAGACTGGTCGAAAAGGAGCCAATTGGGGTGCAGGAAATACTGAGAGCCATTTAAAATATGCCGTTGATGCAGGATTCTTATCGGGCGCACACCCAAACACTCCTGACCTTGATGACGAAGAATCCAACCAACTTGCGAGCTCTGACTCAGAGAGCTGTGACTTGGTTGGTGAGTCCGAGCCGCCACACGGGTTGGCCAATTTGGTGGCGAGCTTCCGAGTCTTCTCTGAGTCGCTGTTGAGGATGGAGCGAGCCCAGCTGGAGATGGCCAAGGCGAGGGAGGCTTCGCGATTGGAAGCAGAGAAGCGGCGGGTTGAGTTGGAGGCCGAGTTGACTCGGATGCTATTGCAGACTCAGCTGCAGATAGCCTCATTTACCTCGCGCCAGAGCCCAAGTCGAAAGCGAAAGCGCGTCGAAGAAAACGAGTCACCACCTATTTCTGAAAGGTGAAGTCCAAGAATCTCTTTACCTTGACTCGGCTAAGTCATTGGCTTTTTTGAGTCACTGAATTGTTAATTTTTGTTAATTATTGCAGGGAAGGAGCTTTGCTGTTTGGTTTAATCCAGTGCAATTTGCTGTTTTGAAGTTACTTGTGGCCCTAAATTTTGGGAAATTTTATGTAATGGTTTCCTTCTTCCTTTAGAAAATAATAATAAAAATAGATCGTGTAAAAGTGATACTCCATGTTAAGGATAAGATCCTTTTCATTTCAAGTAAAATAAACTCCAGATTAATTTTCCATATATAATAGTGTACATATTACCACGAATATATTGGTGCGCCATTTCATTAAATTAATTTCTTCTGGCTTTGCAATATCAGTGTTTAACACCTGATATCTATTATACTTATATAAAATAATATAACAAATTACAAAAAATTACTGTTAAAAAACTAATGCATAAAATTTACTGCAAAAACATCAAAGCTATCCATGTACCCTCTATCTCCATCACAACACCACCATCCAATCCACCTTAATCAACATAAGCATGGAATAGAACCTTTGGAGGGAAGTAGTTTCACGATTCAGATTAAATATCATATATTTAAATGATATATATGTTTCACATGCTGAATATGTTATAGCGCCTTCTCAGAATATAATTTTAAATTAAATTATTCTGATTTTGCAATGTCAATATTTACCACCTAATATACAAAATTTACCGTCCCCCCCAAAAAAAAATTTACTGCAAAAACATGAAAGCTGTCCATGAGCTCTCTCTCTCTCTCTCTCCCGGTCCAATCCACCTTAATCAACATAAATCCAGCTGCGGGTTCTTTCTGAGAGGATGAGACTTTTGAACCTTTTGGTCTGCAATAATACTAAGTAAAGCCTTCCGCCGAGTCATGGCGCTCTCTATGTATTCTTGCAGACCAGGAAGACCCCCTTGTTCTGCATCTTTAGGAGCTTGTCCTCGAATTATCTATCAAAAGCCATTGAGAGTTGTCAACAATAACAAGGGATCAGAGGAAAGAAATGAAAAGGAGAGACTAATACCATTGAAAAGATTGATGTAATGTTTGTTAATGTGTTTTGGAGAGTTTTTTGTTTTTGATTTGTAAAGGTGTTTTGACGTGACAAAAATGTGAATACAGTTTTAAGTGTTCTGTGTTTTGGGTTCTATGTTAATATTTTTGTTTTGGAAACATAAAACAAAAACAGAACAAGAGAATTTTAACAAAAGATATATCATTTCATTACCTTTGACGCCCACAATCGCTCAGCTTGTTGACATACATCTCTAATATCCCTTCCGGACATTCTGAAATGGCAAGGGCCAGAAAAAAGATGCAAGACCATTAACAATAACGCAAACACAGAATTATTCTATTTAGGTTTTCATAAGTTGAGGAATAAGGCACACATAATGGTCAATTTAATTTCAAATAAGCAATCAGTCAGGTCAAACTTCAAAAAGAGAAAAAGTAGTGAGAAGATAATTGTAAATTGGGATTGACATAATTGAGCTGAATTGAACTGAAATAGAAGACAGTTGACATATTCCACATGTTTTCTAGAATATGCCATAACCTAGGTCAAACTTACTCTTCTGTAACTCTTGCAAATTGATCTAATTCAGGTTTTGTTAGGTGCTTTGCATATTGAGCTGCTATTTCCTGACGATTTTGTTGATCAGGTAAGCCGAAAGTAATCATTGAATCAAACCGACTGAAACAACATGGATAAAATAACTGTTAGAACACATTCCCATCTGTCATCTACAGAGGAAAATATGCGCCAACTTACCTAATTAAAGCAGGATCAAGGTCTTGCTTTCTATTTGTTGCAGCAATCACCACAACTTTTTTATCCTGTTCAAATCCATCAATCTGCGTGGAAAAACTAGATTAAAGGCAGAGCGATAACTGCAGAACATCCCAAAAGAACAGCCACTCATAATATATTCACAAGTGTATTAAAACACATAACATGACATGGGCATCCAGACCCTTTTCTGCAGGGTGTAAACCCTTTCTTTTAAGTTACTATAAACAACTTTAATGTTAGAAAGATGAACTAAATGACTCATTTTCTGTATTGTAAAGCAATGGAAAAATCCAGTTTCACCTGTCGCAACAACACTGATAAGATTCTGCGAGTAGCTTCATGCATTTCACTATCACGAGCAATAGCAAAAGAATCAACCTGTGATAGTAAGCAATAGTATGTTTACTAAGAACTTAAACAACTGCAACATGAACACTAGTAAAGAAGAGCACTAGGCATAAAAAAGAAAGGACAAGAATGATGACACAGAGAATAATATAATCTATTGCACAAATATATAGAAAGTCATTGTATAAGCAATAAAAGCTTCAGTTACCTCGTCAAGAAAAATGATAGCACCATTAGGGAGTTCATTGGCAAGCGAAAACACTTTCCCTAAAAGACGTTCGCTTTCACCATAGTACTTTGACATGACAACCTCCAGTGGCACATACAGCAAAGGTACACCCTGTCAAGGAATGCTACAAAGCTCATTCTCAGATCATCAAAAAATTCAAGCACAAAGACAGAAAACTTTTGGATCATAAAAATTCAAAAATTCAAAATCTTCAACTATCCTACTTGAACTATTTTGAAGTTTGTGATTCATGTGCATCCAAATCCTGTCAATGTAAGTTAATATGCTCCACTTCATACGCGGAGCAACAGGTAACACAAGCATTTGACCCATGTACAGTGCAAACCATATTTGCAGGTGTGGAAAAGAATCTACCACATACATAATAGTTGTATGGTGCACAGCAATTGGGAAAATTTTATCATAGTTTCCACATAGCAAATGATTCAATCTACTCATACAACACCAAAAAATAAAGTAGCACTAATGTAAGGTTTTTAAACCATTGCATCTCTAGATAAATAAAAGCAGCTGATTACAACTAAAGAGTACATAAGAAAAATAAAAACAGTAAACTTCAATCCTAACATAAGAACTATAGAAATAGTTAATATATTGCCCCCCGCTCACCGCTTGATTAGCAATAACACGAGCACAAGATGTCTTCCCTGTACCTGAAATTTAAAATTCATTATCATTAAGCTTGTCTAACATCTAATATAAATTCTGGAATTAAGCTTGTCTAACATCTAATATAAGTTCTGGAATGAAAAACTAAATCACCTCAGGACTGTTCTCACTTTTCATATTCAAAAGGCAAGCAAAATAGTCCACAAGATATGCAATGCGGAATTTTGTTAAGATAAAAATGGGACTCCCTACCACCCCCCCCCCCCCCCCCCCCCCCCACGCAGGGGCAGCAAACAACACAAAAGCAGTTTGAATACTATACACAGACATCATACATTTGGAAAACACGTGCCTAATAATCCCATGTTTAGTCCCAGTAAAAAATATGAAGGGACAAGTTGGGAAGCTTGCTTTTGCGCAATTAGTGGAAATGTGCCATCCATTAGATCCCATCTTTTAAAATGCTTATTTGGATGCATTTGTGCCTAGCAAGTACCACATAAGTAAATAAATTCAAACATAACTACTAAATTATTCTGGGCTAAAAGGGCATGCCTGGTGGACCTTCAAAGAGCACAGCTCGAGGCCTGTTTGACTCAAATTTACACCGAGTCCCACGAGCAATATCATCATATACTTCAGGACTATGCAGTGCCAACAGTATCGTATCCTCTATCTCTCTACACAACCAAGAATCAAAGATAGGTATACATAAGCACTTCTATACAGAGAAGCATGGACGCACCAATAATCAAATAAATGTAAAAGTACAAGAGGAGAGATAATATGTAAACATGCTAAGAGCAGAGAATACTAACCACAATAAGCACTCTCTCATAGAGATCATTGGAACAAGAAAAACGAATAACTAAACTAAAAAGGACTTGACTTATGTAGTTTTACTGGCTCTTCAAATGGAGATAGTACAGGCTATACCTAGTCCATAAACTAACGCGCATACAAGATTTAGCTAACATGCTTCACATGGAATACCTAGATGTGCCACTCATCCAAAATACATTGTCGGCCATATATTTCATTATGTGAACAAGCAGCCATATTCTGTTTCAAAACATTTTTTTTTATAAGTAATAATTTATAAAAAAGTGGAAGATGCCCTTAAGTACACAATCAATATACACGAGTCTCCAAACGAGCAGGAAACCCAAGCCCTCAAACCCAATGTTTCAAAACATTAGAGGCAAAAAAATCTTACAAAAGAAAGAGACGAATATTTTTGCTGCTGTTGCCTATTCCAAAACATAGGCCATGACATCCCACCTCATTATCATTCTTATTGTCGTTAAAGTTTTCATTGCAAGTTGAAAAATGGAATAGTATACGAAATTCAAATGAAAATATAGCAACAATGGATGCAACATACCCTAGTCCTTACATACCGTTTTTGCTGATCATATCCAGCAATATTGTCCCATGATATCTCAGTGTTTGAGGATAAATCACGGGCTTCATCAAGTCCATAAATTATCACTCCCATGGACTCAAGACTAGCAACTGATTTTTCTGCAGATGGCACCTTTGTAGTACCTTCCCTTGGTTTTCTTTCTACGGTCTTATTCTGTCCCAACTTTCCACCAGCTAATTCTAAAACAGACACCAAAGCGTCAAGCTCTTTGGGACTCAAGCTCCCTGGCTTTATGAATTCAATTTCCTGCAATTTACACTAACTGATAAGAAAAATCTCCTAATTCAAAAATTTTTATTTGCGATAAATAAGATGCACTAAAAAGCAAAAATAAAAACTTCATGGGATAATGGTACATGAACTAAAACAAATGAATACTAACAGCTTTGTCTGAGCTAATGAGTGAACCAAATATGAGGATGCATATATTGCTGTCAATTGCGCTTATATTTTTTGAATTCCCCACATCCCCTTCACCTTCCATCTTTTTCTCTGGATGAGTAAGTATTATTTGCCAAGCAACTGGACTGCAATAGCTCACAAACCAGAAAGCCTTATTTAGTACGCTTCAAGTAATGCCCATGACTAACATAGATACAATGACATAAATTAAGTGCAACATAAAGCATAAGCACATAGTTAATTAGGACAAAAAGACAACTGAATGACACTAAAAGTGACTTAACCTGTCCCAAGCACGCAACAACATATCTGAGCCACCACCTCGCTCTTCAACCTTCAGTCCAAGATGTGAAACAAGGTTTGCAATCAGTTGTGAAATTTCACATGCAGGAGGAATTTGGAATTTTATGGTGACCTGTAATACAACATATGCATCTGTCAAATATATTTTCAAGTACTCCCGTAATATGGATTTTAAATGAAAAGGAACTGCATTTGTAACTTAATTTTAAATTAAAGAAAAGAAAAAGCAACCTCACATAAAATCTACAGAAATTTTCCTGGAATAAGTAGAAATAGAAACGATAGAAGACGTTTTCAAAGAAACTGATCTTAGAGAAGCAATTTCATGGTTTTACCCTGGTATAACTACAAAAATATCAAATTTTGAATCTCATCATATAGTGGGACTTTCAATAAAGCATTTATTTTCAAATTAAGCTTTTCCTTCCCCATTAGAAAAATTTACGCTGGCCAAGGATAAAGAAACTATCAAGGCCCAAGATAAATCCTTATTGGCTAAATGGAATTACAGGTGAAGTAGTACCAAACAGAGGCCACTAAATGAACCATATTTAAAACAGTAACTTCTAAAGAAATGAATGCAATAACCTTTTGGCCCTTAACACCAACAGTAAAGCGGGGATAAGAACCACGTGTCATTCCTTTACTTCGAAGCAACTCTTCAATTCGCTGTCGTTCTTTCTTGGCAGTTTCCTCCAAGTCTGCATACTTTGGAGAAGATTCTGATGGCAAAGGAGGTTTGCCAGCAGCCTGTAGAAAGCTAAGTTCAGGTATGATCAATTCAAAGAATGCAGCTTCCACATAATAACCACTCACAAAGCACACATTTCAAGTAACCAGCACGTGCACACACACACACATAATAACTAGTTTTGAAAAAAAAATATATATATATATATAGATGACCAACATAGCATATACAATACCAAAAAAAGAAAAAGAAAAATCAATTTACACAAACCTCATCGCCATCTGCATAGGCCATTTCTAGCACCCCAGCTCCAAACAAACCAGCCAATACAGCTGGAAATACAGCATAAGCATCAGGCAACAATCTTAGTGGCCGAACTTCAGATGCATTAGAATGACTCTGGTGATCACCACACCCTGCACGGTTCATTACTAACCATAAATTTTCACTTAATCATAGAACAATAATCACCACATTACCATAGGCCCAGTAGAAACCCCCATTTTCTAATGCAAAACATATAAGCAGTGCTAATAAAACAAACAAATATGTGAAAAATTTGAACAATCTAAATTGAGCCATGAACACCTAAGCCTTGATATGGACAAAATGACACTAAAGCAAAATAGATTACCTAAATAATTACATTTATTTTTTCCTAAGATTTGCGATAACTAGTAATTTAACATTATAGCATAGCAGAGTTATTGAGTTCGAACTTAACTCTACAATTTACCTCATTTTAGTTAAATATTTCATGGATTTAGCCTATTTACTGATAAGGAATATGCGCCTGCACGTGAAGATGCATTACAATATTATTAAAATCATTAAATTCATCATTTCCTATGTCTTGGGTACAATCTACTTCTTTAATCAATTTTAACAGCATAGGCATTAAAATTACACGGATAACACAATTAAAGGCCAAACATTGTTAACGCCAATCACAACTATGCCTGAGAGAAACGTAACAGTAAAACAAAAATGAGAATTGAAAATAAGAATTAGAGAAGCGTACGGTGGTAAAGGCGGCGAGGAAGGTCCCGGGAGCGGGGACGTGGAGGGGTCGGGATCAGGGCTTTGGGGGAGGGGACAGTACGCCATGCCGTAGCTGCTCTCACTAGTCGGCCCAGAACCGCCATGGCTGTGTGTGAGTTCAGTGTATTTCTCTCTTTCTCTCTCTCTCTCTCTGTGGGCACGAGCGTGGCGCGGAAGGTACCGCTCGCCGCTCGGTGGGTCAAAGTTATTGCACCAAAGGCGGTTAATACACAAAAGCTTCGTGACGTGTCACACAATTTATTTTCGGGGTTTGTCCATTATAAGAACCTAAAAAAAAAAAAAAAAGGAAAAATCACGCTTATTTAATTAAATGTAATGTGCTTCAATCTTTCAAGTAATATGATATATTGCCACCCAAAAATACTAGGGTTGGCAATTCGGGTGTCGTGTCAGATTCGGATCGACCATGTTGACATTCCAACTCGTTTAAGCCAACTCGAACCCAATACGATTAGTTAAATATGTTATAAACGTGTCATAAACGGGTTGATAGGTTGTAAACAAATTGGTGGGTGACCCAATAATTGACCTACCAACCTGTTTATAATCGTATCAGTAAACAGGTCAATCCGTCAACTCGTTTAGCCTAAACCCTAACCCTGTAATTTTGTGTCGTGTTTGTGTTGAGTTTGCGAGTGATATCAAAATTGTCAACCCTACAAAACACAATTCTTGACCCTTTGCTCACTTGACAATTTTTACTTTTATTTTTTTTATAAAGAAAAAAAAAAAAAAAAAAAAAAAAAAAAAAAAACCTAAAGCTAACTAGGGGACCACCTTACCACATGAGCAAGGTGATCAAGAGTTGTATCTTTAAATAGCAAAAGATGGATCTGGCTTCCATGCGGTAGTTTAAAACTACCGCACGGGTGCTGTAGAAAATTTGCAAAATTTTTAATAAATTTAAAAATTATAAAAATAATAATAATTAAAAACTAAAAATATTAAAACAAAACAAAAAAAATTAAGGGGCGGCCGGACCACCCCCTTGGCCGATCTGGGGTGGACGAACCACCCCAGTTGGCTTTGGGGGTGGTCCGGCCACCCCCAAAAAGCTAAAAAACAAAACAAAAAAAAAGTTAGGGGTTTGGGGTGGCTGGACCACCCCAAAGGCCTTGGGGATGGCTCGGCCACCCCCAGATCGGTCGTATAGGGTGGTCGAAACCACCCCCAGGCCCTTGGGGGTGGCCCGGCCACCCCTAAAAGGCCTAGAAACCAAAAAAAAAAAAAAAAACAAAAAAAACAAAAAATTGGGTTTTGGGGGTGGCAAATCGGCCGTATGGGGTGGTCGAAACCACCCCCAGGCCCTTTGGGGTGGTCCAGCTACCCCTAAAAAGCCTAGAAACCAAAAACAAAAAAAACAAATAAAAAGTTTGGGTTTTGGGGGTGGCTCGGCCACCCCCATATCGGCCGTATGGGGTGGTCGAAACCACCTCCGGGCCCTTGGGGGTGGTCCGGCCACCCCCCCAAACCCCTAACTTTTTTTGTTTTGTTTTGTTTTTTAGCCTTTTGGGGGTGGCCGGACCACCCCCAAAGCCGACTAGGGTGGTTTGTCCACCCCAAATTGGCCAAGGGTTGCTCAATGGGGTGGCCGGCCACCCCTTAAGGATTTTTTTTTTTTGTTTTAATATTTTTGATTTTTAATTATTATTATTTTTAAATAGCAAGATGATCAAGAGTTGTATCTTTAAATAACAAAATATTATTTTTTGATCTTTCAATCTGGTAACGTACTAATGGATCTCGCCAATTTGCCTAAGAGGCATAGCGATTAGTGTCCCTTTTACTTCCAAAAAAATTGTAAAAATATATCTAAAATCTGAAAAAAAAAAAAAAAAAAAAAAAAAAAAATCATAGTCTTGCCATGTCATGGGTCTGTTATGTTTTTTTTTTTTTTTTTTTTTTTTTTTTTTTTTTTTAAAATTTTTTTTAAGTAATGCTAAAAATTACTTTCTTATTCAACAATAGTGACAGTTTCAACTGACAAAATTAGGAATTCTTATAGATGGAGCCTAGCATGAATGAAAAATATATTAAAATGTATTGGGTTTTAACTTTTAAGGGACAGGAATAGAAAAACAATTTATATATAATTATTTTTAAAGTGAGGGAGGCCATGGCCTTCCAACAAATCTTTAAATTTGTCATTTTAAAAATAAAATAATAATAATAAGAGTTAATTAAAATTGACACATTAACATTGCAGAAATTTTTTGAAATAAAAATATAATTTTTAGCATCACTTTTTTATTTTCTTTTCCTGAATTCAAATGAGATTAATGCTCTGTTTGTTTCGGTGTAAAATGGTTTCCATCGTAAAATAGTTTCAGAGAAGTCATTTTTCAGAAAAATATTTTCCGTCGAAATCATTTTTCGGTGTTTGGCGCGTACGAAAAATTACAAATATTTTTTATATTTTAATTTAATCATATTAATTAAAAAAATAAATTTTATTCACAAAATAAAAATAATATAAAAATATTTTTTTAATATTTGGCAGATACAAATTCCGGCAAAGTTGTCAGAATCTGGCCATTTTTGCCAGATACCGACAGAAAACGGCCGGAAACCGGCCAGCTGACCGGGATCCCGCCGTTCAGGGAGGATCCCGGCCGGACTGATCATAAGTTTTTAACAAACGGAGCATAAGTTTGAAGGTGTTTTTTCCTCTTCCCCTTTTTTTTTTTTTTTTCATCTTCACCCATTTAATTAGCACCCGTACATTGCGCAAGCCCAAAATTGAAAATTCTGCTTGCACACTTGTGGGTGTGCCCATTTCGAAGTGAACCCATCTATCCAGCAGGCGAAAAAGAGCCCTTACCAAGCCCACATACATAACATATTCAACGCTGTTGGAACTTGGAATCCTCAGGATATCTCGGGTTTATGTCACATGTTAATATCCTGATTCCTGAGGATATGCTATTAATCATATCATAATCTTCCTATTTTGTCCGTATACAATGTATTATTAGGCTGAATTATGGTTCAAATTAAATTTCACATATCTAATCTTATATGATGAATAGATGAATATTAAATTTAATATTATATGAATATTAAATTTTGCCCTCTCCATTCCCGACAGCTTTCTTATAGCCTATTTCCTTTCCCTACATACAGGTAAAATGTCAAAAAAATCACTAACAATAGATACTCTATCGGTTTCTTAAGCATTGAGAATGCAACACTTCTACCCAATGTGTAGGGAACCAAAAATACTTTCCTATCCATTATTCTAAATTTCTAATATAAAATATTTTTCTTTTATTTTTTTTTATCTCTCATATTTTTGCCTTTTATTAGATATTGTATTGAAATTTTGTGAAAAAAGTGAAAATAGATACAAACTTATATTTGTAAGGAAATAATATTTAATTGATATAAAGAAATACAAATAAAACTATTGTGGAGTGTATTTAAATAATGAAGTGAAAAGTAATTTTATTCTCTAAATTAAAAGAAAATCAAAAAGAAGCAACTGTGAATGCTCTTGACCTTACTTTTCTTTTCAACGACACTAAAAGACACTCCTGCTTTGGATAAATAAATTTACATGAAAGAAAGCAACATATGATTCAAATCAAGATGTGCTCATGGCATTGCCATTACCAAATTAGCAAAGTGTACATCATATTGCTTAAAACATAATCGACATTTGTCTTTAGAATACGTAATTGTCATATACATTTTTAAAATGTATATAATCTGTTAATCATATTAAAAATGACATTTGCGGGTTAATAAATTGAAAATAAAAAAAAAATAAAAAACCTTCCTAATTAGATGGAAAACTTTGTGCAAACATAACCATTAAATATAAATAAAATAAGCACTTCGAAATATGAACAAAACTAGTAAGACATAAGTAAATTTCATATACAACCCAATCTGAAAAGGTTAGAAAAATCTAAATATACTGTTAATTACAAAAAAAAAAAAAAAAACAAACAAACAAACAAGAAAGTTCAACAAATTAACAGCAACTAGTAACATAATCTCTCAAAAGAAATAATAAATAATGAGACGGTTAATTAATTACATTCATCTCAATACACCTTCTTCGTAAATAGACTCTTCAAGTTGAAAATATTACCACCATTTCCAACGCCATTATCAGTAATTTTACGACTATTGCTGTTTCCACCACCGCCACTGACATTAACGGCGCTATTCTCGTCGCTTCTACAACTCAAATGGTGCTTATACCCAATGCACATCGGCACATTCAAATTCAACACCCTCGCTTTCGGCGGGCCATCTACACCTTTAGCGACGGTTCTGCCACGGCGCGTGTCGGGCACGTCCTTTTTGGAGCCTTTCTCGACCCGAACCACAGGCTCGGAGCTCTTCAGCCCCGAGCCTCCTCCACGCCGGACCTGCCAAACCGGGCTGCTCCTACCCAAATGGACCCCGGGCCGGCCCGGACTGCTAGGCCACTTCCTCGACTTGGACTCGCCCGCCGAGTTGCTCCGCGAGCACGGCGCGCTGTTCACCTTCCGGGTACCCGGAGCCCCGGGGCCGGACTTGGGTCGGGTGTTGGCGTTCCCGGCGGATCTGCTCCGCGAAAATGGCCATATGTTGATGTTCAGCTCGGCCGAGCTCACTACGCTCCCACTCTTTCGCTCTTTCTCTACCTTCTTCTTCTCTTTCTCTTTGTCTTTCTCTTTGTCCTTCTCTTCTGAGCTTTTCGTACCATTACTACTACTGCTTTTCTTGAAAATGTCTCTCCAGCGCTTTGACCCAGTGAACGAGGCGATTGACTCGGTGATTGAAATGGATGCTGACTCGGGTGGTCCTGGTTCTGGGTCTGGGCTTTTGTTAGGGGGTTCTGGGTCTGGGTTTGCGTTGGGGGGTTCTGGGGAAGGGTCGGGTTGGGGGAGGAGGCGGAGAGGAAGGAGGACACCGTCGACGAAGAGCTCGTCGGCGGAGAGGAGATTGGGTTGTGGGAAGGACGGGTTTCGGATCATCCAGAACTCGAACTCGGGCGACGCGGAGCAGCTGCTTCGTCTCCCGCTGCTACTGGGTGAGAGGGTTTGGGCCTCTGGGCTTACTCTCTGGCTGTCCATAGAGAGAGAGAGAGAGAGACTGGAGGGGAGGTTTCTTGGGTTTGCAGGGAGTTCAGACTTCAGAGTCCAGTGCAATAAAGAAAGGAGAGTGACGAGTGAGTGATAAAAGATGGGTGTGTGAGAGAGAGAGAGAGAGAGAGGTGGGGCCTGGGGGATAAGCTGGGTCCATCGTGCGTGGAACAAGCAACAACGTCATGTAGTACAAACCAACGTGGGAAACCATAGTTTAATATTAATCTATTGGGATAACTCCTTCAGATATACCTATCAATTTTATTCCTCCATTATTTATTATCTTAATAATTATTATATTTTTTGAAAATGAGAAGTACTAATATGGTAAAATCTCAACCTAAAAGATTTCTGTTGTTAAAAGTTTGCATTAATTATAGTTTTAAGAATCAATTATTGGTATAATATTATTAAGTTTAAATTTATAGTTATAAAATATTATTGTTTTTTCTGCAATATATAATTAATATCAAAGTCAATTTGGTGTATGGCAAAATGAACAATGATGGTCCATTTCTTAATTGAAACCATCGATGATACTCATATTGGTTCGGTTAAAATGATACTTCAATTTATTAAGGGTGTGTTTGAGATTGCGATTTCATAGATAAAATGTGTAATTTTAAATCAAATCGTAAAAAATGAACCGTTTGAGAATTGCGTCTTTAAAAAATTGCGATTTAAAAACGTAGAAAACTGTTTTTTCAAATCACAAGCAATGCGGTGCTTTTTTGAAAATGTACTATTTTAAAAGGTTATTCTGCAATTTTGTCAAACGTTTAACTGTATTTTTAAAAATCATTTTTTTAAATCGCACATTTTAAAATCGTTATTTTTAAATCACATTTTTTGAAACTGCAAACCCAAACGGATCCTAATTCTATCATCACCTATTTTGAATATTCTTTAGGTCTTTAATTCTTCTGCAGGCGATATCTCTTATGCTAAAGACATAGTTTTTTTTTTTTTTTTTTTCCTAAATTAGGTTGAAAGATTTTTTTTTTGTTCTTTTTAATTTAATTTATTAAATTGATATATGTTTTTAAAGCATATAATTTTCATATGCATTATTTAATTATATTAAAAATACATGTGAGAATCATATGTTATGAGAGCAAATATCAATTTAATATATGAATTGAAAAAAATTATAGCCCATGAAGCTCGCCTATCGAAGGAACCGTTTGCCCAACAGCTCATTTGTTAGGCCGAAGACCCATCCTATTTTAGAAATAGGATGCACCTTTACCTCATCGGGTCGCACCACAACCGATTTCCTCTCGCACTAGGTCAGATAATGACTTTCGCACACTAGAAACTTCTTCCAATATTCGTGGCAAGAAATCGTTCGTGCCCTCAACAACATTTGAGTGAGAGACTCCAAACCCTATCAAGAAGACGCAGAAACGACAAGCTTGTATAAGAAAGAGGATAGCATTTCACCGAGCGCGCATTCATACACTATCATACTATGTCAATTTGCTTTCACTCATATCTTTACTGACTTTTGCCAAACCTCCGATAAACCTTTCCAACCATTTGTTCTCCTTTCGGCCTCTTTCGAATATTAACATCCTAAATCTTCTATCTACCCAAGTTGTACTAATGATGAATTAGAGTGGTAGTAGTTATAGAGCTGTCTGAATAATTAGAGCCATCTAACTCTTGAATCTTCGTTTGGGAATCATATTCCAATAAAAAGTCGTTGATTAATATGCATATAGGGACTGAGATGACACAAAAAAGCAATAATGTCATGTCATGGTGTCATGTGGGGGAATGCCAAGTTGCTCGCATTCATGGAGTTTCTTCATTAAATTGTAAAAATATTTCTGAGCGTTGACATCCACCGTCATGATTCCCTCTCTTAATTTGATGCACCAACTTTACCCCAAAGTCCAAATTATGTTGCCACCTAAATTTTTCTTCTATTATTACCAAAAAAAAAAAAAAAAAAAAAAAAGGTATTTCTAACCAATTCTATGATTATATTCTATGATTATGGAGAAAGGCTTTCTCCAATTCCTTGTATTAAATCCAAATATCTCATTAGAGTGCGTAATTTTTTTCATGTATTTTAAAAATGTATATATGTAATATACGTTAATTTTTTAAAATTTTAATAGACTAAATTAAAAATAAAACTATAACCCAATTTAAAAGAAAATTTTATGTGTTGCAGAATCCTATCTTAGGGAGTATTAAAAAAATGGACTCTATGATATTCTATCTTGCATGAAAAAAAAAAAAAAAAAAATTGAATTCCATCCATATTAAGAATGGACAAAGTTTTCTTTTAAATTGATTTTTTTTTTTAAAAAAATAAAATTAGTTTATTAAATTGACATGTATTTTTTTAAACTAAAACATGTAATTTACACATTTTTTAAAATCCACGTAAGTTTTTACCTTCTCTCTCTCTCTCTCTCTCTCTCTCTCTCTCTCTATATATATATATATATATATATATATATATATATATATATATATATATATATATATATATATATATATATATATATCAATTACTTTAAAGAGAAATATTAAGTTTAACTGAGAAAAACTTTGTCCAATAGTTTATATCCTTTTACATACATACATATGAGCTTCTGCAGAGTGTGGAGAGCGTATGAAACTAATCTTAATTAGCAGCAACCGACTGTTCTGTGAACCTTCTCGGCCGCAATTGCTTGAGAAGTCTATTTTCCGGAAGACGATAAAAATGAACAGCGTGCCATTAACCAGAACCAGAAACCAAAAGGACCCACAGGGGGTGGAGCCACCTTGAGCCTTGGGGGGCCAGGCTCTTGGGGGGCTGGACTCCCAAGGCCCAAGGTTTTCTTCAAATAAAAAAATAAAATAAAATGGGAGTCTAGTGGGGCTGGACTCCTTTTTTTTTTTTTTTTTTTTTTTTTTTTTTTTTATTATTCTTTTTCAATTTGCCTTCCCCCAAATCTCAAATGTTGGCTCTGCCGTTGTGGACCGGCATCACTGCCAACAATGAATCTCCACCATCCGATGGACAAAATGCAAGGCATACAATTTTTTTTATTTTTTGGCAGGCATGCATTCAAATCAATCTATTTATAGGATTGTTGGGTGAAAAAAGTTTGGGTACTACAATTTCTACTATAATTTTTTTTTTTTTAATGAATTTGTAGCCATTTATATGAGTTCTGCGCGTGGTGGTGTATGGGTGAAAAAAAAAATTAAGTAATAAAATTTGATGAAAAATACTCGGATACATACTGCAGCTTTTATTTCAATTCCTTTACAAATGCACGTGTCAATCCCATATTTATTGAAAATGAGTATCACATGTCACGTAGGCCGCAACGCAAGTTCGTAAATACGATAAGTGTCATGTAGACTACCACGTGACAATTCACACATTTTGGTGATTGATGTGATAAATGCCACATCAATTTGTAAAAGACATGTAGTACCCCTAGCAGCATTCAAATTTGACAAGTAAATTTAATTGTTTAGTGGCTGATATGATAAGTGCCACATAAACTATCACGTTAGATTATAAAAAACTTAGAATCTATATACTGCACCCCAATCACACTCTTATTTTATTAGACTAATGAGCACCGCCACATCAATTAAGTAGAATGAGAATGTAGTATATATCATTAGTTGTATTTTTTTTTTTTTTTTGTGACATGTCCACACAAGAGGGGGATGGGAGATTCGAACTAGTGACCTCCGCTTCATGAGGCGTGGTCCCCAGCCGATTGAGTTACTCCTCGAAACCATCATTAGTTGTATTTTAATACTTAGGCTAAGTAACCAAAATGTAGGCTTGCAATGTACTTAAGTGGCCCCCCATAAATAGAAAGAAAAAAAAAAGAAAAAAGAGGGCCCTCCAATAAAAGCCTTTGTAACAACCATTGGTTTGCACCATGTGATGGGCAAAAGATTTAGTCGTAAAATAACATCACACGGTTGGAAATCTGCAACATCAAAATATGGGTGGTGAAGGTGAAGCCGTGGGGGGGACTTTGGAATGTAGCTAGCAGAGATAGAGATAGAGATAGAGAATGGTTGAGAGGGATTGTCTTTTTTGCCCTTTTGTTAATGGCGTTTGTTTGGAGGCAAAATGATGAGCCATGTGCAGGCAAAAACAGCATTATTACATTAACGAGAAGGGTCCCACGCCAAACAGGCCCTTTTCGATAGCAACTGCCTCGTGGCCTTGTGTACAATGTTATTTTTAGCACTGTTTGCATGCTCAGATGCTCTAAAGTCTAAACCCCCACCCTTAAATGATCCAGTGCAGTAGCGGACCACCATTAGAGACCCACCTCATAAATGTTGATCCCGATGTCAGCAATTTCGTGTCCAAATTGTTTTTATAAGCCTTTTTTTTTTTTTTTTTGAGTACATAAATAAATATCAGGATCTTTTACAATTATTTGCTCAAATTTAAAAGAATTTAGTTAAGTAATTGTAAGATACTACTTATGAAATTCATCTGACCGGATAAGTAATTGGACAATCTAATTTTTATTTGATCAAATAAATCATATAAGTGATCTCTCACAATCATTTTTCTGAAACCGTTTACGGATCTGCCATGTGATTGTCCGGTGACATATCACTTTTGAGTGAGTAGAGTCTATGTTAGCCATGTTGATAATTATGTGGAATTGGAGAGGTGGGGTATGACATGGAAATCCAACATGTGAGGAAAGGGGTTCAAAAAGCCATTGCCTTTTATCCCTCGGCATTGTTGCTGTTCATGTCTCATTAAATTCTTGTGCTAATAGATTCATTCTAGGAATATAGTACAACAATGGTTGGCTCCAAAACTTTAGCTACTTTAGATCTCTCTCTAGCTTTTGAAGTGGAGTATCTTAGCCGAATATTTTGATTAGGAAAAAGATTTTCACCCTTCCTTTGAATTGGGTCCGATCGAGGAGTTTCTTCTAATCATTTCTATTAAACTAACATGTATCAAAAATGTGTAAACAAATGTCAATTTGAATATTGACTAAATTAAAGAAATTTCTTTAAATCTAATTTGATTTTTTTTTTTTTTTATACATTTGATAAAAAGAAGAAAGAAAATGGCAAAATACAACTTTCCTCCAAATTGAATCGGAGGAATGTTCAAACTCAAGACCTATGTTCTAATTTCATGTTAAATTTATCGCTTATTTCAGAAATTTAAACTAATAAAAAATATAAATTTAATTATTTAATTAAAAATGTAACTCCTCCAAATGAAAAACATAAAGTATGAAGGAGAGGATGGTGCGGTGGTGGTGGAGGCAAAAGCTTAAAGGTGACAATAATTAATTAATTAAGAATATGCCAACTTTTTGATACCGTACGAAATTTTGAAGTTGTGTTTACAACAGCTGTAAACACAGGCTTAAGGTAAGCTACAAAAAGACTTCTTTAAGCATTTTGGATGCAGTTTTTTTTTGTTTTTATGAATGGGGAATATTATACTAATCCCATTATTCCCCACCATTGCATATTCTATAAGAATCATAATTAATAATTATCTTGATCAGATGAAATTATCGGGGGACTAAATATGGAGGAAAAAAAATATATAAACAAACTCAAGAAGGGGAAGTCATGGCACAAAAATTGATAGCTTCACATATAATTCCTAAAATTTTATTTATTTTGAAAAAATATACTTAAATTTATTCGTTTGGTAGAAAGTTTCAATCTCAATTATCCGTTAGAATTTTCTGTTAAATCCTTTTAAATTTTTCAAAATGCCCATCTTTTTTATTTAGAAGAAAAAAATTGTTATGATTTAAGTGTTGATAAGAATTTAATAGAATTTACAAAAATACCCTTGCATGATTCTTTGAAAATTTTTATATATATATATATTTTTTTTAAAAAAATAAACATAGGGTATTATGAGAATTTTGAT
The DNA here is from genome assembly GCF_958979055.1 of Alnus glutinosa. NCBI lineage: Eukaryota > Viridiplantae > Streptophyta > Magnoliopsida > Fagales > Betulaceae > Alnus > Alnus glutinosa. Next base: position 1,988,450 of record NC_084890.1, on the reverse strand, counting down.
GAGATTTAATGGAAAATTCTAACGGAGGAACTGAGATTGAAACTTTCTGAAAAATGAATACCCTAAATTAAGACATTTTAAAGTTTAGGTACCTTCTTTCAAAAGGGGTGAAAGTTCATGAGTTATAAGTGAAGTTTTCTAAAAAATAAAAATAAAACCTAGGTTTTAGCGGCAAAAAAAAAAAGCCAAAAGACCGTCGCTATTTTTTTTTTAAAAAAAAAAATCGAAAAAAAAAATTACTCTAAGGCCCCCTTTGATTTGCGAAATAGGTATTCCATTAAGAAAATGAATATAAAAAAAAAAAATGAATAGTTATTACTAGGAATGATGAATGGTAGAATGGAATAATTATTCTAATTCTTTAGTTTGGTGACAACATATATACCACAATTGGAATTGACCCAAAATTACTAAAAAAAACCCACATAATTTTGTGTTTTTCAAAAAATAAAAATTCAAATCTTAAAAAAAATAATATTGGACCTTAGATTTGGGTGACAGATCTGATCTAAATTTTTTGTTTTTTAAGTTTATTTTGGAAAAATTAAAGAAAAAAATGTTTTTTTTTTTTTTAAAAAAAAAAATGTTGTCTATTCATTCAGGAATAGCTATTCCTCTTCGTAAGGGAATAGTTATTCTTATGGAATAGCTATTCCAAATAATAGATTCCTATCAAATAAATGAATAGTCATTCCAATAAAATAATTATTCCATTTCAATAACTTATTTCGCATGCCAAACGAAGCCTAATACTTTGCAGCTGTGACAAGCATCATGCCTCTAAACGGTGGTTTTATAAATTAGGGAAAACATGCGATCATATAAATAATAGTAATAATCGGTTGTTAAACAGATGCAATAATGATATGACAACAATGGGAAGATACGTTGGTGGGGGCAAGGTGGACTTTAAATTTCTCAAAGTTGATATTCAGTGTATCATCTGATGGGCTTGTTATTTGCACTTCAAGAGCACAATAGGGGCACAACTTCCCTTCACATGGGAGTAGGTCCCAATGTGTGGGGCTCCATGTGAGAGGGTGTTGTACTCTTGTTGTGCACCTGAAGAGCAAATAAGTATTTTTCATCATTCTGAGGTATCTAAAAGGAACAAAACAGATTCGTCAAAAAAAAAAAAAGAATAAGAAAAAAAAGAGAGAATAAATGAAAAAATGCTACATTTCTAAATGCCCACTCCTAAGTGTTCACTTTCTGACGTAGCAGTAAAAATCAATGTATTTTCATTTGTTAAATAAAAAAATGTTACATTTATTTTCAAATTCTCACTCTTAAGTATTCACTTTTTGTCGTGGCAATGAAAATTAATCTATTTTTATTTGTTATTTCATCCGATAATAATTTACTATCACATCAATGAATAGGCCATTTGGGAATGGACACTTAGAAATTAGTATAACACTTTTAAGTACACAATTTTTGACATAACACTAAAATTACCATTAAATTTTTAAATATAATAATAAATTTTAGTGTCATATCAAAATATACACATAAAAATATAAAAATAAAAATAAAAATGTGTCTAGCATTTTTCATTTTTTTCGTTGTATATAACATGATAAGCCAAATTGAATGGGTACAACTTTAATTATTGTGGTGCATTATTTTCTTGGATTTGGTGATTAAGCGTCCAAGGGTCAATAATTATGCATTGAACTGAGTGAGAATCCTTTATATTGTTATCATTTTAGGACTCATATAATAGCCAAGTTAATTGGATGACTACAAATATGTGATTGCTAATTATCATGCACTGTTTTATTGGATTTTATAATAAATATAAATATAATCTTTATTTTTTTTATTTTTAATCTATGAAACATTTTAAATAGGACTAACAATTTTTGACACAAATTCACATAAAATTTATTAGATCGAATTATAATTGACTTATATAGTTTTATATTACTGCATTTGAACATAATTCAAATTTAATACGTGACATAATGACTATCAATTTTTAATACGACACACAAAAATTAATACGAAATTAATGAGTTAGAGTCGAAGAATCTAATCCGTTTAATTAAATAAATTGAATTAGTGGTTGGTCCCTATTAGTCATCTTTTAATATGAAATAAATCTAGAGCGGATAAAGTTTTAATAATTCATAAAGTTGACTTTGGGGAAGACTCGAGAAATAGCCGTAGAAGGACGTAGAGCATTGAACGACAATGGTTGGACCTTTGGACAAAGCAGCTACATATACGGGTTCGGACTTCGGACCACATTGCTCATAGCCCAAGGTATTGGGTTTCACCACATTTCTCTTCCTCCGACGTCCACTACTTGACTTTGAATTCAACGTAACAATTATCGTCCAAAATACGGATTAAAATTTTCGTTTGAATTTGAAAGGATTCGGGTAAATAATTGTGAAAGATCACTTATGAGATTTATCTGATCGGATAAATGGTTGGGCAGTCAGATATGTCTCATAAGTAATTTCTTACACTTACTTGTTCAAATTCTCTTAAATTCGAATAAATATTTATAAAAGATCCTAATCCAATAAATACAGCTATGCTTATTTGCCCATTTTGCTAATTTAGACAATAAAATTATTAGAAATTTAAATCCCCTCAAGTTATTATGTCATTTTTTAGAACCGAGAAAAAAGAAAAAAAAAAAAAAAAGAAAAAGAAAAGACTACAATATTGTGCCAGCGATTTTTTTTAATTTTTAATTTTTTGAGTTTTAGCTGCTAAAACTCTTGTTTTTGTTTGAGGGAAGGTTGGTCTCTTATGGTTTGTTTGACAAATGAATCAAGGGTCCAAATAAAAAAAAAATGTCATTTATTGGATGGCTAAGATGACCATGACAAACTTGATCCCAATTTCTCAAAGGTGGCAAGAGTCTATATTATATATATGAGGGATTTCAATAATTTTATTATTCAGATTGCTAATTATTTGGATAGCAAAAATGATAGAGTTTTATGAGGTCCACTTGCCCGAGTAGATTTCTATACCTATACCTATATAACATACATAACTGGACCCAATTAGAGAGCATTAGTTATTTTCTTTAATTTGTGCATAGCTCATAGCTGATGCATGAAGAAAACGGGAATATGATCATTTTCATTTCATGATTGAAATTTAAAGTTGGTGTATTTAATTGTATATATAAAGTCAATGCTCGCATGCCTTTTAAAAAAATTAAATAACGTGAAATTATGTATACTGTTAGATACACCAATTTTAAATGATAAATTCTGACAGATAATCTTGGATTAAGATCCTCTTAAATAATTTGTCCGAACTTAAGAATCATGATCCTATAATCTCACTTATGATTATTTGCCAAATCTTGTTATGAAATATGTAATTTTTTATAAGTTTGAGGTTTCCCTTGCTATGATTTATGTGCCTTTGAGCATTTTGACAGTTGCATTTCTCAACACTTATCCATTCTTTTTCTTTTTGGTCGGGCACTCAACACTTATCCATTCGACCACTATTATTAAACTATATGAAATTATTAATGTAGTCTTCTCATGAATGTAGATGACATTTGGATGGAAGAGACCTTTTTGTCATCTTATGGATTCTTTCTAATTTGTTTCTCAAAGTAGTGTCAATTCATACTGTTAATTTAAATAGCTTTATTAGGTTTCAGTGTATTTTAGTCACTGCCACTTAGACTATTAACATCTTTTTATTTTTGGAGGCTCAAGAACGTGTGCTTACTGGAGCGGGGGCTATCAAATCAAATCCGTTATTTTATAAATCCCTCATAACCAACTAAATGCACAAAAAATAAAAAGAAAGGGAATGAATCGCTTGAGAGCCGAGAGGTATGCTCAATTCTAGCAAAACACTCTTTTCCTTATACTCTCTCTTAGCTCATTTCATTCTCCAACATGAATTCTAACTTAAATATCGAAGTGACTCCCGTTAAACCTACGGTGGAACCCTTTGTGCTTAACTTTCATTTTCTCTATAAATACTCTCAATCAAGAATTTAGCATGCGATCAATTAATTCTTCAAGCCCCTCTAGGACTCCTTCTCATTGGGAGCTCGAGCATGCTACAATTTGGTATTACGAATTACACCCAATTTCCATCCTCCAGTTGAATGTTCTTTTTTAATTTAGTTATAAAAAAATAAAACCTCAAAATGGTAAAGCTGAATACAACTTTTGGTGTCTATCCCCATAGCTATACTAGCTAGGTAATGATATGATCAAGTTGCCTGAAAGTTAATTATGAAAGGTTTGTGCATGATCTTTGTGGAAACTACACACCTAAAGGCTAAAGCACCTTCGTATACAAAGGGTAGGGATCATATTGTAAGTTTAAAAAAATTCTTTAAGACTTTGTATAGTCGAATATATATTATTAAAACATTAACATAAATCTAAAAGGTGAGACACACGTGACCATTAAGGACACATAGGAAGGAAGATATGAACGTGCCAAATCAGCAGCATGTGATTGAAGGAGGTTTGGAGAAAAAAAAAAAGCCCCAAAAAGCATTAGCACGCCGTGCTGTCCGAGAAGAAAAAGTCGTAATCCTTTTGGGTGGATCAGAGTGAGAAAAGATGAACACCGGCACATGCAGCCAATCTTGGCAAACAGCAAAGCAGAGAGCATATAATTCTGTGATTTTGCTACTTTTTCATTCTCAAAGATATCGCGGACAGAACAGGGTTTAGGTGTGTTCTTTCGTGACTTGTGAGCAATAATTCATGTCATGTGCTTCAATAATGATGAGTACCTGATCACCCTGAAAAAGTCATACCCTCTTCTTAACTTTTTATTTTATTTTATTTTATTTTATTTTTTAATTTCTTGGCCATGCCAAAAAGATTTGCCACCTCAAAACTCATGCTTGTTTGGAAGGATTGAGTAAGAGAATATAAATTTAAGTTCCTTTAAAGGTAATGCAATTTTTATTACAAATTCCTTAAACTAATATGACAATGCCATGATCATTTTTTTTACAGAGAGACACTGACGTGAAGTACTTGTGCATCTGCTTGTAGCTAGCTATAAGGAGGCATCGAATTGCATCGGGCATGCCAATGTGGGGGTGGGGGTGGGGGTGGGGGAGGGGGTATTTTCTCAGTAATTGCACACACAATTGATAGCTTTTCTCAGTCGCGATCAGAAACTCCACAAAAGCCTTCCCAAAAGTCCTTTCATAGAAGTTACACCCAACCTCAATGGCCTTAATTCTTTTGGGACCCAGTTCTTACCAGCCCTAAGCATCACGTACGTCTAACCTGAACAGTGAAAAAATTGTGAAAATCGATGACCCTGTGCTGGTTCTTATGTTTTGCAGAAGGGGCAGTGTATGGATTTGACTCGTTAACGACACACGTTTAGACGACAAAAGTTGAATGTCTAACAATACGAGACTCGTAAGATCAGTCTCAGCGGTTTATGTAAAAGTCACTGTAAATCTACAATACATAACCAAACCATAAAAATATTTTTTCATCAGCTTCTCCATCCTCACGCCAGAATAGATTCACTGAACATTTGTGAACAGTGCGACTCCACATGTGGCGTTGCACTGTTCACACATCTATTAATTTTATATGATTATTTCTCTTCTTTCTTTCACTTTATTCCTCTTTCCCGTCACTTTCTTCCTCTTGCCGGTAGTCTCTCTAGGAATTATAGGCGAGCTCGTCGTCGCTGGCTTAGGAGTTGGAGATCTCGACAGTGACGACTGCCGGATTGCCGAGCTGGTACACATCCTTGTCCATCTGGAGCTTCAGAGTCGGCCGGAGTTGGAGCGATCTAGCGAGCTCGTCGTTCGTCGTTACTGGCTCGGGGGTTGGAGATCTCAACAGTGCTGGCTAGAGGAACCGATGGAACCCCAGCGGCGGGTCGGTGGAAACCATGGGAAGTTTCTGGTATTTCGGTGGAAACCATGGGCCGCCGACCGAGAAGATTCACCGTGGGTTGACTTTGATTTTGATTTTGATTTCCGGTGGGTTTGATTTTGATTTTGATTTTCCGGTGGGTTGAATTTGATTTTGATTTCCGGTGGGTTGAATTTGATTTTGATTTCCAGTGGGTTTGATTTTGATTTTGATTTTGATTTCCGGTGGGTTGATTTTGATTTTGATCCAGTCGGTTGATATTAATTTTCCGAAGTCAGAGCAAACAGTGCTTAAAAAAGCAGAAGAAGAAGAAGAAGAAGAAGAAGAAGAAGAATCTCTGTGTTTTCTCTGTGATAATTCTGGTGTATGTGATAATTCTGCATTTGTTTGATGAAATGGCAGAGGTGATTTCGGGTTTGTGGAGAGGAGTGGGCATGAGTTTTTAACAAAAATAATAAAAAAAATATTAAAAATGATTATTTTAATAAAATAGATATAAATTTAGATCATTTGATGAAAGATAGTTTTAAAAGTTGTTATGTAAACTAGCAAAAAGCAAGTTTGATCATGTACAATAGATTGAAATTTACATAATCTGCTGGGAATGCTCTAAAGGGCTTTAAGCGTGTTCAACCGTCTATCTGTTAGAATCTGATTTTTTTTTTTTTTTTTTTTTTTTAATTTTTTTTTAGTGAAATAGAACATCCCATATCAACCAAAAACACCGACAAACGAGGGAGTCACAGAAAGATGTGTTGAGGAGGCTTTTGTAAACCGAGTTTCACCAAAAGATACAATAAAATAAAAATCTCAAAATTCCCCAGTTAAAAAACAAAAGACAGAAATCTCGAAGATGCAGAACGGTGTAGGTTTAAATTGCTTCTCTTAATTATATGAACTTGTTGCAATAAAGCACGACTTCAACGTTCTGCCTAAGCATGAGCTCCAAGTTCAAGGAGTAAAGTGTGATTAACTGCATTTGATGCTGGACCAATAAATTGGATGGGACCTGCAATGAAAGGCATTAAAGACGGGTCACCGATTTAGATCAGCCATTCAGCTTGTAATCAATTGCAAATAAAAATAGGTCACACATGACAAGCAGTACAGAGACATGATATATATACATCTTTTATATATTTCTTTTTAAATTAAAATTTTAATTTTTAGGAACTACAAATTTAATAATTAATTTAAGAATGATTTAATTTCTGGGCAGTATGATGCAAGTGTTTGCATTTGACTTTTTAATGGGACTATATTCTGACAAGCTAGACTGACTAAGATGGAGACGAACGGGATTGAGATCGGATGCCATATGCTCTACATTTTCTCTAGGCCATTCATTTTAAATAAACGGCCAGATCGCAACAAATAAAAAAAGCGGGCTGTGGGTGATTCAGCCACCCCGACACCGGCCATTGGGGTTGGCCGAACCACCCCAACAATCATTCTTTTTTTATTGTCACAATCTAGGCAATTCATTTTAAATGAATAAAATGTATTGCACCTGGTAGATCTCAATCTAGATGAACAAAACAAGACTATAAACTGATGAAAGTTGATAGAAATGATGGCTAATGAGTACGAAATTAATGACCAACCAGGACTGATGTAGCGATTCTTGATTGCCCACTCGTCTCGCAATGATGAATATTTCTTGAAAGGTGCACCTGAAAATTCCTTGTGTTAATTAGCTTGCTGATCACTTTTTCTAAATTAGAGATTTGAGGAGATTAACATAGAGTATGCTATTCCAAATGCCACGTGTACCATGAACAAAAAGATATACTACGACTGATCCTTAGAACTTAATACGTAAGTGAACAGCCAAAAATTCTTACCATCAAGCTCCACCATTGCCTTCTTGATCACAGGCTTGAACTTACCTGGAAAATGAATTCACCTTTCAACAAGAGCTCAATGATTGAGAAGAAAAGAAAAAGAAAACATGAAAAATACAGCCAAGTGCTTTATTCAGACTTTTCTTCAGAACTTCTGAAAGTTAACATAGTAATGGAAAGAATCCATATAACCTTTTTTTGTTTTTTGTTTTTATAACCGGGGTATCCGGGGCTTTGCTCCCACTAGATCCCCGGGACACAGTGTTCCATGAAAACTATCTTGCCCCTAGAACTTATTACTTACATAGAATAGCAGTTACAATACAGCTAACCAATTTTTTTTTCCAATTTTTTTTTTTAAAAAATGTAGTATCAAACCAAGTTGCAAAAAATATTAAAAGATATAATAGAAGGATTTGGCTTGCCTCCAGTGATCAAATAACTGGAGATCTTCGCCGTCTATTTGAACCACAGGAGATCTTCAGTTATTTAATTACTGGAGACAAGCCAAATCCATAATAGAATACAGCTTATTCTATTCAGTATGTTCACCGGAATAAAAGGGAAAGGAAACAAATAATAAAAAAGAAGTAAAGTTCCCATAAACTACATCAGCAGAATCTGGTGAAGTGAAAGGTTACAATACCATGTCTTCTCTCGACGTCCATTAATGCAGTCAATGCAGTCCCACCAGCTGTCCATTCTTCAACTGGAGCAGACAAATTACCAACCTGGAGACATTATGAAGGCACATACAAGTATTTAGATTAGTTATGATTCTCACCATCTGACATGATAACACAAAATTGAACTTTAACAGAAAATGTAGAATCAACAGCAAAGTAAAAGAAAGAAATAAAAGGCAAAAAAAAAAAAAAAATGGAGTTTAGCAGCATAAGGTAAAAAGAGAAATAACCACAGACCGATGATATCAACCCAGTTTTCCCGCTGTGAAGGAGAGCACCAGCAGCATAACCCAATGCATAGCAGTAGCTAGCGTCAAAGTTACTTGGCAAACCACATCTCCCTTCGTACCTACAGATATAAGAATTACATAGAAGATAACTGATGCCTGGATAAGAATCTAAATCTAGATGCTACTTGTGCAAAAGAGACGGGGAAAGTGTGGACCACCTTCTTCTTCATTGTGATGTGGCTTCTACTTTGTGGAATGATGTCTTTTCTCGGTTTGGTATGTCTTGGGTTATGCCTAGGAGAGTTGTCGATTTATTTTCTTGTTGGTCGAAGGCGGGTAGGTCAAGGAGTGCTGCAGTTTGGAAGATGGTGCCTATATGCATTCTTTGGTGTGTTTGGAAGGAGAGAAATATTAGGTGTTTTGAAGACTTGGAGAATTCCATGGAGAATATTGTTGCATCGTTTTTACATTTGTTGTATCTTTTGACGGAGGCTTTTTTGTCACCCGTGTCTATTAGCTTTTCTGATTTTCTTGTTCGTTTTTCTTTGCCTTCTTAGGCGTTTCCTTGTGTATACTTCCAGTGTACTTAGAGGGGCGCCTTACGCTTTTTTTCTTTATATAAAATTTCATTTACTTATCAAAAAAAAAAAGGAGCCACACAAAAAGTGGACAATAAGAAGCAATTGATCAAAATTGGACAAGAAGCAATTTATCAAATTATGAATGTTATGTTAATGAGTTGGGATCATCAGGTTAATCAAGGGTAGCCCTCAAGCCTAATGCCCGAATCGCATACAGCAACATATAGATCCGCGGTCAAGGCAAAAAATCAATTTGGAAATTGTGATTCAAAATGATGATATCTTATAAGGGAAAGAGTGAGTACCCGAAAAAGTGGGACTGCCCTTTGAACTGGACTTTATATGCACCTTCCTGCTTCCTCTTCTCCAACTCAGTTTCAACCATTTGAATAAGCATTTTCTCTGTTTCTATTCTGGCAACCTGATTGCAGAAAACACATGTAAAATAAGCAATGATTGCTAGGAAAACCCCAGATTGGTCAAAAATCACATACAGAACTAGTAATATATATGAAACAAATACCTGGACATTCCCATGAGGATCTCTTTCAAGCATCAATTGTTCCTGGATTGCTTGAGGTAAAAATTCAAAAAGCTGTAGAGATTGATTTGGGAGTTTCTTTTTCCATAGCCCACCTTCATCTACGATATCATGGGCCAGAATTTCATTCAGTTCTGAGATTAGCTGCTGTACCTGCAAATGTCAAAGTAACAATTTCTGTATATATCAACAAAGTGATGTTGATGTACTGGTAAAACAGCAGTGCATCAAGTTCCTTGAATATTCAGTCTAAAAAGGGTGCAAGGGGGGATAAAAAAACATAGTACTGGATCACATGTTCAACAATAATACCTCAGGAATGAAATCAATTAGACCTTCAGGAATAAGTATAACACCATAGTTGTAACCAATTTCAGCACGTTTACAGATTACATCTACAATGTAGTCAGTCACATTTTTCAACGTCTGCTTCTTGGCGGCAACCTGCAGCAAGAGAAATTCTAATTAGATGCATATGCACATGGATATCTTTTCTAAGAAAATGATGGTTTACTACTTTCTAGTTTCTACCATAACCACCTATATGTTTCCAACCAATTAGTATGCATCCCTAAATCTCCATGGAGAAGGGATATCAAGGTACTGGATGACTACTCTTTTTTAACAGTTGCCAACAAACAATACTCAGTTGAAATTGAATAAACGGATGGATTTTTCAAAACAATTTTTCCTGATAAAACACTGAAGGTTTGCTGTGGTAGAACTGTTGATGCATATTGCATATAATTGGATCGAAAAACTCTCAATGCAGTCCGGACAGGTAACCCACTTAAAAATAATAATAATAATGGGCTAAGGCGACTACTGCCTTATAGGAACACTAAGACGTTCCACTTGTGACCAGCCAAAAAACAATTTTATAAAAAAAATGAATAACATAAACCACATATTAAAGCAATTGCACTGAATGCTTAACAATTTAACCTAATCTTCAAGAATAAGTTAAAAGTGACCGATAGGGACTCCTATTGGGTGCTTAGGTTTACTATTTGCTGCCAGTCCATAAATGGACTACTTGAACCCGACTATTTCAGATGGGTCTGTTTGGTCTCTGTCAGATCTTATTTTTCATTGATTGTCACAATGATAGATACTTATGTTGCGTCGACAGTCATAAACATAAATGAAAGGTCAAACAAACCTTTTTCTACTTGAAAAATCATGAGCAACTATACTTGCTACACAAGTCATTTGAAAGTACACCAATAGATTTATGAAGATACCTCTTCTCCAATGATGGTAATGTTTGGATGAGTTTGCAGAGCACACTCTAGTGTAATGTGTGAAGCCGCACGCCCCATAAGCCGTACAACTGCAAACATGGACACAATTAGCGGTATTTTGCTTAAAAGAACTGAACAAGCTGACAATCAACAGATGGGATAATGTGATAGAATATTGGGAGAGATGGTTACAACTCCTACATGTGTATAGATTTGCGACTACACAGTACAGAAAAACAGACATTATTTGTAAAAACCTCAAACTCGCAATACATACAATGATAATATTTTCCAGTTGACCGGGCATCAACCATGACATTTCCAATCATTTCTGCATAAATCTGCAAGAATATAAAAACATTTAATCATAAACATGAAGAAAGATTTTCAAGTGCCTCAATGTTCACTTAACCACTTGCCCCATTAGGGTGGTGGCTTCTCTTGTATACTTTTCGTGTACATGAGCTTTGCTTCTCCTCTTAATAAAAATTATTATTCATCAGAAAAAATAAATGTTTGCTTAACCACATGGATGATACTTCAGAAATACATTTTCAGAAAATGAGATCACAACACATTATGGAGTTGACATATGACTAGTATCATAGTATGAAACCATGAAAGATAAAATATATGAAGAATAAAGTGTAAAAATTTGAGTTATAGTTATAATTACCTTGCAAGCAGTATCGAACCCGAAACTTGTAGGAACCTCTTTGCATTTCAGATCACCATCAATGGTCTTAGGGCATCCAATTACACGAGTTTTCAAATTTTTACCCCTGATTGAACAAATAAAACAGACATGACCACTGATGCAATCCTATTGGGAAAAGACAAATAAATTTTATGCAGAAATATAACAGCAAGATATTAAAACACCTAGTCAGTTCAACCATCACTTACTTAAGGACTACAATGAGAAATCATATAAACTATGCCAATACACCTGTGAAAAGTCCTCTAGGCTTGATTCTGACAAAAGGGATGGCAAAAATAGGTAGGTTTTCTATGCATGAATAAACATGAGAGGAAGAGAGTGAGAGATCAAGAGTATCCGTAGGAGTAGATAATTTTGACTTTAGAAGAGAGTTCTGCTACTAAGGCAAGAAAAGCTGCTTTCTTGACTTTGGAATCACTGTGGGAAAGTGGAAGAGAGACATGGCAGCACTAAGAGGGGCTCAATTGCACATAACCATTTTTACTCAATTCCTAATCAACTGCTACCAACATGAGGCACCTAAGAGTGATATCAATAACTTCAAGCATCTTTCTGAAATCATGATTAAACATAAAGTAGTTAACTGTATTCTTCAATTATAAAAATAACGGGAAACTTCACTTAACCTCTCTTCATTGTTGCCACTTTTGCAATTACCCCATAAACTTAAAAAAATTTCAATTTAGTGTATTCATCTTTCAAATTTTTTCAATTTCACTCCTCCATTAGGATTTTTCGTTAAATCCTGTCAAAATTTTCAAAATATCCTCTCTTTTTTTTTTAAATAATTATTTTTAGGGAAAATTTCACTTAGACCTCTGAACTTTTATCACATTTGCAATTTCCGTAATATTTACGCCTGAATCTTTGAAATTTTTATATATATATATATTTAAAAAAAAAGATGCATAGATTACTGCAAGCTACAACAATATGTCCTAAAAACATACCTGAAATTTTCAGCAAGGAGGCAGGCATTCGTGTTGGAGTCATCCCCACCAATAACAAGAAGTCCATCCAAATCAAGCTTCAATGCTGTTTCTTCAGCTTGCTTAAACTAAATATCATATCCATTTGCATTCAGTTACTCTTTGCATACACTAACTTAATAGCAAACGCCTAAATAAGCCAAGAACAGAGAGTCCCACCTGCTCTGGAGTTTCAATCTTGTCTCTCCCACTGCAGATCATATCAAATCCACCCTGATAAATGGAAATTACAAGCAAATCAGAAATGATAATCCTATTGGTTTAGCACGCATAAATGCATGTGCCCCATAACCAGATTAGATATACAGTGAACTAAAACTCTTGCATTTCCATATGGCAATGTCATATTCACATTCATTCACAATACAACTTATTATCTCTGTGTCCACTCACCTACTTCCATACACTCTGATTTCCACCACATAATCATCACTCAGAACTTTACAACAGCTAAATAGCCCGATTCACATGCATCCACTTATACTAATAACTAAATCAAAGGCTTGGCAAATTCATGGAATAATACAAGTAACACCAAATGGTCTCACCTGATTTCTGTACGGGTAAATATACTCTGCATTCAGTTCCACATACTTGCACTTCATGATCCCAGCAGGACCGCCTCTGAACCCGTACAATGTGCTTCCTTCGGCACGGTCCTGCAAGTAATCTGCGCCACGAATAAACGGGTTCATATTTAACTAAAATTCAAACAATTAGTCTACAAAACGACGTGGAATAATCGGTTTCATGAGATCCCCACCGAAGATTCCAGAAATCACATTGTGTCCTCCTGGAGCCTGCCCTCCGGACAAAACGACGCCGATCTTCAGCTTCTGGACAGGTCGCGCCGTATCGGAATTGCTCGGAACCAGCATTGCCGACGGCTGCCCGTACACATTCGGAAACAGCTTCGCGATCTCACCTGAAAACACCGCAATACATTCAAATCTCAGAAACGAAAAGCCTCTATTCTCTGTTTGGCAGCTAAGGAAAAATAGGAACACGTGATAAAACTTAGAAACCAAGAGTTTTGCTATTCACTGAAAACCAAAAAAAGCACGAAATACAAACTCAAAGCTTCATTTCCTTTCTCTTTTCCTCGAATTTTCTCAGAAGCCAAACAAGAGCACTAACGCGGATTTATCAACGAAGACTCGTGGATTCGAGTGGGAATTGAGAGGGCAAGAAATACCTGGATTGCCGGCGGCAGTGCTGGCGGGGCCATCGACGATATTGAAGGAGCTTCTGAGAACGGAGGGCAGAGGAAGCGCGTGGTCGATACGGCTCGTCTGGACCTCGCTGTAAACGGAGGCGACTCGCCCCGCCACCGGCGCCGAGGCCGGCTTTCCGGCAGCGATATCGCCGTTAGCGACGAGAGTGGGAGTAGTCATTGTTAAACCTAACACAGATCTTTTTCAGTCTAGTAGGTGATGAGTAACTGAATCCCGAGCGCGCGTTACCCTATCGAACTCTCAAAGAGTCAGTCAGCCGGATCCATTTAACTCTTGTGTGTAAGGGCAAGAAGGTCTTTTCGGCATTGGACTCTCCGCCCTGAAAGGTAGTTGCTGATTGAATCCGAGGGTAGTTCGAGAATATCGAAAAATATTACACTTACAGTGCACGTGTTGGCTTGGTCGATTTGCCACTTTTTGAGCTTTGTACGATTCAGATTGATGATTGTTTGATGGTGTATAGTTCATTACGATGATTCGGATAGCACTGGATCATACTCGTTGTACCTTACCTAACCTTCATTGGTTGGTGGGCGGTTGATTCATGGACGCACAAAGTATATTCCGATTTTATGATCTTGTTCCATTGGATCCAAGGGGCTTTTCGTGACAAGATCGGTTCGATCTATTGGCTCATAAGGAATTTTGAACTACTTTTAATCCTTATTTTATATTTTAGTTCTTTATTTTATATATTTTTAGAGTTCGTAGTGAGATTTTAAATAAAATTATGAAAAACATATTGTTTAGGGGCTGCTTTATTTTTTTAAAAAAATTATTATTTAAAAATTAAAAAAAAATTTGTGTCTTCAAATCGTAGATAAATAAAAACAAATGATTTTAAAAGTTAAACTGTAATTTTGAAAATCACACATTTTTAAATCATACATTTTGAAATATCAAATTCAAATAAACCTTAAATTAAAGGCAATTTTTTTTTTTTTTTTTTTATTAAACTAGGTTTAAGGAAATTGTTATATTGTACTAAATTAATGTGTTTTTAAGAGCGTGCGATTCTCACGTACTCTAAGAACACATTTCAACTTAATAAATTAACCAAATTAAAAGAAAAACTTTTATTCTTAACGTGAAACGAATTATTATCAGAAATTTGGTGAGAATAACAGCTGAAGAACAAAAATATGAAGTTTATTATAGCGTGGAATGGATGGTTGGTAGATCGGGTTCGGTATTGGTGTATGTTTTGGGCCTTCAACTCCAAGTCAATCTTATACGTAAAACGCTGCGTACAACTAACAGTTACTACCTTATTAGGAATCAATCCCATTTTTATTTTTATTTTTTCGAAAAAAAAATTAGTTCATCAAGACAAAAGACATTCCATTATTAGTGATTTTGGGCACTTTCATTTTTATTATTAATCCCTTACAAATTGACGTAGTAATCTACTTAATACTTATCACGTCAATTACTAGAATCTGAATTGTCATACGGTAGTTCACATGACATTATTCATATTTACAAATTGACGTAATAATTCACGTAACACTTGTCATATGTGCCACTAAAATGTGAAATATTATTTCATAGCAGTCCACATGACATTTGTTTTTATAAAATGTGAATTACCACATGAATTTGTAAGAAAATTATTGTATTTCAAACATTTTCCTTCCGTTGAAGTAAAATTGTGGGATCAAATATAAATCGTATCGAGATTAGTAGGGTTTTGCGGGTCCTTCTATTATGCTTTCTCTTTCCTATTCAGTTGTAATCATGTTGTGTATTGAAATTTGTTACCTAAAAAAAACTAAATATAATTAGAAAACGAGTGGTCATTGTCTCATATACGATGGGATTGAGATTACAATTATGCTTATAAAAAACATAGATTACTCTCTTAATTAACATTTGCTTGGAGGTTGTGAAAAATTGCCTTTATAAGAATTGCAGAGTTTTCTTCCCCGTCCAATTAGCAATTATTATCTTTATAAGGGTCATAGGTTCATAATTTTTTTTTTTTCAGAATTTACCTCATAAAAAATTAAAATTTTAAGAAAATTTCTAAAATTTTGGGGGATGTATGGTACTACCTCTTACCTTAAAGACTGGATGACAATGAACCATCCTTTGGTGGGTACCTAATCTTTCCATGTTTGGTGGGTGCGTGAATATGAACAGGGGCGGAGCCAGCCCCCCAAGTTGGGGGGGCCAAATTAAAAAAAAAAAGTTTTGGGGGGTTAAAATTAGAAAAAAATAATAAAATTTGGGGCAAGATTTTAATTTTTTTTTTGGGGAGAAGCCCCCCAAGCCCCAAGGTTGCTCCACCCCTGAATATGAAACGTAAAAAGCATATTCCGGCTCTGGTCCGATATTCACGTTGATGTTAGGGTAATATAATTTGCTATTACAAATTCTTTTACAAATTGACAGGATAATTAATAGTTAACTTGTCAAATATACGCTCTTTCTCTAAAGGATAGAAATTTCTTGTAAATCGGTTTATAGAAAATTTCATACAACGGACATATAAGATTGACATGTATCCCTTAGCATGTGAGAATTACATGTTATTTTAATAGCATGTGCTTCTCACATACTTTTTTAATAGCATTAATAAAAAAAATTGTATTTTTCACATGTTTAAATGACACATATCACTCTTATATGTGGGTTGTATAAAATTTCATACAAACCGATTTGTAAGAAATTTCTGTCATCCTCTAAATGGGTGAGAAGATAGATAAACTAATAAATAATAAATAGACATTTTCACTTAATTATTATTCTTCATACAATGCCTATTTTCATTCTATAAATAAATAAAAAAAGAAAAAAAAGAAAAGAAGTTAAAAGTACATATTTTGTCGGACACAGAAAAATAGCTTATAATAGTTAGATTTAGTTATTATAGGTCATTTGCCTAGACTAGTCAAAGAGTAATGCTTGAAAATAGCCAAATTTGACTATTAACAAGGTTTTTTTTTTTTTTTTTTTTTTTTTGTTTTTTTTAAAAAAAAACTAGCAGATGAGACAAACTGGCTATTTTTAATATTTTATTATATAGAATGAACAATGAATATGCTTTAGTCTTTGGTGCCTATTCACTGTTCATTTTATAACTAATAAAATATTGAGAAAAGTATTAACTAAAACAATATCATATTCACTCGTATCCCACACTCTCCCACTTTTCATTGCAAGGGCTACGTGCAGGGCCGGCTCATAGACTAGGCAAATTAGGCAATCGCGTAAGGCTCTCAATTAAATAAGGCTCCAAATAGTAATAGTATAATTAAATTTCCTTTTATGAAAAAAAAATAAAATTAAATCCCGAATTATGTCAAGAAAAGTTAGTCAATACTCCTTAATTAAGGCCCTAATTATGGTAAAAAATAATATCATGTCAAAAAAGTTAGTTAGTGCTCTTTAATTAAGTCCTCAATTATTGTAAAAAATAAAAAACAAAGAATTGAATTTCAAGATATTAAGGAGGAAAAGAAAGAAAAATGGAATGTTACATCAATTGTATCTCTAAAACAGTTACTAAACTCATAATTTTACATGAACTTAAAACTAAGACTAAGTTGTCCATTAAAATAATTTTTATAATGAAGTAAATTAAATTCTACATAAAAAAAAATTATATGTAGTTTAACACAAAATGTGACATCTATTGAAATTAAATGTCGCTTAACAAAAATGAATTTGCAAGTCGTTCAGAAAAAAAATAAATATTTAAATATAAAAAAAAACCCCACCTAAATTTCTCGACTTAGGCCTCAAAATCTATTGAGCCGGCCTTGGGTACGTGTAACTATATAATGTTGTTTTTAGTTGCTTTCTTTTCTTTTTTGCATTGTTGTTTTTTTTTTAAATGATCAATTGCTTTTTTTTTTGTTGGTTTGCTTTCATAAATTTAGTTTAATTTTTCTAGAATATTGAACTGGTGCAACACTCTACGGTGTAGCTCAAAGAATGTGTGAAAATTCAATATTTTATCTTTTATTGAGTGTTGGCAAAATTATAATAAAAAAAATGGAGAAATAATATTTAAATGCAAGTAAAGAGAATAATAGAGAATCCGTTAAAAAGAGTATAGAAAAGTAGTAGTTAAAGTAAAGAATTGTACTTTTTCAATAGCTACTTTGACTATTATTGTTGAAAATGCTCTTAGTCGAGTATGAACTCTCATAATGGGCTGAAATTAATGGGCCTGGCTTTTGGCATTTTTATTCGACTAGGGATGCCGATCCATCTAATCTCTATGGAAACGTGACTTCATGTTGTGATAGTGGATCGAATAAGGTGAAGTTTCAAACCTCATCTGAGATTAGGGTCCATGTAATTTGGCTGTCCATTAATCCGTTGAAAACATGGGCTTTTGACTTTCACAAGAGCTAAGGAAATCTTTGGCCAGCCCATTGGTTGGGAGGAATGGGCTTGGGTAAGCTTGCAATTCCAAAATTTGGCTGGACAAGTTGTTTAGCCCATTTAGATATGGACAAAGTTTTTATACAAATTGGATTGAATGATTTTTTTTTTTTTAACCTAATTTATTAAAATGATATATGTCTAAAGTACATATATGTGAGAAAATGTGATCATCACATTTATTTTTAATAGGAGTAATGTTGTACTTTACACTATAATCACACTATATTAACGTGGCATATGCCTTCGGTTTATTTATTTATTTATTTTTAATAAAGGTTGATCTAAGGACTACTAGCCTATGATACGTCAACATAATATGATTGCGGTGTGAAGAATAAAATTTCTTTTTTAATAGAGCATGTAAATCTCATATACATTTTTAATTATGGCTAGTAATTTTTGACATGACCAGTAAATCTGACATAAATTTAACACGAAATTAAAGAGTTATGGTTGATGAGTTTGATCCGTTTAATTAAATAAATCGGGTTATGGTTGACAGATATAGTATTATATCAATTTATCGACACAACTTGAACTCGACCAGCAATATAACGGCTGTTAGTTTTTTATATGACTTGCAACCTCGACACGAACACAATACAAAATTAAAGGGTTAGAGTTGATGGGTTTAGCCCGTTTAATTAAATGAGTCGGGTTAAGATTGATCTATATAATCTTATACTTATGCATCGACACGCAAATCTAAATTAACACCCTTATTTTTAATGCATTTTAAATACATGTGTAAGCTCTCACTAAGAGATTGTAATTCGTAATTAATTAAGAATCAAAAGGTGCTGCGTTAGGTTACCTATCTTAACCAAGCGAACTAGGGTACCGCGCGTGCAATTTTTTTCCCAAATTGCAGGGGCCAACAATTAGAAGAATCCATGCTAACCATTCAAAATGAAGATTGAACAGCATAATCATTTAAATAAAAAAAAAGGGGGGCAAAATAAGTAAATGGGTGGCCAACCACCCCCTCGAACTATTGGGGGTTGTCGGGCCACCCCTTCGATGGCTCAACGTTGGTCGCACTATATCCTTGTGTATTTGTCCACCTTAAAGGCCGGTTCAATCACTTATTAACATTTTTTTTTCAATACTTTAATATTGATGTGGCTTGATTCAATTCAAATCAAAACAACGACCTAAATTTTTTAAATTACAGGCTATGTAAAGGAGGAATTGTGTGGGAGCTCTCAATTTCGGATTATGATCGTTTACAATTATTTGTCTGAATTTGAGAGAATTTAAGCAGGTAATTGTGAAAGATCACTTATAGAACCTACCTGACAGGATAAGTGGTCGGGTCAGGTGGGTTGCATAATGTAAGATTAGAACTACATACTTGTCCCCATGAATATTGTGGGATCATTGTATTCATATTTATAGCAACTACACAACCATTCATTTTCTTCTACAATTACGAATGATCACAACTATTCACCTCCTACCTTACTATACATTTTCAAACGTTTTGTATTCAATGTATTATGAGAACTCTTCATTTGTTTAATTATTATTATCTTCAACTATGAATGACTCTTCGTTGAGATGCTTGTCATTACTGATGTGAACTGTATCTTTAACACATAAATAGTCTCTCACAATCACTTATCCAAATCCTTCAAAATTTAAACTTACAATTAATCGTCAACGATCATAATCCATCATCCTAATGTAGGAAGTCGATCAGTGTAGTTATTTACCCATTCAATGATTGAATGTTCGTTTAGGAAACTGGAAAAGTCTGAAGTGTCCCGTGACTAGCGATCACTTTATCACCAAAGACGTACAGTGGGTTTAGCTTTAGAAGTACTGCGTGGTCACTGTAGCAAAATGTGGCACATCGTGTTTGCTTAACAATTGGGTACAGATTAGTAATACATAAAATGGATAAAGAGAATGAGAATCACATGTTTCTGGGATGCTAATTATGATCACGGGGATGAATTAAGAATCCCTAAAAGAGATTCTCACCAGCTGTGTACATCTTTACAGGATTTTCTCCATAATTAGAATCCATAAAACTAACGATCCAGTTGAAAGAATCTCCCCCGTTCAATTCATCTAATCAAACCACAACTTCTAAAGCTAGATAGAGAGTAGAGACTCCTTACACAAGAAATTAATTAATGTAACAGTACCATTCAATGACAAAATCACCCACAACACCTTTAAATGTTAATAACAAAATCATATTTGGATCCACCAATTATTTATTTTTCTTGTAAGCATACTAATTAATCTAGAACATCATTCAATTAACCATATTATCATCATATATAGTTTCTACTACCAAGGTAGGAATTGCTTGCTATATAGTATATGTGGGAATATTTTGGATTTTTTTTTTAATCATTTTAGCTTTGATATGTATTTATCATCATGGTTGTTTGTCTGTAATGATTTGATTACATTTTGTAACTTACCCCACTTACCATGTAATATAATTGTATAATAAAAGTGTAGTGAAAGTAGGCCTCTAAGGTCGAGCTACCCCAATTGTTTTTTTTTTTTGGTATTTGATTGATCTCTTTCTCTTTTTCTTTTGCTTCCATTTTCTCTCCATATTTTAAATGTTCTCATAAACTTTATGTGGTATTAAATCTACTTTTATGGAGTAATGCTATAAGGAGGACCTATCTCTTCCTTCCGTCTTTCTAAAATTGACGTAGCTTTTTAAAATTACTATTAAATTAATTCAACAGTGATCTATTACATATCGAAGAGTAATTTTAAAAGTCACATAACTTTTGAGAAGACTTAAGTAGAACAGAGTCTTCCTTTTAATATCACTCACTTTCCTGTGACCTTTAGCAACTCCCCATGCCGTCTTGCAAGAATATCAAATTAGAGCATTAATTGGTGGTTTCTCATTTCACACATTACTTCGACCACCTGGCCTCCTCGATACTTGTCTTGCTTGTGCCCTAAGTAGAGTTAAAATATATTACGAAATTTGATTTGTTATAATTGATTGTAATTAAATCAAATCTCTCGTACAATCTTGTAATCAATCTCTCCACCTCCTTATATAAATAGAGACTCTTTGTATCGTAAAAGTATCAAAGAATATGACTAAAATGTAACCCTTTATACTTTAATTTATAAACATTAGATCATAAACCAAATAAACCAATCATGTGATATTCTTTCTCCTTATTTATCTTTATTCGACTTTATCCTTTTATTTATTTATTTAAGTAGATGATCAAGTGCTTAATTACTTTAGCATTAGCTCCTGCCTTCGAGTCGATGGTTACCCTCCTAGGCCTCCAAGGCCACGAATTTCCGTCCTTTTTTAAGTTCGGCAAGTACACTTGCAAGCAGTTGTCGTTGGGGCACGTATTTTATTATTATTCAAGATTTTATTAATTATTTGTATTTTTAAAAACACTGGCCAAGGCATGTGCAGGCAACCAAAGTTTCCATTGGCAAATATTCCTTAATTTGTTTATGCCACATTGATTAAAAGGCTTAATGAACTCGTTGCTTTCCATATTAAGCAGACTTTGAAGTGCTTTCCAACTAATACAACCCTCTAGAGGAAATGATTAAGGGTCTACCAGAACACCATAATCACTTGGCTCAATTAACAAAACAAATGTTTCCCATTTGTCTTCCAATTAACCTTATCTTTCAAATGTTCTAAACACATGCAAGACACAATCATGATTATGGTGACCTACTTGCCAATTGAGCATAAATGATATATTATTCTTCAACAGGGGTTTAATTTCCTTCAAATTAAAGCTTCCCCTGTTCATGCCTAACAATGAAAGCCTCCAGGCAGCAACAGTACAACAAGAAGCAGCAGCAGCAGCAGCTAATTCAGCAGAGAGGATGCAGGGCTTTGTGTTGCAGTTGCCGGCTTAGCGTGTCTTCGTCGGAGGAAGCCGAGAGCTCGAATTCTGACCGGTTTGCATCAGTTTCAAGCCTGGCGCACGCCATGGTGCAAGAGAGACTGGACCAAATGATTAGAGAAAGGCAGGAGGCAAGACAAGTAGTGGTAGAGAGAAGAAGGCAAAAAAGTGGCGAAGTAGCAGGGACTAAGTTCGTTGTAATGGTAGCCATGGAAAAGTGTTCTGATGATCCAAGAGAGGATTTTAGAGAGTCCATGATTGAGATGATTATGACAAACCGGATTCAAGAACCAAAAGATCTTCGTAGCCTCTTGAATTATTATATTTCAATGAATTCTGACGAATATCATGGGATTATACTGGAGGTTTTCCATGAGGTTTGCTCCAATCTATTTTTATTTTGTAAATGCCATTGACCAATATATATGAAATTTTAGTGTCAAATTTGAATCTAGCTATGATCATGCATTTATATATATATATATATATATATATATATATATATATATATATATATATACGACAATTATTGTGCCATGGTTTTGGATTTTTTTTTTCTTTTTCTTTTTTCATATATTAGAGAATTACAAATTATGATTAATTGCAATCAACCTGTGATTCAATAAATCTGACCACCAAAAAGAGGTCACAAACTAAGGAATAAAAGGTCCTTTATTAATTCGTGCTAATTAAAGTGATGGACATGGCAATTCAATATGTAAGATAAATCTTAGAAATTATAATATTATCATGATTTTTTGTAGCTTCAATTAAATATTAAAACCTTTCTTTCTTTCATATATATATATATATATATATGAAAGAAAGAAAGGTTACATGTTTTATACTAGATAAATATATAAGCATATAATTTTTTTTTTTACCAAATAAAATTCCATTTATAGTATTATATAAATTTTGTGCCATATATTGTCAAGCATATAATGATATTTTCTGTTTTCATAATTATTTTGTACCATGTTTAAACCCATATTATACTCCCATTTAAGAGGATTTCAAACTTAAAATTAAATTTTTTTATTTATTTATTACTTTCAAAAACATTTGACGACTCCTAAAACAATTGATATTCGTGGGTGGTTACCTAGAAAGAATATGATGTGGTTGCTTAATTATTTCAAAGGGCATCTTTTAATCCAACCAATCCACAATCCTAGGCTAGGCTGTCTCATCTTAAGAAGGTCGGGATTAGAGTTTCGTGTGATCAGAGTATCACCGGGGTTGCATTGAAATCCAAGTCCTCGCTCGTGGAGTTATTTTTAATCATGGTTAAAAAACATGACCAGTAAAAGCTTTAAGTAAAGTAACTTTCTATATTTTAGGAGATTGAATCTAGACCATTGAATAAACTAACGCATACATGTTATTAAAACTACAGCATGTAAGTCAGATTAGGGTATCACTGGGGTTGCACCGAAATCCAAGTCCTCTTGGAGTTATTTTTAACCATGGATAAAAAATATGACCGGTAAAAGCTTTTAAGTAAAGTAACTTTCTAGATTTTAGAAAATTGAATCTAGACCATTGATTAAACTACAACATACATGCTGTTATTAAAACTACAGCATGTAAGTTGGATCCGTATGTAAATTGAGTTTATATAACTAATTGAAAAGCTATGCTCCAAACTTGGTCTTCGTGGAAGCTTGTGCAGGAGTGACCCTCAAGGTCTCGCCACCAAAAAATAACAGAATTACTACAAGTACATGGATCCCACCCCAATGTGCCTTAGAATTGTGCACTTGTAGACTTGTAGTGAAGTTGTAGTGTATGTATCATTTCCCCTTGCTACGCTTCTCTCTCTCTCTCTCATATTCTGTCAATGGAAGGTTCAGAATTTCGAATCACCACATGACCATTTCCTTCTCTGTTTGAATTTTCCTAAACAATCCCTCTCGATCTCTCTCTCTCTCTCCCTTTCCCTTTGGGGACTTTTCTTGCTACAAGGGTTATCCTTTGTGGGTTTTCTTGATTTTGTTAATTTGTTGTCGACATTAATATTTAATTCTGGGATTCTTTGACCCAACCCACCCTTTCCAAGCGTTATTCTCATTATTATTATTAATTCATTATTATCCATTTTTCTATTGGGGTTCCCTCACTTTTTGTTGTTTTCGTTTGAGAGATTCTTCCCAGTGGGATTTTGGCTTCCCTTTGTGTTCCGTATGTAGCTTTGTAAGCATTTTTGTTTTGTTTTCTTACGTCGCTTTTATATTTGGTGAGTCTATTCTCTATGCCATTTGGTTCATTTCGTCTCTGTGAACGGCCTGTTGATGTCTTTGGCCGTCGGAGTGGTCGATCTCATGTTCCAAAAGCATGGGTTGCGATGAAAAAACCAACGAGGGCGAGGAACACAGTGAAGCTCAAAAGCACATACAACAGCAATTGTTTATCTTTTTCAATATGTAAGATGAATCTTAGAAATTATAATATTATCATTTGTTTTTTTGGCTTCAATTAAATATATATGAAAACCTTTCTTTCTTTATTTTATATATATATATTGGCGTTATAGAAACTCAACGATCATAGAAGAGAGGAAATGGCCCAACCACATAGATGGTGGAATGGGCCTTGACTCCAATTAACAACTACGTGTCATCACACATGGGCTGGCTTGTGGCAACTAGGCCTCTATTAGTATTTTCCTTCTTCTCACGGTAATTTTAACCCAATCTATTTAATTAAATATGTCAGACTTTTGGACCTTAACCTGTTAATTCCGTGATGAGTTTGCTGGTCGTGTAAAAAATTGTTAGCCCTAAATATCGCGTGCCAGGTTCGAATTGTGTTGATGCATAAATATAAGATTATATAAAACAAACATAATTCGACCCAATTAATGAAACGGGTCAGACCCATCAATTTTATCTCATTAATTTTATGTTGGATTTGTATCAAATTTGCAGATCATGTTAACAATTGCGTCCCTTAATTAGAACCTTCAGAGCTTTGCGTAAGTAGAATCTAATATGTTTGAGACCTTTAGATGTTTATTCTTGGTTGAAGGTAATACAACTAACAATGGATTCCCTAATCATTTTTTGCTCAAAGCAGATATGTTAATCTCGCAGCAATTTGACTTATTTAAGTATCAGTTTAGCTTGTTTTCAGTGAAAAAATAACAGGAAATCGTCCTCCTATCCAAAAATAAACGATAGATATTTTCTCCAGTAAAAAGTAATTAACTGGAGCTTTCTGATAATCTTACAATCTTTACTGTTTAATTTTACAAAAAATAAAATAAAAATATATCTAGTAATTTTTTGAGACAAGCCAAGCTAGATCATTTAAGTATATGAAAGATGCAATATGGGTAAAGAAGAGTCTTCGAATTGAGAAATCTATAATTTATTCCTATTATATTGTACATGAAGCAAGTTGATATAGAATTTGATCGATCACAAATTTTTGACGTGTAGTTCATGATGGGAACTAAAAATACACAATTATTTAATCAAAATTCAAAATTGAAAAAGAAAAATAACATGTTAATTAAACCCATGTCCAATATCCAGAAAAGAGTTATTGCTTCCTGCGCGCAGCAGGCTAACCTGTGAGTAACACTAACACAAAACTCTCTCATCATATCTCAACATGTCTTGCGGTTACCGGTCTTAAAAAGGCGAGGAATGGAAATCCCACGAAGAGCCTTCTTCATAATCTTCTTGATAAGGGAATGCATTTTACTGGAGAGTGCAACATACAAGGGGAATTGCATAAGCGCAAACACAGAGACGGGAAGCAATACAGCAATGTTAATCAGAGTCACAGTCAGAGCTTTCTTCTCAAAACGATTGATGAGAAAAATAGTCGCCGTGAAAGAAAGCATGGTGGTTGTCATGGAGAGGAAGAGTAAGGTGAAGCCAATCATGAGCTTCCGGGGGAGAGATTTGAGGAAATTTTCTTGCTTAAACGGAGACGTGAGGATGGAGAGGAACATGACGACGTAAGTCAAGGAGCTCACAAGGGAGACAACGTCCATGATGGTGAAGAACAAGAAGAAGGGAGAATGAAGGAAAATTGGATGACCCCTCTGATCGTTACCTCCTGGGACAGTGTACGCAGCCGTGAAAACAACAGTTGCGACAAGGATTGCGATCGCAGTGCACGATTGAGAGGTCTCTTTTATCCACCTTTCTGCCTTCTCAAGAAGCTCGACATGTTGCTCTTTGAAGAGCTCGTCTGCAGTCTTACCAGAATTGTTGCAATGCATGACATAATGGGAGGGAACTATCTTTCGCACACGCTGCGTGGCAACATTGTATTAGATTAATGAGTTCTTAAATCTCAATGTACAAGAATGATGAAATCCAATCATTTTTATTAGTTTAAGCTTTTAAAATAAGTCGTGATTTAATATGAAATCAGAGCTAGACCCATTTAAAACAAATATTCCACGTGTTGGACCTCATCTATTAAGAGAGAAGGTGAATTTATTTTTTCTTATCAGCTTAAGCTTTTGGGATATATTGTGATTTAACATAGTATCTGACTAAAGGTCCTGAGTTCAAATCTTATTTCCGTAATTCACTTCCTATTTCTATTAAATATTCTACATGCTGAGCCTTATCTATTAAGGGAGAGTTTAAACTCCGATTTTATGTTAAATCATCATTTATCTCAAAAGTTTAAGCTCTTAATTAGAAAGGAATGAATTTAATCATTTAAACTAGCTACCACTTCCTTTTAAGTTATACTCTCTATTAATATCTGACGTTAAATTAATAGATAAAAAAAATACAACACCTATCTATTTTAATCTTAAATATTAATGAATGGAATAACTTGGAATAAGTGGGCGGTAGTTGGGGGAGTAGGGAGACAAATATTCACTTTTTAAAGAATTAGTGTCCTCATCATCTAAAGGGTTTAGAGCGATTAAGTGTATGTTTAAACCAAGAACTTGCATAAACAAATCTTACGTTGGACACGTACTGTATAAATTATAATTAAATGATAATTAAATGAAAATGATAGAAAGTAAATATATAAGGGAGCTGAATTAATTACCTCGAACCATTGCAACTCCTCCTGTAATTGGAGTGCAGGACCAGCGCGGGTTCCTCCATTGTAGTTGTTCATGTCTGCCGCATGATGCAATATGGTGTAGCCTCGCTTATCAATCATTGAAAACAACCTGTGTTCCATTATCCCTTTCATCATCTTTAGACGGCGAAAGATTTCTCTTTGACGGTGGCAAATGGCCGCATGCACTATGCTCACCTCATTCTTACTGATGTGCTCAATTGCCTGAGGATGCACATCAACTATCTCGTCGAATATTTCTACAATTCCTTCGCTTGCTGCAATAAGCAATGGGGTATCGGGTGTTTGATCTCCTCCTTTACCAGCTCCGTCAGTGGAGTTGGGTTGTTCCCCTTTTCCTTCTTTGCCATCGTTGTCCAGAGAGTCTCCTTTCCCCAAGGAAATGGGCTTGTCATCTACTTTTAAGCTGTTTGCCCACGTAGTATCCATCTTCGCTAGCAACTTGGTGAGTTCAAGAGCTGATTTATGCTTTCTCTTCGCCTTCCATATTTCATCAATAGCCGGCCATTCTGTCCATCATATATATATATAAAAGTATGTACGTTTGTGAGAGAGATAGTAGCTAGCATGAACGATTGATTTGTGTTTTCTTCTACAAATAGATGATCAGTTATGAAAATCGACCAAAACGGCTACTTTAGCCATGCACAATGATTTGTATTTTCTTCTACAAATAGAGTTATGAAAATCAATGAATCTAAATTCGATCTCTCACAAACACATATTTATTTGAATGATAGAATGACTGGCTATATATATATATATATATATATATATATAATTCAAACCATTCAATCATCTTAAAAAATGAAAAATGAAAATCAATGAATCGAATCATTGTAACCGTACGTACGTATCTTTTTTTCCTCTAAAAATTAAACTATAATATATGGTAGAGTAGTGAACAACAATATTGACTTAGTTATCAACCAAATCATTCCGGATCCCTTTCATAGATCAAATCCAAGGCCTCTCTTATACGAGAAAGAGAAGTATCATGGCCTCATGGGTCATCTCTAAACTGTAAGTTTGAGATCCACTTTTGTATGAAATTATAATAAAAAGCTGTTGACCTTGGAGTTGGGGTCATCAATCTAGCGCTAGACTGATGACCCCAACTCTAAGGTCAACAGCTTTACAGGGAGTCCACTCACTCACTGTACTTCTCTTATTTGTCCCCCTAAGAGAGCAATATTTACAAGTTTTTTTATTTTATATATATAAAGATGAACAGTGCATGGAAGAAATTTTTAACATTAAAAACGCCCCATTCACTATATACATATAAGAAAATGAGGTCGCACCTTTAGCAAGGCCCCTCCACATTGCATAGTATATTCTTGAAATTGCTGCAAAGATTATGTAAGCTAGATTAGATGGTTACAAAAGTATTTATGCCGGTACACAAATGAGAAAGTGTCATGCTACCTACATAGCACACAAATAGTTTACAAAATTGACATGATAAGGTTTAGATCTTGTTGCGTCAGCTTAATTTATAAAATATTTATGAAATGTTTGTCTGTATTTTTAACATTACCTGATGAATGTTTGTTCGATTGGCGGAGGCTACTGCTATCCTGGCCGCCTGTCTCCAAATCTTCCATTTGACTTGATATTTTTTGAACATCATCACCATCATCATCTTCCATTTGACTTGATATTTTTTGAACATCATTACCATCATCAACATCATCATCATCCAGATTGGCAGGAAGGCCTGCACTACGAATGTGTTTAAATTACTTATTATATTGGGGTGTTTAAAGCATAACAAGAATGCTTTGTTCAAAGTAAATGAAGCCAAACACAAATGCATGTAATGCTGTTATGAAAGCAAAACGTACAATAATAGAGGAGTCTCTTCACTTTTCCATGTTGCACGAACTCCTGAAAGCAGATGGCATTTTCGCTAGTAGGTGAAGACATGTCATGCCATTGCTTTCCTTTCTTGTTCCAAGTGTCTCGTCCATTCCGAGTAACCAAATGGCGGTTTCTGCAAAGAGTATAAAGGCCGGAATTAAAGCATGCTATTTAAGTAGCAATGATTGCATGAGAGAGAGAGAGAGAGAGACCAAAGTGTTGGCCTAGCACAGCAGCATGGAGAATGGACATGCTGTCATGTCTATGGAAGTGAGGACTTGTATCCCCAACTAATTTAGCCAAAAATTTGGCCATCTGTATCTGACCAAGGGCAGCGGCCCTAAACAGCGGGGTTTCACCAATTTGATTACGATCCTCGAGTATGTTTTTCAGATCGGGCAGATTGTTTTCAGAGAGTTTACTAATCAAGAGTTTTGCAGATGCAACATTGTTGGTGGAGGCGACCTCGTGAAAAACGTTGTTATTGTGATCGCTCTTCTTAGATATAGCAAGCGATATCTCGGAGGATGGTAGGAGACCAAGTAAATGCTGAAGCAGTTCCGTTCCTTCACTATTATATCCTGCAATATGAAGCGCAGTGAGCCCGTCGATCGTCAGAGGACGAACGACACGCTCAGGATGTTTGTCGTAGAAGCTCTTCATGGCGTCCCAGTTTGCATTCAGGGCGGCCTGATAAGGCTTCTTCAGCCCTGAAAATGGACTCAAATCATGACTTGCCATCTCTCTCTCTGTGTTATGATACCGTGTCTTATGGACTGTTATCGGTCAAGAGGGTGGAAAGTTCTCTCTGTCTCTCTCTCTTATTAGTCAAGATTGTGAAAAGTATGTTGTCCTTTTCTTCGATAAGAAAATTGAACTTACCTAGTACACACTACACGCGCATAATACAAAGACTAGCTAATGGAGACACACTACTTTTGTTATCTCCTTCTCTCTCTGTTATCGGTCAAGATATATGGTGGAAAGTTCTACCTTTTCTTTTTTGTGAGTAGAATGATAAATTAACTAATTTTCTGAATTAATTAATAAACACTCATAATATAATTAAAGACTAACGAGTATTGCTGCTAGAGACTACCTACTTTTTTTTTTTCTTTTTTTTTCAGTAATAGAAAAGGGTTTCAAGAAAACACAAAAACAAGGTACCAAAGCATTAAAATTTGTAACGATGAGGAAAAAGCTCTAGCTCTCTCTCTCTCTATATATATTTGTGTTATCATCTTACAAAAACGTGTCCGTTTAAAGGTTTTTTTTTTTTTTTTTTTTTTTTTTTTTTTTTTTTATAAAGTTAAATTTTATTTACTAACTAAACAATGCGATACTTTATATTTATGACTATTTTTTATAAATTAACATTTTTAATTATTTATTTATTTTTTAATATGAGACAAGAGTATTACAAAATTAGATGCTATTTTGCTTGGAAAATGTATATGATTTAAACAGCAGGAAGTATATATGAAATGGAAGACTTTGTTGGAATCTTGGACTTGTTTGGCAAAGATATGTACAGAATTAGAATAAAAAGTTGTTAATTTTGAAATTAATAAAAAGTGATGATGTGATATAAAATAAAAAAAAATTGTATAAAAAAGTGAAAAATGTTTGTACTATAGCGAATTTTTTTATTTGAATAGTAATAAAAAATTATTGATGTGATATAAAAAGTAAAAAAAATAAAAATGTTTTGACGTTGACTGATAGTGAAAAATATAAAAAAGTGAAAAAAAAAAATTAAAAAAAAAAAAATCGTAAACATTTACTGCATTACTTTGCTATGTTTTGCCAGTTTTGGTCTTCGCGTACGTGTACATGATGTTGATGCGCATGACCGGGCTTTGTTTCTTCCACACGCAGAACCATTTCTTCCGTTGCTTTAATTTCTGTGCAACGACTCTTTTTCTCTCATAAAGTTCATTAGTGGACTTTGTGTAGCCGGCCTTTTTGGACTCAAAGGTCCGTTTGAAATTGACTTTTCTCGTCCTTTCTTTTATTTTCATTTCTCTAAAAAAAAAAAAAAAAAAACAACTTCGAAATATTTTTAATTTTTTAATTTTTTATATTACATTAAAACTTTTTTATTACTTTTTAAATAAAAAATTAATTATAATATAATTCTTTTTTTTTTTTTTTTTTTATATAAATTATTTCAACTTTATATCAAATTAACCTTATTTTTCAATCATTAAAAAAATTTTATAAAGAAAAGGGGAATGGTGAAGAATTTTTAAACGGAGCTAATATTCCTTGCTATTTGCGTTCAAATTACTTTTTGGGAGTTCGTTTAATATCCAAAATTTGCTCTACAACCATATAATAAGTGAAAGATATTGGTTATCTAAAAAAAAAAAATGAAAGATATTGTGCTCCACCCTACCAGGAAAAAAGTTAATTTAGACACAATCAATCCATCAAATCTAATAGCATCTAAACGGGCAAATCTGGGAGCACGATTGATCAAATGGTTAATGAGAAATGTTTGTTGTATAATTTTTTTTTAAAAAATTTTAATATATATTTTTTCAAACTAATTATTAGATATGTATTCCTATGCTTAGATTTTACATATTTAATGGTTAATTTTTTAAAATTGTAAGTTAATTGTAAACGTATTATATATTAATGATTAATAGAACATGAGGAGTAATGCCATGCACCTCATTTTTATCTTACTTTTATTTTATTTTACTTTCCAATTTATTCTTTTTTTTTTTAAACAAAAACTAAATCTAAAAATAAATTGATACTACTACATCAAGACATTAACATACTTGTGAGTTATTGATGTGATATGTAGCATTATTCTTTACATGCACAACCAAATTGATCGAATAGAGGATATAAGTCGTCGGATGTTTGGTGAGTTGCAGTCCTAGTGCCTTAGAGCATTCCTAACAGCCTCACCAAAATTGTTGAAGCAATTTAGTGAAAACACACAAAAACCATTCCCAGCAACCCCACTTCCATAACCAAAAAAATTTAGTGAATGAATAGTACTCGCCAACAATAGTGAATACTATTCACTCACTAAATCATTAAAAAACTATAAACATTTCTCTCTCTCCGTTTTTTTTTTCATTTTTTTTTTATTTTTATTTCTTTCTTACGCACAACTCTGTTTTGTTCTGCAATGTTCTAGGCTAAAAGTGTATTTTTTTTATTATTTTTTTTCTCTTAAACTACAATATTTCCACACTTTAGACATCCAGTGGTGTACGAATTTCTTGTCCACATATTCCAACAGGTTTTGTGGAATTGATGGGGCATGTTTGGGTAGCATTTTATTTTTGATTATTTTTTAAAAACATGTTTGGGTAGGTTTTTTAAATTCAAATTCTATTCAAATTTTATCAAACTTTTTTCAATTTTATCTTGGGTTCTCTAAACCATTCAAATATAATTTTAAAAAACAATTTTTCGTGGTGTTCACAATTTTAAATATAGTAAAGAATAATATAATATAATAGAAATTTTTAAAAGAGAGCCCCTTCTATTTGGATGGGTTGTAAAAGTGATGTTTTACGGCCTCCAACAAGGAGTTAACACATCATCTAAGAAGACTAAATACAATAGACACGAGAACACCAAATCTTATTAAAAAAAAAAAAGCAGTTTCCAGTTTTTTCTTTCAAGATCCCAACTGGCCCTAAAAAACCACCACCTCCTCTCAGCCCAATGTCGATGCCGGATTCCGCCGAAAGCCACTGCCATCATCTTCTTCAAGCTCCAATTTTTTTTTCCAAACACCCAGGACTACTTCCGTTCAAAAAAAAAAAAAAAATCCCCAAACAGTTCCATCGTGCCAGCGCCACAAGTTGTGCAATTCTGAGCGGTCCCACCCTGAGGCACGACCATCATAGGGAGGTTGTACCCATTGACCAAGCTAATATCGAAGAGGTCGAACCCACCCGTGTCGTTGAGCGTGAACTCGGCCAAGGTCACTGGTAGCATGCCGAAACACACTCACACACAGAAACTCGGCCAACACAGGGCACCAAATCCAAAACCACCCAATCGATAATCAAAACATCCAATCCACCATAAATCAAACCAAATCAAACTAAATCATAGGAATTATTTACCTTGAAGATTTTCTCATAAAATTCATTGGAAAAACAATGAGATTGGTCACGGGATGAATCACCGGAAACCCATCAGAAAAATCGCGCCCTCATCTTCACTGGCATCGACCCACCAACAATCGGCTAGAAATTGGGTTTGAGATCCACTAGAGGTCGCCTCTTGTTCCGCCGAAAATGACCCATAGAGGATTGGGTCCTCTGTTTTTTCGGTTAGTCAGTCTCTCTCTCTCTCTCTCTCTCTCTCTCTCTCTCTCTCTCTCTCTCTCTCTCTCTCTCTCTCTCTCTCTCTCTCTCTCTCTCTCTCTCTCTCTCTCTCTCTCTCTCTCTCTCTCTCGGTTCACCGGCCTTCTCTCGGTGTTTTCCTCCCCTCCGACGATGACCCATGGTTGATCGGGTCTTTGTTCCCCCGCCCCGACTTCTAGATCGGCCTCCTGTGTTACTGAAACCGGCACAGATCTAGCCGTTTTTTGCCAAACTGGCACAGATTTGAAACTGGTCGGATTCTGGTTGTAGACTTTGGCGTACTCCGGCGGTGACTTCGTGAATTCCGGTGGCGGCGTTGGCTCGGAGAGGTGAGGTGGTTTCACTAGATTGTGGGTTGGTTCATGAATCGATAAGGTTAGAAGGAAATAAAAAGAGTGATGATCCGGTGTTTTAGGCTCTAGTATATTTAGTGTCTTTTAAATGATATGTCAAATTCTTATTGAAGGCCGTAAAAACGATGTTTTACAAATGGTCCGGTTTGAAGGTTTTTTCTTTTTAAAAATAGAGTAATGATTGAATACCACCCAAAGATACAACTTTTCACCATTTTGCCTATGTGGCAAGGTGGTCCCCTACTACTTTTTGAATTTTTTTATTTTTTAAAAATAAATTAAGGTAGGGGACCACCTTGCCACATAGTCAAGGTGGTGAAAAGTTGTATCTTTGGGTGGTATTCAATCATTACTCTTAAAAATATGACCATTAGAATAAAACAAATATTCAAAAATATGATCATTAGGAAAAGACAAACATTCAAAAAAGATTAAATAGAGAAAGAATAAAGAAATCTGAAAAAATATTATTTAAATGAAATAGTGATAGTGAATAGTTAAAATTGTGAAACTGCTAGGGTGTATTAAAAAAGTGGTTCGCCAGAATAGAGAAAAATAGATTTTAGTTATTGACTAGTAAAATTTGATGAGACTATTAGAAATGCTCTAATGCCTTAATTAGAATAGGATTTTATCTACTTCAAGTAAGATGGAGATCGGATTCATTTTATCTTTAAGATTTTATTTATAAATTTAGCTGTGTACATAAATATCATATGGTAAATATACTATATCGTATAATTTAAAAGTTTTAAATAGCATGACATATGTAGTATTTCACTATTTTGTTAGATAAAATAAAATAAAATATTAAGTTTAAGGAGAGGATTGAATAAGCAAATATTTAAGGAAGGCAATATTTCCCTCCAAGGAATTAAAGGACACAAGCGTGGATGAAGTGTTGAAGAAGCATTCTAGAAGCGAGAATGATAAAGGAATGGTGATCTATCAACTCGTGGGCTCATCTTCTTGAAGTGGTCCAAGAAACGTGATCCATCTGTAATTGCGAAAATCCAAGGAACGGACCAGTTCTTATTTGATGGGCCAAGAAACGACTATAATTCCAGTGGTTTATCTCCATTCATTCTCATTATCATAATATTAGAATAACATAGTAATAAAAATTAATATTTAATTATTTTTAAAATACTGATTAAATAGCTGGTTTTTATTGCTATATATATATATATATTATTTGCCAATTTATCAGCTAATAGAGTGTGAATGGATAGCGTAGCAATAAAAATTAGTATTGGCTAATTAGTATTAATGGTTGAAGGTACCAACAAAAATACCTGTTGAGAGGATGAGAGGTACCCCACATCGATCTCTACCCAAGTAAAATTTAGTCTTGGTTGAAGGAACAAAATTAAGCAAGAAAGCCTGAGATGCAACCAATAGTGGATTTCCCAATTGTTTTACTCAATGCAATTTCCTGCATATGAAGATGAATCTAAGGATTAACATATTTTGCTATAAGTAATACTATATGTAAGATTTTTCTTTTTCTTTTGTCTTTTAGACATGGCTTTTAAAATTATAATTGGATTAAAATTCTATAATGATCCATTATAAATCTAATTGTGATTTTAATTGGTATGTCACATTTGAGGGAATAAAAGAGAGAATAAGAATCTTGCATACAGTGTTGGTTTATTTAATTGGCTACATTTTTGTTGACAAAAACGCTTCTATATTAAGGACTTTCATAACAGGGACGTCGTAAATCTAGAAGATTTATTGCAAAATATTAATTCCAAAATGGAAAGAGCTGAACAAGAAAGTATCTGCACAGACTAATCACTGAGAATGACATATTCTGAAGATCTCAAGCTTTTGGAGACTTTACAGCTCAGAAAGTCGGTTTTCCTTATAGCCCGTCTGGACGCTTAGCTCAGAATTTCAGAGTTCTATTAAGGTCCGAACGGCTTAGCGGACGCAAACCACAGAGAGAATCCATCTATAAGAGGTCCAGACGGCAAAGTAGACGCGAGCCACATAGAGCACTCATTTGCAAGAAGGTCTGGACGCTGATGTAATGACTGCGAAAGGAGCAAGTATTTTATGCAACCGTTTGAACGCTAAGGTTGCAAGTCCGGACGCGTTGCAATGATTTCATGAAGTTTTAGTTGGGAGGTAGAAGCCAGGTCCGGATGCCGCCTATGCAAATTCGAGTTGAAGCCTATTTAAAGAAGCTCATAGGCTGTATAATTTTAAGGAATTCGATATTAAATTCTCTGTGTGCTAAGAGAGGGTGTTTATGAAGATATTGTTAGATATGCTAACTCTCTTAGAGGTTTATTTGGTGTTGTATTGTTCAACCGTTTGAAGTCTAACTTAGAGATGAGCTTTAAGTTAAAAGGATCTATTGAAGAACTTTTTATATAGGAGATCTGGTTGAGATGCGTTCACGTATAGGTATATGTTAGAGTTCAAGGTACGACTTCTAGAAAAAGGTTTGTGAATATTACTATCTTATAACTAGCTATTTCTTCTGAACAATAGATTTCCTGGGTTTCGTTGCTTCGGATTGTTTTTTTTTTCTTTGTTACAAAGAGTTTCCACTTCGTAACTAAAATATTTTTATCTATTGCTTTTCTGCTTTTATATTTTGGTTACATGTTTTCCGGTTGATTACACCTTTTAGGAGTCATTATTATTTTTCATATAGCATGACTCATTTTACTAAAATAATGAAGATAAAATTATATTGTTAGAATATTTAGAAAATATATTTTATACTAGCATTTATTATCTTCTCTAATTATTCTATAGTTTACTTGTTCATCACTTTCAAAATATAAATTGCTAATATATTTTATGTTAGCATTCATAAATAGATCGAGGTCATTGGAATATATATCAATATATTTCAATATACAGGATGTAGCACATTTTATACTTTCTCTTTGCTTCGCTCTCTCCTGTCTTTCATATCATCCCAAAATATATTTTTACATGGTATAGAGCCACCTTTTTGTGGCATTCAACAAATGTCTTTGACGTTTTCCTGACATGCTCTCCAACAATCTCACAGAATTTGCATCGTCCACATGCTGCCATATATAGGCCTCTGCTTGCGCTAGCTCTCTCTTCTGATCTCTTTCGTGTGTGTATATATATATATTTCAGAGTTTAATCTTATTACACGTGTTGTATAAATCAGCTCACGTGTTGATTAGCTGTAATTCAGTTAGATAGCTTTCGTGTTGATTAGCTGTAATTAGCTGTAATTCAGTTAGATAGTTTTCCTTACATTTACATGTATAAATACTCAAGCATTGTATTCTATTCAGAGTTAGTCAATAAGAATCAGTTTTCTAATTCTCCCATATTTCTCTCTTCTTCCGCACATTATACTTTCATCAAGATACTCTGTTTTCTAATATGGTATCAGAGCAAATCTAGATTTTTTTTCTCTTCTCTTCTAATTCTTCTTCATCAAACCTTCATTTCTTGTAATTCATGGATTCCTCATCTACGAATTCAGTTGTAGATGCTTCTAATCCATTTTACTTACATAATGGTGATAGCCCTAGCTCCACTCTTGTCTCTCAACAACTTGTTGGAGATAACTACAATTCATGGAGCAGATCAATGAAAATGGCGTTGATTGCAAAGAACAAGCTCTGTTTCATTGACGGCACGTTGCCTAAATCCACAGTTTCTTCTGATGATAGTTTTGCTTGGTCTCGATGCAACAATATGTTGCTTTCCTGGATCATCAACTCGGTTTCGAAAGAAATCGCAGCTAGTATCATTTACATTGATACGGCTGAGGAGATGTGGAACGATCTCAAAGATCGCTTTTCTCAGCGCAATGGACCAAGGATTTTTCAACTACAGCAGGCAATTTCTGCTTTGACTCAAGAGAATCTCTCGGTGAGTTGTTATTTCACTAATCTCAAAGGTTTATGGGATGAGATTAACAATTACCGACCTCTTCCATCTTGCTCATGTGGAACTATGAAGAAACTCGTTGATTACCGTGATGAAGAACGTATCTTTCAGTTCCTTATGGGACTAAATGAATCATTTTCTCACATTCGAGGCCAGATAATTTTGATTGATCCTCTGCCTCCGATAAATAAAGTGTTTTCTCTTATTATTCAAGAGGAGCGTCAACGACAGATCATTTCATCTGTTGGTTCTCTGAATCACAATACTGCTGCTATGATGACCACTGCTTTTCAGAATCAATCTCAAGGTTCTAAAATATCCACTCAAGGATATAAATCAACATCCACCCGCAAGGAGAGACCTAAATGCGCTCATTGTGGCATTTTAGGTCACACAATCGACAAGTGTTACAAAATTCATGGATTTCCTCCTGGTTTCAAGTTCACTAGAGGAAAATCCACTTCATCTGCTAATCAGGTGTCAGATTATGATGTTCCTCAACTACCTATCACTAATGAGCAGTATGAACAATTGGTGTCTATGCTGAAGCAGCAACCTCCAGCTGAAGTTTCGGGATCTGTTAACAATGTTATCACTCAAGATCACCTCTTTGACATGGCAGGTAATCACTCTCTTTCATCTACTTATTTTTCTTTAGACATTAAACATTCGGTTTTTTGTTCTTCCACATCTTTTGATGTTGCTTCAAAAATTTCTCCAAAAAATCCATGGATTATAGACACTGGAGCAACCGATCACATGGTTTGTTCTTTATCTTGTCTAACATCCATTACTTCAATTGTTTCTAAATTTGTTCGATTACCAAATGGCAAATATGCCTCTGTCACACATATTGGTACTGTCAAGATATCAGAAAATCTTATTCTTACAGATGTTTTTTGTGTTCCTTCGTTTTCTTTTAACTTGATTTCAGCAAGCAAACTTATTAAAGTTATGCATTGCTGTCTAATTTTTTTGGCTGGTTTTTGTTTCATCCAGCATCTATCAAGTTGGAGGACGATTGGCATGGGTAGAGAACAAGGTGGCCTCTTTTTTCTAATGCATAATATGCAATCTTCTGCTTCTTTTTCCAATAAAGATGCTCAAGCTTTTTCAGTTGTTTCTGATAGTCTTTGGCACTTTCGTTTAGGTCATCTATCTGATGATAGACTTAAACTTTTGTTTCCTGATTGTACTCTTGTTTCGAATAAGTGTTGCTCAATCTGTCCTCTAGCTAAGCAACATCGATTACCTTTTCATGTTAGCACTTCTGTTTCTAGGCAGTTTTTTGATCTTCTTCATTGTGAT
The DNA here is from genome assembly GCF_958979055.1 of Alnus glutinosa. Classification (NCBI taxonomy): domain Eukaryota; kingdom Viridiplantae; phylum Streptophyta; class Magnoliopsida; order Fagales; family Betulaceae; genus Alnus; species Alnus glutinosa. Next base: position 1,949,408 of record NC_084890.1, on the reverse strand, counting down.
ATATGGGGACCTTTTTCTGTTCAATCTACTAATAATTCTTCTTACTTTCTTACTCTTGTTGATGATTATACACGTTTTACATGGGTGTATTTGATGCAAAGTAAGTCTCAAACCAGACCTATTATTCAAGCTTTTGTTGAATTGATTTCTACTCAATTCAATACTAAAATCAAATGTATTCGTTCTGATAATGGGACTGAGTTCAATATGGTTGATTTTTTTTCATCCAAAGGGATAATTCATCAATTAAGTTGTGTAGAATCCCCACAACAGAATGCCATAGTCGAACGAAAACATCAACATTTATTGAATGTTGCTAGAGCACTTCGTTTTCAAGCTCATCTTTCTTTAAAATTCTGGGGTGAATGCATTCTTACATCTGCCTATCTCATTAATCGCATTCCCACTCCCCTTCTTTCCAACAAAACTCCATATGAACTATTATATTCTGTTTCTCCTTCTTATACTCATATTCGTGTCTTCGGATGTTTGTGCTATGCTTCTACTTTAACTAGACATCGCTCTAAATTTGATCCTAGAGCTCGTGCATGTATTTTCATTGGATATCCATATGGCATCAAAGGTTACAAACTATATGATTTACAAACTAAATCTATTTTTGTATCCCGAGATGTCATATTTCATGAAACCATTTTTCCTTTTTCTCATACCCCTATACAGTCTTCAATATCCAATGATAATATTGTTTTGCCTCATTCTATAATTCCTATTTCTAATGACATTCCTCATATTATTTCCTCAACACAGAATCCTCCTAGTGTCTCTCCTAATTTGTCTCATGAGATAACTTCTCCTAATGTTTCTCATGACATATCTTCTCCTAGTGTGTCTCCTAGTGTGTCTCCTAGTGTTTCTCCTAATGCTAATCTTCGCAGATCTTCACGAATTCGAAACAAACCAAGTTATTTGAATGAGTATCATTGTCAGTTGGCTACCTCATCTCTCCCATTCAATTCTATTCCAATGATAGATAATTCTGCAGGTATTCTTTATCCTTTATCTTCTTCTTTATCTTATGATAAACTCTCATTCAATCATAAGCATTTCAGTTTACATGTATCTTCTCATGTTGAGCCCAAATTTTATCACCAAGCCGTTAAAGATCCTCTCTGGAGAGATGCCATGCAAGCTGAAATTTCAGCACTTGAACAGAATAACACTTGGGAACTTACCAATTTACCTCCACACAAACATGCCATTGGTTGCAAATGGGTGTTTAAAATCAAACACAGGTCCGATGGGACTATAGAACGGTATAAAGCACGTCTAGTTGCTAAGGGATACACACAATCCGAAGGGATTGATTACTATGAGACATTCTCCCCTGTGGCCAAACTTACAACCGTTCGATGTCTCCTAGCAATTGCTGCTGTTAAGGGCTGGTTTCTACATCAGCTTGACATTAATAATGCCTTTTTACATGGGGACTTGGATGAAGAAGTCTACATGTCTTTACCACCCGGATATTCTAGCAAAGGGGGGTCTCAAGTCTGTCATTTGAAGAAATCATTATATGGTTTAAAGCAGGCATCTAGACAATGGTTTTCCAAATTTTCTAATGCCTTGCTTACTCATGGTTTTCTTCAGTCAAAATCAGACTATTCTCTGTTTACACGAACAGTTGGTTCTTCATATATTGTTCTATTGGTGTATGTGGATGACATTGTGTTAGCAAGCAATGATTCTAATGCTATCTCAGAACTCACCCAGCTCCTTAATGCTCAATTTAAGCTTAAAGACCTTGGAACTCTCAAATACTTTCTTGGTCTTGAAATTGCAAGGACTCCTCAGGGTATTTCACTCTGTCAACGAAAATATGCATTGGAGATATTGGAGGATTCTGGTTTATTAGCAGCAAAACCAGTCAAATATCCCATGGAACCAAATGCAAAGTTTTCTCGTTTTGATGGTCCTTTGCTGGCTGATCCTACTAGTTATCGTAGACTTGTTGGACGTCTCTTATATCTCACTATCACTCGGCCTGACTTGGCTTATTCTGTACAGACCTTAAGTCAATTCATGGATCAACCTAGACAACCCCATATGGATGCTGCTCACCGAGTGCTTAGATACCTCAAACTTAATCCTGGACCGGGATTGTTTTATTCTTCTACATCTGAGCTGCGTTTGAAAGCCTTCTGTGATTCGGATTGGGCTGCATGTCCGGATACTCGAAGATCTGTCACTGGTTTTTGTGTATTTCTTGGTGATTCATTGATTTCATGGAAGTCCAAGAAACAACAAACCATTTCTCGTTCCTCAGCTGAAGCTGAATATCGGTCGATGGCTTCTACATGCTGTGAACTAATGTGGTTATCTTCTTTGTTGCCAAATTTCCATGTTACTCATTCTCAGCCTGCATTACTCTACTGTGACAGTCAGGCTGCCTTACATATAGCAGCAAATCCAGTTTTTCATGAGAGGACAAAGCACATAGAAATCGATTGTCATCTTGTTCGAGACCAAATTCAGAAAGGGTTGCTTCATACCTTGCATGTTACTTCCAAAAATCAGCTAGCAGATGTGTTTACTAAAGCTCTTTGTTTTACTTTGTTTTCTGATATTTTGTCCAAGATGAACCTGTTAAACATATTTGCTCCATCTTGAAGGGGGGTTTCAGAGTTTAATCTTATTACACGTGTTGTATAAATCAGCTCACGTGTTGATTAGCTGTAATTCAGTTAGATAGCTTTCGTGTTGATTAGCTGTAATTAGCTGTAATTCAGTTAGATAGTTTTCCTTACATTTACATGTATAAATACTCAAGCATTGTATTCTATTCAGAGTTAGTCAATAAGAATCAGTTTTCTAATTCTCCCATATTTCTCTCTTCTTCCGCACATTATACTTTCATCAAGATACTCTGTTTTCTAATATATACATACACACACACACAAATATTTCTACATGCATGTATATACACATTAATATTGAAGCTAGAAAAATGTGTATTAAGCACTAAAGATAGGTCTCCAGAATCCCAAATAATATATAAGTTCTCGTTATTTTATTACATATTAAGCAAGCTCATACATAATATTGTGATAACACATCTGTGAAATTTTCTTTTTGATGATGATCAGAACTAAAAGGACACCGATTTGTATCAAAATCCAAAAAAATAAAAAAATAAAAATGAACAAGGAGTTACGCAAAACTCTCACATGAAATCTCAACAGATCATGTCCTTACAGGTCTTAAAGAAACGAGGAAGGAGATTCAAGGTAGGAACCTTGTTCAATGTTTTCTTCACAAGGGAATACACACCTCAAGTGAATGCAATGTACAAGGAGAACTGCATAAGCGCAAACACAGCGACGGGAAGGAATGCAGCGGTACTGTAAATCAGAGACGATGTCCATCTTTTTCTCTCAAGGCGAATAATGAGCATGCAAAATATTCGCCGTGAAAAAAAGCATGGTGGCTGTCACGGAGAAGAAGAGCATTGAGAAGCTGACCATCAGTTTCCCAAGGAGAGATCTGAGGAAATCTTCTAGCTCAAAAGGAGACATGAGGATCGAGAGGAACGTTACGACGGAAGTCAAGGATTAGCTTGCAATTTAGGGAGACCACGTGCGTCCATGACGGTGAAGAACAAGAAGAATATTGGACTGTTCAGGAAATTGGTTGGCCTTTAATTTGTTATCGTTGCCTTGCAGGACGTTGTAGACAGCCGCAAAAACAACAAGATCTAAACCTTATCGGTCATGTTAATTTTGTAAAATATTTGTGTGCTACGTAGTATAATTCTTTCTCATTTGTGAACCGGCATAAATACTTTTGTAACCATCTAATCTTACATAATCTTTGCAGCAATTTCAAGAATATACTATGCAATGTGGAGGGCCTTGCTAAAGGTGCGACCTCATTTTCTTATATGTATATAGTGAATGGGGCGTTTTTAATGTTAAAAATATCTTTCACGCATTGTTCATCTTTTTTAAAAAGAAAAAGAAAAACTTGTAGATATTGCTCTCTGAGGGTGACACAGTTTTATTTATAGTTTCATACAAAAGTGGATCTCAAATTATAGTTTAGAGGTGACCCATGAGGCCATGATACTTCTCTTTCTCGTTTAAGAGAGGCCTTGGATTTAACCTATGAAAGCTACGGATCCGGAATGATTTGGTTGATAACTAAGTCAATATTGTCGTTCACTACTCTACCATATATTACAATTTAATTTTTAGGGGAAAAAACTTATGTACGGTTATCATGATTTATTTATTTATTATTAATTTTTTTTTTTTAAAAAAATTTGCCCTACAAGAAATTTGCCTATTATGGGCGACACTATCAGGTCGACGCTACTAGTTGGCTATCAGCATCGACTTTGACAGTCGATGCTAATAGTCAACATCTAACACTATTAGCGTCGACCACATAGTGGACGCTAATTGTTCAAAAAAAGTAACTATTAGCGTCGATGCTAATGTGTTGTTGCTAATAACCTAGCGGGAAATTTTGCCTCCCATGTGTTGAGAAATAGTAGGGACATTTCAGTATTAGTATCCACTTTCGTCGACGCTTATAAATAACTATCAGAGTCTGGTAGCGTTTCAACCGATGATTAAAAATGAAGAATTTTAGTTTTGAAACTTTACCGGTTTTCACAACTACGTGGATTTTAATATTTGTAACCACTCGCAATAGTATGAGACTTTGCAGAATAGAACTAAGGAGGGTATCGAACCACAAGAATTGAGGGTTGTTTGGTTATGAAATATCTAAGACGTTTATCCAATTTAATTAAAAAAAGATATTTTGTTTCAATTTTTATCACTAAACTAAAATGAACTACAAACAATTAAATATGGAGAGATTTAAGGAAATAAGAAGTATAGGGCATTGATTTCACTCAATCCTCATACACATGGCATATTATGTCTATCTTGGATTTCATTAACATGGATAATATGAACGCGTAATGATTGTTAATCACACGACAACCTCAACATGAAACCACTTTAGTTAAAAGGTAATGATAATCTATCTAATTAATTACATAATAGTCATCCAACTAACATCTATGCATGAATGATTATTGCTCCCTAGTATGGACTATAAGACCTCTTAATAAGCATACATATCTATGGAAAAAGCATAAACTATCTTAGTTTCGCATATATTCTCTACCTAAAATTATACTATAATTGAAAAGCATCTAAAAAGCATTTAAACTAAAAGGATGTGGAGTAATACATGCTCCCTAGCATGATTCATCAAGTTCACATAAATTATATCATAAAGCACCATTACATGACCATCATTCCCTTAATCAAGAAAAAGGAAATGTTGAGTTCAATCAAGAATCAAATGATTCTCATAGACAAGAGATCCTTCTTTTCAAGATTGAGTTTGTTTTGAAGAACATTTACAAGAGTTTTGCAAACCTCTAAGATTTTGTAAAAGAAGACTCTTATGAATCTTATTTAATTTATATAGTAAATTAGTGTCTTGTGACTCACATGCATGATGTTGTACATGTATGCATGATCAATCACGTATGCTTCGGCTTAGAAAGCATAATCGTGAAGGCTCATCGTGTAGATGCAACAAAATCTGATCTTGATTATGAAATGAATCCGATTTTCATAATGTAAGAATCGTATTTAATAAAATCAATTAAGACTGCTGAACAGAGCAACAAGTTAATCATGATTTTTTGGGCTCGGCTGCTGGCAAAGGGATCTGTGAAAATGGTTGGAGACAGATTTGGCCTGATCCAAACTTGGAACCTGTACACTCGGATTAGGTGTTAATCTCTGTTTCTGGTTGTTGTCGTTGAGTTTCCCCTGTTTTGGCTTGCTAGGTATCCTTCTACTGCGAGGGAATCGCTGGTTTAGGAGTTTCTGTTGTTACCCTTTTTGGGGTTGCTGGATTGTTGTTTGAGTTTTTTCTTTGGCTTGTTTTTTTGTGGCCTGTTTTTTGGAGTTTTCCTGACTAGGGGTCTGTCCTGAGCAAGTGTGGATCCAGTCTTTACCGGAGAGGGAATAATCTTGTGTTTGAGCTTTATAAAGTTTTTAGTTCAACCAAAAAATAAAAAAGGCTAATCATGGTTTTCAAATATGATAGAACTTCAAATGAATAATATTGTAACAGTTTAATTGACCCTCGTTTTTAACTACCGTGGGGGGAGGGTCTTTACCACTACGAATAGGCTAGGGAAGGATGGAAGAGGAGTCGAGATGTAGGAATGCAGCCATAGAATATTCTAGTCACAATTCAATAAGTTATATGATAGAGAAGTTGACACTTTAGTAACCTTTTCTAACTCTCCGATATGAGAAAGTCAGAATGGTAGAAAGAGTGAACTCGAAACAGTAGATCAGGAGATCATCGGGTCGAGAATAGAGCATGGGTGCGCCCTCCAAAGTTTATTTAGATTGAAACAGTGTCCAACATATAGATTGATGTGCTCTTGGTTAATTAACTTAATCCGTCTCAAACTAAGAAGCAATGAATCACAGGCTATCTATAATTTACACAACCCCACTCTTGCTTACTTATATGAGAAGTATGGCTTGGTGGCATGGGCTGCTCCTCGACATCTCTTATTTATTTAATCGCGCGTTCTTTTTTGTTGAGATTTACAGCCACTCTTTACAGTTATTTGATAGTACTCTTTACAGTTTTACAGAATTGGATCTTTGGTTCAGTGGGGTTCTAGTAGTGTATAATTCATCTTTCTCTCTCTCTCTCTCTCTCACACAGAAAGCAAAGAAATGCTTTTTTTTTTTTTTTTTTTTTTTTTTTTTTTTTTTTTTTTTTTCTCAAAGTCTCTAGTTTGCTCCATTTTAACATAATCGAGTACGAGAATAGTTTCTTTTACTTTGTGCGTTGAACCTTTTCTTTGAGTGGATGTTTGGTTCCTCAACATTTTCGCAGTGTTTGCTTTTCTTGTTGGCACTTGCTTGTGTAGGCCATTTTACTTTTGAGGGATTGCTTGTAATTCTTTTTCTCTCTCTCTTGCATGCATCAAGTAAGGAATTTATTAAGCTTTTTTTCTTTTTGGAATCTCAATTTTTCTTCATTTTAGCAAACACGTTCTTCATTTCTTTTCGAATACAAACATATTGTATACATCAAATCTTTTTTTTTTTTTTTTTTTTTTTGTGAGACACTCATTTATTCTTCCTCTTTATCAAAGGTTGCAACATTTGGTATAAAAGCAAGTTAGATGTATCCGTATAGATCGAGGACGTAAAAAAATTTGTCAACCTATTGATTAAGTGTTTAAATTCATTAATTCTATTCGTCTAAATTTATAGGATAAATAATAATTAAACATATTATCAACTTAATGAAAAAAGAAGAGTGGACAACCAAGGCGGCCTCCACCCTTGGGCAGATTAGGTGGGGCCTAAGGCACTCAATTAATAGATATTAATGAAGATTTACTCTATAAAAAAATATTTAAGGCCTTAATTACTATTAATATCTTAGATTTTTGTTTTATTTATTTATTATTAAATTCTTAAGTTTAAATAGCATGCATGACATATGTACTATTTTGTTAGATAAAATAAAATAAAATATTAAATTTAAGGAGAGCATTGAATAAGCAGATATATATTCAAGGAAGGCAATTTCTCTTCAAGGAATTAAAGGTATTCTTTGATGGGCCAAGAAACGACTATAATTCCAGTCGTTTATCTCCATTCATTCTCTAATCATAAATAATGCTATATGGTAGATTGCTCATAATATTAGGATATAGTAGCAATAAAAATTAGTATTTAATTATTTTTAAAATATTTATTAAATTATTGATTTTTATTGCTACATTATTTGCCAATTTATCGGCTGATAGAGTTTGAATGGGTAGCTTGAAAGGTGAAGTCTTGGAAGCGGTTGAGAATGATCGGGCTTTGCTCAGGATATGATATATCCGTCATCATATCCTGAGAACCAAAAGATCTTCGTAGCCTCTTGAATTATTATATTTCAATGAATTCTGAGGAATATCATGGGATTATACTTGAGGTTTTCCATGAGATTTGCTCCAATTTATTTTTATTTTGTAAATGCCATTGAACAATATATATATATGAAATTTTAGTGTCAAATTTGAATCTATGATCATTCATATATATATATACGACAATTATTGTGCCATGGTTTTGGATTTTTTTTTTTTTTGTCAAATATATATATATATATATATATATGGAAAACACTCATATATTAGACAATTACTAATTATGATTAATTGCAATCAAACTGTGATTCAATAAATCTCACCAAAAGAGGTCACAAACTAAGGAATATATAAAAGGTCCTTTATTAATTTGTGCTAGTTAAAAGTGATGGACATGGCAATTCTTTTTTTTTTTTTTTTTGGAGAAAATTGGAATAATCATTTATTTCAAGAATCAAATGGAAAGATCTTACTCAACAAGTACATTGCTTTGAATGAAAGAAGGAAAGTCCATCATCAATACTTTATCTTCCAAAAATAATAAAGCATTCCTCGCCAAACGGTGGGCTACGCTATTAGCTTCCCGCCATATGTGGTTCAACTCGCGGTGTTGAAGTGTACAAATCAAAACCTGCATATCCTCAATATAATTACTACAAAAAAAAATGACTATTAGCGGCGACAAAAAGTAGCCGCTAAAAGTCTTTTTGTCGCTACTATTGCTCAATAGCGACGACATGCCACCGCTGTTGCTCAATAGTGGCGACATGCCACCGCTGATGTGGTCGCTGCAAACACTTCAACGCTATTGATAACTCAACAACGGCAACTTTTGTCGCCGCTAAAACATTTTTTCTCCACCGCAAAATAGCTTATAACCAAAATCATGGGTTGCCGCTATTGTTTGACCAATAGCGGCGACTCACTGTGTCGCCGTTATTGATAACTCAACAGCGGCGACAAAAGCGTTCTTTCCCCGCCGCAAAATACCTTATAACCAAAATCATAGGTTGCCGCTATTGTTTGACCAACAATAGCGGCGACCCAATACGTTGCCGCTAATGATATTTTAAAAAATTAAAAAAATCATTATTAGCGGCGACTTTATAGTCGCTGCTAATAATGTTATATATATATATATATATATATCAAAAAAAAAAAGAGCTACAAGTCGCCGGAGAGATGCCGATGACAGTCACGTTACTCGTCGGAAATCGCTCCTCCAAACCATCGAGATATAGGTCTGACCCACCTGAAGTTGCACCCCTGATTTGGCCGGAAATTAGTCGCTGGCTTGCTGGAAATGACGCTCCAGGTCACATTGTTCAGAAAACAAGAACCTTTAAACCAAAATTTTACTCATCCTAGCTAGTTTCTTCTCCATCATGAATTAAACTCATCCTGCTAGGGAAAAACCAGGGAAAAAAATTAAACTCAAAAATCAAACTCAAAGCCCATTCAATCCTCTCCCCAAATAACCCCAAAAAAATTTCACCGGAAAACCCTCAAGAACCCAGAAAATTTTCCCATACCCATACGGCTTTCCCAAAGATTTTCTACCCAAAAATTCGGTACCCATCAACCGGAATTCAAAATCTGAGAAGAAACTTACCCAAAAATCGGATCCCTGCTGTTTGGGCTCCAAGAAAACGTTAGAAAAATCCCTCTCCAACATCGCCGGCGTTGGCGTCCTCCCCAGCGGCAGCCGACCCACTAGAAACGTCTCCCTCTCCCTCTCTGATCTCCCTTTCTCGTCCTCTCAGAAAAGAAAAAAAAAATATGAAGGAAAAGAAGTAAAGCTCTGATCTCCCTCTCTAGGCCTCTCTGAAAACAAAAAAAAATTATGAAGGAAAAGAAGTAAAGAACGAACTAGGAGGAAGAAGAACGTGCAAATTAAGAATATGTACGCAGATTAAAAACAAAACAAAAAAAAAAAAAGAAAAAAGAAAAAAAAAGGACTCTTTTTTTAGGCCATCTCCAGCAGCAAAAGTTATAATAGCTGTTGTAAAAGTACAACTCTTTACTTTAACTACTGTTTTTCTTATATTCACTCCAACAGATTCTCTATTCTACTCTCTACTTTTATTTAAATATTATTTGTCATTCTTTTTTTATTATTTTTTTCTCCTCATCCTCTGCTGGACGACGAAGAGGCTGGAACAAACCCAAAGGGCGAACCCATCTTTTCCACGAGCTCAGCGGTGGCCCTTCTCGCCGGTGGCCATTCTCGCCGTCACCCATCCCCTGCCAGAAGCCATTTCCCCCACGGCTAAGTCTTTGGTGTTACCTAAACAACTTGTAGTGGACCTTCCCAGAACTTGTCGACAACTCGGTCTCTTCCCCGCATTCGAGACACAGCCGAGAAGAAGGTGTGGATTTTGGCAGGTTTTAAAACGACAGAGCTTCAATTGGTAAATCTACCGAACAGGTAGTGGGCAGTTTGCTTTAGCCAAGCCGGGGAGGATAGTCGATCTGTTATCCAAGGAGATAATGCTGATGGAATAATCGTGGCCCCTAAACGTTGGTTGCACATGGTGGATTGCAGCGAAGGCGGTAGGAGGATCGTTGTCGTGCCGGTGGCCAGGGATAGTAGCAGTTTCGCTGTCAAGGCAACTTCCCCACTATGGGCGGAATCGCCGGCTGTGAGTCAGGGAGACGTGCTCCAACGGGTACAGCGGCTGTGACTCGGTGGAGACCAACAGAGATGAGAAGTGAGGGAGAGGGAAGTGGGTGAACGAAGAAGGAGAGGGATGCGGGTGGAGGTGGAGTGATAGAAAGGAGAGAGAGAAAATATTAATAAAAAATTAAGAAACAGATGAACAGTGAATAGCCACTACTGGCTATTCACTGTTGATGAAGTTAAGGAAAAAATTATAATGGCCATTCTGTTGGAGGAAGGAAAAGTGGTAAAAATAGTCAAATATGACTTTTTGGTTAAAATGAAGCCTCTGCTGGAGATGGCCTTAACTTTTGGAAAGTGGCGCGCGGGACAAGAAATTTTCACGTCCCACGTGCACACCCCACCCCCCCTCTAAAAGGCTTGAGCCTTAATTGCTTAATTATCATTAGTTTTATTTAAAAAAAACAAATATATATATATGAATTGTTTTTTTTTTCTTAATTTACAATTTTTTTTTTCGTTTTTTTTTTTAATTTAACTGAAAACTGATTTTACTTTTTTATTTTTCGTTTGTTTTGCTTTTTCTTAAAAAAAAAAAAATTGTTTTCATAATTTTCTGTTTTTTTTTTGTTTTAAAAAGAAAAGAAAAGAATTTTGTTTTGTTTTTCTTTAATTTCTTTAATTTGTTTTTTTTTTAAAAAAAAATAACTTGGCAATTTTGGCACATTACTAAATAATTTTTATTTAATATAATTATATTATTAATTAACTAAATTCGTACATCACTAAAGAATTTAATTTCAATTTAGTTTTATATATGTCAAGTATGATTGATCTTGCTCTATCATGATTGATCGGACTAATTAATGCACTATGATTGATCAGATAGTCTATCGATCATATTATTCTATCCTAATTGATCAGTCTACTACACTAGGATCGATCGGACATTCAATCGAACCTTCACTATATCAAGTCTAGTCGATCAAACTCTATCACAATCAATAGATCATCCGATCAATCATGATAGATCAATAGGATCGATAGATCATCCGATCAATTGTGGTAGATTCGATCAATCATGATAGATCAATAAGAATGATAGATTATCTGATCGATCATGATAGATCGATAGAATCAATAAATCATCCGATCAATCATGGTAGAAGATCCGATCAATCATGATAGATCAATAGGATCGATAGATCATCCGATCGATCATGATAGATCCATATGATCGATAGATCATCTAATCAATCATGATAGATCAATATGACCGATAAATCATCCGATCAATTATGGTAAATCATTCGATTGATCATGATAGATCAATAGGATCGATAGATCATCTAATCGATCATGATAGATCCATAAGATTGATAGATCATCTGATCGATCATGATAAATTAATAGGATCAATAGATCATCCGATCAATCATGGTAGATCATCCGATTGATCATGATAGATCAATAGGATCGATAGATCATCTAATCGATAATGATAGATCAATAAGATCGATAAAATCATCAGATCAATCATGGTAGAAGATCCGATCGATCATGATAGATCAATATGATCGATAGATCATCCGATCGATTATGATAGATCCATAGGATCAATAGATCATCTGATCAATCATGATAGATCAATATAATCGATAGATCATTCGATCAATTATGGTAGATCATCCGATTGATCATGATAGATCAATGGGATCGATAGATCATTCGATCGATCATGATAGATCAATAGGATCGATAGATTTCAGTTATTCTTTAAAAAAAAAAAAAAATTCAGTTATTCTTTTTGTTTCTTTTTTTTTTTTTAAATAAAATAAAATTCGCTGTATAAATTTAATAAAAAATTGGTTTTTATTTTTTATTTTTGGTTTTTTTTTTTTAAATGTTCTTATAATTTTCAGTTTTTTTTCGTTTGCTTTTTTTTTTTTTTTTTTTTTTTTTTTTTTTTAAAAAATAATAATAATTTTTATATTTTTTAATTTTTTAGTTTTAGTTTTTGTTTTTTTTGAATTTATAAGGACATTTTTGTCTTATTTAACAAAATTTAGGTGCAATTTTCTTTTTTTGTTGACCTTAAAGTGGACGTTGACATTTTTTTAGTAGTTTGAGATGAGATACTGAAACAATTGGTATTTTTTTTGGGTACATTGATAATTGAGTGGTAGTTTGAGAGGGATATGTATACTTTTCCCAAATATTAACAAACTAGTTAAAAAAAAGGGTTAAATATCTTATTAATACCTGAGTTTTGAAAAAAAATTTGATCGATCGAACTCTATCATGATTAATCAGATTAATGCAATAGGTTCAATTAGATGTTCAATCGATCAGAGTAATACACTTGGATAGATCAGATCTTTTACCGATCCTATGATCTTGTCATGATCAATCATGGCGAAAACAATTAATATATATCTAAAAAAAAATATAAACGGTGAATATATATTAAATAAGCATAGTAAATCGAAAACTTCACTAATAATATTTTTTTAAAAAAATCATTTTTTCTGTATAGGATTGATTTGTTTTAAAAAAATTTCATAGGCTAATATGATTTTTATTTTTTTTATTTTATTGTGTAGGGTCAATAGCGGCGACTTTTATATGTTGCCGCTATTGATTTAGCATCAGCGGCAACTTTAAATGTCGCCGCTAATGAATATGATTTATTATTTATTTATTTATTTATTTTATTGTGCAGGATCAATAACGACGACGTTAGATATTATCGCTATTGAACTGTTGTTAGCGGTGACTTTTGGATGTCGCTGCTATTGATCTAGCATCAGCGGCGATATCTAATGTCAACGTTGATGAATATGATTTATTTATTTTTTTTTATTTTTATTTTTTGTGTAGACCAATTATAAATGTCGCCGCTATTGATCTAACATCAACGGCGAGATTTAATGTCGCCGTTGATGAATAGGATATATATATATATATATATATATATATATATATATTTTTAATTTTTTATATTGTGCAGGGTCAATAGCGGCGACTTTTATATGCCGCTGCTATTGATCTAGCATCAGCGGCAACTTTAAATGTCGCCGCTAATGAATATGATTTATTAATTTTTTTTTTTATTGTATAAGGTCAATAGCGGCGACATTATATATCGCCGCTATTGACCTGTTAGTAGCGGTGACTCATAGATGTCGCCGCTAATAAAAGATCATTAGTGGCGACATGCCGAACTAAATGAATAGAATTTGAACATATTACAGAGCTAGAATTTGTTCAAGCTTGACTCATTTATTTTTTGAATGAATTCAAGGTTGTTTACGAACTGCTCAAATAACTTATTCATTTCTTATATAAAGTAAATATCATGATATTTTTTTTTTGGTAAATCTATAAATTTTTATTGAATTAATTATTAGTAAGATTTAATCTTTAATCTTAAAAAATCCAATCTAAAATTTATATTTATGTTTTATAGTATGTATATAAATTCATGATGCACACACATAAACATACTCGATCATGTCCACGCAAAAACTCATATATCTAAATCAAGATTCGCAATAATAATAATTCAAGCTATATATATTATATTAGGAAGAGAATTTCTCATTATTTAAGATGTTTTAATTACGAAATTAAAAGAATATTATTAAAAAAGGAAGTTATACGAGTTTATTGGCCGTCGAGTTTATACAAAAATAACTCATTTAATATTTGAGAGTTCGAATCAAATTTATAGAAACAGGTATTGAGCGAGTTGTGGAAACGAAATTAAATCATGTGCATGGAGATTCAAAAGACACAATTAAAAAGAAATGATTGTAGTGTCTGGATTTTAAATTTGTTTGGAGATCAAAGCTAGGATCCAAACCAATCCGACGTCATTACAAGTACAATCACAAAAGGCAGCATGCATCCAAATTAAAGAAATGAATGTACAAAATTAAATATGATTCTCATCAGCTAAGCCCTAATCAATCTCATTCATAATTAAATAATTAAAATTGGAGAAATAATTTTTTTTTCATTACATTATCATACATCAATCCTACACCAAGACACATAGGGTGTAGGACTTATGCATGTGGGTCTCATATACATGAATCTCACATTCAATGTATCTTGGTGTAGAATTGATGTAAGATAATCTGATGTAGGAATAACACATTCCTTAAAGTTGTACGTACTCGTATGTGCGACGTCTTAGGCAGCGGAGCACTCGGCCCATCCTTCCTTTAAAACACGTCGCGCTCTCCTGGCTCTTACTGCACGTGTGACCCTTGCCTCGGCGGCCAAAATCAGCCTGGCTGTGACTCCAGACACCTTCTCTAGCCTCCTTAGGTTTTGGCACGTGGACAGTGACCCTAGCCTGTCCCCGCAAAATCTCAAGGCCAACCAAAGCAACACCGCCATAGACACTCTGAAGGGCAACATTGCCAACCGGCCCAAACAAAATCCCAAACGTTTCACTGCCGAGGGAACAACCAAAATACCATTTACCCCCAGCTTTCTGCACCAATTCACGAAAATGCCCTCGGCCTTCGCGTCCACGCTCGGCGACACTCCTCTAACCTTCATCTTTGCCGACGCGGAGAACATCGCCGGACTCGGAACATTCTCATTCTTGCCGGATATCTCCGTGAAAGAGCCTGAGACGCTCTGTTTCAATACATGCTCTCTTATTCTCCGATCATCGAGTGCGATCCTCTTCGGAGCAGCGGCGCGAGACTCGGTGCTGGAAATGCAAGCGGAAGAAGACGACAAGGAATCGACGTCTTCGGAAAGTGCATTCGGCGGCAAGCAAGAGTGACAAATTTGAGGGATGAGGATCGGAGTTTCGGCACCGGAAATTCGGTATCCGGTGAAAGCGTTGCATTTGGAGCAAAGCGATTGGCGAAGATGGGCAACGACGTGGAAATTGGCCTGGTGAACCCTAGCGTCGCAGTGGAAGCAAAGAAACGCAACGTCGGAGGCGCAGTATAGAGAAGCCTCTTTGCTGCAGAGCTCGCAAACTTTAGCTTTCTTCATCGCAATCTTAGAAGATTTCAACGTAATCCGGTTAGTAGAAATGAGAGAGATATATAGAGATGGAAGAGTAGAAGGATTGAGAGATTTGAGGTCCGCAAAGAGTGGGTGTGGAATGGTTTTTCAAGAGTGTGAAAAATGTGTTTAAAATGAGCTAGAGAGAAAGGTGGTGGGTGTAACATGCAATTTTTCTTTTTATAATTTTCTTAAATATTTATTTATTTATGTGGGCAATTTTAAGGCCCTACTTTTAGTACCTTCCTTTGTCCACATAAACCTCGTTTCCCTCCAACTGCTCCATCTTCTGATTTTCCTTTTAATTTTCACCTTTATCCTTTAATTAATTGTTACTTGATCTAATTATTTTCCGTCTCTATTTGAGGCTTAATGCATAACTTTCTTTTACTCCTAAAAAAGAACAATAGAGGAAAACAAACCTATACAACATAAACGGTTGAATTTAATCCCCCTCTTTGCTGTATGGTTTGCATGTCCGATGGAACTTTCGTACAAGCCAATGGACAAAGTATCATAACAAGCCATCCCTTTGTTGTTTGACCAGGTTTGACTTTGGATGCCACTCAATTAGTGATACAACTAAGGATTGTTGTGGATTATGCCATAAATTCCAATATACGATTGCATAATTTGCCCGTATTTACTCCATCACCCTTCTTCTTGTTGTAGCGCTTTTATCACATTCAGGGAATCACCCTCTAAGATGATTTTTTGGAATCCTTGCTCACAACAAAACGATAAAGTCTTCCAAGTTGCTACTACCTCTGCCACTTCTAGATCCTGGACTAAAGGAATTGATGAGGAGATAGCTGCAAGAACATTTCCCCCACTGTCCCTAATCAGAACCCCTACTCCCATCCTTTTAGAATTTGTATCCAAAGATGCATCCCAATTAAATTTTACAAAGTCTAAAGGAGGTTTTTCCATCCCTGAGCATCTGGTCCTCTTCCTTCAGGGAGCATTGAACCACCCAAATTCAACTCCCTTTCATTCTTGTTTATATAAGGTAAAAGCCACATCTGTTTGAGTGATCAGGGCTTGAGGACTCAAAGCTACATCTTCAAAAACCAATAAATTTCGCCTGTGCCAAACTTGGCGTGCAAGTGTGGCTACTGTTGCAAAGTCTTCCTCTTCCAACTTTTCATGCAGCTGCTGTAGGAGATTTAGACCATCATGGGCGACAATTGTAAGGTTCTAAATTTTACGCGGTGCTTCCTGCCAAACTGCCTGGGCAGAAGATTAATCTTAGAAATTATAATATTATCATGATTTTTTTTAGCTTCAATTAAATATTAAAACTTTTCTTTCTTTCTTTTATATATATATATATTAGGCATTGGAAAAACCCAACGATCTTAGAGGAGAAATGAAGTATTAATCTTTCGTGGGCTTCGCGTGCTATAGGAGAGGACATGGCCCAACCACATAGATGATGGAATTAATGGGCCTTGACTCCAATTAACAACTATGTGTCCCATCCATGGGCTGGCTTGTGGCAACTGGGCATTTATTAGTATTTTCCTTCTTCTTACGATAATCTTAACCCAATCCATTTAATTAAATATGTCAAATCTCTTACCCTTAACCTATTAATTCCGTGATGGGTTTACAGATTATGTAAAAAATTGTTACCCCTAAATATCGTGTGTTAGGTTTGAGTTGTATTGAAGCATGAATATAAGACTATATACGACGACCATAATTCGACCCAATTAATGAAACAGGTTAGACTCATCAATCTTAACCTATTACTTTTATGTTGAGTCGATGCCAAATTTGTGGATTATGTTAAAAATTGCCACCCTTAATTAGACTCTCCATAGCTTTGCGTAAGTAGAATCTAATATCTTTGAGAACTTTATATGTTTATTCTTGGTTGAAGGTAATACCACTAACAATGGATTCCTTAATCATTTTTTGCTCAAAGTAGATATGTTAATGTCACAGCAATTTGACTTATTTAAGTATCATTTTGGCTTATTTTCAATAAAAAAAAAATAACGGGAAATCCCCCTATCCAAAAATAAACGATAGATATTTTCTCATAATCTTACAATTAATCTCTACCATTTAATTTTACAAAACATAAAATAAAAATATATCTAGTAATTTTTTGAGACAAGCCAAGCTAGATCATTTAAGTATATGAAAGATGCAATATGGGTAAAGATAGGTCTTCGGATTGAGAAATATATAATTTATCCCTATTAAATTGTACATGAAGCAAGCTGATACAGAATATGATTGATCACAGATTTTGACATGTGGTTTATGATGGGAACTAAAAATACACAATTATTTAATCAAAATCAAAAATTAAAAAAGAAAAATAACATGTTAATTAAACCCATGTCCAATATCCCGAAAAGAGTTGTTGCTTGCACGCATCATGCTATAACCTATGAGTAACACTGTTACACTAACACAGAACTCCCTCATCGTATCTCAACATGTCTTGAGGTTACCGGTCTTGAAAAGACGAGGAATGGAAATCCCGCGAAGAGCCTTCTTCATAATCTTCTTGAAAAGGGAATGCATATTACTGGAGAGTGCAACATACAAGGGGAACTGCATAAGTGCAAACACGGAGATGGGAAGCAATACACCAATGTTAATCAGAGTCACAGTCAAAGCTTTTTTCTCAAAATGATTAATGAGAAAAATAGTCGCCGTGAAAGAAAGCATGGTGGTTGTCATGGAAAGGAAGAGTAAGGTGAAGCCAATCATGAGCTTTCGGGGGAGAGATTTGAAGAAATTTTCTTGCTTAAATGGAGACGTGAGGATGGAAAGGAACATGACGACGTACGTCAAGGAGCTCGCAAGGGAGACAACGTCCATGATGGTGAAGAACAAGAAGAAGGGAGAATGAAGGAAAACTGGATGGCCCCTCTGATCGTTACCTCCTGGGACAGTGTATGCAGCTATGAAAACAACGGTGGCAACAAGGATTGCAACCGCAGTGCACGATTGAGAGGTCTCCTTTATCCACCTTTCTGCCTTCTCGAGAAGCTCAGCATGTTGCTCTTTGAAGAACTCGTCTGCAGTTTTACCGGAATTGTTGCGGTGCATGACATAATGGGAGGGAACTATCTTTCGCACACGCTGCGTGGCAACATTGTATTAGATTAATGAGTTCTCAATGTACAAGAATGATTAAATTTATTCATTTTTATTAGCCAAAACTTTTGAAATAGACGATGATTTAATATTAAATCAGAGCCAGACCCATTTAAAATAAATATTTTATGTATTGGGTTTCATTTATTAAGAGAGAGTTAATTTATTTCTTCTTATCAGCTTAAGTTTTTGGAATAAATGGTGATTTAACATAGTATTAGACTAAATGCCTTATCTTCGTAATTCACTTTCTATTTTTATTAAATATTTAATGTATTGGGTTTTACCTATTAAATAAGAGTTTGAGCTATAATACATATCATGTTAAATCATTACTTATATCAAAAGTTTATATTCTTAACTAGAAATGGATGAATTTAGTCATTTAAACTGCCCCTTCCTTTCAAGTGATACTCTCTATTAATATCTGATGTTAAATTAATAGATAAAAAATTTAACACCTAAAAGATTACGTACTCATTTTTTAAAGATTATTGTCCTCATCTAAAAGAGGTGTAAGTTTAGAGCGATTAAGTGTATGTTTAAACCCAAGAACTTCATTAATTGCATAAACAAATCTTACGTTGGACACGTACGTACTGTATAAATTATAATTAAATGAAAATGATGGAAAGTAAATTTATGAGGGAGCTGAATTAATCACCTCGAACCATTGCAACTCCTCTTGCAGTTGGAGTGCAGGACCAGCGCGGGTTCCTACATTGTAGTTGTTCATGTCTGCCGCATGATGCAATATGGTGTAGCCTTGCTTATCAATCATTGAAAACAACCTGTGTTCCATTATCCCTTTCATCATCTTTAGACGGCGAAAGATTTCTCTTTGGCGGTGGCAAATGGCCGCATGCACTATGCTCACCTCATCCTTACTGATGTGCTCAATTGCCTGAGGATGCACGTCAACTATCTCGTCAAATATTTCTACTATTCCTTCGCTTGCTGCTATAAGCAATGGGGTATCGGGTGTTTGATCTCCTCCTTTACGGGCTCCGTCAGTGGAGTTGGTGGGTTGTTTCCTTTTTCCTCTTTTGTCACCATCATCCGAAGAGTCTCCTTTCCCCAAGGAAATGGGTTTGTCGTCTACTTTTAAACTGTTTGCCCACGTAGTATCCATCTTCACTAGCAACTTGGTGAGTTCAGGAGCTGATTTATGCTTTCTCTTCGCCTTCCAGATTTCATCGATGGCCGGCCATTCTGTCCATCATGATCATGTATATATATATATATATATATATATATAAGTATGTACGTTTGTGAGAGAGATAGTAGCTAGCATGAATGATTAATTTGTGCTTTCTTATACAAATAGATCAGTTATGAAAATAGACCAAAACGGCTACTTCAACCACAATGATTTGTATTTTCTTCTACAAATGGAGTTATGAAAATCAATGAATCTAAATTCGATCTCTCACAAACACATATTTACATGCATGACAGATTGACTGGCTATCGGAAATCTGTAAGGATTAGCTGATGATCACTGCATGTTGTGTATATATATATATTTTAATTCAAACCATTCACTTATCTTAAAAAAAGAAAAAAGAAAATCAATGAATCAAATTATGCTAACCGTACGTACCAGCTTTTTTCCCCTAAAAATTAAATTGTAATATATGATTGAGTAGTGAACAACAATATTGACTTAGTTATCAACCAAATCATTCCGGATCCCAAGCTTTCATAGGTTAAATCCGAGGCCCCTCTTATACGAGAAAGAGAAATGTCATGGCCTGATCATGGGTCACCTCTAAACTATAAGTTTGAGATCCACTTTTGTATGAAATTATAAATAAACAGCTGTTAAACTTGGAGTTGGGGTCATCACCCTAGCCTACTGGGAGTCCACCCACTCACTTGACTTCTCTTATTTGTCACCCTCAGAGAGCAATATCTACAAGTTTTTTATTTTTTATTTTTTTTTATTAAAGAGGATGAATTGTGCGTGGAAGATATTTTTAACATTAAAAACGCCCAATTCACTATATACATATATATAAGAAAATGAGGTCGCACCTTTAGCAACACTACAAAAAAAATTGTTTTTCGCCACTTGCAGGTCGCTACGTGTACGGTCACTGTACACGTGGCGAACTGTTGGCCGCGTGCAAGTCGCCACGTAAATACACGCGGCCAACCCGGTTGAGACTAACTGCGCAATTAGCCGAGTGTATTTTAATACGTGCGGCCAATTGGCCGCGTGTATTATTTTAATACGCGCGGCCAACAGTTGGCCGCGCGTATTAAAATACACGTGGCTAATTGGCCGCGTCTATTTTAATACACGCGGCCAACTGTTGGCCGCGTGTATTATTATACACGTGGCAATATGTTTTTTTTTAAAAAAAAAATTAAAAAATAATTTTTTATTTAATTTAAATCTGTATTTAATTATTTTTTAAATAATTGATTGTATTTTTAATTTAGTTCTTTATTTTTAGAGGAAAAAAAATATAATAACTGGAAGAAAAAAAAAAAAAAGAGGAAAAAACACGTACGATAAAGTTCAGTAGAGAGAGAGAGCGAGAGACAGAAAGATGCAGAGAGAGAGAGACAGAGAGAGAGATACAGAGAGAGAGAGAGAGAGAGAGAGAGTGAGAGACAGAGAGCGAGAGAGAGATACAGAGAGAGAGAGAGACAGAGAGAGAGAGCGAGAGACAGAGAGCGAGAGAGAGAGAGAGAGAGAGAGAGAGAGAGAGAGAGAGAGAGAGAGAGCGAGAGAGAGAGAGGGAGAGCGAGAGACAGAGAGAGAGAGAGAGAGAGAGAGAGAGAGCGATACAGAGAGAGAGAGAGAACACACCGTGAGAGAGAGAGAGAGCGAGAGATAGAGAGAGAGAGAGAGAGAGAGAGAGCGATACAGAGGAGAGAGAGATACAGAGAGAGAGAACACACCGTGAGAGAGAGAGAGAGAGAGAGAGAGAGAGAGCAACCAAAAATGGAGGAGAGAGAGAGAGCGATAGAGAGAGAGAGAACGTGTATATTTAACGTTTTTTTTTTTTTTTTTTTTTTTTTTTTTTTTTTTTCCGTTTGAAATTCTTGTTCAGTGGCGCGCGGGACAATTCCCGCGCGCCACTGCCTTCAGAAATTCTAGGCCACGCGGCCAATTATATTATACGTATATATACATATATTAATATATATATATATATATATATATATATATAATACATATATTCAGAAATTTTAGGCCACGCGGCCAATTATATTATACGAATATATACATATATTAATATATATATATATATATAATAAAAACAATATAATAAAAACAATTAGCCACGTGTATTTTAATACACGTGGCCATATACAAAATTTAATAAAATTTGTTTTTATTAATATATATTTGATAAAAACAATTGGCCACGTGTATTAAATACATGCGGCCAACTGGCCGCGTGTAAAAATTACACGCGGCCAACTGTGATGCGCTCCCTTCTAGCCACGTGTATTGTATACACGTGGCTAATTGGACGCGTGTCTACAGTAACAGGTACTGTAGACACGCGGCCAATTGTAGAGTTTTTTGTAGTGCAAGGCCCCTCCACATTGCATAGTATATTCTTGAAATTGCTGCAAAGATTATGTAAGATTAGATAGTTACAAAAGTATTCTGCCAGTAAACAAATGAAAGAGAGTTATGCTACACAGCACACAAATATGTTACAAAATTGACATCATAAGGTTTAGTTCTTGTTGCGTCAGCTTAATTTACAAAATATTTATGAAATGTTTGTTTGTGTTTTTAATATTACCTGATGAATGTTTGTTCGATTGACGGAGGCTACTGCAATCCTGGCCGCCTGTCTCCAAATCTTCCATTTGACTTGATATTTTTTGAACATCATCACCATCGTCAACATCATCATCTTCCATTTGACTTGATATTTTTTGAACAATATCACCATCATCAACATCATCATCATCCAGATTGGCAGGAAGGCCTGCACCAAGAATGTGTTTAAATTACTTATTATATATATTGGGGTGTTCAAAGCATAACAAGAATGCTTTGTTCAAAGTAAATGAAGCCAAACTCAAATGCATGTAATGCTGTTATGAAAGCAAGACATACAATAATAGAGGAGTCTCTTCACTTTTCCCATGTTGCATGAACTCCTGAAAGCAGATGGCATTTTCGCTAGCAGGTGAAGACATGTCATACCATTGATTTCCTTTCTTGTTCCAAGTGTCTCGTCCTTTCCGAGTAACCAAATGGCGGTTTCTGCAAAGAAGTATAAAGGCCGGAACTAAAGCATGGTATTTACGTAGCAATGATTGCATGAGAGAGAGAGAGAGAGAGAGAGAGAGAGAGAGAGAGAGAGCAAAGTGTTGGCCTAACACAGCAGTATGGAGAATGGACATGCTGTCATGTCTATGGAAGTGAGGACTTGTATCCCCAACTAATTTAGCCAAAAATTTGGCCATTTGTATCTGACCAAGGGCAGCGGCCCTAAACAGCGGGGTTTCACCAAGT
This sequence comes from Alnus glutinosa, assembly GCF_958979055.1. Classification (NCBI taxonomy): domain Eukaryota; kingdom Viridiplantae; phylum Streptophyta; class Magnoliopsida; order Fagales; family Betulaceae; genus Alnus; species Alnus glutinosa. The sequence goes on along the minus strand of NC_084890.1, from coordinate 1,926,197 downwards.
TGGTTACGATCCTCGAGTATCTTTTTCAGATCGGGCTTATTGTTTTCAGAGAGTTTACTAATCAAGAGTTTTGCAGATGCAACATTGTTGGTGGAGGCGACCTCGTGAAAAACGTTGTTATTGTGATCGCTCTTCTTAGATATGGCAAGCGATATCTCGGAGGGTGGTAGGAGACCAAGCAAATGCTGAAGCAGTTCCGTTCCTTCACTATTATATCCTGCAATATGAAGCGCAGTGAGCCCGTCGATCGTCATAGGACGAACGACACACTCAGGGTGTTTGTCGTAGAAGCTCTTCATGGCGTCCCAGTCTGCATTCAGGGCGGCCTGATAAGGCTTCTTCAGCTCTGAAAATGGACTCAAATCACTTGCCATCTCTCTCTCTCTCTCTGTTACAATACCGTGTCTTATGGACTGTTATCGGTCAAGAGGGTGGAAAGTTCTCTCTCTCTCTTATCAGTCAAGATTGTGAAGAGTTGTCCTTTTCTTTCTTTAATCATTCTTTTCTTGTGTTGAAGGAAGTTTGATGGAGGCGCTATGTTCACCGTAAAGTATGACATGATGAATTCCATGCTTAATTACCAAACGTGACCTTCAAGCCTTGCAATTAAGGCCCCTGTTTTATTTTGGATGAATTCAAGGCCCAGTTGAGATAGATAAATGGGTTATGTTTTTTCTTCAAAAAAAAAAAAAGGGTTATGTTTTAAAGTATGGAATGACTCATAACATATGTTATATGTTATTTACGAGTAATGGCCGAGGTATTAAATTTTTTTGCTAAGAGATAGATATTAAGATGATGTAGAACTTATTTATTGGTATCTTAAAATTTCTTTTTATTAATTGTTTTGATCATCTCTAATAAATAAGCTCAACATCATCTTAGTATCCATCTTTTAGTAAAAGATTTAGTACATCTAGCACTACTCGTTATTCACTGTCAAATTTGTAAGATTTAAATGTGAGTCTCGTAAATTAATTTAGGGTTAAACACTTTTTTAGTCCCTGAGTTTCAAATTCCATCACAGGTGGTATATCAATTTTAGGAAAAGACCGAATTGGTACCTCGGTTTAATTTTCCTTCCAAAAACTAACGATTCGCTATGTGTTAACCTCTGAGGTTTATTGTTTTAGCTAGTGAAAATTTGATAGTGCGAAAGCTTGAAAGAGGCTGTTTTGAGTTCAATGGGGTTTCCTGAAGTTGTTCATTTCTCTTGGAAATGAGAACCCTGGTCCCGTTTTGGGCTTCTTGAGGTGTGGTTTTGAAAAATAGAGACAAATTGAGCTATGTAAACCCAACTGGGTGTTTACTTTTTTAAGCCAAGAAGTCTGAAAAATCAGACTTTTTAAGAGATTTTTGGACTTTCTTTGTAATATCTGTGATGGGTACATGGACTGGTTAGGAATTTGATCGAGCCCCATTTAGTGGTTCCCTTATACATGAACTGCTTTATTCCTTGGATATTATTCCTCGTATTTTTAATGGATGGATAAGGTTTTAGGGCAGTGGGTAAGGTTCTAAACATAATATATGCGAATCATGAATTTTAACATACAAAGTGAAGTTTGCGACTAAAATGATGAATAACCCTCACCAACTCCAGAGTAAACTTCATTTGTAATCTCTTGATTCCTCAACATTTATCTTGGGCCCCTCTTGCCATAATTTTTATTAGGAAAAATTACACTTTACCCCTCCAATGTTTCACCGTTTTTTCAAATCTTGCTTCCAAAGTGAAAAAATTCGCAATGCACCTCAACAAAGTTATAAAAATTTGCAGTGTAACCTATTCGTTACTTAAGTCCATCCTTTTTGATGGAAACAAACCTACATGCGACGCACGTGGGTTTTTAAGAGTAATTATTCTTGAAATATCCTTTAAAAAAAATTAATATATATTGATTTTTTAAGAGATATTTCAATAAGAATTGCTCTTAAAAACTCACGTGTGTCGTACATGGGTCTATTTCCGTCAAAAAAGACGGACTTAAGTAACGGATAGGCTACATTGCAAAATTAGGAAATTTTTTTGGAGTTCATTGAAAATTTTTTCACTTTGGAGGCAAGATTGAAAAAGCGGTGAAACATTGGGGGGTAAAGTGTAGTTTTCACTTTTTATTAACTTTCAGGTAATCACCTAACTAACCCGTATCCATCCAACAATTTTGATGTTGCAGTCCTTGGTGCATATAGTACATGAACAAGTTTAGATTCCAGTGGCAGCCAGATTCTGTTTCCGTGTAACAGGGGTCTGTGGGAAAGGTTCACCAGAGAACAAGGTGCACATGTTGGTATGATCTGCCCTTGTTGTGTCTTGAGTGTTACAATTTGGATTGCCCCTTCCTTTAGATAAAGGTGGGTATAAGTAGAAAAGGTTCACCAAAGCACAAGGTGCACATGATGGTATGATCTGCCCTTGTTGTGTCTTGAGTGCTACGATTTGGATTGCCCCAGCCTTGAGAAAAAGGTGGGTTGTGGCTAGGGTAAAGCAGCATTATTTAATTATCAATTAACCAAGTCCAATAATTCTATATCCTGAAATTTAACTTGTCCCATTAATTCTATCCTGAAATTTAATTTATGTTTGGGTTATTCATGAATGACAGAGCGTGCTGATCCACACTCAGGCAATGAGGGATGAGCAACAGTATCTGACATAAGATATGGTTTTAGATATGATTGATGGCCAACATGTTGCAGTTGGAACAAGGTTTCCTTGGGTTTGTCAAAAAACTGCACATTATAAGGAAGTGGTATTAGCCAAACATAAGAGACTTTGCTTGAGAGTTCTTTTCTGTCGTCATTTTATAGATTTAATTGGAATTGGTTCCTGATAGTTCTGCCGCATTGAACTGCATCTATTTCCTCAATCTGAGTTGTTTATGATATGTTGACCTAGTCTGCCCCATCTGTTGGGGGAGGACAGTAAAGCTTGAGCACTTGAGATTAAAGAGCTGTACATTGTGAAGTATAATTTTCTTTAACTTTGGTTTATCGCCTCCAGGGTCAATTTAGCTTTGCTGTATCTGTTGTTGCACGAACAAGCTAGGAAATCATTAGAAAGTGCACTGGGTGGAAAGAAAAATGAATTTGAGAAATGGAACAAGGAAATTAAGAGGAGAGAGAAGGTGGGTGGAGGTAGTGATGCTGGTGGAGGTGGTTGGTTTGGATGGGGTGGACGGTTTGGTTGGTCCAACAGTGACCATTTCTGGCAAGAAGCAGAACAAGCAATTCTTGCGGTGTTAGGAATCATCGTCATGGTAAGCACTTTTCTTCTTTTACCATTTAAAAGTTCTTGCATAATTCCAGTGTCAAAAATACCATTATGAGTATGTACTCTAATACATAATGTTTTGCAGTATCTCATTGTTGCAAAAGGTGAAGTGATGCTTGCTGTCATCTTCAACACATTGCTGTATGCTTTACGAGGAACAAGAAATGTACTCGCTTCCATAACATCAAGAATCTTGGGAAAGACGTCTCCAATTAGTCATGTTGATGTTTTTCATCAGTACACCAGGCTTTCTGCTTGTTGAACACAATTTCTTTGGCGAGCCCCTTGTTTATCAAAGTTAATTAATGAGCAATTCCATGTTATGCTTACATTCCAGGGAAATCCCATTGTTGTTATGATGGGTCTCAGTCAATATTGGTACGAAGTTCCTCTCTGTAATAGGATTTGAACTGTACGTCAAACTTAATTTGTTTTTAATCCCATAATACTTGAATTCATTGTTGAAATCTCGATGTAATCGAACTTAATCGTTTTAAGACCACGGAAGGCTCCATTGAATCATTTGATATCGTTTAGAAAACACAGTGGATTCAGTTTTCTTTATGATCCAGATACCCAGTTAAGGCAAGTTAAAAGCTCATTAGACTCACAGGATTTCAGCTGTACGTGTGGACATCTCAAGTTGTTTTCATTCTGTTATCCTGTTTCTGGTGATTTCTGCATAGTGCATGATACTCTTGTGTTTAAAGGATTTTATTACAATATATATGCCATAATAAAATTACAGCACCTAAGCCAAATCCGTGCTTAAATATGGGAGCTGAACCTATACCCAAAAAAATGAATAAATTTATCTCCATCTCGTAATCTGAATTGCAGTGCCAGTTTAGCATGGACAAAGTTTCCTTCAAATTGTGTTAGAAAAAAATTCTCACTCTATTAAACAGACATTTGTCTTTAGAGTTTGTGATTCTCACATTTATTCTTAATAGGACTAACAAATCATGTGATTCTTACGTATATTATTAAAATGCATTGGAGAATCATGTGTTCTAGGAACAGATGTTAGTTTTATAAACTGAATTAGAGGAATTTCCTTTGACCAAGTGGAAGGAAAACATTGTCCTTTTAGCATTAGCAATTCTTTTCTTTTTTTTTTTTTTTTTTTATTAAATATATTACCTAATTCATACCATCTATCTCCTTAGCAATAAGATTATGCCCTTAATTGGACGTAATAAGTTTTCCTCCTGAGGTATGCAACGACAACGTGACTACATATTTAATAGCACGTACATGCATTATTAGATTTCATAAAATAACACATCACCAATTTTACTTGAAATTGAGAGGATTCTATTTCCGTCTAACTATTACGTACTTGCAATCATACTTTAGCATTAGCAATTAGCAATTCTTTTTTTTTTTTTTTTTTATTAAATATATTACACCAATTTTACTTGAAATTGAGAGGATTCTATTTCATCTAACTATTACGTACTTGCAATCATACTTTTTTTAAAATTGTAATGGGAGGAACAAAAAAGAAAAAAAAAATCTAATGCATTACGGTTTATAGTTACATGTTTTATACTAGATACATATATAAGCATATAATTTTTTTTTTCCCAAATAAAATTCCATTTTATAGTATTATATAAATTTTGTTCCATATATTGTCAAGGATATAATGATATTTTCTGTTTTCATAATTATTTTGTACGATGTTTAAACTCATGTTATACTCCCATTTAAGAGGATTTCAAACTTAAAATTAAAATTTTTATTTATTTATTACTTTAAAAAACATTTGACAAGAGTGGTCAGCTACTCCTAAAACAATTGATATGGTGTACGGTGATCTTGAAAGAATCTGATGTGGTGGCTCCATTTGCTACAATAGATATGTCCAACTATCCCGAAACAATTTTTAAGATAGTTAACCCTCTCAAAATAATCAATGGAATAGTCCACTCTGTTCCAAAATAATTAAAAGTGACTAAAAACTCTTTAACCCTATTTAGAATGGTCGACCACAACTCCAAATAATAGGCCGCTTTATAATGGTCTCATTATCCTCAATTAATCCTTGAGGTGATCAGCCACCTAAAACAATAGTTGATGAGGTGGCTAATCACTCATTTCACCGTAGGTTACAAATGAAGGGTTTAGTTGGGGTGGTCCATGTATAGGCATTCCCAATGAGCCATGAGAAGGAGTCAAAGGGAATCTTTTGATCCAACCAATCCGTAATCCTAGGCTAGGCTGTCTCATCTTAAGGTCGGGATTAGAGTTTCGTGTGATCAGGGTATTACCGGGGTTGCACCGAAATTTAAGTCCTCACCCGTGGAGTTATTTTCAATCATGATTAAAAAACATGACCAGTAAAAGCTTTTAAATAAAGTAACTTTCTATATTTTAGGAGATTGAATCTAGAGTACCGTACCGTTGATTAAACTAAAGCATACATGTTGTTATCAAAACTACAGCATATAAGTCGGATTAGGGTTTCACCGTGGTTGCACTGAAATCCAAGTTCTCTTGGAGTTATTTTTAACCATGGTTAAAAAATATGACCGGTAAAAGCTTTTAAGTAAAGTAACTTTCTAGATTTTAGAAAATTGAATCTAGACCATTGATTAAACTACAACATACATGCTGTTATTAAAACTACAGCATGTAAGCTAGATCCGTATGTAAATTGAGTTTATATAACTAATTGAAAAGCTATGCTCGAATCTAGGTCTTCGTGGAAGCTTGTGCAAAAGTGACCCTCATGGTCTCGCCACCGAAAAATGATAGAATTACAATAAGTGCACAACTCCAAAGCACATTGGGGTGAGACTCACACATGTGAGCCTCATCCCGATGTGCCTTGGAGTTGTGCACTTGTAGTGCATGTATCATTTCCCTTCACCACCCTTCTCTCTCTCTCTCTCTCATATTTTGTCAGCGGAAGGTTCAGAATTTCGGATCACCACATGACCATTTCCTTCTCTGTTTGAACTTTCCTAAACAATCCCTCTCTCTCTCTCCCTTTCCCTTCTTTTTATTGGCGACTTTTCTTGCTACAAGGGTTATCCTTTGTGGGTTTTCTTGATTTTGTTAATTTGTTATCGTCCTTACTGGGATTCTTTGACCCAACCCACCCTTTCCAAGCGTTATTCTCATTATTATTATTATTATTATTAATTCATTATTATCCATTTTTCTTTTGGGGTTCCCTCACTTTTTGTTGTTTTCGTCTGAGAGATTCTTTCCAGTGGGATTCTGGCTTCTCTGTGTTCTGTAGCTTTGTAAGCATTTTTGTTTTGTTTTCTTACGTCGCTTTTATATTTGGTGAGTCTATTCTCTGTGCCATTTGGTTCATTTTGTCTCTGTTAACGGGTTGTTGATGTCTTTGGCCGTCGGAGTGGTCGATCTCAAGCTCCAAAAGCATGTTTTACGATGAAAAAACCGACGAGGGCGAAGAACACAGTGAAGCTCAAAAACACAGACAACATCAATTGTTTATCTTTTTCAATATGCAAGATAAATCTTAGAAATTATAATATTATCATGATTTTTTTTTAGCTTCAATTAAATATATATGAAAACCAACCTTTCTTTCTTTCTTTCTTAATTTCTTTCATATATATATATATATATATATGTATATTTTGGCGTTAGAGAAACCCAACGATCATGGTGGAGAAATGAAGTATTAATTTTTTGTGGGCTTCGCGTGCTATAGGAGAGGAAATAGCCCAACCACATAGATGGTGGAATGGACCTTGACTCCAATTAACAACTATGTGTCCCCACACATGGGCTGGCTAGTGGCAACTTGGCCTCTATTAGTATTTTCCTTCTTTCCATAGTAATCTTAAACCAATCCATTTAATTAAACATGTCAGACTTCTCAACCTTAACCTGGTAATTACATGATGGGTTTGCAGATTGTGTAAAAAATTTTAGTCCTAAATATCGCGTGTCAGGTTCGAGTTGTGTTGAGATATGAATATAAGACTATATAACACAACCATAATTTGAACCAATTAATGAAACGGGTCAGACCCATCAATCTTAACCCATTAATTTTATGTTGAGTTTGTGTCAAATTTGCGGATCATGTTAAAAATTGACATTCTTAATTAGACTCCCCATAGCTTTGCAGAAGTAGAATCTAATTTCTTTGACAACTTTAGATGTTTATTCTTCATTGAAGGTAAACATACAACAAAGTGACTAACAATGGATTCGCTAATCATTTTTGGCTCAAAGCAGATATGTTAATGTCACAGCAATTTGACTTATGTAAGTATCAATTTGGCTTATTTTCAGTGAAAAAGTAACGCAAGTTCCTCCAATCCAAAAATAAATTATAGATATTTTCTCTACTAAAAATTTAATTGGGGCTAGCTCGATCTCTCATAATCTTACAACTCTACCGTTTAATTTACAAGAAATAAAATTAAATTATATCCAGTAATTTTTTTGAGACAAGCCAAGCTACATCTTTAAAGTATATGAAAGATGCAATATGGGTAAAGACAGGTCTTCGAATCAAGAAATATATAATTTATCCTTATTATATTGTACATGAAGCAAGCTGATACAGAATATGATTGATCACAGATTTTTGACATGTATGTAGTTCATGATGGGAACTAAAAATACACAATTATTTAATCAAAATTCAAAATTAAAAAAAAAAAAGAAAAAGAAAAAAAGAAAAATAACATGTTAATTATACCCATGTCCACTATCCCCAAAAGAGTTATTGCTTCTTTCGTGCAGCAGGCTAACATGTTAGTAACACTAACACAGAACTCTCTCATAGTATCTCAACATGTCTAGCGGTTACCGGTCTTGAAAAGACGAGGAATGGAAATCCTGCGAAGAGCCTTCTTCATAATCTTCTTGAAAAGGGAATGCATGTTACTGGAGAGAGCAACATACAAGGGGAAATGCATAAGCGCAAACATGGAGACGGGAAGCAATACAGCAATGTTAATCAGAGTCACAGTAAGAGCTTTCTTCTCAAAATGATTGATGAGAAAAATAGTTGCCGTGAAAGAAAGCATGGTGGTTGTCATGGAGAGGAAGAGTAAGGTGAAGCCAATCATGAGCTTCTGGGGGAGAGATTTGAGGAAATTTTCTTGCTTAAATGGAGACGTGAGGATGGAGAGGAATATGACGACGTAAGTCAAGGAGCTTGCAAGGGAGACAACGTCCATGATGGTGAAGAACAAGAAGAAAGGAGAATGAAGGAAAACTGGATGGCCCCTCTGATCGTTACCTCCTGGGACGGTGTACGCAGCCGTGAAAACAACAGTGGCAACAAGGACTGCGACCGCAGAGCACGATTGAGAGGTCTCCTTTATCCACCTTTCTGCCTTCTTGAGAAGCTCAACATGTTGCTCTTTGAAGAGCTCGTCTGCAGTCTTTCCAGAATTGTTGCGGTGCATGACATAATGAGAGGGAACTATCTTCCGCACACGCTGCGTGGCAACATTGTATTAGATTAATGAGTTCTCAATGTATAAGGATAATTAAATTTATTCATTTTTATAAGCTCAACTTTTAAAATAAGTGGTGATTTAATACAAAATTAGAACCAGACTTGTTTAAAGAAAATATTCTTCGTATTACACCTCATCTATTAAGAAAGAGTTAAATTTATATCTTTTTTTTAGCTTAAATTTTTGAAATAAGTGGTGAGTTAAATTTATCTGTCCTTATCTTCATAATTCACTTCCTATTTTTATTAAATATTCTACGTGTTGGATCTTACCTATTAAGGGAGAGTTTGAGCTTTAGTATTATGTTAAATCATCACTTATCTCAAAAGTTTAAGCTCTTCACTGGAAAGAGATGAACATATTTAATCATTTAAACTACCACTTCCTTTTAAGTTATACTCTCTATTAATATATGACGTTAAATTACCTCGAACCATTGCAACTCCTCCTGCAATTGGAGTGCAGGACCAGCGCGGGTTCCTCCATTATAGTTGTTCATGTCTGCTGCATGATGCAATATGGTGTAGCCTCGCTTATCAATCATTGAAAACAACCTGTGTTCCATTATCCCTTTCATCATCTTTAGCCGGCGAAAGATTTCTCTTTGGCGGTGGCAAATGGCCGCATGCACTATGCTCACCTCATCCTTATTGATGTGCTCAATTGCCTGAGGATGCACGTCAACTATCTCGTCAAATATTTCTACTATTCCTTCTCTTGCTGCAATAAGCAATGGGGTGTCAGGTGTTTGATCTCCTCCTTTGCCGGCTCCGTCAATAGAGTTGGGTTGTTCCCCTTTTCCTCCTTTGCCACCGTTGTCCGGAGAGTCTCCTTTCCCCAAGGAAATGGGCTTGTCGTCTACTTTTAAACTGTTTGCCCACGTAGTATCCATCTTCGCTAGCAACTTGGCGAGTTCAAGAGCTGATTTATGCTTTCTCTTCGCCTTCCAGATTTCGTCGATAGCCGGCCATTCTGTCCATCATATATACATATATATATAAGTATGTACGTACGTTTGTGAGAGAGATAGCAGCTAGCATGAACAATTAATTTGTGTTTTCTTCTACAAATTGATCAGTTATGAAAATGGACCAAAATGTACGGCTACTTCAGCCACAATGATTTGTATTTTCTTCTACGAATAGTGCTATGAAAATCAATGAATCTAAATTCGATCTCTGACAAACACATACTTATATGCATGACAGAATGACCGGCTATCGATGAAATCTGTAAGGATTAGCTGATGATCAACTGCATGTTATATATTTTTTTTAATTCAAACCATTCAATCATCTTAAAAAAAGAAAAAAGAAAATCAATGAATCAAATCATGGTAACTGTACGTACTTTTTTTCTCTAAAAATTAAATTGTAATATAAAATAATATATAACATATAGTTATTCATTAAAAAAAATAAAATTGTAATATATAGTAGAGTAGTGAACAACAATATTGACTTAGTTATCAACCAAATCATTCCAGATCTCTTTCATAGGTTAAATCCAAGGCTTCTCTTATACGAGAAAGAGAGGTATCGTGGCCTCATGGGTCACCTCTAATTAGAAATCCACTTTTGCATGAAATTATAAATAAAAAGCTATCAACCTTGGAGTTGGGGTCATCACCCTAGCCTACAGGGAGTCCACCCACTCAATTGACTTCTCTTATTTGTCACCCTCAAAGAGCAATATCTACAAGTTTTTCGTTTTCTTTTTAAAAAAGATGATCGAACAGTGCGATGAAGATATTTTTAACATTAAAAACGCCCCATTCACTATATACATTTAAGAAAATCAGGTCGCACCTTTAGCAAGGCCCCTCCACATTGCACAGTATATTCTTGAAATTGCTGCAAAGATTATGTAAGATTAGATGCATGGTTACAAAAGTATTTATGTCAATACACAAATGATCACAGAGAGTTGTGCTACATTGCATACAAATATTTGACGAAATTGGCATGATAAGGTTTAGATCTTGTCGCATCAGCTTAATTAATAAAATATTTATAAAATGTTTGTATGTATTTTTAACATAATTACCTGATGAATGTTTGTTCGATTGATGTAGGCTACTGCTATCCTGGCGGCCTATCTCCAAATCTTCCATTTGACTTGATGTGTTTTGAACATCATCATCATCATCATCATCATCATCATCCAGATCGGCAGGAAGGCCTGCACTAAGAATGTGTTTAAATTACTTATTATATTGGGAGGTTTAAAGCAGGGATAGTTGCACCGTTGGTTGTTAAGCCCATAATTATTTTTCACTCTTTATGGTTCAAAAAATTCATGAGAGATCTTCATAATAAACAATAATTATAATTAGTTCCCGAACACATTTTCCATCCAAAAGTTAACAGATTCTATTAGTCAGTCACGTTACACCCAATAAGAAGCCGACACGTGTCCATTACAATAAAAAAATATAAAAAAAATATTAGTTTTTTTTTTTAAAAAAAAAAAATACAAAAATACAAAAGGGTGGCCAAATGATTTTGGGGTTGGCCTCCAGCACCTGGGGGGCCGTGCGTGGCCACCCCCGGCCACCTGTCGGGGTGGCTGCGGCCTCCCCCAGGGGCTGGGAATCGAGGCCACCCCTAAAATCGTTTGGGGGTGGCCAAGGATGGCTGCCCATCGACAGCTACCCCCCTTTGTGTTTTTTTTTTTCTTAAAACAAATATTCTTATTTTTATTAAATTTTATATTTTTTTTATTGTAATGGATACGTGTCAGCTTGCGTGCTGTTGGATATGACGTGGCTGACTAACGGAATTTGTTAACCTAGTAAATAAAAAATTAGTTCAGGGAGTAATTCGTAATTATTGTTTATTATGAGGACCTCTCATGAAGTTTTTGAATCATAAAAAAGTGAAAAATAATTATAACCAACTTCAAGAACCAACGGAGCAATTATCCGTTTAAAGCATAACAATAATGCTTTGTTCAAAGTAAATGAAGCCAAACACAATGCATGTAATGCTGCCTGTTACGAAAGCAAGACGTACAATAATAGAGGAGTCTCTTCACTATTCCCATGTTGCATGAACTCCTAAAAGCAGATGGCATTTTCGCTAGTAGGTGAAGACATGTCAAGCCATTGATTTCCTTTCTTGTTCCAAGTGTCTCGTCCTTTCCGAGTAACCAAATGGCGGTTTCTGCAAAGAGTATAAAGGCCAGAATTAAAGCATGCTATTTAAGTAGCAATGATTGCATGAGAGAGAGAGAGAGAGAGAGAGAGAGAGAGAGAGAGACCAAAGTGTTGGCCTAGCACAGCAGCATGGAGAATAGACATGCTGTCATGTCTATGGAAGTGAGGACTTGTATCCCCAACTAATTTAGCCAAAAATTTGGCCATCTGTATCTGACCAAGGGCAGCGGCCCTAAACAGCGGGGTTTCACCAATTTGATTACGATCCTCGAGTATGTTTTTCAGATCGGGCAAATTGTTTTCAGAGAGCTTACTAATCAAGAGTTTTGCAGATGCAACATTGTTGGTGGAGGCGACCTCGTGAAAAACGTTGTTATTGTGATCGCTCTTCTTAGATATAGCAAGCGATATCTCGGAGGATGGTAGGAGACCAAGCAAATGCTGAAGCAGTTCCGTTCCTTCACTATTATATCCTGCAATATGAAGCGCAGTGAGCCCGTCGATCGTCAGAGGACGAACGACACGCTCAGGGTGTTTGTCGTAGAAGCTCTTCATGGCGTCCCAGTCTGCATTCAGGGCGGCCTGATAAGGCTTCTTCAGCCCTGAAAATGGACTCAAATCACTTGCCATCTCTCTCTCTGTGTTACGATACCGTGTCTTATGGATTGTTATCGGTCAAGAGGGTGGAAAGTTCTCTCTGTCTCTCTCTCTCTTATCAGTCAAGATTGTGAAAAGTACGTTGTCCTTTTCTTCGATAAGAAAATTAAACTTACACTAAACCCTAAATAATACAAAGACTAACGAGTAGAGACACACTACTTTTGTTATCTCCTTTTCTCTCTGTTGTCGGTCAAGATATATGGTGGAAAGTTATACCTTTTCTTTTTTGTGAGCAGAATGATAAATTAACTAATTTTCTGAATTAATTAATAAACACTCATAATATAATTAAAGACTAACGAGAGACTACTTTCTTTTCTTTTCTTTTTTTTTTTTTTTTTCAATAATAGAAAAGGGTTTCAAGAAAACACAACGACAAAGCACCCAAGCATTAAAATTTGTAATGTTGATAAAAAAGCTTTAGTCATATTTGTACTATTATTTTTAAAAAAAAATTAATAAATTTCTAGTTTTATTATAATTTTTTTAAAAGTTAAGTTTTCTTTAATAATTAACTAAGCAATACAGGACTTAACATTTATGACTATTTCTTATAAATTACTCGTTCTATGTAAATTATTTATTTCTTCTTAATATAAGACCAGAGAATTACAAAATTATATGCTATTTTGCTCGGAAAATGTTTGATTTAAACCTTAGAAGCCACAGGAAGTATAAAATGGAAGACTTATTATTGGAATCTTATTTTTGGGTCTTCGCGTGTACATGATGTTGATGGGCATGGCGGGCCGGGCTTTCTTTCTTCCACACTCAGAACCATTTCTTCCGTTGCTTTTTTGTGCAACGACTCGATCTTTTTCGATCATAAAGTTCGTTAGCGGACTTTGTGTTTCTAGGCTTTTTGGACTCATTATATTCATTGCTATTCGCGTTCAAATTACTTTTTGGGAGTACGTTTAATATCCAAAATTTGCTCAACAACCGCATATATATAATAATTGAAAGATATTGGTTAGCTAAAACAAAAATGAAAAATATTGTACGTGGTCCACCAGGAAAAAAAGAGAGAGGTTAATTTGGACAGAATCAATTAATCAAATCTAATAGCATCTAAACAGGCAAATGTCGGTGCACCATCGATACAGTAATAGTGCTAGGAGTTACTATTTTTTTTTATTTTTGTGTTTATTAAAAAATAATATAATTTTTAAAATTACCGTTGAGCTTGTGATTAATTACTACTAATACATGAGAAGTAATACCAGAAGTCACTATTTTTTCATTTTTGTGTCCTTTAAAAAATGATGTGATTTTTAAAATTACCATTAAACTTATGATTAATTACTACTAATACATGAGAAGTAATGCCATGCACGCACCTCATTTTTATCGTGCTTTTATTTTATTTTGCTTGCCAATTTATTCATGATTTTTTTTTTCATATATAACAAAAACTAAATCCAAATATAAATTGGTATTGCTAGATCAATACTTATGAGTTATTGATGTGATATGTAACATTACTCTTTAATTTATACAAACAACTTGAATAGAGGTTATAGATCGTTGGATGTTTGGTGAGTTCCGGTCCTAGTGCCTTATCCCCTGGAATAGGGTTTTCTCTGCTTCAAGTAAGATGGAGATGATTCATTTTATCTTTAAGATTTTATTTTATAAATCTAGCTGTGTACATAAATATCATATGGTATAATGGTAAGTATACTATTGTGTAATTTAAAAGTTTTAAAAAGCATGACTTATGTACTATTTTGTTACATAATTAAGCAAATAGTTTTAAATATTAAATTTAAGGAGAGCATTGAATAATTAAGCAAATATTCAAGGAAGGCAATATTTCTCTTCAAGGAATTAAAGGACACAAGCGTGGATGAAGTGTTGAAGAAGCATTCTAAAAGTGAGAACGTTAAAGGTTTGGATTCCCTCATATTTTAAGAAATTTGAGTCTTTCAAATTTCAAAACTATGGCCGTTGGTTGAAAAGTAAAAATGAGGAACGGGGGGTTTACATAGTCCTTCTTCAGGAAGCCGAAAAGACGTTCATTGAATGCGCCGAGTTAGAGTTTTGTAACCGTCGGGAGCACAACTGGCCTCGAGAGACGAGCTACACGCGCTTTCCCGCGTGTGAAACAACCTCCACGGCCAAAAGTCTAATGAGCGTGATTACACGCAACATGAAAAGTCCAGGTCAACCTAACAGTGTCCGCGCTGCGTGAGAATACAAACCGATCTGACAACATATTCCGAATCTCATCATAACCAAAGTCATTATTTCGAGCGTTTCCGTTTCCAAGGGCGCTTAAATTCAAACATTTTGAAATTCAAAAATATTGCAATACAAGATTTCTCGGTTCTTTCCAGAAAAGCGAGCCAGCATAATTTGCATCCAAAACCCGGCATAACCGCGCAAGAAAATTCTTTTCACTGAAACTACTTCAGGCAAAAGGAATTGGGGGGTAACTATTAAGGAAGAAATCCGATTCTGCCCAAATGGGCCAGGACTGTGGCCCATTAAGACTTACCAAGACTGTCATATCTAACAGACTCAGTAATCTGCCGTAACTACATAAAGATCAAGGAGGGTTAAAAGTCGACCTCAAGTCGGTTAAAGACCGACTTGGCAACTTTTGACTACCGTGAAGGAAGTCCCACGACTCCACGACCTCAAGTCGGTTAAAGACCGACTTGGCAACTTATGACCACCATGAAGGAAGTCCCACAACTCCACGATCTCAAGTCGGTTAAAGACCGACTTGGCAACGATCGTGGAGAATATATCTCAGTCCCATGATCCGCACAAAATGGAGGTGCCCCCACGATGTAAAGCCGGTTGAGGGTTGACTCTGCAATCTTTGTGGAGTTCGAACCACGATGCCACGATCTCGAGCCGGTTAAAGACTGACTCGGCAACGATCGTGGAGAGTACACCCCAATCCCACGATCCGAATAGTCGACAAGCACTCCGGATCTGACACATGGTCAAATGGAAAAGTCGGACTGCTCTCGACACTCCCTTTATAAATATCTCACAACTAGACAGGTATTTTTCAGATTGCTCAACTGTGATTAAGAGAAATATACACTTAAAATTATATTGACAAAAGTATGGGAGTGGGATTGTTGGACTCCCCCCAACGTAGCATTTTCTCTTGCAGGATAATGGAGATAGATACATCTGGTTGATCAACTACCATACCAAAATCTGTTCTAACAATTATTGTGAAAAGTAAGTTGTCCTTTTCTTCAATAAGAAAATTAAACTTAACTAGTACACGCGCATGATACAAAGACTAACGAATTGAGACACACCACTTTCGTTATCTCCTTCTCTCTCTGTTGTCGGTCAAGATATATGGTGGAAAGTTATACCTTTTCTTTTTTGTGAGCAGAATGATAAATTAACTAATTTTCTGAATTAATTAATAAACACTCATAATATAACTAAAGACTAACGAGTATTGCTGCTAGAGACTACTTTCTTTTTTCTTTTTCTTTTTTTCAATAATAGAAAAGGGTCTCAAGAAAACACAAAGACAAGGCACCCAAGCATTAAAATTTGTAACTTTGATGAAAAAGTTTTAGTCATATTTATACTATTACTTAAAAATAATTAATTAATTTTGAGTTTTATTATTATTTTTTATAATGTTCAATTTCACTTAATAATTAATTAAGCAATACAAGACTTAATATTTATTACTATTTTTTATAAATTATTCGCTCTATGTAAGCTATTTATCTCTTCTCAATATAAGACTAGAGTATTACAAAATTATATGCTATTTTGCTCAAAAAATGTATGATTTAAACCTTAGAAGCCACAGGAAGTATAAAATGGAAGACTTATTATTGGAATCTTATTTTTGGGTCTTCGCGTGTCCATGATGTTGATGGGCATGGCGGGGCTTTCTTTCTTCCACACTCAGAACCATTTCTTCCGTTGCTTTTTTGTGCAACGACTCGATCTTTTTCGATCATAAAGTTCGTTAGTGGACTTTGTGTTTCTAGGCTTTTTGGACTCATTATATTCATTGCTATTCGCGTTCAAATTACTTTTTGGGAGTACGTTTAATATCCAAAATTTGCTCAACAACCGCATATGTATAATAAGTGAAAGATATTGGTTAGCTAAAACAAAAAAGAAAAATATTGTCCGTGGTCCACCAGGAAAAAGAGAGATCGAGAGGTTAATTTGGACAGAATCAATTAATCAAATCTAATAGCATCTAAACACGCAAATGTCGGTGCACCATCGATACAGTAACATTGTTAGGAGTTACTATTTTTTATTTTTTATTTTATTTTTGTGTTTCTTTAAAAATAATATAATTTTTAAAATCACCATTGAACTTGTGATTAATTACTACTAATATATGAAAAGTAATGCCAGAAGCTAGCTTGTGATTTTTAAAATTACCATTAAGCTAGCTTGTGATTCATTACTACTAATACATGAGAAGTAATGCCATGCACGCACCTCATTTTTATCGTACTTTTATTTTATTTTACTTGCCAATTTATTCATGATTTGTTTTTTTAATATATAACAAAAACTAAATCCAAATATAAATTGGTATTACTACATTAACGCAGTAAATACTTGTGAGTTATTAATGTGATATGTAAC
The DNA here is from genome assembly GCF_958979055.1 of Alnus glutinosa. Lineage (NCBI taxonomy): Eukaryota > Viridiplantae > Streptophyta > Magnoliopsida > Fagales > Betulaceae > Alnus > Alnus glutinosa. The sequence continues at coordinate 1,909,036 of NC_084890.1, read as the reverse complement.
ATTACTCTTTAATTTACACAAACAACTTGAATAGAGGTTATAAACTGTTGGATGTTTGGTGAGTTCTAGTCCTAGTGCCTTATGCCTTGAAATAGAGTTTTCTCTACTTTAAGTAAGATGGAGATGATTCATTTTATCTTTTAAGATTTTATTTTATATATCCAGGTGTGTACATAAATATCATATGGTAAATATACTATTGTGTAATTTAAAAGTTTTAAATAGCATGAAATATGAACTATTTTGTTACATAATTAAGCAAATAGTTTTAAATATTAAATTTAAGGAGAGCATTGAATAATTAAGCAAATAGTTTCTCTTCAAGGAATTAAAGGACACAAGCGTGGATGAAGTGTTGAAGAAACATTCTAGAGGTGAGAAAGTTAAAGGTATGGATTACCTCATATTTTAAGAAATTTAAGTTTTTCAAATTTCAAAATAATGGCAAGTGGTTGCATCCAAAGGTCTAAAACATACCGGTTATCTTTTGTCTTATCGAGGAACATGTATATATATAAAACAAAAAACATTTCACTTTCAAATTTCAAAACAAAACAATTTTCAAAATAATAATAATAATAAAAAAAAAACCCTCTGCCTCTCCCTTCTTTTATATATATATATAAACAAAAAAAAAAACACTTCACTTTCAAATTTCAAAACAAAACAATTTTCAAAAAAATAATAAAAAAAAAAACGCTCAGCCTCTCCCTTCTTCTTCCTCTTGCCAAGCTAAAAAAAACCCCTTATTCTCCCTTCTTCTTCCTCACGTTGTATGGGTCCCCGAGGGGCGTCGTGTACTACAGTACTACGTGCACATGGAGAGAGAGAGAGAGAGAGCGAAAGAAAGAGATAAATCAGTTTGAAAGTAGAGAAAAGAGGAGAGTCAAGAAAAAATGAAGGTATATCTCTTTCCTCGTTTTTATTTTTCTCCCATTGCAGTATTAAATCTTACTTCCTCTTCTTACTTCTTCCCTTTTTTTTGTTCAAGAATAAACTACTGTGTTTATGATTGGTTTAAATTCGAATTTTGAAGATACCCATGAAGTTTGTAGTTCCTTTGAGTTTGAGATACCCATTAGGTGATTTAGCTGAATTTCCTAAAAACTTTGTAAGTTTGGGTAGATACTGTAGATTTATGGAAATGTTGGGTATAACCAAAACCCCTTTTGTTTCATGATTTATCAAAGAATCTCTCATTTTATTTTGCTGGATGTGTTCTGTACTCGTAGGTTAGATGTTTGTCAAGATGCCTAACAGAGATACAGTTTTGTTTTAGTCATACGAAGTTTCTGTAGATTCCATTATTTGAGTTAATTTTATTTTTCTCTGATGACTTAGGAATAGGAATAGGAATAGGTATTAATTACCAAGAATACAATAAACTAAAATGAAATGACTATATTCATATTCATTCGTTTGGGACAAAAGCCAAGCTCATTTTACATGATTTTATTTTGCAATCATTTTATTTATATTGAATGAATGGTGATAGTAGTATTTACTATTTAGTATTTAGCATTGAATATTGAATGGCCAAATGTTGGATTAAAAAAAAAAAAAAACTGAAAAAATTCAACAATATATGAAAACTGGTTATCCAGTTAATAATCGGTTTTTAATAATCGAATAACGGGCGGTTGGTAAAAACTGCAACCGGTAGATCGGTTGGGGTTATTGATCGAAATGGGAATAATTGGGTACCTCAATTGCGGTTGCAGTTATGACTAAATAACTTCAACCCTAATCATTTGTACACCCCTAATTCCCGGTGCAACGTCTAGCAGCTCCATACCATAATTAGAATAAAGGGCCATGCCCTGCATCTCGAAAGTGCAATAGCAGGTGCCTGATAAGTCTTGAATTGTTCGATTCAAAACCCCTTAATTTACATTTATTAGACCCTAGTTCTTGTTGTATATATAATGTGTTGTTGTAGTTTTTGTGTTGTCTTATTTTCAGGTCTTAATTGAAATCTAATTCAAAACACTTGAATTAGACCTGAAAATACATCAAGGGTATTTTAGTCATTTCCAGAGTTCGAAATTGTTCTTGCGAGTTGAAGAATTGACCAAGGCAATTCGATCGATCGACTTTATAATCGATCGATCAAAGTTCATCAGTCGAAGAAAAGTCGATCGAGCGAAACTTGATCGATCGAACCAGGACAAGCCCGACTGTGATAGAGCGAAATGCGATCGATCGACTTTATAATTGATCGATCGATTTCTCTGTCTTCCAAAAAATCAGATATTTCAAGATCTTTTGAATTCTTTATGCAATTCAAATCATAAGTTAGATTTTGTGGACAGAAATGGACGCTGACCAGCTCTGTTTGTGTGGCTAGAATTAATTCTTGATGGTCTTTTGTAAATCCAATTCTCTATATATATGAGATTAGGGATTTAGGTTTAGACATACATCTTCTTGGGACTTCCATTTTCTTATGTGTATCTTCTTAGTTAATTTTAATGCTTTTCATTTCTGTTTGTAATCTGAATCTTCTTATGTTAATATAGTGTTATTAGTTTATTCAAATTTTGTTTTCTTTACTGTTTTTGATTAATTTTCATGCATAGATTAGATTCAATTATGTCTAGCTAATTTAGTTCTTAGGGTTTGATCAAAATCCTCTCCAAAAACCATGAAGTATTCTTGATGTTCTTGATATTTTCTTAATATGTTTGATGATTGTGTAAGGCTAGAGGATTGTAAAACCCATGCTAAAAGGTTTTGTTTTCAATATTTCAATCCATTTATTCATGAAAAAGAGCTATGCTTGTCTATGAGTTTTCTTGGATTCATGAGTAAAATCAACATTTTTGAAAGAGAATGATGTCTTGTGCAATGATGCTTTTTGACATAATGTGTGTTTTCTCATTAGAGTCACCTTATAGGGTATACTAGGGAATACCGGTCGTTTCACACCTTTGGTAATTTAAACCGTTTTTCAATTATAGTGTAACTTTTACGTGATGCATTCGGTGTGAAACTAGATACCTTATCATTGTGGCCTAACTAGGATTTTCATATATTGTGTATGCTTATTAGGATGTGTTATAGAGTAGTAAGCTAGGAAGCATTAATCACCCCGCACCTTTTGTAGTGTAAACGTTTTTCAATTGTAGACTAATCTTTACGTGGGGTTGTTTAATGTAAAACTAAGTGCTTTATGATTACATCTTAACTAAAGTGTTTTCATGTCGAGGTCGTCGTAATGGTTAATGCCTATTACGCGCTTATATCATGCATGTTAGGAAGATCCAGATAGATTTTAAGCATTTTATTGGTTGAGGAGTGGACAAGATCAATACCCTAAGTTTTCTTTAAGTTGTTTTTAAATTTCTGATTTCATTTCTTCACCTTATTGTTGGAGCTTCAATTCTACAACTCTTTACTTGTTTTTATTTTTAAGTTAAGTTAGATACGTTCCTTTAGATATCCTATTACGCCAAACAAGCAATAATCTCTGTGGTCGATCACCCTTACTATAGTACAATTGATTTGTACTATTGCAAGTGGTAAACTTATAAATGTAAAATCCACGTAGCCGGTTAGCCCGCTACCAATGCCATTTAATGCTATTTGAATCATGTATGCCTTTGAGTGACGTTCCCATGACAAGCCATGTCAGAGTTGGTAACTTGTGAGTTACGCAAAAATTTCACAAGAAATCTCAACAGATCATGCCCTAACAGGTCTTAAAGAAACGAGGAAGGAGATTTATGATAGGAACCTTCTTCAATGTTTCCTTCGCAAGAAAATGCACACCTCTGGTGAATGCAACGTACAAGGGGAATTGTATAAGCGCAAACATAGCAACAAGAAAGAATGCAGCGGTGTAAATTAGAGACGAAGTCCATCTTCTGCTCTCAAGGCAAATGATGAGCAGAATAGTCACCGTGAAAGAAAGCATGGTGGCTGTCACAAAGAAGAAGAGCAAGGAGAAGACGATCATCAGCTTCCCAGGGGGAGAGATCTAAGGAAATCTTCTAGCTTAAAAGGAGACGTGAGGATAGAGAGGAATGTTAAGACGGAAGTCAAGGAACTTGCAAGGGGGGAGACAACGTCCATTACGGTGAAGAACAAGAAGAATGGATTATTCAGGAAAACTAGTTGGCCTTTGTTATCATTACCTCCTGGGACGGTGTAGACAGCCGCAAAAACGACAATGGCGACGAGGATGGCAACCGCAGAGCATGACTAAGAGGTCTCCTTTGTCCACTTTTGGGCCTTCTGGAGAAGGTCAGATTGACTCGCTTCGAAGAGCTCATCTACAGTCTTGCCGTAATTGTTGCGGTGCATGACATAATGCGAGGGAATTATCTTTCGCACACGCTGCGTGGAGACAATGTATAAGAATGCGTTCTTTTTTGTTCTATCAAACTGGCAACATGGAAATGCTACACTGTAATAATAAGGTAAAAACAAATTGGATTCATGTGGTTTAATATTATTTGCACACACATCTTACACACACATTCACAATGTGTGTGAGACCCATGTGGCAAGAAGCTTCTCCAAGATTTTGAAGAGTAAAACCTCAAAGAAAGACCTCTCTCACCTTCTTTATCTATGAGTGTGCGCGTGTGCTTGCGTGCGGGCGTGCATGCGTGTGCATTCGTGTGTGGTTTGGTCTTTGAAATGGGCCAAAATATGATCTAGGTTTTATTCTAGGTCCATAAATAGGACCCTCCCCATGCAAAATGTGTATTGCTTAAAAAGTTTATTTGATGAGTTTATTATGATTAAATAAAAATAAGTCGATTTAGTGAAATAAAACAAAGTTGTTTTATTCTTATACTATGGGCTTGTAAAATAGGAGCCCAAGAAAAGAAAATAAAAGTGACATTTTTGGCCCCAAAACATAAGTTACCACTAAAAAACCCATTTCATACTCATGTTCTCCCTTAAACTAAGAGGGCATTTTCGGTTTTTGCACATTCCTCTTATCCCCCTCTCTTGGCTCACGTGCACCACCCATTGTCCCACTCATTTCACTCTTCTTTTTACGGTCCTCTCTTCCAACAAAACATCACAATTTGAAGTGTTACAGCTTTTACTATAATCTCCTTACAAGCTTACGTGACAATTTGTAATTAGTGAGTTATTAAGATCTAGAGTGTATGGTTGACGAGTCAACCACTAAGTAATTAAATTGAAAAATTAATTGGATTTTTTGCTTAATTATTTACCTAAGTATGGCATGTCATGCAAGTTTATAAATAAACTTGTAATAAAAGTTGTATCAGGTTAGTTCATAAATAAATTTGTAGTAAAAACAGTAATACCTACGCGCACTAAGAAATGAAATACCAGGAAAGAATGTTGTCAATCAATTTCAAACATAACCTCAAACACTCATGAGGTCGAAATACAAAGGGAATGGCGGAAAGAATGACAAACTTATTTTTCAAAAGTCAAGACATTATAATTTCTTATTATTTTATTATGTATTAAGCAAGCTCGATCATACTGAACATGATCGTAACATTTGTGGCAATTCTTTTTCTCATACTGAGAAATAAAAATTTACCATTATAATTAGTATCAAAATCCAAAAATAAGAAAAAGAAAAAAGCCCATCTTGAAAGGAGTTATTGGTTCTTGCTGTTAATTACTTGTAAGCTACGTACAACTCTCACATCAAGTCTCAATAGATCTTACCCGTAGAGGTCTTAAAGAAACGAGGAAGTTGATTCAGGAGAGGTGCTTTCTTCATTATTCTCTTTAAAACGGAATGCAAAGAACTGGTGAATGCAAGGTACAAAGGGAACTGCATAAGCGCAAATACGGAGACGGGAAGGAATGCGGCAGTGTAAATCAAAGTTGTAGTCCATGTTTTCTTCTCAAGGCGAATGATGAGCAAAATGGTTGCCGTGAACGAAAGCATGGTCGTTGTCACGGAGAAGAAGAGTAGGGTGAACCCCACCATCAGCTTCCGAGGGAGAGATCTGAGGAAATTTTCTTGCTCAAAAGGAGAAGTCAGAATTGATAGGAACATCACGACAGAAGTCAAGGAGCTGGCAAGGGAGACAACGTCCATGATGGTGAAGAACAAGAAGAATGGAGAGTGAAGGAAAATTGGACGACCTGTGTCATCATTGCCTCCCGGAACGGTGTAGGCAGCCGCGAAAACGACAGTCGCGACCAGGACAGCAACAGCAGAGCACGACTGAGAGGTCTCCTTTATCCACTTTTGGGCCTTCTTGAGAAGGTCAGAGTGATTCGCTTTGAAGAGCTCGTCTGCAGTCTTATTGTCATTGTTACGGTGCATGACATAATGAGAGGGCATTATCTTTCGCACACGCTGCATGGAGAAATTGAAAAAGAATGAGTTCTTTTTCGTTCTACAATATGCCACAAGAAAAATGCTACATGCATGGTAAGAATTTCACAAACAAATCTTAGAGCATCTCCAGTAATGATAGCCAAAGTAGCTATTGAAAAAGTACAACTCTCTATTTTAATTACTGTTTTTTCTATATTCTCTCCAATAAATTCTCTATTCTACTCTTTACTTACATTTAAATATTATTTTGTATGGAAAAAAGTGTGAAAGAAATAGGGGGAGAGAGAAAGAGAAAGAAGGAAAGGGAGAGAAAAAAAAAATAATAAAAAATTATTTGTAGTGTGAATAGTGAATAGACAAAATAGCCTATTTACTATTCACACTAAAAAGAAAAAATTTATTTTGCCTATTTTGCTGGAGACGAAAAAATTGCTTATAATAATCAAATTTAATTATTATCAATCATTTGCGTATTCTATTGGAGATGCTCTTGCATTGAAAACTGTATGTAGAAGTAAATAACAAAAGGGCACGTGGTGTTTTATGGTTTTTCTCTTATGATGAGTGAACCGGTTAGCAATTGTATTGTTCTTTGTATGATGTATGAGAATTATTGTGGAAATTTTCAACTTTAAAAAGGAAATAAGAGAGAAACTTTCATGATAAATTTTCAACTTTCAAAAGGAAAATTTTCATGATAAATTTTCGGGAAAAATACAATTTAACCCCCTAAATTGGTAGTACTATATTTTCATTTACACCCCCAAGCTTTAAAAAGTGGCATTTGGGCCCCCTAAATTACTGTTTCATGTCAAATTAGACATTTTTGCATTTTTCTACTCAAAATACCATTGAAGTTTTTTTTAAAAAAAATTAAATAAAAAAAAAAAAAAAACAGTTTGAAAAAAAAAATAAGGGAGCTAATATGTAAGGCCCCCCATTTTTTGGTATTTTCAGTTTTTCCTCTTTTTTTAATGTAAAATTTTAAAGTATATATGGAGGTGTAAATGAAAATGTGGTCATAGTTTAGGGGGCTGAAGTATATTTTTTTCTAAATTTCTTATTGTTTTAGAGTCTAATTGGAGTAGAGCAAAATGAAATTTAAGGCAGATTAAGTACCTCAAGCCATTTTAACTCCTCTTGTAATTGGAGTGCAGGACCGGCTTTGGTTCCTCCATCATAGTTCCCCATATCGGCGACATGATGCAATATGGTGTAGCCTTTGTTGTCAATCCTTGAAGCTAACCTACATTCCATTATTGCTTTCATCTTCTTTACACGGCGAAAGATTTCCATTTGGCGGAATCTAATGGCCACATGCAATATGTTTTCCTCATCCTTAGTAACGTGCTCAATCGCCTGAGGATGCTCTTTAAGTATCTCATCAACTATTTCTACTATTCCTTCGCTAGCTGCAAGAAGCAATGGGGTGTAATTAATTGTCTGATTCCTCACACATCGTCCTTCGACCTTCTTTGCACCTTCTCCTCCTTTACCTCCTTCAGTGGTGTTGGATGTTTCCCCTTCTCGTTCTTTGCCTTGTACTTCTATTTTAATAACACCATCGTCCAAACAGTCTGCTTTCCCCAAGGAAATCGTCTTGTCCGGTACTGTAGAACTAAAACTGTTTTCCCACGTAGTATCCATCTCCGCTAGCAATCTGGTGAGTTCTAGAGCTGCTGTATGCCTTCTCTTCATCTTCCAAATTTTATCGATAGCCGGCCATTCTGTCCATGTTAATATAATTATGTGTAAGAGAGATAACAGTATCGATCTTGAGCATATGTATCGACCGCAATCTAAATTTTGAAGGAAAATACATTCAAGGCATTTCAAAGTAATACTTATTTTGCAAATACAACTCCTAAACTATCATTTGTACATTTTTCAAACTATTATTTGCTGATCATGGCGGTCATAAAAATACCTACACCCATTACACTTTCAATATTCGATCAGGACTTATAGGCATACCATGGAAGAGTTCTTTCTCGTCCAAGGATGATCGATGATCATGTAGTGACAATGTGGCAGCCATGTCATGCATGTGAATGCTTAGATTGATAAAATTGAAGACTAAAAATTTCTTTGCCCGCCTTGGAATAGAAGACAATGAATTTTCTTCTAATCATGTTTGCTTCGTATATTATATTGTCTCTTAGTATGTTGTGTCTTAGGAATGTATTTGGACTATCCAGTACATTGAACTTTATTTTGAAAGTTGTAGCAGAATTAATGTTAGAAGTTGTATTATATACCTAGCCTATGTGAAAGAAGATCGAGTTAGGACAATATTGGAAATCATTATTCACTTATGCTCCGTTTGTTTCGGCGTAAAATGATTTTTGAAAAATGATTTCGGTATTTTACGGTGTTTGGTAGGAGAGAAAATATCAGTCAACGAAAATCATTTCGGTTTGACCGTAAAACCTTCTTTAATTTTTGGAAAACGATTTACGGTTTTTAAAACCGTAAATCGTTTTCCAAAATTATATTCTTCGTCCTTACACGCACGTTTGATATCTGACTGTCCGAATCCGACAATAGTCGGTCGTTCGAAAATAGGCAGCACCGGAATTCGGCATCATCAAGTCACTCGAATAATGCCGGCGTCGGAATCCGACCACCGGAATACTGTCGGCTGCCAGAATATCGCCGGCCGCCGGAATCCAGCGACATCCGGCAACTGGGCCGAATGCCGGCGGAATCTGGCTAGAATCCGGCCATGGACAGAAACAGGCCGGAATCCGACCTGATCTGACCGGATCCGGCCACTGATCCGGCCGGATTTGACCGGATCCGGACACTGACCCGACCGGGATCCGGTCGAATCTGACCAGATCCGGACGCTGACCCTGCCGGATCTGGCCAAAATGTCAGGAATCCGGCCGGATATGACCGGATCCGGCCGGATCTGACCGAGCCCGGAGGTGTCCTGCCGGAATCCGGCAATTTTGGCCTGATCCGGCCAAACATGTTCGCCAAATTCCGGCGACGGCGACCGGTCGTTGCCGGATTCCAACAACAGTTGCACTTTCACTTTTCGTAATTTTTTCATGCGAACCAAACGCCGAAAAATATTTTCGAGAAAATAATTTCTTTTGAAATTAATTTCGTCGAAAATATTTTACGACGGAAACCATTTTACGTCGAAACAAACGAAGCATTATTGATAATAGAAACTTTGTTAATTACTAAGCATTTTTCCTTTTTTTATTATTATTATTATTATTATTTCTCTCTCTCTCTCTTCTCTCTCTCTCTCTCGTTGTTAATTATCGTTGTATATTATCCATTTTTGCCTCCAAAATCCAACCCTCATAACTACGTGTTATTGGTGTTGTATTGGAGCTAGAGAACTAATTAAAAACAGATACAGTGAACAGTGGCTAGCTAGTTCACAGTTGTACATACAAATAAAAATTAAGAAAATCAGGAGGTCGCACCTTTAGCTATGCCGCTCCATATAGAGTGGTATATTCTTGAAATTGCTGCAGTTTTGTGTAAATTACATGGTTAATTAGAAGCATATATATATATATATATATATATATATATATATATATATATATATATATATATATATATATAATTCTAACAGTATATATAGAAATGAGAAATATAACTTCTTCATCTAACATGGCTCACTTTAACGGTCTCGTGAACCTCCTTTATTTCATATTCACCATATCTTTGACTGCTTTTTTTTTTCCTAAAAGAATAAAATAAAAGCTCTGTTTTAACGTGTTTGAGTCTTTGAGAGTGAGAGAGAGAGAGAGCTAGAGGATCGATGCAAGTGTGGTGAAAATGTACTTCTGAAAAAAGAGGAAAAGAACGAAGAAGCAGGGAGAAAAAAAAATTAAGAAAAAGAAAGAGAGAAGTACTTGAATGTTTTAGAATATATATATATATATATATATTTGAATGTATAGTGTCATATATTTTTATTCAAATGGCACTCAAAATTTAGTTTCGTTTTAACAGTAAAACACCACTAATAATTTCGTATTGTTTGCTGTTCAAATGACACTAAATTATTAGTGACATTTAGTTCCAAACGACATTATTTGGCATCATTAATTTGAACAATAAACGTCGCGAATGAAAATTATCTACCTTATGTTTAACGATGTTTAGCAAACATCATTAAGTAAATGTCATAAAACCGTTAGTTACATTTTTCAGGCTTTAAACATCACTATTCACACGTCAATTAATAAACAACTTTTTTGTTTTGTAGTTAATGTTTTTTAAACGAGGAAATGATTTATTTTCTCCCGTGATCATTCTTCTATTATTCTTCAGCTTTTTAAAATTATTATTAAATTTATGGAGTCTATGTAAAATTCCTGCATAGATCTCACAAATTTAATTGTAATTTTAAAACGTGAGAAGATGAGAAAATGATATATAACACGTCAATCTCTTCTTAAACAGCTAGAGGGTACGTAGCTTCTTAATTAACCAGTATAATTATTGAGTTACACAAGTGCACGTGATGAGTGGATATCAAGAAGGAAACTCTTGCATATATGCAATTACCAGATGGATGTTTATTAGATTGGTGGAGGGTACTGGTGCCTTGGCCGCTCTCCAAATCTTCCATTTGACTTGATAGTGTTTCGGCCTCATCACCATTACTGTCACCATCATCATCATGCTGATGGGCGGGAAGGCCTATAATAAGAATGCGTTTTGAGTGTGCTGAAGATGCTTTTGAGTCAAATTAAATGGAGCCGCACACAAAAATAATGCTGTTGAGAAATTAGACACATAACATTGATAACATACAATAATAGAGAAGAGTCTTCATTTTGCCCATGCGGGATGAACTCTCGAAAGCAGATGGCATTTTCGCTAGCAGGTGAAGACATGTCATGCCACTGTTTCCCTTTTCTTTTCCAAGTCCCTTGTCCTTTTCTAATAACCAAGCGGCGGTTTCTGTATTGAAAGATAGATAGAGACCGTTAATTATAAGAATACAATTGAAGTAGCAAAACTTTTCTTTCCATGAAGAATGAGTCAACAGGAATGTAATGGAGTGAAGTAATTTGTGATTTGAAAGTGAGAGAGAGAGAGAGAGAGAGAGACCAAAGTGTTGGCCTATGGCAGCAATATGGAGAATGGACATTTTGTCATATCTGTGGAAGTGATAACTTAGATTGCCAACTCTTTTAGCACAAAATTTGAGCACTTGGAACTGACCTAGGGCGACAGCCCTATACAATGGGGTTTCCCCTAGTTGGTTCTGATCCTCGAGTAGCTTTTTCAGCTCGGTGATGAAATTGGTTCCATGGACTTTGTCCTGTGCACAAGCCCACTCAAGTTTACTAATCAAGAGCTTAATTGCTTTAACGTTGTCGGTTGTGGTCACCTCGTGAAAAGTATTGTTACCGTGACTGTTCTTGTTAGACAAGGCTGCCAATATTTGGGAGGGTTCTTTTAGCAGATCAAGAAAATGTCCAAGCAGTTTTGTTTCTGCACTATACGCTGCAATATGAAATGCAGTGTCCTTGTCGATCGTCAGAGGATCAAGGAGGCGCTCGGGATGTTTGCTGTAGAAGCTCTCCATGCCCTTCCAGTCTCCCTCCAAGGCCGCATGATAAGGCTTCTTCAGTCCTGAAAAGTCCATCTCTCTCAAAGCTGCGTGGATGAATTTTGTCTCACACCGTCATTGTGACAACGGTGTGCATGTTTTATAGACTGGGATCTGTCAAGAGAGAGAGTGTAAAGGGCATCCACTTTATTTTATTGGAACCTTTATTCTAGGATTTTTGTAAGAGAAGACTCTTATGAATCTAATTCATATAGTAAATTAGTGTCTCGTGACTCACATGCATGATCAATCACGTACGCTTCGGCTTAGAAAGCAAAATCGTGAAGGCTCATCGTGTAGATGCAACAAAATCTGAGCTTGACTATGAAAAGAATTCTATTTTTATAATGTAAGAATCGTTTTTAATAAAATCAATTAAGACTGTACGTTGAACAGAGCAACAAGTTAATCATGATTTTCAAATATGATAGAACTTATAATGAATAATATTGTTACAGTTTAATTGATCCTCATTTTTTAAGATACAGTGATTACATGACGAAAACATTAAGCATTGTTATATGTTCTATATTATAGTGATTTCTATTTTTCCATATTTATCACAGAAAATAAGCTTTGTTGTGGGTACACGTTTAAGTGTTGAGTTCTGCATGTATTGAAAGAAAAAATAAACAAAGTTATTAGTTAATATACATAAGTAAACCAAAACCCAATACTTTAAGGTTTTTTTTTTTTTTTTGCAAGTACAAACCAAACCAAACCAAACTACGGCAGGGAGGGTCCTTACCATTATGAATAGGCTAGGGAAGGATGGAAGAGGGGTGAGAGATGTGGGAATGCTTCCATAAAACATTCTAGCCGGCCATGACCCAATAAATCACATTGATTCATTTCTGTTAGCACTTCTGTAAACTTTCTTAACTCAATTTCTAACATGAAGAAGTTGGAAAGGTGGAAAGGGTGAATTCAAAATGGTAGAGGAGATCCTCGGGTCTAGAATAAAGAAGGGTGCACCCTCAAAATAATTAAACATTTAAATTGAACGGTGTTCTACATATATATTGATGTACTCTTGGTTAATTAACTTGATCCGTCTCAAACTAATTAAGAAGAAATGCATTCATAGGCTATCTAGTTTACACAACCCCACTCTTGCATACTTACATGAGAAGTATGGCTTGTGGCATGGGCTGCTCCTCGACATCTCTTATTTATTTAATCATTCTTTTTTGTTGAATCCGTAAGATTTACAGCCACTCTTTACAGTTATTTGATAGTACTCTAATTATGGAGTTCATATTAGCCGGTTCAAACAGTCAAAGAAATAAAAAATAATCCGGTGAGTGTAAAACTGGATGTTCTTTTATCTTAATTTGTGAGCTCTAGGTTACAATGGTGATCTCATGATGCCTCAAATTTATTGACGTCTGAAGTTCAAAAGAATTGGAATAACATGAATCTAGCATATATAACTAACGAATAAAGTCGAACTCCATTAATATAAGCATAAAATAAACGCCAACTGAGATGCTAATTTTTATGGGGAATTTTTATTATCACTGTAACTTTATCCCAGAACTTTAAAGGAATTGGATCCGAGGAACGTACTTTATGGTTTAGATTTTATTTTATTTTAAATTACTTAACATATTTATTGTGTTTCAAGATATATATACACTATTACATCTTTAAAATCTTTTTTAAACAATAAAATGATTTGAAATGGAAAGAATATTAATTAATCCAAATTTTAAATATGGGAAACAGCTGTCCCAAATTTTATTTCAAGGATGTAATTTCGTCATAGAAAATGTTATTCGATGTACAAGGCGTGTATATTTGCCTTCAAGTCTTTCAATCATCATGTACAAGTGATAATGCTTTTGCTTTTATTCTATTTTTTTAGCAAAAGGTTGAGTAGTCTCTACTTTGCTTAGTTAACCAACAAAATTAAATGGCTCATAGTCAATTCAAGCTGTTCTTGTCGCCCCATGTGGAACTGAATTAGCCCTCATCTTATCTTTCTTTTCTTTTCTTTTTTTCTTTTTTTTTTTTTTTTTTTTTTTTTTTTATTTTTTTTTTTTTTTTTAAAAAAAAAGTAGATAAATGCTAAAGATAATAACTAAAGATGAGATAAATGATATAAAATAAAAATAAAAATGAACATATATGTCAGATCGATTGGTCAAGCTTTCTTCTCACATTTTTCGACGATTTTCGTCAAAGCCTTCTGAGAGTGCTTTTAGGATTGCGATTTCATAGATAATAAGTGCGATTTTAAATCAAATCACAGAACATAGATCGTTTGGGAACTGCGTTTTTAAAAATTGCGATTTGAAAACGCATAAAATCTGCTTTTTTAAATCGCAGATAAGATGATGCTATTTTGAAAACGCAGAATTTTAAAGGTAAATTCGCGATTTTAAAGGCTAAACTGCGATTTTATCAAACGCTTAATTGCGTTTTTAAAAATCACTATTTTCAAATCGCACATTTTAAAATCGTTATTTTAAATCGCTCTTTTTGAAATCGCAAACCCAAAAGGACCTTAAGCTCTCCAAGGAATAGCATCACGTGTCTATTTTTTTTTTCTTTTTTTTCTTTTTTTTTATAGTATACATACCCCTTTAAATTATCACTTAATTATTAATATTTTCTTAAAATTATCAATTGTGTCAATATTCGTTCTAAACTACTAAACAAATGTCATTGTTCTTTCTAATAACAAAAATAATCTTCATAAAAAGAAAAAGAATTAAATAAATTAAAAAAAAAAAAAAAAAAAAAAAAAAAAAAAAAAAACTCAGGAGCAACCGTACCACACCAACACTTAAGGAAGTGGCCCAACCCTATGGGAAAGAGTGGCCGAGCCACTTAAGACCAAGAACGATTGAGTGTGGTTTGTACATATACATATTATTTCTTAAAGAGATTTGAAACAAATTAAGGGTTCGTTTAAGCATGTGATTTTTTTGTATTATATTCTATTATTATTTGTGATATTTAAGATAGTGAATACTGGAGAAATTTATTTTTAAAATTTATGTTTAGATAAATTAGAGAACTTGATAAAAATTAGAAATAATCGAATAAATTTAAAAGTAGAATTTTAATTCTAAAAAACAACCCAAACATATTTTTTAAAAATAAAAAAATAAATGTTATCCCAACATGCCGTAGCCTTTACTAAACTATCATCCTATCAAAGACTTCTTCATCTACACTTCCAAAATTACCCCCCAAAACCCATCATCCAAACTGTCAAAAACTTTGTTTCTCGCCCAAATCAGAGGGCACTCTCTCATTCCCAGCAGCCTTTTTAGTTATTTTGGTGAAGCAGTTTGGTAAAAATACACAAAAATAAAACTATTCCTAATAGCTTCATCATGGCTGACCGCACCATGGGCTAGCCCATACACCCACTGCACGAGTGGAATACTACTTAGTCAAGTAGAAGGGCCAACCTGAGAGCAAGGCAAGCCGGAAACGGGCTGAAACTTACGATTCGAAGACCAAGTCATAGACTACTGGACATCCCGCAGAGCGACTCTCAACAAGGATGTTGAGACTTTTCGAAAAAAAAAATTCTTTTTTGGCTTAATCCGCCTTTACTAAAGATCAAGGAGTACACTTGTACTCCGGCTAATAAGGGAAAGGTTTTTTATTATAATTAAAAAAAATTTGTGAGCGAGTACTCACCAACAATAGTTAGTAGTGTTTATTTACTAAATCATTAAAAAACTATAAAATTTAGTTATTTCTCTCATTTTTTTTATTTTTTATTTTTTTTTATTTTTTTTATTCTTAAACTACAATATTTCCACACTTTAGACATCCATTATTGTACAAATTTATTGTTCACATATTCCAACAGGTTTTGTGGAATTGAAGGGGCATGTTTGGGTAACATTTTATTTTTGATTATTTTTTAAAAACATGTTTGGGTAAGTTTTTTAAATTCAAATTCTACTCAAGTTTTATCAAACGTTTTTCAATTTTGTCTCTTGTTCTTGAAACCATCTAAACATAATTTTAAAAAAATAATTTTTCTCAGTATTCACAATTTTAAATATAGTAAAAAATAACATAATATAATACAAATTTTTAAAATATGACCATTAAAATAAGACAAATATTTAAAAATATGACTGTCAAGAAAAGACATACATTCAAAAGAGATTAAATAAAAAAAGAATAAAAAAATCTGAAAAAATATTATTTAAATGGAATAGTAATAGTCAACATATGTTGTTAAAATGATGAAACTGATGAGAATGTATTAAAAAAGTGGTTCACCAGAATAAAGAAAAATAATTTTTAACTATTTTGTTTCTAACTATTACAAAAAAAAAAAAAAAAAAAAAAAAAAAAAAAAAAACTCAGGTTCATTACTTCTTCGTGCAGAGTGAATATTATGTGCAGTGTGAAGCGCAGCTTTGATTAAAAGCATTTTTTAATTTTTTTTAATTCTATTGAAAGCTCAGTGCTTTCACGTGAATTCTGCACTTTTACCCCTGGCCTCTCTCTCTCTCTCTCAAGTCTCAACCTTGCTTTTAGTGTGAATTCTAGCATTTTCCTCTTTTTTTGGGAAGTGCTACAATTCCCACCTCATCCCACCCCAATCCCACCAACCCTAAGTGTAAAAAGTTGAAAATTGATTTATTAAATAAAAAAATTAAAACACTTAGAGTTGGTGGGATTGGAGTAGGATGGGGGTGGGAATTCTAGCATTTTCCTTTTTTTTTGGGAAGTGCTACAATTCCCACCCCCATCCCACCCCAATCCCACCAACCCTAAGTGTAAAAAGTTGAAAATTGATTTATTAAATAAAAAAATTAAAACACTTAGAGTTTGTGGGATTGGAGTGGGATGGGGGTGGGAATTCTAGCATTTTCCTTTTTTTTTGGGAAGTGCTACAATTCCCACCCCCATCCCACCCCAATCCCACCAACCCTAAGTGTAAAAAGTTGAAAATTGATTTATTAAATAAAAAAATTAAAACACTTAGAGTTGGTGGGATTGGAGTGGGATGGGGGTGGGAAATCTAGCATTTTCCTTTTTTTTTGGGAAGTGCTACAATTCCCACCCCCATCCCACCCCAATCCCACCAACCCTAAGTGTAAAAAGTTGAAAATTGATTTATTAAATAAAAAAATTAAAACACTTAGAGTTGGTGGGATTGGAGTGGGATGGGGGTGGGAATTCTAGCATTTTCCTTCCTTTTTTTTTTCCTCTTCTTTATACGTACACAACTCTAGACTCTCCAGAACACAGTGAACACTCATCTCTCTCTCTCAACCTCTCTTTTCCAGAGACACTTGTTCACTCTGCTACAACAGAAGACACACGTTCGATTTTTTATTTTTTTTTGAAAATTTTTCGATATTGTGTAAACGTATGTTCTTTGAGGTATTTTACCTTTACCAAGAATAATTTAAGAAATTATTTCAGGGGTTTAGCTCCGAGGGAAAAATATATTAAATGCATAAAATAATTGATTTGTCTTTTAAATTTGGAGTAAGAGCTTATTTATAAATATAGAGGTGGAGTTAAATTTGAATTAGGTTTGACATTCCTACTTAAACTAAGAATGTTTGAAGTTTAATTTGTTATGAGAGTCTTATCTCCATTCAACTTGAAGTTAGAGTATTGTTGATCAAATTCTTCAAAGAATTTTTATTGAACCCGAATTTAAACTACTACCCCGGTTCAATTTGGAATAGGATTATTCTCTTTCTTCGTTCATCTCTATTTCTAAACCCAAAACCCAAACGAAATTGAATTGCAAAATTGTAAGAGAAGTCAGACTTACCGCAATTATTCACTCCGGTTTTGAAATTTGTAGCCACGGTAATGAAACGACGGGGCTCTTTTCAACTCTCAAATTTGCAACTCCCAAATTCACAGAAGAAGAGGCGAAGGGCGTGGGAAAAGGTGTACATATAGTGGTATTGCTGTAATTATGTTAAATTTGTGTGGATATTATAGGCAAGATGAGATTTTCATAAACTTAAACTGCGCCGCTCATTTTCATTCAAAAGTGCGGTCGATAGAAAGCTTCCTTTTGAAGCTTCTGGCAAAACGTCATTTTGAACTTTTTGTCTTTTTGACACTCAAAAGCCCTTTAAATTTATTTTATGGGATAATTGAACCGTTAGTCCCTGTAGTATGCCATAATTATGTTTCACTCCCTATGGTTTAAAAAGTTCATGGGAGGTCATCGTGGTATGCAATAATTACAAATCGATCCCTGGTGTCAAATTCTTTTAAAATTTTTAACAGATTCCGTCAAATGTCACGTCGGCGACACGTGTCACCAATTAATAAAAAAAATATAAATTTATTAAAAACTAAATAAAAATACTTATTTTGTTTTTTTTTTTTAAAAAAAAAAATCAGCAAGGGGGGTGGCTGGGGGTGGCGCACAGCCACCCCCAGTGGCCTAGGGGTGGCGGCGCACCACCCTAGAGGTGTCTAGGGGTGGCCTGATGGCCACCCCTGGATCTTCCAAGGGTGGCCTTTCCCCCAGGCCACCGGGGTGGCTGCGCCCCACCCCCGGCCACTGGGGGTGGCCCAGCCACCCTTTCAGCTTTTTTATTTATTTTTTTTAAAAAAAAATAAGTATTTTTATTTATTTTTTAATATATTTATATTTTTTTTATTAAGATGGACACGTGTCGTCATCTTATTGGCGACACGTGTCGCCGACGTGGCATTTGACGGAATTTGTTAAAAATTTTAACAGAATTTGACGTTAGAGATCGATTTGTAATTATTGCATACCACGAGGACCTCCCATAAATTTTTTAAACCATAAAGAGTAGATACCATAGGGACCAACGGTATAGTTATCTTTTTTTTTACTAAACGAACACTTTTTTTTTTTTTTTTTTTTTATTTATCTTTTTCAAACATGCCTTTTGGTCCGTTGGATATTAAACGCACTTTTAGGCTCTTTAAATGAATACCCAAACAGGCATTTAATAGACGAGGCTTTCAATATTTGGGCGGGTTCTTCTAGGAGACCAATTAAATATCGAAGGGCGCAATTCCGTTTTTGCACTATATGCTGATATGAAGTGTTGTATCTGTGATGTCCCATGATATTGCTTGGGTATGTGAAAGAGGATGTGGTTACTTGAATATATGTATTTTTTATGAAATAATGTGTTTTAAAGCTATGATGATTATGAATTTATTTAAATTTTAAAATTAAGTGTTTATGTGAGAGTAATATCAGGATGAGTAATATTTTAAAAAGTCTGATTTGAGACAGTAAAAAACGGATAATATTGTATCATTAAAAATGGATCATTACAATGTCCTCTTGGATCGTCAAAGGATAGGGAGGCGCTCGCGATTGTTATTGTAGAAGCTCGCCATGCCCTTCAAGTCTCCCTTCAAGGCTGCTTGATAAGGCTTCTTAGGCTGTGAAAAGGACGTCAACTTGGCTGCCTCTTCCTCTTTCTCAATCTTCAACTCCCTCTCATCTCTCTCATCTCTCACTCAAAGTTGCGTGGATTATGGCTTGTTTGGGTGTGTAATTTTTTTGTATTATATTTTACTATATTCAAAATTTTGAATGTTGAGAAAATTTGTTTATAAAATTATATTTTAATGGTTTAGAAAATCTGAGATAAAATTAGAAAAAATTGGATAAAATTTGAGTAGAATTTTAATTGAAAAAAACAACTCAAACATGTTGAAAAATAATAAAACATAATTAAAAAATAAGTGTTACCCAAACATCTTATGTCAAGAGATCAGAGTAGAAACGTTAACACATCTACTAATTATCCTTAATTTTTTTAATATACTTTGCTTAATGAACTAATATATATACTACAAGTATAAAATAAAGACTAAATTAGATGGTCTAGATTTTACGCGGAAAGTGCATGATTCAAACCTTTATTCTATGATTTTTGTAAGGGAAGGCTACTAAGAATCTTATTTTTGGGTCTTCACACTACATGTGTCGTTAAATTAAGATTCGGATCGAATAATGCTCCGTTTGTTTCGGCGTAAAATGATTTCTGGAAAATGATTTCGACATTTTTCGGTGTTTGGTAGGGGCGAAAATAATGGTCAACGAAAATCATTTTCGGTTTGACCGTAAAAGCTTCTTTAATTTTCGGAAAACGATTTACGATTTTTAAAACCATAAATCGTTTTCCGAAATGAAACTCTTCGTCCTTACACGCATTTTTTATATCCGATCGTTAGAATTTAACAATTGTCGGTCGTCAGAATCCAGTCGGTGCAAGAGTCCGACAACATCCGGTCGCCGGAAACCCGACGACGCCGGAATCAGGCCACCGGAATTCTGCTGGCGCCGGGATCCGGCCACCGGCGAACCAAATTGAGGCCGGAATATTGTCGGATTCAGGCCAAGCCGGCCGGATCTGGACGGATTCGTCTATTGATCCAGCCGGATCTGGCCAAAACGGCCAGGATCCGGCCATTGATCCGGCTGGATCCGAAAGATTCCGGCCGGATCTGGCCAAAATGGCCGAGATCCGGCCAGATATGACCTGATCCGGCCATTTTGACCGGATCCAATCAAACTTTTTCGCCGGATTCCGGCGACATTTGCCAAACTCTATTTTTGCATTTCGTAATTTTTTCGTGTGAACTAAACACAGAAAAATATTTTTGAGAAATTTTTTTTTTTTTTTTTTTTCTGAAAATGTGAAATCATTTTACGACGGAAATCATTTTACGTCGAAACAAACGGAGTATAAGTGAACAGAAAAGGAATACATTCATTAATGCCAACCAATCACATCAAATTATTGCTTTAATTAGAACAATGCTTTTTTCTATGCTCTATAATCTATATAGTACTGTACAATTAAAGCACCATACAAGTGCGTGGCTGTAGCATGTAGGATGCCTTGATGGCACACTCAAACGGTCAGAATTTGTGTCTATTAGGTTTTATTTCTCTACAAAAGTAGAATTCTAATATTTTTGCTCGAATAGAAAAATCTTAGTACATATCCTAGTTTGATTTCGTTCTGTGTAAATATCAAAATATTTTTGGAGCCCCATTATATTTTGGAGACAAATTTGTTGTAACCCATTAATGCACACAAACTTGAATAAAATTGGTGGAAACAAATAAAATTTAACAAAAAAAAAAAAAGTCATAATATCGCACCCTAAGAACCTTAATTTTTCTATCATTTCAAAGTACGAAGATTTTGCACTAACAAGTCACTTGAATGATGTACATGACTAATCACGTAGTGCGCACTTTGGCGGAGGCTAATCGCAAAAAGAAGAATCGTGAAGAAGGCCCATCATATATGTAGGAATCGCAGTTTGTAGTTAGTAATTAAGTTCGGCAAGGACTAATATTCTTGTTGGCGGTTGACTTTATCTTTGGGATATGATATGATCATTTTATTATTGAAGGTAATGCTCTTTTTATTATCTTAACAATCAATTCTTCTTCTAACATGTCGACAATCCACGTCCCCCTCCTGTTTCTTTTCCTACTCTCTCTCTCTCTCTGTGTCTCTTTACTTGCAGCCAACAGAGAGAACTCGTCGTTGCAGGAGGAGGGAGGCCACCCTCCTTCCCCCCGGCTTTGATCTTGTCCCTTAGTCCTCTTGGACTAAGGTTTTGTTTCTTGCTGAGTTTTTCTCAGTGGAGGCTAGCCTTCTCCCAACCCTTAAGGCTGTGGAGCTGTTGTTCCCCTAGCCTTGTTAGGCTAAGGTAGCTTGTTTTTGTGTTTTCTTTTCTCTTTCTTTTGTTCTTAGCAGGAAGGCTCAAATGTAGGTGTTCTAGCTTGGGAGTGTGGCGGGTTTCGTGTCTTTAACGGAGGTTTTGGCCGGTTTTGTTCAAAATTTCTTCTTCAACTTTGGAGCCAGATCTACACACCTCCGGTGCTTATTCCAAGACACGCGCCCCCCAGTCGCGTTCACCGCCGTCTTCTGCTTCAGCCGCCGGAAGCTCAGGCCACGTCGGTAATCGGTTCCCGGCGCGTGGCCGGCACGCGCTAGAGAGCCTGTTGCTCTTCGGGGCGCGTGTTGGCCAAGTTTCGCCTTTTTTGGCCGTGCACGGTGTTGGATGGGGTCTACTGTGGTCGATCCTCTGCTGGGTGGTACCGGTGACGGCGCGTGTCCTCCACGCGCTGCCGTCTCCGGCGGAATCCGCCACTGTCTCACTGCCGGCAGCTGCTTTGGGTTTTCTCTGTTTTCTTTGTACATTCCTATGTGTCTACTGTGGATCATAATTTGTCTATTTGTAATACACAAATGTTCATGGGCTTATTTGGTGTCTGGGGTAGACTAGGCCAGTCCTCTTATGTTGATTGTATGGGCTTTAACTGTAAAGAGGTGATTTATTTGGTGTCCTTGTAATATTTGTGGATTGTATTTAGGCAACTGCTTCAAGTCAGACTTGTTTCTGACTTAAGGTTTATGGGGGTCTTGTACCTCTATCCTTGTACTCGCCCTTGGGGCGTTCAGAAATATATGGTAACACATGCTGTCTTGTTCGAAAAAAACAATCAATTCTTCTGAATTTGTCTTTTTGTGGAATTTTTCTCATGTAGTTTCTGATATTAGTTTAAATTTATCCTCATTTTAAAGTTGGAATGCTTTAAAAGTGTCTTGTTGTGGCAATTATCGGGTACATACTTTAGCTAAATGGGCCGCTTCTCATCTTGTATTTGGAAGCATTCTCATAGGATCACTCATTCTTTCTTCCATTTGGATCCAGAGTGAGAAAGATCTCCCCTTGTAACCTATTTTTCTTATTCAATTAGAAAAAAAAAAAAAAAAAAGATCTGCAAGGAATAATATAAATGAGAAATATGCATAAGAAATACACATGTAATTTATATAAATGATAAAGTTTTTTTCAAATTAAATTAAAGATTTATTTTGAAATTTTGTTTATTAAATTTATATATGTTCATGTGATTCTCACATGTATTGTATTTTTAAAATTTAGTGTCCTTTTATAGACTACTAATTAAATGCATTTTGATCGGATAAGTATAAAATCACATGCTCTGTTATCCTATATATTAAAAATGCATGTGCAAATTATATATTATATATAAAAAACATTTAATATAATGGATTGGAAGAATTAATTTCCTCCAACCAGCAAGCCAGCCCTAGGCCAGGCTACCTAAATTGGCTGTAATTTGATCAATAAGTTGCTGCAAAACCTTGTTTACACATATCCTGTTTTTAGTACATAAATCCCCTTGCAATAATGGTCTCGCGTAACTTCAGTAGTTATCCGTTAGCAAACGATATATTATTTGCACATTATTTTTGCAAATACTTTTCATTTGCACCATAATGTGTCAACTTAAATTCAATATCGATAATACACATGAAGATCGTATCTACAA
This sequence comes from Alnus glutinosa, assembly GCF_958979055.1. Classification (NCBI taxonomy): domain Eukaryota; kingdom Viridiplantae; phylum Streptophyta; class Magnoliopsida; order Fagales; family Betulaceae; genus Alnus; species Alnus glutinosa. The sequence continues at coordinate 1,885,810 of NC_084890.1, read as the reverse complement.
AACATAAGCACAAAATATATACAAATAATACTTCCCTTACCAAAAATAAGTTTCCCCTAATAAGATATATACTTTGATCTTAAAATTTTGACAGCAAGCTCCGATTAATTGATAATGTTTTTAGAGAGTATTGTTTGGTTTTTGTTTGAAAATGTATTATGATGCGACATAAAAGTTTTTATTTTTATTTATTTATTTATTTTTTTAGTGTTTTGTGTTATTTGTTAAAAAGTTTTTATTTTGAAAAATAAAAAAAAAATAACAAAGCGAGAAGAAAAAAAGTGTTATGGATCAACAAAATACAAAATACCCTTTAAGTAGATCGCCAGTGAAGTTTTTACATGTGCATGTACTTCCTCTAGAAAACATAGTACTGGTTCCAAAGGCCAACCATCATGATTCATGACCCTCTCAAACGGAGGAATTATGGGTCTCTGGTAAGGCCGGGGACCTGCTGGCACGTCGAGGCTGAGAGGGGTTAGGGGAATCAGAGGTTCGAGTTTTACAGTAGCTGAACAAATTGCTCAGCCTAGATAGCACTGGCCCAATACAACGGCTCCAAGGAATTGCTTGACGTGCCTCATTGAGCAAGTACTTGTAGGTTGCTGATAGTGATCGATAGAGAGGGAAATATGAAAGCGCGAAGATGCCGACTGGCAGGAAAGAGAGGGCATATAGGAGAATTTTTCTCCAACTTTCCCCTGTACGTAACATGAGCAGGACTGTTGCTGCAAATGATACCATCATCATGGACACGGAGAGGAACAAAAATGTAAAGCCTAGCACCAGCTTATTTGGAAGAGAATTTCTAAAGTCTGCCATTCGAAATGGTGATGTGACATTGAGAGAAATATGACGACTGACGTCAAAGCAAATGAAAGGGATAGTACGTCGGTCACGGTAAACACCACAAAGAAAGGATGTTTTTGGAGGACTGGGAAACCGGTCTGATTATTAGAGCCTCCAGGTTCTGTGTACGCCGCAGCAAAGGCAACGGTGGCGAAAAGAACTGCCACAATGGAGCATCCTTCTGAGGTCCGCTTTAGCCATTCTACGGATGTTTCCCGGAGTACTTTATGTGTTGTAGCAAAGAACCCCTCTGCGGTCTGCTTCTCATTGTTACGATGATCGATTAAATGGGTTGGAAGAAATTCCTTTACGCGCTGCACATGAACACGAGAAAAGGCATAATGATTAATGAGAGCAGTGCTTGCTAACTAGAATTTAAATTGAGAAAACTTTAATTTACTCTTCTCAAACTACCATCTTATTGAAATAATATTTTTCCAAACTTTTAATTGAGTTAATATATTTCTCAAACTATTAAAATATTGTCAATGTACTCCTAAGGCCATAAAAAAATACAAAAATAACCTTACAATTTTTTCCAGTAAAACAAAAATACCTTTATAAATTGAAAAAAAAAATTAATTATTTTTAAAAAATGAAAAATTTTAATTTCTTAAAAAAAAACAATTTTAATTTAAAAAAAAGGTATTTTTCAATTTTTTTTTTAAATTTTTTTGGCCACCCATAGTTTTTATGTATTTTTTTTTGAATTATTATTATTATTTTTATTTTATTAAGGGTATTTTCATCGAGGGAAAACATTAACAATTTTTAATAATTTGGAAAATATTGTCCAAATTAAAATTTGAAAAATATTGTCAAGTGGATGATAGTTTGAGGAGAATATGTGGACTTTACCCTTATAGATTAAAGGATTTGGCTAAGATGATTGTAAATTTGAATTTAAACATTGTATCCGCCATTCACTTTCTTTTGAATTAAATGTTAGTTTGAGTCCACAAGTAATTCATTCATTTATATTAACTTAAATATTTAGAAGAAACGGTGATTTATCCGTGCTTATGTGCCGATATCACTAATAAAAAGAGTACTAGAAAGTAGAAGCCCCAGCTCAAACAAAAGCAACTCCTGTTGCAATTCAAGCGCAGGGCCTGGCATCTTCTCAGGTACATAATCTTTCATTTTTAATTCAACTGTATGCAGTATGGAATTCCCTTCGTTGTCAATTTTTTGAACGAGCTTCTTCATTTCCGCTCTAATAGCTATTAGGTCAAAAATCTCTGACCGGCGGTACTTGATCGCTACATGCAATATGTTCCTGCCCTTGTCATCAATATGCTCCACTGCCTGCGGGTATGTCTTGAGTATTTCTTTAACAACCTCTACACAGCCCGACTTAGTTGCTAAAAACAAAGGAGTTCCTGTTTCCCCTTCCCCTTGACCGAGTGAATTCATGAGGGGCTCTACTTTAGGAGTAGTACTACGATGTCTGTGAAGCCTAGGCTTACTCTGGTCAATTCCAGGATAAGTAGCCGCCCACGAGGTATCTCTTTGTATTAATAACTTGGCAAGCCTGACTGCTGATTTATGTCTTTCCTCTTGCTTTTCAGCTACTGCCGATCTGGCTGAATTACAATGTAAGTTCATGAAGTTGGGAAGTCAGCGATTGTTGCATATAAAGTTTGTTTTTCTCCAAGGGAAAAAAGATAGCAAGCTCTTCTAAACCATCTAAGCAATGATTTTCGTAGCAGAGAATTCATCAGCAATATTTTAAACTTAGTCAAAAAAGTCTTCAGCACTAAATTTCATTTAAAGCCATGTTTGGAAAAGAAAGGGAATTGCTACTTTTCTTTCTTTTTCTTTTTTTTTTTAATTATTTATTATTATTTTTTATATAGCAGGATTTTTATCTGATATATATGGACAACACTAAAGCAAAAATGTATGTGAGCTCAATGGGAAAAGATCCGGTGTGATAAACGAACCAGAAGGTCCAGAACTGAGGATTTGCTCCAGGAATCCCTTTTTAGGCGCCTCACGTCGAAAAGCTCCAGGGTTGCATGATAGGAGCTGAAGACCAGTCATCCCGTCCGCGTCTCGTTCATCAACTAAGTGTTCGAAGCGTTCAACAATTTGGAGGGCCAAATCTGTTTTGCAATTTCAAAACAAACAAAAAAAGTGAGCTTTTAGATTACCAAAAGGAGAAATATGCGAATGGTCGATCGTATGATGTTGTAGGTGGGAGAAGTACTAACCGAAGTGCTGACCAAGGATAGCCATGTGTAGAATTGTAGTTTTATCACTCCTCTGAAGGAAGAGTCGCTTATTAGCTTCAGGATAACTGTACATTCTGTTTACAAGAAAGTCGAACATTTGCTGTTTGCCATGACGGACCGCCTGGAAAAGCACAGTCTCTCCAAGGTGGTTCCGCATGCACAGAAGTCCTGGAGCTTTCTCTAACACCTTGTTTGCCACTTCGATTGATTTGTTGGATATGGCGGCCTCGTGGAGGACTGTGTTTCCGTTGTGGTTTTGGCGGGTCATTTTGTCGAGATGGTGGTCAGGCAAGGCGTCTAGAAGGCTGAGCACCAAGTCGGCTTGTTTACAGTAAGTGGCCGCCTGGAGCACTGTGTCATCGTGTATAGTCAATATGTGCAATGCTCGCTCTTCAACCTCTGCACACAGCAGTTTCACCCTCTCCGAATCCGGTTCTTCTTTCATCAAAGCATCGTACAGCTTCGCATTTAATGTATGGACGTCTCTAACATCATTCTCTCCCGTGGGACACATCGCTTCAACAACAGAGAGAGAGAGAGAGAGAACAAGCTTCGAATGTGGAACTGTAGATAGGTTTCGTGCGTTTTTATATAGATAATAGTTGGAAGCAAAGAGATCCCGCTCATCAAATAAAGGCCAGTACCCTCCATCTATCAATCTCTGTCTCACAAATAGCTTGACGATTCGTGGTCTATCTCACCATCGTTTGAGTATAATTTGAAGGTGATGATGCCTCGCTCCATTGCCAGCTTGCATTCAGAAGAATCGTTTGAGTATAATTTGAAGGTGATGATGCCTCGCTCCATTGCCAGCTTGCATTCAAAAGAAATTGGAATAAGATCGATCCGCTTAGCACAATTAACTGAATAATAATATGAGCATAAGAAAAAAAAAAAAAGGTTAACTCAGATGCTCATTTTTTAGGGAAATGTTCCTTATAACTAACTTTATTCCTGGACTTTTATAATGGGAGCACTTTTGAACTTCATTTACTGAAAAAAAAAAAAAAAAAAAAAAGGTTAACTCAGATGCTCATTTTTTATGAAATGTTCCCTATGACTAACTTTATTCCGGACTTTTATAATGGGAGTATTTTTGAACTTCATTTAATCATGCGCGTCATAGAAGATGTAACGGCGCCCCATCCTAAATTAAAGGGCAAAAATGGATAATTGTAGTTGGTGTTGGTTGTTGTTTTGTTTTTGTTTTTGTTTTTTTTTTTTTTTGAAGTGGTAATATTATCATTAATTATCAATAATTCTATTGCTCAACAAGTACAATACTCTAAATAAAAAAAGTGCATTCCTAGCCTCCAGCCAAACTTTGTCTAACAACTATGACAAGGTTAACTTAGCCATACAATCAGCTGCTGTATTAGCATCCTTTCGAATGTGTATAATATCATTAAAATGTAAGCTATTGAGTCTTATCTTTGTGTCCCTCAATCAATTGGCCGGAACCACTCCAGCATGGTCTTTCCCTTCTCAAAGTCGAGACGACTGTGAGGGAGTTCATATTATCCAGTTCAAACAGTCAAAGAAATAAAAAATAATCCTGTGAGTGTAAAACTGGATGTTCTTTTATCTTAATTTGTGAGCTCTAGGTTACAATGGTGATCTCATGATGCCCTAAATTTATTGACGTCTGAAGTTCAAAAGAATTGGAATAACATGAATCTAGCATATATAACTAACGAATAAAGTCGAACTCCATTAATATAAGCATAAAATAAATGCCAACTGAGATGCTAATTTTTATGGGGAATTTTTATTATCACTGTAACTTTATCCCAGAACTTTAAAGGAATTGGATCCGAGGAACCCACTTTATGGTTTAGATTTTATTTTATTTTAAATTACTTAACATATTTATTGTGTGTCAAGATATACACTATTACATCTTTAAAATCTTTTTAAAACAATAAAATGATTTGAAATGGAAAGAATATTAATTAATCCAAATTTTAAATATGGGAAACAGCTGTCCCAAATTTTATTTCAAGGATGTAATTTCGTCATAGAAAATGTTATTCGATGTACAAGACGTGTATATTTGCCTTCAAGTCTTTCAATCATCATGTACAGGTGATAATGCTTTTGCTTTTCTTCTATTTTTTTAGCAAAAGGTTGAGTGGTCTCAACTTTGCTTAGTTAACCAACAAAATTAAATGGCTCATAGTCAATTCAAGCTGTTCTTGTCGCCCCATGTGGAACGGAATTAGCCCTCATCTTATCTTTCTTTTTTTTTTCTTTTTTTTTTTTTTTTAAAAAAAAGAAGATAAATGCTAAAGATAATAACTAAAGATGAGATAAATGATATAAAATAAAAATAAAAATGAACATATATGTCAGATCGATTGGTCAAGCTTTCTTCTCACATTTTCCGACGATTTTCGGCAAAGCCTTCTAAGCTCTCCAAGGAGTAGCATCACTTGTCTATTTATTTATTTATTTTTTTTTTTTTTTTTATAGTATACATACCCCTTTAAATTATCACTTAATTATTAATATTTTCTTAAAATTATCTATTGTGTCAATATTCATTCTAAACTACTAAACAAATGTCATTGTTCTTTCTATTAACAAAAATAATCTTCATAAAAAGAAAAAGAATTAAATAAATTAAAAAAAAAAAACTCAGGAGTAACTGTACCACCCCAACACTTAAGGTAATGGCCCAACCCTATGGGATAGAGTGGCCGAGCCACTTAAGACCAAGAACGATTGAGTGTGGTTTGTACATATACATATTATTTCTTAAAGAGATTTGAAACAAATTAAGGGTTCGTTTAGGCATGTGATTTTTTTGTATTATATTCTATTATTATTTATTATATTTAACATTGTGAATACCGGAGAAATTTATTTTTAAAATTTATGTTTAGATAAATTAGAGAACTTGATAAAAATTAGAAATAATCGAAAAAATTTAAAGTAGAATTTTAATTCTAAAAAACAACCCAAACATATTTTTTAAAAATAAAAAACTAAATGTTATCCCAACATGCCCGTAGCCTTTACTAAACTATCATCCTATCAAAGACTTCTTCATCTACACTTCCAAAATTACCCCCCAAAACCCGTCATCCAAACTGTCACAAACTTTGTTTCTTGCCCAAATCAGAGGGCACTCTCTCATTCCCAGTGGCCTTTTTAGTTATTTTGGTGAAGTAGTTTGGTAAAAATACACAAAAATAAAACTATTCCTAACAGCTTCATCATGGCTTTTTTATTATAATTAAAAAAGGCCAACCATCATGATTCATGACCCTCTCAAACGGAGGAATTATGGGTCTCTGGTAAGGCCGGGGACCTGCTGGCACATCGAGGCTGAGAGGGGTTAGGGGAATCAGAGGTTCGAGTTTTACAGTAGCTGAACAAATTGCTCAGCCTAGATAGCACTGGCCCAATACAACGGCTCCAAGGAATTGCTTGACGTGCCACATTGAGCAAGTTCTTGTAGGTTGCTGATAGTGATCGATAGAGAGGGAAATATGAAAGCGCGAAGATGCCGACTGGCAGGAAAGAGAGGGCATATAGGAGAATTTTTCTCCAACTTTCCCCTGTACGTAACATGAGCAGGACTGTTGCTGCAAATGATACCATCATCATGGACACGGAGAGGAACAAAAATGTAAAGCCTAGCACCAGCTTATTTGGAAGAGAATTTCTAAAGTCTGCCATTCGAAATGGTGATGTGACGATTGAGAGAAATATGACGACTGACGTCAAAGCAAATGAAAGGGATAGTACGTCGGTCACGGTAAACACCACAAAGAAAGGATGTTTTTGGAGGACTGGGAAACCGGTCTGATTATTAGAGCCTCCAGGTTCTGTGTACGCCGCAGCAAAGGCAACGGTGGCGAAAAGAACTGCCACAATGGAGCATCCTTCTGAGGTCCGCTTTAGCCATTCTATGGATGTTTCCCGGAGTACTTTATGTGTTGTAGCAAAGAACCCCTCTGCGGTCTGCTTCTCATTGTTACGATGATCGATTAAATGGGGTGGAAGGAATTCCTTTACGCGCTGCACATGAACACGAGAAAGGGCATAATGATTAATGAGAGCAGTGCTTGCTAACTAGAATATAAATTGAGAAAACTTTAATTTACTTTTCTCAAACTACCATCTTATTGAAATAATATTTTTCTAAACTTTTAATTGAGTTAATATATTCCTCAAACTATTAAAATATTGTCAATGTACCCCTAAGGCCATAAAAAATACAAAAATATCCTTACAATTTTTTCTAGTAAAACAAAAATACCTTTATAAATTAAAAAAAAAATTAATTATTTTTAAAAAATGAAAAATTTTAATTTCTTAAAAAAAAAAACAATTTTAATTTAAAAAAAGGTATTTTTCAATTTTTTTTTTAAATTTTTTTGGCCACCCATAATTTTTATGTTTTTTTTTTTTGAATTATTATTATTATTTTTATTTTATTAAGGGTATTTTCATCGAGGGAAAACATTAAGAATTTTTAATAATTTGAAAAATATTGTCCAAATTGAAATTTGGAAGATATTGTCAAGTGGATGGTAGTTTGAGAAGAATATGTGGACTTTACCCTTATAGATTAAAGGATTTGGCTCAGATGATTGTAAATTTGAATTTGAACATTGTATCCGCCATTCACTTTCTTTTGAATTAAATGTTAGTTTGAGTCCACAAATAATTCATTCATTTATATTAACTTAAATATTTAGAAGAAACGGTGATTTATCCGTGCTTATGTGCCGATATCACTAATAAAAAGAGTACTAGAAAGTAGAAGCCCCACCTCAAACAAAAGCAACTCCTGTTGCAATTCAAGCGCAGGGCCTGGCATCTTCTCAGGTACATAATCTTTCATTTTTAATTCAACTGTATGCAGTATGGAATTCCCTTCGTTGTCAATTTTTTGAACGAGCTTCTTCATTTCCGCTCTAATAGCTATTAGGTCAAAAATCTCTGACCGGCGGTACTTGATCGCTACATGCAATATGTTCCTGCCCTTGTCATCAATATGCTCCACTGCCTGCGGGTATGTCTTGAGTATTTCTTTAACAACCTCTACACAGCCCGACTTAGTTGCTAAAAACAAAGGAGTTCCTGTTTCCCCTTCCCCTTGACCGAGTGAATTCATGAGGGGCTCTACTTTAGGAGTAGTACTACGATGTCTGTGAAGCCTAGGCTTACTCTGGTCAATTCCAGGATAAGTAGCCGCCCACGAGGTATCTCTTTGTATTAATAACTTGGCAAGCCTGACTGCTGATTTATGTCTTTCCTCTTGCTTTTCAGCTACTGCCGATCTGGCTGAATTACAATGTAAGTTCATGAAGTTGGGAAGTCAGCGATTGTTGCATATAAAGTTTGTTTTTCTCCAAGGGAAAAAAGATAGCAAGCTCTTCTAAACCATCTAAGCAATGATTTTCGTAGCAGAGAATTCATCAGCAATATTTTAAACTTATGCTCCGTTTGTTTCGGCGTAAAATGATTTCTGGAAAATGATTTCGGCATTTTCCGGTGTTTGGTAGGGGCGAAAATAATAGTCAACCGGAAAATGATTTCTGTTTGACCAAAAATGCTTAGTAAATTTCGGAAAATGATTTACGCTTTTTAAAAGCGTAAATCATTTTCCGAAGACGCCAGATACAGTCGATCTATTTTAAACGGCACAGTCGACCTTCACGTTCAAGCAGCCGACCACCATCGAAATATTGTCGGTATCGGAATCCAACATCCGTTAATGTCGCCGGAATCTGGCGACGGAATCCGGCCACCTTCGCCGGAATCCGGTCAGCCAGATTCCGGCGACGAATCTGACCGGAATCCGGCCATCTGGCCGGATCTGGCAAGACCGGCCGGATTCCGGCCATCTGGCCGGATCTGACCAGACCGGCCGGATTCCGGCCAACTGACCGGATCTGGCCAGAAAGGCCGGATTCCGGCCATCTGGCCGGATCTGGCCAGAGAGCCGGACTCCGGCCGGCCCTGGCCAGGGAGGCCGGATCCGGGCCGGCCCTGGCCAGGGAGGCCGGATCCGGGCCGGCCCTGGCCAGGGAGGCCGGATCCGGGCCGGCCCTGGCCAGGGAGGCCGGTTCCCGGCCGGCTGGCCGGACGGATCTGGCCAGATCCGGCCATCCTGACGGGATCCGGCCTCTCTGGCCAGATCCGGCCAGATGGCCGGAATCCGGTCAGATAGCCGGAATCCGGCCTTTTGTGCCGGATTCCGGCCACTTTCGCCGGAATCCGGCTATTCCAGATTCCGACGAAACTGTCCGGATTCCGGCCTTTATCTCGAATTCTAGTTATATTAGCCGGAATCAGGTGAAAATAGTCAGAATCTAGTCGGTCAGTAACAGAATCTCGTCATCGATGATTTTTATATTATTTTACATTAATATTTTTATGTTGCGAATAAAAATTGATTTTTATAAGTTAATATGATTGAATAAAAATATAAAAAAATATTTGCGATTTTCCGTACGCGCCAAACACCGAAAAATGCTTTCAACGGAAAATGGCTTCCTGAAAAATGACTTCCCTGAAATCATTTTACGACGGAAACCATTTTACGTCGAAACAAACGGAGCATTAGTCAAAAAAGTCTTCAGCACTAAATTTCATTTAAAGCCATGTTTGGAAAAGAAAGGGAATTGCTACTTTTCTTTCTTTTTCTTTTTTTTTTTAATTATTTATTATTATTTTTTATATAGCAGGATTTTTATCTGATATATATGGACAACACTAAAGCAAAAATGTATGTGAGCTCAATGGGAAAAGATCCGGTGTGATAAACGAACCAGAAGGTCCAGAACTGAGGATTTGCTCCAGGAATCCCTTTTTAGGCGCCTCACGTCGAAAAGCTCCAGGGTTGCATGATAGGAGCTGAAGACCAGTCATCCCGTCCGCGTCTCGTTCATCAACTAAGTGTTCGAAGCGTTCAACAATTTGGAGGGCCAAATCTGTTTTGCAATTTCAAAACAAACAAAAAAAGTGAGCTTTTAGATTACCAAAAGGAGATATACGCGCATGGTCGATCGTATGATGTTGTAGGTGGGAGAAGTACTAACGGAAGTGCTGACCAAGGATAGCCATGTGTAGAATTGTAGTTTTATCACTCCTCTGAAGGAAGAGTCGCTTATAATCAGCTTCAGGATAGCTGTAAATTCTCTCTATAAGAAAGTCGAACATTTGCTGTTTGCCATGACGGACCGCCTGGAAAAGCACAGTCTCTCCAAGGTGGTTCCGCATGCACAGCAGTCCTGGAGCTTTCTCTAACACCTTGTTTGCCACTTCGATTGATTTGTTGGATATGGCGGCCTCGTGGAGGACTGTGTTTCCGTTGTGGTTTTGGCGGGTCATTTTGTCGAGATGGTGGTTAGGCAAGTCGTCTAGAAGTCTGAGCACCAAGTCGGCTTGTTTACAGTAAGTGGCCGCCTGGAGCACTGTGTCATCGTGTATAGTCAATATGTGCAATCCTTTCTCTTCAACCTCTTCACACAGCTGGTTCACCCTCACCGAATCCGGTTCTTCTTTCATCAAAGCATCGTACAGCTTCGCATTTAATGTATGGACGCCTCTAACATCATTCTCTCCCGTGGGACACATCGCTTCAACAACAGAGAGAGAGAGAGAGAGAACAAGCTTCGAATGTGGAACTGTGGATAGGTTTCGTGCGTTTTTATATAGATAATAGTTGGAAGCAAAGAGATCCCGCTCATCAAATAAAGGCCAGTACCCTCAATCTATTAATCTCTGTCTCACAAATAGCTTGACTATTCGTGGTCTATCTCACCATCGTTTGAGTATAATTTGAAGGTGATGATGCCTCGCTCCATTGCCGGCTTGCATTCAGAAGAAATTGGAATAAGATCGATCCGCTTAGCACAATTAACTGAATAATAATATGAGCATAAGAAAAAAAAAAAGTTAACTCAGATGCTCATTTTTTAGGGAAATGTTCCCTATAACTAACTTTATTCCTGGACTTTTATAATGGGAGCACTTTTGAACTTCATTTACTGAAAAAACAAAAAAAGGTTAACTCAGATGCTCATTTTTTATGAAATGTTCCCTATAACTAACTTTATTCCGGACTTTTATAATGGGAGCATTTTTTAACTTTATTTAATCATGCACGTCATAGAAGATGTGACGGCGCCCCATCCTAAATTAAAGGGCAAAAATGGATAATTGTAGTTGGTGTTGGTTGTTGTTTTGTTTTGTTTTTTGTTTTTTTTTTTTTTTTTGAAGTGGTAATATTATCATTAATTATCAATAATTCTATTGCTCAAGAAGTACAATACTCTAAATAAAAAAAGTGCATTCCTAGCCTCCAGCCAAACTTTGTCTAACAACTATGACAAGGTTAACTTAGCCATACAATAAGTTGCTGTATTAGCATCCTTTCGAATGTGTATAATATCTTTAAAATGTAAGCTATTGAGTCTTATCTTTGTGTCCCTCAATCAATTGGCCGGAACCACTCCAGCATGGTCTTTCCCTTCTCAAAGTCGAGACGACTGTGAGGCAGTTCATATTAGCCAATTCAAACAGTCAAAGAAATAAAAAATAATCCTGTGAGTGTAAAACTGGATGTTCTTTTATCTTAATTTGTGAGCTCTAGGTTACAATGGTGATCTCATGATGCCCCAAATTTATTGACGTCTGAAGTTCAAAAGAATTGGAATAACATGAATCTAGCATATATAACTAACGAATAAAGTCGAACTCCATTAATATAAGCATAAAATAAATGCCAACTGAGATGTTAATTTTTATGGGGAATTTTTATTATCACTGTAACTTTATCCCAGAACTTTAAAGGAATTGGATCCGAGGAACCCACTTTAAGGTTTAGATTTTATTTTATTTTAAATTACTTAACATATTTATTGTGTGTCAAGATATACACTATTACATCTTTAAAATCTTTTTTAAACAATAAAATGATTTGAAATGGAAAGAATATTAATTAATCCAAATTTTAAATATGGGAAACAGCTGTCCCAAATTTTATTTCAAGGATGTAATTTCGTCATAGAAAATGTTATTCGATGTACAAGGCGTGTATATTTGCCTTCGATCAAGTCTTCCAATCATCATGTACAGGTGATAATGCTTTTGCTTTTATTCTATTTTTTTAGCAAAAGGTTGGGTAGTCTCTACTTTGCTTAGTTAACCAACAAAATTAAATGGCTCAGAGCACTCCCAATGGCTTATATATATTTCAATCTAAAATAGCTAATCAAAATCTACTTTATCTAATTTAGCTAATGGGTTTTAAAGGGCACCATACATCCGATTATCTATTCTTAACTCTATTTTTTCTAGATATGGTTTTTTAATTATTTTTTTATTACTTTTTTAATTATTGCATTTTTTTACTATCCTAATTTTTTTTTAAAAAAGGGTCATATTTGTCAACGGTCATTTTATTAAAACGGTCATTTTTATAACGCAAATATTTTAGCGGTTATTTTTCTCATTAGGCCGTTTTTCTAACAATAATATTTTTCAACTCTATGAAAATCAAACCAAACCCAAACTACACAAGATGACGATGAATTCAAAACAAAAAATATAGTATATAAAGAAATCTTCAACAACTTACCTAGAGGTAACATTTAGCATAGACATTAATGTTTTTAAATAATATATTATGACACTTACAAATATAATTAAATCTTATGAATTTCTATTATTTTTTCAGGTGTTACTGAATCATAACAATATGAACTACACATCTCTTTGTCAAATTTCACCCGACAATGACACATGGATCATAAAAGTAAGAATTATAAGGATGTGGGATGCAGTAAACATTGCACAAGGCAATGAGTTGATCAGTCTAGATCTGATCATGTCGGATGAAAATGTAAGTTCACATTAATTTTAAAGTTACTTCATTTAGCATACAACTTGATTAGATGGCCATGTAAATTATTAATTGGATATGTAGTTCTAAATTTTGACATTTCACTTTTTACAGGGAACGCTAATACATTCAAGTATTAGGAATAAATTCGCACAACGTTTTAGGCCTCTTCTCAACGAAGGATGCATTTATGAGATAAAGAATTTTATAGTTGAAGAATATAGAGCACAATATCGTCCAGTGCATCATCAATTTAAAATTCTTTTTATTTTAACGACCTCAGTCTCCAAAATCCATGAAATAAATCAGTCCATACCTCAATATGGATTTGAACTTGCAGACTATGAGACAATAACAAGCCGTTGCAATGCCCACACTTATTTGACAGGTATCGATCATTTCTTTACATTTATTACCAAATTTAGTTTACAAATTTTGCTATAACTAACACAAAATATATAAAATAAAAAATAAAAAAACTATATTCATTGATATATCTTCCATGGATATGCAGATGTTATTGGTAGATTGGAATCGGTTGGAGCAATAAAGGAAGTAAAGTCTAAAGGATGTCCAACCAAAATACGCACAATCCATCTTCTATTGGAAGAGTAAGAAAATATCTGAATTCCAAGTTAAAGACAATAAGCTATTGAACCCATAAAACAAAATTTTATATCACATAAAAATAAAATAATGTGAATGGCAGGAACAAAATTCTACAGATAACTTTGTGGGAGGCTAAAGCATATCAAATAGATGAGGATTTTCATAAGAATACTCCAAGACCAGCCATTGCAATTGTAACTTCGACAATTGTGAAAACTTATAGAGGTAACTATTTATCTTAGTATATTTAATTAAAAAAATTGAGTTCCTACAAATAATTTTAATGAATTCCTCTTTCAAATTTTTGTAGGTCAGTATAACTTATCATCAACAAGCGCAACAAGGATTTACATCAATCTTGATATTCCAGAAGTTGATACAGTTATTGACAAGTAAGAACACTCCATTGTATTATTTTTTTAAAAATTTACATTTTTAATAAAATCTAACATTCATTTATGAATAGGTTGAAGAACGTTGCAATAGTAGAAGTGAATCAAATGAAGATTGAACAACCACCAATAATACCAACTAGAGAACTTGCCTTACACAATAGGAAGACAATTGCAGAGATAAAAGAAATGGAAGGGAACTCTGAAGTGAAGGTATTAATAGATTATAACTATTTAATGCATTTATAAAATATCATGAATACAATATCAATTGTTTAATTTTTTATTAAAAAAAAAATGCAGGAAATATTCTACACATGTTTATGCAAAGTTGAAAGAATAGACAACAAGTATGGCTGGTATTATATTGGTTGTATAACATGCAAGACGAAGGTTAAGTTTAAAGAAGGAATTTTTTGGTGTGAACGTTGTCAAGCGGAACTGAAATTCAGCGTGCCAAGGTAAACAACAAATAATATTTAATTCACACACATATATGTCAAAATATATAGAAATATCTCTTCCTAACAATTTTGGAAATGAAAGCAGGTATAGGATACAAATTGAAGTATCAGATACAACAGATTCAACAAGATTCATTATCTTCGACAAAGACGCTGAACAACTTATAGGCAAAATTGCAAAGGAACTTGCCGATTTGCAAGATGAGGTAACAAATCTCAAATTTTTTAGACCACCATAACAAAATAAAGTCAACAATTCAATAAAAAAAATATATGTCATGTTCTAACCTCTTTTAACAATATGCTATATTTATACAGAATTTGAAAGACAATATCGTGCCAAAAGAAATCGAAGCAATTGTTTCCAGAGAATATGTCTTCCAATTGAAACTCAATGAATATAATTTGAAAAAAGGTTGGGAAAATTATACTGTTTATAGAATCTTTGAAGCGCAAGTTGCAAAAGAAGCTAACATCCATAAGGTAACAATGCATTATATGTTGAATCCTTCAAATTTACACTATATTTACCTACATAATTATATGCAACTTCTAATAAAACTCAATCTCTTATTACAGGAAACTCCAATTGTAAAGATTAGGGGCTCTAGCTCCAAACAAGAAGAGGAATATGACGTTGTTAGCCAAACAATAGAGAACGAACAAATGTTTAGTAAAGATTCTTCCTTGCATTCTTCCCTGCCTATAGAAGACACAGAGTCGGATGATGATTCAATACCTCTCAAGTTTCTTTACAAGCGATTCAAAACTACTAAGAAGAAGACTTATCATTAATTGATTTGCTCCAAAATTAATGTCTACAAATGAACTCCTGTTTATATTTTTATGTGCAGTTTGTATTAATCTACAATATTTATAATATTGACAATATAATATTTGGCTTAATATTTGGTTTATTAATTTTGATTCCTTATTATACCTTTTTAATTATTTGGTTTATGTCAATATTCATCCTAAACTACTAAACAAATAAAAAAACACTCAGGACTCAGGAGTGGCTTAACCACCCCAACACTAAAGATAGTGAAAAATCCAGTAGTTTTACACATGGGATTATTTTTTTATTTCTTTGACTGTTTGAACCGGCTAATATGAACTCCATAATTAGAGTACTATCAAATAATTAACTGTAAAGAGTGGCTGTAAATCTTACGGATTCGACGAAAAAGAATGATAAATAAATAAGAGATGTCGAGGAGCAGCCCATGCCACCAAGCCATACTTCTCATGCAACTATGCGAGAGTGGGGTTGTGTAAACTATATATATATACATGACCCTAGCATAACTAACGAATAAAGTCGAACTCCATTAACATAAGCATAAAATAAAGGCCAATTGAGAGACTAATTTTTATAGGGAATTTTTATTATCACTATAACTTTATCCCATGACTTTTAAGGAATTGGATCCAAGGAACCCACTTGACGGTTTAGATTTTATTTTATTTTAAATTACTTAACATATTTATTGTGTGTCAAGATATAAACGGTTAGATCTTTAAAATCTTATTTAAACAATAAAATGATTTGAAATGGAAAGAATCTTAGTTAATCCAAATTTTAAATATGGGAAACAGCTGTCCCAAATTTTGTTTCAATGATGTAATTTCGTCATAGAAGATGTTATTCGTTGGACAAGGCGTATATATTTGCCTTCAAGTCTTTCAACCATCATGTACAGGTGATAATGCTTTTGCTTATATTCTATTCACGTTTAGAAAAAAGTTGAATGCTTAGTTAACCAAGAAAATTAAAAGGCTCATAGCAATTCAAGCTGTTCTTGTCGCCCCATGTGCAACGGAATTAGCCCTCATCTTATCTTTTTTTTTTAAAAAAAAGATAAATGCTAATTAAAGATAATAACTAAAGATGGGATAAATGGTAAAAAATAATAATAATAATAATAATAATAATAATAATAATAATAATAATAATAATAATAATAATAAAAGAAAAATAAACTTACATAAATGTCAGATCGATTGGTCAAGCTTTCTAAGCTTCTCGCATTTTTGGATGATTTTCGGCAAAGCCTTCTAAGCTTTCCAAGGAATAGCATCACGTGTATTTTATTTATTTATTTAAGTATACATGCCCATTATCACTCAATTGTCAATATTTTCTCAAAATTATTAATTGTGTCAACATTCATCCTAAACTACTAAACAAATGTCATTATCCTACCTAATAAAAATAGTACTCTCAATAAAAAGAAAAAAATAAATAAATAAAAAAACACTCAAAAGTAACTGAACCATCCCAACACCTAAAGGTAGTGGCCCAACCCCATGGTATACATGCATTTGTCTCTTCCTGACACTCCAAATCAATCATGTGGTGAAAATTAATAACTTTAGGCGTTTGATGCAAGTGTTGGTAGCGACTTAGTGATGTTGCCCTCTTAGGATCAGAGGCGCACGCATGAGCGAGTCCCCTGTCTGATATCCCTTCTCGATGTACCTGAACACGTCGTCCCCTCCCATGACTGACGCTAGGAGTCCTCACCATGAAAGGACGCAAACGGAGGACTTCATATTTCTCGCGACACGCCCAGCGTACCAGACTGAGTAAGCGTCCGTTGGGATTTCGTTCATCTTTCCTTATAATGTTTGTCTGCCATGCTGCAGTCCAAAATATAAATTAAAGGAACAAAAAAGAAAATTATTTCAACTAAAGAAAATCTCACACTAACCAAAATCGTACACAAACCGTAATCAAATAATGAATAATTAACAATTTATAAACTACCAAACATGAAGCGAAATATTATGAATATTGTTTTCTTATTATTGTATACATTGTACCTTCAAAATGAAAGGCAATATCAAGTTAACTATAACTCACAAAACATTATACATATTACTAAATTATATAATTATCAGCGTACATATTATGCTTAATTTGTGATATGAAAATTGAATGACGTAAACTAAAAAAAGTATAAACACACGACTTCAAATTATTTAAGAATTTGCACGATTATTGCAAATTATTTTCAAATTAAGCAAAAGAAATCACATGTATTGAATATTTACATTTACTAAATTTAATTCAAGAGAACAATTACATAATATTGTAATGCACAAAATAGTGTAAAACAAAAAGAACCGGATAAAGACCAACAAACAAATAATTATCCATTTTATAAACTAATTTTTTTATTTATTATTTTATTTTATATTTTAATAATAGCCATCATCAAGCACACCCAATCCTTCTTATATATATAATAATAATAATAAAAAAAAAATACACTTATTAAAACATTGATAGACACCGAATATGAATCTATAATATTGTTGGTGTTATACCTATTACATTCCAAAATAATTAAAACCCATATATATAAGAACATTCTGAAAATGACAATGCAAAGAAAAATAAATACAAAATAAGACAAAGTCTTTCAATATGGATCTGCATAAATTGCATTGTGATCAAAGCTTGAAAGGAAGCATCAAATTGAAAATCAGGGAATTTTTTTTTTTAAAAAAAAAAACAAAATAAAGCTTAGATCACCGCAATGTGTAATTGTGATTACAATATTGAATTCAAAAATAAAAAGTTTAAATGCATAATTAGAGAGCCATAAATAGGAAATGTGATTTTATAATGTAAATTTTATCTTGAAATTGATATAAAGTTTGTTCTTAAGTAGAGACTGGCCTCTACAACTTTGCAGAAGAAGAAGCCCAAAGGTCATTAGAAAAAAAAAAAAAAAAACAACAAAAAAAATAAACTGTTAGATTAAAGATAGAAACAAAGTTTGTTTTCACTTTATCTAGTTTTATATAATTTAAGCAAAAGAAAGAAATAGACAGACAAATGCAATGTTTAAACATTTAATTAGTTTAAAAACTTAATAGACAGTTAAGCTTGACATATGGCACCATGAAATAACGTATGGCATTTAAAAACTCAATAGACAGTTATCTTTTTATCCATTATTATCCTTTACCCACCTAATTAAACAGACACTTATTCTTTTTTTTGTGGGACACGTACATAGAAACAGAGATCCTTTTTCTTTTGTCTAATTTTTGCTTCATTTTTCCCTTAGTTGACCGATTCTCCTCCTCTTTTATCTTTTGTTTTTGTTTTCTTTCTATTTTTGAACACCTAATCAATTTACAATTATACACAGATGAATGACAAACACACACATCTATGTATTTTCCACCACACACACCCATCTGACGAACACGCACTCACTTTTACCTTCAGTTACTTTCTCTTACTTATCTTCTCTTTTCCTCTTCTACTTTTCTTTCTTGTCTGCACCTTTCTCTCTTCTATTATTTTCTTCACCGACACACACACACAGCAGGTACCCGAGAGACAGAGATGAGAAAAAGAGAAAGAGGAAAACTTCAAGATTGTTATAGAAGTTCTATATTGCAATTTTCTTGGGGGAGATGTAGAAACATGAGCTTTAATTATATTGTTATAGTCTCATGTGAAATTTAAGACGATAGTAAGTGAGTATCATTTATCTTAGTCTCTTTTTTTGTGTTCCTTTTCATTTTTTTTTTCTCTCCGGTTGTAGATGCTTATTTTTTTGTTACGTAATTTTGATATTTTGTTCTGAAATAAGAACTGCAATTAAACCTCAACAACATTTTTCTGTCGTTCTACAATGTGTTTTCAAAAAAAATAGTAGGAAGAAGATGAACGAATGGTTATGAATTCGCTAGAATAATTGATTTGGTAACAAAGAGAATTACAAAAAATCATATGCAAGAACACAACAAATTACAAATTAAGTAAATAAAAATAAATAATCATATAATCTTGATATACATATGATCTTCATAATCTACAAACAAAGAAAACTCAAAAATGTAGAAACAGAGAGAGTACCTTTTGATAGATCAGATGCTAAAAATAGTAAGATAGCAATGGGAAGCAAACAGTTTTTCGTTGTATAGAGTGGTTTTGTAACTGCTATGATGTTGTATTGAGTGGTTATGTAACTGCTATGAGCCTTTTTGCCTTTTAATGTTGTAAGAAATAACCGCTTCAGGTTTTTGAAAAAGCCGTGTTTTTTCTTAAACTCACCGTGTTACCCATGTTTAACACAAAAATAGGGTTCAGTTTTTTTTTTTTTTTTTGAGAGAAAAAATAGGGATTCAGTTTTTATTTAGCATGCAAATAGAGATTGAGTTTACTATCACATTTTAACACAAACCTAAACTCACCGTTTAACTTAAAATGAATACTTGGTAGCATTTTAATACGCCACTTGTCGCAATATTATGCATTCCTCTAAATGATTCCTCTATTATATGATATATATGAAACGAAATGGATTGGATCTCTCGTTGCCCATATTACGAGAATATGCCTCTCTAGAATTGCTCCATGTTTTTAATAGTCCATTTTCTCAACAGAACACTACAATAACGGGTCATCTTTGGAGCTTGCATTGCCCATTTATTACGAGAATATGCCTTTCTAGAATTGCTCCATATTTTTAGTAGTCAATTTTTCCAACAGAACACTACAATAACGGGTCATCGACTGCTCATCCCATTGACATGCTCATATTATTCTTAGGGATATTATAAAAATATTTTTTATTCATACTAATTAATTTTACTATAAATTACCCAGCCAAAGTTTGGCATGCCAGAGAAAGCTGTGATCCATGAGTTTCCTCCGTTAATCGTTCAATATTGCCTCGCATTTTTATGAAAAAATCAGGCTTCTTTTTCACAATTCTCTAAACGTTTCCTTTTTCTACTCTTTTTAGGGATCTTTCTTTTACAATTTTTGACTCTTCATCTTCCGATGACGAGTTGGATATCATTTTGGCCTTTTCTGTTGAAGAAGAACGGTTGCGTGATGAAAGAGGCGCAACATCGCGCCTTGGTTCTGTTCAACGCCGTAGGTTCATCCAGCGTAATTCTTTGGAAGGCCACCAACGTCTTTTCTTAGATTATTTTGCAGAATCGCCAGTCTATTCTCCTACGAAATTTTGAAGAAGGTTTCGAATGCAACGTTCTCTGTTTAATCGTATTCAAACTGCGATAGAAGCTCATGAACCATATTTCTTCCAAAGAAGAGATGCTGCTAAAAAACTCGGACATTCTTCCCTTCAAAAGATAACTGCCGCACTTAGAATGCTCGCTTATGGAGTATCAGGTGATTTTATGGATGAATATTTGAGGATTGCAGAAAACACTGCAACACAGTGTTTACAATATTTTGTTAAATCAGTAATTTCCATTTATTATGACAAGTACTTGAGGTCACCAAATAGCAACGATATATCTAGACTACTAGAGGTGAATGCAAGACGTGGATTTCCAGGGATGTTGGGGAGCATCGATTGTATGCATTGGAAATGGAAGAATTGTCCAAAAGCATGGGCAGGTATGTTTTCTGGTCATATTCGTGAACCAACAATTATTTTGGAAGCTGTGGCGTCATATGATCTTTGGATATGGCACGCATTTTTTGGGTTGCCAGGATCCCATAATGATATCAACGTGCTAGAACATTCTTCTTTATTTACTGAGCTTGCTGGAGGGCGTGCTCCTCCAGTGAACTACTCAATCAACGGTAATGACTACACAAAGGGATATTATTTGGCTGATGGTATATATCCTTCATGGTCAACATTTGTAAAAACAATTCATGCTCCGCTAGGAAATAAGAGAAAACATTTTGCAAAAACTCAAGAGTTAGCAAGGAAAGATGTAGAACGTGCATTTGGAGTGCTTCAAGCACGATTTGCTATTGTGCGAGGACCTGCGCGTTCTTTTGATCATGAAATGCTTAAAAACATCATGATAGCGTGCATAATATTGCATAACATGATTGTTGAAGATGAGCGACATCTATACCTCGGAGCAGATGATTTTGTTTACGATCAAATTGATGAAAGTCTTTACGAACCAGTGCCACACACTACGAATCAACAACTTACGGACTTCATTGAACGTCATCATCACATTAGAGATAGAGGAACTCATTCTCAACTACAAACAGACCTCATTGAGCATTTATGGCAAATACATAGCCAATCGTAATTTTAAATTTCATTTCATATGAAATTTGAGGATTATTGGATCAATGCTAATGGTTGTTGCTGTTTTGATTTCTAGGATAATTTCTTAATTTGTCTATTTCAGTTTTGTGTTTCTGAATATGGGGTTCACGATTATATAGGATTATGTTATAATTTTTTCTTTGCTAAACCCCCCTTCTCCACCCAAAAAATAAAAAAATAAATAAAATAAAATTTGATTGGGGCTTCCGGTTTTATTTTACCCAATTCACTAGTACCAGATGTAGCCTTGGTTTATTTAATTTTTTTTTTTTGGTAAATCCTGAAAAATTAGTTTGGTATTAATTGCATAGATGTACATTTTATTTTGACCTGATCGATGTTTATTTCTGATTTCTATGGGATCTTAGGTGTGTTTGGAATTATTTGGCTCTCTATTTGGGGCATTTCTATACAATTTGTTTTTTTCGCTTTTACAATATGAAAGCCACCTTGACTATAATAAAAGAGTTGGCCTAGGAATAAATAATACAATCTAACTATTTAGTCCACAACAAAGACTTTGAACAAAATACAGAACACAAAATACATCAAATACATGTAAAAGCATTTAGTCAATCTCAAATGGGAATAACCGTACGTTTTTCAATGATTTCCATTTGACGTGAACGAAAATATGTGGCTCTCATTGGAGACATGTTGCTTGTATCCATACTCATAATTTCTCTGTCCTCTCTTAATTGCTCCATCTCAAGTCTTTTCTTACTAAGAATATCAGCCTCTTTTTCCCTTTCCTCTCTTGCTTGCTCAAACACAAGCCTTTCTTTTGTAAGACGAATATACTCTTGTCGTTCTTCAATTCTCTGATCATGAGATTTCTTCTTTTC
Organism: Alnus glutinosa; assembly: GCF_958979055.1. Classification (NCBI taxonomy): domain Eukaryota; kingdom Viridiplantae; phylum Streptophyta; class Magnoliopsida; order Fagales; family Betulaceae; genus Alnus; species Alnus glutinosa. Next base: position 1,863,473 of record NC_084890.1, on the reverse strand, counting down.
TTCCTTCATACCATTAATTACCTCTACAAGATTCGCAGACATTTGGTCTTGCCTCCTTCATGTTCTCTCTCTCTCTTTTTGGGCCTTCTTGCCAATTGGCCTCTCCAAATCTACAATCACTGATGGAGACCCATTGTCGTCCCCTAAATGTATTGAATCTGGAGTATAAGAAGATTCCTGTGCAACTGTTTTCCTTTTCCTTTTTTTGACTCCTTCGGACACAGTTTGTTTCCATTTTGGATGAAATCTCAATATATTCCAACAATGTTGAAAATTAAATGAGCCACCGTGGATACTGTGATACATCACCTTCGCTTCCTCAATCTGAAAAATTACCAAAAAATTCAATAATTTAAATATTTATACTAATTAATCCATTGGTTCATTGACTTTAAGTTATAACAATTTATCTGTACCTTATCTTGTTCGGTAACGCCACTTGGATGCCTTGTTTCGATTTGAGCTAAACATCCACAAAACTTGTTGGTGGCAACTTGGATCGTTGACCACCGATTCGTTAAAGAGTTCACAGAACGTTCACAATAGTTGGGCCTCTTATGTTCATCATACTCCGCATGAACTCTCATCCAAAATTTTGAAGCTTTTTGATCGATACCATGAATTGCGTCCATACTAGTAGTGAGCCAAGCCGATACTAGTACGTTATCTTCTTCCACACTAAAGTTTCCTTTTCGTGGAGTTTTTTTAGTAGTGGATTCCGTTTGAGGTTAGAGATGAGTGCCTTGGGAATCAATGTTCTCATGAAAAGAAGCCGGCGTCGTATATGCATTGTAACCATATTCTCCCTCATGCATGAGAGGAACGAAGAATGTATCGTCATTTAAATCCATCCTTCAAAAGTTGTTGCTGGAGGTGAAATCAAATTAAACATGAGCATAAAGTCAGGAATTTAATAGACACAAGCTGAAGAAAAATGGTAAAATTTCTTCAATATTACTAAGCGAGCTTTCTTTCTCACCTTCACCTTGGAATTTAACAGACACAAGCGTTGTATTCCAGTATTACAAACACCAACAAGTTAACCGGCATATTTCAGGTGCTGATGCAAGAAGATGACTGGCTGGCGATGTACCCAGTTGGAACTCTATACTCCTGTAGAACGGCACCCTTCTTGATCCCCAGAAATGGAGAGTACTCCGCTGTAAAGTAATGCAATACAAAATTAAGATCAACTGTTCCTATTTGAACTTGTAACCTACAACAACTCACACAGTTAAGATTGAATCGCACCAAATGGAAGGTGAAGCTACAAGATCTAAATTACTAAACCATCAGTATCAAAGTGAACGAAATAATCAGATTTGTACATTTCCACGATATAACAGATTTCTAGATTTCCACGATTTATATCGTGATTTCAAGAGCGGGGAGAATAGCAACCTAACTCCGAATCGTAAACAAAATGAAAGAAATTAGATCAACCAAGCTAGACTAAACCAGATCAACGAAAATTACGCACGAAGTCACTAAACGTTTCAATTTTTGATTGCTACTAACACCAAACGCATTCATCATTGAAACAAAATAGCAATGCGTAAACAGATCTGGAACCTGAACGACTAATCAAACAGGTGTAATATACAAAACTGAGAATTCAAATTGAAATTGAAATTATTTTCGAAAGTAAAGATAACAAATAAAAAAAAAGTGATTGTCAATTGGCGAAGAACACGGATTTGAAGCAGTGCAAGCAATACCTTCGTCGTCACGATCATCGTCCTTCTTCACTATATTGAATTTTTTTTTTTGAAGATAAAACATATTGAAATTAAAGCAATGGTCATCTCTATTTGATCAATGGTGCTGGCATTATTATAAAGAATATGACAGATGTCTCTTCTGAAGAAGAGGCTCTGATATGAAGCAAAGAAGACCTGCGGGACTCTGTTTGAAACAGAAACAAGAAACAGAGGTATAACATTTAGGCATTTTCAAGGGATTTTTTTTCCCCCCTCTTGTACGTCATCATCTGATAAGTCACTTTCAAGAAGCTTATACAAATATAAAGAACTAAAGAAATGAAACTCAGCTCCATCACAAACCAATAAATAGCTCAACAGTTACAGAAAAAAAAGGGGGAAAAAAAGAATTTGACAGAAAAAGTAAATAACAACAGACACACACAACACTTCGCAAGTTCCACTATTCAGCAACCAAAATCATATATCAGGCTTCATTTCATTTGCAAGTGCTAAAATTCAAACTACCAATAAATCCAATGCAATGTAATCTTCCAAACGTAGTTCACACTTCCCATTCAAGCAAGTGGGCAGGTCTACCTAACTCAATGTAAAGGCTTGAACTGAACAGCTCTAAATCCTCATTTCCCGTCACTGCTCGTCTAACCCAGAAAACCCAAAACAAATATAAAATCAAAACCATGCTAGAACTCATAGATCGGCCACATAAATCATCCAGTTGTTAAAAATCACATAAACCACGCTAGAACCCAAAAATCATCCTTCAATCAGCTCCTAAACAAAACTAATTACAATAATTTAATCAAACATTAATCGGGAAAAAGAGAATAACTCACGTTTACGCCCGATAGCCCAGACGTTGAGGTCTTATGCTTCAACTACCCATCATCCAATCTTCCAAAGCACCAAACACCAAGATTCCTGCATCAAAACAGAGAAGAGAGACCATAGAGCGTGAGAAATCAGTAACAAGCGAGAGAGAGAGAGAGAGAGAGAGAGAGAGAGAGAGAGAGAGAGAGAGAGAGAGAGAGAGAGAGAGAGAGAAGACCTTCAGAGACAGAGAGAAGATGGGGAATGAAAATGAGCTCAAAACTTCAGATGAATCAGATGGAGACAGAGAGACGCAGAGAGGAGAAAAGAAGCGGGAGAGAAGATGAGGGAAATGGAAAGTTGGAGGGAAAGGAAAAAGTGGAGGAAAAGGAAACTGTAGCGTTAAGTCGTGCAACGCTGCAAGTAGCGCCCACTATTTACGGAATTAAGGGAAATGTATTTTAGAGTAGGAATACATAATCTGATGGAGTACATTTTTAACACTTTTATTATCTATTCTAGCTTAAAGTTAAAAATACATAAGCCATTGGGAGTGCTATAGTCAATTCAAGCTGTTTTTGTCGCCCCATGTGGAACGGAATTAGCCCTCATCTTATCTTTTTTTTTTTTTTTTTTTTTAAAAAAAAAAAGAAGATAAATGCTAAAGATAATAACTAAAGAAGAGATAAATGATATAAAATAAAAATAAAAATGAACATATATGTCAGATCGATTGGTCAAGCTTTCTTCTCACATTTTCCGACGATTTTCGGCAAAGCCTTCTGAGAGTGCATTTGGGATTGCGATTTCATAGATAATAAGTGCGATTTTAAACCAAATCACAGAACATAGATCGTTTGGGAACTGCATTTTTAAAAATTGCGATTTGAAAACGCATAAAATCTGCTTTTTCAAATCACAGATAAGATTGTGCTTTTTTGAAAACGCAGAATTTTAAAGGTAAATTCGCGATTTTAAAAGCTAAACTGCGATTTTGTCAAATGCTTAATTGCGTTTTTAAAAATCACTATTTTCAAATCGCACATTTTAAAATCGTTATTTTAAATCGCACTTTTTGAAATTGCAAATCCAAAAGGACCCTAAGCTCTCCAAGGAATAGCATCACGTGTCTATTTTTTTTTCTTTTTTTTTTTTCTTTTTTTTTTTTCTTTTTTTTTATAGTATACATACCCCTTTAAATTATCACTTAATTATTAATATTTTCTTAAAATTATCAATTGTGTCAATATTCGTTCTAAACTACTAAACAAATGTCATTGTTCTTTCTAATAACAAAAATAATCTTCATAAAAAGAAAAAGAATTAAATAAAAAAAAAAAAAAAAAAAAAAAAAACTCAGGAGTAACTGTACCACCCCAACACTTAAGGTAGTGGCCCAACCGTATGGGAAAGAGTGGCCAAGCCACTTAAGACCAAGAACGATTGAGTGTGGTTTGTACATATACATATTATTTCTTAAAGAGATTTGAAACAAATTAAGGGTTCGTTTAGGCATGTTATTTTTTTGTATTATATTCTATTATTATTTATTATATTTAACATTGTGAATACCGGAGAAATTTATTTTTAAAATTTATGTTTAGATAAATTAGAGAACTTGATAAAAATTAGAAATAATCGAAAAAATTTAAAGTAGAATTTTAATTCTAAAAAACAACCCAAACATATTTTTTAAAAATAAAAAAATAAATGTTATCCCAACATGCCCGTAGCCTTTACTAAACTATCATCCTATCAAAGACTTCTTCATCTACACTTCCAAAATTACCCCCCAAAACCCGTCATCAAAACTGTCACAAACTTTGTTTCTTGCCCAAATCAGAGGGCACTCTCTCATTCCCAGCGGCCTTTTTAGTTATTTTGGTGAAGTAGTTTGGTAAAAATACACAAAAATAAAACTATTCCTAACAGCTTCATCATGGCTGACCGCACCATGGGCTAGCCCATACACCCACTGCACGAGTGGAATACTACTTAGTCAAGTAGAAGGGCCAACCTGAGAGCGAGGCAAGTCGGGAACGGGCTGAAACTTACGATTCGAAGACCAAGTCATAGACTACTGGACATCCCGCAGAGCGACTCTCAACGAGGACGTTGAGACTTTTCGAAAAAAAAAATCTTTTTTGGCTTAATCCGCCTTTACTAAAGATCAAGGAGTACACTTGTACTCCGGCTAATAAGGGAAAGGTTTTTTATTATAATTAAAAAAATTTTGTGAGCGAGTACTCACCAACAATAGTTAGTAGTGTTTATTTACTAAATCATTAAAAAACTATAAAATTTAGTTATTTCTCTCTTTGTTTTTTTTTCTTTTTTTTTTTTTTTCCCCCTCATGCATAACTATGTTTCGTTCTGCAATGTTTTAGGCTAAAGGTGTATGTTTTTTTTTTTTTTTTTTTTTTTTCTTAAACTACAATATTTCCACACTTTAGACATCCAGTATTGTACAAATTTATTGTTCACATATTCCAACAGGTTTTGTGGAATTGAAGGGGCATGTTTGGGTAACATTTTATTTTTGATTATTTTTTAAAAACATGTTTGGGTAATTTTTTTAAATTCAAATTCTACTCAAGTTTTATCAAACTTTTTTCAATTTTGTCTCTTGTTCTCGAAACCATCTAAACATAATTTTAAAAAATAATTTTTCTCAGTATTCACAATTTTAAATATAGTAAAAAATAACATAATATAATACAAATTTCCATTAAAATAAGAAAAATATTTAAAAATATGACTGTCAAGAAAAGACAAACATTCAAAAAAGATTAAATAAAAAAAGAATAAAAAAATCTGAGAAAATATTATTTAAATGGAATAGTAATAGTCAACATATGTAGTTAAAATGATGAAACTGATGGGAATGCATTAAAAAAGTGGTTCATCAGAATAAAGAAAAATAATTTTTAACTATTTTGTTTCTAACTATTACAAAAAAAAAAAAAAAAAAAAAAAAAAAAAAACTCAGCTTCATTACTTCTTCGTGCAGAGTGAATATTATGTGCAGTGTGAAGCGCAGCTTTGATTAAAAGCATTTTTTAATTTTTTTTTAATTCTATTGAAAGCTCAGTGCTTTCACGTGAATTCAGCACTTTTACCCCTGGCCTCTCTTCCTCTCTCTCAAGTCTCAACCTTGCTTTTAGTGTTTTTTTTTTTCCTCTTCTTTATACACAACTCTAGACTCTCCAGAACACAGTGAACACTCATCTCTCTCTCTCAACCTCTCTTTTCCAGAGACTTGTTCACTTTGCTACAACAGAAGACACACGTTCGGTACCCAACATCGCAACGTCCTCCTCATGGGTACTCTGGCTCCCCCCCACATCTGGCATCTGACTCTCACCGGAAAGTGGCACCTGGCTCTCACCAGATAAAGGCATCTGGCTCTCTACATGCCCCGGGCCCTGACTCGCCCCCAAAATCTGGCCCTGCATCGCCGCCTGTGCCGGTATCTGTCCCAACCCCATAGCCGGCATTTGCATGTCTCCGGTCTGTGACAGTGGAAATCTACAATCCTGCGTCTCACTATCAGGGTTACATGTCATAGGTACACTATACGGATACGGAAAGTATGGCGCATAACCCTGTGGCCCCATCCCCTCTCGCACCCACCATCGAGCCACGTTACCCAGTTGGGTGAACCCTATCTGAGACAATGTCGGGAGCTCCGACAATGGAGAACTGAAAGGTCCGGCTGTGCTGGTCTGCCCGTGATCTAACGTGGGCACGGCCACCGTACCCGGCAACAATGGTCTATAAGCCCCGTCTGGGTGATGTGGCCACGCCGCAGTATATAACGCCATCGAATCATTGGGCGTGGTCATGGGGGGCACGGGTGGGCGAGGTGCCCGATATGCAGAAGAAGGGGGTCTCTGGTCCATGAATACCTGCGAACAAATTTAGACAGATTAATTATAATATGTTCAAATAATATATTTTTAATGAATATGCAAATTATACAACGAAATTTATTCAAAAAATTAAAATTTGTATTGAGTTCAAGCGAATTGTACAAACAATATATATATCAGTCAAGTGTATTGAGTTCAAGCTAATTGTACTCACACGACATACATCGGTCATTGTATCACGGGAGCTTCAATCGGATCAATGTCGGGCCTATCGTACTCGAATTCATCATTCGTACCGGGTAGGTCATCAGTGGCTAGTACGAGCGGTACGCACTCATGGTAGGTTGTACCATCCTCATTACTCCAATCCCCCTGGCCAACGTCGTACACGTTGCGCGGTTTGGTCCTAACCGCACAAACCCAATTTGGGTTCCTTCCATCTTCTACGTAGAATACTTGATCCACCTGAGATATAAGCACGTACGGCTCGTCCTGAATCAGTTCTCCCCTGTGGACGAGGTGATTGAAGTTGACAAACACTAGGCCATACTCGTTTATTGTGAATCCTCTGTCCATCGTGGGGTCTGCCCAATTGCACTTAAATAGGACGTACGTAGTCCTGTCATGGTACTCGACCTCAACTATATCGGTTAACTGCCCGTAGTACGTTTCGCCTTCAACGGTAGGAACACATACGTCGCTGTTCTGAGTCCTCCTTCCCACATCATGGGCAAGCGTGCGAAACAATTTTCCATTTACCACGTTGTTGTGCAAATTTTAATATTTATATTACTCGCAAGTGCACGAATCGTTTTGCAATATAGTATTATGCAAGTGCGAGGTCGATCCCACAGGGAATTGTGTTGCGAAAATTAATTTCTATTTAAACTAATCCTATTTTAACCTAGTTCCAAATTTAGGGGTTTTTGATAAAAGAAAACATAAACAAGAATAATGAAAATAAAGGGGTCTAGGGTTTTGGAATCCACACTCACCAAATCACAACAACCTAATCTCATGCTCATCACACATATTTTGAGGTTCTCACATACAAATCTTAGGTATGCTCTACATTGCTTCAAAAATCATTTAAATCATTCAATGAATCCGTTCATTGCACAAATAACAAAAGATATTAGGATTAAACCAAATCATCAAATGTATTAGTCGAACGAAACACAATGAATATCCAATGTTTTGATAGATGAAAAACCAAGCAATCAATTTAATGAAACTTATTCCACATCATCACTTGTATCCGGAAACCACAAGAGATATCAAAACATCATCTCAAAAAATCGAAGTAGAACAATGAGAAATCAAAACCCATAAACTCAAATAGCATAAACAAGCATGAAACTCAGTTTCTCTTCAATGGTGAGGTTTCATCCTCAACCCTAAATGAAATTTAGCTACACATGATAAAATAACTACAACCTAAAACATTAAATTAAAAGCATAAAAATTAAACACTTACAAATAAAAAATGGAAGAACTGTTAGAAATAATTAAATAACAATTATTTCTTTAACCTAACATGCGCAGCGGAAAACAAATAAGACAGGATTCAGGCTTACCTCTAGCCATATTTGCTCAAGCTTTTCCACGATCCATCTGAAGAACAAGAAAAAGATTATTTGAGGGATCTTCTAACCTATGCCTATTGCTTGATGGCTGTACTGATGGTGTACACAGGCACTCTATTTATAGGCTAGGTTAGGAACCCTCAAATGGTAAACACCGTATTGTTTCCTTCCATCAAGGAAACAATATCGTTAATTGATTTTTAAAATCAATTAACCGATTCCATATTTACGGTAATCTAAATTAATAGAAATAACCATAATACCGATTCCATATTTACGGTAATCTAAATTAATAGAAATATCCATAATACCGTATATGTTTATTAAAAAATAATAAACATAGTAAACACCGTAAATGTGATATAAAGACCACAATCAAAAAGGAATAATATATTACATTCTCCCACTTGGACTTTATAACACATGACCATATGGTATTAGGTTCTTTAGTTTTGGCCAATCCTTTTATGGAATCCTCCCACTCAGATAAGAAATGTTTCACACGAATCATGGCGGTAAAACCATTATAAAATTAGGTCGTCCCTTCCATGTATCACAATGTAAAACACTCATTATATGAGTAACTTATGGATAATTAAGCTTTATGAATGAACTTCCTATAAGTCATTCGGGTCCAACTTTATTTATCCTCATGGATAAAATAACAAATGTGCACAAAATCTTTATTATAATAACTTTATGTCTATAGACCAAAAAGAGACAAATCAAGCAAAAAAAATGAATTAATGAGTCTCATATATTCCGCATGACTTTATTCTTTATTTACCGGTAAACTTTAAGTCATGGGATCCGCAATCATTAATTCAGTACTTATATGCTCAATAGACCCTTTATGTCTCTTAATGTTATCTCTCGTACTGAGATACTTGATGTCGATTTACTTCTGCTTCTACTCTTTATTCTTATAAAAGAAGATTATAGTAGAATTACCGCAGAGTATCTTTATGGTCTAACTGTAAAATCGACAATATTAAGACTTTCAACAAAATGTCTCAACCATCATGCCTGTGTACTAAATTCATAGCACGCTATAATTTTAGCTTTCTTGGTAGACGTAGCAACCATAGTCTCCATACTGCATCTTTAAGATATATCTCTCAATAAAAAGATATATATCCTAAATAGACTTTCTACTATCTACACAATCAGCAAAACTCAAATCTGAACAACTAACCACCTTCAAATGAAAAGTGTATCCTTAGGTTAAGTTGTACTTCTTGGTTCCTTGCATATACCGCAAGACTTTATTTGCAGCACTTTATTGACTCAATATACTTATTGTCAGTCATATGGTTATGTATAATGCAGACACTTAAAACTTTTCATCTGCCCTTATTCCAATACATTTTGGGACATTAATCTGTATATAATTGGTCCCTCTTAATTGCTACTGAAGATGCAAATCCTTCATTCTAAATTTTTCCAAAACATTTTCAATGTAGGCCTTCCGAGACAATGCTAATATTCTTTATGTCTCTGTGAATCTCTATGTCAAAAGATATAAGAGGTTTCACCCAAATCCTTCATTTCAAAGTTTTGTGAAATGAACCTTATGTAGCAAACCTAAATCACCACTTGCAAAAACAATATCTACATATAGGACTAGAAAGATTACTGTACTCCCACTGACCTTAAGGTATATATGCTAATTAACAAGGTTTTCAGTAAACAATAAAACAATTACCTTGTAAAAAGTATATCACCGGTGAGAGATCTATCACAGCCCATAAATAGAATTCTTTAATTCGCAAGCTTTCTGACTGTTATTTATAAAACCTTTTGATTGTTTCATGTAAACTTCATCTTTAAGATCCCCATTCAAGAAAGTTGTTTTCACATCCATTTGATGTAGCTCTAGTTCAAAATGAACTACTAATGCTATGATTATCTTGATGAATCATTCTTAGACACCGGAGAGAATGTTTCATGATAGTCAATGCCTCCTTTGTGAGTAAAACCATTGGCTACGAGTTTAGCTCGACTTTTGAGCAATGGATTTATCTCTTACTTCATGGCACTGAATCACAATGTGGAGTTTTTCTCTACTCATAGCATGTGAAAACAATTTTGGATCATCTTTATGTCCAATGTCAACATCAGACTCTGGGAAATATACAATATAATCACTAAGAATTGTTGATCTCCTTATTCTATATGATTTTCTTAATTCTACTTCCTCTGCATTTTGCAATGGGAGAATAGACTTTTGAACCTGGTCTGTATGAGTTGGTTGTTCTATAAATGATTGTGGCTCAGGATAATCAATCTGATTTTCCCTGAATACAATCAATCATCCTCTATGAGGAGGAGATTTAGCCAACTCTAGTGCTTCCTCAAATTCTAATTTGTGTGAATGAGCACTCCAACTAGGTTCCGCATCCTCTAGAAATTTTACAATCAACAACTCTAGGCTTATATGAAGGATAATAGAACTTTAAAACCCTTTAAAGTTTACTAGATAGTTTATAAAGGATCCGCTAGTTGTCCTTGAATCTAATTTCCTTAGGTGAGGATTATAAATCCCCTCTTTAGCAAGGCAACCCTACATGTGTAAATAATTTAAACTTAGCTTCCATCTATTTCATAAAAGGTGTCTCAAGGACAACCTTAAATGGAATCCAGTTCAACATATACACAACGGTCTTCAAAGCTTTACTCTATAAGGGTAATAACATATTAGTATTAGTAATCATTCCCCTTTGTGTGTACCTACCTTAATACTCTATGCCTATATTAGATCTTATGATCTTCATATTGTTTCTCTTCTTCTTCCTTATAGATATTGAAAGCATTCAATACCCTAGCTTTAATATTTAAAAGATAGAGATACATAAACTTTATATGGTCATCACTAAAAGAGATAAAAAATATCTCTGACCATTTAGGCAATGAGTATGAAAAGGTCAACACCTTTCAATATACATGATCTCAAGAATCTCAAAATGCTATCTTTGGCACCTCTAGTGGTCTTGTTGGTATGCTTTCCCTTATGCAGCCCACACAAGAACCAAAATCAGTAAATTACCGACTTTTATTTTCTGTATAGAGATATATTTCAATCTCCAAAGCCATAACAAGAGCATTTTTAAATTCTCAAAGACTCTACTTTATGTCAACATCAATATGCAGAAACAAACAAATAATTTTGTTTCAAAAATTGGGATTTAGGTCAATTTTAAATAGACTTTAAATAAACCCCAACCAATATTCCACCAAAAATAAGAAAATTTTCAAGTTTAAAAATAAAATTGAAATTTTTAACAAGCCAAACTAGAAAATAAATTTCTAAAGGATTATGGAATATAAATCATTTTTTGAGGTAAAAAATATAACTGATTTTTAAAATTAACCTATAGATCCCAACAACCTCAAGTTATAAACACGTGTTATTTAAAAAAGACTCTGCATTTGTGTTGACAACGTGGATTGTTAAACCACAATCAATCCACAACATATTTGAATGAGTCACTAAAAGTGATTCACGACATATTAGATATATGAGATTATATGCCCTTAATTTTCCTTATTGTATGAGAAACAGGTATCTTGATTGCCATAATACTTTATTGGCATCTTATTCTTATGCTTTAATTGTTGGGCATGATTGCACTTATCGGTCTTTCCCTTAACATAAGTAATCATGTGAACACTTTATGGATTCTCTCATATTCTTGAACACACATGGTTAGAAGTTTGTTTACTAACCATTTATCCTTATGTGTATTAAAAGATAAAATTCTACACTTAGAAGAGAGAATTCAAAAAATGAAATAGACCAACAATGACTCAAAAATCTTAATCTTTAGGGGCTTAGGCTAAGCTATAATATCCTTCATTCCCATAATGAGATTATAAACACTTTATAAACTGTAAAAGGTTTGTCTTTAAAGCTTTTTTTCTATTAGGGTGCTGGCCAAGTTTTGTTTGAACTTACTAAATGTTCATAAACAACCTTTATAAAACCTTGGCTTTAAAACATTCAGGAATAAATCCCTGATGATTTTAGTGACATGAGATTTCATGAACATCTAACTTAAGTGATTAAATCACTCCCACCGTTCATGCTTAATAATCTCACGTGGCGTACTAAATTCCGCGGGAGTAGGTGGTTTGTCCACACGGAGCACCAAATTTTTAACACCCCAAATAAAAAAGCATATTAATATTTTTCAGTCAGAAAAAATATTGCCTTAAAGTATTGGAATATAAAACTACCAAAGTAGAGTAATATGAACAGCTGCAATAACCAAGAAAATAAATACTTTAATGCTATGAATTAACCTTATTTTAAATTAGCCAATGCCAATTTAAATAGTAAATTTCAACCTACCTGTGGGCAAAGGTTGCATCACGCATGAAATTTACTCTTCATCAATAAGACTAATAAATTTAAATATTGAAAAATAAAATTCTCTGTACCTGTGGGCAACTGAGAGAAATTTTACTTTCAATACCAAATTTGTTATCTTATTCTAATTAAGTCATAAAAATAAAAACTTCCCTGTGGGGATAAGTAATTAAATTTATGAATTAATAACAAGACGATGTTAATTTTTCTATATGAAGTTCACGTGTACGATCTTTATGCAATTATTATAAAATCGAGATGCTGTGACTCTCCCAAAATCATAATAATCACTCTGCAGTTTATGAACATCTAATAAAATTCTTTATGATGTTCTTATGTGTAATCCTGATGTAATTATCATTAAAAACCGGGATGCTGTGGCTCCCCAAAATCATAATGATAATTACGTGTGTGTAATCTTGATGCAATTGTCATTCAAAATTGGGATGCTGTGGCTCTCCCAAAATTATCATGATAATTGCTACTTCATTAACATCTAACAACTTTATAGATGCCCCTTTAATAGCCTCAGGAATATAACAAACCAATACTTAAATGGGGTAAACAGCATTTTCTAAGGTGCAAGCAGATGAGCTCCCAGGAAAGTGAGGGGGGTCACACCGGACACACTTAAATCCCAAGACTTTCCTTGCCAGAACTTTCCCCGACATTGCATTCTTAGATATTACTGTAAACACACCAGTATATATGGTATTGTTAATTATTCTTAGGTCTAGGCATCAAGCAATTTATATTTAAACAATATAAATTCAACAATTAAAAATGTATTTCTCAATTCATGTATTAAATAAACAATAATTTTAATACACAGTACTGTAAATAATAAAGGGAATAATACCTTAATGTGAAAGCATAAAACTAGGCTTAGCTCAATGGTTTGAATCTTGTCACTTTATGGACATGAAGGTCCCAAGTTCGAACCCCATATGAGCCAAATCTTTTATTTTATTTAAATGCTACTGTAATGGGCTACTATATTGGGTTGGGCTTCTGGGTCACAAGATTGCAAATGGGCTACTGTATTGGGCAATTAGGTTAACCCACTTAATCGGGTCAGGCCTCTAGGTCTATGTATAGTGCTGGCCCAAACTAGGTCAGCCCACTTAAATGGCCCAAAACTACATGAGTTTTAAAAAACCCTACCCGAAAAATATATCTAACCCAGAAACTTTAATGGGTCGAAACCCTACCCAGTCACCAACCAACCCGACCCGTAATGTTCCAGATGGGTTGAAAACCCTAAAAATGGAACCCTAGCCGCCACCCCTTTATGAAAATACCCATATCAAGATTACAACAACTCAAAATTAGGCAGTATATCACAATACACAGAATAGTGATAAAACAAAAATAGTTATATCAAATTTATGAGTTTTCACAAACAGTACGTGAACAACAAATATTCACAAAATAATCGCTAATGCGTTTCTATCATGTCAAAAAAAGACGAAATATTGCTCAAACAATATTGACAAACAGAAGTGAACAATACCAAATAGAATATACTTGATTCAATATTGAAAACGCATAGTAAAATTATACGCTAAACAAAATAGCACAGAGGATGGCTCTGATACCACAGGTTAGAAATAATTAAATAACAATTATTTCTTTAACCTAACATGCGCAGCGGAAAACAAATAAGACAGGATTCAGGCTTACCTCTAGCCATATTTGCTCAAGCTTTTCCACGATCCATCTGAAGAACAAGAAAAAGATTATTTGAGGGATCTTCTAACCTATGCCTATTGCTTGATGGCTGTACTGATGGTGTACACAAGCACTCTATTTATAGGCTAGGTTAGGAACCCTCAAATGGTAAACACCGTATTGTTTCCTTCCATCAAGGAAACAATATCGTTAATTGATTTTTAAAATCAATTAACCGATTCCATATTTACGGTAATCTAAATTAATAGAAATAACCATAATACCGATTTCATATTTACGGTAATCTAAATTAATAGAAATATCCATAATACCGTATATGTTTATTAAAAAATAATAAACATAGTAAACACCGTAAATGTGATATAAAGGCCACAACCAAAAAGGAATAATATATTACAAGAACAACTAGAAGAGAGACTTGGTGCGTGAGGGCTTTGCCCCATTCCACACACCCCTTCCTTCTCCCTTTTTTTTCTCTTTTTTCTCCCCTTTTATTTCTCATTCTGCCGGTTGGGGAAGGGAAGCAAACATGCATGTTCCCACGTGATGTTGCTGTCCACTTGCTGCAGGTTGGGGTGAAAGTGCTGCTGTCCAGCAGGTTTGGTGCCAGGTGGCGTGGAGATGAGCTGCAGGTGCTGCTATCCAAGCTGTCAAGTGCTGCAGAATGCTGTCCAAGTGCTGGAGAATGCTGTCCAGAAGTTGCAGGTTGCTGCAGGAGCTGCAGGTGCTGCTGTCCAAGCTGTCAAGTGCTGCAGAGTGCTGTCCAAGTGCTGCAGAATGCTGTCCAGAAGTTGCAGGTCACATGTATGTGCTGCTTTGGAGGATGGTGCAGGTCACATGTATGTGCTGCTAGGCGTGGACTGCTGCATAGAGAGAAGGTGCCGTGTGGTTTGTTGTTTACAGGAGCTGTCTAAGTAGTTGGAGATGTGCTGCCAAGCTTGGAGAATCTGTCCAGCAATTGCAAGTGCTGTCCAGGTGAAAACAAATGTGCTGCCCAGCTTTGGGGAGACAAGGAATGAGGCAAAAAAAATAAAATAAGAGAGATGGACCAACTTCTGGATTTTCGAGATGTTCCAACAACTAAAATTAAAACAACCATATCTTTTTGTATATATCTCCAAACGGGCTGAAACTTGTTGGGTTGGAAAGCTGACATCTTGAACTTCAATTTAGACCTAAGAAACTCTCAAAACGGATAGCATTTGGTCCTGACATGATAAGTCTAAATCTAGTAGTCTGCTGCATCCGAATTTCCTTGTATTTTGCTTGAATTATATCCTTTCTCTCTTATTGTCCTACAAAACATAAAAAACACTAAAACTAACCAAAGCATCAGAAAATAACAAAGCTAAAGGTTTAACTAATGTAAATTAAGGGGTCCAAATATGCACTTTTTGGCACTCATCAAATACCCCCAAACTTACATTTTGCTAGTCCCTTAGCAAAACAAAATGAAAAACAAAATCAAAGCATGAAACATAAGTCCTCTTTCGTGGGAGAAACGATTGCATTTAGCATATGCAACAAGCCTTTTAAACCCCTAGGACTCCCTAGTGGACGAATGAAGTCTCGTGAGGGTTTGCCAGAAATGATACCCACAAACATTGAAACATTGTGTTGTCAATAAGAAAGAATTTTTACCCAAACCATGGTTCATACGTCATTGGTATGCTTAAAAAGACAAACCCCATCATAAACATCAACAGTGGATCCAACATTAAATCACTCATTAATGGACAATAAAGATATCACATTTTCTCAAAAGTGTAGAGTGAAATTAACATGCAATCATGAGGTTTCATTTTAATCTCAGGATAAGTACCTCAAAAATCATTGGAATCCCTATCAAATGAAACAACCAAGGCAAGATATGCAAATTATTTTATTTTATTTTATTATTTTATTTTTTTTATTTTATTTTTATGTGTAGGCTGTGCAATGCTCGGCTCCCTTAAGCTTTCTAATTGACCCATGTAACGAGTGTTGGGCCAGTGGCTCCCAAACCAAATGGTCTTAGGGCACTAGATGTAGAAACATCCCTAAGGGCTTAATTACTCAAGTCAAAAAGGCTACGAAGCCAAACTAGCCATACAATTAACCAAATTGAAATTCTCACCTTTTGACGCGAACACTCAATGCTTAGTGAGGCAAGAGGCCCGGTTACTCAGTGAAAAACTCAAAATGATCCTTTTTTTTTTTTTTTTTAATTAATTTTTTTTTTAAATATCTTGCAAACCAAGGTTATTTATCAATAGGTCTTCTAACAATTCTCAAAATACACAATTAAGCAAAAATTCATACCCCACAAATTACATGCTAACGTGCTCGTGATAGTTCAACTCAAGTGAAATCTTACTAGCCCAAAAATAAGTCAAAAGACTCAGATTCCTAAAGACATGATGTGTTCAAAAACTTAAGCAAGCCGATGAAATGCAAACCACAGCTATGGCTTAACTCAAACTTGACAACATAATTTTTTATTTTTTTTTAATTAAAACATTTTAAGAACAAAAAGACAACTAAAAATAACTAAAAAAAAAAAAAAAAAAAAAATTAAACAAACAAACAAATGGACAGAATGTTTTTCCATACCCCCAAACTTGAATTACACATTGTCCGCAATGTGTAGTGTAGAAATACATTACCAGAAATACGGAAACATGGAGGTGTGAAAGGTCAAGGCGTTCCCCAAACTTAAACACCAAAACACCTGTCAACAAAAACTAACAGCAACATTTCTTATAGAAACAAACATCAAAAGGTTAATTGCTGTTAGAAATAAAAGTAAAATGAAAAGAAATAAAAATGAAAGAAATCAACTGTACAAAAAGGTAAAAGAAAATTTACAGCGCCTTCCCCGATCATGTGGATGTCCAACCAATCCCTTCCACCCTTTCTTCTTTAAGAATTGATATCCCTCGGGAGGAATGATGAAGGAATGAGCTTCAGTACTCATTTCCTTGTCGTTGGACGAATTTGGATTTAACGGGGGCGCTGTGTGCTCAAAGTGCTCCTCTCTTCTTTCCCCTCTGATGCTATCCACAGTTTCTTCACTCTCCAATATGGCAGGGACATGCTCATGATCAGAATGGCTAGCATCATCCTCATCAATCATGTAGTGCCCTTGAGCCATCGGCTGAATTTGAAGCTCTTCTTCCTCTATTCTGGTGACTTCAGCAACCAGATATTCCATCTGTCCTTCTATCCTAGCAATTGCTTGAGTGTTTTCCATAGTAGCATTCTTCATATCACTAATAGCCCGGCCTGTGAGTTCTATGAAGACCTTGAGAGTGTCTTCCAAAATGGACTGTGAAGAAGAGGCTGGATAAACGTAGGATGAAGGATGGGAAGATTGGTTATCAAACTGTGGATAATCAGGATAGTGCAGTTCCTGAAATTGGGGAGCACAATTTCCCATGGCTTGAGCTTGCCACGAGAAATCAGGATGGTCACTCCAGTCCGGGTTGTAAAAATTGGAATTTGAATCAAATCCCGGACTAGAGAGATTGGTGTTCATTTGCTCATAAGACAGATTGCAGAATTGTTCCCAGGAGGGACAACTACTAGCACTATGATAAGGATCAAAGCAATATGAACATGGTTCATGTGGGTTGAAACTGTAAGGGTAGTTGGTTGGAGCAAGTGTCCTACCACTAGGTGAAACATGTTGTGCAGAAGAATCACAATAATTATCAAAGTAAGAATCCATGCTTCACTTGCACCCTATAGCATGCAAATATCCCACAAAAGAAATGAACCAAGTGTTTTTTTTTTTTTTTTTTTTGAAAAATTAAAAATAAACTAACAAACAAAAACAAACAACAAAATAAGGTAAAACAGAAACAAAATATTTAACAAAAATGAACTAAAAACAAGCTGATTATTATTATTTTTTTTTTTGGTTTTCTGCTGCTTAGAAAATTCGCACAATCGAAGTAAGGTTTGATCGATCGAGTTTCGATCGATCGACTTTATGTAGGGCAAATGTTTTCTCGATCGATCGAAAATCGATCGATCGACTTGAGACTCGATCGATCGACTTCGCGGGGCATTCAGAAAGTGCAGAAACAGAACCGGGAACACAAACAATTTTCTCTTTTTTTTTTTTTTTTTTTTTTTTTAATATCAGAACGTAAAACAGAAAACAAGAAACAAAAATCTACCTAAACTAGTAGAAAAATAAAATCAATTCAAACAAAAATCAATTTCCACAAACAAAACAATTCCCCGGCAACGGCGCCAAAAACTTGTTGTGCAAATTTTAATATTTATATTACTCGCAAGTGCACGAATCGTTTTGCAATATAGTGTTATGCAAGTGCGAGGTCGATTCCACAGGGAATTGTGTTGCGAAAATTAATTTCTATTTAAACTAATCCTATTTTAACCTAGTTCCAAATTTAGGGGTTTTTGATAAAAGAAAACATAAACAAGAATAATAAAAATAAAGGAGTCTAGGGTTTTGGAATCCACACTCACCAAATCACAACAACCTAATCTCATGCTCATCACACATATTTTGAGGTTCTCACATACAAATCTTAGGTATGCTCTACATTGCTTCAAAAATCATTTAAATCATTCAATGAATCCGTTCATTGCACAAATCACAAAAGATATTAGGATTAAACCAAATCATCAAATGTAATAGTCGAACGAAACACAATGAATATCCAATGTTTTGATAGATGAAAAACCAAGCAATCAATTTAATGAAACTTATTCCACATCATCACTTGTATCCGGAAACCACAAGAGATATCAAAACATCATCTCAAAAAATCGAAGTAGAACAATAAGAAATCAAAACCCATAAACTCAAATAGCATAAACAAGCATGAAACTCAGTTTCTCTTCAATGGTGAGGTTTCATCCTCAACCCTAAATGAAATTTAGCTACACATGATAAAATAACTACAACCTAAAACATTAAATTAAAAGCATAAAAATTAAACACTTACAAATAAAAAATGGAAGAACAACTAGAAGAGAGACTTGGTGCGTGAGGGCTGTGCTCCATTCCACACACCCCTTCCTTCTCCCTTTTTTTTTTTTTTTCTCTTTTTTCTCCCCTTTTATTTCTCATTCTGCCGGTTGGGGAAGGGAAGCAAACATGCATGTTCCCACGTGATGTTGCTGTCCACTTGCTGCAGGTTGGGGTGAAAGTGCTGCTGTCCAGCAGGTTTGGTGCCAGGTGGCGTGGAGATGAGCTGCAGGTGCTGCTATCCAAGCTGTCAAGTGCTGCAGAATGCTGTCCAAGTGCTGCAGAATGTTGTCCAGAAGTTGCAGGTTGCTGCAGGAGCTGCAGGTGCTGCTGTCCAAGCTGTCAAGTGCTGTCCAAGTGCTGCAGAATGCTGTCCAGAAGTTGCAGGTCACATGTATGTGCTGCTTTGGAGGATGGTGCAGGTCACATGTATGTGCTGCTAGGCGTGGACTGCTGCATAGAGAGAAGGTGCCGTGTGGTTTGTTGTTTACAGGAGCTGTCTAAGTAGTTGGAGATGTGCTGCCAAGCTTGGAGAATCTGTCCAGCAATTGCAAGTGCTGTCCAGGTGAAAACAAATGTGCTGCCCAGCTTTGGGGAGACAAGGAATGAGGCAAAAAAAATAAAATAAGAGAGATGGACCAACTTCTGGATTTTCGAGATGTTCCAACAACTAAAATTAAAACAGCCATATCTTTTTGTATGTATCTCTAAACGGGCTGAAACTTGTTGGGTTGGAAAGCTGACATCTTGAACTTCAATTTAGACTAAGAAACTCTCAAAATGGATAGCATTTGGTCCTGACATGATAAGTCTAAATCTAGTAGTCTGCTGCATCCGAATTTCCTTGTATTTTGCTTGAATTATATCATTTCTCTCTTATTGTCCTACAAAACATAAAAAACACTAAAAGTAACCAAACCATCAGAAAATAACAAAGCTAAAGGTTTAACTAATGTAAATTAAGGGGTCCAAATATGCACTTTTTGGCACTCATCGCACGTACCTGTTGTACTTGACCGCTGTCTCCTTCAGCCCTCTACAACGCATAACCAAGTTGTGGCCCAATTCCTTCCTACGTTGATCGTCCAGGCCATCGACCTATGTTATAATTACAAATATTAAACATCACATTGGGTTATTATATTGAACCCGCATAAATTTATCCAATTTCAAAATTACAACTATTTCCTTACATATGCACGGTACCATTCGCAGAACTGCTCATGATGTTGTGCGTCAATAAGAGCCTCCGTAATGCGACCTCTAGTGCATGATCGCCTAAGCGCGTCTTTGTGCATCCTACATTCAGCGTATACAATTATGTAGTAATTGTTATTAATACTTTTATTCGAAAAGTCTCTGATGCAAAACTCATCAAAAAGATTCTAAGGTCTTTGCTAGAGCATTTCAGGATTAAAGTAACTTCCATTGAAGAAAGCAAGGACTTAGATTCTTTGAAGATTGAAGAGTTGGTGGGATCTCTTCAAACTTATGATATTCCCTACCCCCAGTCAAGAAAGCAAAATGGATGGCCTTCAAAGCAACTAAAAGCAAAGTCTCATCTGATAAAGACTCAGACAATGAAGAAGAGTTAGCCCTGATCACCAACAAGATCAATAAATTGATGAAAACTGATAAATTCATTGAAGGACTAAGGGAAACTCCCAGTGAAGTCGAGCCAGAAGAAGATCCAAAAGGTCAGAGATGTTGTGAGTGCTCCGGCTTTGGACACATGAGAACTGAATGTGCAAATCTTAAACAGGTTAAAGGGAGGGCCTACATTGTAACTCTCAGCAATGAGTCTGAGAAAGAAGAAGAATCTCCTGAAAAGTGTCTAACACGTGTGGCTCCACATGAAAACCAGGACGATCTTTACTACTCTGAGCATGGTGACGAAGAACTAAAAGAGGAATATTGTGTCATGTACATGGAACTCATGAAGCTGAGAGAGTCCAATCATAAGAAGGTGATAAAGCTGAACACGATGAAGACAGAGAGAGACACATTACTTCAAAAGATCACGGACTAGGAAGATAAACTAATGGATGCACAGTTACAGTTGGAGAAGTTCTCAGACAACAAGATAGCTTAGATGTTGACAGGTCAGAAGTGTTCATCTAGCAAAACTGTTCTCGGTTATGTAGCTATTGATTCCTCCAACATTGCTTCTACTTTCAAAACTGTGTTTTTGAAGCCCTCAAGTTCAGAGCCTCAGAATGACAAAGGTAAGACTATTATGGTTTCTTGTGAGAATGATAATACTACTCCTGCAAAGTTTGAGCATTCTACAGAGAGACGCCTACCTACATGTCATCATTGTGGGATGGTGGGACATATTAGACCAAATTGTGGTCAATTAAAATTCCCAAGAACTTGGAATAAGAAGAATGCGCCTAAGAAGGAGAAAGATGTTGAAGAACATTCCAAGACAAAATATGTTCCTCCACATACACTACAAGAAATTCGCCCATTAGGGGCAACACTATCAGTGTCGACTAAAAGTCGACGCTGATAGTCGACTATTAGCGTCGACTTTGGCAGTCGATGCTGATAATCAACTATTAGCGTCAACTATTAACACTATTAGCGTCGACCCCTTAGTTGAAGCTAATTGACCAAAAAAATGCACTATTAGCGTCAACTTTAGTGTTGACGCTAATGTGTCGTTGCTAATAACCTGGCGGAAAATTTTGCCTCGCACGGATGGAAAAATAGCAACAACATTTTAGTATTAGCGTCCACTTTCTTCGACGCTAATAAATAACTATCAGCGTCGACATTGGAGTCGACGCTGATAACCTATGATCAGCGTCGACTTATATGTGTCGACGCTGATAATAGGTCATTAGCATTGACTTTAGGGTCGACGCTAATGATTCTGTATAAATAATTATTTTAGCATCAGCGTCAACCAAAAAGTGGACGCTGATAATAGGTTATCAGCGTCCACTATAGATCGACGCTAATGACTACGTATAAAAAAAATTATTATTTTTTTTAAAAAAAATTGAAATGCATCAGCGTCGACTAAAAGTCGACGTTGATAATAGGTTATTAGTGTTGACGCCTGCAAGTTGACGCTAATAACCTATTATCAGTGTCCGCTTTAGGTCGATGCTAATAACCATATATAATTTTTTTTTTTTTTTTTGAAAAAATTGAAAAGTATTAGCGTCGACCTAAAAGTGAACGCTAATAATAGGTTATCAGCGTCCACTCCTACATGTTGACGCTAATAACATCTTATCAGTGTCCACTTTAGGTCGACACTAATGATCTTGTATAACAAAAAAAAAAAAAAAAAATCATATAAACTTATTGAACTTTAAAAAATAAAAATAAATAAATTTGAAACCTATAGAAAAAAAAAAATACTTCTTTTATATTATTAGTAAAGTTTTTCTATTTTTTTAATTTTTAAGTTTTGGGTTAAATTTTAATCTTTGGGTTTTAACGACTTTATTTTTTTTATAGCTAGCTTTTATTTTGTCTCATAAACGAAACTTCAAGTCAAACCAATCAAAACCTGCCACGTGGTCATATGTGTCATAAAAAAAATGAGGAAAATAAGAAATATATATACATATATACAAATAATAATAATAATAATAATAATAATGATGATGATGATGATGATGATGATGATGATGATGATGATGATGATGATGATGATTTAATAATAATAATAATAATAATAATAATAATAATAATAATAATAATAATAATAATAATAATAATAATAATAATAATAATAATAATAATAATAATAATAATAATAATAATAATAATAATAATAATAATAATAATAATAATAATAATAATAATAATAATAATAATAATAATAATAAGAATAATAATAATAATAATAATAATAATAATAATAATAATAATAATAATAATAATAATAATAATAATAATAAGAATAAGAATAAGAATAATAATAATAATAATAATAATAATAATAATAATAATAATAATAATAATAATAATAATAAGAATAAGAAGAAGAAGAAGAAGGAGGAAGGGGTGGCACAAAAAAAAATAATACTCTTCAAAAAATTAATGATTTTCATGTTATTAGTATTATTATTTTTTTTCTATTTTCTAATCCTATGAATGAATATTTTCTATTTCTATTTCTATTTTTTTAAAAAAAAAAAAAAAAAAAATTATGCTTGAGCATTAGTTTGATCAATAATGATAAGATTAGTCTGATTGATCCTCACACATCAGTTTGATTGATCGAACTTGACATGATAAGATCAATATGATTGATCCTCACGCATTAGTTTGATTGATTGAACTTGACACAATTGAAGGCTCAATCGAACATCCTATCTATCATAGTGCATTAGTCTTATCGATCGAACTATATGGATTTTGTATAATTTATGCTTGTGTATTAGTCCGATTAATCATTATAAGATCAATACTCAAATTACCCAAGTCAATGACTAATCAATGGCTTCTTAAAGTACACTTTTATAGACATGTGAATTAATTGATACGATTGAAGGTTCGATCAAATGTTTTATCAATCATAGTGCATTAGTTTGATCAATCAAACTCTAAGGATTTTGTGTTATCCTATTGTATTAGTCCGATCGACCGTAAGATGATCAAATGATTGATAGAACTTGAGATGATTTAAGGTTCAATTGAACGTTTTATCGATCATAGTGCATTAGTTTGATTGATTGAACTCTAAGGATTTTGTAGTATCATATTGTATTAGCCCGATCGACTATAAAACGATCACAAGGACAATGCAAGATCTATAGAGTTCGATCGAAAATAAAAATGAATTATATATATTTTATATTTTTCCTTATACACGGTGTATGTATATTAAAGGGATATTTACACCATTAGTCCCTGTGATATGCCATAATTACAAATCACTCCCTATAGTTTAAAAAGTTCATAAGAGGTTTTTGTGGTAAACTATAATTACAAATCGATTCCTAAAGTCAAATTCCGTTAAAATTTTTGAGAGATTCTATTAAATGTCATGTCAACGCCACATCAAACTAATAAGATGGCGACACGTGTCCATCTCGATAAAAAAATCTAAATTTATTAAAAAATAAATAAATAAACTTTTTTTAAAAAAAATAAAAAATAAAATAAAATTCAACAAAAAAAAAAAAAAAAAAGAAAAAAAAAAGGGAGGGGTGGCCATCGGGCCACCCATAGTAGGTCCAGGGGTGGCCCAAAGGCCACCCCCAGGCCATTCGCACGCCACCCCCATTCCCAAAGGGGTGGCTAGGCCACCCCTTAATTTTTTATTTTTTTTTAAAAAAATTAAGTTTATTTATTTATTTGTTAATAAATTTATATTTTTTTTTTATTAAGATGGACACGTGTCACCATCTTATTGGTTTGATGTGGTGTTGACATGGCATTTAACAGAATCTGTCAAAAATTTTAACGGAATTTGACTCTAAGGATCGATTTGTAATTATAATTTACCACAATGACCTTCCATGAACTTTTTAAACCATAAGGAGTGATTTATAATTATGGCATACTACAGGGATCAATGGTGCAATCATCCCTATATTAAATATGACTTTTCAATAAGTTTTATTTTTTGAAAATTTCAATAGGATTCTATTATTAAATATATATTAATATTTTTTTTTATTTAAACAAATTTTAAATTGCATAAATTAATAAGTTTTATTTACTATTAGCGTCAACTACAATTAGTCGACCCTGATAGTAGGAGTATCAGTGTCGACTTGAATGTAAAGTACATCATTTTGCAGGGGCGCGCGCGGGACACGAAATTTTCGTGTCCCGCGCGCACGGCCCATTTTTTTGTAAAAATTTTTGAACTTTTTTACTTCTTTTTTTCTCTTCCTTTCTCCCCTGCCCTTTCCATCTTCTTCCTTGTTCTTTTTTTCTTTTTGTCCCAACCAAGAGAGAGATTAGAGAGAGGCCAAGAGAAAGAGAGGCCGAGAGAGATGGAGAGGCCAGACAACGGCGCCTAGGTTGCAGTTAAGGTCCGTGGTCGCTTTGGAAGGTAATGGCTTGTTTTCCTTCTATTGTGTTTTTTTTTCCCCCTATTGGGTTAATTGGTAGCTAAGAAATAAGAAATTTGGGGGATTTTGGATAAATTACTGTTTTTCTTTTTCCCTATTGGGTTGATTGGTAGCTGAGAAAAGAAGAAATTTGGGGAATTTTTGGATAAATTTCTCTACTATAGCTGATTGGGTGTTATGATGTGGTTGTGTTCATCTGGATATTGCTTATTTGATTCTGGGTTTGATTTATTTGACCAAAGCCCTGGCAAAGACCCAGACACGAAAATCACACTATTTTCTGGTGCCTTACAAATTTAAGGTAATTTTAATGTCTTATGTTTTATGTTATTGTTGTTGTTTGTGAAGGTTGTATGTTCGTTTGGGTTGTGGGCAGTTCAGTAATCTCAAGCTTAGGTTCAAGTCGGTGTGGGTTTTAAAAATAGTGAGGTAATTCTTGATGATTTTTTTTTAATTGTTTTTATACAATTTTTGGGCGAAAAAACAAGGGGGCGAGGGGCTTTTTGAGCTTATTTGGGTTGAAATTAAGTGTTTTTAAGATGAGGAAATACTCTTTGTGTGATACTCATAATTTTGTTTTGATTGATTGAGTTGGCTCAGAATGCATAGTATTTTTTTCGTGTAGATTATCTATATATATATTCGTTGTTATATTCCATTTCCTATCATGCAATTGTCAGCTCCTCCTGCTAACCTTGAATATCGAGTTTGTCTGTGTGTGTGTTTTAGGATGAGTCTGAATTTAACTTGTAGGAAACACTACATAGTGAAGTTTGATATTAAATTTGTGTGTGCGCCATAACTTTGTTGCTAAAATGGCACACGCAGGGTGAGATCAATGCTGGGATTAAGGAGAGATCAACGCTGGTGACAGAGTGTGTGAGGATGATCTTGAAGATCAATGACATTGTCACTATGAGGTAGTTCAGTTTGCAATACGAAGAGCATTGAAGGAAAACGGTTGGCCTTGTTATCTTTTCCTATTGTGTGCTGTTTTAGATTGTTATTTAAAGAATTTTGGCATGCTTTTGTTGCTGTCTTTTGCCTTCAATTTGGATATTGTTTGATGTTTTGTGGAGACATTTTTGGTCTTTTATGCATTTAGAGTTGGTATCTAGTTTTGTTGGATATGGATTTGGCATAGTTGGCAATAAATATCTGACTCTGTTTTACATTGAAATGCAACATTGTTATGGTATTGGGGAATGAGAGATTGATGTATTGAGAAGGTCATCATTGGCCTCAATCTTCAGCCCTACTCTTCTTTCTAGTTGGATGCTTTTCATTTAATTTCTAGTGATGCATTATCCTGTTGGGAAGAGGGCTTTTAAAATTTGGACTTGAAATCATATGAATTATCCTAATGTGGTTCATGTGAGACTGAGACTATGAATTATCCTGTTTCTTTTGGTTTTGCAAATTAAAGTTTGGTCACTGTTTCATTCTTCAGGTATTGCCCTTGGATTTTGGGGGATGGGGTGACTTTACTCGAGAGTGGCTCTGTTTGGAAGAAACTAGTCCTTGATGCCAAGGAACGTGGGAGTTTCTATGAGGCCAATGGGGACAAGAGCTTGGCTCAAGCAATTACTGCTGCCTTGGTGGAGCTTGAAGAGCTTGATATTTTATTCAATAATGACTCTACTTTACAAAGAGGCTAAATGGAAGGTACATGGAATGTTTTGGTTGTTCTATGCCTATTTGATGTCGTAAAACATCTTTATCTAATATTTTTTCATCAATGACAGATGAAATTCTCATATAGATTCAAGTGAATCAAAGGATGGAAATATAACTTTATATAAAGATTTAATAACGTGGTTTAAATAGTAGACTCTTGGAATTTTTTATTTTATTTTTTTTTTTTTGTAATGGTTTGAACTGATCTGAATTTTTATGATGACATATTACGTACCTTAATTAAAATGCAGGTTTTCTTCAACAATGATTTCCAGAAATCTATAGCGAGGACTAGCAATGTAGAGACTCGTAAGGAAGTGCTTTTTCTTTTGGCAAAGCTTTCAAGTGGTTGGCGTCGGCCCCATAAGGTTGTCCATGATGATGATGGGACTAGTTCTCAACTTTTAGAGATGTACAAGGTCGATGGGCAGCTGAATCTGGTTTGGACTGTAGATATTCTCAAAGAGGATTCATATCACATTCAGGTTATGAAGGTTTGGGATGTTGTGCTGTTATGATATACCAAGACTAGAAAAGCATATTTGTAAGGATTTTGATTTTTGGAAAATTTTTAAATTACTGAAATTTAAAAATGTAGAATTAATTGAAGCATTGGCAAATCTAGATTTAAGAATCGGAGCCTATACAAATCATGGTTGGTTAAATTTTCGGTTGCACCCATTAGATGAAACTTAGAGACCAACTATAACATGTATATGGATACCTGATTAGCAAAATTTTTGTGGTTCTTGGCTCAATTTCAATTTCTTGACAATAATGAGATTAGTCTAGCTCTAGCTCTTTCACTTCCATATCCTTAATTATAGCAAAATTTAATACCAATGATTACCTTTTGTGTAATCATTACAATTGTTTTTTAATGATATGGTGTTGAAATACTGTATAATGTAAGAGTTTAATGTTAAGTTTGACAGGTAATTATATATATATTGGTACCGAAATCATTTTGACAAGTAATCTTATGTTAAGTTGGAACTGATCTTAAGGCTCCTGGATAATGATTAACCAAGTCCTGAGCAAGTTAATGATGTTAAAGACTTTTTGGAAGATTATGTAGACCGAAATCAAGTCTGTACTGCTTCATATTCAAGTTTATTCATTTTTCATTGTTGTTGTAAGTAATGAATTTACTAAAAGATACACTATTATTAATAAGCTTTCTGTTTAGATCACCTATATCGGATTAATTAACTTTATTTGTTATTTTTGTTTTTCTAGGAAGACTTTGATGAATTTAGTGATGTTGATGAGCTTTAGAACACTTTACCACTAGACAAGGTGGAGTCTCTTGAAGATCTTGTTGTAATTGGTCCTCCCAGTCTTGATTTGGAAGTGCTTTATTCAATTAAGCCTATTATGTTCTTTACATTTCTTTTAACTTGTCATTTTTGTCAGAGCTTTTACTGAGTATCCAAATTTTTTTAAAAATAAATAAATAAATAAATAAAAATAATAAATTTATAGTTCTTTTTTGCAAAATATCTCTCACAATGGTAGGGTTTCTAAAGTATAGGACATGATGTGATGCATTTGGACCCAAGACTTTGAAGGCATATGGTTGAGGATCCCATTTATGTTAATATACTTTTAGTTAATTTCTTTCTTCTGACCCCGAGGAATCCAATATAATTATCTTCGTTCGCAGGGGAACCTGTTCTTAGCTTGAAGACATCTTTGATGGCATCAGCCTCTCAAATTCTTTTAAGTGTTTCTATATATTTTTGACAAAGAAATTGAAATGATATAATGGACAGTGTTGAGCACTTGAGCTCTGAAAATTGTTAACTATATATTGAAGTTATGACTTTGGACCGTTAATAGCATTTTTCATTAGGTTTGATGCGCATAACCTTTTTTTTTTTTTTTGGGATGTTTTCTTTATTGACATGGTGCTTCCTTTCACTTATCACAAATAAAAATCATAATTGTGGGCATAGTTCCACTGATGGGTCCTAGTTGGGAATTATATATATAGACGCTAATGCCCTATTTATTTTTTATTTTTAAAAAAAAAAATTAGGGTATTAGTGTCAACCCAGTCGACACTAATAGCCAATTATTATTAATTTTTTTTTTAAAAAAAATTAGGTTATTAGCGTCAACTAGGTCGACACTAATAGCTTATTATTATTATTATTATTATTATTATTATTATTATTATTATTTTAAAGGTATTAGCGTCGACCTAGTCGACGCTAATAATCTAATAATTTATTTATTTTTAAATATTTTTAGAGTATCAGCATCCACATTAGTCGACGCCGATGATAGGCTATTAGCGTTGACCAAGGTGTCGATGCTAATAGTATACCTATCAGCGTCAACTTATGATATATGTGCTACACGTTTTAGCATCAACCAAATATAGCATTAGCATCGACTTATGTCGACGCTAATAGTCTATCATTAGCTAATGATCGACTGGTGATCATCAGGATCGGTCTTTTAACGTTGACTTTTTAGCGTCCAAAAGTCGATGTTAATACTCATTAGCGTCGACTTTTGGACTTTTAGCGTCCACTAAGAGTTGATGCTAATGAGAGAATTTCTTGTAGTGATAGGAGACAACCCACTCAAAAGTTTGTCCCTATTTGCCATCACTATGGGTTGAGAAGTCACATCCGACCCAAGTGCCCCCACGTACTTGTTCAAAGGTCTAAAGTGAAGAAGGAGTTGCTAAAGAAAGATTCTGCTAGTACCAGACCTCCCAGGAAGCATTAGGCTTAGAGGAAATTATCAAGGTATGCTCCACCAGTGCACAAAACTCCTATATGTCACCAATGTGGAGTTATTAGTCATGTCAAACCTAGGGGTCCTCAGCCTCAGAAGGACCCACCTAGAAAGACTGGACCTCATACAAGATATCCTGCTCCAAGGCGTCAGCGACAACCACAGAGGTTTGTTCCTGTAAAACAGGCCTGGTTGCCAAAGAAGAACAATTCTCAACATCATGAAGAAAAGCCGCAGAAGCCTAAAAAGGATCCATCCTATGAAGAATTACCCATTGTTGGCAGCTTTATGAGGAGCTTGATCAGATATATGGAACTGTAGTCGAAGGATGGTGGACAGTGTTAGTATTATTGGCCTCATTCTGTTTGGACAAAATCACTTGTATGTAAAGATGCTTCTATCAGGGATTCCATTATTCAGAGTGATGTCAGAAGATTCTGCACTGCTTTCAAGATCAAAGATTTTGGTTCCCTGTCAGCCATCCAAACGACAGTGCCATCCCGTCCGGACGTCCATCTATCTACTGTACCATTCGTCCGGACGACGTGCCTTACCGTTCGAATGCCAGTCAAACCAAGCATCATCCGTCCGGATGACGTGTATTTTTCGTCCGGATCTCTACTGTATCGAGAAGTTATTGTTCCAGTTGTATCCGTCCGGACGTCTCAGCAGCCCGTCCGGACGCCTCTCAGTACTCGACCAGCTTCAGATTCTTTCCAAGTTCAAATATGGGAAAACTGACTCAACCGTCCGAACGATGTGATATCCCGTCCGGAAGCACGTCTCCATAAGGCAAGAATCGCAATTCAAATATCATCGTCCGGACGTCAGTAAGCCTTGGTCCGGACGCTCGTGCAACTAATATGGAAATTGCTTATTCGACTTCAACCGTCCGGACACCTGCCTTTCATGGTCCGGACGCGCGCATAGCAGATATGAAAATTGCGTGTGGAAGTTCAGCCGTCCGGACGCTCTTCCCCCATGGTCCGGACGCGCGAAGCCTTATATGAAAATTACTTGCAGCGGACGTGCGACCGTCCGGACGACAGTGTCTCACTGTCCGGACGCAGCTCTCAAACATGAAAGATTTTCAACGAAATTCTCGAAAAATCCTGTAGCACTATTGTCCGTCTGGACGGCCCAGGTTCACCGTCTGGACGGCGTCCGTACATATTACAGCAGTCGCCCATTCTGCACCTCAGCATATAAATAGAGGCCCCTAGGCATTGAGAACTGCAATAATTCGGTATTGAATTCCACAAGTGCTAAGAGAAGTAATTTTGAAGAAGATTGTCGAGCTGATCAGTTTCCTCTGAAGCCATTACAAGTGTGCTATTGCTGTGCTACATCTGAAGTCTATCTTAGAGATTGGCTCTAAAGTAAAGGATTCCATTGAAGACCCCTTTAGGTAGGAGACCTGGTTAGGAGGCGTTCGTGTTGGGCTAAAAGTTAGAAAGCAAGGTACGACCACTACATCAGGGGTATGTGAGTGTTACTACTTTGTATCTAGTCTTATCTTCTGAATAGTGGATATTCTAGGTTTGGCTGCCCCGGAGTGGTTTTTCTCTTAATTGAGTTTCCACTTCGTCAACAAAATATTTGTCTCTTTTAATTCCGCATTTAATATTTTGTTACACAATGTTCACACACACTTGTATAAATTAGAAGTCCATTTATTTTTCAGACAAGATAGGCACACTCACTTCCCTATGGGGAGCAGACCCACCTAGTAGGTGAGGTCACACATGCCTAGGATTGTGGTTCCTAAATCCTAGTGCATGTCAGGTACACTTGCATTGCATCTTTTATATTGTCATATCTTGTTCATGCTTTGCATATTTGTTATGGAACCATTTATTCTATCCCTATAGTTTCTCTTGTTATCTTGAGAAAATTCTGCAGGCATTTTATAGGGATGACAGAAAAAGCACGTCGGACGGCTGTTTTTCTGTCTTGGTATAGGTACACCTCTCTCCCTAAGGTCAGGTTTGTCCTCACCTTACATACTTGGACTAGATTTCTCTTTTCCTATGTAACATGTTTTTGTTGTTTTTCTACTTTTATTTTCAAAATAAAAATTTTTTTAAAAAAAAATAAAATAAGGGATTTGATGCAAGGTTTCTTCTAAAAGTTTTCAGCTATCTCATGTATATTTATTTGTTTTGACAGTTCACTGTGCTTTGATTAAATATACATTCATATGGTTAAGTTTCTAAATCTGATATGTGCTGAATTTTCCTGCTGCATCTTTACTAGATAGTTGCTTTTCTCATACGATGAAAACCATGCACTTTCCAAAGCTCCCCCTAAGGTATTTTTTTCTCTCCTCTGACTTTAAGCTTTTGGAAATTCTAATAAGAGAGATTTTTTTTGTTAAGATGGTCAAACTGACCAACTCGCTAGTTGAACTTAGAACCCATAAATTCTAGTATTCTTTCTAAGTTGCAGCACCAAGTGATAAAAAGCATTCAAATCTGAATAAATATGGATAAAAAGATCCACTGCTTCTATGCTATAAATCTGTTCTTGAACTTGTCCCTATAGAAACAGTCAGTGACAAAATCATTGCGAAAATAGACGGTCACTAAAGGACGAAGTAAAAGAAAAGTGCTGCAACTTAAGGGGAGTGTATCAGATGAGGGTGGCTAGGCCCTAGTAAAATAAGTTTTGAACTTTGACTGATCTAACATTGATTTTCTCTCTTATTTAGAAAATCCGGGTGATTTAAGTCATATTAATGAACTTCTTACCTTATTGAGAAAGCCTTCACACACACACGCATTGCATGAGTTAAGTTTACTATTGAAAAAGTTATGTCTACAGGAAATTTATGCTCATTGATTACTTAACTCTTTTCTCTATGCTTGCGTATTTTTGACCAGCTATCTGACTATTTTCACAGGTTTAGATACATGTGTGCTGATTTCTCGTTGAAGACCTAACCTTGTTCTTTTCTCTTATTTTTTGATTTTGGTTATGGTTTTTCTTTATATTATGTTTACCCTTTGTCCTTTTGTGACAAAAAGGGGGATATTTTTTATTGGACCGGGAATGTATTTCTAAACCGGTTAGTATTTTATATTGGCAACATTCTGGTTGACAAAAACACTTTATGTAATGGTTGCTTCTTAACAAGGTCGGTTCGGTTCAGAGTCTTCATGTTATATGGACAGTGTTTATTTCAAGCCATGTGATTGGTCTCATGTTTCTAGAAGATGTCGATGAAGATTCCGTGTAAATTCCAAGTAAAATCAACCGGTTTCTGTGAAACCGTCCGGACGAGCCTTTGAAGGCGTTTGGACGCCCCGCAGTGTCTTACAAATAAACGTTGAAGATGTCCGGACGACAGAGCAATACTGTCCGGACGCTAAGTCAATCATCATTCAACAAGGAGTTGTATTTCAAAAGTTGACATTGTTTGGGGAGTCTCTGCAATCCGTCCGGATGACTCGGCAACACGTCCGGACGATATCCAGTAATTCAGATAACTCCAGATTTCCATTCGAATACGGAAAGGATTTTAGCAAAGACCGTCCAAGCACTCGGTAAAGTCGTCCGGACGCAAACCTGATAAAGATTGAATTACGCTATTTTTGAAAGGATATTGCAAAAATCCGTCCGGACGAGCCTATCTTCCGTCTGGACGCTTGACAGACAGAGTCCGAATCTCATCCGTTTTTAAGGTCTCTTGAAGCCTATAAATAGGAGGCTCTAGGTCTGTGTTTTGTACAGAATTCGACAGTGAATTCCATATTGCTTAGAGAGGGTGTTTAGGGAGATATTGAAGATCTGCTAACTCTCAAGCCATTGCCAGTGTGTGCTCAAGTGTTCGTGTGAAGTCTATCTTAGGGGTCAGCCCTAAGGTAAAGGAATCCATCAAAAACCCTTCAAGTGGAAGATCTGGTTGGAAAGCTTTCGTGTTGGGCTACACGTCAGAGTTAAAGGTATGACTACTGCATAGGGTTATGTGAGTACGAATGTCTTGTAACTAGCTTTATTTTTGGATAGTGGATTTCCTGGGTTTGGCTGCCCCAGAGTGATTTTTTTCTCTTCATAGAGTTTCCACTTCATAACAAATATCTTGTCTTATTTAAATTCCGCATTTAAGATATTTATTTACACACAAACACGCACACTTGGTTT
This sequence comes from Alnus glutinosa, assembly GCF_958979055.1. Lineage (NCBI taxonomy): Eukaryota > Viridiplantae > Streptophyta > Magnoliopsida > Fagales > Betulaceae > Alnus > Alnus glutinosa. The sequence goes on along the minus strand of NC_084890.1, from coordinate 1,829,821 downwards.
GTTTTAGAAGTCAATAAATTATTTTCAGAGGCTGCCATTGATATCTCACACAATCCTGTGCAACATGACCGAACCAAACACGTGGAAGTGGATCGACATTTCATCAAGCAAAATCTTGAAAATAAGATAATCCGGTTTCCTTTCATCAAATTTGAAGACCAGTTGGCAGATATTCTCACAAAGGCAGTATGCAGCAAGAACTTTTACAACTCACTAGACAAGTTGGGCATGAAAGACTTGTATGCACCAACTTGAGGGGGAGTGTTGTGTTGGTGTGAGTTGTTATTGAGAGATTATAGGAAGATCCAGAGATTCTAGGAGAGATTATAGGCCGGAAGATCTATGATTTTATATCCCTTGTTACAAGGGTCAGCCGTGATTATAGCCTAAAATCTACGTAGGCTAAAATGGAAACTCTCTTGTATAAAATCACCCCGTAGTCATTGTAAACAATGTAGAGATATATATGAAATACCTTTTCTTCCATGACTGTCATCAGATTGGATGTCGGATATATATTAATTTTGGCTATTTTGAAGTTTGTTTTACAAACACAGGGATTATATTCTCTGGGCTAGGACAATTTTGAGTACAAGGAGAAAGACAATCATAATCTGAATATATAGTATGTGATCGTGATTCAGTATGGGTGGAAAGGCCGGCCTAATCCTCCATCGAATTCTTTTTGGAAAATAATATAATAGACTGGAGATTAAAGGGAAGGGTGTCTTATACAGCTTTTCGGAGTATCATAGATCATCTGAGGGGGTCAGTGCATGCGAGGTCTAATCTTTGTTTATGGCGCCTGATAATTAAGGAAAGTTTAATTGCGGGTTTAGTAAACTATAATCCGTGGAGCTGACACAATCTTTATTGTCTTCGGGACTTCCAGTTCTTGATGTACCTGATAAAGAATGATGCTCTATCCTTACTATCTTATCTCTAAAATCTTTTTCTTGAAAATCTCTAAAATCTTTCAGTATTGTTCTTAGTCTGTTACGTACTTAAATATCAATAACATCATTTAAAGTGGAAAAATGATTCTCTAAAGCATTACATATTTTTAGAGTAGGATGTCGTGGAATATTTTATGTTTCCTTTAGCATTCATTATCCATAAATTATCTAATACGATTTCTTTTAATAGTTTTGTGTGTCAGCATATTCAAAGTTTTATAAAAAGAAATATCTTTTAATATTTTTGTGTTATCGATCTGTTGTGGCTCCTATAAGAAATTCAAAAAAAATATTTTGGTCTAAAATTTTTGTATTGATACCTTTGCTGATACTTCAAATGGATAAAGTGAAGCCAAAAAGGGATTCCCTGATATAACTTTTGAGGTAATTTTTTTACCAATTAATACAAAAGTTGTTTTAATATATATTTGATTTCGATAGATATGAACATTATATTTGAAAGCTTATGGTCTATATGTAATCGTAAACCACTTGCTTGATATAATCTTTCTTGTTTTTTCATAATATTTGGGTGGAATAATTCCCTCTTGTATACAGTTTATATTAGCTCCCGAATCTATTAATGCGATAGTTTTAATTTTGAGTTCTTTATTAACAAGCGTAATTTCTGCATACCATTTCTGAAATATTATTATGTCTATTAAATTAACAAATAATTCATTGTCTTCTTGGACTTTTAAAATGGGAGCACTTCTAAACTTTATTTAATCACGTCATAGAAGATAAGATGTAAAGGTGCCCCAACCCTAAATTAAAGGGCAAAAGTGGATAATTGTAGTAGGAGGTTGATCGGTTTTGAGAGTTTGTTCATGTTAATGATATGAGCTAGTTTAACGGGTGATAAGGACTATATGGTTGATAATGATTTGATTTTGTAGTATTAAGTTAGGTTTTTTGGGATGACCGTGATGTTGGGTTTATGCTTTGATGATTTGATATTTTGGGTATTGATGGATTTAGTTGGTTTAGTTGATTATGTGATTTTAATGAGGAATGCGAAACAAAAGAAAGGAATATGAGTAAGGGTTTACAAGGATAGGGGTAGTAATAATAGTGAATTTGCTAGGATAAGTTAATAAAGGAATCACTTAATAAGCTAGCTAATGGTCAAAGTGATGAGATAGGAGTAAAATCAATGAGAGTTCAAGACTCTCTATCACACTTGAACCAATAAATAAGTTATTCTAGTAAATAGAATATAAGATTATAGTTTGATCTAAGTTATTAACTCATTAAATCATTAAGGTCTTATAGTCTAGATTACTCGGGCATTTATTTACTTAAAGGGTAAAGCATTAAATAAAATGATTTAAGATGATACTGTCGTATGATTAGAATTTGTCCAAAAATAACCTTAAGGCAATAGAGAATAATAATGATAAATTGGTAATGTTATAGAAATACATAATAGGCCGGCTTCAAATCGACTTGGTGAAGTAATTAAATAATTAATGCATTTACTTACGTACAATAAAAGTAGTTAAGTGTGTTAGAATTAAGCTTAGTTTTGATCTAACTAATACAATTGAAACTATATTTATAGAAGATAGAAACAATGAAAAACTTACACGTGTATAACAAAACTCAACTAACTAACTAATCTCTTAACAGACTAACTAATCGAGCATTTGAAAGGCCCTCTCGAGGGGAACGGAATATATTGATTACATTCATCTTGGTTAATAATGCCTGGAAAACAGGTCTGTGAAGAGCTTTAGTTAGAAGATCAACAACTTGATGTGCAGACTTGACATGTAGAGTGCGAATCATTCCTTGAGCAATTTTATCTCTAACAATGTGACAATCTATTTCTATATACTTGGTGCGTTCGTGATAAATTGGGTTTGCTGCAATGTGAATAGCAACTTGACTGTCACAAAAAACCAACGCTTAATGAGAATGAGGAAGCTGGAGGTCTTTAAGTAGAGCAAGGAGCCACAAAAGTTCACAAGTGACTGAAGCCATGGATCGGTACTCTGCCTCAGCAGAGGATCTAGAGACAGTATGTTGATTCTTTGATTTCTAGGAAATCAAAGAATCTCCTAAAAAAACACAGAAACCTGTAACTGAGCGATGAGTGTCAGGACATCAAACTCAATCCGAATCACAAAAAGCTTTCAACTTGAGATTAGAATCAGATGGGAAAAAAAAAAAAAAAAAACCGTGACTAGGAGAAGACTTCAAATATCTTAACACCCAATAAGCTGCATCCATATGTGATTTTCGAGGAGAGTCTATAAATTGGCTTAAAAGTTGAACTGAGAAAAAAAGATCAAGTCTTGTAATGGTTAAGTATACTAATCTACCAACTAGTCGTCGATAATTGGTGGGATCAGACATTAACTCACCATCACTACGAGACACTTTTAGATTTGGATCCATAGGAAAAAGAACTCATTTAGCACCCAACACACCACAATCCTCCAAGATTTCCAAAGCATATTTCCTTTGAGAAACAAATATTCCTTTGGCACTTCGAGCCACCCCCAAACCAAGGAAATACTTTAATGGACCAAGATCTTTAAGACTGAAAACACTATTAAGAAATGCAGTGAGTTCTGAAACAACCTTAACATTGTTACTTGCGATGACAATGGCATCTACATAAACAAGTAGAGCAATAAAAGAGGAAGTTTGTGTACGAGTAAACAGAGAATAGTTAGCCTTTGATTGTGTGAAACCACGAGAAATCAAAGTAGATGAAAACTTAGCAAACCATTACTGAGAAGCCTGCTTGAGTTCATATAAAGATTTTTGCAATTTACTAACTTTGGAAGCTCCTTTGCTGTCAAAAACCAGGTGGAAGCTTCATATAGATTTCTTCATCTAAATCACCATGAAAGAAAGCATTGCTGAAGTCAAATTGATGAAGGTGCCATTGCTTGGCTGCTATAAGTGCAAGGAGACAAATAATAGTAGTAAGTTGAGCTACAGTAGAGAAAAGTGTCATAGTAGTCCAATCCTTCACATTAGGTATACCCTTTTGCCACTAATCGAGCTTTATAACGTTCAACTTCACCATTAGCTTAGTGTTCACACCATTTGCACCCAATAGGATGTTTGTTAGGAGGAAGCTCAATGATGGTCCAAGTATTGTTGGCTTCAAGGGCACTGGAGATAAGAAGGAGATTTAGATAAAAGTATTGATAAGGTGATTTGTTGGAAAGATTTGGAGTAGGTATTCTATTGATTATATGAGCAGAAGTAAGAATACAATCTCCTCAAAATTGTAAAGGCAAGTGAGATTGAAATATTAATGCATGAGCAACATTAAGTAAATGTTGATGTTTCCTCTCCATAACTGAGTTTTGTTGTGGAGTTTCAACACAGCTTAACTGATGCAGGATACCTTTTGAAGAATAAAACTCAGGCATACAAAATTCAGTACCATGAAAGAAAGATTGAATTAAGTTTTGAACTTTTGATTTGGATTGTAATAAGTAAACCCACATGAAACGACTGAATTCATCCACTATTGTAAGAAAGTAGGAGCTGCCATTTATTGATTGAACCGAAAAAGGTCTCCAAATGTTTACATGAATCAATTCAAACATTGAAGTAGAAACAGAGGTGCTAATTTGGAAACTTAGTCTACATTGGCGAGCTAAAGGACAAACTGTACAGATATGAATGGATTTACAAGGAACAGATGAAATCAAATCATGCAACAAAGACATTCTGGACTAAGATAGATGTCCTAAACGAAAATGCTAGACATCGGCAGAACCTGTCTTAATAGAAGTTGAAACTAAAGCCTTGGCAGAATGAAAAACAGAAGATTGCAATGCAGGAAGTAGGCGCCTTGGATAATTGCGTTAAATGGAATAAGTCACCCTGCTCTCTACCTATTCCAATCGTCCTCCAAGTGTGCAAGTTTTGAATGAAACAAAAATCAGCAATGAAATTGAGGCAACATTTGATATCACGGATGAGTTGACTTGCAGATATCAAATTAAATGAAAAGGAAGGCATAGAAAGAACATTTGTGAGAATTAGATTTTCTGAGAGTTGGACTGTACCCATATGTTTATAACTTCAGCAAAATGAACATTAGGTAGTTTAAATTGATGAGAGACAATAGCAGTAATGGAAGTAAACAAAGATACAAACTAATTAACTAACAGACTAACTAATCGAGTATCTGAAACATGGTGGCAGTAGTATCCACTAATTCAGCACAAATAGTTCAAACGGATAAATGTGAGGTCTGTGTTGCTGCCGATTTGTGCTTAGTGGGACCGGTTAACTGATGTAGAGGACAACTGCAAGATTTAGACAGGCATCGAAACCACTTAGCACTCCAAGGAATTGTTTCTTGCCTTATCTTCTTGAGCAAGTACTTGTAAGTTCTTGTCAGAGAGACATAGAGGGGGAGATATGATAGTGCGAAGATACCGACTGGAAAGAAAGAAAGGGAATATAGGGCAATTCTCGTCCAGCTTTCTTTACTACATATCATGAGAACGATTGTTGCTGCAAATGATATCATCATCATCGACACAGAGAGAAACAGAAATGTGACGCCAAAGATCAGCTTATTAGGAAGAGAATACTTGAAGTCGTCCAAACGATAAGGCGCTGTGATGATTGAAAGAAATATAACCACTGACGTCAAAGCGCATGCAAGGGAGAGTACATCAGCTGCAGTGAAAACCACAAAGAAAGGTTCAGAGAGAAGGACTGGGACCCCAGTATTCTGATTTGGACCTCCTGGTATTGTGTAAGCTGCAGCAAAGGCAACTGTTGAAATCAGAACTGCCACGATGGAGCATCCTTCTGCTGTCTTCTTTAGCCATTCTTTGGCATCGTTTCGGAGATCCTTGTAGGTACTAGCAAATAAGCCTTCAGCAGTCAGATTATCGTTGTTCCGATGATCAACAAAATGGACTTTTGTGACCAACTTCACGCGCTGCACACAAAAGCACATACATGACAACCACTTTAATTAATGACCACCCGAAACCACGTACTCTAAAAAGAGGGATCAAGAGCACCTTTAATATGTATATATAAATTTCAGCGGAAACTTCACAAAATCTCTTTAAATTTCTTTCCGTTTTGAAACTATCTCATAAAATTAAAAAATTCTCAATATTCTAATTTGATGCTATATCCCCACTCCGCTATGGTTTTGTGTTAAATCAAACGACAAAATCAGTAAAATAACCTTTATGTTGCTGAAACTTTTATAAAATTTCAAATTTATCCTTAATTTTAAATTAAAAATTAAAAATACTTACGATAATCTCGATAACCTTTCTAAACGTCCTTCTTTGCAGGGCAATAAACAAATTTTTAATTTTGGTTTTTAAAAAGTGACCCAACGTGGGCAATGGCGAACCTACATGGGGGCTAGGGGGGGGAGGGGGGGCCTAGCCCCCCCAACCCCCAGAATTTTTCTCAAAAAAAAAAAAAAATCTAAAATAAATAAAATAAAATAAAATTTTACCCTTAATTTTGTTTACTTTTTTAGGTTTGCCCCTCCAAATTTTTTTTCTTTCAATTTGGCCCTCCCATATTTGCAAGGCTGGTCCGCCACTGAACGTGGGTCAAGTAGAAGTTCATGGGGGTGTTGTGAAGTTTCTCCTAAATTTAATTGTATGAGAAATAATTGAGAATGGAGTTATTGAAAAGAGAGAAAAAAAAAATGCACCTCAAACCAGAGCAGCTCCTCTCGCAATTCAAATGCAGGGCCTCGCAGCTTTTCAGGTATATAATCCTCTCTTTTTATTCCAACCATATGCAGAATGGTGTTCCCATTGCTGTCAATCCTTCGCACCAGCCACCTCATTGCTACTTCCATTTTCGAAACATGGTCGAAAACCTCCAACTGGCGGTACTGGATAGCTACATGCAATATAGTCCGCCGTTCGTTATCTATGTGCTCAATTGCCTGGGGATATATTTCCAGTATTTCTTTGACGATCTCTATGCAGCTTGACTTAGTTGCTAGAAACAATGGTGTAATTCCTCCCACCTCCACCTGTTTTGGAGAAATAGAAGAGGATCGCCCATCTCCACTACCTTCTTTCTTAGTAGATGGACCGACGTCTTTGTGCAGCTTCGTCTTACTCTGTTCAATTGGAGATCTAGTTAACTCCCATGAGGTATCTGTTTTCACTAATAACTTGGCAAGCTCCAAAGCTGATTTCTTGTTTAACTTTTCCTTCCGAACATCACTGCCCCTGGCCGAACTACAGTACATTTCGACTTATGAAGAGTAAAAGTCAGTAGGTTGTTGATACATATTAATTACACAAACACAATTCGCTAGCTGGAACTAAATTGAAAAAATATGGTTAACTCTCCATTTGGGAGTTATTTTAACATCAAAACTTTATTTTATTGCATCTAATGTTGTATATGATATATAATAAGTTATTTAAATTTTTTAAATGTTATGTCAACATATTCACCACATAGCATATATCATATATATCGTAAGACGCAATAAAATAAAATTAAAACCGTCTAGAAAAAAATCGTCCATAAATGTTATTTTTTTTTTGTAGTGATTATATATATCCTAAGATACAACAAAATAAAATCTTGACCATAAAATATCTTAGAATTAATGAAATAAATAGAATTCTGATAGCAAAGCATTCCCTACAAGAAAGGGGATGCCAGGATATCAAATAATTAATTGCTATATATGAACATCAGCCCTGACCAGCAAGTCCATCTCCTTTAATTTAAAGTCAGTAACCTATTACGTACATCTTGCTTTGCTAATTAATTTGTTCACTAAAGGAGTTCAACCGTATGCATAAATAACGAGAATTTCATATGTTAAAATTTTATATTATATATTTTTTTTTTTGTCAAAATAAAAACATTAACAATCCATTTAAACACAAAGCACTCCTAAAAAAATAAAAAATAATAAAAAATAATAATAATTTTCATTTTTATGTCATATCATAATTAACATTTTCTTCAAATAAAAACAAAAAATAATACTCCTCAAAACACATTAACAAATAAAGGCGAGCATCATGATATTTACCTCAATTTTTTTTTTCTCTCAAATTAAATGAAGAATACAACATATATTGTTACGAGAAGATGAAGGTCAAGAAAAGGGAAACACTAGTAATTTTCAAGTAGGTAGAGTTGATCGTACATACCAAAGCCGTAAATTCTCTTGGGGAGTTTGGGCACAGTGTGAAGAGCTGAAGGGATGCATGAGAGGAGCTGAAGAGCAGTCATATCATTACCGTCTCTTTCATCAATTATATGTCCGAATCGTTTAGCTATTTCAAGAGCCGTTTCTGTTTATGCATTTTGTGTGTGAAAAGCATACCGGTCACGCACACAAACTGAAATAAACAAATGAAAAACTCACACCAATAGAAGTAGGACTAACCGAAGTGTTGAGCAAGGATGGCGACGTGAAGAATAGTGGTCTTGTCCGTCCTCTGAATTAGTGGTTGCTGGCTGGCTTCATCATGATGTTCCGAGATTTTATCTGCCAGAAAGTTGAAGATGTCAGTCTTGCCATAGCGGGCTGCCCGAAAGAGTGCAGTTTCTCCAAGTTTGTTGGTCATGGTCAACAACTTCGGGGCTTTCTCTAACATCTTCGTTGCGACATCGACTGAGTTTTCTTGGTCGAGAGTAGCTGCCTCGTGAAGGATAGTGTTGCCGGCTTCGTTTTGGCAGATCATTTTGTTGAGATGGCGGGGAGGCAAGTCTTCGAGAAGGCTAAGTACCAAGTTAGCTTGTTTCGCGTAAGTGGCCTTGTGGAGCACTGTGTCGTTGTGTATGGTCAGTATGTGGAACGCATGCTCATCAAAACGTGCACAGAGCTCCATAACCTTCATCTCCGCGTCTTCGCTCAGCAGAGCGTTGTACAGCTCTCCGTTTAATTGATGATCTTTATCATCCTTCTCTGCTATGGAAGCCATGATCAGTTGAAGTGTTAAAGAGATTGATATATTGGATTTAAACGGCTAGGAATTTGCTCAGAGAAAGCAAAAAAGGCTAAGAATCTATTCTTTTGAAAAACAGAAGAGACTGATGATATATATAGATAATTGGGCCAAAACTTCATAGCTAGATTTCTCAGTAGTCCTCCAGAGTTTTAGAAAAAGAACGAATTCATGTGTGAATATATAGGCAGTACTCGGGGTGATTTTTCTTTCTAAAGTTAGACAACTTTCGCTTTAACATGTTGCTTTAAGAACATTAGAGACTGGAGTGGTGATTGCCTAACGCACTTCAAAAGTATATCATTATCATGTGAAACATGCTAAGACTACACAATTCAAAATTTTTCTCGAATTCGCTACTAATTAGAACGAGTAGCCAGTCAAAGGCATTTATCATGATAATCTTTCGAACGAACAAGTAATTTTGTCCGGACGATCGAGATCGAAACCTTATGTTTAATTTCGAGGTTTACTTGGTATAGGATTTTAGTTACTATATAAACTCTTTTATATATATATATATATATATATATATATATATATATATATATATATATATATATATATATATAGGCGTATTTAGCCCCAGTACCGTACGTATGTTGATTTTGCTTCAGTTCTTTTAATATATAAGAAAGATCGACTCAAAAGTTTTGAGTTTTATTTTTTCTTACCTCAAATCCTCAATTTTACATGAGAAGTGTCATTTGGTGGGCTACTTCTACACGTCTCTTATCTATTTATGAGAAAACTTTACTTGTAATCCTTGATTTTTCATCACTTTTGCAAAAATGTATCCAAATTTTAAAAATGTCAATTTATGGTACGTATCCATCTTTTAATTTTTTTCAATTTCAACTATCCGTTAAAATTTTTCATTAAATTCTACCAAAATTTCTCAAATACCCTTATGTTTATTTAAAAAAAAAAAAAAATAAAATAAAATAAAAAATCAAAGATTCAGGCATGGGTATTTTTGTAAATTTCGTTAAATTTTAACCGACACCTAAATCCTAACAATTTTTTTTCCTAAAAAAAAAAAAAAGAGGGGTATTGTGGAAATTTTGACAGAATTCAACGGAAAATTCTAACTGAAAAAAATTGAAAGATTAATACCCTAAATTGATATTTTTTAAAATTTAGATATTTTTTTACAAAAGTAATAAAAGATCATGAGTTATAAGCGAAGTTCTTCTTCTTTGTTTTTTTCACTATATATAACATCGATCGACAATACTCGACGGCAATAAATTTAAGATGAACATTATCAATTCGATTATGAATTAATTACAGTGAAAACCATCAATTGAAGAGAGAGAGAGAGTCAGAGAGAGAGAGAGGATATTTTGATGAGTTTGATGCATAGAGGCCGGCTTGATATCTAGCAATTTTTTTTTTTTTGTGAGCCCACTAAACCCACATTTTTTTGTCGAAGCCCACTAAGCACACCTTTCTTTTGTCGAAGCCCACCAAGTACCGACTTTACGTTATGAATTAACGAAGAACTCCTCCGGCGATAAGAATACCTCCTTGTCTCTCCTCGGCCCTCAAGTCTCCAGAGGTTTACCTTTTCTTTTATTTTTCCTTTCTCCTTTTATTTTTGTACATCAGCATCTGGAGAGGTTCTTCTTTCTTTTGTTACGGTGGTGTTATGGCTATTATTCCATTGGTTCGAACTTTGAACTTTGCCCCAGAAAAAGAAGAGAAAAGAAGCAGCTAAAGACAGTGCTGGAAAGAGCTTCATCCAGCAAACGTCCTTTACACTTCATTCTCAGCAAACAACGTTAAACACGTTGCTTTAGTTATGTGTGTACTGTGTAGATCAGATCCAAATCCTATAACTGTGAATGTTCTGATCATTTAATTAAAGGCATTTCCTTTAACAGTGCTGGGAATATTTTCTGATGTTCTTCCAAGTTGTTAGAAAAACATGGGATGAGAATATAGGTTGCTCTCCAATGGCCCCAGCGGTGGGGGATATTTTCTTTTTAGAGTTGGACCAGATTCCTTTCGCTTTAACGTCATTATCGATTGAATGAATATTGGTGATTGCTTATCCAAGCTGGGATCGTGAAACATGCCAAGACTTCGCACTTCCTTTTTTCTCCTTTTTTAAGTCATGCGTTATCCATGGATAAGCTGGCTGATCGATCGAGTTGATCAATTAATTGACTGAAAAAAATCTAATTATAAACAGTCATGTGCCTTGTAATTGTACCCTTTTTTGGGGTTGGTGGGAATGAATGGAAACACTTATTGAGTCGTTTCATATGATTGTGGACGGTTTTGGTCCTTTGCCCAAATCGTCTGGAATTAATTCTAGACGATAATTCTAGACAATTTGGTCCAAACTGTCTAGAATCTGAATTTTCTATCAAAAATTTTAGACAATTTTAAACCGTCTAAAATAAACTGTCTGGACTTTATTCCAGACGGTTTTTTACAATTTCTGGACGGTTTCAAACCGTCCAGAAATGGAGAATTTCTTGTAGTGATTAGGTAATATTTTTCAAACCGTTCGATGCAAAGAACGGCCTGGATTCTATATTTTAGAATCTACAATTTCATTTCTAATTGTAGAGGATCCTGCTTTCTTCTTTTATGCCGCATAAATTTTTGTGAAATACAAATAACTTAATTGTAAGGATTATATGATAGAAATACAATAGTGATTAGTTGGCAATGAATTGTACCTAATAATTATGGATTAATGATCGTTACTGCAGATTTGCATATGCAAACGAGGTAAAATATTGAAGACAATTCTAACAAACTGATCAGAATATTGCCATTAATTTGATTTTCACAAGATAACATGATATATTCGTCACAAAACTAACACGCACAAACATGATAACATAGAAATTGGAAAATTTTAGGTTACTTGAATGGGTAAAAGCCCGTTCCAAGTAATCTTAGAAGTATATATATATATATAATACAGTATATTGATCGTTCAAAGGACGATCTGTGACTGATTGAATTAACCTGATATATGGAATTGGAATCTCATTGGGTGTGACAGTTACCTGTCCGAATTTTTGGAGTTAAAAGGTTGAGGTGAGGATAGAAAGGAACATGACTACAGAAGTTAATTATGAGCTTGCAAGGGAGAGAACGTCCATGACAGTGAAAAGTGAAAACCACGAAGAAAGGGTCACACAGGACTCTCAACTGCAACAAACAAACTTTTCCCAAGAAGAAGAGGCGCCAGATGAACAGGCATACAAAAATTAGACATAGTTAGAACAACAAAAGCAAAATGCACACTGGGAAACATAAAAGAGGGGGAGAAGGCATATATATATCGTAGGCATAGCTAAACCTATAAGTACTACTAATGCTCAGTCTAGAGCACTGAACCAGACATTTCCTAGAAAACCTGATCGAGTCAATGCAACCCCCGCAGGATATCACTCACGGTAAACCAAGAAATATTGAGATGGAGCGGGAGGTACTGAAGCGCAAGAAAAATAGTAACTGCACAACAAGCGATTGTGTAAATTGGAATTGCAGCCCAATGTAGCCTCTGCCGTATCACAAGCATGAGTGTAGCAGCAAAAGCAACCATCATAGCCGCTACGGCAAAGAACACTGTAGTTAGGCCCAACACTGCTTCAAGGGAAGAGACCTCCTGAAATCTTGCTCTTGCATTCTCGATGTCATAATGGAGAGGATCACCACCACAGAAGTCAGTGAGAAGCAGAGCAATAACATGTCTGAGGTTGTGAAAGTGCGAAATGCAGTTGCCTTGAGGAGCAAGGGATGACCTGCTTTTGAGTTGGAAGCACCGGGGATGGTGTAGTACTGCATGCCTTTGTTGTTCGCATTAGCCATTCTTGGCCTTTCTCCACCAGTTGCTTATGTTCGATGGTGAATAATTCTTCAGCAGTCTGATTATGCTTATTTTGGTGGTGGAAGAAATATGGAGGCACAAGTTTCCGCACTCGCTGCAATATTAATTAGTTGATGAATGGAAGGAAATAAAAGTTGTGAAAAAGAATAAGAGGAAATACGGTTAGCTCGTGTGGTAAGTCATTTGGCCTTGATGCCTCATAAAATATCATATCTAAAGTTCAACCCTTTTTTAGTACAAATAATTTTTGAGGCCCATGGCGGAAAGCCGGAGTTTTACTCAATCTGTTTAAGGCCTTTTTTAAGGTCCTTTTTGGCCCAGGCCTGTCCCTCAGCTGATGCTTATCCTGGTACGCAGCTTGAAGCAAAATGCTTGATAACTGAGCAGGCGAATATTGAAGATGATCCAAGATTTCTTTCCTTCGATGTCTTGCTGCAATATGAAGTATGTTCTCGTCTTGGTCATTTATGACCTCAATTGCCTGAGGTTTACAATCTGATCTATATATGATCCCATATCTTGCGGCTGAAATTACTGAAGGTTCATAAGAATGCGAGTCCACTTTAACGGATGGATAGGCCGGTTTAATAAATTTTGAGGTCTAAGACGATAAGTTTAAGTGATGTACCTTTTTTATATTTAAATATTAATTAAATTAAATATATTTTAATATTTATATTTTTTTTTATTTAATATGTCAATTAGAGCACTTTCTTTTATTTGTAAAATGTATTTTAAAACTTTTTTTAAATAACTTATTAGATATAGAATGACTTATCATTTGATTCAAAGACATGAAATAATAAGATTTAAAGAAAAATAAAGAAAAAAATGAAAATAAGTTATATATGTAAAGATTGATGTGTAATATTAGAACATAATGCGGAAAAAAAAAAATGTTGGACATTGAAGACTCACCAAGAGTAATTACATTTATTATGCACAACGCAAACAATGAAAATTTATGTACTTTGAAGAATTTTCATGTTTTTCTAAACATTCAATTCAAATAAACATTGGAGAAAAAATTATGCATGTTGAACTAATTTCATGAATATAAAAAATGGTGCTTTTAAAAAAAGTAAATAAGTGAAACTTTTCAAGAATTTATGAATGTTTTTTCTGAATGTGAATAATGAGACTTTTAATTTATAATTACTTTTAATATGATTGAGGACCTTAGTTTGGAACTATTTATTAAATTTTTACCATATTGAGTATTAAAATTTGTTTTGGAAATAATATTTATTGTACAATTATTAAGTGCGGGCCTTTATTGCTCTTGGTCAAATTCACTTGCAAGTGTGTCTATTTGTGCTTATCTAAGACTTGCAATTAAACAAAAAAAAGGTAATGAGGCAACCGCCTCCAACTGAGGGTTAGCAGGCTACGACCTCTACCTGCGATGGTTTAACAAGTTGTAATGTTTAAGACATTTTGTAGTAATTAAAATATGAAATTTGAGTACATAATTAATTAAAATTAATTAAGTGAATTTAAAATGCAAGAGAATATTTTTATGTCCAAAGAAAAAAATTACAAAAAAGAAAAGAATTAAAGAATTTAAATAAGAAAATAAGAAAAATAATAAATAAAAAATAAATAAAAAAGTGGGCCGCACTGCCATAGCAAAATACAAAGGCCAAATGGCCTTTGTTCCAAATAGGCGTACAGCCTTTCAAAAAAATGGTGCAGGTTTGTTTTTTTTTAAAAGAAAAATGAAAACCGGTCCACCACTTTGAAAAAAGAAACTCGACACGCGTGATTTTTTTTAAGAGGCTCCGGAGAGCCTCTTTTCTGTTATTTCCGAAAAACAGGGGGGAGATTTTCTCAAATGCCCCTTTGATTTTTTCACCTTGAAACCTTCGTATAGAAGATCCAACGGTTCGATCTTCAATTCAATTTTGAAAACGTGATTCTTATACTAGGATTTACATCTTTACCGATCATTTTAAGGTAAAACACTAAACTCATGATTTCGTAATTTTAGGTTAAAATATTAAAATGTGAGTTTAATCTAGTGTCTTTTTTAGGTAATAGGTTACTTGAAATTTACTTGAAGCTACCCAAACCATAGATTTGGTTTGGTGAAAATTTGGTAAGTTTTTCTAAAACCCTAACTTTTGAGTATTTAATTTTAGTGGTGTTTTCATGTGATTAACCCTTAGTAAATACTATTGGGTTAATAGTATTGTGATTTGGAGTAGTGTTTTGTAAATTGGGTAAAAATATGGAAACCCTAATTTGATGGGTTAAATTAATTTGAGGTCTTAAAATGTCTAAAACCTAGATTGTTAATTTGTGGATTAATAATTGTGGTTATTGTGATGGTTAATCCCAAATTAGCTATAGGTTTTGTAAAAAGATATTAGTGAATATAATTTTAAGGCTAATATTATTATAGAAGTGTTAGTAAAAATAATTAATGAGTTAGTGAAATTAATTATGGGATTAGTGTTAATGGTATGAGTAAATATTTAAATGGTGATTTTAATGTCTAACCCCAAGTAAATACTTTGAGTTAGTTTTATTTGAGTTTAGTTAGTGTCTAGAATTTACAGGTAGATGTTTGGAACCCTAGAAATTCTATGGATTTTCCATGGGTTAGTGCTTGAGCAGTCTAAGAGCTAAATGTAAGTCTAATATTAGAAAATGTCAAGTAATGTGCAATGTATTATTTTTCAATGATACATTGTAAGGTGGTGTCTAAGGAACCTAGTGCTTAATATCCGCACAGCCAGGTGATATTCTACTCACTGAGAAACTATTATTTTTATATAATGTAGAATTGCAAAATATATATGTTGTTTTATAAATCTGAACCAACTGTATGTTGAATATATCTGTTCTGAATGATTTGAGTACTTTTGAATATATTGAAATTATGATTACGTTTTGAAGTATGTATATGATATGTGGAGTTTGGAATGAATGATGTGATTATATGATATGGTTGAAAACTTTGTAAACTGTGATTGCATGGGACCATAAATGTGATTTCAGTGTTAGTATAAAATTGGGGAATATGATGCATTACGTGCTTAACGGCATAACTTGGTTACTTGTGTGCTTAATTGCACAACCATGAGTGAACGAACTCTATGTTAATATGGGTGAAAGGACCCTATGTTAATGTGAGTGTTCAGACTCTTATATATATTGTGATGTGACGGAATGTGTTGCATGCTTATATACTGTAATTTTGCTAAACGTATTAGTTGCATGATTTAAATGCATTGAGTTTGAGAGTGCGTAGATGATTGCATTGCCCAGAGTTAGAGATGCCATTGTCTATGCAATACCACGTGTGTTGCTGCTTAAAGGCAATACGCTGTTGGCAGTAGGCACGGTGTTATGGGATGCTAATGTCTATGTAAGACCGTCGCGAGTTGTCGTTGTTCTTTAGCTAAGACATGCTTGTATGGTAGAGTCTCACTCTCGTACTCGCATGATCACACTGACATTAAAGGTAATAAGTTTGATGGGAGTAGGCTTAGTGTTGCCTAATTCAGGGAATATAGATGTCTTAGTACAGCTAAACTAAATGTCATGTCTTCCTACTTAAACGTACTTGTATGCTTAAGATTACTCGCATACATGTATGATTGAGCCACTGATCAAAAGTAATATATTGTAGATGAATCGATATGTAGAAGCTTCTAAGGTGGGATGACTGGAACTTCTATATATGTTTACAGCTACATAATATGTTTTAAATGTTTTCTATTAGTCGGTGTTTGGTATATCAACTATTGGGGTTTTTTAAACAAAAGTTTGTAAATTGGTAGCTGTTATAGTTTACGCGAGACTATAAAAGAAAAGTTGATTCTTTGTGAAAACCCAGTTTAATATCACTGAGGTCTCGGTATGTTTTATACTGAGACGGTGAACTCATTATTTCATTTGTGCCGATGGAGCAACCCCCGCAACCGCGCAGATATTGAGGCTTTGGTTGCAGGTTCTGTGGATATAGATAATGACTTGTCCACCTAGCGTATGAGATTCTATGATTGGAGCATATCACGATAGTCATAAGTCACGAACTCATGGGTAGTCCGAATTTTGGGTATTTGGTTCATTGGCTCATGTCCTACGTGGCACATTTATTTTGTGAGCATGTATTTTGAGTATGTAAATTAGAGTTTAATACTTTGTAAGATTTAACTAAATAGACTAATAAATGACTCTTATTGTTGATAACAGTTATGTATTAGATGGATTTTCGTTATTGATATGTGTTTCGCTGCATATTATATTTCTATTACGCTGTGTTAGATGCAACTCTGAACATCAGGTAAATGTTATGGGACGTGTATGTCATGTTGGCTGAGCGACAAGTAGTTGTGCCACTATGAAGATCCGTTTGTATATTTAAAAGGAAAAAAAAAAAATGGGGGGGGGGGGGGGGGCGCGGGGGAGGGTCGTCATAGCAATAAGCCATCCTTTCATTTGGGGTGGCCATCGAGTAAATGGGGTTGCCTGAAAGCCACCCCTTTGATTGGATGAACCGTGCGAGCTACTTATTCGTTGAGAAGTGGCCATTCGAATTGCACCTTTTGTTAGAGCTATCTACACGAGCCACCCCTCAATTTGGGGTGGCTGCACGAGCCATCTCTCAATTTGGAGTGCCCGCATGAACCACCCTCTTGCACCGCCACCCCCTTCCAATTCCTTCTTTTTCTTATTTTTTCTATTTTTTTAATAACTTAAAAATTCTTTTTTTATGTGACGTGAAACTTTTTTTTACGCTGTTAATTCCACTTAAGCAATTTTAGAGATTTTGAAAGAATGAGTGAAATTAGAAAACCTAAAAACTTAAGGAGTTAAAAGTCGAATTTAAAAACACAGTACATTGAAATTGCACGATTTTTAGCGAATAAATTTATATTTTTCCTTTTTTTTTTTTTTGGGAGCTTTTACAATGGTTTCCCATGTATAAAAAGAAAATAATTCTAGCTAGTCAAATATCCATGAAATTTCATTGAAAAAATATATGCAAACGAAGTAAAATATTGAAGACTATTCTAACAAACTGATCCATTAGATTGTCACAAGATAATTAACATTATTCGGCACCAAAATTACATGCACAAACACGATAACATAGAAATGGAAAATTAATATTTAGGTTTCTTAATAGGGTAAAATTAAAGCCCAAGTCATCTTAGAAGTGTATATATATCCCGGTCATATATAAAACTTTCTTGGTTTTTCAAAGGATCGACGATCTCAGACTCATTAATGCATTACCTTGATATATGGAACTGGAATCTCATTGGGACTTGTAAATGGGGAGCGTAGGGTTCTTTCGAAACCGACGGGGGAGACAAAAGTTGGGAAGAACCTTCCTAATTAATTTCCGGGTGAAATTGACAGCACTCAAGGACGCGACATACAAAGGGAACTGTAAGATTGCGAAAATGGAGACTGGAAGGAATGCAGCAGTATATATGAGCGTTCTAGTCAACCGCCTCTTCAAATGAACGATGAGCACAATTGTTGCAGCAAAAGCAAGCATGGTCACCGCCACTGAGAAGAAGAGGAAGGTGAAGCCGAGTGTAAGTTTCCGAGGAAGTGAGTGACGGAAACTTTCGAGCTCGAAGGGTGAGGTGAGGATAGAAAGGAACATGACTACTGAAGTTAATGAGCTTGCAAGGGAGAGAACGTCCATGACAGTGAAAATCAGGAAGAAATAGTCGTACAGGAGGACAGGAACCCCAGTAGATTGATCGGAACCTCCAGGCACGGTGTAAGCAGCAGCAAAGGCGACCGTGGCAATAAGTACCGCCACAGTAGAGCAAGACTCGGAGGTCCGCTTCAGCCATTGTTTTGCCTCCTTGAGAAGTTTTTTATGGGTTCTGTCGAAGAACTCTTGGGCGGTCTCGTCATGTTCCTTGCTAAGGTGCATTTCATAATGGGGGGGCATTATCCTCTTCACACGCTGCATAAAATTAAGTAGAAGGTTATATTTATGACAATAACGCTATCAATAGGCCGAAAGTGAAATATTTAATTGAAATATAATAAAATGGATAGAGATTTAGTTAATTTTCGAATTCAAGACTTCTCATCCAATACCATATTATCTTAAAAACTTAAGATGATATGAATAAATGAATTTAATTATTTAGTTTAATTTATATATTACAATCAATGTCCAGATCAAATCTCATCATATAAAATCAAATCTTGTAATATATTATGACATTATTAAAGTGTTTTGAATAGTATTTTTTTTTTTTCTTTGGAAAATAAATATGAGTAATGTTAGAAGGAGAACTAAAGTCTTTCTTGTGTCCTCTCTTTGAAATGATTATTATTGAATTTTAATCAAATGATGATTTTAAAAGCCATGAAACATTTGAGACAACACAAGAAATACTAGAGAATTACTCACCAAATATTTTAAGAGATGCGCAATTTATACATTCTCCCCAATTTCTCCTCACATCATTCCACTTTTAAAAATTACCGTTAGACATGCAGGGCAAGGGCTCATATGATAAACCCACATGAATCCACATATCTAATGATAATTTTTGAAAGTAAAATGTTAGAAAATGAATAGAAAGAAGAAATGAATCATATTATAATGTACATTGTTAAGGTATTTGTGCCGAATCAACAAAAAATTAAGCTGTAGACATTTATAATGCCAGCCGATATTATTTTGCTGTCATTACTCTTATATATATACCAAATAACCATGATATGGAAAAATCTTTGAAATGTGGCCTAGCTAGTAACGGTAAAGAAAGAGGTGGTTACCTTTAACCAACGCAACTCCTCTTGCAAATGGAAAGCAGGACCAGAGTGGGTACCTCTAGTCTGGAACTTCGTGACTCCAACGTGGTGCAAGACGGTGTAGCCTCTCTGATCAAGCTGCCGGACTAATCTGAACATTGCTATTTCCTTGCTCTTTACAATGCGAAAGATTTTCAATTGACGGTACTGAATGGCCACATGCAATATGTTGTGTCCCATATCGCTTACGTGCTCAACCGCCTGGGGATACAGTTTAAGTATCTCCTCCACAATCTCTACTATTCCTGTGCTCGTTGCTAAGAGCAGCGAAATAGGTTGTCCCTCTTCGGGCGGAGTTCGAGGCAATTCTTCCGGCCATGACCGATCTGGTGTCCCACCACCATCTATTCGATCGAGCTGCCTTTTTTTCTCCTTTAGTTTTTTGGCCGCCTCTTCTTCTTCAGCGCGAGCTGCGGCCTTCCTTATTGAGATCCTATCCTCCACTTCTATGTATTCACTTTGCTCCCACGATAAATCTTTTGGTATTAGCAAGTGGGCCAGTTTGAGAGCTGATTTATGTTTTATCTTTTCTTTGGATATATTCTCCATCACTGGCCATCCTGATTAAGTTCGAGATGAGAGACAGTTGTGAATTTTTATTTTTTTTTAATAGTAATAAAGAGTGATGGGTGTGATATAAAGTATAAAAAATTTGTATGAAAAAATAAATAAGTTTTGTTTTGTAGTGTGTTTTTTTAAAAAAAATAATAAAAAAAATTATTGATGTAATATAAAAAGTGTTTTGAAGTTAAATTTTTTTTTTTTTAATTAAAAAAAAAAAGTGTTTACCAAAAGAGCAAGGGAAAGAACGTACGTACCAAGACAAAGAAATCTCCAAATTGATGCGTAAATCTTTCTTGGTACTGCCAAATATATATATCTCTTATCAAACTTAAATTAAAGAAAGATTAATATACTAGGAAGTAAAAAGGGCACACGCGAGATTGTGACAAGCTATTTTATGATCTTACATTTTACACATATAATGGTATAGAGTAATATTTACATATCACATAAACATTTCATAAATATTTTATAAAATTAATATGACAAGGTTTATTAGTAATTGGATCCTTTAAAAAAAAAAGAAAAAAAAAAAACTTATCAAGTATTAAACCTTTGTCACATCATGTTATGTGTTCGGAAATATTCTCAATAGTGAATAAATAGGCTTATTAAATTTATGTAAACTCGTTAATATATGAAGCCTGAAAGATTAATAATTAAGATTAAGGCTTATCAAGAGACAACTTCAATAGAAGCCCAAAAATATTTCGAAAGTATCAAATTCCGAGATATTAAGGTTGTACGTTGGAGATATGGATCCCGAATATGTTGGGGAGGAATCTTAAAGTTAGAAAATCAGTTCTCACCCAATCCATAACAATAGTTGAGATCTCATCTATAAATAAGTACAAACCACCAAATATGAGACAAATGAATTTTTTATTATAAAAACTTAATCTAAATTCTTTTTTAAAGATTTATTTAGGCATCGGAGTGGGTCCGACTACTATCCTCGACGAGTTCTTTTGTTAATATTTATCATTTTACAAGAGTGAATAAAAGCTTTTACAAAAACTTAATTGTATTGCCGTACCGAAAACTATCCCGTATCATGATATCCATATTAAGTGAAATGAGGAAGCATGAATCTTTTGAATTTTTAATTAAGATTAGTACATCAAATTTTGCTCATAAACGTACGACTCCAGCTTTGTGTACCTGAAATAAGTTTACGCACCACCATGGAGAGGCACTGCACACAAATTAAAAAGTCGTTGCTTGAAGGCTGCTTGGGTTGATGATCAGATTCATGAGTGTCTCGTCGGCAGCTTTCTTTCTTTTCAGTGTCCTGAGTTGGAACGCCTGGATATATAACAGCAACGACACCATCAAGTTGCCAAGAATTTGGCTTGCTTTATTAAGTATAATTGAAATTCTTTAGATGGTTGAAAATATTCAATTGCCGGCCTCACCAAAATGAATAAAATAATATATAATAAATAATATTATTTAGTAGACTAATATACTACGTACTTCCATACAACAAGAATGACGTAGCAATAAAAAATAAATTCTAAATTTTTTTATTTTTTATTTTTACAAATACTAATCTAATGACTGATTTTTACTATTATATCATCAAATTGTATGATAGTATTATACTAAATAGCATTACTCGTTAAAATTATAGCCCCAAAAACATAACAACTCATATATAAAGGCAATGCTAGATACCACACAAACATTTCACAAATATCTCAAAAAGCGGATGTAGTAAAGTCTAGTAGTCATTGGATCAACCATTGTCATCTATATATATATATATATATATATATATATATATATATATATATATATATATATATATAGAGAGAGAGAGAGAGAGAGAGAGAGAGAGAGAGAGAGAGAGAGAGAGAGCTTGTCACGTCAGTTTTGTGAAATGTTTGTATGGTATGTAATATTACCCCATATATAATTATAAACAAGAGGCTAATAGTAGACCGTTATAAAAATAAAATTAAAAAAAAAATACTTAGAATTATAGGACACTGAAATGAATTTAGTTTGGACAACATACATAAAACTACAGAATAGGTGAAATGAAGATCATTCATGCATTTTATAGACCAAATTTTATTTTGTTGCATTTTACGATGTACACGTCAATTAAATAACGTGACAAGATATATATCATATATAATTACTATTAGATCTGTCAAATTTAATATGAACCATGAAATGAATACTTTCGATCAATTTCACTCCTGAATTCCACTTTGAACTTTCATACTATTAGAATGGGCAATTGCAAGAGTTATAGATTTGATGATTTTAGATTCTTTGGGTGAGGCTTTTGATATACATATTTATGCACCATCTTAACCTAGAAGCTTAAACCAGTAAACTGATTTAAAACAAATTATTTATATGTATTATGTATATCAATCTAGCAGATATCACTTGTGACGTCCCACATCGCCTGGGAATGAGGATATGCTTATATGTATAAATGCATCATTTATAACACAACGCGTTTTAAAGTCGTGATGGTCATGAACCTATCAGAACTCCGCAGTTAAGCGTACTTCTGCGAGAGCAATCCCAGGATGGATGACCTCCTGGGAAGTTTGGTATGAAGAGCCAAAAGCGGACAATATTGTGTCATTGGAGGTGGGTCGTTACATCACTCTTTCCACTATTTATCGATGCGATAACAAATTAAAACTCACATTTAACATTCTTTACCTACATAACAAGTACTGTATATACTAAGAGTTGAAGGAAGGATCATACAATGATAAATTAATTTCTTGAAAAATCCACAGTTGCTGCTACTCTTGAATGCTAATGGATTGCTTGAGAGGAGCTGAAGTCCTATCATCCCACGTCGATCTTTGTCGTTGACCAAAACTTTATACCTATGCGCTATATCCAGTGCAATATCTGTACGTTTTTAAAGTTCAAACAGAAAAGAAGTAGTAGGAAAAGAGAATGGATATATAAGAACATTCCCTATTGCAGCAAAATATATATTAAGCATTTTGTTCGAATAAAGAATTGATTCAACGGATGTGGTTAGCAAAAAATACTCACCAAAGAACTCAGCAAGAATTGTTATGTGAAGAATTGTTGTTCCATCGTGCCTTTTCAAATGATCGAGAGCCTCTTTCTGATTCGGTTCCAATTCTTTTTTGTCAAATATATCTGCTAGAAGCTCGAACATCTCACGCTTGCCATAATGGGCTGCTCTGAAAAGAGCTGTTTCCCCAAGCTTGTTACGCATATCCAGCAAATCTGGAGCTAATATTAACAAATCCTTGGCAAGGCACGTCATGTTGGTTGTAGCAGCCTCATGGAGGACGGTGTCCCCCATCGCATTTTGTTTGCTCAGTAGAGGTACTGTTCCTTGTTTACATTTCTTCAGGATTTCTCTCGCGATGCTCTCGTGTCTCATGGAGATTGCCGCGTGCAGGATGGTGTCGCCGCGTGGTGTTACAGGCCTAGAAAGATCTCCCATTATTGCTGGACATAATTGAGTTTTTACTTCTGCCATGTTCCCATGCAGAATGCTTTTATAAAGGGCCCTCATCGTGTCGGGAGTGGTTTCCGCTCGCGCCATGAGAGATAAACACAATTCCTGACTCCTGAGTTTGGCCGCAAGGACTCACTCATTCAAGAATTAATATATATAGTTCCATGTACGGCCTAGCTACTGGATAGTTAGGACCGCATCAGTAATATACTAATTAATATGTATTATTCACTTCTTTGTAATATTCCTGACCTTTTTCTTTTGAAAGCATCAAGCAAAGAATTATTTTTTCTTTTTCTGCTTTCAGAATCTCAATTTTCAATCATTTAAGGGCATCCCGACAATATCTTTTCTTTACCTTTCTTTTCTTTTCTTTTTTTTTTCTTTTTTTTTTTTTTGAGAGTACAGAATATTTTTTGCTTTGTGATCTTTCTGAACTAACACTCAATTTGTAATGTCGTCCCAAACTGCTAAAACTTCTTAACTACACCTTATGTTCAAAAAAAAAAAACTAAAAACTAAAATGATCCTAAATTTTTTTAATAAGACAATAATTTCCCTATAAATTCTATAAATAAAACAAAATAAAAAATTAGGCCAGAAGAGGCGGTGGTTCAAAAACCATTCCCAAATGGCCAAAAAAAAAAAAAAAGAATGAGGGGTGGTTCAGCCACCCCAGATATGTCCGAACCACCATACCCATGCCCATTTGGGGGTGGTTTCGGCCACCCCCTCTTCCGGCAATCCCCTTTTTAAAATTTTTAATTTTTAGTTTTATATTTTTACTAAGGGTATTTTTGTTATTTGAAAAAACTTCGTAAATTTTTTATAGTTTTGATGGACATTGTATATTGAAGGTTGGTTTGAGACTTTCTTTCTTTTTAAGGAATGAAGTACTATTCCCATTGGTAACTCTTAAGAACTTAGGATCATTGATCCATCTTAGTTGATAAGAAATAAAGTGAATTTAATATATATTAATACATAGAAATTATAACATTAAATGAGAGATAAAATTGAGTCATATCTTCAGCGGAACAAGAATTTTAGGCACCCGCTGGGGGGGGGGACAAAAAAAAGAAGGAAAAAAAATAATTAATTTAAAGGACATTTTAAATTTTTTGGGGGGATATTTTTGAATTTTGGTTGAAAAATAAAAGAGAGAAGGAAAGAGAAATAAATAATAATAAAAATAAAATAGATTGAAAAATATTAAATAAATCCAAAAAATAAGTCTCGTTTGAACGAGCCTGCCACGTGTTATATTTAGCGCATCAGATCGTGTGTTGAATCGGAAGAGCTTGATGGTTGGCAGAGAGCCATCAATAAGACCAACCTTATTCTTGGTAGTGAGAGCCGTAACCATTGAGCCGCTCCATGTATGATGTACGGTAATTTTTCAACATTCAATAGTTGATCAGAGACCAATAAAGACCTGGACTATCTCATGAGATGGAGATGGAGATGGAGTGCATGAGAAGAATCATCACTTGTTATTGCAGCGGATTTAGAAAGGGAAAATGTAACACTCCGGTCCCATATTGGGAAGAGATGAATAACTCATATAGAGTGAGTGATTTATATATATACTCATGAATGATAAGTCTCACATTGCCTAATTACAAAGTAAAATTGAGCTTTATAAGTAATTCTAGAAAAAGCTCTAAATTGACTAGTCCTTTTGGGATAATAGTGCAGATATGGCTAGCATTTTTCCTAGGTCGTTACAATTGGTATCAAAATCACTTAGTAACTCCAGGTCATGTGGTACTAAAGCGCCGCATGACATGGCTCTGACGAGGACGTTAGGGGTTTAAGGGGGGGGTTTGTAATACCCCGGTCCCATATTAGGAAAAGATGAATAGTTTATATAAAGTAAGTAGTTTATAAAGATACTCATTGGTGTTAAGTCTCGCATTGCCTGATTACTAGGTGAAATTGGGCTTTATAAGTGATTCTAAGAAAAATTTTAAATTGACTAGTCCTTTTGGGGTAATAGCGCAGATATAACTAACGTTTTTCCTGAGTCGTTACAAAAATGCCATGATTATTAAAAAAAAATGCTCTGATACTATAACTCTATAAGAAATCTATGTTGCAAAAATGAAAACAAAGAAAACAAGTATGGAGGAGAAGGAAGAAGAAGGGTATCAAGATAGATGCATGAAATGAGAGATAAGATTTGATATATATATATATATATATATATATATATATACACGAACCGAGCTTGGGCGATTAGTGCCTGTCCGAGCTCAGCTCGTTTGAGCTGTACAAGAGCTCAAGCTCGACTTGAGCTCGTGATGAACTTTGGAATCCTAGCTCGGCTCGGCTTGCCAAGGGAAAAACCTTGTCCGAGCTCGAGCTCGAGCTTGTCGATTATCCGAGCCGAGTGCCTTATTAAGCACTCGGCTCGGCTCGACTAATGGGATTGAGAGAGAGAGTATTTCGAGATTTCAACGTCGCAGACTCGCAAAGCTTCAATGGCGAACGGCTAGCTTCTCATCTACATCATTAAGGTTTGCATGTACAGCTACTCTCCCAATCTTTATATAAACTATAAAGGAATGGTTTTCTACTTTATGAGTAAAAAGAAGGATAAATCTAATGAAAATAAAGATATGTTCATTAGAAGATAAAATAGACATCGAAAGAAAAAATGAGAAGAGCAAGTAAAGAAAATGGAAGATTCAAGATTGGGAAAATAAAAGGTTAAGAAAAAATGAGAAGAATGAGAGCTCTGCGACTGCCGAGTATGGAAATGGTAAGGAAAATGGAAGATTATATTCAAGATTCAAGATTGGGAAGAAGTGAAAAAAAGCTGCACAATTTGAAGAAAAAATTTCTTACATGCTAATGTAGCAAACATTTATACTAAATGTTATCTTGACCGTTGAATATAATCATCAATTGTTTGGTTGAGTTTAAGCCGTCGAATCATATTAATGATAGTGATCTCATGACCGATTCACACACAATATAATATTGCTTTCAAAATATTGCATTACAGCTGTTTTCCATATTTAGCATTACAAACGGCCACGATTCATGGATAACACGATCCTACGGTCGAGCAAAATTTTTGAAACTCTCAAATCGTCTGACTCACCTCCTAGCCCTCCTCGGTAACATGAAAGAGTAATGATTCACTACCACCTAAATATACAACTTTCCACCACCTTGTCTATGTGGCAAGGTGGTCCCCCACTTTAATTTATTTTTAAAAAATAAAAAAACTCAAAAAGTAGTGGGGGACCACCTTGCCACATAGACAAGGTGGTGGAAAGTTGTATATTTAGGTGGTAGTGAATCATTATTCAACATGAAAAGCCATGCGCCCATGCTGCAACTTGGAATTTGGAAAACAAGAAAAGGCTCAAAATCCATGTTGCTCCTCTGCGAGTGACACTTATTAAAATAAAAATAAAAATAAACTCTGCCAGTGACGCACGTCACGCACGCCAGTCCAAACTGGATAAAATCCTGTACACGCAACTTGTGTTTGATTAGGTACAGCAGAGCGAATCAGACAAATCTTAGGCATTGATATCAATTAACTATTGGATGGTTCAATAATAGTCGTTGAATCTGATGAATAGCATGCATTCAAAACACAAAATAAATTTTAGTGTCAGTCGTGCTCTACAGCTAGAATGCACATTAGCCATCCAACGACTAAAATTGATTAACAAACTAGTCTAACACCTAATTATGATCTTTAATTAGTTAATATGATGAAAATTGATTAACAAACTAATCTAACGATGATCTTTAATTAGTTACTATGATGATTCAAAGTTTTTTAAAAAAAAATAAACAAAATTCTACTAACTCTCTATGCACCGTTTTCTCATTTATGCAGTAATAGCAATAACTTATAACTTTATAAATTATAAGCCTATATTTAGTCAAATTTTTTTTTTTTAGAAGTATAAGCCTATATTTATAAGCTAATTAAAGATTTTAAAGAAATTATTATTTATACTTAAAAATTTTAAAGAAATTATTATTTATACTTAAAAATAATTAATTCTAACTTAAAACTTATAAGTTACATATTGTCATACTGATATAATTATACATTTATACTTAATTAGTTAATTTGTTAGATGTTAATCATAAATCCATAATTACTAATTACACATTTATACAAATTACACTTAATCATAATTCATTAATTCATAGCCTCACGAGTAAAAGCCTACAAATTATTAATTATATTTAAACTAGTACATTAATAATAATAATAATAATAATAATAATAATAATAATAATAATAATAATAATAATAATAATCATACTTAATCATTATTTTATACTTAAGCTAAAAGTATAAAGTATGTATCAAAATTATCTAAGTAATTAGATACTTTTTGTTTTTAACAGATAGCATGTGCTACCATATATTGCTGAAAAAGACTCAAAGGCAATTGCAGATAATAAAGGTACAAGACCAACCTACACTCTAAGCTAGAAACAAATCTGACTTGAAACAGCTGCCTAAACAATACACAAATATTACAAAAACATCGTTTGGGACACTCTTTACAATTAAGCACAAACTAAACAAAGAAAATAGGGCCAATCTAGCTACTAAGCCAACAAATAGTCCAGTAACATTTAACCATTACAAAGATAGACTGTAAACAGAAACAACAAAGAAAAACCTAACATAACACCAAAACGAAAACCAGCGCCGGGAAGAAACCGTCACGGGCGCCAATGTGAATTGTACTAGATACTTAATCATTATAATTTATATTAGTTACTTGGTGTGAATAGTATACTTATGAGTTATGACTTATGTAGTTATGTGACTATGTCATTATGTGACTATAATAATTTATTGTTATAACTTAATTTTTAATTATATATAGTTATGAATTATGATCATATGATATGAAAATTATGAATTATACTTAATTCTTTATCCTAATTTCCTTAGTATCTAATAATAACATTTATATGACATAATATAACTAGATAATCATTATCATTATAATTAAGATACATTAGAGATAGAACCATAGGATTATTATATTCTATAATAAATATACATCATATCACCTATTGTTGTTAGATCATAGTACATTGTTAAAACTTATATCACACTTAATTATACAATGATACAAAATAAGTATTGTTGATATAATTATTACATTATACATTGTGCCATATGACATAAGATTTAATATCATATAAATTGTTAGATTGTACTTAAATTAAATCAAATGAATTGTTAGATCATATCACATATTGTTGTTACATCATAGTACATTGTTAGAACTTAGATCACACTTAATTATACAATGATACAAAATAAGTATTATTGATATGATTATTACTTTATACATTGTGCTATATGACATAAGATTTAATATCATATAAATTGTTAGATTGTACTCAAATTAAATCAAATGAATTGTTAGGTCATATTACCTATTGTTGTTACATCATAGTACATTGTTAGAACTTAGATTACACTTAATTATACAATAATACAAAATAAGTATTGTTGATATGATTATTACATTATACACTATGCCACATGACATGAGATTTAATATCATATAAATTGTTAAATCATGCTTAAATTTAATCAAATGAATTGTTAGATCACATCACCTATTGTTGTTAGATCATGGTACATTGTTAGAACTTAGATCACACTTAATTATACAATGATACAAAATAAGAATTGTTGATATGATTATTACATTATATAATAAAGATATAATGTACCATGTCACCTAAGACTTAATATCATATAAATTGTTAGATCATATGTATTTCATATAAATTCTAGTTATAATACAAATGATCATATAATCTAATAATATGAATTATTAGGATTATACTTAATTTGTGATTATAAGAAACAAATTATTGATTTTAATGCTAATCAGTTGATTTGGAATTATATCAATTACATTGTCATTATATATGATATGATAATTTGAATAATATGATTAAATATCAATATTTTTATTAAATCATACGATTAACAATTTATTGTTAATTCAACAAAAATTAGATACTTAATTATTAGACTTAAAGTCTTAGTCTCTTAGATCATATAATATATAATCATCTTAATTATTTTTTATCTTTAAATTATATATTATATAGATACTTATAGATATAACTAATAATTAAATATTGTATAACAATAATTAATTATTGTTAATTAATAAGTGATATACTAAATATCAATATATATGCATATATTTATTAATAGATATGTATATTAATAAATATATACGAGTCGAGCTAATACGCGAGCCAAGCCTTTTTATGAGTATGTTCGCGAACTTTAAACGAGCGAGCTAGGTTTTATACGGGTATGTATCGTTTAATAATCAAGTATTCATGTCCACGAATAACTCATTTAATAACCGAGTCACGCACGAGCCAAACCTTATCGAGCCGAGCCTGAGCGAGCTCACGGGTAGTTTTGCTTCGTTTACATCCCTAATAATCTTATTTAATGATTGAAACTAATCATACAATGTCTAGAGAGAGAGAGAGAGAGTCCAAAATGAATGCTATCATTTACAAGAATACAACTATCAAACAAAATGTACGTAAGTGCATGCTAGCTCCAAGGAAATGATTTTTCAAAAAAAAAAAAATTGGCATTTGCGCGTGGGATAGAAATTTCTTACAAACTGGTTTGTAAGAAATGACATACAATCCACATATAAGAGTGACATATGTCCTTTAAACATATGAGAATCACATGTTCTTTTATTAATGTTATTAAAAAAACACGTGAGAAATACATGTTATTAAAATACATGTTAATCTTATACGTGGAATTTATAAAACAAATATTTTTAATATATTAATTCCATCATATTAACCTACAAAAATCAATTTTTATTCACAACATAAAAAAATGAACCTAAAAATTTGAGGTCCGGCAATTTGAGAATGAGAAACACAAACTCAAAAAATGGCTTACGGTTAAAAAAAAATAAGAAAAAAGGAAACCATTAATTTTACGGAAATTAAAAAAAAAAAAAAATCAGTCAAATCAAAAATGTTTCCAGTTAACTATTATTTTCCGTCCTACCAAACACCAGAAAATACAAAATATATTTTTTAGAAATAATTTTAGGCTGAAACAAAAGAGCCTAAATGTAAGTTAACTACTTGACTATCTAACTTAATTACCAGCTTAACTAAGGGTATGTTTGGAATTGCGATTTAGTAGACAAAAAGTGTGATTTTAAACTAAATCGCAAAAAATGAACAGTTTGAAAATTGCGCTTTTAAAAAATTACGATTTGAACGCAGAAAGCTACTTTTTCAAATCGCAGGAAAGATAGTATTTTTTTAAAAACACATAATTTTAAAAACTAGCCAAAAATTTTAAAGACCAAACTATAATTTTGCCAAACGCTTAACTGCACTTTTAAAAGGTACTTAACATTCAAAGCTTCGTCAACATTATTCCTACACGCAAGGTAAGCTTTCTTTCTCTGCAAGACGTCGATCAGCCCGGCGGCTAGCGCTTTCTTTTTCTAAATGGCAGTGCCACATTAGTGTGTAAGCTTCACTTTTTAATTGTCTTCGTGAAAAAATGCAGCATAAAACTTTTTCTTTCTGGTTGTAATTGCTTACCTTTGCTACTCAACTAAGCAAAGTAGATACCATTAACTTTCTTTAAACTGCGAGAATTCTATGGAACAAAGCATGCATGATTGCTCTCATAGCTTGAGAGAGAGAGAGAGAGGTTGTTGCAAGAACGTCGAAGCATTGTCAAGCAGCCATGGAGAAAGACTGTGAAGCTTCGGGTGTTTCAAGAATGTCGAAGCATTATCAAGCAGCCATGGAGAAAGACTGGAAAAGGTTGGAGGAAATTTGCTTAAAAACCGGAACCGCGGATTCTCCTATTACAGTCGCCGGGGACACTGCAGTGCATATTGCAGTGCACAGTGGCCGTGTGGACTTGGTCCGTAAGTTGCAAGAAATTATACCGACCGGGATTCGGGTGACAAATAATCGTGGAGATACAGTACTTCATGAGGCGGCTGTAGTTGGAAACGTTCCCATGGCAGAATTCTTACTGAGACATGACAAAGATCTTCTTGATGTTAAAAATAAGAGAGGTGAAACTCCTTTGTTTAGGGCCGCTGCATCAGATCAGATAAAAATGGTCTCTTTTTTAGCTGGGAAAGCCATGGAACGTGGCACCATGAAGAATCACATCAGGAAAGGCGCGACCTCCATTATTCATATAGCTGTCTGCAGCAGATACTTTGGTAGACTTTGTCTCTCTTTCACTTAAAGCTGAACAATAGAATCAAATTTCTTAAATCTCAAAAATTCTCTCTTATCTCTCTCTCTCTCTCTCTCTCTCTCTCTCTCTCTCTCTCTCTCCCCATTACAGGTACAGCTCTGCATTTACTGCAAATCTACCCATCGCTTCAATCTGCGAGGGATCAAAGTGGCATGACATGTCTTCAGCTGCTAGCTAACATGCCATTTGTTTTCCAGAGTGGATGCCCTTTGACCAAATGGGAGTGGCTTCTCTTCCATTGTATGTGATCTGACAACATATGTTACTAGCTAGCTAGACTCAACAACTAATTTGCATATCACGTCGTACGTGGCCAATTAACTGAACTTGCATTTTCAATGCAGGCCTTCCAGTTAATGTCGATGACAATGGGGATGGCAAACATGATGAAACTCCGGAGGTTGGCTGTGGCAGGAGTTGCCCCCGAAAATTCTGCCTTTGGGTTGACAGTAGTACTGGCCAAGGTAACTGATACGGGGGAAACTTTGCTCCTATTATGTATGTTAGCTAAATGTGATTAGAAATATTTACGAAATAATTACCATTAGTATATTAGCTAAAACCTTAATTTCTTAGTAAAATTATCCATATATATACATATACGAACTAGAAATTAACCTAATTTGACCAGAAAACTCCTCAAAGTGCTAAAGAAAAATAAAACCATATTCTAGAAAATTCTGAAAATTACAAAAAAATTAACAAACATCCTATCACAAGCAAGACATCCCATATCAAATATTCAAGATTAAGTATCAATACAATAAAGTTTCTCTTTTATAAATATTTGGAGAAATTTCACAAAACTCTCATTAACTTTTACTCGATTTGAAACAATTTTTCAAAGTTCAAAAACTCTCAATTTCATTCATCAATCTTTGAATTTGTTGCAATGTCCCAATTTCGTTAGAATTTTCTGTTAAATCATAACACGGATGCCTAAAAAATTACTAAAATATCCTCACTTTTTTTTCATTTAATAATAAAAAAAATGGGTTGACCCATGGGCCACAAGGTGACCTAAGGCGGGTCCTTTGACCCACACTGGGTCACAAGGTGACCCAATTGTGGTTCTAACATGACCCACGTTGGGTCAACTTTTTTTTTTTTTTTTTGTAAAATAATAATAATAATTTGAAATTAAGGGTAAATTTAAAAATTTATAAAAGTTTCTTGAGCATAAAGGTCATTTCACCCTTTTTGCCATATGATTTAATGTCAAATCCTAATGTATGGAGAGCATTGCATCAAATTAAAAATTTGAGGAGTGAAATTGAAAGTTTTTAAAGTTTGAAGGAGTAGTTTTAAATCGAGTGAAAATTAATGGGGGTTTTGTCATGAAGTTTTCCCTAAATATTTCTAATAACTGATGCTATTAATTAGGAAATTGTTAGTCACATCAATGTTATACTCGAAAGAACTGGCCAAAGTCTTTGTTAAGGATTACGTCGCACGATGGTGCCTCAATGTCAAATGACATTATTAGGTTGGTTTTGATACTATTTTCATGACCTAAAAAACTGCTAGCTACACCTGCACTCTATTTAACTTAGAGTTAAAGTTTCTTGACATGACTTATAAAAGCTAATTCTACATAGTACGCGTACAATTAAGATTTACTGATTTAGCACTCATGCAATGCCTACATAATAAAATACGTGCACAATTAAGTAAGATTTAGCACTCATGCAATGCCTTCACAATCTCTACCCCGTCAAATATGGGATTTATATTGAACTAATTCTGCTCCTCTTCTTATTTGTATTGATAGTGCTCTTCTTTTTATTAAACGAATTCTGCTTCTCGATCTTCTAGATAGTTTTAAATTTCTCTAATCATGTAAGTTACACTACTTGCAGCAATTTCAACAACATACTCTGCTCTTTGGAGGTGCATAGCTCAAAGTATGTTCACTATTGCTACTCACTTCTGCACATCAAAACTTACACCCCGGCATAAATGTATAAAATGCTAATTATAACCACCATTATACATAAATCAATATTAAATCTATATTTGCTTTGAGTAATGCTAGAAAGAATACTCATACATATATTCCTTGCATCCTCTCAAAATTTATGTGATTTTTAAAATTATCATTGTATTTATAATAAATTATTATTGAATTTTGATCTAATGATAATTCTAAAAATCACATCAATAACCTTGTGTAAGGGGGCGCTCGGATATATAGTCAGATAGGTGTCTAGGCAACCTGAATTCCACTTGCTTGGGCTGGCCGTGTACCTAGCTATCTTAATCTGACCACTATACAGGATCTGGTGGATCTGATATTTGATTCTTGTGGAAAGCTAATTAATCAACATATATATCTTATATATCTTGCTCTCGATCGTGGACTGTTAAAAGGATTTCCAGACATTAGTACGCTCTGGGACAAAAAAAAGCTGCAGAAGAGAGCGGTAAAGCTTGCTGGACTACTTCTAGAAGCTCCTGATCAGTACGAGACATGCATGGGTACAAACCTTGGGGACAAACCTCCTGATCTCTCTTCGTTTCGTAAGGACATGGATCATGATGATCAAGTCAAAGGAACAGATAAACCGGAGGACATGCCTCCACTCATCACTATCTCATCTTTGGAGTCTCCACTACTTTCAGCCGCAAGGAATGGGATCATAGAGATTGTAGACATGATTCTGACCAAGTATCCTGAGGCAATTGAGGCCATAAATGAGCGAGATGAGAACATATTTCATGTTGCAGTGAGATATCGAAGGCAGAAAATCTTGGATCTTCTCCAAAAATGGCCCGCTCCGACAAAAAGGCTTAGGAGGAGGTTCAACTGCGATGGTGACAGCATTTTGCATCAAGCTGCATACTTGAGAGAGCGTCAGCTGAGGGACAGGCCTGGGGAAGCCCTTCGCATGCAGTCAGAGATGCAATGGTTTGAGGTCGGTCCTTATTGTGCTTTCATTTTTGGTTAATTTCCTTCCATTCATCAACTAATTGATCATTTAGAAACTTGGGAAGAATATATGGTCAAGACGGTTTAGAAAGGTCTTGATCGATGAAGCTGATAGAAATTGAAAATTTATTCATTTCTACTGTATTCTAACAACTCTCCTTACTCATAATTTGTTCAGGGCATAAGTACTTGAGATGTAGGGCGAACTTTTTGACACCCTTTTGCATAAGAATCTAATTAGTTTTCTATGAATTAATGCAGCGAATTCGGAAAAGTGTGCCTCCACATTTCATCAACCACCTTAATAACAATAATCAAATTGCTCATAAATTGTTCACCAGCGAACATAAGAAACTGATGGAGGATGGCCGAAAATGGATAGATCAAACAACAAAGGCCTGCACTATTGTTGCTGTCCTAATAGCCACCATTGCTTTTACCTGTGCGTACACTACCCCCGGGGGTTCCAACTCAAAAACGGGCCAACCATTGCTCCTCAACGAAACTCCATTTCGCACTTTCACAACCTCTGACACATTATCGCTCTGCTTCTCCCTGACTTCTGTGGTATTGTTCCTCTCCATCATGACATCAGAAATGGATGAAAAAGATTTCAGGAGATCTCTTCCATTGAAGCTGGTGTTGGGACTAACTACATTATTCCTTGCCGTTGCGTCTATGATGGTTGCTTTCGCTTCTACGCTTGTGCTTATGGTAGGGAAGAGGCTACATTCTGCTGCAACTCCAATTTACACTGTCGCTTGTTGCCCAGTTGCTCTCTTTCTTGTGCTTGAATTTCCTCTCTATCTCAATATTGCTTGGTATACGATGAAGGATATGCGGCAGAGTTTCATTGAATGTCTTCCTTTTGGGAAACGATTGTTTCGGAGCTCCGAGCAGTACTAGCACTTAGGGTGGTTAATTTAGTTATGCCTACAATGTGTGTGTGTGTGTGTGTGTGTGTTTTTTTTTTCTTCAGTGTGCATTTTCCTTTTGTTGTTGTAACTATGTCCAAAGTGCATGTTTGTTCCTAAAAAAGAAACTATTGTTATTCACAGCTAAGAAACCAGCACAGAATCAAACCACGCACACACATTAGGTTTCACAGCTACTCTATCATCTCTTAACAATACAGAACTACTACAGATCCAGTTTCTTGGATTTATCACCATAGGTCTACCACATATATATACTGTATTTGGTGAAGTAGAATGCTAATAAGAATATAAGTTTGCTCAGGGCGTTAAGAGGGAGCTGCCTTCCCTGATGAGCACGAACACGCTGCCAGCATCTCCCCTTGAAATTCGAATTTCTTCATCAAGGTATGTGGTAAGTAACCATGATTCAGCTTTGCTGTTTGAGATAGAGAACTTCACTGGCGGTTGGCTGGAAATGGTCTTCACAACGGATGAAGCTGTCTCTTGAACAGAGGTGATTAAGCCCTTGAAGGGTGTGAGGTCAATCTTTTGTCCAAGAAATTCCACATTTTCTGGTATCACTATCGAGTCAGTTAATTGGGGAGTCCCAATTATACCTTCATCAAACTTTATCTGGAAGAAAAAAAAAAAAGGGGGGGGGGGGGGAAGGACTAATTTAGAGCAGAATCCAAAGCTTCAAAATTGTCTAATGTGTGATAGGATCTAGATGTGTTGTTTGAATCAATTTAAGGAAGAGGGCATGAAAAACAAAATGTTTGACTACAGAAGGTATTTGGAAAATGAACAGGTGGAATATAATTTCGTTTCGCATCCTTTGGTTCATGGTTCTTTGCAGAAATTAGAACCCTAAATGCAAGAAGTAATTCAAAGCTCTGGGTTTCTGAACTTGTAGGCACAATTAGTGAGTGACAAGAAAGTATAAAAGTAAAGAATAATGCTATTCTTTATGCCCATTTCATATCAATTGACATTAATTGTTTTAAATGGCTTCCCATATAAAAGTGTTAGCCACTTAAAACATGCAACGTCAGCCGTTGTAAGTTTGGTATGATAAATGAGTGTGAAGAGTTGCATTACTCAAAATAAAAAAGAAAACGTAAACAAACCTGCACACGCTTTGGACTTCGGACTTCAAACTTGGCATTGGTACTAATTGAAGTTGTAGCCAATGGCCCAGCAAATTGGACAGAGTTCTGGACGGTAAAATTCTCCGAGTCAATTGTCTGTGATATTTCCTCCACCTTTACTAAGGGCAATGAACCCCTCGACAACAATGGGAACAAACCTGCAAAAGATGTGTACCTGCTCCACACATAAAGTTCAAAGTCACCACATATAAGCTATTCCCCAAGTACTAGAGGAAGGAACATGAGTATACTTAACAGAAGAAACAAAAAAGTTAGGGATTTAAATCTCCTCTCTGTTTCAAACTTCCAAGGACTACTACAACCCATTTCTCAGCAGATTATATGATAATATAACAAGAAACTACTTCATGCCAAATCAATTTCTATAAGAATCTTTGAATTAATATTCTATGTCAGAAATAAAATTGCTATGAGAGCAAGAAAGGCAAAGACATAAATACCAAGAATTATGAGAGATTTTTCTTTCCCTCTTTTGGTTAAGAACAAATAAATGAGTTAGTTAGACAAGAAAACCCACGATATGAGAGTAAAGATGCACGATTCTTGTGTTGATCATTGTGATCTTGGCTAGAAAGTTTGCACCCAACCCAAGTCCTGTGGATTTTACCTTTGGTGGATGACGAATCCCACTAAAATGGCCAAACTAACAAAAAAAAAAAAAAATACAA
The DNA here is from genome assembly GCF_958979055.1 of Alnus glutinosa. Taxonomy (NCBI): domain Eukaryota; kingdom Viridiplantae; phylum Streptophyta; class Magnoliopsida; order Fagales; family Betulaceae; genus Alnus; species Alnus glutinosa. The sequence continues at coordinate 1,792,226 of NC_084890.1, read as the reverse complement.
CAGAGTACAAAGCAGCGTGCATTATATTTGTGTCTTGTTCTTCTACCACTACAAGTACACACAAGAAGTCTTTTCCACACTGAATGGTTGTAGTATATATGGACGTCTTATGAAAACTCCATATATTTTCATGTCTATATTGATGTATGCTATAATGCCTTTAATTAATTGCACAATTTGTCCAACTCAATCGGCCGGGGACCATGCCTCGTGGAGCGGAGGTCTTTAGTTCAAATCTCCCTCTTCCCCCGTCTTGTGTGGACATATTAAAAAAAAAAAGAATTACACAATTTTAATTTGGTCGACCATGCATTTCAAAGCTTAAGCTAATAAGAAATTATGAATTTAATTTATTGATCGTTATTCTAAAACCCTTCACAGGGTTCAACACCTTTAACAACAAGATTATGACCAAAAAGCTATAATATAATACTCAATACCATCAACAAGTTTCCCCCTTTGCTCATAAAAAACCAACTCAACCAAGCATAAGGTTCAATCAATAAGATTAAGAGTTTTCAATTCTAATTTTTCTTCGTTTCCTAATTAACATGTTCTTAGCAAACAAAACAATAAACTTACGCGAGAATCCATTTGCCATTGAGAAGAGACAAGGCCTCAGTCGGCGCCGGCGTCGGATTCTTCGCCTCCAGCTGCGTGATGAGCTCCACGATCTCTGCTCTGGTCTCGCTCGTCGCTTTCAGCCCCCGATCCGTCCCGTAGAACGAGTCCACCAGCGCCTTCTTCAGCCTATCAATCTCGCTAGGCTCCGCCGGCTTCGCCTCCTCCACCACCGCAACCGCCGCCGCATATGGACCCTCCTCCTTATCCGGGCCCCACTCGTCATCGTTCACCGCCCGGACCCGGAAACTCCGTCGCTCCCGGATGAATTCCCCGGCCCGAATCCAAGATTTCCCAATTCGTTTCGGGCCGATTTTGACCGAATTCGGCGCGGAAATTGCTGGCTTGGAAGTAAATTGGGTTTTTGATTGGTTTACTGAGAGGGTCTTGCATGGGAATTGGTTCAAGTGAGAAATAGAAGCCATTTCGTTCTGGTTTCTTGTTTTGGTAAGGCAGAAAACAGAGAGATTTGTGAACGCAGGACTAAAAACAGAGGAGGAAGAACTGAGTATTGGAGTATAGTGAATTGTTAATTCCACGTGTAGTTCGGATATTCGTTTCAAATTGTTTTGAGTAGTGTTGCCGCATTCACACATTGAGGGCATTTTTGGGTAATGCTTGGGTATGGTTCTTTAAACCATTTAAATATAATTTTAAAAAATAAATTTTTTCGGTATCCACAATTTTAAATATAGTAAAAAATAGTAAAATATAATACAAAAAAAATTAAACACCCAAACAAACCTAAATATTCCAGCAATTTTGTTATTTGAAAGTACTAATACTCCGTTTGTTTCGATATAAAATGTTTTTCGTCATAAAATATTTTTAATGAAATTATTTTTCAGAAAAAATGATTTATTTAAAAATATATTTTGGCGTTTGGCTCTTACAAAAAATCATCAGTGACAAGATTTCACTGGCTGGCATGATTCCGGCTACTTCCACTGAATTTGATGATCGGATACCAAAATTTTGGGATCTTTGAGGGTAAATTCGAGCTACCAACATACTCCAATGCTCGGCGATGACGGATTCCCACAAACATGCGTGCAAGAATAAAGAATTTAAATCCATAAAACGATTTACGGTTTTCAAAACCATAAATTATTTTTCAAAAATTAAAGAGACTTTTACGGTCAAACTGAAAAATAATTTCCATTAACCATAATTGTTGGTTGCACCAAATACAGAAAAATAGAGAATATTTTTCAAAAAAAATTTACGACCAAACAAACTGAGCATAAATATGAGAAAGTTTCGATGGGATTCAATGCTCGAACATGTTCAAGCAATCCACTCATTTGATTGAACATATGAGTTCCATAATTATTCTTTTACATTTGTTGTAAGCAAAATTACTAAATATCCGAATCCACTTAAATCCAAAGATTTGAATATGTGTAGTCCAACCTAAATTGTCAGGTCATATAATGTGTTAATATCATATGAACTTTTACATCAGTTTATAAAAAATTATAATAATAATTATAATATCTCAAGAATTTTCTTGACTTATTTTAATCATATTATATGTTTTATTAATTGAAGTTCAATGAATGGTTAAATTCACTTCCTATTAATAATCATAATGATGATTTTAGATTAGGGCCTTTGTTTCAACATATACTTTCAGTATTTGATTATGGTCATATTTTAAAGCCTTTATATAAAACTTGTTAAATATCTATTTGTGCATTAGTCAAATGACAATTTTGTCCCACAAGTGTTGATCTTTCTAAACGATGACGGATTTGTGTCTTGGAGGAGAAGACACATGGGTTCTCAGATCACTTGGACACTAATTGTTGTACATATTTTTTTTGACACGTGGAAGGTCATATGAGGTGGACAATTTTTTTTATTGCATTCAAACAAATTAAAACTCTAGAATCTTCCATTTTGTAGGATTCTAATTCCACAAATTTCACAAAATATCTCAAGTCCAGCTTGCCATGAGACCAATAATGAAAAATAAAATAATAATGAAAAAGATGTTTAGTGTATATTGCATTTTGGTTGACCAAATATGACGTGCAACTTTGTTCATTTTGTTTATTATTAATAATTATATTGCATTACAAAAGAAATGTATTAAAATATTGTTAGAAAGTGCAGTCAACGCAGGCCGCTAGCACAAGAAATTTATAAATTTTACAAACAGTGTGCTCATTTTGTTGTAATTATTAATCATTTATTAATTATATTGTTCTGACTTGGTAATTTAATAGAATATTATGCTTGGGCCGGGCCTAGGGAAAGCAAGAAAACAGGAACACCAAAATAAGCTGAGCCACGTGCATAAAAACATTTTAAAGTTCAAGCCCATTTAGAATCTTGTTTGAAGAAAGAGAAAACGGCCTTATGGAATCTTGGGCTGGGCCATATTGCAGCTGCACTTCTATATCTTTTGGGCACATAATTGTAATAGCCCATCTTATATAAAATAGGATTTTTATTTTATTTTTTTTATTTTTAATAATAATTGCTGAGTTAATATAAGGCATGAAGGCTAGCCGAAAATGGATAGATCAAACAACAAAGGCCTGCACCATTGTTGTTGTCCTAATAGCAACCGTTGCTTTTACTTGTGCCTACACCACATCGGCAGTTGCAACTCAAAAACAGGCCAACCATTGCTCCTCAACGAAACTCCATTTTTCGCACTTTCCACAACCTCGGACACATTATTGCTCTGCTTTTCCCTAACTTATGTGGTATTGTTCCTCTCCATCATGACATAAAAAAAGGGACGAAAAAGATTTCAGGAGATCTCTTCCGTTGAAGCTAGTGTTGGGACTAACTACATTGTTCGTTTCTGTCGTGTTTATGATGGTTGTTTTTGCTGCTACACTTGTGCTTATGGTAGGAAAGAGGCTACATTCGAGTGCAACTCCAATTTACACAGTCACGTGTTGTCCGGTTGCTCTCTTTCTTGTGCTTGAATTCCCTCTCTATCTCAATATTGCTTAGTATATGGTGAGGGATATGCGGTAGTGTTTCATTGAGTCTCTTACTTTTGGGAAACAATTGGCTCGAAGCTACGTGCAGTACTAGCACTTAGGGTGGTTGTTAATTTAGTTATGCCTGCATTTTCCTTTTGTTGTTGTAATTATGTTCGAAGTGTTTGTTCCTAAAAAAAGAAACAATTGTTATTCACGGCTAAGAAACCAACACAGAATCAAACCACGCGCACACGCGTTAGGTTTCATGGTTATTCTTTCATCTCTAACAATACAGAAGTACTACAGATCCAGTTTCTTGGATTTATCACCTAAAAGATTTAGGAGAAGAACTGGTTTGGTTGCATAGCCAAAACTAGTGAATTGTCTTTTATTTATAGAGCAACACGTACAAAGGTTTTAAGGTAAGTAAGTACTAGGTTTACAATACCGAAAAACATGATGAAATACATGAAATCCAAAAGAGGAAAGAGCTAATGATCCGGGAGACATGGAGCATAGGGGATCAACAGGAATCCAGGAGAGAGTGTGAGCTATAGGCTTCTAAACTGCAATGTAGTTGCTGCTGTAAGGTGGCTGGTCAGCAGAAATTGTAGAGCTCCGTTGCTGATTTTCAGGCTAGTTTTAAGGAGAGGTGAGCTGCTGCTTTTATCCTCTAACATCACCATAGGTCTACTAATATATATATATATATATATTTGGTGAAGTAGAATGCTAATAAGAATATATGAGTTTGCTCAGGGCGTTAAGAGGGGGCTGCCTTCCTTGATGAGCACGAACACGCTGCCAGCATCTCCCCTTGAAATTCGAAGTTCTTCATCAAGGTATGTGGTAAGTAGCCATGATTCAGCATTACCGTTTGAGATAGGGAACTTCACTGGTGGTTGGCTGGAAATGGTCTTCGCAATGGATGAAGCTGTCTCTTGAGCAGAGGTAATTAAGCCCTTGAAGGGTGTGAGGTCAACCTTTTGTCCCAAAAATTCCACATTTTCTGGCATCACTATCGAGTCAGTTAATTGGGGAGTCCCAATTATACCTTCATCCAACTTTATCTAAGATGATGAAAAAAAAAAGGAGAGGACTAATTTAGAGCAGAATCCAAAGCTTCAAAATTGTCTAATGTATGATAGGACCTAAGATGTGTTGTTTGAATCAATTTAAGGAAGAAGGCATGAGAAAACAGAATGTTTGACTGCAGAAGGTATTTGGAAGATGAACAGGTGGAATATAATTTTGTTTCACATCCTTTGATTCACGGTTCACTGCAGAGATTAGAACCTTAAATGCAAGTATTTGGATCCTCTCAAGTGAGAGTGTCCAGTTCTTGTAAAAGAAATTGCATAATTGTCCAACAAAATGTGAAAAAACAATGTAATAAAATGAACTGGAAGATCTGTTTCCTAAATGCAAGAAGTAATTCAAAGCTTTGGGTTTATGAACTCGTAGGCACAATTAGTGAGCGACGAGAAAGTATAAAAGTATAAAATACTGCTATTTTTTATTCCCCATTTCAAACTAACTAACGTAAAATGTTTTAAATGGCTTCTCATACCAACTACTTATATAAAAACAAAAACAAAATTAAAAGTGTTGGCCACTTAAAACATGTAACGTCAACCGTTATAAGATTGATATGATAAATGAGTGTAAAGACTAACCTTACTAAAAATAAAAAGGAAAGTAAACATACCTGCACAAGCTTTGGACTTTGGGCTTCAAACTTGGCATTGGTACTAATTGAAGTTGTAGCCAATGGCCCAGCAAACTGGACAGAGTTCTGGACGGTCAAATTCTCCGAGTCAATTGTCTGTGATATTTCCTCCACCTTTACCAAGGGCAATGAACCCGTCGACAACAATGGGAACAAACCTGAGAAAGATGTGTACCTGCTCCACACATAAAGTTCAAAGTCACCACATATATGCTATTCCTCAAGTACTAGAGGAAGGAACATGAGTATACTTAACAGAAGAAACAAAGCACGCTGTTTCATGATGTAGTTAGGGATTTAATCTCCTCTCTGTTTCAAACTTTCAAGGACTACTACAACCCATTTCTCAGCATATTATCTGCTAATATAACAAGTAACTACTTCTTATCAAATCAATTTCTATAAGAAGCTTTGAATTAATATTCTATGTCAGAAATATAATTGCTATGAGAGCAAGAAAGGTATAGGCATAAATACCAAGAATTATGAGAGATTTTTCTTTCCCTCTATTGGTTAAGAACAATTAAATGATTTAGTTAGACAAGAAAACCCACAATATGAGAGTAAAGATGCACGATTCTTGGGTTGATCATTGTGATCTTGGCTAGAAAGTTTGCACCCAACCCAAGTCCTGTGGATTTTACCTTTGGTGGATGATGAACCCCATTAAGATGGCCAAAAGTCAGGTCATGAACCCAAAAACTCACCTTATGTTAAATAACGGTTGTCCTAAAAGCTCAAATTATTAAGAATTCCCCCATCGTACATGCTCATGTTAAATCATGATTGTTCCAGTTTTTCAAACTTAAGCAAATAAAAAATTACGAATTTAATTTATTAATAGTTATTTTAAAACCCTTCATGGGTACACCACCATAACCCAATAAGCCTATGACGTGTTCCTACCAAGGTTAGGTTTGGCCTTACGATTATACGATATTGCAAGATAAAAGTGGGAATTTTTAAACAAAATTATAAAAAGTGATAGTGTTGTAAGGGTAATTTGAGCTTACGATTTTAAAAAATGTTATTTAAAAATACTCATTTTAAAATGTTCGATTTAAAAAAATAATTTTTAAAAACGCAGTTAAGTGTTTGACTTTTAACCTTTAAAATTCAAAACTTTAAAAAAAACATCTCTTTGCCAGAGATTTAAAAAGACAATTTTATCAAATCGTACTTTTTTTAAAAACGTAATTTTTTAACCATTCATGTTCTTAGCAAAGAAAACAATAAACTTACGCGAGAATCCATTTGCCATTGAGAAGAGACAAGGCCTCAGTCGGCGCCGGCGTCGGATTCTTCGCCTCCAGCTGCGTGATGAGCGCCACGATCCCTGCTCTCGTCTCGCTCGTCGCTTTCAGCCCCCGATCCGTCCCGAAAAACGAGTCCACCAGCGCCTTCTTCAGCCTATCAATCTCGCTCGGCTCCGCAGGCTTCACCTCCTCCCCCACCGCAACCGCAGCCGCAGCCGCAGCCGCCGATGGATCCTCCTCCTTATCCGGGCCCCACTCGTCATCGTTCACCGCCCGGAACCGGAAACTCGGTCGCTCCCGGACGAATTCCCCGGCCCGACTCCAAGATTTCCCAATTTGTTTCGTGCCGATTTTGACCGAATTCGGCGCGAAAATTGCTGGCTTGGAAGTGAATTGGGTTACTGACAGAGTCTTGCATGGGAATTGGTTCAAGTGAGAAATAGAAGCCATTTTGTTGTGGTTTCTTGTTTTGGTAGGCAGAAAACAGAGAGATTTGTGAACACAAGACGAAAAACAGAGGAGCAAGTAGCGAGTGTGGGATTAGGATGTCGACGATTATTCTTTTCGAATTTGAGAGTATTTGGACAAATAAATGCGAGGGACTTACCTGATGAATTAAAAATTAGTAATTATATAATTATTTTTTTATTATTAAAAAAATATTAAAGTCTACGTAATTAAGGCTTTAATTATGGTAAAAAATTATGACAAAAAAATTAGTGCTATTTAATTAGGGCCTCAATTATTATAAAAAATAAATACAACAAATTAAATTTCAAGATATTAAGAAAAGAAAAAAATAGAATAGAAGGTTACATTAATTATACCTTTAAAACAGTTACTAAACTCATAATTTTATATAAACTTGAAACTAAGATTAAGTTGTCTATTAAAATAATTTTTAAAATAAAATAAATTAAACTCTAAATATTATTATGTAGCTTAATACAAAATATAATAACAAAACTGAATTATGTAAGTCATTCGAGAAAAAGAAAAAATAAATATATATATATATATATATATAAAATGTCTTATCTAAATTTATTGTGTTAGATTTAAAAATTTATTCCGCCGGCCCTAATCATATTTTTAAGCCTTTATATCAAACTTGTACATATATATTTGTGCATTAGTCAAATGACAATTTTGTCGCACGAGTGGTGATCTTTCTAAACGATGAAAGATTTGTCATTCATTCATTTGTGTCTCGGAGGAAAAGAGAGATGGCTGCTCGGATCACTTGGAGTTGGGACACTAATTGTTCTACGTCCTTTTGACAAGTGGATTACCATTTACCAAGTTGGCGGATTGTGAATGATTTTGTCTTGGAGAAAAAGAAAGCCAAAGGAAGGTCATTTGAGGTGGACATTTTATTGCATTCGAACAAACTCTAGAATCCTCCATTTTGTAGGATTTCCGATCACTGCCTTCTTGTCCGTATCTGTCTTTCGGTTATGTTCGTTGCTTTGTGGCCACGGCAGCCCTCGCGGTTGAGTGATGCTACATATTATTTTTTTTATTTTTTTTTCTTTTTAAAATTAAGCTAAATTCCAAGCCTCGTCGGCTATCAAGCAAGTGAACAAACAGAGCTTGGTAGAATTTTATTTTATTTTTTAAAAAATCTTAAAATAAAATAAAATCCTAAACTTTCTGTTGGTTTCCACAAATTTCACAAAATATCTCAAGTCCAACTTGCCTAAGTCCATATACTCTTTAGTGTATATTAGAGTAATTCAAAACGTCATACCATGTTTTTTTTTTGTGCCATTGTAAAAATAACGTGGCTTTTAAAATCACTTTTTAATTTATAATAAGTCACTATTGAATTTTGAATACATGCCGGTTTAATAGATTGAATTTCTTCCGATCGACCTAGTTAATTTGTAAGAAAAATTTCTTAATAAAACTTATATTATAGGATGTAACACTCATTTGAATTTATATTATAGCGTTAGCTACGATCATTAAAGGATCACATATCTCTAAATTATATGCATTTGAACCCAAACTATGTATAAATTTTTATGTTTCGCCCTTTTAGGTTCATCTTGTCATTTTTCTAGCATTTGCCTCTCAATAAATTGCAGATTTTTATATTAGATTAGCTATAATATCATTTGTTAGGATTAAGAAGTAATAATAATTGCTTTATACCCTACAATAATTAGTCACTTTTAGGTTCATATAATCACTTATATAACTTAATTTTGCCAAGTATATACTCAATATATAAGACCCTTTTCTTTCATAGATAAGATAGTATGGCAATGACAGAAAAGCAGCACAACAAAAAAAAAAAAAAAAAAAAAAAAAACAATACTGAATGCAACATAAATATAGAGAAATAGAACTACAAGTGAGATCTAATGGCAAATTGACACTATCACGTGAGCATGATGAGATCGTGGTGAGATAAAAATGTAATTTCTAACAATATTACTTTCTAACATAAATTTTACACTTCATAATTCTATATATTACGAAGATCTCAACTTTTATTGAGTAATTTTTATCTCATCATTATCTTACTCTACGTATCTCATTCTGTTGACATACGTAGAGTAAGATAATTGGTACTGTTACAATATTATGTCAGCATGATAAGATAAAGTGTGGTTTTTAGCATAATTATTAAAAAAAGAGGGGGGGGGGAATAGTTACTATTGCATTGAGGCATTGTTTATTTGTTTGTACCAAACCTAATGATGAGTTTAGATTTGAGCTATGAAATACTAACCAAGTCCAGCTCGAGAACAGACAAAGCTAATCAAAATCTGAAAAATTATTTTAAAAAAAATTGGAAAAATTGCAGATTTGGATGACTTTTGGGAACCACATATATATATTGTGTGGTTGGTGTCAACATAAAAGTCTTTATTATTGGTTGGAGACCATAGAACAACCAGTGCCAATCATGCATTGACCCCAAAAAAGATATTAACAGGGTATAATAACATGATTCCCAGTAGAAAAATTGACTTTTAGATTGTCATGATCGACATAACTTGAATTAAGAAGAGCCTTTAATCATGCATGGTAGGATGAGTATGATGATGATAACATGCCTACTTTATTTACAATTGAATCCAGTACCAGAAAGAGGGTCCAGTATGTTAATTGTGATACCGAGTGAAAAGAGAAAGTTTGAGACCCATTAGATTATAAATCACGTTCTCCAATCAATAATTACTGTTTGTTAATTAATCATTTTCCCTATCAGATTGAGAATTGAAAGAACATAAAAAATGAACATAATAAAGCAAATTAATTTCTCATTTTTTGGCGCAATCAGTGGGTTAACTTTCGTTTGAAGGGAAAAGAACATAAAAAATGAAAGCAATTTTTTTATTAGAGAACTGTCACTTACCAAATGTAAAAAAAAAACAAACACTTTTTATTCTTTATAAGATATGCTCGTGACTTTGAAATGGATGTGTTTTGAAAAAGAAATAATATTTAAACGTAATAATTAAAGTAAATAGTTTAGATAGAGAGTAAAATATAAGTGCTTTGAAAAAGTGAGAACTTGAAATAGAAAAATGTGATTTTTAACTAAAATTATTGAACCACGCCGAATTTAAATTCTCAAATAACAGTTTACTTGATTCTCGGCATGAGTGCCATGAGGTACGGGGATGTGAGGGAAACGTGGAATATTTAATTGCCGGGGTCCAAAGATGTGCCAATAGGAAAATGACATGTGGTAAGCGGTTAGAAGGTATTATGCTTTTCTTTTTTAAAAAAAATAAAATAAAAAAATACGAAAAAAGCTACAAGAACCCGATAAGGATGATCTTTCATCTTTTTTTAGCCTCCATTCTCATTTTCAAGATTGTTTATTAACTTAAGCATTAGAGTTATTCTTCGTTGGCACGTTATGACAAACTCTTTTGTTGTTTTTTTCTTATTTTCCTTGCAGCCACATTTCACAATCAGTATTTTGACACGCAATTAATTGTATTAACAATGCACCTCTAATGAAAAAAAAAAAAAAAAAAAATTGGAACATATTTGAAATTAGTCTTACTTTGATATATATATATAGACAAAAAAATGGATTAACTTTCATGTCGGGCTGAGCACCATCTCCTATTGGCGGATTTTAGCCCTACCTCTGACCTTGTATTTGCCCTCCAATGAGGGCGGTTTAATTTTGATAACCACATGTCCGTTCACAATGGTGGAGATTGGCTGTCTCCACTCCAACCGAAGGGTTTTTCTTTATGGATATGATGCATGCACACCAAGTGCACAATTCCAAAACACATTAGAGTGAAGTCTACACATGTGAATTCTTATTGTAATTCTAACGTTTCCCTTTTCTTTAGGTCATGTCCATTTAAACACTTTGTCAAAGCGTGCCCATGCAGCAGATTTTTTTTATTTATTTATTTTTTGATAATAAAGAAAAAATGAAAACCAAGTGTGTACACAAAGACAAAGTGTTCAAAAATATTCCTCTTGAAGAAAAATCGCACTCGTCCGGATAAGGAGAAAAAAATTCGGCCAGCTGGTTTCGTTTATTGATTCATGAAAGAGAAAATAGCATTATTCAACTTCTTCCATGGGAATGGGTTCTTAAAACTTCAACTTTCAAACATCAAAAAACCATTTACGTACAGATCCCATCACAGATTGGAACTAAAACCAAACACCCACCTAAAGACTCCGGTGAGCCTGAACATTAGAAATAGATACACTATACTTGCATCATCTAATAATATTGTTAGCCAATGTTAGGTAATAGCCGACCAAAAATGGGGGAAAAAAAAATTGTTTGGTCGTACTGTAATATGATTCTATCTACTTGTTCAAAATGAGAAATGCCACATGGCAAAACCTAGGTTCACGCGCCGGCTTCAATGGTTTTTGACTTCGTTTTAGAGGCCGGCGAACAGCTTCTACACGGAACGAAAGCTACAAAGCTACTTATAGTACTTCTTTAATATTAAAATTTAAAGTTGACAAAAAAGTAAGAAAAGAATTTGCTTCTCTTGCTCTAAGTTTAAGACAACCGAGAAGAAAGAAGAGAAGAAATTCTGGAAACTGGAAAGTACCCAATTCTCTCCCTTTTGTTCTCTTCTTCTCCTTCTATTTTGTTCTTTTCCCTTCTAAGACTTTCAAAATCATGACCTCACAGACCCAGACCCAGTATTTATTAACCTCTCAACTATGCCAAATACTGTTTTCTTTGGACCCCATTGCTCCCTGTATGGTATTGTCACTTTCGATTCTGTGAGTTAAAACTTGGAGGTGGGGTTTTGCTGGTCCATGAAGCTCACGGGATTTCTGTCGACAACCCGACCTTCAATTCACTCACTCTGATCCAAACCTGTAGGTCTTATTAATAATCCACTCACGAAAACCTTTCTGTGTGTTTTTATTCCTTTTTTTGGCTTCTGGGTTTGCGTGAAAATGAGTCAACTCGGTGTGGTGTTGCAGGAATCGGTGATAAGAGAAAGAGAGACGAGAACGATTCTGTGTTTTCTGAGGGAGGAAATGGACGGCTTGGATGGAGCGAGGAGGCGGAGGAGTCTGAAGGAACGGCTGGGATTGAAGGGGATGGGCTGTTGCGGGGCCAACTGGGGATTCCGAGCCACCACATTGAGAGGCGACGACGAAGACGAAGAAAGTCAACGAGAGCAGGTGGTCTATGTGGGTCAGGCTCCGCCGGAGATAAATTCGGACCCGGATTGTACGGAACCGGTTCAGGCGGGCTCGGGTATGAACTTGGCGGCGGCTTTGGCGGCGGAGCGACACTTCCGGGCATCGTACGAACCGGACCGGGCATCGGATGAACCGGAGGGAATGGCTGCAGAACCCATGGGTAATAACCGGATGGGTACTGGAACCGCACCGGGAACACCGTTGAGGGTGTCGTTGATGAGGCTGCTTGAGGAAACAGCGGACGGTGGAGATCGGGGGGAGGCGATCGAGAAAGAGAAAGGACCCGGGGAGCTGGGCATTGATTCGGTGTGCTGCGTGTGCATGTTGCGGAAGAAAGGGGCAGCGTTCATCCCATGTGGGCACACTTTTTGCAGGGTGTGTTCGAGGGAGCTGTGGTTGAATCGAGGCTCTTGTCCCCTCTGCAACCGTTCGATTCTCGAGATCCTTGACATCTTCTGAGATCATAGGCCACAGTGCCTCGTGATCCCTGTGAGTGTCTTTATTGGGAAGATTTTTTTTTTTTTTTTTTTTAAAGGAATTCAATAGGTCTATATATAATTCTGTGGAACCTGAATTTGATGAATTTGTTGTTACTTATCGTTATTTACGTGAAAAATGTCATATTCATTTCTATTTTCTTAATGGCTCTTTGACTCTTGGAATGTGCTCAGAGTGGAAGGGAAATATTAGGATAAGCAATTCAATTTGTGATTGTGTGTTGGGTTTGTATCGTATCGAGATAAGGATATAAAATTTTATAAGCCAATTTTAATATGATCAATTTAATTAAACAGGTCAGCCTTTTAATTATAATTCGTTAATTTCGTGTTGGATTTGAATAGTGTTCGTAGGTCATGTAAAAAATTGTTAGTCTTAAATGTTGGGCGTCGGATTCGGATCATGTCAAGATATGTGTAGAAGACTATATATATCAACTCTAACCTAATCTATGTAATTAAACGTGTCAGACGTTTCAATTTTTGCCCATTGATTTTGCATCTGAATACGCAAATTGGGTCAAAAATACCCGCTCTAAGAAAACCACAAAACCAAACATTAAAAAACAAAAACAAAATTGACATGGTCTTGTTTTGTTGCCTTAGCCCTAGACCCTAGTTTAGGTTTTATTTGCCAATAAGGAGGCCCAAGTTGAAGAAAGTAGAAACCACAATTTGCAAACTATCCTTTTGACAATAATTATTTTGAGGGAGGGAGGCCCTTAGTTATTTTAGAGGGATAAATCTCGATGTTCATAAAGAAAGAATTGTTTATTTTCTTGTGTATAAATCGACAGGCGCTGCTACATCTTTCAAGGGAGAAAATTAAGTCCCTTTTGATGTTTTTAAGACCTAAAACATGTCAAAATGACTTCATATATATATATATATAAAAACCTTACGATGAAAGAATCACAAGAGTTATCACCAGTGAGTCGGTGGACAGAAGTAATAACAAGAACTATTTTTGTTAAAAACTTGTATAGATGAGTAATAGTGAAGTGACAAGATGACACGTATCACATGGTTATTTCACTATATATGTATATCACATAAGTGAACATTATCTGTGAATACTCACCGAATATCAATGGCCATAAATTCATGCACATAGATAAAATGGTTGTATATATATTTAAAAATTGATAAAATGTGTTGATTGTACTGAAAATATAATCTCAAATAATATTCTAATACGTCTTTTAATTAATATTTTTGTTAAATAATTTAATACGTTTCTTCCCGCGTGAATTTAAACTCATTTTCAACAAGTAAGACCTAACATCTGAACTATTTAACTGAAATTAGAGATTGAATTGCAAAGCCAAGTTGATATACACTTAAAAAAAAAAAAAAAAAAAAAAAAAAAAAAAAAAAAAAAAAAAAAAAAAAAAAAAAAAGTTGTTGCACAAGAGCTTTCACATTAAACTTTGGGCTTAACATATTCCTACTCCTTGGAATGATGCGAGATAACTAGGCATAACTAGAGATTTGGGCCTTGGAACATTAATGCTCTAGCCTTACCCAAAATGAAGTTAAGCCCATTTGGGATGAGTATTTAGGGTTTGCCTATTTGGGATGAGTATCTTCGGCCTAGAAGACCTTCATTATTGAATCTCGATCTGCAATTTTTTAACTGGGCTTGTTCTGATATGGTATATATGGGGACCTTTTTCTTGGTCCAGAGTTCAGTTATCATAAATTTTATATGCCTATGACTCCCTCTCTCAAACGAATAAAAAGCCTTCATCTTTAAAGGTGGAGGGTTTGGTTCTCGAACACATGTTAACTTAATAGATTGATTGAATCTTGAGGGGAAACAATTCATGTTTATGTATTGAGACATAGACATAAGACTATATAAATCATCACTAACCCGATCCGTTTAATTAAACGGGTGGACCCATCAATTTTAACTCACTAATTTTATGTTGAATTTGTATTTAATTCGCAGACCGTGTCAAAAATTATCGGCCTAAGTTAACTTAGTAGGAGAAAATTTCCCATCCCTGTTTGAGTGAAATCTTCTTTGTTTTCCTTCAGTTTTGGTCTTACTGGTTTCTTTTCTATATATATGTGTGTGTGTTTGTGTTTTAAAACATGACCTTCAGTTGGGGCACATGCATGGTAATAGATCTGAGAGACCAGGGTTACAGTCCCAGACGAAAGGATGAGGACCCTACAGCTGCAACCCTGTTTGATGCTCTTTTGTTTTCTTTTGTTGGTCTTGCTCACTGGAAAGTTAAAGTGCACTGAAGAGGAAATAATTATCGATCCTCACATCATCACAGATTACGTCTCATTTTTGTTTTCAAATCCCCCCATAGATCGACGTACAGCTCAAATGTCACGAAATTACAGCTCCTGCTAGGTTGCTACCTTGCTCAAGTTTATGCAAGCCTCTCAGAAATTGACACCCCCCCTCTCTTTAATAAAACTACAGAATACTCTGAATATAATCTATACCCCAACGGCAACATATATAAAGCTATATTGCTATCTGTACAACGAAAATTTCCTTTGACAAAAGCCCGAGCTTTGAGTTAATTCCCTGCAGAGAATACGATGAATAACTTGTTCTTCTGAATCTCGAGTATAGAAACTTATAATAAAATAAAGAGATAAAAACATAGAGATTAAAGTGGTTCAGTCTATGACCTACATCTACACGTTAGCTCTATAACTCTATTTATAAAACTTTACATGTGACTTAAATAATTTCAAATACAAATATATCCCTTAGATTAGGATTAACAAATCCATTAATTTATGGTAATCAAATCATCTAAATTTCTTGTTTAACTCAAAGGGTTTCTATCCTTTAACATGGAGTGCCCCATGTCTAATCTCATTTCTATTCTTCCACAAATAGTAAATTGTAGCCACAAAAGCTTATAAGCGGCACAAATTAGGTTTTAAAGTCTTCTTCTTCCACCACAGGAGCTGAAGTGACTGTACATTCATTAACTAATAATGCATGTATGCATGCGTGCGTGCGTGCGTGAAAAGTGAGCATCATGATAAGCACGAGCTTTGTTCCGAGCTGCAGGAGAGAGAGAAGGTATGTAGCTTGTGATGAATGTGGGCATAATTGAAAAATGTGATTGCGAGTGAGTGAGTGAGATTGACATGGATGTTTTCTTGTTACGTGCAAGGCATCTGGATCAGACGGAAGGGAAAGCTTCTTTTTGTAGGATGAGCGAGTGGGGGAGGGTGTTCGATTTGCATCGGCAATCCTCTTTTGTTCCTTGTTCCAATTATGTGGCCTCAGCTGTTTAATAAAAACCAAAAAAAAAAAAAAAAAGTACACTGCTGCGCCGATCTCTTTCTCTTTTTCTGATGCTGATGCGCCAGAGACCCTGGCTGGACTGGATACTTTGAGTTTTGGAAGGCATGTTTTATGCATATAAATAATTGCAGTTTGCAGAATAATTGGTGCGGAATTGCTCACTAGATTCTCAAAACTTTTTTGGTACATTGGGGGGCCATATATAGGCCCAATTACAATATGATTAAGAAACTACAAAGTCCTGTCTCAAATGCTGTACTCTCAGCCTCTTTATACTGGAATCAGAACCCTCTCTCCAAATTGGATTTTATATAGGACATTCCATTTTTTACAAAGGCTTGCGAATTTGATACGATTCTCTTTTGTGATTTGACTCATTTAATTAAATAGGTCGGATTAGTTAAGATTGACCTATTGAGGGTTATACTAATACATTAACACAACCCGAATCCAACATATGAATTGGGACCCCTAATTTTGTAGATCTAATGTTGTATATGTAACAATTGATGTAGCACCATTTTCATTGTTAGATATAACAAATAAGTTATTGGCTGTAAAATGGAGAGGAGCCTATTCTCAAACTAGGACAATCTTAATAAATGGTAAATCATTATTATAATAAGGGATAAATGCATTTTTTTTTGTCCCAGTAGTTTAGAGTTTTTAATAACTGCAAAAAAATTGAACTCATTTTTATTCAAGTTTGAGCATTTATACTTTTCTTGGTCTATTTAAAGGCATTTAAAAAAAATTGTTATTTTTATTTTGCATCAATTATGAAACAAAATGATCGAGTAACATGATTATCATGATGCAACTCAACTAGGGAAATCAAATAACTTCTTTCATTAGTCAATGTGTAATCATGCCACTCAATTAAGCTCGTCCGGGATGCCGGAGTATATCACAGTGAGCTCATTATTACAATTAAGAAGCAAGTTTCATGGTCCAAATCATATCTAATTTTATGGAAAAGATCCCCTAAAACTCAATTTTTGAACTACAATAATTGAGATTCCGATTCTCAATAATTTTTATATATTAGCATTCTTAAACGTATATTTAGGGTGCGTTTGAGATTGCGATTTCGTAGAAAAAAAAAATGCAATTTTAAACTAAATTGCAGAAAATTAACCGTTTGGAAACTGCGTTTTTAAAAAATTGCGATTTAAAAACGCAGAAAAGTACTTATTCAAATCGCAGGCAATTTGGTGTTTTTTTAAAAATGCAGTATTTTAAAAGGCTAACCTGCGATTTTAAAGGTCAAACTGCAATTTTACCAACGCTTAATTGCGTTTTTAAAAATCATTTTTTTAAATCGCACATTTAAAATCACTATTTTTAAATCACACTTTTTGAAATCGCAAACCCAAACGAACCCTTATTGTCTAAGTTGTTAATCTGAATAACAAAAATGCAGAGATTTTTATCCCATGAATTGATTTCAAAGTTCTCTCATAAATTGGGATAAATATACTATTCAACCATTAAAATAAAATACAGTTTAGTATTTAATCAAGGTATATGAATGGGTTCAAAACTAGCTAATATATACATACATTATTTTTTTATTTTTTTTTTTGTCCAAAAGTAAGTCTTGCCATTGACAAGGGTTTCAACTCACCACCGACATAGAGTGATGTCAACTGAAGATCTATGAGAGATGGTCCCATCAATTTTCCTTTTGCTTTTCTTTTCTTTTCTTTTCTTTTTTGCTGAGATTCCGTCAATCTTCTATAGGATAGAACATGCATGGCGTTCAATCTAATCAGATAGAAGTCTCTGCCCCTATCCTCCGGGAGAGCAGAAATCTAGTCACAACAACTTTATATGTTAATTAATTTGCATTTTTGCATAATTACAAGCTTAATTGATATTCAGTCTCCCATAATTAACATGCACCTTGGATGGACCCACATATGATTTATCCATGCATTCTCAATCATATATATAACCGAAATATTTATTGGTAAAACCAGTAAACCACACATTCAAGAGGAAAAAAATATAAATTTGTCATATATATATTAATAGTTGATTTCAAATTACATTCCCATCAATATTTTAATCTGTCGCATATATTAAATCTCATATATAGAAAGAAAAGGGATTGAGATCCGTGCAACCCGAATAATAAATAAATTCAAGTAGTTTAAGAGAAGGAAGTTGTGGGACTTATATTTCCCTAGTAAATGAGCCCGGCTTACATCTTAGGCTATTCAAGTTAGAGGTTCATAACTTACCTTGAGGTTCATAATTACTTCTTATATTTATCTCTTAGGCTTTTTCTTTTTTTTTTTTTCCTTCTTCTTCTTAGAGACATAAAATGTTTTCTATTGAAAAATGTTTAAGCAAAATAATTTTCTTTTTTTTCAGCTTTTGGCTCATATAAAAAATCAGCGACGTCCGGTGACCTTTAGCAAACTCCGGTCAGTGAATTCTGGCGACGGCAAAAATAACCTACGAAAGAATGCGTGACTCAAAAAATAGTTTCGAAAATAAAAAAACAAAATCATTATAAGCATCTTAAAGAAGATTTTTCTAGTCAACCAAAAATATTTTTAATTTAACTAAAATTTAATAATTGTAGCAACTACCAAAACATAGAGAAAAAACTAAAAAAAAAAAAAGAGATTTTCCATCATAACAAATGGACTCTAATAACAGAAAATCTTTATCCAAACGAAAGGTATGATTTTGTGATCTTTGACCTGTGTACTTGATTTAGACCGTTGACTGCTAGCCATTTGATATCTGCAAAGTGGGCTCACATGAATCACTGTATCCATAGAAATATAGAATATTTTGGCACGCCGGGTCGCCGAGAGCATGCTTTTGAAGGAGCTTATCAAGAATCAAGGGATAGATTTGACTTGATTTGAGTGGGATCGCTTTCATTTTAGTTTCCCATTTATATTCGAGCAGCTAATTCGATTTTATTGAATGCTAAACAATTATAATATACGCACGCAATAATGTTAGAAGTCTTTTTTGTTTTTTTTGTTTTTATTATGTTATTCCAAAAATGACGTGACTATTAAAATCATCATTGAACTTACAATTAATCAAATTTTAATAAAATTGTGATTTTAAAAGTCACTTTATTTTTTAATGGACACAAAAAAAACGAAAAAGAAACTTCTAAAATTACTTTTAATCGATCTGAATTTATGTAGTTAAAAGAATCCACGATTTCATTTCTGTTGGGTTTGTACAAAATGGAGAACTATAGTACTTCATAAGAAAAATGTTTTGGGTACTATAATTTTTAAGGGAAACTTTACGGTCATTATAGTTTCATTCTCCTCATTCAAACCACAGAAAAACTTACAGCCCCTAAAGTTTTCGGTTGAAACGGACGAGGTTAGTTTTTGAAAGTGATCAATGTAAAATAAGGCCAGGGGTTATAGAGCAGCCAATGTAGTGGAATGTAAATAAGTCGTTTATCGGAGTTACAAAGATTTTGTAAGTAAAATCAATCAGTAATTAACTTAAGTCTTTTATAAATAGTAAATAGATATCTTCGGTGTCGGATATTGTTCCATGTAGGCCGTACATAGTAGTTTTACTTTAAAGAGTTAATTACTCAAAAGATTTTTACTTCGTTATACTAAAATCTCTATATTGGTTTCGTTTTATGCTTGTTTTGATTTTGGTTATGTATCGGGGATAACCTAAGTTTTTCTATAGCACTCTTTGTTGTTCTATTTATTTATTTACCTGTAAAATAAATTCAGCTATATATATATATATATATATATATATATACCAGCTAGCTGTGCAGAGGGAAATGGTCCAAATGGATACATATAGAGCCAAAAGGGTGGAGGGAGGGCTGGCTGAAGTGGGATCCACATCCACGACAACTAGTGATCCACGAAACATTGCATGTGAAGTAGGTACGTCCGTCCATATATATATAATAGGATTTTCCAGAAAGTGTTCTTTTAATTTCCCGGTAAACAAACACCAGCTCTCCAATCAAGTTGTGCTACATGTGTGAGAAACAATTCGGATGTCCTAATTATAACTCCTAATATTGCTAATGTATCCTTGATCCTTCTAATTAACGACGACATAAGATTTTCAATGGTGAACGATGAGGACCACTGAGAAAAAAGCTATAGGAAAGGAGATAGAAGATGGAAGTGCTATCTTTATCATTTGATAACTACAATATGGATGAGCTCATGAGAAATATCAGAACCCTGAATTATTGAGAGAATATTGAAGGTGATGAAACAGAGAATATTGCGTAAAGCTAACAAAAGAAAAATTCGTAGAATGTGGGGAACTTGATCCAA
Organism: Alnus glutinosa; assembly: GCF_958979055.1. Taxonomy (NCBI): domain Eukaryota; kingdom Viridiplantae; phylum Streptophyta; class Magnoliopsida; order Fagales; family Betulaceae; genus Alnus; species Alnus glutinosa. The sequence goes on along the minus strand of NC_084890.1, from coordinate 1,771,912 downwards.
AACCTTTTATTGACAGTACTGTTTGCTCCTGTTGCACATGTGCTATGTTGCGTATAAGAGACCTATGTGCTCAAGCTCAACCCTCGATCATAGAACCGGATACACAGCCCAGTAATTTTGTTGTTTGAGTTACTAATAGTTTGGATAATAAATATGAAACAACTAGCTTTTATAGTACTCACCTGCCCGAACAAGTCTCGAGGCCGGTAACTGTTGTTACACAATAATAATGAATAATATGAAATAAAAAAGAGAGAATAAGAGAAAATCAATACAGATTTACGTAATTCGGCAATGTGCCTATGTTCACAGAAGTGTGGTTATATTTAGTATATGATTTAGGATTACATAATAACATACTTATAAGAAAACTCTAATTATATGGACGTATTTTAGAGAAGCCTAAAATACTATGTACCGTACCACTATATTGGTATTTTAGTATTATTCTTTATGCTTGAGAGAATAAGAGTCACTTGTTCCAACAATCTCCACATGTTAAGAATTCAAATCCGACGGAATTGGAACCAACCCCCACCCACCCACACCCCCCCCCCCCCCCCCCCCCCAAAACTTCAATGCTGTCCCCAAAAAAGGTTAAAAAATACCTCTAAATTACTTTTCTTTTCTTTTCTTTTTTAATGAAATAGGCCTTTTAACTCTAATATTTTACCCTCAAAAAATTATTTTTATTTTTATTTTTTACTTTTTCTTCGTGCACTTAAAATTTTAATTTCACTCCTAGGATCATTCAAGTACAGGAGCCATGCAAGCATTAGTTCGTTTAATTTTGATGTTGAGCTTCTAGTACGTGTGCAAAGTTCTCCTCTCTTTGGTTGAATAAATTACCAATTCATTAAGGAAAAAAAAAAAAAGAAAAAGAAAAAAGATGACATTGACATTAGGGAATTAGCATCGTGAATTAACAACATTTCAGATTTAACGCGTAAAATATTTAATTAAAATAAAATATAAATGACGAAGACAAAATTTAAACTCAATAAATTAATTCGCTATATATACTTATCAAAATATATATATATATTAACTTGCTGTATATAATAACATGTTAAATGTAAATCAATAAAAATCTTCATTTTAAGTATTTAATTAATATTCTAACCTAGCTACGTACACAAATCTCATTTGCCCTTTCGGTTATCCATATCGCATTGGTTTTTTTACTTTGTGGCCACTTTGATGATTCATTTCCATGAGATTAATTAACCATATGTTTTATTAGAAGAAAAAAAAAAATATATATATATATATATATATATATATATATATATATATATATATATATACACATACACAAATCTGCTGATGCAAAAAAAAAAATTGTAAAAAAGTTTCGTCAACATGCATGATGTACCCATGTGACATAAATAATAATAAAATAGCATTAGATTGGAAAATATAATTAAAATAGTATTATTTTGACAAATATTTCTACAAATTAAACAGCGTTAATTTATACAAAAAGTTCCTCTTTTCAACTCATAAAGTGGTCGCAATCGGCCTGAAAGGCATTCGATCATCTTAAAGAATAGCATAAATCCTCTTGATTATCGGATAATAATATTCCCTTTTAATACAGTAGTCTCCATTAATCAAACTTTGGACTTGTGGGTTTGTTCGGATCAATTTTCAAACCAATGACCCACATTTTAATTCTCTGCGTCCTGTCATTGACTAATTATTGATTTGCCAAAAGAAAGTCTTCAATTTAACTATGGAATTTGCATCAGAAACTATGGATCTTCAAGCTGTTTTATATACGTTTCAACAGTACTATATTACTGTACTAGATTCCAAAGACAATGATAGGTAATGTCGAAAAAAAGAAAAAAAAAAAAAAAAAAAAGAAAACGCCTCACAGTGTGACACCACAGCATTTGGTGAAATCATATATATAATGCGAGAATCAATAAGAAGATGGCCTATAATTGTGACAAGTGGCATTTCATACAACAGACAAGTGTACTTATTTTTGTGTAAAAACAGTTTTCTTTTCCTAAAATATAACTGTATTTTATTTTTGTGTAAAAGCAATTTTTTTTTTTTTTTTTCTAAAAAATAACTATATCATAACTGTTATTTGTGAACCAAATATCTAAAATTAAATACACAATTTAGACGTGGTAGTGAACTAATTCAAGATCAAAAGAAGTGTCTCTTTTTACTCCAAAACTTGCGCTCCATTACAAAACGTCTATTCAATTTTTATACACACTTAAATGTAAACATCGCATCGCATACATAAAAAAACCGTTACAAATTTTTACCATTTGTTCAATTAATATTCACAGCCTGTTTATTTCTTTCTTCTTATCAATGTCTCACTACTTCTTAAATTTTTCGTATTCTTTTCGTTGAAACTTAGAAAAGATCACGGAAAAGACATTTATTTTATATTATATTACTATTTTTCATCTTTTCCTTTCTTGTTTTTATTTTAATTACGTGGTTATGTTCTTCTGTTTTTATTAGGGTTTAACCATCCGTATAGAATCTCCTCTAAAAACTCTTATTCTTTGTTCAGTTCTTATTTAAGTTTCATTATTAACTTAAGTATCGAAAACTTCTCATCAAAATGGACGGTTTTTAATAATTATTTCTCTAATTATTTTATAAGAGATCCGTCGTCGATCGGTCCAACCGTCTGAAAAACAGGAGGGCAGGTGTAGCTAACACTCGTGAGTTGTCAGAGACTATCTGTGATTGAAGATTTCTTCTTTCAATTTTTTATTTTTGAAATTGACTGAAAAGTGAATAGAGAAAGTTGAAAGCTAAGAAGGAGGTCAAATTGTCGTCAAACTCAGAGGCCCATAGCTTTCTCTTGGTTGAAACTTGAAAGTGAAACTAAAGGCCCATTGTTTAGTAACATGCAAAAAGCAGATTAGCCACAAAACCAGTGGTAAAAATAAAATCAATTGCTCTTTATATATATATATATATACATTCCCATGACCTCTTTTCATTTAAATACAAAATAACAAATTTTTAATTTAATAGACTCAATTAATTAAGAAAATTTCTTTCAATCTAATTGAAGAAAAAAAAGAAAAAACTTGATCCTTTTTCAATGGCTAGGCTAAGCTAAGACACGGGCAATCATATTTGCTTCCCACTACAGATGATTAGTCCACAAATTACTCCATTGGTACCTTTTTTTGGTACATATATATATAAAACACATTAGATTACACAAAATCTTGCAACGTACTAGAAACACACTATAATCAGCAAAAGATAACTGAGGGTCACGTGCTTTTTTAACGCGCATATTAATTGCATGCTTTTTCCCGGCCTTCCTAAAATTCTGGCATGCGTTGCCTTGTCCAATCGTCCTTCCCTGGATGCATCCTCTCAAAAACCCTTTTTTAAGGCCCCACCGGTGGAAAAAAAAGAAAAGAAAAGCTTCTTTCTTTACAGATTTTCATTTTTGATCACTGACTTGCCCACACCTCTCTTCCTTTTTAGCTCCCACCTCTTTGACAACCTTTTATGGCATGCTTTGCTTTTGTTTTTGCTTGAGACGATAATGGCAGTGTTTTTCTTAATTGTTTTTGGGTCATTGATAATGCAATATCAATGTAATTGTTAATTAACCTTTGCATATTTTGTGATTTTTTTTTATTTTTTTAAATCTCTTATCCATCTTTACCCATAGTTTATTTACCATTGAATCGATCTGTAAGACTGATACAACATATATATGTCACGAGTTTGAATATTATCTCTGTTATTTACATCATATTTTCTCACTAATGAATAAATAATTTGAACCCACACTTGAGAAAGAGTGTGTCAAAATATTAATTAAATTATTAAAATCGACATTTTTTTATTAGCCTAAATTTTTTGAATGAGTAGTAGTAATCTAATAAACCATTTTTAGGTTGTTTTGGTTTGAGCTCATGCTGCTAGTTAATTGATTTTTTTATTTTTTTTTTATTCTCATTGAATTTTCAATAAATTCTTGCTTATCCAAGAAGAGAAAGAGAAAAGCATGGCAAAAAGAAAGGCGAAAGATATCATGAGCTATATGAAATACGTGATGGATATATATATATATATATATTTACTTGATATATATATATATATATATCATCTTCTCGGTCGTCCCCTACCTCTTTTGATCATTTCTCACTTTCTTTTGGTTGGTTACTATTGTATTCCCTCCTTTGTTTCGGATGAGAGAGAGAGAGCCCCTGTAGTCTGTGAGTCTGTGAGTCTGTGACTGACATCTTTGGTGGTTGCATATAAAATATGTGCATGTCTATGTCTATATATATCATAATATGATCAAGTTAATTATAATGGCAACATTTACTCAGGACATATATATATAGAGAGAGAGCACATGCAGTATTATAGTACTACTGGTGTCTGATGTTAACAGCAGCACCTGGCGAAAGAGAAAATATCCAAGTGGAGATGCTTTAATCTCGATCTCTTATTCTTCACTAGCTAGACACTAATAATATATCAGTGATAATGTTTTTAATTATTGTTAGCCACAAATATTATTATCAAAGGTTGTCTTCACATTATCTAGGGGAGACACCTAGCTTTACACAACCATAGAAGTTTTTTTTTTTTCTTCTTCTGTAGTTTATCGGTTTATCCTTCCTTGTCGACAGAGATATCTTAATTGAGCAAATCCAAACAAGGGAAAGAGGATGGCTCTGTGCGTACTGGAAAAAAGTAGCAGCCAACCTGTGGGGTTGATTAAGTCTCAAGAAAGCAAGGAAGTGAACAGCCACCATAGATGGTCCCACTCCCACCCAAACACCAAGAACAAAGATCATGGACATCATGGTCATTGGTCACACAGCCTCAAAAAACAAAGATGGTAGGGGTCCATCAATATGTGCTCACATTCATGCTCCACGACTCCTGTTTCTTTAACCTAAATTTGGAGATTCATATATATATATATAAAACTTTTAAAGATATTTATATACATGGGCTTCTAAGGGTGCCCTAAGGGTGCTTGTTTCTTTCTTTATATATAATTTCATTCCTTCCCCATTATATATATATACACTTTTTGTTCAAAGCTAGCCAACTATCCAAGTGCTTCCCTGGAAAGAAGGAATAGTACTGTTGTTAGTTCTCATAGGCAGATCGGATAGAAGAATCAACCAATTATTGTAGCTTGGCGCAGAAATAAAAAATTATTGCAGCTAGCTTGCCTACCAGGATCTAAGAAAGTGGTACAATTCTGCAAGCAACTTAGCCCCAAGATTTAATGTAAAGACGCCCAATAATCTATTCAAAGTATGCTTACGTCACAGTTCATGTAATTAAGTTGGGTGTGTTCGTCAGATTTTCTAATAATTTATTATCGGGATTGTTAATGATGGATGTGTAAATGAGAAAGAGCTCCTGAGTTTATTGATTTGTCCTAACAAGTCTAGGGCATCATGCCCTTGTAAATATTATTTTTTATTTATTGTTCGATATACTAGCATATGAAATGTATAATAATAGGTCTCAAAATTAGGAATTTATAATAGGACCTATCATTCATGTGAGAGAAAGAATTACTAGCTTATAAAATATTAAATAATTCTCATAATAGAAGCTACATATGTATGCTGACAAATATATAATTAAATGAAGAACTTTGAGTCATAATTTATGCTATCTCTCTCAAGTGAGTCAATTAGTATAAGTAATGATCAAGTGATATTCAAATCCTCTACCTCATGTGTTATTTATTTTCTCAATAATGCTATCAAACATTAGTTTACGATTCAAAAGTCCAAAAGAAGTTTTAGACAAAGTTTTCTTTTAAATGGAGTTGAAAAAAAATTCTTTCAATCCAATCTATTAAACTGACATATATCCTTAGAATATTTAATTTAATTCCCACATGCATGTATTTTATTTGGACGGTCTATTAAACTGAAGGAATGCTAGAACATCTCCTTGTGTTCTCCTGGAATAGCATAGATGTAATTTTTTTGATTAAAAAATTACATCTATGCCATCTAAAAGGACATAGATGTAATTTTTTAATTACATCTATGCCATTGCAGGAGAACACCAGGAGATGTTCTAGCATTTCTCATTAAACTGATATGTGTTCTTAGAGCATGTGAGAATCTTATCCTCTAAAGACAGATGCTTTTTTTTTTTCAAATGAAAAAAAAAAAAAAAAATCTTCCAACTTAATTAATTTAAATGAAAATTTTGCCCAGTTTTTTTTTTTTTTTTTAGATATATAGATATATATTTGCCAATAAGTAAGCTTGGCTCTACATGGTGAAAAATATTTATGGCTTTTTTTTTTTTTCTTTTCGTCTTGAAATTAAAGCCTTTTATAACTATTTAATTAAAATTCGTCCCTTTTTCTTTCAGAGTGGGGCAATCTTTCTTTTTTTTTTTATAGAGAAAGTACTTCGTAAGTCCCCACCACTTAAGCTAGTTTTACATCTTTGCCACTCCCTCCAGGCCTATAAATTGCCACCAGTGCCCTGTTTTCAATACAAAGTATAAGAAAGTGAGAGCAAGAGGTGGAAGAAAGAAAAGAGAGAATGGAGACTTTCCCAGTTATTAACATGGAGAAGCTTAAAGGTGAAGAGAGAGGAGCAACCATGAAATTGATAGAAGATGCTTGTGAGAACTGGGGCTTCTTTGAGGTACTAGAATAGTTAGATATTATCATATGATTCATATTACTATCTGCTAATATTCTTTTGAAGTTTGTCTGAAGCAATTATGTTTTGAAACCTTTGCTAACTTCTCTTTTGGTTGTTCTTTATAGTTGGTGAATCATGGGATTTCTCATGATTTGATGGACACTCTGGAGAAGCTGACAAAGGATCATTACAGCAAGTGTATGGAGGAAAGGTTCAAGGAAATGGTGGCAAGTAAGGGTCTAGAGGCTGCTCAATCTGAAGTCAATGACATGGACTGGGAAAGCACCTTCTTCTTGCGCCACCTTCCGGCCTCGAACATGTCCGAAATCCCTGATCTTGATGAAGATTATAGGTTACAACTACAACTCGTTTTTTTCTGAAAGTAGTTGTATAGCAGAATATACCATGTTAAGGGCCACCAAGAGTACTTATAGTTGTTCTGTGACCAATTTCAGGAAGGCAATGAAGGAATTTGTAGTGGATTTAGAGAAACTGGCTGAGCAACTCTTGGACCTGCTGTGTGAGAATCTTGGGCTGGAGAAAGGATACCTGAAGAAGTCCTTTTATGGGTCCAAAGGGCCAACTTTTGGCACCAAAGTCAGCAACTACCCTCCTTGCCCCAAACCAGAGCTCATCAAGGGCCTCCGCGCCCACACCGATGCCGGCGGCCTCATCCTTCTCTTCCAAGATGACAAGGTCAGCGGGCTCCAGCTTCTCAAGGATGGCAAATGGATTGATGTTCCCCCAATGCGTCACTCCATTGTCATCAACCTTGGTGACCAACTTGAGGTATACTTGCATTTACACAATTTCATTTTGTCCAAACGATTTTAGAATGTAGTACAGACGATGTAGTAATTGGGATGTCTTAGCATTTCCTAAGATGTTTCTTTGTTGTTCCTTGGTGAAGGTCATTACCAATGGCAAATACAAGAGTGTGCTGCATCGTGTGAATGTTCAACCAGACGGTAATAGAATGTCCCTAGCATCATTCTACAACCCCGGCAGTGACGCCGTTATCTATCCGGCACCGGCATTGGTGGAGAAAGAAGTTGAGAAAGGCCTAGTGTACCCGAAGTTTGTGTTCGAAGACTATATGAAGCTCTATGCCGGCCTGAAGTTCCAGGCTAAGGAGCCAAGGTTCGAAGCCATGAAGGGCATGGAGTCCACCGTCAAGCTGGGTCCTATTGCCACTGCCTGAACCCACCTCTCATGCATGACAGATAGCAAATGGGTTTTATGGGAGTGTTTATGTGAATAATAGTGTCCTAGCTATTGAGCCTGGCTGTTTCTTTGTTGAGTACTGAGTTTTAAGTTCGTGGTTTAGGTGTGCTTTAATTTGCTATATGCTTCTTCAATAGTTCCTGTGATGTTATGTATGTGCTGCTGCTGTTTATCAGATTTACTGTTTAGAATGACTTATCCCTTTTGATAAGAAATTGTCTCAAGATTCTGTTGGGGGTATAATGCTTCATAACATATTTTTGGAATCCAAATCAGAATCAATGCCTTACAAAAGGAAGGTGTAAATTAAATATTGCAGACCATCTATAAAGGGTAAAACTGGTTCCAAGCTTAAAGCTGCCCTAAAATGACCATCTAATTTTCATTCATAGAATCTTGAAGGTGGAATTATTGAGTTTAAAGAAACTCTGCTCTGGAAAAAGAGGACATTTCGGGACAAAGAACCGCTGAATGATTGTCCTGTTCTCTGACCTTTGTCTTCCATATGCCCATAAATGTGCTTTCCTCGCTAGATTTCAATATCCACATAAAAATTTTAGAAAACAAAAAAAAATCTGCAAGTGGAATACTAATAATATAAAAAAAAATACTATTTAGTAAACTGCAATACGACTAGGATGACCTAACAGTAAAAAATCAACTATTAAATTTTCACTGTCACGTCATCACAGTTATATACCATTACTCTAAAATATATATATATATATATATATGCAAAAACTCAGGGAAGTGTCACCATAAAGTAATTAAATTGAGATTCACTGTTATTAAGTCAGCCCGAACACTCTAATTTCACAAAGCCGGGCTAATAAGTAATATCCGTATCCTCATCCAAAGTAATGATTATGTAACACCTAATGGCACACAAGTAGGTAACTTTTGTTGATACCACTAAATCATTGATTACGGTTTCCCACCAATACGAGGGGCCCAGGTTCTGGTAAGCCTCATTCTATTGGATAGTTAGGATACAGAAAGCAGTAGTCATTATTAATTGAAATGATGTAAGGAAATAGATAGTGGTCCGTTTTCAGTATCCTTATAAACTATATCAAGTATTCTCCTGAGTGTCCGAAAGGGCAATAATAAAAAAACTGAACCCCGTATCAGCTGTACTGAAAAATACCTGGAAACCAGATGAGTATAAAGAAATCAAGGATTTCAGTAGGGAAGCAGGGATCACAATAGCCACAAGCAAAAACAAATGAAGAGACACTAAAGGGGCAAACACTTGAACCATAATTCTTAGTAAACACAACTGAAAAGTATGCTTCTGGATCAGGTGACTTAAAAGAACTACTGCTACTGCTTTTGAACCATAACTATATCAGTACACACTAAACACAACTGAAAAGTATGCTACTGGATCAGGTTTACTTAAAGAACCATTGCTACTGCTTTCGTCCGACTCGGAACACTAGATACAGAAACAACATACAACTGAGGCAGGGAAACAAATTCCTAGAGTGAAGTAGAATCAAATAATTCAGGGTATCTGTTCTATTTCTCGAAAAAGAAATAATCATCTCAATCAACAAAACAATGGGTACATGACCATGAGCAATGTTGCATCTTGTCAGCAAACCACCAACAGCGATTCAAAGAACCGGCCCAAAGGCTTTAACTTATGGGGTGTAAAATCTAATACAAATATCATGCCGCATGACTGATATAAAAGGCATAGATTGTCATAATCAAAGGAAAGTATGCAGATTATTAAAATTAGCAATTGTATGAAAGGCTTGTGCTATCAACACCCTGTTTCAGTATTACTCAACTAGTTTAGTTTCCATTGGTGACAAATGAAAGGATAGTCATGTAACAATTGAGTATCAATATAAAGATAACTCCATCAGAGACCAAACTAGACGGAGTTAAGATGAGATAAGACACGACTTAGATTGGTCATCATGTGCAGCAAAATCCACTAGGTGCATCAATAAGGAGTGACAAATCTTATCAGCCCTCAATAAAGTGGAATGGCAGATAGCAGGCACATAGTTGAATAAAGTTCAATCCAGCTCTGCTTGTATCTATCGATCTTAGCATGTTCTCAGTCAAAATCTAGCATGAACATACTAGCGTATTTTAAATATTTCAGCCAATAAATATATATACAGTGTAAGATCCACAGGTTATTTTTCAACTGACAAATGCGAGAACATCTAGTTTCAATGCACAATCCACAAATATATGTGGACATGTTCAGAACCCAAAAAATCTGAATCAAGGTAAGAGTGCTGCTTTAGTGATATCACCTACAAATACATCGTATGCACCAAAAGTAAAGTAACCATAAAAAAGGCCATCATTCTACCAATAAGTCTCTTCTTAAGCATTTTAAGTCACTTTCATAGATTACGTCCCATCATACTATTTTATTTCATACCATCATCCGTAAGTGCAAAGATGATGGATCACTGCCCCCAGGAGCTTAAAAAAATCATAAACTAAAATGTATGGGTAAGGACCACCAGCCAATATAACCAAGTGGTGCCTCTCCCCTCCTGTTCAAGTGACGAGCAAGTAGATGGATTTGATAAGAGGGGTGTTGGCAGATTGTCTTTTTTTTTTTCCCCACCATTTTCTGTTTGGGGTATGGTGGGGACGAGGGGATTGCGTGACTTATGTTGTGCTATTCCATTAAAAAGAACCAAATCCTTAGTGCTACAGCTCACCAATGAAACTAGTTGATGAAAACAGATTATGAATGTGCAATGCAGTGAATGAAATAAGTCCAAACAACGATATAGACCAAGTCCCACTTCAGAATGGCAAGGCCAAAATCAGACCCTTAGCAAATAAATTGTTTATTGAAAACTCATTAGTATTGAAACAATGTTAAATGTCACCTTGAAAATTATCATGGAGAACTCAAAGCACAAAATCTTTGGAGTAAACAGACACTTAATGTTGGCACCCGATTTTTCAAAAACAAAGGAAAAGAACTCTAGAATTCCACCATTTTGATATAAGAAAAGAAGCATTTCATTTCTCCAATTCAAACTCATGCTTAAATGAGAAAATCTGAAGGTAAGCTGCGTCACAGATGGATAGTATCTCTCCATATCACTTGCCCAATGCTTGATCAACTACTTCATTCTTAGCTTCATCAGTCACAACCTTTTTCTCATCCCTTTCAACTGCATCTCCATTAGAGCAGTGGTTCTTCAGAACTGTCGAAATGTCAGCCTCAGAAGCTCCAGCAAGCTTAAAGCGCTCAACAGCAGCATCTAGGTTTTCCTTCCAACCACCCATCCCCAATTTGCATTCAACTTGGGATCGCTCAAAAAGCATGTTACCCCAGAAGAGATGTATCTGTGATCTCATCACAGCTGCTTGTTCTGCTGCTTCATCTGCTAAAATTTCACCCTGACTGCTAAGGCTAGAGGGCTCACCTTCAGCATTACTTCCTTGTTTCTTCCTTCTTTTCAATAACTCTTCCTTCTTACTTGCACTTGGATCTTTTAGCTCATTTGCTCTCTGCTCCTCCAGCTTCTCCCACATCTCAGTTGCAGCCTTCATCTTTTCCTCTGCACTGTCAAAAAGTTTAAGAGTTTCGGCAGAATCCCAACTAGAAAGATCCATCTTCTTGGCAAGTGCAAATGACCAATGAAGTTTGGCCATTTCAAATTGCTGCTGCCCAAGAGCCAGCAACCCCTCATAAAAGTCCGGTTTAATCAGGAGTGCCTCCTCATACTTCTCTCTGGCCAGAGAATATCTTCCCTTAACCCAGTCATAAGCCACATGAAGTTGTGCTGCCACTACCTCCTTTCCAGCAGATTCATCTAAGGGAATGCGTTTCCTTGCTGCACACATATGAACATTTCCCCAATTGAAGAAAGCCAAAGCAGCTACCTCCTGGAACTTAGCAGCAGCCTTGTCAAAAAGACCTTGCGCTTCTTCACTTGTCACCGTCTCCTCAAGTGCCTCAGAACAGAGCTCCATCCCCAGCTCATGCAAGTCAATATGAGCATCTGGGTCAATGCCAACATGAGTGCGAAAAAGCTGAGCAAATTCAAACAACCAATCATCCATCTCCACTTCCTTGCTCTCAGGATCTTCTGCTACCGATTTCTCCTTCTGAGCCTCATTCTCTATCTTATTGATTCCTGTATCAGCAGGTTCCAACACAGATTCACCAAGTGATGAATTATAGCCACTTTCATCTCCCTTGTTTCCCTCGCTCTCCATATCCTTCTCCTCCTCTTCTTCCAATAAAGGTGGCTCCTGCTCGGGACCCACCTCCACAATATGCAATCTCAACATCCCGATTGAGTCTGTCTTATCTGTTTCAGGATCCTTTGGGATGAGGTTATCCACAAAAGACTCTGCCGATCTAAGTTCCCCTGAACAGGTTATAGTCACCAAATCACCATCATTATCCTTATACTTGATCAAAACTGATTTTGATGATGGGAACCTTTTGCCCACAATCTCCCTTAACACTCTGAAAGTGCATTTCACTGGCATCTGGGCAAGCCTTATGTCGTGATCATAAACAAGCTTCAACGGCCTCCACTGGATTGCAGCCTCTGGAGTCTGCCCACGCAATGACACCGATGAAAGAGATGAATTTTCCTTCCGGTTATCCTTGCTTGGATTGGCAGGTTTTGAAGAACCACTTGAAGGCTTCAACACGAGCTTGGGCAACTGTACTTTAGACTCTGGACCATTTTCTGTGGGTAAAACAGTTTGGGGCCTCTCTGGCTTATGATTTGGCAATATGACTGATCCCCCTGCTGTGGTAGTTGCCTTCTTTGGTACTGGTCGGGCAGGCAAACAAGGCCCTAAGCCACCAACTGGGGCACCACGAACTGCAGAAGCCCCGAGGGCAGCAGGTGACGGGCGGCTCTGGAGATCCTGCTGTGCCTCCTGGCGAGGACCCAATGCTGTCCTCAACCTCCGGGCAAACTCCAAAGCATCCCCATTATTTGGGTCTGCCCCCAATAACACCTGCACATCCTGCATCGCCATTTCATACTTCCCTATTGCCTCAAGTGCCTTAGCCCTCCTAAGGATAGCCCGGACGAAACGGGGCTGGACCTGAAGCGCCATAGTACACTCAGCAATCACTGCCTCATAGTCTATAGGCTTCATTTGCATCAAACAAGCCGCTCTATTGCTATGAAACACAGCTCGGTCCGGATGGGTTTTTGGAGTAAGTTTAAGAGCATTATCATACTGCTCGAGAGCACCCACATAGTCCTTACTTGTAAACCTGTCATTCCCTTCTTGTTTGAGCTCATGGGCTCTTTTCAAAAAGACCGAAGAGTCTAAATCAACGCCGCCATTAGCATTTGGAGCTGAATTATCCGCTGACACTTGGTTTGCACCACCCTTCTTCTTCCTAGCCCCTCCTGATTTCCCCATATAAATTATAAATCTCTCTCTCCCCCTTCCTCTCTTTCTCTCAAACACACAAATATATAATTATCTATTTTATCTAAATGAAAGATAAAGCAGAAAGCTTGCAGGATTTTCAAGAAGAATCTACGTTGAATGAACAAGGAGAGAGAAAAAAGGGGTACTTACAATTACAAATGAGGAGCTCAAAGTTGGAAGCTTTCTGTGAAGATTTTTCTTTCTGTGTGATTGGCCTGTGGAGTCCCAAAAGAGCCCCAGAAGATGGGTTGGGAAGAAGATGGATTGGTTGGGTATTTGTGGAAATGTTTGGGTGCTCTCAGTGTACGAGAGAGATGGAAATGGAAGATGGGGTTTTTGGGAAGTCACTTGGGATGAAACCCTAGATGGTGAGATCAGAATCTTATGCGATTTTGGACACTTTTGGTAATCGAAGATGGAGCCTACTTCTACCTGGTCATCCTCAGCCGTTCATCTGTAGAATGTTTGTTTCAAACTTCCATCGTTTACTACTTCAAACCCTTCCCCTTCATGGTGGATTGGTGGATATTTATCACATCAAACACGGGCCAGGGGATCCAAATGAATCCCTGCTCTTAAATTTGACGCGTGGCAGATAAAATTGCTTTCTGGAGTCATTGTTCTTTTTTAGATAATTTCCCCGTGTCATGAATTGATTTTGTACCCTTGCATGCGTACACACAGGGGTATAATGGAGATAATAAAGTGATGGGGGGTATTATAGGCTTATAGCTTTTATTATCAATTTCACATTCTCAGAGCAGATCCAACTTACATGCCGTAGTTTTTCACAAAACGGTACCGTTTTCGACTTAAAAAAATTTGTAAAATTCTTAATAAATTTAAATATTATAAAAATAATAATAATTAAAACAAAAATATTAAAACAAAAAAAAAAAAAAAAAAAAAAAAAACATAAAAGGTGGCCGGCGTTGCCTAAAGGGGTGGCCCATTATTGGCCAAGGGTGTGGTTGGAGCCACCCCTTTAACCGATTTATGGTGGATGAACCACCCCAGATCGGCTTTGGAGATGGTCCGACCACCCTCAAAAGGGAAAAAAATAAAAAACAAAACAAAAAAGGGTTTGGATTTTAGCGGGTGGTCGAACCATTCCCAAGGACATGTGCGTGGTTTTGACCACCCCTTACAGTCAATCTAGGGGTGGCTCCAAAACCCAAACCCTTTTTTGTTTTTTGGCCTATTGGGGGTGGCTGAACCACCCCCAAATCGGCTAAAGGGGTGGCTAGAGGCCAATAATGGGGTGGTCAGCCACCCCTTTTGTTTTTTTAATTTTAATATTTTTTATAATTATTATTATTTTTAAAATTATTAAAAGTTTTGCAAATTTTTGTAATTGGAAAATAGTACCGTTTTCCACTATAGCATGGACGCGGTAGTTTTAAACTACCACATGCAAGCCGAATCCCTCAAAGCATTCTAAATTAGTAAATAGCATATCTCTTTTATTTATTTATTTATTTTATAGATACATCTCTTTTATAAATTAGATCTATGTGATGGTATGTAATTGTAAATGATTTTTTAAACTATAAATGTTTTATAAATTCAGCATGCAATTCATAATTGTAAAATAATTTTTGAGTAATACTATAAAAGGTAGTAGGGTCATTCTTGTATCTTCTTAAATGTTATGTAACTTTAAAATTATTATTGAATCAAAATTTAATAACGATTATCTCAAATTAAATTGTGATTTTAAAAGTCGTATTAAATTTAGGAGAACAAGCCATTGTACTCATAATTTCTTAGACTTTACCATTTCACATGGGTATAAAACTTGAGAAATGTTATAACTCCTTTTAGTGTTCTACTGGTGTCCATCCTGAATGATATAAATGTAATAAAAAAATTTAAAAATTGCTTCCATGTCATCCAAAATGACATAAATGTAATTTTTTTTATTACATTTATGTCCTTCCAGATGGACACCAGAATAACACTAAAATGAACTTTATCATTCCTCATGAAACTTAATTATTTTTAATTATGGACCATCCCATCAAATTTTTAATGCAATTGTGGTAAATGCCAAATATAACGTTTTTAGAACACTCTAAATACCTTATTTTTCAATGTTTAGTTACTCTTCCTACTTATTTATTATATTCATTTTATACAGACTGTTGGGACGTATTTTAATAATTTTGACAATATCCATAAAAAATTCTAATGGTGAAGTATTTATTAAGGAGAAATTACAATTTATCCTCTCAAACTACCAGTCATTTTTTTATGGTTCCTCAAATTACTAAGGCTTGGATTCTAGCCCCCAAACTACTAACTCCTTTGAAAACGGCCACTCCGTTAGGTCTCCCTATCATTTTGGATGGAAAGCACATCACGTGCCGTGCACGTGACTTAACAGGACACAAACTCCCGAAAAATGCCCTTATGAAAAATTACAATTTAGCCCCCCAAATTTCTAGCCATTTTATGGATAGCCCTTTCGAACTACCAACGCTTAGACTCTAGCTCCCAAACTACCAAAAGTTTCAAAAACACCCAATTTGTCGAAATATGCATATAATACCCGTGCCACGTGTCATTTTTCAATTAAATAATAATAATAATAATAATATTTTTTTAAAAAAAAACTAAAAAAACTAAAACTTTATTTTTTAAATTGAGAATAATCTCAGTTGATTAAACATCGCGTCGGCCAGTTCGTGCTTGGGAGGATTGAAAAGTAAAACTTTGGGTTCTTCGGGGCATCAGAGTCGATGCATTTACGCAAGGCATGGGTTGTCAATTATGTTGCGCCACATCGTAGAGACGCACCAGAAGTGCATGAGTGAGTTGATGGGTAGTTGGAAAAAGATGTTGAACATCATGCAGCCCGGGAACTACCCTGCCCCCATGCTTATTTACTTGAGAGGCAGTTACTGGGCTAATACTATTTTCCAACCCTAGGGGGTGGCTCCCGCAGGCCACCCCCAAACACCAATTTTTTGTTTTTTATTTATTTGTTTTATATTTTCAGAGCTGCTATTGTGGACAGATCTTAGCCGTCTACCTTCACAGTTCTTTGTTGTAGGTTGTTGGATTGATAAGGTTATAAACTAGTAGTAATTTAATGGTTAGTAAATCCAAAAAAGTAATGCCCCATGTTTATGATTTAATTTTGCCATAATCTGGTGTATATATCAAATATAATATGTAGTTTTTTTTCTTCTACCATTTTAGATATATAAAAGCATAACTCTTTTAGGGTCCGTTTGAGTTTGCGATTTTAAAAAGTGCGATTTAAAATAACGATTTTAAAATGTGCGATTTGAAAAAAGTGATTTTTAAAAACACAGTTAAGCTTTTGGCAAAATTGCAGTTTAGCCTTTAAAATCGCGAATTTACCTTTAAAATTCTGCGTTTTCAAAAAAGCATCATCTTATCTACGATTTGAAAAAGCAGATTTTATGCGTTTTCAAATCGTAATTTTTAAAAACGCAGTTCCCAAACGATCTATGTTCTGCGATTTGGTTTAAAATCGCATTTATTGTCTACGAAATAGCAATTCCAAACGCACCCTAAGTTTATTTTATAAAAACCTTGATTAAATCGAATGAAAATGTAATTTGGATCACAACATTTTGGATAAAAAGATTTTATTAAAATTAGTCGATAGATTCAGTATGCAATATTTATTAAATAAAATTTGTTTTGGAGAATGATTTGTGTGACTCGCTGATATGACAAAAATTCTGTATATATATATATATATATATATATATATATATATATATAAACTTACAAAAAGACTAAATTTTTAAAATGATTAAATCTAATATTTTTTTTTTTAAAAAAAAATGAGTTCATATTTTTATTTCGAGAAAAGATAAAAAAAAAAGTAAAATAAAATTTTAATCAACTGAGATTATTCTCAATTAAAAAAGTAAAATTTTAATTTTTTTTTTTAGTTTTTTTTTAATTGAAAAATGACACGTGGCACGGGTATTATAGACATATCCATAAAATGGCCGGTAATTTGAGAGGCTAAATTATAATTTTTCCTAAGGGCATTTTTAGGAGTTTGTATCCAGTTAAGTCATGTGCAGAGCACATGGTGTGTTTTCTATTCAAAATGACGGGGAGACCTAACGGAATGGCCATATGCAAAGGAGTTGGTAGTTTGAGGACTAGAATTTAAGTCTTGGTATCTTGAGGAGCCATTTGTAGAATGACTGATAGTTTGGGGGTTAAATTATAATTTTATCATTTTTAAAAAAACAAATAGGATTCATTTGAAAAATATTCTTCCGATGAAAAAAAATCGTAGGGTAAGGGTGTTGTGGTAATTCAGCATTGAATGGCTGCTAGGGTTGGTGATCGGGTTCTCAGGCACTCTACTCTATATAAGACCTCAAAATTCTTGGAAAGGTTCAGCGCCTCTCTTCTTCTTCTTCTTCTCGTGTGAATTGGTAAATAGGGTTAGGGTTTAAGATGGGGTTGTATCATTCTTGGAATTGTGTGATAACCATTCATATTTTAGGGTTCTTCTTTTTTGTTTTGTTTCAATCAAAGCCTCTGTTCTGTTCAAGAGAATCGGAGACAGTTTTTGTGTCTCTGTGTTGAGAAGAACAGCGAGGTATAACGAAATCAACGGCCGAGATATCGTTTCAGTCGTCATTTTCTTATTGGCGATTCGATTGTTGCTCGTCCACATTTTTTATTCG
The DNA here is from genome assembly GCF_958979055.1 of Alnus glutinosa. Lineage (NCBI taxonomy): Eukaryota > Viridiplantae > Streptophyta > Magnoliopsida > Fagales > Betulaceae > Alnus > Alnus glutinosa. The sequence continues at coordinate 1,753,938 of NC_084890.1, read as the reverse complement.
ATTGTTATTCTTTTTTCTCGATCTTTTCTTTTAATTTGAATCTGAAAGTTCTCAATAATTAATGGAACAAGTGCAAATAATGTGCCAAAAAAATAAATAGAAAAAGATATATTCTGATCGGAGAGCTGATATCCGTGCGGACTGCCGTATGGTGTAAACAACTTTTTTTTTTAAACACGAAATTTATATTACGTTTTGAAACTCGTATATGATCAGACAATCACATATAAACTGTAGATGATAGCAGCAGCTTTTTTTTAGGTTTTCTTTGAAGGTGAGAACTAAATTATTTTTTCTTTTTCTATTCAAATAAATTTCACAATAATAATTATTTTCTTTTCTTTTTTCTATATATTATTTAAATTAGATGTTAAGTGAAAAAGAGGAATATAAAGTTTTTTATATTAAAATAATATTAAGAAAATTACTTTTTTTTTTTTTTTTTCTCTAGATTTAAGGTATAACTTTTTGTTCTTTGATGTTTATTTAATTTAGGAATAACTTTGTTTCAAGGTGTTTTAGGAGTTTTTGTTATATTTTGGGAAATAAATTGTGTTAAGAAACCTGTAAGAGCACTATAAAAGAGATGAGGATAGGTAGGAAAGTTGTAGGTTGTAAAGAAATGGTATTTGAATAGTAAAGAAAAAGATAAGAGACTATTGTTGAGTTTAGTTGGATGGAAAAGTAAACATCAATTTTGTTTCTTAAATTTAAGAAAAATCAAAAGAAACAGCCCTAATGGATTGAAATGAAGGTTCAATTTCGTAAGTGGTATTAAAAATTATATTTTTCTCTTTCGAATAATCTTTTGGCATAGATATACTTATCAGAAATCTTTTGGCACAGATATTAATTTGACACAACTTTTGCCGAATTTGGGGTGTGCACCAAATGCTTTGGACTAAGCATACAAATCGCACCTTTATATATCTCTCTGTAGAGTGTAGGCTGTAGGTCGTGGAACCTAGACACGAGGAAAATCAATGAGTGAGGTTTCTTAAAAACGATTTGGTCAGTTACTAAAAATTAAATTTATCCATCAAATTGTGCTGCTAACAAACACAAGAGGGAGTGAGGAAGTTTAAGAAGACAGGATGGTAACAACTTCCACAATAACATAGAAATATTCACAAGGGAAAGAGGAAGAAGATGAAATGTTCGCACACAAACAAAAGCGAAGGCCTATATTTATGACTTCCAATTATAATAAGAAAACCAATGCAAGACACCAGCTAAGGTATCAAGGGGAGGATTCAAATAAAAAGAAAAGGAATGATATTATCCAACATCCACTGCCTCGCTTTCTATTAAGCATGGGCACTCTCCATGCTTTTCTTCTTTCTATTTGGCTATCTCTTTAAACATGAAAATGATATTGGCATGTGCTTCAAGCCCGAAATATCAAACAATTCTATGAACCTCTGATCTGTCACTCTGGCCTTAGCAGCAGCAAACCTCTGGTACTCATCGAAAACTGAAGACAGGCACCATCTTTGCAATCTTCTAAAGCATCCCACCAGACAACCAGTGCGGTGCTGCACGGTCAAATCGAATGATGCACAGATTGTTCCAAGATTTCAATCATATGAGAAAATAGAAAGTATAAAACAATCACAGTACCTTCCCTCGTTTGCAATGAATTAGAAGTGGGTGGTTCCTCACATCTGGCATGGAAGACAAGCAAAAATTTTGCATTAGCAGATTGCACAAAAGGGTTAAAGTTATCCTATATTTTGGGCATAATGTTTAAGTTCGTATGATACCAAGGAGAACTTTCAGTGCTTCCCGGATTGTTTCCTCTGGAATGTTTACAAAAGGCTCCTGCCCATAGTATTGGTTATCAATGTCAAGTGTTGTTTCGGATGCAAATTCAACCACCATACATAATCACATACAATATGAGGAAGAGCTTCCACTGATATCAGCAATAGTGATCAATGATTACTCACTCAAAGGAAGAAACAACATTAAGAACCTCTAAGGGGATAAGTACATCTCCGGTAACCCTGCACAAAATATGGTCACTACTTTTACAGAAACAGATCAAAAGCATAGCCGATCTTTTTCAACCAGAAGCTCCCCTGTTTCTAGGATTCCACAATTTACAATTCTATGATCCACTATCTATCTCGGATTCTCGATCAAATTTGTTTTCCCTACTAACAGTCATTTTTATTCAAATATGATAATTTATGATAATTATTAAAATATTAATTTAATAATTAAGTTCACCATTACTTATAATAAGCTTTAACTTCTGGATAAATAGTGATTTAGTCTCATTTCAATTAACATAGTTCCCGAGTTGTTTGATCTATTCGTAACAATTTCACAGTTAAAATTCAGGAAGCAGAGTAAACAATTCCACAGTAAATCAACCAAAAATCAGATCTTTATCAAATTACATAAACGAATTAAGCCTACAAAAGCAAAACCGAACCTTACAGCCATCGATCCCGAACTGGAAAAGCTTAATCCCATTAGCCTTCAAAAAAATGTTGTTCGCCTCCGGATAGGGCTCCGGGCACAAACATCTACCACAAACAACGAAACCACCACGCTCCCTCAAAACTCGAATCAAATCCCCAAAATTTCACTCGTAGCAAGCAAAAATTTCCGAAGAAGAAAAAAGGTTTATAAAAAAATTACACTCACATAATGGAACGGAGCTCTAGGGATTTCAAGAAGCCGAAGTTAGCGGAATCGGGGAAACCGGACCTGAATACGCCATTATCGACCATCGCGAAGTTCAGCGGCGGAACCAGCAACTCCTCCCCGTCCCGTTCGGCATCGTCGCCAGCAATCTGCGGAGACTTCACCGCCGTAGAGTTCCCGACGGTCAACGACGGCGAGTCTTCGATCGCGGTACACATATCCGGCCCAAAGCTCTCAATCTTCATGGATTTGGCGCCAAAAATTTGAAACGAAGCGATTCTGAGAATCTAAGAGGCTTTTGGAATTTTCTCTCTCTCTCTCTCTCTCTCTCTTTCTCTGTTCTTTTTCACGGTGGAAAGAGGAAAAGAGAGAAAGGATCTCCTGACGAAACGTGCTGTGGGCGATGAATGGGATTGTGATCCGGTTGGCTTTCGTAGAGGCCTTGTACGATAGAGACGTGGAGAGAAAAAGGAAACACCAAAAGATTGAAATTGAAAGAGTTGATGGAAAGGCCGAGGCGCTGAGCTGGAAAAATAGGCAAGTAGATAATTGTTATGGAAAATGTTAGATTTATAACACCAATACATATAACAATCTCTCATACGAGGGTGGGTTCTATATACTGGGCCCACCCTCATGTGAAGAGTTGTTGTACAGTTATTGTATTGGTGTTGTACAAGAATCAAATCCCAATTGTTATTTGTTATAAGATTAAAATGACGTGAAGTAAAAATTAACATTTAAATTTTTTTACAAGTTTTTATTGATTTAAATGTTATTTTTATTATCATGTCAATATTACAAACGTATAACAATCGTTTACTAAATAATATTATTTTTTAATTATTATTTATTATTTCTAAATTAAATAATTAAAAATTGTTCGCATCAATATTGATTTTTTTCTTCTCTTCAAATATGTCAAAATAGTAAATATTAGATAACATCACAATCATTTAAATTTTAATATATATATATATATATATATATATATATATATATATATATATATATATATATATATATATATATTAAGCCTTGAGAAAATTTAAAAATATTCCAAAAATTGAAGTTTATTAAAACATTAGTTTATAAAAACAATGATAAATTTAATCACTTTTTTTTTGCTTTGTTTGACAAATTAATTAAGTTTTATGCTCAATAATTGTTGCTTTTCGTTTTTATAAGTAGAATAGTTTTAGATGTCGATCTCGAATCTCGATCCAATTAGAAGTGGGAAAGCAAATAGCCAATGAAAATGTGATAGGTGTTTTTTTTTTTTTTTTTTTTTTGGGCCCCCCCCCCCCCCCCCCCCCTCCCTCCAAAAACAAGAAGTAGTAGATTATTGGGTGGGAAATGATTGTGATTTGTGAGAGATAGGCCAAAATGTCAACACCCTCGTTGAAACTTGAATGCCTTTGCTTGCTTTGATCGGTTTTGGAAGCTGAATCGTGACCCGAATCACAAGAATGAGGAATACACTGTAATTGCAAAGTAGGTGGATTGGTGCACAACAATTGTTACTCTTTTCTCAATTGAAAAATGATTTTTTTTTTTTTTTTTTTTTTTGAAGGAGTTTAAGGAGAGTGCAATTGGTACTAAACTGACCTGGGCCTTAAAAGGGTCATTTGTGGAGTGGGCCTTGGTCAAGAGATGTCAGCTGAAAGTTCAACTTTTGCGAATATCCGGACATCTTGGGAGGTCTGTTGGATCTTTTTTATTATTCGAATCTTAAAAGGTATACATTAAATTTTTTATTCGAGCAAGTGAATATTTTAATATTACTGATAAATTCTTCTGATTTTGGCAGTTAGCTCGAAGTCAAATCCTACCGCAATATGCTTCTCTATCTTGGACACGTACTATAGTGTTTCAAAATGTTGTTATTAAAGTAAGTTCAGGCACGAAGCATGATGTGAAATTTAGATAATCGGTGTAGTAAATGAGGATAATAATTTTTTTATATCACATCCATGTATTTTCAAAATGTTGTTATTAAATGAAATTCGGGATGTAAAATTTAGATAACCAGTGTAGTGAACGAGAATAATGATTTTTTTTATATCATATTGGTGTATTATTAACTTTACACCAAAATGTATAGAGTGTGATTCATGCATTTGATTCTCATACATATAAGTCTTACATGTATGAGTCTCACACCCAATGTATTTTCATGTAGACTTGATGTAAATCAAAGTAATGTAGAAATAACACATTCCAATGAACTATATTTCTCAGTATTGCATACAATTTAAATAGTTCGATGGTATATAGAGTCTATCTATCTAGATAGGTGTGGTCCCCTCATATTGAACAATTCGAATATCTTTTTGAACAAGTAAACTCCATCAAGCCCTCTCTCAAACTATGATGGAGCAGGGTTTGATGGAGTTCATCTATTAGGCTATATGTGGTCCCACAGTTCAAATTATCCAAATATCTGCTTGAACAAGAAGTGGATTTTATCCGGCCATCTATCATAAACTATGATGTAATATAAATTATGTAATATGGGCAGCTCGTTGCACCATATCTGAAATTAATAGCATTATTTTTTCAAATTGAGTTGGATTGAACCTAGTCTATTAAATTGATAATTGTCCACATTCTAACAAGCATTTTTAATAAGATAAACAGAGCTTGCATGTGAAAATCATGTACACTAAGGACAAACATAAATTTAATAGACTGAATTAAAATAATTTTCTCTAACTCAATTTGAAACAAATTTTTGTCCATTTAGTTATGAGTAAACAAATGCTGATTTACGTCATTAAGTTGTATGTCAATTGATCATGATTTTACTAAAAACCATTACTATTAAGTTATTTTAGGCTCGTGTGCAATTAGGAATGATAACGGGCTAATTTGGTAACGCTTCTTAGGGTGGCAATTTGTTTTTTAGCAAAAAAAATTAAGAAAAAAATATTAACAAACAACTCAAAATACAAAATATTCAAAAAAAAAAAAAAAAAAAAACTCTAAATTGCTTTTATATTTGCCTCACATTACAACCAAAAACCAAAAAGCACTGTCTAATTTTTTTTTTCCAAACGAACCGTTAACATTTCTGATTGCAGCGTTTGGTATTGGAAATATGACATAAGCCATTGAAAACTACACGGGTGATGGGATTATATTGGAATGAATTGGATGCCGTATAAATCGTTTCATGTCCAAACTAATGTTCTTTTGGTTCAAAAGATCACCTGGAATGTCTGGCCCAAAAATGAGGAGGGAGAGGATACTGCATGTGTCACACCTCGTAGAGGATCTTTCTCTAATTGCTCAGAAGAATAATGCCCCTTCATGCTGCAAGTACTAGTACTTTAATCGCTCCTTGACTATTTGCAGCCAACATTGTTGGGCTATCATTCTTCCAGCAAACAGCACTGATGAAGTAAGGTCCTACAACATTGTCACCATCTAATTCTGAAGAACCAAAACCATGCCAAGCCATTGGTTTAGAGATAGCCTGCAAGTAAAAATCAAAACTGAGTCACATTAGGATTGAGTTCCAAAATATACAACTCTTTTACGACTTGTAGACACATGTAATTTTGAAGGGCGTTAAATTTTTTTCAAGTGCTTGACGTGGTTCTACAAGTTGTAAAAGAGTTGCATGTGTAGCATTACTCATTTACCTTGTGATAAACGAACACTTCATTTGTCTCAGTGCCACAAGCTATGTACTCACTATTTACGGATAGACCCACAAAATTCTTCTCATTCACGTGGCCTCTATACGTGCGCAGCTGTGAAAATGAGGAATAATTTATGAATGCATAGTTAGTTTGGTTATCAACCTCCATTCAGCTCATGCTACATCACCCGTGTGTGTAGCGTGATAAAATGTGTGTAAACTGTAGTATTACTCATCATCATAAAGCCATATAAATTTAAATCTAAGGTGCCCCAATCCCATAAAAGCTACCATGAACAATTATTTGACTAAATAAAGAGAATATTCGACTTACATTTCAGCAAACCCCGAATTCTCTACAAACTCTTGTTCTACAGCTTTGACAACTACTGCCTTCAAATTTTGTGTTTGTTTAATTTAACAGTTTCAAAATGTGCGGTTAGAAAAACAATGATTTCAAAATACAATTAATGAAATTGTGATTTTTAAAAATGTAATTAAGTGTTTCGTAAAATTGCGATTCGGCCTTTTAAGATCATGCATTTTTTTTTTTTTAAAAAAAAAAAAACGCACCCTATATCTCTCCTCAAGAACTTCAAGAATATTCTCGAGGTCCCACAAAATTGAACATTTAGATATACACTAATCCAAGTCAATCAATCACCCAATATTGTTAATTTTCATCAGTCTTAAAATTTATTAGTTCAAACCTCAACAGTGAGAAACAGCAATGAAGCATAAGTGAATACATTATAAAGAGACTTGATTATGGAATAAGGTGATAAAAACAAGGTGGTAAGTGGATGAAACTCAAAATTGACATTTAAACCTAAGCAATAAATTATAGAGTGATGATACTTACTGGCAAATTTTCCTTCACATCCCACAAGCGCAATGTGCTGTCAGTAGATGCAGAAACAAGTTCATTGCTAGACAAGAATTTTACGTATGAAACAGCTTTTCTGTGCCCGCTAAACACATGCAGGGGTTGGCTGATATTTCTCAAGTCATAATAGTGAACGTGATGATCTACAGAACCAACCTGTAAAACTCCCTAGTATTAGAGCTTATATCTGGATTTCATCTAGATAGATAGCCAAAGTTGAGCCATGAGTTCTACGAAGTCTGAATGTCAATGGATGCGAGTCAGGGAAGTATGCAAAACAGACTACTGTTCTTTCATCAATATTGAAATAAAAGAAAAAGACTAAACAGTGAAGTTTTAGTACCACAAATTTCAAGACAATGGTATTTTAGATAAAACATGACTCAAGCAGCAAAGCTTTGATGGAAACGTACTGCCACATAAGTGCTTGATCCAGGATTATACTTGACAGAGCAAATAATCGCTTTCATGTTGATTGTAAGAACACTTGCTTCTTGATTTGTGCACCAAATTTTGACCTGTTAATCACAGATAAAAAAATAAAAAAAAATAAAAAATCAAGCTGAGACTACTTTTAAGCATGAACTCAATCAAAATAAGCTACAGCAATATTTTATGAGGTACCCTGAAAAAATCCAAACTTGAGATTTCACACAAGGGCATGGCAAGGACAATAATATGTCTCAACCTAAATGGATAATCCAGAAAAATGCAGCTTTCTCATATTCTGATTAAGGACACCAAAACAGACTATTGTGTTTCTATATATTAGTTATCATGAAACAGAAGAAACTCCCCTGGGGCTTACAAATGTCATAATAACATTCTTGATTTCTCAAGACAGTCGACACATTCTAAGGAGTCTAATTTCAAGAGGTACTGAGGATTTTCCAGACCAAAATTAACACTTAATGTGATTTTTATATCTATATTTCATCTGTGCTACCTTGAATACTGCACACTAAGGACCTAGTCTATTATCAAATTATTTCTTTCTTCTTTTCAACTCATATATTAATATACAGCTCACCAAGTCATACTGTATACCCCATATTTCTCCATTTCCAAGTACCTTGCAGTCATCACTGCCTGAAACAAGCATTGAAGGTTCGGTGCGTGAAAAATCAACACTCCAAGCTCGCTTTTCATGCTCCTCATATTCCATCACACTCTGGAAAGAAAAGTGTTCTGTTAAAGAACGTTCTATGACTAGATGATTAGACCAGATTTTGACAGTATATTTGTATATGCAGATCAACTTGTGAGAGCATGTACTACCCAGTGATTAAAAGAGAAAAAGAGATAGTATTACTACCTGACGATTGTTTACATCCCAAACAGTTACTATCCCTTCATAATCACTACTAGCAATATGGTTTTTTGTGTACTTATTCCAGCTCAAGCAGCTAAGTTTGGATCGTGTGGACATCTCTACAACAGGACAGTGAACATCTGCCGGTTCATTCACCACCTAGAAGCAATCACATAGGCAATAGATTACCAGTTAAATTAAAAAAATTAAAACATATCAAGGCAATGTTTTTTTTTTTGGGGGGGGGGGGGGGGGGGGGGGAGTGGGGGTGGTGATGGCAAATATTCTCAAGGGAATGTTGGTGATTATATAAATAAAAGGGTATATTGCTGTCTCCATTTCTTATTAGAACATAATAAATGCACCATTTAAGTCAAATGTTCAAGAAACAACAAAAACATGGTGGTAGAAATTAGATCCAGATCACACATTTAAAAATGTTATTAAGAAGCTACAAAAGAAATGGTTTGGAAGATTGCCATTCATATTCCTCCCGAGTCATTTTTTGCTGTCTGAAAGACACTATAGACTCCATCAAAATCCCAAATATGAAGTTAAACACTTACTGAGGAAAAGTCAAAAACCTTGATGCACCTTGAAACACCAGCAGTAGCAAACAACTCATTATCGCGATCGAATTCTATACTGCAGCAAATACAATGAGATTTGAAATTCAACACTTTTAACCTTTAAGAGAAGCAACATAACAAGAACTAAGTTGCATGGCTTTCAGAGAGAAATTGCAGAACTCTGTTTGATTGTTTTTAAGTTTTTACATGACTTGGTAAGTCATTTGCATTGCCATTTACAAATGTTTTGGCCATGGGTGCATTATAATTTACAAATTTATATATATATATTTGCAACATATTATAAATATGATAAATCGTTAGAAAATCTCAGATGACAAAGAGAATCACACTAGAGCTTCTGACCTAAGTGGTTAAATGAAATTGTACAAAATGCAAGAAATTTCAACTCACCTTGACACGATATTGGGTGTGTGAAAAATATCACCATGCCTAAGTTCAGCAATGACCCTCAGTCGACTATATCAAGCAACAACCAGATAATATCAGCAATTTAGCAAATAGTGTTTCCCAAAAAGGACTCAATATGAAAAACTAAAATCATTCCTCAAAAAGCCAGTACCTGTATCGGGTAAAGGTAGTCAGCACAGATAGGAAATCATCAAGACCTGGATTATAACCTTCTCCACTTATAGTATTTGTGTCCCTTTTTTCCTGTTTGTGAGATTGTCCATTCCAATTCCGCCTCTTTTGCAAATAACACTCTTGTAGGTCATTGAACTGTAGTGTAGCAAGAGATGATAACAAGAATCAACTAACTATATAAATAATTAAAATGTAATTATAATAAGCTTTAATTCAATAGCCTATTCATCTGAACCACAGATCAATTTGCACAATTTCTCAGAGTAATAACAGCCTAACTTCTAGGAGGTCACAACTTCAGTGGGAGTTATTGCAATAGCATATAATTACAGTAGCTGGCAAACAGAATATGGCATCCATAAAGCAGCTGAAGGAACTGGGACCTCAGGGCTCAGGCTATATATTTTTGTGCCATCAGGAAAAACAGAGGGCCTACTTATGGCACAAAAAGTCAACAGAAGATAATAATGAACAACCAAATCTTCACCACCACATCATAGCCAGGAAGCTGTTGCTCCCTAAAGGAGAGGATAAAATAGTAACTCAATTTCAATGTACCAATAAGAAGAAATAAAATTCTTGAAAGATCACAAACCTTTGAATGGACCTGCCTTTTTCTTGCTACAACTGGTGCTGATGGAGCATCAGATTGCAAATCTAAACCACTACAAGCATCCCTTCTTTGGAGTAGGTGGGAGCTCGCTTGAGCCATTACATCAGCTATTTTGTTCTGTGATCCCATCTGCCCTTGCGCATAGCGTGCACTGCAGATAATGCCACTTTCATGCTTATCAGTCGACGAAGCACATGCTTTTGTTGCAATAGGGTCATCAATAAGCATCCTCATTTTTACTGAGCATCTATCTTTTGTCCGGTATAGTTCTGTTCTATATCGCTGTACAGCAATTATGTCCTCCTTGATATACCGGAGATCAGTTTGTATCTACAATGGAAACAGAAGACTATCAACTCTGAAACTAAAAAAACAAACTGCAATTTTTTATTTTTTTAAAAAAATTAACACTTCATAAAACCCTTTGGCAGTCATCCAAAAAGGAAACAACACATACATTTACAGCACTTGCAAGTGAAAGGGTCCTTCCCCGCAGGGCACAGTGGAAACAGTTAACATGGAGTACTGTGATATATGCAACTTGAAGTAAACTCTAGACATCCTGAGGACTGAAAATCATAGCATGGAAGTCAAGGGTTCTCCCCAAGGTTCGCTTGTTTGAAGTTCCAGATACCTCTGGTTTTTCTAGGCCTATTCAGACAATTTTTTCATGATTTTAAAATTTTCTTTTCCGAGCTTCAATCAGCTCCAAATTATGACTCCGCATTGCTATAATCCCATGTATTATACAGTTACACAAGCAGATATTTCCAGTAGAAAGTGTTGGCATACATGTAGGAAATTAAATATTACTCAAAGGCTGAAATAATTAAATTCAGGCGCAAAGACCTCATTCAGCTCTTCAAGCTTTTGCTCCCGCAGGCAATGTAAGAAGTCAAGCAGAATCTGCATATTTGTCTCAGCTTCTTCTTGCACCATTTTTCTCTTCTTTTCTGCGAGGAGAGACAGCAGGCCGTCTAGCTCCTTAATTGACACCTCACAACCCTGTCTAAGATTCTCAAGAAGGAGTCATTCTAAATAAACATGATCAATCAATTAATTACATACATATAATTATCTTTAACGCATCCACTGATACATTACAAAATTAATTTAATTGACTAAATAAAAATAAGTCCCAACTGCAAAAAAAAAAAAAGAAAATCTGCAGGCAAGATGGGAATTTTCTTTATATTAACTGACCTGTTGTAATGCCTGACGAAGCTGTTCAAAAGGGGACGCAGACCTTGCTATCTGACGAGCACAAGTTTTCCTCAATAACTGCAAGCTTCAATACAGATTTGTAAACTAAACAAGCTGTACTGAGGTTATCAAAAAAAAAAATAGTAAGATACTACTAATGCTCATATATAAGGTGCAGCAGTCAGAACAGTAAAGCTCGGTTTTAATGCCCATGCAATAAAGTTCTCTCACTCTCTGTGTCTGTCTATCTAAGTTCGCAAAAACGGCACCAGCAACTATTTTCTGCGGCATTATGTAAAGCCTAAAGTTCATTTTCTTGAGTCAATGATATCCCGTGCATCAAGATCTCTAGGCTTTGTTCTTGTTTACCAAGTTAACTCATGTCAAGAAAGTGAAAATTACAAGCAAAATTGGGGTAACGATAGTAAAGTTTGCTAGAGATAAAGGCGAAATACCTAAAAGTATAAAAAAAGTAAGCCACAAACACATCCCTAAAAGTGGCGTACATAGGAATCAAGCTAAATCAAACAACTGACTTTGAGCTTCAATTTTCCTGTATACAATCATTGCCACGCTCTGTGATCAGGATTAAAATTATATCCGAACCTCTGTAGTAGATACACGAAAATCAGCTTCACGGTCACCGTGAATCTAACTCACACTGATATTGAATTCTCCGAAATTCAATCAAACTGACATTCGCACTGGAACGCTCTCATTCCATTGCCAAGAGTCAGGCAGTTTAAGCACTAAAAATAGCAAATTCATCTAAAAAAAATAATAATTGAATTTATTATTTTGATTGCTTCGGTTTCCAAGTTAATATGCGTTTTCAGATCGTTAACGATGAAGAACTCAATTGAACATGCATCATTTCATTTTCTCCCACATTTCTCAGGTAACAAACAGAGCACCTCGAAACCGATCCGCAAACAAAAATTTCAAAAAAGCGTTTAAAAGGAAAAAAAAAAACCTTATCAAGTAGAAAATTAGGGAAGATATGGGCGGTAGTGAGGTAGTGACCGCAACAAGGACAGTCGCTCTTGTTCCTCAGGTGCGTGACAATGCAGATGTAGCAGAAGCTGTGGCCACACGCGGTGAGGAACGCGTCACTTATGATCTGCATGCATATCGGGCATAGCGAGTCCTTGTCCATGTCACTCGGTCCCGCATCCTCCGGCGCCGGCTCCGGCGGATCAGGTGGCAGCGGTTCCGCGGCGGGGTCCAGCGAGGGCTCGGCCTTCACAGAGGGGACCAATGCCCCCGCTGCGCTCTCTTCCATTTGGTCGTCTTCTTCAATCTCTCCTTTGTTTTTCTTTAATGAGTCAAATCTTTTTTTTTTCTCTAGAATGAGAATTGTGTGAGAGTCGTGTGAGCAGAGCGTGAGTTATAAAAGTCGTTGGACTTGGAGGAAGAGAGGAAATGAAACGTTGTCCTGCGTACAGAGCGAGACAGTTTGTGAGGGTGAAAACCGCCCACGTTAGGCGGGCGTTTTCTTCATTCGTTTTTATCGTTCGAACAACGGCGTCGTGTTGTACTTGCTTTCTATAGGGTTTAATTTTGATTTGCCAGCTGAGAGATCAAAGCGGTTGTTGGCACATTTAATAATACTCCAACTGTCAACGGTGTAGCATTTTGATTTACGTGGCAATATCTCCACACTGTAATTTGGAAACAGTGTCTGACTAGAGACTTCTGACATATATACTTTGATCAATAATGGTTTTGAAATTTGAGAAGAGTAATAATGTTCGTCCTTTGGGCGGCCATTTCACTTCAAATTAATTGGTGATAGGGAAGACAAATTAAATTTTTTTATGACTTCAACGTCATGTCAAACAAGTTTCTTACGATAGGCTCTTCTTTACTACGAGTATCATTCAATTCCGTAACTTCTTAACTTTGATATTATTTATCTGACTGTAAGCTGTCATTTTACCTAAAATTAGTTAGTGTTGAGAAAAACAAACTCAAATCTTGTATGGATCTTGACATCGCGTCCAACGTACATTTCTTTTAGAGTGGTAGTGAGTAACATTTTGTATCCCAACAAGTAATACTATTCTTTAAACTAAATTTTTACACAAACTTCACACCGGCTAATGTGATATGTTTTAAGTAATTAATAATTTTTTTTTTTTTTTTTAGAACTTAGAAGAATCATGGAGGATTTGAGTCATCCGGTGGAAATTGGAAACGATGAGTCTCATTTAAGGTCAACCCAATTGATTGCGTAGCTGATGATGTTATTTTCTATGGTGAGTGGCGGAATTGAAAATGTTGGGAATGATGTGTTTAGAGTTTGTTGTTGGGCTGAAAGTATTATAATTTATGCTCCGTTTGTTTCAACGCATAACCGTAAATTGTTTTCTAAAAATTAAAAAAAATTACGGTCAACTTGAAAATGATTTTTGTTAACCATTATTTTCAACCCCACAAAACACCAGAAAATACCGAAAACATTTTTCAAAAATATTTTATTCCTAAACAAACATAGCGTTAATATTTGAGGTAATATATACTATGTCCCCTATTAAGGTTTTTAAACAAAAAATTTCATGCTACTTCTCTCAACATGTTTAACAAGGTTTAAGAACATTGAGTAAATAATGCAAGAGTAAAAAAACCTAACAATTTTTTTCAGTGCATATGTAACTAAAGATGTTTTTATTTTTAAGAACTTTTACTGTTTGCAGAATATTACTCATTAATAAAATATCACATTTTTTATCCTTAAAAATTTACTTTAATTGTATTTTGTTTTTTAACTTCAGAAAAAGAAATACCTGAGCCGAGCCGGCCGAGTACTCGACAATGGCTCAGCTAAGGACTTAGCAAGCCGAGTCTGAAGGCATGTTCAAAGCTTGGCTCAAGTTCCAAGCCAAGTTTGAACATGTGTTTTTCTTAGCTGAGTTGAGTGTTCGGCTCAACTTGATTACAGCCCTAAGTTTAAAAATATATACAATGAATGCAACTGGACCACAAGGTTGGTGATCATGATCAATACGTAAAATGCATGTTCAAACAGTTTAGGGCAACAGATCTTAGTCCCTTCCTTTGCTTTGTAAACCTCGAGTGAGCTCAAGAATACAAAGCTGTTACTAATTTTGTGAACCAGATCACCGTTAAGCTGAAATTCTCGACAATTCTAAAAAGCAGAGATGATATGATTTCCTTCTCTTTGCAACCAAAGACAACAACCTTTCATTGAGCAACCAAAAATATCTATTGGATCTATATCAATTGTATATACAAATCTTTCCCTGGATTCTAGCTACTTTTCCATTCATATATTTTGTTTTGCGGGAGGTGATGAGACGGATTTCTTTATACAATCTACAATACCTTCACAATCTGTTTGAGAAGGGACGCATGCAGAGTCATCTTCAGAAGCATCCTCTGCATATGAGTGAGGGGACCGAAGGTTCCCATGAGTCTGACAGGCCTTCATTGTCTTGCAATGTTCAGCTTCATCATCTCTAATGTTCAGAAACACATCGTACAAATTCTCTGGAGAAAGAGGAACAATAACAGAAGGAAACGATCGTTTGATTAGCATACATCTTCATCTTGTTGTGCTTTGGTCTTAAGAATAACAAAATTCTTGGAAGTGCATATGAGAAATCAACCTTGGCATTCCAACTCAATTACAACAGACAGGGTGTAAGTGAAACTCTAATGTTTCCAAAACTCTAATGAACTGAAAAACATAATGGGGCAGGTAGATTATATCATATTGAACAATGAACCATAATACAAATTCAGATTTTAAATCTTACCAATTTTAGGCCTTCGAGAATTTGGAGCTCTGGCAGTTTGAAATTCATCTAAACAGAATTTGGAGGAAATGTCAAAACCTAGGTGCAATCTCAGTAGACAGGATAACAGCTTGTAAAATGACAAACTTACCAAACAAGTACAAGTCACTTCCAGTGTAGTATTTTACAGCGACCTCAGGTGCAGGTGATTTTTTCAACTCCTCTACAAAGAAACAAAAAGAACAGGCACCATCAGAATGACTGGAAGTTACATGTAGAAGTAAGATGGAATAGAATTGTGAACTCCCGGTCAATAGAATCTGTTGGTTTCCTGAGTACTCTCAATGTGAGCACCTGGAGTCAGGTTAGGGTCAAGTGGTAGTATTAGGTTTTGGGAAGTAACACCACATACAGTTCAAATGTAGCAAAATAATTATAAGCAAGAAAATTATAATCTGATACCATTAAATACTTTTGTGCCCATAATATATATGTGTGCAAGTGCAACCAGGCTAACATTATCAACATTAGAACTCTCAACACACCTCCTCGGGACTTGATAAATTTGTCGTAAGTTTCAAATGCATGGCTCTCTACGCATTCAGAGAAGTGATCTGCACTAGTGATGAAACCAAATATGCAAAAATCAGCATTTCAGATGAAGCCAAACATATAGGGACCTTAGAGAAAAATAAAAACTAGAAATAAAGATTTCCAAAATATGAGGTACTTAATTTTATATATATAAGTAAAAAATAACTTCATTAAAAAAGGAGTAAACTCGAACACACAGGGACTGTATCAAAGCTACTACTAAAAAATTTATAATATTTTCTTTTATTGGTAAGTTACACACACTTGGTAGATCTTAAACACATGGCCTCATCCTTTACTCCATTTTTATGAGAGGAGAAACTGCCATGTGAGATCTCATCGACTCCAAAAGAATACAATCTAAAATTCGAAAGATTTTAAAAAATGAAAAAAAAAATAAAAAAAAATCATGGAATAGACACCACCTAAAGCAATCATAAAATCGTATAGTGATCTTAATTTTTTTTTTTTTTTTTTTTTTGATAAGTACTTAAAAATAAATTTAATATCATGCTGAGGAAGTAAAACACCAACAGAAGTCCTATTCTTCTCTCCAAATTGTCCACATCACAAGCAAGATAACACATTCCAGATTTTTATGCTCCTAGGACGACCAAATCTCTCTTGCCGCCAAACAATGGAGTAAAAGGTGACCATTTGACTCCACCCACTACCTTTGCAACATATAACACCAATCTATGATCAATAAATTCCTAACTCAACCAAAAACAGAGACTACCAATGAATTTGGACTTTTTATAAGCTCTAAGACATGGGACTATTTCTTTAGAATCATTTCACTTGCTTACAAGTTGAATAAAAAGTTAATTTATGGCCTCATTTTGCTTTAAATAGAAAACAAGAAGTTCTTAAACCATAAAAAACAAGATACGTGTACTTACATGCCATTCTTGGGTTTATCGCATACATAAGGACTGTCATGATATAATAAACAGCCGCGACATGTTGAGCAAGAAACCGATCGACCCACCAAGCATTTCCCCCTAATTCCTGCAATCATTTGTCCGTAACCCTCAAAACATCAAGCAAGTTATGCATAATTTAAGATGAATTTACTTCACAAATGTCAAGTTTCTTAATATTCAGTTTTGGATTGTTCAACAAACCATATCATAAATGAATTACTGATATTTTCAATGCAATATGTGGAGTCTCCAGGGAAAAACCAAAGAGTGTCTAATGGTGGAAACCTTTTCAGGGTGACTTGTCTTATCGAAGAACAAAAACTAGAAGGATATTAAAGATAAAAATCTCAAAGAATTTTTGAAGAAGTATCTTTACTTCCATAATAAGCAAGTGGTGCATCTCATTCCAGCTCTCAGCAAAATGCACTTTCATGTAATCTGCCCTTCTCCACCAACCAAAACTCTCATACATGTGTAGAACAGACATAAAGGCTGCCATGAAAAAAAAAATAAAAGAAAAAAGAAAAAAAAGCAAGTCAGAATCCAGAGATAGCAATCACAGTAGTCTACAATATGGTCGCATAAGAAACTCTTTTTTAGAAACTTACAGAAACCAAAGATGAAGTCAACAAGTTCTGATAAAACTTTCTACTTTCCCTAAATGGGTACAATTCATAATTGTTGCGGGCGTCTGTGAATGTAAAAAGTTGAGCATAGCCTTCCTTGGACCCTCCTTTACAAACTAATAATATCTATTTCAGGTGTATTGTGTTTTTCAAAGCAGATGGGAATTATAATAGATGTGCGTATAAATAATTAACTTTGCTCCTGTTGACATATTTCTTATAACATGCATACATGCCTAGCTCAAATATGACATTTTACAGGAATTTAAGTACTTATTTTTCAAGTTTGTAAAAGCATTGGCTATAAATACCACTTAGAGCATTTAACAAAAGAGAGAGTAGAAACAAACTTTAGCACTCACCAAAATAGGGAACTCTTGCAATAGTTTCCAGTACAAAGAACCTTGGATAATCTCGATCATGGTACAAGGTATCAAGTATCTTTATCACTGAGTCCTGAAATGATTGGTAGATTTGACTTATAATCAAATGGTATCGATATCTTGAGACAGAAATTCCTTAGCTACTCAAGAATTCATATACAGCATAACAAGCACAAAATAGCAATTAACAGAACTCCCCAATTTTCCAGTGTCTTAGTATAAAGTTATGGCAGGAGCAGCTTTTATATAATTGAAGTTTAAGATATGTGAACGGATACAGACATTCCACCCTATTTCTTAGAATATTTTCTTCATCTCAACTTCATACTCTTGAATCGCAATCAAAGGAATTCAGGGTATCATCAGCAAAATTGAATCTGATTAAACACGAGAAAAACAATTTGCACATAAAGTTTAACAATCCAAATCATTCATTGCTCAGCATAGATGCAAACATCTTAACCAGCTTCTATTTTAGAATGGGGATCATGCACATAAAACAAAAAAGAAGTTCGAAATAAAACACTTGCTTTGCATCTTTCTACCATAATATACTGGGACGCACATCGAGCAGCCAAATATCGAATCAACATTTACCCAATTTTGAGCCAATAGTTTATTATTTTTCCTACTACTATTCAAGAATCAACAGAATACCAATCAAAGAAGTATGCAAACATTTTGGCAAAAGTTCAGCAAAATAGCATTTGATTTCACGAAATCAATGTTGGATCTAAATTCACCACGACATACCGTGAGAAAGATATTCACAGATTGTTCAACCTTGATAACCCATCTCTCCAGCGATGAGCTTTCTGGTGGCTCGTTACCACTTCCTTTCCCCCCATCATCAGAAGAAGTCTTCGCCGGGAATGACTCCTCCACTACCACTTTCTCCTCATTTTCTTGCAAAACTGTTGCTCGGACGCAGAACGACTTCCTAGCAAATCACACCGGGAAATTGATTAACCCCTAATCTAAACCTCTCCTTCCTAAATTGATGTCACATATTTGGACCAAGATTAGACGACGGCCATACCTGGGAATTGATGGGCACGTAGAAAGGGGGCTGTAACGTAAAGGGTTGTTCTGCGAGCAAAAGGAAGCCAAATTGTCGTGCCGCTTGGCTTTCAACGGCGCACAGGACGAGGCGGAGATTGCAAACACCGCAGGAGATAAAGCCGTCGCCATCGTCGTTCTCGCTGTGTCGCTCCCGTAGAGTTTCCGAGGAATAAAAAATCAAATGGCACTTCAATTAAGGAACATCGTCAACCGCCAAGGATCAGAAGCTTCTTCGTAGTCGTTTGTGAGTTTAGTAAACAAGGGCGGCTTGGGAAATTTCAATTTCATTTCGTTGCCGCATATTCTTTGTGCTGTCGTGGACTCGTGTGTGCCCAGTGCCCCCAGTGCCCACAGAGTCACAGACCACAGTCCCGTGTGAAACCAGGTTCTTGGGCTTCACTGAGCTCAAGCCAGCCCAACTCTCACAAGTTTAGTGGATTACCTGATCTGAAATCAATGCCAATACTCATGGTTCACAGCTATTGAGGCTTAATAATATTATTACATCTCTAAATAAGTAAGAGGTGTGTAAATAATATTTTTCAAAAATAACTTGTTGAACTAGTGAAACTAATGGTTTTGGTAATAAATTTTTTTTTTTATTATTTTATAATCTGACTAGTAGGAAGAAAAAAAAAATGCCATTTCTTCTGGATGGCTAAAATGAAAATAGCGAAACAGGCCTTTTTTCCTCATCTTTTGATTATTGGGATTCACTATTATCAAGCTGCTCGAAAAATACAAAAAATTGAATAATTGAAGAAAGAAATGTTGCGAGACCCACATGTTTTTAAACCGTCTTACTTTGTTTCCCTCCGCAAGAGGAGCAAAAGTGCAAAACAAAGGAATTAATGGTGCAATTAGGATTGCAATTCTGTAGATAAAGAGTGTGATTTTAAACTAAATCACATAAAATATTGAAAACTGCTTTTTTCAAATCGCAGGCAATGAGTTCTTTTTTGAAAACATAGAATTTTATAAGAAAAAAAATACACATCCCCCTCAAATTACCACTCAATTGTCAATGTTCTTTCTCAAACTACCAAAAAATGTCAATGTCCCCCTAAGACCAATAAAAATGACTATAATTTTTTTTAATAAGACAAAAATGTTCTTATAAATTCGAAAAAAAAAAACTAAAGCTAAAAAATACAAACTAAAAAAAAAAATGAAAAAAAAATATAAAAAAAAAATGCAAAAATAACTGAAAATTATAAAAACAATTTTTTTTAAACCAGTTTTTGTTTTTTGTTTCTTTTATAACTTTTTGTTATTTTAGATTTTTTTAATAATTTTATTAGTTTTTCTTTTTAAAAATGATTTTATAAAGGGTATTTTTGTCATTAGGGGACATTAACATGTTTTGGTAATTTGGAGGAGACATTGAGTCATTGACAATGAAGTGGTAGTTTTAGGAGATTATTTGTACTTTTCCTATTTTATAGACTAACTTGCTATTCTAAAAAGTTAAACTGGAATTTTATCAAACAAAATTATTTTTTATAATTACATATTTTTAAATCATTATTTTTAATACATATTTTTAAAAAAATTACAAATCCAAACCGATCCTAATAACTGATGCTCAAATTGTCAAAGAAACTTGTCTGTCACAAGTTGTCTCGATTAATGTTTCATATAATTTTTTAGGGATAATTGTATATTTGGTACCTGTGGTATGCCATAATTATTTTTCACTGCCTTTGGTTTAAAAGTGCATGGGAGGTCCTTGTGGTATGCAATAATTACAAATTGATTATTTTTTTATTTTTTTATTTTCTTTTCTTTTTCTTTTATCCCAAATTTTTATGATCATATTTTGCCATTTTGGAGGCATCACACGTTCAATGCAACGACATGCACTGGTTGACAGGTTTGAGCGTCGGTTATCGAGACGCTGGTGAACGGTAGATTTCTATCACCCGCGCCCTCAACCTCAACCTCAACCGTGTTGACACCTGTAACGCACCAACCCACTCCACCTATCACTATGTTACACGCAGGACATCGTGCGTTGACTTTTAAATGTGAACCACCGCCTTTTTTCACGGGGTTTTTGCCGAAACAGACTACTCTCTTTTAGCTAAACGCATATGAATCATATGATCATGGTGACCTTTGACGTGGTCTATATATATATATATATAAATTTCTAATAAAATATAGTAAAATGTGATTTAAATTTGATATTTAAATTTATAAAATGTATGAGATATTACAGCTTTTACCACAGCTCCATCCAAACTTATATAACAACTCAAATAACATTTTTTTGTCTCGGTAACGAACTAATTGAATTGACGAGTCAAATTTTTGACTTCATTATTTAACCTCTTTCAAATTATCTATTTTGAATTTGAACCCAAGGAGGTGGCCGCACCCGCCTTTGTGGCTAACTCCATCTATATTTGTGTATACCTTGCCAGATTTAGTAATCAACGTGGTAAAAAACACGTAAATTGATACTTTAGTTTATAAAAAAATTGTTGTATTTCTAACAACCGTCTTTAAATTTATGAGTTTAAAGGGGGAAGTAAAAATTATTATTAAATCCAAAATTCAATAATAATTATCTAAAATTCAAATGGTAATTTTTTCGGCCGTGTGAACTTTAGAGAGTATTTTTTTGGGCATGGTCACCCTGCCACCTTAGCTAGTCACGCTGTTTTGAGAAGAAAGAGAGAGAGAGAGTTCAAAACAACCATTTCCAGTTCTCTTATCTTTCAAGTTCCAATTATTTATATGCATGCATTCTTCCAATTGTCTGGTTCTGACTTTGAGAAAATTCCCAAAGCTATGGAAGATGAAAGAGAGATTGACTTGGCAAAAAGTAGCCAAGTTTCAGGCTACTTAGACGAGGAAGGAGTAGAATTGAAGAGGTTTAGATCATGCCTCAAATGGGTGT
This sequence comes from Alnus glutinosa, assembly GCF_958979055.1. Classification (NCBI taxonomy): domain Eukaryota; kingdom Viridiplantae; phylum Streptophyta; class Magnoliopsida; order Fagales; family Betulaceae; genus Alnus; species Alnus glutinosa. The sequence continues at coordinate 1,732,194 of NC_084890.1, read as the reverse complement.
GCCTGGATCAATCCAATATCTGGAGAACTTGTCTCTCATGGTCTATCTTCTTCCTTTTAACCATCGGCATTCCACTTGTATCGCACTTTGCCCTTTCATGCTCAACCTGCGACGACAACCATAGCCGGCCTTATCATGCCGTCGTCCAATTATCTCTTTCCATATTCGCAACGCTCTCATTCGTCTGTCTCTCTCGCTGGGCTCGTCAATATGGTTTGAGACGGTTTCTCTTCCTCGATAAATTATGTGATGCCAGCGAGAAAGTCCAACGTGGCTATGCAGAACAGCTCCAGGTTCACTTTTCTTCTTCCTCAATTTCTTTTCTTCCAAGTACATATCCAATATTAATCTTGCTTCTTGGAGTTTAATTGTCTGTGCATCGTTTGAGTCAATCATTCAGCATATTGAGCCAAAAGGAAACATGATTGTAGAATTGAGAAAGCCAAAATACATTGCCTTTTCCTTCAAATTTGATTAAGCTTTTAGGACAATTCAAGCTGTCATTAATTAGTTTAAACTTTATTTCTATCATTTCTCTCTTATTTTCAATTAAATATTTTATGCGTTGCCTTCTTGTCTCACTTGTTAAGGAAAAGTTTTGAAATTTGAGTCTATATGTGTGAAGAATGTTAAGCTTTTGGAAGATTTAATGGTGAATAGATAGAATCTTTGAATCATTCATATTACCAGCAAATCCAATAAATTTTAGGCCTTGTTTATTTATTTATTTGTTTAAAGAAAGTAATTGCTTTGTTAAAAACTTTCAGCCTCCACAAGATTATATCAACATGTATTGCAAATCTAATTACAGAACTTTGAGGGAACTTCTGGTACAATTTGTGCAAGAAATCAATGGTGGAATTAAATGAAAGAGATCGATTATTGTTGGTAGACTGGTAGTTCATACAGGGTTTCAGAGCAAGGTTTCCTCACAAATCTAGTTAGGCAGTAAACTCCTTCCCCTGTTTCTCTTTTTTGGCTCCCATTTCCTTGGCAACAAGACACTTGTTTTTCAAATGAAAATGACCCAGAAAGCAAACAAATTCTGTACAGTTCAAATATGGTAGCCAATCTCTATTTTCTTCCTATTCACTATATTACAATATGTGAATGATTGAAATTTAATTTTCTTGTTATTGCAGAGGTCAATGAAGCTTCAGTTGAATTTTATCCTGCCATGTCTTGTCGCCATTTGTGCCTACAAAGTATGGTGGTATGTTTCAGGATCCACCGAGCTTCCCTATTATGGTAACATCTATGTCAGTGACACTATTTTATGCACATTGGAGCTGTGTTCATGGGTTTATCGGACGTCAATTTTCTTCCTCGTATGCATTCTCTTCCGACTTATTTGCTATCTTCAAATACTAAAACTAGAAGACTTTGCTCAAGCTTTTCAGAAAGAAACTGAGGTGGGATCAATCTTGATGGAGCACCTCAGAATCAGAAGAAATCTCCGGATCATTAGCCATCGCTTCCGAGCATTCATTTTGTTGTGTCTGGTTTTGGTCACGGCAAGTCAGCTCGCTTCCCTTCTGATGACAACCCGGTCTAGTGCTAAAGTCAATATCTACAAGGCTGGAGAACTTGCAGTAAGCATTGCTTCGCATTCTTTCTCTTAGTGATCATATACAATATGATATAGACTCTGCTTAATTGTAATGGTGCAGATATGCTCCATTAGCCTGGTGACTGGGCTTTGCATATGCTTGCGCAGTGCAACAAAGATTACACACAGAGCATATTCCATTACAAGTCTGGCTGCAAAGTGGCACGTCTGCGCCACAATAAACTCTTTTGATAACGCCGACTGTGAGACTCCAAGGGGTCCTATTACTTCCGCACAAGTATTTCCTACTAGAGTGGATTGGGAATCTGATAATGAAGAAGGAGATGGAGAAAACGATATTGACAATACCAAGATGGTGCCAATCTTTGCGCATACAATCTCAATCCAGAAGAGGCAAGCTCTAGGTGAGTTATCAGATTATCAAAACAATGTATAGCTTTATTCTTGCTTTCTAAACTCCCACGTTAACTATGAATCCTGAGTTTTGCTTTCTAAATTCCCCAGTGACATATTTGGAGAACAATAAAGCAGGAATTACAGTGTATGGGTTCATGCTGGACAGAACCTGGCTTCACTCCATTTTCGTGATTCAACTGGCTCTTCTGCTGTGGATGCTGAACAAGACAATCGGTATAACTTAATTTTATTTTATTTTTCTACCTAGAGAGAAAGAAACAGAGAGTTTTATGCATACATATCATATGGATCCTAAATTTAATTAGCTAAAAGTGTAAATTTTTTTACTTGGGCTTGCGCGGGTTTAAGTGAATCTTTATAACTGGATGATGTAGTTTTGGTCAATGAAAATTACCAAAAACCAACTTGTCATCGGAATACATCCATGGTGATTGATAATGCTATTGCACACAATGCAAAGACAGTAAAACTTTTCGTGTGGTAAAAGCACAGATCCTTTTATTCATATAATTGCTGTCCATGCATATAAGGTTGCAGAAAGGAATCAAGCTCTAGAACATGATTAGATCATAAATTTTTCAGTTATTGCCAGTCCTTCCCCATGTTCATTACTACATTTCATCAAGGAACTCTGCATATCACAAAACAAAAAACACATTAGCTGAGAGAATTCAAAAAACTATTTCATTGTGCTCTACATGGTGTCTAACAAATAAGATGACGATTTCTTTATATCCGAGTCCTTAATATGAATTTGCGTGTAAATGACTGGTCTAGAACTTTATGACTTGGAGAATGAAAGAAAATGCTCAAAGATGGCTTATTCTATGAACACTAGTGGTCAAATAAGGTCAGAAGTATTGGGATTCAGGGGTGGAGCAGAGCAAGTGCACATTGCTAAGACTTCAGTGCAACATCAAAGAATGCACTATTCCGTATAACAGGCTCTGGTGATCCATAAATCACTTACTTTGAGTTAGGCCGGCAGTTTTTGACACGACCTTTGAATTTGACATGAACTCGACACGAAATTAGTTAGTTAGAGTTGACTTATATAGACTTATACTCGTGTCTCAACATGGCCTAAACTTGACATAAGAGCTGACAATTTTTGACATGACCTGCGAACGCGACACAAATCCGATACGAAATTAATCGATTAGGGTTGAAATGTCTTACCCGTTTAATTAAATAGGTTAGATTAAGGTTGATCTATATAGTCTTATACCTATACCTTTATACAACTCGAACCTGACACAATAACACGAATTGCCACCCCTACTTTAAGCCATCAAAGCAATTTGCAACCCTGTTTTTGGGCACAACACACAAGACAGACAGTAGGCACACACCCACACACACAGAGATTACTTGCTGCAATTCACATTGGCGTCAATGGGCACAGAAACATGGATTTTGCAAAATTGGGGAAGCAGTTGGGCCCTCTCAGGCAAAGTACCAATCTCTGTTGCAGCCTGTTTGAAACATTCACAGAGAACTCTGCGTGTTTTGGTGGTGTTAGCCTGTTCGAACACATCCTCAGCACCCATACAGCAAGTACTGCTTGGTGTGCTCGGGCCAAATCCCACCAAAAACGGCTGGCAGGGAAACAAATATGTAATGGCCTCGTTGCATGTAATTGTAGCATCTGAAGGGCTTGCGTTGAACACCAAAATCGCCAACCCAAAAGCCAATACAGACCAACCCTTCATTTTCTTCTCCATTCTCTTTTGGATTATTCTCAAAATATGAACTATTTAGTGCAATATATATTTATAGCCTCATAGGGATGTGCCACCAATGCCTTTTTGCCCGTCATTAAAGTCCGAGTTAAAGCACTTCTTATTATGCAGAAAAGCAGTTTTTACCTTCCATTTCTAAGATCCAAGTAATAAAAGCAGTCAGTAGCTAATAAAGCAAAAAACAATGGGCAGTTTGACTGTCTTAACACCATTTAATCGTTGCATTAAAGTTAGACTTCAATAGGATTGTAAGAACATTGATTAACTAATTAAACCTATAATTTCTTATTAGTTTAGGGTTTTTTTTTTTTTTTTTTTTTTTTTTTTTTTGATAAGATTAGTTTTGGTTTAGAGAAAAGAGAAATGATACATATGCATCCCTACATATCTCCGTACAACCGAATTTCAAATCCATCATTGAACAAAAAAAGTACTATAGGAGAGTGAAACCAAACATATCTAATTAGAATTTGTGCTCATATAAGGGGAATTGATAGAGACAAGATTCAAATTTACGATCTCTATTCTGATACCATGTTAAATCACTACTTAGAGTTCTAAGAAGAACTGACAAGGAATGGAACTCGTTAGGGCATCAATACATGTTATGTCGCCATTTGAAGGGGACACATTGTAGACCAAAAACATCAACCCTAAAGCCAATTAATATAGATAGATCCATCGTCTTCTTCTCCATTTTTTTTTTCTTAATTTTTTAATTTTTATATATCTTTTTCTTTAATACATGAATGAAATCGATATAAAGTATACAAGCAACCTCTACTAATTGTAAGAGTGTGCTACTGGGTGTCCTTATGGCAACCATTGACAGGAGTTAAAACACTTCCTTCTTAGGAAGGGAATACGATTCTCTCACTAAAAGTGAGAGAATCTATTTTATGATCAACAGTAGATTTTATAAATCAAATTAGCATATATTATCACCGCATTTAAAATTGAGTAACACTACATACTACACTCTATCTTACGGTCTTACCTTCATTTTACTATGATGATGTAGTCGTGTTTATCAACCTTTACACAGGCCGACTGTATATAGAAAAAAAATTATGAGTCACCTAAAGCCCCCAATTGATGAATATTAATAAAAAAAATATATATTTGAAGGCCCTAATTATAGTAATAAGTAATTAAAAAGAAATTAATATCATTTAATTCTCCAACATTCCATTCTTGAGATAAGTCTTAAAAAAATTGATAGTATTAATTAAATAAGATAACCAAATAATATTAAAGTCATTCTTAAATAAAATCAATTTTTCAACTTTAAACGTTCTATTCTTGAAAATAATGGAAAGAATGAAAATAATAATAATATTCAATTATGTTGTGAGTAGAGATTTTTTTGGGCCATCTGATGAGCATTGAACAGCCAAAATTCCAATCAGAAATTAAAAAGACAACAATTTTGCATCCCAAAAATTGAGAAAATTAATTTTTAAATAAAATAAAATATTAATATATATATTTTTAAAAAATGTCTCACTTAACATTGTCGCTTTAGGTCTCAAAATAAATCGAGTCGGGCCTGCCTTTAGATCAGATCAGTCATTGTTAAAAAGAAAAAACAAAAAAAAAAATCAAAGACTCATGGACATGGTCACATCAGCTAATGAAATAAAAGTGTAGTATATATGTAGTGTATATTATTATTTAAAATTTTAAATAACACGATACCATGTGTACAATTAAATGCAACTAAATAAAATCTAGACAAAAATAGTTACGACACACCATTTTCAAGGTTTTAATCATATATAAGTACGTATGCCCCTTTAAAAAAAGAAAATGAAAAAGTACGTATGCTTTTTATTCTAATACATGGCATTGAATGGGATCTTAAGAATAATTTTATTTTCAGTTAAAAAAAAGAAGAATAATTTTATTTTCTTTCAAAAAAAAAAAAAAAGAGAGAATAATTTTATCGAAAAGTATTTAAAATTAAATGATTTTATTCTACTATTTTAGCATTTACCACATAAAAGATATTGATTCAATAGTAAATGCTAAGTGATGACAGATAGTATATAATTACCGGCATTTAAGTAATTAATGCTGATATATTTAAAGTTTACTGTCTTTTTAAAACGCCAAAAAAAAAAAAAAAAAAAAATTATTGGTGAACATAACGCCGTCAAATCTTAAAGATTCTCGGCATTTATAAAATGTCGATATATTTCATATTTAATGGCATTTTGCAAACGCTGCTATAGTACTGATTGTCGGCATTTGGTAAGTGCCGATAATAAACACCACCATTTTAATGGTTATTTTTTAATTATTCACCGACAGCTGAATTAAACGCTTGGATAAAAAGTTTCTAATGGTTAGCTCAATCAGTTAGAGACCACATCTTATAAAGTGGAGGTCACTAGTTCGAATCATCTCTCTTCCTCTTACGTGAACATGTAAAAAAAAAAGAAATAGTATGTATAAAAAGTTTAACAGATTTTTAATATATATATATATATATGTGTGTGTAGTAGATTTATGAGTCATCTTTTGTTTTTTCCGATGTGCCGTTTGCATGCTGCCATATGCAACGGCAAATAAGCACCGAAAAAGTTTGCAAGTGTTTTTTTTTTTAATTATTATTATTATTTATGGTGGCATTATTGGCCACTCGAATATTTTAGAGTATATTTAGATTATTCTGAAATTAGGGATTTGATGGGCATTGTATTATCTTTGATAAAGATTAGATTGCTATACAATACTCATTAAATTTCAAACTTAAGGGTAATTCAAATATACTCTAATAGAATATGCATTTTTTTTTTTTTGCGCCATTCCAAGCATGTGGTAGAGACTCTCACATGAATGGAAAGATGGAGTAATGCAATTTTTATATATGTAAATACTGAGTAATTGAGTGGTCAAGTCCCCAGATTCATTGGGTTAAACTGCATGCGTGTCTTTGCTTAATTGGTTGTAGACTTGTAGTAATGTAATGGTAGGGTTATCTAGTAGTTGTTCATCTGATGAGACTGAAACCAAAAATGATTTTGACCAATGGTAACAACTATATAGCATGTTCAGATTTCTACTGCATCTCCTGCATTCTTACTCTCTATATATATATGGAGGTTAATCCAAAAGATCGAGTAGAGTACTGAACATCAGGCCAAATATGTTGAGATTGAGCATTGCAAAGAAACTAGGAGTTATTTTATTCATTTCGATTGCTATTGTTCATACATATCTAAGACAGCGAAAACAGTCCAGCTCCATATATATTTTTATCAATGCAATACATTTGGATAAATTGCTCATTCTGTCGCAAGTTTATTTCACTCACATCTCTCATTACTCATGACAGCCTCATTGGATTCTGCATGTACAACGAAGCAAAACATATTAGTTAAAAGAACTCATCAAGAATATATATATATATATATATTTTCACGTGCAAACAAAGAGAGTGAGATCGATCTAGAGAGAGAGAGGGAGAGAGATTACTTGCTGCAGTCTACATTGAGGTCTATGGGTACAGGAACGTTGAACTTGCAGAGATTGGGAATCTGTTTAGCTCTCTCAGGTTTAACACCCATCTCTTTTCCAACCTTTTTGAAACACTCACACAGAGCCTTGCGTACTTCACTGGTGGCAGCTTGTTTTAGAACATTCTGTGCACCTACGCAACATGCAGCAGTGGGCGGCGGTGGGGCAGAACCAACCAAAAACGATTGGCACGGCAATAAAGCCGTCACAGCATCCTTGCATGATATGTCATCTGAAGGTCTCCCACTTGCATTTAGGACCAAAAACATCAACCCAAATGCCAATACTGCAAAACCCATCATTTTGTTCTCCATTCTCTTTTGAACTAAAGATTGTTGCTTTTTTACAAATTAATATGAAATGAACGTGCTTTGGAGGATAAGTTCAAGCTCTATTTATAGAGTCGGGCCATGAGTACCCTTAATAACTATCATTAAAGTGGAGTTAACGAACATCACTTCTAAACGAAAAAGAAAAGTTAATTCATTGCCTGGCCTCTATGTCAAACACAAAACTACAAAAACCACTTTTTACTTTCCTCTTTATGACAAAGTCGAATCATGGGTAATGACAGTCAAACTGTATAAATCTTTAATACCAAAATTATCTTTAAACCCATTTAAGATTATATGTAATTTCTAAGCTTGTTTTAATGCAAAATGTTTTTAGAAAATATTTTATTTATTCTTTGCAGTTTGGTGCGGACACAAAATTAATATTAGTCAATAAAAAATTGTTTCCAAACCATCAACAAAATTTTTACTTTAAAAAAGCGTAAATCATTTTTCGAAACTTATACTTCCCTATTTAATTTTCGAAACCCTCTAAGAAGCGTACATATAAGAACCCAATTGCCCCTTCCCCGGCCCCAATACCACCTTTCGCTTTTCAACCGTCATCGCCCTCCCCTAGCCCAGCCTTTCTCCCTTAGGGCGACCACCACCCGAACAAAGGAACCTAAATACCTCTTTCTCTCAAAAAGAAAACTCCCCCTTCCTCCAATATTGCAATTCCCTCTTCTCATATATATGGGTGTTTTGGGAATTTTGGGTTTTAATTTCTTTTTTAATTGTTAGCGGTCGTATTGGTTAAAATTAACCATTAATTTACGTGGAAACAAAAGCATCTCATCAATGATCTATAGCTTTTTAATGTTTGAATTTTTATTTTTATTTTTTAATAATTTATACATAATGATTTGCTTAGAAAAAGAATTTATACATCATGATTTAGGGTTTTTAGAGGGTTCAATTCCTCTTATTGTTTTATTTTATTTTATTTAATAGAGTCATGCCATGAGTACCCTAATTAATTAATAACTATCATTAAATTTGATTTAATGAACTTGACTTCTAGGGGAAAAAAAGAATCCAGAAAGAAAGTTAATTCATTGCCATCTATGTTCAGAAACTAAAACTACAAAGCCATTTAATTAATGTATATCTTCCATTTTATAACAAAGTTGAACCATTGTATAAACCTTTAATTCAAAAATTATCCTTAACTCTTTTTAAGGTTATATGTGACTTCGGTACTGTAAAATGTTTTTTGGAAAACATTTTATTCATTTTTTTTGTGTTTAGTACATATATAAAATATTGGTCAATAAAAAAAATTATGATACGTGAATCCCCAACAAATTTGCTACTTTAGAGATCACGTAAACTATTTTTTAAAACTTGTCTTTCTCTCTTTCGGGAGTGAAGCCAGCATTTAGGATTTGGGAGGCCGAGTTGAAAAAAAAAAAAAGTGATGGGACAAAACTTAAATTTTTTTTTTTTTAGAATTTTTTTTTTTTTTTTTTTTTTTAAGGAAACCTTCAGCCTTGAGGGGCCAGTACCCCCCAAGGCCGAAGGTGGGCCCGCCCCTGCTCTCTTTTCCCACCACCGATCTCTTAATTTGAACCATAATATGTCAATATATACCACCGACCCCCGTAGAGGAACCCAATTGCCCTTTCCTCCAATATGTTACATATAATGGTTTGCTTAGAAAAAGAAGTATACATCATGAATTTAATTTTTAGAGGGTTTAATTCCTTTTCTTTGTTTCTCTTGAGGGTGTGGGGTATTTCTGCCTGAATAAGTTACACGTACCATCAAGTTAAACCCTTGACTGCGCGCAATACTACTATTAACTTTTTTGGAATTAAATTCGACATACACATGGATAGAATCTATAGGAAAACTATCTTTTCACTAATAAAAAAACTATGATAGTATCTTCTTTCTTTCTTCTTCTTTTTTTCTTTTTTTTTTGGTCGTACGTTTAGGATAAAAGACACAATGGCCCTGTTTACTATCTGCCTTCCCCCACCCTTTCCCTCTACTGGTACTGTTCATGTCAGCATCGTACTGACAAAAGAGTTGAAAAATCCTGCCTATTCAACTCTAATATTTCCTACTTTACCCTTCTCTGCTGCCCAAACAATTTTCCCCCTCTAAAATTTCACTTCCCTCTCTCTCCCCTTTCCCTTCCCTCCGAACCCAGCCAAGGAGCAGACAAAAAAAATTGAACAAAACGAATCCCTCTACTGTACAACGCCTGGAGACGCCCAAACCCGTTTTTTCTTCAATCTTCCGGTGCGTTGAAGAAAATCCACAACGAATCTCTGCTTTGGATCTCACAGAGTTGCTAAATTTTCATTTTTTCCACAACGAATCTCTGCTTTGGATCTGACACAGAACTTGCAGTTGCTAAATTTTCATTTTTAACCCTTCTCTTTCCTTGTCCATTCTTGCAATCCAGCCAGCTTGCACAGTATAGAGACCCTCATGCCCCAAAAATTCCTGCAACCCTACGGGAATAGACTGAGCGAACGTAGAGGGACTCCGTCAAAGCGCCTCTCCCCAAACCTCTCACACCACTGAGACACCTATCTCCATCAATATGCAGTTCTTCCTACATTTACACCTCAACCACCCTACGATTCGCATCCAAGAGCCAGACGAAACAGTCCATCCGTTTTTCCCATTTCCGGTCTTTTCAATCTACTCTCCCATTATACCAATTTGATTTTTGCAAATTGCTATTTTGAGTTGCCTATAAATGAGGCAGCAACAGCCAACGTCAGTGTATAGTGGGTCCAATATATTTCGGGTTGCACGGGAAAGTAGCTGCTTCGCCTCCAGTGGTGCATGCCCGGCCGAAGGGTCGACGACTTCTGCAACAACGGGTCCAACAACCAGATCACGTTCACAGGTGTGGTTTTTTTTTTCTCCCAAATTTTTCAATTTTGATGCTAGCTCTTGATAAATGTAGTTTGTCTGGTTGGAAAGAAAATAGGGAAAGTTGAAAATAAGGAAAATATCTTCTGTTGTTATATTTCTTGAAGGCAAATTTGCTTATCATTACTTCTTTAGGACCTCCAAGGTACAGTCTGTGTGTTTGTTTTTACTCTCTATCAAAAAGGTTGATGGAACCAGGTGTTCAGAGGCTTATTAGTTAAGGGTTTTCTCCAAGTAATGTTTGATAGTGTAGATTTTTCCGAGTATGGGGTCGACAGCTACTCTGTTTCTATGTTGAAAATCTCACAGAGGAGTCTGTTTGTACAATGAAGGATGTGACTCGGCTCTTATTAAATGTTAGCTCCTTGTTGTATTTCTACTATAGGTATAGCATCAATACATATTGTGCTACAGAGTTTGTGACCTTGCTATGAATGACTAGACACAGAACGAGAAATTTTGAGCTCAGAATCTGCCATGAATTGTCCATTGGATATGGAGACTCTTGTTATCATTTCAGATTTATTCTTGCTCACTATAGCTCCGATCTGCAAGTTTGTTAGATTGCACCTAATATTGGAGAATTGGTCAAAGTTTCATTCTTGTCATTATGGAAGAATGGGCTGAGAATAGGGATCCTCTGGTAGATCTTTTTGGAAAGATCAGGGATGAATGGATGGAGAAGGACTTGCCAACTTGGATTGGTGCAAATAGGTAATCAAGATTTTTGAGATAGGATCAAGTATATGAACAAAAAGTAAAGTACATGGAGATAGAAGCAAACTTTATAATAATTTTTTTAATTCTTAGAAGAAAGTTGCAAACTGGTTTTGGTTGAAAAGTAGTATCTATTGGATCATTGGCATCTCCGGAAGAGCTTATAAAGTTTGAGTTTTGACCATTTTGGCTAAGCACTAGTGGTATGTACGTACTTGTTGAGGGTTATAACTTGTTGCATCCAAGGGCTAATATGCAATAATTGAAATGTCTTTAAAGAAATGGATACTCGTTATGGTTCAACAAGTTTTTTGAGATTGAGTTTCAGACCCTCTTTTTCATAGTGCTAGTCTTATGGAATATCATTATGTGTGTGCATGTGTATGCTGGCTTTTGTGGGTTACACTGGGATTCTTTTTATTTTCTTTATAGAACTTTGATATAAGAAATCACTCAATATTTTCTTTATTTTCTTATGGAATATCATTATGTGTGGGTTCACTATTATGTACGACATTGAAGAGTTTTGCTTTTACTAGATTTGTGTTTGATTTAAATAAGGTATATTTTCATGTAACGATGTTTGGCCCTTGGTATAGAGTTGTGATGTCCAGACAAGCTCAGCGCAGTATATGCTTGCTACATGTAAAAGTGTATTGACATTATAAGCTGCGAACCAATCTTTTTAGAGCTCTAGTTGTCTGTCCACCATATATTTGCATATCATGAACAGGATTTCAATCTGCGAGCAAACATCTAGTTATTTGTTTTACATATATATTCGTTATTTGTATTCTTAATGGGATAGTTATACGTACCTTTTAAAAATATATATTTATTTTTTGTTGATCTTTAACTAATCGTGTTCTTTGAATTGTTTTGTGTCTGTTCACTCCAGTGCCAACGATATTTCCTACGACCACGTGCGACAACTAAAAAGGTATGATGCCGTTTAAAATTTCAACGATTGATCATCTATTTTAAACTTCGTGATGTGTTTTAATGACGACATATAACCCTTAACATCTACTGTGTATAAAACTGTTGTATATGCATATTCGCACCTGTTCATAGATGTCATATGTCAATACCCCACGAAAGTCCCCAAGGAAGCATAACGTACCAACGTCATCCACCACACGGTCGAAACCCCGTAAAATAAAATGGGCTAAAGAGCATGAGTTGACACTAGTTTATGAACTGTTGGATCTGACAACACAAGGTGTGCGGCAGTCATTCAAGGGCCACTTCGCCAACATTACTGCTAAATTGAACAAACGTGTTGAGGGGGATGGGGTACAATACACTCAGGATCAGGTGACGAAGAAAATAGAAAAATTGAGAGAAAATTGGAAGAACTTCACTGACCTCCTTACCGGCCACATTGCGACCGGAGCGGGTTGGAACGAGGTGGACAACACGGTCGCCCTCGATGAGCGTCAATGGGAGCAACTGAAAGCAGTTAGTCTCTCAATATCATTTGTACAATTACTCTATGAATTTGACAAATGCTATTCATCCCCTAACAGATTCACAATGTATTGCAGCAACACGGCACGAAGAAATTTTACAAGTTCAGGAAAGGCGCTCCGGCGAACTACTCCCTATTGAACAACATCTTTGGAGGGACAACTGCAACTGGTCGGTACAGATATGCTAGCACACAGTCCCCCCCGGAAAGTGCGGCCAACGACGACACTGCATGCGTCGACCTGAACCTCACACCGGCCATAATCGACCTCACTGAACCCCAACAGCCCCCCCCCACGGACTCACAAGAGTAAGGGTAAGCGGGTTGCGTCCCCGACATACCAGTCGCAACACAGTAGCAAAAGGTCGTCGAAAGGGGAGGTGATGGTGCATAACCTCAATCAGGAATTCTACAAAATTGCAGATCAAATTGAGCGTACACTGATCAAGACCGAGACCATTGGATCTGTTGGGAATGCAGGTTGTAGCACCGGGCGTGGACGAGATTGGCTCCTTGACGCAGTTGCCATAATAAGCACATTGGCCTCTGAGTTTGGATTGGATGCTCATCAACAACGTAAGGCGTGTGAAGCCATGTCCGTTAACAATTACGCGAAGCTTTTCGTAGCGATGGGAGATGCGTGCCAGAGAGACTGGCTGATTCGTTTTGTTCGGGGCGATGACGATTGAACCTTGTTTATGTTTCGTTGTTGGCATTTCACTAGACATTTTTATGCCTTTTAGCGGTGTTTGTAGTTTGGATATGTTATGACTTATTACCTTCTCTATTCCGTGATATTTTCGACCTTATGATATTTATCTTCCGTACTTATTCCTATTTAGTTATATTAATTAGTTGTTAGTATCATCATGTAGGTAGTATTTTTTTGATCCGATTAATTGACATGGATGGCCCTAGTACATCGAGCTCGAACTTCGACGCTGTAAACGGGGTAGATATTATGGATGACGAACCCAATTTGGATAACATGGATGACGATGAAGATGAAGACGATGGGCCAAGATACACACGAGAGGTCCTTGAGGAGTTAGAGAACTCATTTCATAGACTGTTCAGTGTGCTTCAAGAGTTGAATTATACGATACAACACATGGACCGAGTTGTGCGCATTCCGCAACGCACGTCTTCCTTGACAGGCGCAATGTGGATCCATTGGGTTTTGAGCAATCCTAACCCGAATACATGCTATGAGCGCTTCAGAATGTTTCCTCCTACATTCATGAAACTATGTTGCACCTTAAAACATAATGGTTATCTCAGAAGTAGCCGCTATGTTAAAATCACTGAGCAAGTAGCAGCCTTTTGCCTAATAGTTGCACAGGCCCAGTCACAGAGGACGGTGTGTGACAGGCTGCAGCGATCAACTGCCACAATTAGCAAATATTGTCATCGCGTATGCAAGGCACTTTGTAGGTTGGGAAAGACGATCATACAACCTTGTAGCACTGAGATTCCTCATCCTTACGTCGCCCGTGATTCGCGATATTACCCGTGGTTTAAGGTCCGTAGATTTTATTATGTGTGTTTTTTTTATTTATTACTAAAATTTTAACCACTTTCCACTTTCAGTATTGTATAGGTGCTATAGATGGCACACATCTGATGGCGCGCGTGACGAATCATAGTGACGTCCCTTTTCGAGGCAAAAGCTCAACCCCGACACAAAATGTGATGTGCGTGACGAACCTTGACCTTTGTTTCACATTTGTATGCAGTGGTTGGGAGGGTAGCGCACACGACGCAAGAATTTTCACTGAGACAATAAACGATCCAACCATGAACTTCCCAACGCCAGACGAAGGTACTGTTACAAAAACAAGTATATTTACCGGCATAGTGGTTTACTATTTAGACAAGGGTATACTTATAATAAATCAAAAAACATGTATTTTGTAGGATATTATTATTTAGTGGATTCGGCTTATGGTTGCTACAAGGGGTTCCTGCCTCCATATCGAAACGAAAGATACCACTTGGAAACCTTTCGCCGGGGACGACCCCAACCCAGGACTGATAAAGAGTTGTTTAACTACCGACACTCTTCATTGCGATCGACAGTGGAGCGGACGTTTGGGATTTTGAAGAATCGGTTCCCAATTCTGGAAAATATGCCCCTGTACGAGGTACCGGACCAACGGTTACTACAACTTCATCCGAAAGGACTGTGGGGATATTGATCCATTATTCAAACACGCTCTACAACAACTATACGGCGAAGCTTGGATCGATGTATCACAGCGGGTTAATATGCCAGGTGAAACGCATGTAACACCTGGACTACGACCAGATCAATCACAGTCGAGTGCAAGGTACATGGGCGCATATCGGAATACAATGAAAAATAATATGTGGGAGTTGAATATGAGATGAACGTCAACAAGATCCAAGTTTGGGTATTAGGTGATGAATATGTTTGGTTTTAATTTTATGACAAGTAATGCTTATGTTTATAAACGAAAGCTTGTTTAATTCTATGTTCCATACTATCAAATACACAAAGTCTGTTCGTGTCAATATATGTCTGAAATGCTATATTTTAAATAACACCATGACAAGAAGATGTACATAACATTCAAAATACAAAGGAGCTCAGTTTGATGCGTACATAGATATAACATTCAAAATGAAAACATACAACTAAACTACATCCATGATTGTTATTTTAACATTAACTTAGTAATTCTAGTTCCACTGTAACCACTAACATAAAATACTAAAAGCAGAAAGACAACTACCAATGCAACCCTTAACATCATCCAAGTTGTATTTTGACCCATCCCAAACTCCCGCCGTAATTTATCATAATGTTTTTTACATTTTTTTCCAATCATTGCATCAACTTTGTCATTTTGACCTAACTCTAAGTCCCGCCGCAGTTTGTCATAATGTTGATTGCACTTTTCTTCAATGAATGCATCGAACCTGTCATTATCAGCAACCCTTTTGTCCTCCAGTTCTTTCAGGTATTTCGCCAAACCCTTCTCATAAGGTGACATTTCCTTATCAGCCCATACAAAAAAATCACAGTCACCGGCCTTCTGCATAAAAAGCGAAAAAAAATGTCATAAAATATTGGATGACGACATATAACACAAAGATAATCTCTGAAATTACCTTGTACTTAAGACATCCGTACCACTTTTTACCAGGATTGCTTGAGGTCCAAGAGTACCTTAGTCGTGCAGGAACTCCACATTTACATAACGAAGGACCACTTGAGAAGTCGGTAGTTGTAGACATATTTACGTGTGCCTACATCAGGAAGCATATCAAAAAAAAATTAAAATTGAACAAATATTAAGATATTTCTTAAAGTTGAACTAAAGAAATAACATCCACAAAAGAATAACAAATGTGAAAGAAACAACTTTAATGTTTTCTAATCTAATTCAGTTTTTTTGAATATACTATACACCTACGTAGGTTTGAAATTAAATTTTATGACCGTTTGAAAAAATCAAACCCCCCTATTCATATAGTTGCATTCGTACGTAAAACTGAAATTGACTAAATAGAAAAAGAAATTTATATTTATCCATTTTAAATAGATATTGGTTTTATTTGGTTTTGGAACAAGTTTCATTCTAGTTGTATATATGGTATTCACATAATCCAATACACTCCTATGAATACAGAAATCATCACCAAAATTCTAACATGAAACACTCCGTTATTTATATATAATGATAGTGATCACTAACCAATTGACTTTGAATTCTTGGGAAAGAAGGGAATTTTGCTCGATTGGAAAAGAAGTTGTTTGAAACTTTGAAAAATCGAAATTGCAAAATCACTTTTGAGATAAGTGATAATTTAACAATAATCAACCGATATTAAAATTTTTACAAACAAATCAACA